>NC_137337.1:11875808-13125808 GCF_965287045.1 Carcharhinus amblyrhynchos
CAGAATTGTTAGCACTGCTGCCTCAAAATATCAGTGACCCGGATTTGATTCCGGCCTTGGGTGGCTGTGTGTTTGGTGCTTGCACATTCTCCCCATGTCTGTGTGCATCCTCCTGGTGCTCTGGTTTCTTTCCACAGTCCAAAGATGTGTATGTTATAGGTTAGGTGGTTTAGCCATGGTACTATATGTGGGATATTATACAGGATAGAATGGAGGGGAGGGCCTGGGTTGATGGCCTTTTGGAGAGTCGGTGCAGACTTGATCGGCCAGTTGGCTCTTTCTGCACTCTAGGGATTCTATGGTTCTAGGAAGGGATAATGAGAATTTGCTGTGGCAAATTCATCAGTGGGGCACGAATTGGAAATATAATACTACTCCACCACTAGGTCTAAATCCTGAAACTGTTGTCTAGACAACATTGTGGGTGAACCTAAATTACATGGACTGCAGCAGTTCAAGATGGTGGCTCACTACCACATTAAGAGTAGTTAGGAATGGACAATAAAATTTGATCTGGCTGCATCCCATCACAAATATATAAAAAACAATTATTTGAGCAATTAAATCACATCTTATGTAACCAGAATTAAGATAATTAAAATTCTGAGCAGTGCCTTCATGTTATGTCAAGTTCAGTTCTGCTAAGTCACAATGGAGCATATTATTAGTGAAATAATTGTGCAAGGTAAAATTGCACCTGCTCAAAGATGTTTAATGATCTATACACCTAGAACTCGAACTTTGGGCTATTTTTGCCAATTGGGTAAAATCTATACATGTTCTTTATGGATAAAGCCAATGCTATAACTTCAACACATTCATTCACAGGAAAAAGTCTAGTTGTAACAAAAAAATCTCAGCTTACCACTGTCACTGCTACTAAACAACGGAATCCTCCCAGGCTCTTGAGGGCGGTATTGTGGAGAGCGTGAATATCCTCGAGAACCATACTCAGGCCTAGGTTGTGGATTTCTTAATCCATATCCTTCACCAAACTGGGGCTCTGTCAGACCATATTGAGGAGTAAGAAGTGGATCTCTCAGTTCATATCCTGAGTCAGGTTGTGGATCTCTCTGTCCAAATCTTGGTCCAAGATAGGGATCTCCTGGTCCATATCCTAGCTCACTTTGAGAATCATAGGGTCTATATTCAGGCTGAAGATAATTGTCATAGGATCCAATTCCACGTTGGAAGTCCTGGCCATAGGGTGGTGTTTCCGGGCCATATTCAAAGCCAGGTCTATCACGGAGCCCAGTTGATCCATCACCAAATATCCTAGGAACATTACAGAGCTGTGCAAAATCATCTGTATGGATGCCGAAAAAAATCAATAAATAAAAAAAGGTAAGCAGCAAGAAAGCAAATAAGAAGGCATTAAAAACTGTCCACTCTGATAACACAAAAACAGTCCAGTGCTAGAGCTGATTTATTGTCAAAATATGATAGTTCCAGTGTGCTATCCAATTATGATAACTTTGATACAAAATGTGTCTGGCAACTGTTTATATTTTCTAAGTTTTAGTCTGAATTAATAATTACTTGCCATGATACTGTGATCAACTTGTGATATATAAGTCTTGTATAGGCACATACACTTCCTACCACAAACCTCCTTTCTCATTGTCATCTTAATTGGAGCTGTTTTATAAAGTATAACATTCAGTTGACATTTGATAGCAAACATGAAACCACTAAATATTTCTAACTATTATCCATTTTTTTTTGAGTTTTAGAAAAGGCAAACATTCTAATTAATTACACATAAAGTTGAGGACGATAGAGATATAGATAGAAAAGGAAGAGAAATTTCAATTGCCTTTAAAAAAAAATCTATGGAACGTTGAAAGAAAATAGAATACAAATTATCCTTGAGCTTTGTTGGTAGGTAGAAATGTAAACATTCTAATACAGGGCAGCAAAATGTGGCGAGTCGTTCAAGAGTCCATTGACTAAAGTAGGAATAGAAAATCTCACAAATGGGAGGGACTGTAAAATTCCATTCTTCTTCTGTGTCCTCTTCAGCGACAAGCTGGCACCTACTCTATCCTTGCTCCTTGCCTCGACTGCAGCATACTTAGTCTGATGTCCCATCACATATAGATCCCACTTCTAATCTATCCCTACATCTGCCAAGGACCATTCTCTGAGCTGTAGTCTGCAAGTGTGAAATTAAATGATGGTATTTTCTATCTCCTATCTTGTTGGTATTCCTACATTTCCTGGCTAGTTGGATAGCTGAAAGGAAAAAGACACATCATAAATCTCTTGCCAAGTAGCGGAGGAAGCTGACTGAGGGAGTAAATAGTGCATGCATACAGCTTGTAATTCAGAAGAGCTTATATGACAAGGGGGAAGTGGGATATCATAAGGAGCAATAGGTATGAAGATACTGTCATCTTCAATAGTTTTCACTACTAATCATGGTCTTAGCAGTGTTAGTTCCATTCCCCCCTCAGTTGGCTCCAGCTGTTGAGCGCCATGAATGTCATGAATCTTGGTTGATGCGGATATTATAGCTGAATAGCTTTCATAGTTGCGTAGTCAGTGTAAACTGTTAGATTTTGACATGAGGCTTGCAGCATTGTAACTGTGCGGCAGTGAGGTGAAACTATAGGCTGGATATTATGGAGAGGTGGACTATATCCTTCCCCCAATGAAGGAAAGCCAACATTCAGAAGAAAGCCATGCTGCTGACAAGCTAAACCAGGTAAGAGTGGGGCTTCTGCCCCCCCCTCAGTGGGTGGAAGGCTCTGCCTTGAAAGATTGGCCAGTAATTCTGGCAGTCCCAGCAATGCCAAAGCTCAGTAGTGGGCACTGCTAGGACCGTAAGGAGGAGCAAGAAGAACGGTGGCTGCTGGAGACAGTTAAGCACCAGATTTTTAGAACAGGAAAGAATCTGAGAGACCTGAGAGTCCCCAGGGAAGGAGATTGTAATAATACAATGGGTATTTCACTGGCGATAATTCTGAAGGATGTTTTATTCGATAAGGAGAACGTCTTGAAGTGCAGCGATACCATTAGTGAAAAGTGGGTTCCTGCAATTGCATTGGCCCCATCTCCCACACAGTACAAACTGAAGATAAACGAGTGTGGAAACAACATGGTGTTCAGTTGTTAGCTACATGCAATGCCTTCTTACTTGCTTTCTTTTTTTTTCAGCATCATTAGATGGGCGGCACAGTAGCACAGTGCTGCTTCACAGTTCCAGGGACCTGTGTTCCATTTCCAGCTTGGGTCACTGTCTGTGTGGAGTTTGCGCATTCTCCTCATGCCTGCGTGGGCTTCCTCTGGGTGCTCCGGTTTCCTCTCACAGTCCAAAGATGTGTAGGTTACGTTGAATGGCCATGCTAAAATTGCCCCTTAGTGTCCTGAGATGCGTAGGTTAGAGGGATTAGCGGGTAAATATGTAGGGATATGAGTGGGATTGTGGTCAGTGTAGACCTGATGGGGCAAATGGCCTCTTTCAGCACTATAGGGTTTCTATGGATCTATTAGATGATTTTGCACAGCTCTGTAATATTCCTAGGATATTTGGTGATAGATCAACTGGACTCCGTGACAGACATGGCTTTGAATATGGTCCAGAAACACCAACCTATGGTCAGCATTTCCAACGTGAAATTGGATCCACAATTACTTTCTCACTGGTGGATTTCCCACTGGTTTCCTGTGCACTTCAAGGATTTGGTTGTTCTTGACCTTAGAGGCATTCTCCGATTTTACAGAAGATGCTTGTTCTCTGGAAGGAGTAAGTCTCTTTTGCAGAAGGAAGACAAGTAGCAGCAAGTGATTCTTCAGTTAACTCGGTTTCTGCTGATTGATTCAAAGTCATAGTTACCATATCTGATGGTATGGACAGCAGTTCGTCCCAAAGTAGTTTTGGCATATATGATACTGGTACATCAATGCTAACAACTGATCAACATGTTGGCTCCACACGAGTTCACCTCCAGTTTGTACTGTATAGGAGATACAGCCAGTTTCAGCCAATGCAGTTGCAGGAACCCACTTGTTGCTAATGATATAGCTGTGCTCCAAAACTTGTTCTCTTTATTGAAACAAACGTCTTTTAAAATTACCTTCTCAAAATTTGCAACTGCTGATTGCTTCTACTATCTCAGGTGTCTCCTGCAGTAAGAGTAGATCAGATGTAGTTCTCAGCTTCCTCTTCAGAAGTATCAAAGATGGGGAACTCTGATTGGCATGTGTGAGATATTGTGCTATATTGCTATTAAAATGTTTAGATGTGATTTAATGAACCTTGGTCCTTAAAGATTTTCAGTGAATGCTTCAAGGACTGGACAAACATTTTGGCTAATCCATTCATTGATGGGTGGTTAAGTGCTGATCTTATGTGTTAGATACCTCTCATCTTCAAATAATCTCCAAATTTTTGAACCATGAATTGTGGTCCATTATCACTCACAATTTGTTCTGGTTTTCCAAATCTGGTGAAAATGTCAAGCTTTTCACTGGTTGGTTCTGTAGCTGCTGACTTCATTAACAACTTCTGGCCATTTGAAATGTGCATTAATAACAACCATGAACATGTGGCCCTCGCATGAGCCTGCAAAGTCAATGCATAAATGTTGCCAAGGCATTTTAGGTCATTCCCACAGATGTAATGGGGATAACAGTGGTGGATTCCTCACACATTTCTGGTACATTTCCTCGATGTAGGCATCTAGTACAGGCCACCAAAAGTAACTCCTTCTAAGTTGTACCTATTCAAATAATCCCTGGATGTCTTGTAATTGTTCCAATAATCTTTCTTGCAAGTTTGGAGGAATTATTACTCTCATCCCCCATAACAAGCATCCACCCTATACTGTCAGCTCGATTTTCTGGAAATATATGATTTTAATTCAAGGTGCATAACAATATTAATGGCCATTGTTTAAATCTGCTTGGGGCAAGAGCTAGAATACATTTATGTGACCCAAAAATAGTTGTTCAGGGACAATGGTCTGTCCGCAAAATGAAGTGGTGGCCATAGAGGTAATGGTGAAATTTTCACGTTCCAAAGATAACATTCAGTGCCTCTTTCTCCAACCGGGCATAATCCGATTCAGCACTCATCAAAGTACGTGGTGCGCAAGGTATGGATCTTTCTTCCCCTGACAGCAGTATGTGTGACACCACCACTCTAACTCCATATGGCAAGGTAATATAGGCAAGTGGCAAAGTGATAACTTTAGATTGAAATATATCAACACTTCTGACTTCTTCAGGGCTTCTTTGACTGACTGATGTGCTTTTTTGCACTCTGGTGTTCATTGCCATGCTTTGTGCACAACAAACTATATGATGACTTAAGTAGAGTTGCTAGGTCCTAAGCAAACTTACCATAATAATAATTAACCCGAGGAATGATCTTAACTGTGTGACATTCATTGGTCATGGAGCCTCCATCTTCTCAGGTGCTTTGTCTAAACCCTTGCTATTGATCACATGGCCTAAATATTGTATTAACGTTTGAAAGAAGTCACACATCTCTTCTGACACAAAAACCATACGTATGATGACATTTCACTATGGCTACTGGGTCACGTAGAGTGATATTGTTTGTTAGTATCAGTGATCAGTATGTCGGCAAGCTAACATTATACCCCTGTGAGCCACTTAGGATCTAGTTCATGGACCGTTAGAATAAAGCAAGTGCTCAAGTTATCATAAAAGGTAATCTCAAAGCAGAATAGGTCTTTGCTAATGTTGCCAAACTACTTACTCATGCCTAACTTGTCTATAATCACTCTGCCTTCCAGAGTGACAATTTTTTTTAATTCTGTATCCTTGTGGTATCCCACTTGTTACAGTTTGCCAACTTGAAAATGACTCATATTTTCATTCTGTCTGTTTCCTGTCAATTTGTCAATTCCTTTCCCTGGAAAATTCTGGCCTAACTGTACCTATCATTTATCAGGAGCCTCACATATTTCTGGGAGACCAGGAATTAAAAGAACAGGTGAACTAATCTTGAGTGTATGAAGGCTCAATGGAAATAAAAACTAGCAGAGATACAAAATGGACTGCACTATATCTTACAGCCCCCCTCAAATCAAAATTTAGCCCTTAGTAATTACTTGGCATTTACATTCAATATGGGCATTGAATAATATCTTGCCTGATGTTCTGGAAGGGCAGAAGGCACACTGCAAGCCCCAGGCCTCTCCGTACAAGCAGCAGCATTCTGTGTATGTTGTTGATCTGGTCCTCAAAGGTTTGTTACAGATGTCATCCTCACTCACATCTTGCCAGCATATATCCAGAAATGTGTCTACCTCTTCAAAGTCAACTAAAGAACATAATTAATATCAACAGGATTATCTTCAAGATAAGTTAAAATCTTTGGTCAGGTTACTGTTGAACACACAAAAAAAGGTAAAGCTTGTGAGAGTCCATGCTTTGAGGCCTTGTGTGTGCAAGTGAGGTCAAAATAACGTGGTGTGCTGCCTGAAATTTTACATTCTTTGATGTAAGAGGAGTGCAAATCATAACCAACACACTTATTAAGCTGCACGCAGATCAACTTTTCCAGTACAGTGGCAACTGTATTCAGGGCAGCTCGACTTTAAAAAGGGGGCATCTAATTAGACATTACCTCCCCTAATGTATAAAGGAACTAACGCTAATTTCAAGTACAGGACCTGGAAGCCTTCGTGATGTCTAAGCAAACATGATGAGAGGTGCACTTCCAACTCAGAATGCGCTTGTGTCATAGTCTTTTACTCGGAAGTAGTACAGTCAGGAAAAACTGTAATTTCTTTAAAATGTCCAGGAGTCTAATTGTTTTAAAGAATGTTTGAAAAAAGCCTTTTAAAAGTCTGCATCGTAAAGGGATCAACTATAATTTTATTGGATGACCTGACAATCCTTCACCAGGAAGCAGTACCAATAGGAATTTAAGATAGAAGCCATGTGGCCTCTCACAAAAGAGAGCTGCAGTTGAGGAGACATATTTATAAGGAATTGTATGTGTATAGGATGCTTAAACAGGGCAGAAAACAAAAGACAGGGATGGAGCACAGATTGTGAGTTGGATAAATCTGCAGTTATGCTTGAGCTTTGACAGAAACAAGCAGAATATTCAACAAGATTTATTACAGGAATCAGATGAAGAAGTCACTGTGGAATCTGTGCCATCAAGACTGTTGTGAACCTAGCTAAGGAGTTCTACGGTAATGTGCTGTGTAGGTAATGACCATCTCCGGGGTCTCAAATGCAATATAGCTGCCAGTACATGTGACTCGAGGGCTCCATCAATTGAGGCTGAGTTAGAGAAATTTGGAATTGCTTATGGTGCCACATGAGTGTGGGTGCTTATGGCTATGTAAGATGTATTTAACTGAAGTGGAATTTACTTTTTTACTTGAAATATCATTCTCCTGTTAATTCATGTGTAATTTTGTATTGATTCTGAGTTGTGTTGAGGTACAAGAAAGTAGAATATATTGGTAATTTCTTCATTTCGGGGCCATTCAATAAATTTCATTATTTTGGTCTAAAATTTATCCATGAGGATCGTAACACATGCAAAAATTGTGAGGCATTATTAAATTTTAGGCTACAATGTCAGATTTGGGTCTGAAATTTTACTTTCAGGGTGTGCCCAATGTTGGCATGGATGTGAAACCTGCTCTCACCCTTGTTGTATTACGCTGACTGGCTAATTAACAGCCATCCAATGTGAATCGCGCTTTGTGAAAGACTGAGCACTGTGAGGGAAGGTGGGAGGAGAGTGTGTAGCAAGAAAAGGGAGCCTGGGGGACAGCCACTGCAGGAGTTGTCTGATGGAGCTATTAGTTTGTAAAAAATAACTACCAGTGGAACAACTGCCATGAGTGTCCGGGTAGGAAAATCATATACTGATGTCAATCCCCAGACAGACTGGTTAATTTTATTTGAACCTGACTTTCATACCATCCTGGACTGATATTGTAGCTAAAACGTAGAGGCTGCCTTGCCAACTGGCCTATCCGCCAACTGTAAAGATAGATAAAATCCTAGTCAATTGCTATTTAATTAACTTAAATTGGTTCCTTTATGGTCAACTTGCGCCCGCTGACCAAAATATCAGATGCAGGTGCAATGTCATTGCGACACATTCCTGACATTTTGCATGATTTTATGCGCTTCTGTGTTGCGTGCACACCCATCAGAGCAATGTAAAATTCTGGCTGAGATCTTGGGTGAGAGCGGGTTTCACATTCATGCCAACTTCAGGTGTACCCCAGATATAAAATTCAGGCCCTTATGTCTACACATACTTCCCATCCATAAACCATAATTTTCTGTTGTGCATTGATGCCACACTTCTATGTCAACTATTTCCATTGTAAATTCCAATACATGGGAGAGGCAGTGTGTGGCAATACTGTGCCTTTAAGAAATGTATTTGTGTCAAGTTATTTGTGCAGGATTTGTTTTAGCAGTCAGTTCTTTTAACTGGTGCCATTTTATCTGTAACCAGTAGCCCCTGTTCTTACTACAGCAGCATAATTTATCTTAATTGCTGAAGTGTTTGTTTTAATCTGGATTAATACAGTTCTGTTATTTTAGCTTTTTTTCCCTCTGAGATTTTTCAGAGTAAGACCTGATCAGGTTGATTGACAGGAAAAATCATGTAACTGGGCAGGACTATGCTTATATAGAGAAATAAACTCAGTTGCAGCTTGGGTTATTAAGGGAGCAGAAGCGCTCTCTCTCTCTCTGTGGCTCTTTCTCTCCTTGGATTTGGAGACCAGGATTTGCCAGAAAATGCATGTTTTTCACTGAAGTTCTGCTATTTGGAGATGGATCGTTCTCTGGAGGCTGCTGTATGGGAGTCAGAAGACAGGTATCTTTTTTTTTAATCTGTCCAGAGGAGTTAAAAGGCTGGAAACATAGCACTTACATGAGCACATCTGTTTTTGTACTAACTGATTCTGAAGAAGGATGTACGTCTGTGGGGAAATTGATTACATTGAAACTATAGAGATCGCTAGCTGTTAAGAATTACATCTTGTCATATTTAAGTATTTCAATTGGTAAAAGTTATGCTAATTCTTTTTGCGATATTTTAAATGTACTGTTAAATAAAGTTGTTTTAATGGAAGTTTCCTAGTGGGTCAATCCAATCACACTGCAACCAATGAGTCTGTGCATACACGGAACTTCAAATGAAGATGATTTGTCTCAGTTGCGATATTTATGATTTAATGACTGCGTAGATCAAATTAAGAACATGGTTGTGGAGAGTTGTCCGTGCTGATGGAGGGTGGGGGATGAGATGAGAGATTGTCTTAATTTTCTAGCAACTTGGAATAAATATATAATTACAAATAGCATGGGAACTTATATTACCCCCTGATTCCGTGCCATTTATACATCTTTTACGAGTTACATCCAGTGTAAGTGGTGGGCTGCAGAAACAATTAAAAGATCCTGGTGTATTGACACATTCTCCATTCACACAAGTATTTTCATCCTGACACTCATCAATATCTAAAGAAATAATGACAAATAAAAAAAAGTTAATCTTTTAGTATCATACATTAACATTTATCTATCACTACAAGTTATTTAGCACCTTCCCCAGGTGATAACGATTACAAAAAATCATTAATACAATTGTCTATTGGTTGCAAATCTTTTTACATTATTGCAAGGAAAGTATAGAATGCAAGCTGTGTTGTGTGCAAATAATGTGTGTGCATTCTTCCAACTTTGACTCTTCTGTAAGTTTACCTTCAAAACAGAAACTATGTTATTTTAATGGGCAGTTTTTAAAATTGGATGGTCGATTTAGTGCTTGCATGATCCCAGGAGGGACCAGCCCTCAAGGATTGCACTGTGTTGGTGCACAACCTATTTTCAACACCGATAATGGATGGATGAAAAATTGCAGGTTGTACACCCATCAGTTAACACCATGTGAGTGTTGCTTCCCACTAGATTTGTGGAATCAACATTAGCATTTAACATACAGGGCAATTTTGAGTCTGCACACTCTGTCTATGGGAACGGTGACATGTGCTCAAAACCTGGAAAGTGCAGTTCGCACCAGAGAGTTTGAGTTCCAATCTTACTGCCCCTTATTGACAGAGTGGAGTAAAACATGCCTCAGGATCACAGAAAGCTCACTTTAATGCATTAGTATACCATTAGTAAGCACTCTCTCAAGGACTTCCCCTTCACCAGATATTCAGCAGGCACTGACATGACATTATACTGGCACCATTTGCAACAGATCCATCTAGGCATGAACCTGTCGTGGAGGTCTCCCCAGGGTCATAAAAGAATAGCCCCTGGGTGGGAGGGACATGCCAGACAGTGGCCTGGCAATGCCCTCGGCATTGCCTCTTGGCATAGGTTGGCAATGCCAGGTTGGTGCCATGCCAGCCTGGCAGTGCCAACCTGTGGCAAGGGGCAAATCCCAGTTATAATGGTGCTCTGATCACTGGGCAATGGCCTTCTGCCAGCATGTTAAGGCCCTACTCCACTGAATGATGGCATCAAATACGCTTCCTTGATTTCTTTTGACAGAGTGGAGAGAAACACACTGGTTTTCTTGCTGGACATGAAACTTGCATTTTTTGATTAGATTTTGCTCATAGCGTTTATATGTTACTTTTATAAGTTACTATAACGCATATAAAAGAGATTAGACAATCATTTACTGCATGCTCATTGGATACACTCAGTTTTAAACAAACAAATATTTGTAGGCACACTTCACTATAATCATGCTAATATTTCAAACTTACCTACACATTCCAGCCTCACATTGTCATAGTAAAATCCTGTGTCACAATAACAGGCATAGTCACCTATATTATTTACACAATGCCCATTCTTGCATATTTCTGATTCAAACATTGCACATTCATCTGCATCTATAGATGGAGAAAAGCACACTATTTTAGAAGCATTCATTTAAGTTCAGACCTGAATAGTCAGTAATGAGTACAAAGCTATCCAGAGGTGTAAGTCAACCAACAAAGTGTTACACCTGAAGTGTTATATCTGAAATGTGACAATAAATTTGTGATATCAGAAAGTAAATGTTACAAGAGTTCAGGTGACCTGTGGGGTTGAGCAAAGTAAGTAATTTCTTCACATGTTCTTCAACAATCGCCTATTGTGAGCTCTCTGTGAGCTAAATACAGTCAGAAGTACAATTCTGATTTTCATAATGGGTGAGATTCTTTAGCTTCCCCTTAGTGTTTTACTCAACGGTGGGAGGAGACACAACATTCACTAGCGCAGGATCTTCTGGTCTCACTGCTGTCAATGATATTTTCTACTGAAGCCAATAGACGCTGTCTGGAAACCCACAACAGGGGGTGCACCACTGGCAGGACCAGAAATTCCCACTATAGTAAACTGCCAGAGAATTCCAACCATTGTTTGACAAAATGAAAGAATTTCTAGTTTGTGGCTGGCTGTGAACTAGCTGAATGCTTGATGTTGGCATTGGGTTCCCAGAAATGTGACATTGGCCTGGATTTTATGGAGCACCTGCACACCTACCCACACCAAACTGCAATGATCAAATGGTGGCAAATCTCTGGTCAGCACCACCAATAGCTGCTAATTGGTTACTAATGAGTTTCAAATGGCCCACAGGCAGGAGGGCTTCATGTTGCTCAGCCCTGGTAAAATCACAATGGGACAGGGACAAGGGCAGATAGGTAGGCAGTGGGCATGGCACCCATGGCATTTTACAGGCTTCTTGCTTGAAAACCCATTGCTGAGGGAGCATACGATCCAGCCAATTATTTAATTTTCTAGTACTAATATTGTTGCATATATGTGTACAGAACTTCACTAATAAAATCAGTTGCTGTCAAATCAATTAATTTGGGCTATTTTAAGACTCACCTCCATAGTTCTGTGATCCAAAGCTAAAAGAACCAATCTGAAATGGAATGAATCCTTTGCCATCTGGACAAATTTCATTATATTCATCTGAATTAAAGCAAGAACAATTACTAATGATGCTGTTTTGACTAATAAATGGTTTGAATATGATATGATCAGATATGAAGATAACTGATAGTCTCACTGTCCTGCTGTCACAATAAAATAAGATGGGAATCCTATTTACTGCTCTGTAGTATACACGGACACATCCTGAAAGTGGTGCTGACTGACCACTGGGTAATTATCATCCTGTATCCTGAGCAATTTGCTTTTCTAAGTATTTCACTGCCCTTTAATGAAGTATTATTGAACATACCCATTCACCTGATCATCCTGTGTCTGCTATCCTTACAAGAGTGGCTCTTCTTCCATTTCTGGTGTGTTATCTGGGGTAATGTACCCTTATTAAGGGAAATACGGTAGGATGAGAGAAGAATTGGCGAATGTGGACTGGGAGAGCGCGTTGGAGGGAGGGTCTGTTGAGGAGCAGTGGAGGATCTTTAAGGAGATCTTTCTTGGTGCTCAACGGAAATTTATTCCGATGGTCAAAAAGGATAGTAGGAGGAGAGGTAATAAGCCGTGGATAACAAAGGAGGTGAAGGAAAGTGTTAAACTAAAAGCGGAGGAATTTAGAGTAGCTAAGAGTAGTGGGCGAGAAGAGGATTGGGAGAGGTTTAAATGTCAACAAAGATTGACAAAGAAGTTGATAAGGAAGGGTAGGAGAAACTATGAAGCTGGGCTAGCGCTTAATATAAAAAAGGATAGCAAGAGTTTTTATAAATATATAAAAAGGAAGAGGCTGGCTAGGGTGAATGTTGGTCCTTTAGAGGATGAGAAAGGGGACTTAGTGGTAGGGGATGGGGATATGGCTAAGGTCTTGAATAACTTTTTTGTTTCTGTCTTCACGGAGGAGGACGTGAATAATTTGCCGGGTGTTAGTGATAGAAAGGTGGTAGGACTGGAGGGTCTTAATGACATTACTGTTACTAGAAAGGCGGTGCTCGACAGATTGGAGGGGCTGATTGTGGACAAGTCCCCAGGACCGGATGGAATGCATCCGAGGGTTCTGAAAGAAATGGCGGAGGTGATAGTGGATGCCTTGGTGGTTATTTTCCAGACGTCGCTGGATTCCGGGGAAGTGCCGGATGATTGGAAAACGGCTAATGTTACGCCGTTGTTTAAGAAGGGTGCCAGGCAAAAGGCGGGGAATTATAGGCCGGTTAGTTTAACGTCTGTGGTAGGTAAAATGTTAGAATCTGTCATTAAGGAGGAAATTGCAAGGCATCTTGAAGGGAATTGCTTGATAGAGCAGACGCAGCACGGTTTCATTAAAGGGAAGTCGTGTCTGACAAATTTACTGGAGTTCTATGAGGATGTGTCTAGGGCGGTGGATAGAGGAGAGCCGGTGGATGTGGTCTTTCTGGATTTTCAGAAGGCGTTTGACAAAGTGCCTCACAAGAGGTTATTGCAGAAGGTCGAGGGACATGGAGTTGGGGGTAGGGTGTTAGCGTGGATAGAGGATTGGTTGTCAAATAGGAGGCAGAGAGTGGGGGTCAACGGGTGCTATTCGGATTGGCGGATGGTGACTAGTGGAGTGCCCCAGGGGTCGGTGCTGGGGCCTCAGCTTTTTACCATTTATATAGATGATCTGGAGGAGGGAACCGAGTGTAGAGTGTCGAAATTTGCTGATGACACCAAGATTGGGGGAACGGCAAATTGTGCGGAGGGTGTGGAGAGTCTGCAGAAGGATCTAGATAGGCTGGGCGAATGGGCCAGGAAATGGCAATTGGAATTTAATGTTGGCAAGTGTGAGGTGGTCCACTTTGGTAGGAATAATGGTAGGAAGGACTATTACTTACGAGGCGAAAAACTGCAGCAGGCAACGGTGCAGAGGGACCTCGGGGTCCTTGTGCATGAGTCGCAAAAACCCAGCTTGCAGGTGTAGCAGGTGGTCAGGAAGGCGAATGGGATGCTGGCCTTCATAGCGAGGGGGATTGAATATAAAAGTAGGGAGGTCTTGCTGCAGCTGTATAGGGCATTGGTGAGGCCGCAACTGGAGTACTGTGTGCATTTTTGGGCGCCGCACCTGCGCAAAGATATTTTGGCCTTGGAGGGAGTGCAGAGGAGGTTTACTAGGCTGATACCGGAGTTGAGGGGGTTGAGCTATGAGGAGAGGCTGAATAAACTGGGCTTGTACTCGTTAGAGTTTAGAAGAATGAGAGGAGATCTCATTGAGACGTATAAGATGATGAATGGGATGGATAGGATAGAGGTGGAAAGACTCTTCCCGCTCAAAAAAGACAATAGGACTAGGGGGCACAGCCTCAAGATAAAAGGGGGGCGGTTTAGAACGGAGTTGAGGAGGAACTTCTTCACTCAAAGGGTGGTGAATCTCTGGAATTCTCTGCCCGTTGAAGTGGTGGAGGCTGCCTCGCTAAATATTTTTAAGACGCGGGTTGATGGGTTTTTGATAGGAGAGGGGATTAAGGGTTATGGGGAGAGGGCGGGAAAGTGGAACTGAGCAGCGACAGATCAGCCATGATCTTATTGAATGGCGGGGCAGGCTCGAAGGGCTGGATGGCCTACTCCTGCTCCTATTTCTTATGTTCTTATGTTCTTATTAAGTTAGGATGTGCACTGCTCCTTGCAGCTATCCTAGTTATGGATCATGTATTACATTTGCCAAATTAGACTCTGAATCATTCGATTATTCCAATGCATATTTGGCTAATATTAAAAATCTTATTAAAATAATTTTTTTTCATGTCTTTCTTATTCAGGCCTTGTGACTTTTAATTTACCTATTATTAGATTAATCTTTTTCACAGTAAAGGTAATCAACCAGATTACCAAATGGCATGTGATCAGCTTCTTTAATCTTCTTAAAATGTCTCTTGCCTGAACACCCTGTACCTCTGTACATTGTGTTCCTCTGGGCTAAGTCATTTTCTGATATTCCCACTATACAATATTTCTCTATCATCTAACAGCCTTAACTTAAAGCATCTAAATGGCAGGACTAACTTCCAATTCCAATTTCACTAACAAGTGAATAATATTTCAATAAATATTCCCTCTGCTTTTAAGTCTCCTGTGTAGACTGCAGGATAAATAGCATTTGTTATTCTGAGTCCTGATCTTATCCTGCCCAATCATTGAATAGGAGTCACAGATGGACTGTGATGTAGGAGATTTCTAACCAGTTAATAAGGTTTTTAAATAGAATACATCAGGCATTGACAGAATTACCAGTAAAGAGGTAAATGCTTCTTGAAACAAGTTAATAATCTAATGAAAGAATAGTTTATACATATGTGAATGCAGTAAGAGAATTAAATTTTAAAACATAAATGCTGATATTTTAATTTATTTTCAGTATTATGTAAATCATTGTTCGCTTCAGCCAAAAGCAGGTTACCACAAGGTAATGATAGTAAATCAGAATCAAATGCCTGAGAACCCTATAATTAGCAAAATCCACACCAGAAAGTTTTGTGCGGGAACACATATTGCCACAGTTACGAGTAGGTATATTGATTGCCTAGACTTAAGGTGGAAATATGTCTGGTGATGAATCGTGTGTCTATCCAGTTTGGCAATGATCTGGTGAGAACATCAACTTTGACCCCTGCAGTAAGTGTCTAGGGTAATCAGGCAACTTAAGGAAGTGATTTTAGCCAAGGTAGAAGTTAGCATCCGGATTTAATGCATGAATGAGATATCATTATGCTGGATGGGGATGGTAAAATGCGATTGGCTGAGGTGAATGTCAGAGATTATTATTGATATATAATTGATTCTAATCTAAGGTGAGAATAATTGATAAGAAAAACTATAATCGATCTTTTTCTGATCATATATGTTAGATTCGTCTGAGAGATTCTATTGCTCTATTTGAGAGCTACTCAACCCTTCTGGTGCTACTCTTTTCAGAAAATGATGAAATATTGTTAAAACTTAACTCCAAAATACAGCTGTATGATGGCCTTATTTTACAGCATTCATTGGAAAAATACACTGAAAGCTGCTTAGTTTAATACTTGTGTTAAATATGATTCAAATATTCATTGTAATTAAAATGACTATTATGAAGGATTGTTGAAAGATGACATTTTATCATTGGTTTTAACTTCTAACACTTCAACACTATCCAATAGTACACATTTCAACAGAATAATTTGTGTAAATACAAGTCCTGAGAATGACTTTACCTGTGTTTATCATGGGACAAGGGTGAACTTCACAATTGTCACCCCAACCAACTCCAACAGTACAGCAACATTCCTCTTTTGTGATGTTTCGTGATAGCAAATTATCACAGAAGTTTTCATCATTCAGATTATAGTAGCATTCCTTCAAATCTCCCTTTACAGGCGCTGGCATCATGGACAACTCTGGCATTACTGACACTCCTGGTGTTTGCTCTATTGTTTTGGAGAGAAATATATGTAAAATATAATTGATCAGGATGAGCCCAAACACTTCAGTACATTGTTGTTATGTTGTAACAATCTGTGCTGGTCCACTATGAAGGTAAAGTCACTGGCTGTGATTTTTTTTATTGTTCTTTCATGCAATGTGGATGTTGCTGACTAGGCCAGCATTTATTACCCATCCCTAATTACTCTTATGAAGGTGGCTGTTGCAGTCCATGTGGTGTAGGAACACCCACAATACTGTTAGCGAGGGAGTTCCAGGATTTTGAACCAGTGACAGCGAAAGACTGAGGTACTTAATTTATAAATTCGGAACGGTATACCAAAAAAAACAGAAAAATTATTTCCTAATGGTTATCTGTGGTCAAATAAAGAACCTACCTCAGTTCCAACAAGTTGCTGACTAATTCAGGTGTCAGCCTTAGCTCATTAGTAGCACTCTTCCCTGAATCAGAAGGTTCTGACTTAAAGCCACTTCAGACACTTGAGTATTTAATGTAGGCTGGCATTTCAGTGCAGCACTGAGTGAGTGCTGCATTATTAGAGACGTTGGCCAGAACTTTACTGCCACACCCACCCTGAAATTAGCGAGGGCACAGCTCACAGAGTGGAATTTTCCATTGACTTAGGCAGGATTTTACAAGCCACCCCCAAACAAGGTCATAAAATCCCTCTTGGCTTTCAAATAAAATGTTAACCCAAGGTCCTGCCTGTCCTGTCAAGTAGATGTAAAAAATCCCATGGCACTATTCAAAGGGTATCAGTGGAGTCCTTCCAGTCCCTCAACCAAGATTATTAAAACAGAGTATCAAACTTCATTACTGTTCAAGGCAACTTGTTGTCAGAGTTCTCCACATTGTAACCTGGACTTCTGCTATAGTACTTATTTGGCTGTAAAGTACTTTGGATGCACTGAGACCATGAAAGATTTTATATAAATTCAAATTTTAATTTTCTTTAATTCAGCAATTTTACAAATGCTCAGAAATCACAGAATTCAAATTTGGAGACTGAACAACTATATGGTGACCAACATGCCTCAAGTGCAGATTTATCTAATGACTGATACCAAGGATTCCAATTTCACTAACAAGTGAATAATATTTCAATAAATATTCCCTCTGCTTTTAAGTCTCCTGTGTAGACTGCAGGATAAATAGCATTTGTTATTCTGAGTCCTGATCTTATCCTGCCCAATCATTGAATAGGAGTCACAGATGGACTGTGATGTAGGAGATTTCTAACCAGTTAATAAGGTTTTTAAATAGAATACATCAGGCATTGACAGAATTACCAGTAAAGAGGTAAATGCTTCTTGAAACAAGTTAATAATCTAATGAAAGAATAGTTTATACATATGTGAATGCAGTAAGAGAATTACATTTTAAAACATAAATGCTGATATTTTAATTTATTTTCAGTATTATGTAAATCATGGTTCGCTTCAGCCAAAAGCAGGTTACCACAAGGTAATGATAGTAAATCAGAATCAAATGCCTGAGAACCCTATAATTAGCAAAATCCACACCAGAAAGTTTTGTGCGGGAACACATATTGCCACAGTTACGAGTAGGTATATTGATTGCCTAGACTTAGGGTGGAAATATGTCTGGTGATGGATCGTGTGTCTATCCAGTTTGGCAATGATCTGGTGAGAACATCAACTTTGACCCCTGCAGTAAGTGTCTAGGGTAATCAGGCAACTTAAGGAAGTGATTTTAGCCAAGGTAGAAGTTAGCATCCAGATTTAATGGATGAATGAGATATCATTATGCTGGATGGGGATGGTAAAATGCGATTGGCTGAGGTGAATGTCGGAGATTATTATTGATATATAATTGATTCTAATCTAAGGTGAGAATAATTGATAAGAAAAACTATAATCGATCTTTTTCTGATCATATATGTTAGATTCGTCTGAGAGATTCTATTGCTCTATTTCAGAGCTACTCAACCCTTTTGGTGATCTCCTTGCAGCTGCTTGTTTCTGTTTGGATAAATGTTACGTCTTTGTACAGAGAAATCTGCCTCGTGAGTTTTGTATTGTCCAAAGTTAAGATAGTACCAGCCATCTCAATTTGCCCTACAACAGTCTTGGGGATTAGTGTTACAGTCAAAGTAACTGAAACTCTGACAATATTGTTGCAAACCAGATTTAATTACAATGCAAGCAAATTGAAAGAGTAGTGTTGTAATATCCCTTTAAGGAATATCAGCATGGCATTACTGGAAGGGAAAGGAGTTATGTGACCTAGTCTTAGTTCACTTTTGCTTTGAGCAGAATCAATAGGAATTATAAGTGATCAGGATCAGATTGTATCATTTGCTATGTCAAACTTATTGGACAACATAATTTAATTATATAATTTAATTCTTCAGACAATATCCCCTATATATAATTGCTAAGAGAATTACAGCTGACTTGAAGTTCACAGGTTAGTATACTGAACAGATGCACAGAAATTTAGGGTAATACACTTTGGGATAATAAGAATCAGTGCATCCATTGAGATTTACAAGATTGAGAGGTGATCTTATTGAAACATATATCCTGAGGGGACTTGACAGGGTAGATGCTGAAAGGACGTTTCCCCTTGCGACAGAGATTAGACCCAGGGAACACAGTTTAAAAATAAAGATTTCCATTTAAGACAGAGATGGGAAGAAATGTTTTCTCTCAAGGGTTGTGAATTCTTGGAACTCTCTTCCACCGGGAGTGCTGGAGGCCAGATCAATAAATAAATACTTTTAAGGCAAAGATAGATAGATTCTTGACTAAAAGGGCAGTCAAACGTAATTGGGATGAAGTGGAATGTGGAGTTGAGGCCACAATCAGATGAGTCATGATCTTATTGAATAAAGTAACAGGCTCAAGGGCTGATTAGCCTACTTCTACTCTTAATTTGTATACTCATAATTGGTGAAACTTTAAAGAAGTAGAGGGCAGAGAAACGTAAGAGGTCGGATACATAGTTCTGTATGACGGTATTAATATATATATTAGAAAATATATGGGAGTAATAAAACAGAAAGGTAATGCTAAATCCACATAAATCATGAATTTAGCCACATTTAGAATATTGTATTCAGTTTTACATTAGAAAGAACATCAGTTCATAGAGAAGATGCACTAATCTTATCTGGTAATTTAGGGACACAAAACCAAGATTGTCAGGAGTACAGAGGCTAAGAGAGATATCACCCTACAGAATATCGTGCACACAATGTAACAAAACAGTTTTTTTGCTGCAGAGTGTGGCAGTGGGCAGGAAGAGCGACATTAAAGCCACTGGCCCCAATGGTAGCTTTCTCCGCTGTATTGCTTTGATTAAGATAAAAAAAATTGATGGCTCATGTCCCACAATCAGGGTACCATTTTTAAAGGCCACCCTAGTGTACAAAATTAAAAATAGAACAAATTCCCATCGCCAAAACCGAGAACCTAATTGCCAAGATCTGGGGAGACAATTGTCTCCACCCCATTGACGTAATGAGATTCCTGCCCAAGAAGGAACAGAAGCTCATTTAAATATATTTCCATCTCATTTGCAGGCTTCCCCACTGTGTATACCCCCCATATTAGGATCTCTAACTTACAACAGTTTTTTAATGAACTTGAACTGGGGAAAGAGAACCCATTGGGAATGCACATGTATGTAGAGCACCCCTCTGTCCAGGGGTAGACATATGCCGGGATTGTTGACCCTCGTGCACTGACCCCTACAGGGTAGTGCTGATGGGTAATGCCAAGGAGAAGCACCAGTGGGGGTTCCTCTGAGGAGCTCCATGGGTTCCATCATTGTGGGGGTTCCCTTGGGAGGGAGCAGGATGTTTCCCATGTGCATGTGCAGGGGGTAAGTTTTTCATTTTTTTAAACTGAAGATCAGGCCACTCCGCCTCGCATCCCACAACAGACACAAGGGCAACCCCCTCCCAAAATATAAGGGGAATCCCCTCCAACATGCACAAGGGCAACCCACCCTTCCAAGAACAAGGGTAACGTCCCCCTCCATAGAGCTCCACAGATGGGCCCCCAGTACTGCCCCCCCCCACACAGGGGCAATAACAGGGCCTTTGTGCCCCGCTGGGTTCCCTTTGCCTGGTTCACGTTTTGCAAAAGTAGTTGTAAAGCTGGCTGGTGATGTCATACTGGTAAGGGGGGGTGGGTTTCAAAAGCAGGAGAGGGACACGATATGGCAGGGAAACCTTTAACTTACAGTATAATTCATTGAAATTATGTTCTCAACCTTCCTGGATGGTAACCTTGTTACTTTATCGGTGGGGGCAGGTAGAATTGGAAAATGAGATCTCGTTGGCAAGATTCCTGTTTTCCACGTCTTGCAAGGTTTGCGCTTGCAAGTGCAAAATCACATCAAATGATTTAATTATTTAGTTTACTTGCGGTTGATTATGTACTTATCAAACAGAGAAACACAAAATAGAAGCAGGAGTAGGCCATTCAGCCCTTTGAGCCTGCTCTGTTATTCATTTTAATCATGGTTAATCATCAAATTCAAAATCCTGATCCTGTCTTCCCTCCATCTTCCTTGAGCCCCAAGAGGTATATCTAATTTTGGCCTCAGCTACTTTTTGAGGTAGTGAATTCCACAGATTTACATGTCTGGGTGAAGAAATTTCTCCTTACCTCAGTCTTAAAGGATTTACCCCTTATCCTAAAACTATGACCACTAGTCTGGACTTTCTCACCATTGGGAACATTGGGGGTGATTCTTCCAAAAGTGCTGAATTGATGGGAAAGCTGTTCTAGACCACAACTACTTTTTCAGTGCCGCTTCAGACCTTAATCTTTCCAGACTGTGCAATGCAGAGGCCAGAGTCTGACAGCGCAGTGGTCCCGATCTGTCAGTCTCCCCGTTTTGTGGCCATCTCGATTACTGATCAGCCCAGGACCCCTGCAGTGCTGCCCTCTCCCCCATGGCCCGATCGCACTCCCCACAACAATTCCTGGGCCAGTCCTGACCCTTCCACCCCAGAGCGCTTGGCAATCCCCCCACTCCCTTCACCTCAGCAGAACCCTCTCCCATCGACACCCTCACGGGGTAGACCCCTGACACCCCCGCAGCTCACCCCAATCGCTGGTCTACCTTCAGCCCAGACCAATTGCCACGCAGAGTGGCAGCAGGACCCCCCAACCCCACCAATCACCCCAGCTGCCCACAATAGGTCCCACCTCCTTGGCACTGCCAATGCCTGGTGGGCAGTGTCAAGGTGCCCCTTGGGCATGGATACTTTACCCATTGGGCAGTGCCAGGGTGCACAGGCTGGCACTGCCAGGTGAGGAGGATCGCAACAGACACCTCCAGACACTGAAAGATGCCCTCATCAGAACAGGATATGGTGCTCGACTCATCGATCCACAGTTCCGACACACAACAGTGAAAAACTGCACCGACCTCCTCAGAAGACAAACACGGGACACGGTGGACACAATAACCTTCGTCGTCCAGTACTTCCCTGGAGCGGAGAAGCTAAGACATCTTCAACATGTCATTGATGAAGACGAACATCTCGCCAAGGCCACCCACACACCCCCACTTCTTGCCTTCAAACAACCGCACAACCTCAAACAGACCATTGTACACAGCAAACTACCCAGCTTTCAGGAGAACAGTGACCACGACACCACACAACCCTACCACAGCAACCACTGCAAGACATGCCAGATCATTGACACAGATGCCATCATCTCATGTGATAACACCAGGTACATGGTACATACTCTTGCAACTCAGCTAACATTGTCTACCTGCTACACTGCAGGAAAGGATGTCCTGAGGCATGGTACATTGGGGAGACCATGCAGACGCTACAACAATGGATGAATGAACACCACTCGACAATCATCAGCCAAGACTGTTCTCTTCCTGTTGGCGGACATTTCAGCAGTCATGGGCATTCGGCCTCTGATCTTCGGGTAAACGTGCTCCTAGGCGGCCTTCACGACATACAACAGGGCAGAGTCACTGAGCAGAAACTGATAGCCAAGTTCCGCACACATGAGGACGGCCTCAACCGGGATCTTGGGTTCACGTCACACTATTTGTAACCCCCATGACTTGCCTGGGCTTGCGACATCTCACTTACTGTCCTGTCTGGAGACAATACACATCACTTTAACTTATGCTTAATGCTATCTCCACTCACATTGTCTGCACCTTTAAGACTCGATTAGCTGTAAATTCTAGCTAAAATTAGCTGTCGCATTCTAATCAGTATTCTGTAAACTGAGTGTGTGCCTTTATATGCCCTATTGTGATCAGAACTCCCCACTCACCTGATGAAAGGGCAAAGCCCCAAAAGCTAGTAGCGTTTGCTACCAAATAAACCTGTTGGACTTTAATCTGGTGTTGTGAGACTTCTTGCTGTGTTCATCCCAGTCCAACGCTGGCATCTCCACATCAAGAGTGCCCATGCCCAGGGACACCATCCCCTGCCACCTGACTCCATGAGGGGCCCTGATTGCCCCCCTTCACTCCGGCAGGGTCTCCCATTAGTTCCCCAAATGTGGGGAGCTACTCTAAACCCCGCTGGAATGAAGTACTCCTAGTGGGGTGGAAGATGCTATCGGGCCTGGCAAGTTCTAAGCTGGGTCCAATAATCGCATTTATAATACATTTAAAATATACGTAAAACATATACAAATGAGTTACCTCACTTCCTGCTGGACTTCTGCACATTCCCGGCGGCACCACTTTCTTCTGGATGGGAGGTGCACGTGGGTTGTAAAAGTTTGCGGCAACCCACGAATGGCTGACACACGCATCTCCTGACCCGGCCCTCCAGAAAAGTTGCGGGTCGCTATGGGAGAATTGGGGCCAATTCTTTCTAAATCCACCTTGTCTAACAATCCTGTCAGAATTTTATAACTTTCTGAGATCCCACAATACCACAACAAGGCAGTAGATGGCAGAATTGCTCTTTGCAATAAAATAGTTCGCAAACATTTATTCCAAAAATATACTGAATCATACATTCTGTAAAAATATATTTCAATGCAATTTAAGTGTGATAGTACACAAAGCAAAATGCAGATTACTTTGGTTCAATACAAAACATGGTGTTCTTAAGTCCACTTACAGAACAGACACAAACAGATGCTGCACCCACTGATATGTTCCAACTTCTAATTCAAATGAGGCATTGTGCTTACGTCCCTTCAGATGTCTGGGCTGCAAGTAGGCGTCAAGAGGCTGTTGCATCCATGTTCAATAGAGAATTCCTTTTCTAGAGACCAGATTACTCAAGCCTGGGCAAATGGACTTTAATGTGGAGGTGTGAATGTTCCCCACAATGTGTGTCAGGTCAAATCCGCTCTGTTCCTGTGCCAGTGAAAATGGCCAGCATTGGAAATGAAATTGGGATTTAGACCATAAGATATAGAAGTAGAATTAGGCCATTTGACCTCTCAAGTTTGCACCACCATTCAATCATGGCTGATAGGATTCTCAACCCCATTCTCCCTTCTTTTCTCCATAACCCTTGATCCCATTACCAATCAAGAACCTATCTATTTCTGTCTTAAATATATTCAATGACCTGGACTCCACAGCCTTCTGTGGCAATGAATTCCACAGATTCACCACCTCTGGCTGAAGAAACTCTTCCTCATCTCGGTTCTAAAGGTTCTTTATTCTGATGTTGTGCCCTCAGATCCTAATCTCGCCTACTAACAGAAACATCTTTCCCACACCCATTCTATCTAAGCCTTTCAGTATTCTATAAGTTTCAATGAGATCCCCTCTCATCCTTCTAAACTTAATTGAGTACAGACCCCAGAGTCCTTAAATTATCCTTATACATCAAGCTTTTAATTCCTAGGGTTATTCTCATGAACCACCTCTGTGCCCTTTCCAGGACCAACACATCCTTCCTTAGGTAAGGGGCCCAAAATTGCTCACAATACACCAAATGTGGGTTGACCAAAGCCTTATAAAGCCTCAGCAATACATCCCTGCTTTTGTATTCTAGTCCTTTTGAAATAAGAACATAAGAAATAGGAGCAGGAGTAGGCCATCTAGCCCCTCGAGCCTGCCCCGCCATTCAATAAGATCATGGCTGATCTGTCGTGGCTCAGTTCCACATTCCCGCCCTCTCCCCATAACCCTTAATCCCCTCTCTTACCAAAAACCTATCAACCCGCGTCTTAAAAATATTTAGCGAGGTAGCCTCCACCACTTCAACGGGCAGAGAATTCCAGAGATTCACCACCCTTTGAGTGAAGAAGTTCCTCCTCAACTCCGATCTAAACCGTCCCCCCTTTATCTTGAGGCTGTGCCCCCTAGTCCTACTATCCTTTCTGAGCGGGAAGAGTCTCTCCACCTCTATCCTATCCATCCCATTCATCATCTTATACGTCTCAATGAGATCTCCCCTCATTCTTCTAAACTCTAACGAGTACAAGCCTAGTTTATTCAGCCTCTCCTCATAGCTCAACCCCCTCAACTCCGGTATCAGCCTAGTAAACCTCCTCTGCACTCCCTCCAAGGCCAAAATATCCTTGCGTAAGTGCGGCGACCAAAACTGCACACAGTACTCCAGCTGCGGCCTCACCAAAGCCCTATACAGCTGCAGCAAGACCTCCCTACTTTTATATTCAATCCCCCTCGCTATGAAGGCCAGCATCCCATAAGCCTTCCTGACCACCTGCTGCACCTGCAGGCTGGGTTTTTGCGACTCATGCACAAGGACCCCGAGGTCCCTCTGCACCGTCGCCTGCTGCAGTTCTTCGCCACGTAAGTAATAGTCCTTCCTACCATTATTCCTACCAAAGTGGACCACCTCGCACTAATGAATGCTAACATTGCATAAGTCTTCAACCACCAACTCAACTTGCCAGCTAACCTTAAGAGAATCCTGAACTAGGACTCCCAACTCCTTTGTGCTTCCAATTTCTGAATTCTCTCCCCATTTAGAAAATAGCTTACACCTCTATCCTTACTACCAAAGTGCATAACCTCACACTTTTCGCATTGTATACCATCTACCACTTCTTTGCCCACTCTCCTAACCTGTCCAAGACCTTCTGCAGCCTCCCCATCTCCTCAATACTACCTATCCCACTGCCTATCATCTGCAAACTTAGCCACAATGCCCACAGTTCCTTCACCTGGATATTGATGTATAAAGTGAAAAGTTGTGGTCCCAATGCTGACCCCAACAGAACTCCACTAGTCACCGGCTGCCATCCTGAAAATGACCCTTTTATCCCCACTGCCTTCTGCCAGTCAGCCAATCTTCTATCTAGGCTAGTACCTTGCCTCTAACACCATGGGCTCTTATCTTACTCGGCAGCCTCCAAGGAAGTGGCACCTTGTCAAAGGCCTGCTGGAAATCCAAATAGATAACATACACTGGCTCTCCTTTGTCTAACCAAAGTTTCTCCTTTCTGCTTTCAGGATCTCATTCTCCTTCCTACCTATGTGACTGGTACCAATGTCAACAATGATTATTTGGCTGCCCTCCCCTATTCTTGACACTGGTCCTAGAGAGGAACTTTATCATCAGTTGTATGTCTGCAGAAACTCAAGTCTGTTTCTTAACTAATGAGTTTCTGTTGACCTTGAGTGGGATTTTCTAGCTCTGGGGCGAGCGCAGACAGAAAATCCCAACCTAGGTGTTTTCGTGCATGACTCACAAGAAGTTAGCACGCAGGAAAAGCAAGTAATTAAGAATAATGGAATGCTATCCTTTACCATGAGAGGAATTGATACAAGTAAGGATATTATGCTTCATTTATCCAAGGTAATATTGAGACCACATCTCGAATACTGTGTACAATTTTGTTCTATTTATTTAAGGAAGGATTTAAATGCATTGGTGAATGTTCAGAGGAGGTTTACTAGATTGATACCTGGAACGGGCTGTCTTATGAGGGAACATTATAGGACTGAGCCTGTTTCAATGGCAGCTTAGAAGAATGAGGGGCGACTTGCTTGAAGTATATAAAATCTTGAATGGTCTTGACAAAGTGGGAGTGGAAAGGAAAATGTGAGTGAGTCCAAAACTAGGGGAAACTGTTTTAAAATTAGGAGTCACTCTTTTAGGAGAGAGATGAGGAGAAATTATTTCTCTGAGGGTTGTGCGATTTGGAACTCTCTGGGCAGATTTTCCGGTTGTACTCGCCCCAAAACCGGATAATCCTGCCAAGGTCAGCAGACCTTTGCATGGTCCGTGTCCCACCAGCTACAATTCCCATGGCAGGTGGAACAGGAAAAGTCACTCCTCTGTTTCAGAAGGCAGTGGGGGCAGGTCATTGAATATTTTTAAAGCAGGGTTAGGTAGATTCTTTTAGGAAGGGGAATCAAAGTTTATTGTTGGTAACTCATGATCATATTGAATGACTGAGCAGGCTTAAGGGACTAAATGGTGAAGGATCATCCAGACTCAAAACATTGGCTCTATTCTCTCTCCACAGATGCTGTCAGACCTGCTGAATTTCTCCAGCATTTTCTGTTTTTGTTTCAAATTCCAGCATCTGCAATATTTTCTCTTAACCTTGGACTAAATTACCTTCAGCTCCTATTTCGTACGATTGTATGTTTGACATGGAAAGAAACCCACTACTACATATTTTAGAACTTTATCCCTAGTACTATTTATTTTTTTTAAATTGTTCTTTTCTACTGAACAAGGTCACATGATCTTGAGCCCTCAGTCTGGGAGCTATTGCTAGGTGTTTCAAGGACGAAATATTGATTTTCTTAGTTTCTGGAATGTCACATCTCATTATGCTCAGAGAGCTACTAACAGACTCACATCACCTGGGATTGTTCAGACCAATTTCAAAGGGAACTACAAGGAAGTCACTTACGTTTTTTAAACCAATCTTGATGGGTGTTTCAGTGGCTCTACTGAGTCAATGCCAGACCCAGAAATGAGATCGCATCCCTTTCAACAACTGAGACATTATCAGTCCTGAAACCAAAGCCAATTCCAGATGCTGAATAATCATCCTTTTCAAAGTAACCGTTGAGAGGGAATGTCACATGACTCAAGCCTCTGGCCTTTTGGACAGTTTAATTTACATCACTGGTCTGCCAAGTGGTCAAAAGACAGAAAAGCTTATTGTTCAGCAGCATAATTTATTTCAAGGATTTTCAAGCCAGAAGCACATCAGAATGAGTCCCACCACGAAGAAAACAGCCTCTGAACTCTGACTTTAGAACTTACGTGAATTAATATTAATTTTCTGTGATCTGTTTATTATAAATATTCCTTCCTCCAGACGTGCCCCCACCATGCCTTTTACTGTGTAAATATGCAGAATAGGAAGAGGAAAACATTGTTTTGTTTGAATATGTAAAATAAACCAACATTCTGAATTAATTTTAACTCAAATTTGCTCTGATTAGTAAAACTGGATCACAAAAACCAAGGGATTAGGAAAACATGACACCTCTGTTCTTTCAAAAAGCAATTCAAACAGCTTCTGCTTATGGGCAAGTGGTAAAAGATATTAAGTGCAGTCCTCTCCTATCTGTAATACCTCACATTTCCACATTAAAACTCATCTGTCATCAGTGTGTTTAAGTCCCTTTACAACTTCCAGCTCCTCTTCATTCGACTTATTGTCCCTCTTAAAGTCATCTGCAAACCTGGATATACAATGCTCTAATCTTTCATTCAAGTTGTCAGTACATATACTATAAAGGTAAGGCCTCAGTACAGATCCCTTAGAACAATGTAATATTGTTTTCTGATTGGCAAATCCTACTAACAAGGGCTTGACAAATTTCCCCGAAAGCACAAAATTCTTTTACATTTAATATTCAGTTTAATTTTACTGGAACAGCATAAGTGTAGCAAACCAAGTAAAACAGTGTATGTTGGAAATATTAAGTACTAGGCAGATAATTTTAAAATTCATGATGTGATCTTCACTTTCCAAGATGAAAACTTATAAATTGACTGTTATTTCTTCACACTTCAATTTAACTTACCTATTGCTACACGAGGATGGCATTGGCCTCTTGCGGGATCAAAGTCTTCATTCTCATCCATGCACTCACAGAAGAAGGAACCTTCAAAATTTTCACAGAGTGCTGTTCCACAAACACCATTCATCATCTCACATTCATTAATATCTAAAAATAGAAACACAATGATTTTTTTAATGAAAATATCTATTTGCTCTGACAGTGTATTGGCAGTGATGGGATTCATGTCAGGCCAAAGGCATCTTTTGGGAAGGAAATCCATCATCCTTCCCCAGTCTGGCCTACACCAGAAAGCAGGATTAGGCTATTAAGTTGAAAGATCAGCCATGATCATGATGTTTGGCAGAGTAGGCTCAAAGGGCCAAATAGCCTCTTCCTGCTTCTATCTTCTATGTTTCCAAATTTCTATGTACACATGACTCCAGACTCAGCAAAACACTCAGTTCTATCAAACCATAACAGAGCACTTTACCACAGACTGTAGTAGCTCAACAAGACAACTCATCACCAAATTAAGGATGGGCGAATGCAAATGCTGGACCTGCTAGTAAGATGCACATCCCAAGAACTAATTTAAAAAAATTACACCTATTCTGAAAATACCTTTTGAGTACGCTATTACTTGACTCTATGAACTAAAAATTCATCTGGAACTATTTGGTTGCAGGGATTGAGATTCATTAGTTACCCACATATATTTGCCCCAATGCAAAACTCTCCTGTTTTCACGCCAGCTGAAGCATTTAGCCTGAGAATGGGAGATTTGTGGCCAATGTATGAATTGATAGGATTAAAAGTTTGCCAAATAGATTCAATAGTAATCTGGGTTTGTGAATTTAATTTACAGCATTGACAAGCATGCAAAATTATCTGTGCTGACAGAATAAAGTTCTCAAGTTCTCAGCTGAGAGTCTATATAATATTTTTGAAGAGAAACAAAATTGGTCTATTAAGCTTCACAGAAATGCATTTGCCATAAATTCAAGGATTTGCATTATAATATTACCATTCAAATTGTTCTTATTTTTCTCTCTTGAAAGCAGTGACAGTAAGCAAGTCATAATCAAGAACATACCACAACAATGGGCTAGGTTTCCACAGAGTTGGTGAGAATGTAGAGAGAAGTGAAAATGGCAGCTGGGATTCCTGATCCCATTCCTAGGCTTTACAAATTTTATAAATGCTTTTTTAGGGCACAGGCTGGTGTTACAAGCCTGAATCCTGAACCTCCTACCAGGTCAATTCCATCGCAGTGATAGGGTGATAGGCACATTTTAGTCTTCCACAATGTTCATAGAGCTGGGCCCGTAAAATCCTTTGCTAAAGTATGCCCTCTCACCACCCTCCTATATCTTCTCATGCTCCCCATGACGAGAAAAGTTTGCACCAACACATCAGAAACACCTGAACTCCCACCTAATGTGATCTGCCAGCACTTGGCTCACAGACCTGAATGTTATGATATGCCAAGTGCTCATCCAGATACCTCTTAAAGGATGCGAAGCAACCCGCCTCTACCACCCTCCCAGGCAGCACATTCTAGACCATCATCATCCTCTGAGTAAAAGAATTTTTCCTCGCATCTCCCTCCCAATCCTCCTGCCCCTCACCTTGAACCTATGCCCCTTTTGACTAACCCTTCAATTAAGAAGAATAGCTGCTCCTTATTCACTCTGTCCATGTTCTCTTGTTCTACGTTCATAGGACTGTAAGAAAGGCGAAGGTTTAAAATAGCCTGCTTTCCTTACTGGAGATTTTAAAAGATTTACTGTGAAACCTGTGCATGTACCATCCAGTAATTTATATGAACAAGGGTGACAATACATTCTATTAAATGAATAGAATTTGAGGCATGATAGATCATTTGAAACTTTAATCTCAGATTGAATTTCAGATCATTTTGATGTTAGGAAAACAAGGGGATAAAAGTGACATTCAAAAGCTCTGCTGTTGAATAACATGAATCATTGGTGCCTGGAGGAGCTTATAAGATCTTGCATATTGAGAAAGAAAGGATGTTGAATTCCTCATTACCTATTAAAAAATCAGACCAAAAGTGCACAGAAATCTTCTACACTTCTGCTTTAGAGATAATGTTCAATTAGAATACAGATATATGAAATAAGAAATAGATGAGAAGTGTTATCAATGTTAATTGACGGTTGAAAAAGTAGTGATCCGTCCATCAGTACCCATAAGCAGTAGCCAATTTTCTTCCCCTGCTAAATGATCATAGTTTCAAGTGCCAGGCAGTGGGTCACTTAAGCTTGCCAGCTAGAGCTAACAAAGAGGGTATACTTTGACTCTTGGCTGACTGTCTTATGTCTCCGATAGGAAGCCTGGTCTTTTTTGATGTCCAATGGACACTTGGGTTTGCTCAAGTACTGAAATTTACTTTTATAAGGATGGAATGTTATTCCTTCACATTTCAATTATTCATGGAGATTGGAGATTTGAAAGAATTAGCAATTTTAAAATATTTCTCTTTGTGTTTCTTAATCCAATTTTTCTTTCCTCATTTTGTTTTGCTTTCGATGCAAGAAAGCCTGGTCGAGAAACTTTTTAACCCAGCCTATCTCTTTTAAAAGGGCACCTGCCTGCCATATTTCTGTTCTGGGTAGGCAGAAATGGAGTCTGCCCTATTGCTCCTGAGGCAGCAATGAAGGCAGATGGATGGCCAGGCTAACAGGATTCGATTCCTGGCTTGGGTAACTGTCTGTGTGGAGGTTGCACATTCTCCTTGTGTCTGTGTGCGTTCCCTCTGGGTGCTTTGGTTTCCTCCCAAAGTCCAAAGGTGTGCAGATTGGGTGGATTGGCCATGCTAATTTACCCCATAATGTCAGGGGGACTAACCAGGGTAAACACATGAGGTTATGGAGATAGGACCTGGGTGGAATTGTGATCGGTGCATACTCGATGGGCTGAGTGGCCTCCTTCTACACCGTAGGATTCTATGAGAAACACCTGCTTCCATCTATTGGATTACAGTTTTAAAAATGAACGTCAGACTCTCAAGCCCGCACCCTTTATCTCCAAATCATATGTCCCCTCATTTCCCATAACTGTCATGCCCCCATATCCCCAGCGTCCCCTCTTGCTCTCTGATACACCACCATGTGCCCTCCATACCTCTCCAATCTTCATCATACCCCTCTGCTGCTTCTATGCTTTCCTTTTATGTTCCATAGTGACTCACCTAGAATCCAGCAAGCACAGACTGCAGAAGCCATGTGAAGATGTATAAAACATTTCTAACAACCTAATCAAGTTATCACTCAAACACTTGATTTTGAAAACAATTCTCATTCATAAAACCCATTCAAAAATGTAAAACTTCCAGGTTTAATTTTTTTAAAGTTTAAAATTTCTTTATTAATGTCAAAAGTAGGGTTAGATTAACAGTGCCATGAATTTACTGTGAAAATCTTCCAGTCGCTACACTTCAGTACCTGTTCAGGTACACTGAGGGGGAATTTAGCATGGTCAATGCACCTAACAGGACATCTTTCGGACTATGGGAGGAAAGTGGAGAACTCAGGGGGAAACCCACACAGACATGGGGAGAACATGCAAACTCTAGGCAGACAGTGACCCAAGCCAGGAATCGAATCTGGGTTCCTGGTGCTGTGAGGCAGCAGTGCTACCCACAATCTGTCAATCTACCCACAACTTCCAGCATAAAAATGAATTTATTCTTAATATCTTTTTACTTTATTGTGTTTTGTGTTATTTGGCTTAAGAAATGTACTTCTGTAACACTTATAGGGCAGACAGTGGCATAGTCATATTCTCATTGGGCTAGGAATCCAGAGACCGAGTGTAATGCTCTAGAAATCTGGGTTCAAATCTCACCATGGCAGAATTTGAATTCAATAAAAACTTGCAATTAAAAGTCTAATGGTGATCATGTTGAAAAACCCATCTGGTTCACTAATGTCCTTTTGGGAAGGAAATCTGCCATCCTTATCTGGTCTGGCCTACGTGACTCCAGAGACACAGCAATGTGGTTGATTCTTAAATGCCTTCAGTTCAGGGCAATAAAATGCTGGCTCAGCCGGTGATGCTCACATCTCAGAGAAGAAAAACACAGTAACCGTAGAGCTGTGGACATCAAGATCAATCCCAACAGAATGGGCATGACCAACAACTAACTATCAGATGATTTACAACTAAATATTTCAGTCATCCTGCCTAGAACCAGGAACTTGTGCAGCTGGCATGGGTTAAATACGTCTTTCGCACTTTCCAACTGTGGCCCTGCAGAAATCCAGCAGAATTTATAAAGTTTGACAGGAACTTTCCAACTCAAACTTACCCACACATCCTTGTCCTCCTGGTGGAACCTCAAAACCTTGATCACAATGACAATGGAAGGATCCATCTGTATTTTCACAATATCCATGAGTACCACAGATAGTTCCATTCATACACTCATCAATATCTGCACAAAATCCAAACAATTCAAATTAATTACAAATTTTCAGAGTTGCTCAGTAATACTGAAGAAATAACTAGAGAATGCACAATAGGGATTACTGGAATAATAGTTCATTTTTCAGGAGGTTATGATTATCGTACTGCAAATGGAGTAAGAGTAATATCATACTGATCAATATGGTGTTGATACTGCTTATAATAACAATCAAACAAATTAGTGATTGCAGTGGAATTCAGATTAAATAACCATTGAGTGAATTTTACCAAAAGATGTATCACTTATCTCTCAAATTTTCACCCATTAGAGCAAACCTACGTTAAAAAAAAGGCTAACTGCAGCAGACAACCTTAACAATCTCAGCTGAGTCAACCCCCTCACTCAGTGGAAGGAGGTCCTTGCTACAAGAGCTTCTGATCAGTCAGACTCAATGTGCTGTTGGGACTGCTTGAGAAGACAATGTGGACTCAGTTAAGACTGGGATTTTTGTATAGGGAGGGATCAGGCAGATAGGGAGGAATGGAAGGTATTAAGGAGGTTGTGGGGAAGCACGACATGAGGCGGGTGGGACTCCTGATGCACAGAGGACACACTCCAAGGAAGTACCCCCTTCATTTCCACTTGAGTTGTTGAGAAAGCACCCTGCCCATTTTTATCGAATTTCCACTGCCAACCATATTATGGCAGTAGAGGCAGAATTAGACTTTTAATCGCCCCTTAATTGGATGGTTAAGGGCTTCAATAGGTCTAAGGGTGGCAGGCAAGCAAGTAGGCATCTTACCCGCCCACTACAGTACAGGCAACAAAGTGAGGGTGGGTTGGAAGGCACTTTGATTTGATTTGATCAGGCACTTTGCAAAAAGAACGGCCAAAGTCAAAATCGATTAAGTGGAAATTGCAGAGGTACTGAAGTCTTAATATTTATTTTCCAACCATCAGTGCACATCTGTTCAGCAATTCTAGGTAGAACTATGTACTGGCATCCTGTTTGACAAAACTGATTTCTTTATAAGTGACACTTTGAAATTGATGTGCTTTGTTAGTAATTGCTGAGGAAAGTTTAAACAGATTGGATAGTCCCTAATTCTCACTGAAATGAGATCTTTTTTCCCAATGTATTGCTGAAATATAAGGCTAATGGCTTAATAAAGAAAACCACAGCTGCACATAATTATTTGACAAATAAATCCTCAAAGAAAAAAAATCAACAATGCCAAATCTCATAAGATGTAGCATAGAAGAATTTTAACAATCATTACAGTTCAAGACAGTTAATATAAGCTATTAACAGCACCACTGTTAGGTAGTTTACTACATTGTGTACCCGTAATAAATTGTGGCAGCTGCACAGAATTGCAACAAAGCTCTTGGTTTCATTGCTAACATCAACATAATGTCAACACTGAAGCATTCATAAGGATGTAACTAAGGTAGTTTTAGACTCCTCTGATTCAATTTTAACACTGTGTAAATGAATGGTTAGTAAGCGAGTTAAAATCTTGCCCTTAAAATGCATATACTAAACTTAGGTCATTAAATTTTTTAGGCTGTGTCAAATCTATTCCTTGTACATAGTACACGTGTATAGTGCCAAAGATAGGGGAGTCTAAAACTAGAGGGCATAGGTTTAAGGTGAGAGCGGAGAGATACAAAAGGGTCGAGAGGGGCAATTTTTTTCACACAGAGGGTGATAAGTGTCTGGAACAAGCTGCCAGACGTAGTAGTAGAGGCGGATACAATTTTGTCTTTTAAAAAGCATTTAGACAGTTACATGGGTAAGATGGGTATAGAGGAGCATGGACCAAATGCAGGCAACTGGGACAAGCTCAGTGGTTTAATAAAAAAAGGTGGCATAGACAAAGGGAACAGGCCGAAGGGCCTGTTTCCATGCTATAAACCTCTATGACTCTATATCAAATTAGGAATAGAGATGGCAGCTTCGCTAATAGCAGCTCATTAATGAAACTCAAACGTGAAGGAATTAAAAGTACAGTGCATACAATTCAAAAGACTACAAGCCCAAAATTATTTAATATCTGTAAATGTGAACTAAATGTTCCTGAGCTATGTTGGGAAAAAATACATTTTCAAGGATATTTTGAACATTATTTTATTGCAGATGGCAATTAATTCCAAATGTAGGCTGTTTGTCCAGTAATACTTTTATGAAGAAATGCTTAAAGATATCAGTAAGGTAATGCATCATCACAAAACTGTTGGAGTTAATTTTATTGGGTTATAATATTTGTAAATTATTTCTTGGTTAAAACATATTTAAATTATCTGATAGCACCTGTGGGCAGCATTTTCTGTTTTTGTTTCAGATTCCAGCAACTGCAGTATTTTGCTTTTATTTAAGTTATTGTAAATGGATAATGTTCCAGTTTTCAGTGTAATATGGTAAATATATATATTTATTACAGTAATTCATAATCCATTTGTGACTGGAAAATTTTAAGTTACCTAGTCAGATAGCCAAGTAGGGACGGACAACAAAGGCTGGCCTTTGCCAATGACCCTGACCACATACTTTGAACAAATAAGAAAAAACTCATTATGAGTAATTTTAACCAAATTCCCCAGGTGAGAAACCCAGAAATCAGGTGTAATCTTGATTTTACACCCACCCCATAATACTTTACACTAGAAAGTAAAATCAGATGGCTGGTTAAACCAGTGTTGCAACCAATCCTGTCAGTTTGATAATGGGTGGATTAGGTTAAAATTTCCCCCATTGAAGCAGTTAAAAACTCTTTTGTAACATGGTTATCTTGGTTCTCTCTATCTTATCATTCTCCCTGAGATCTCACATAGTGAGTTCAATTTATAGTGCACTAAAAAGTCAATGGCATATTTGCCTAGGATGTCAAACCAACATTTTCCATGTCTCTAAGAAGATCTATTTGAATTCCACCCTAGGGATTTAAAAAATTCAGTTTCTTCACTATATAATTAATGCTTGTGTTATCTTACCGGACTCCAGTGAGTAATGTGTTTGTTATGTTAAATTTTATGAAACATTGACAAGTTTATTATAGTGGAATACTTTTGAAAACTGCAAAGAACATTTAGTCCTCAAAATGTAAAAGTTTGGTTTCTCTTTATTATTCCATGTTCGCACAGGATGTATATGTCTGTGTGTGTGCGTAATAAGCAATAAACTCAGCATGCTGCACATTTTGCATAGGTAAAAGATTGTGAACAGAACATGATCTCATTCTGCCTGCCATCTGCATTTGCCCATTAAAAACCTTAGCTTCAATACTTTCTTTTAGTAGCAATGAATGACACGTCAAAAATATTATGGAATAAATTGGTTATTCGAAGGATTACACCATTATACAGTCTTGGCTTTATGGATCTAATAAAGCATCACATTTTTAAACCTTACGTTAAAATAACAAAATGGTTAGAGAGCTGGAATGGAAGAGGCATGTGAACATAACCATTTACCCTCATGATTAACAAATAGTGAGTAGCATGGGGGATGTTTAAAGGGTAGAATGATACAATAAAATACAGGAAAGTACAATATTAATCAAATTTATTAAAGTTTCACAGTTGCCTTCTCCATTGTATCAACCTTCTTCCTCTGGGCTACCAAAGCAGTTCAGATCTGCCAACCTGTAATATTTTCCAAAGTTGTTATCAATTCCAGTATTTAACAGCTTCTGTCAAACAGGGCTGAGCTGCATTTTTTGTTCCTATTCTTCCATATTTCTATCTCTGGCAACCGACTGTACGCTTGCCACCTCCACCCCTCCTCTCCACCCCTCCCCCCCCCCCCCCCACCCCCACCTGCCGTCTCCACCAAGCACAGCATCCAGCCACTAAATTAAGTAATGAATATCGTACCCCACAGGTGTATGATTCAAATCTGTGACCATCTAAAATGTAAGTACTAAATTCATTTTTTAAAACTGGAGGATTACATCTTTTGGATTGACTTGAACTTGATCATAATAATTAATATCAGCTGCTTACAGCACTAAAGTAAACAGACATTATAAAATTCCCCAAAGGTAAATTAGACTGGTTTCCTTAAGGAACTAGAACATTTTTTCTATCAAATCTCAAAGCTGTAAGTATTTTATATACTATACCACTGTAAAATACAACTTTGTTAATTTTAGATTTTTAGAAGCTGGATATTTATTTAATGCTAGCAGTTCTGTGGGACTATGTTTAGGTCGGTCACAGTAAATTCTCGAAAATGGAGAAGACGTAATGGGCATTTGCTGAATGAAAAGTAGTTAAGACACTTTTAGTCTCTGTTGTATCACAAATACAAGTAAATTCAGTAAGATTTAATCTTATATGCAAAATGTTTATTTTTTCCTGCCATATAGATTTATATTTAGCATGGTGTACAATTGCACAAAAATATACTGGAGAATTTGACTAAAGTAATATGGCAAATTGAACAAACAAAAGCTGAATCGTGCTATTGTAGTGTCATTCTTGCTTCAAGACAAACTGGCTTTCGGTACACATTGGCATGAAAATGGTAGTATAAGTTTAGTCACTTCCTGACTGATCCCAAGGTGCACTAAATACAAGCAATGTGAGACTTCCTCCATGAGGAAGTGCCACAGTACTTTAAGTTCATAAGAAGTTCAGTATGCCTCTGGTCCAAAATGAAGTAAGTGTTCAGGGAATATGTTAGTCCACCTAGACAGATATATACCTTTCTTTCTGATTTGTTAATCTTAAGAGGTAGCAGATGTTCCTGTCTGCACTCTCCAAACACTTAAAAAAAGTTGTTGGGAACCATAATTTTGAACATGATTCAAGCATGTAACATAGTGGCAATGCTACTAGATTAGTAATTTAGATGCCTGGAGTAATAATCTGCAGGCATGAGATCAAATCCCATTGTGGGAATCTGTGTTCAGCTAATTGAATAAATAATCTAGCTTAAAAAGCTAACATCAATAGCAGTACATACTGGTTATCACGAAACCTCACTTTTTCACCAATGACCTATACGGCATTACTTTTAGCCCAACCAGTCCATGTTGTGGTCATGGTTCATTAAATCCTTCTTCATTTAAATCTATCATGGTAATCTTTTATTCCCATCCTCCTCAGATACCTGTCCAACTTCCTCTTTAATATATTAATAGTTCAGGCACTGCCTGTGGAAGCGAATTCCACTTTCTTATCACCTTCTGGATTGGTAGATCTCTTCTGAATTCCTATTGCATGGTTCCTATTGCATTTCTTGGTGAATATTTTATATTGATTGCCCATCATTGTCTGGACAAACCTTTCAGCCAGCCTATTTGTGGCAGGATGATAAGGAACGGATTGGATTTATCGGATTCCGTTCTCCTATAATCTGTGAATTCATGTGAAAAAGACTTGGCCCATTGTCAGTAACAAGTTGTTCAAGGTACCTGAATCTTGCAAAAATCTCATCCAGTCTCTATATCATTCTCTGAGATCATAGTCTTCATAATAGCAACTTCAGGTCATTTCGAGTCCTCATCCACCCCAATGAGGAACACACACTCTTTGAATGATCCAGCATAATCGATGTGGACTTTCTGCTCTGGCCGTTCTGGCCACACCCATGGGTGTAATGGCACTAGTGGCGATGATATTAAAGTTTTGCACAAGACAAACATGTCCCAGCATCTCCCTCAATTTTGCTATTGAGTCTTGGCCACCAAAAATAGTTCTGGCCATCTCCTTTATCTTTACCACCTCACAATGACCTTCATGAAGATGGTTTAGAATATGTTTCCTTAATAGTGGTGGAATGATGATCCTCATTCCCCAGAGGAGCTTATTCTTATAAGTCTTCAGCTGACAAATGGCTTCAACTCCAAGTTTGTTCCTGCAGTCTTGCCAAGAAGTACCATGCCCATGACCTATGACGGAAGTGGATCATACTTTATATACTTCTTAACCTGTCCTGCAGTCACAGGAGAGTTTTTGACTTCTTTAAAGCAAAAAATGCTACCACTTAAACTATCCATTGACGACTCATTAGGTAAAGGTAATCTGGAGAGTCCATCAGAGTTCCTATGGAGATTAGATTGCTGATACTTTGTCATGTGGGTGTGAGCTGATAAAAGTAATACCCATCTCTGCATGCGGCTCACTGCTAGAGGTGGAATACAAGTCAGCGACCTGAATTTCATTATAGCGATCAATGATCTATTCACAGAGAAAACTTCCTTCCATATAGATATGGTAAAAATGTTTGATCCTGAAAATGATGCCTCGAGGTTCCTTCTTTATCTGTGCTTTGTTCATTTCTGCTTTGTTCAAGGATCTCGATGCAAATGCTATTGGCTTCCCTTCATCATTACTCCTACCCACAAGGTGTTGCATCGCAAGCCAATTGTAAAGGCCATTTTGGTCAAAGTGTGCCAGTCGGTATTTCTGATTTTAATAATGCCTCTTTTACTTGTGCGATGGTTTTCTCGCATTGATCGCTCCACTTCCATTTCCTGTTTGTTTGCTTGCTTGTCTCGAAACTGTAAAATCCTTGGGTCGACTGGGTCAACGGACATTTCCATTGTCCTCTTCTTACCCGCTCTGATTCTGTGGCTGGCGGGGTGACAAAATTCCAGCCAATAGGTTATGCAAAGGCTGGAAAATAATTGCTAGATTTGGGATAGATCTTCCACAATAGTTAAAAAGCCCAAAAATGACAAAAGTTGATTTATGTCAGGAGATGTTAGTGCCTCAGTTACGGATTTTATTTTTGAAGGAGATTTGTAGGGGGCAATCTTACCAAAAAAATTCTAATCCAGGACAGGAATGAAAACTGGAGAGTTTCGGATCCATTTTTGGGCAAGTTCAAATCTGCTATCTTATCCATTCAGTGCATGAAAAATCAGCAGAAACAGTGCCTCACCTTTAGTGGGAGGAGGTCAGGGCTTTAAGTCTCCTGAACCCGGGCTGAGAGCAGGAGAGGGCTTCATTGCACTTATGCAGTTCTCTAGCAGCAAAGACCTGTCACTCAGCCTCTGCTGCTCTCAGCCAGCCTCCATGGCCTCCACAAAACACCCAGCTTCACAAACATAACCCCGCCCCCAGCTAATGTGGGGGCCCAAAGCCTACCGTGAACTCTCCTCACCCACCCGGACCTGTCTCCCCCTCCCTCCCACCCCTACAATCGGTCACCCGATCTGCCCCCACCCCACAGTCGGCCACTCAAGAACCTTTCTGCAATTAGCCACCCTGCACCCTTGCAATCAGTTGCCTGATTCCATCAGGCTCCTTTGGCCAACCACAATCATCCCCTCTCTCCCTCACTGATCCCAATACAGAGCAACAGTGGGTCCCTCCTCTCTACCTATATTGATCCAAATGCAGAAAAGCAATGGGCCTCCCCCTGACCAAAAGGCCATCCCAGTCTGGCCCTGTCCCCAGTAGACCTCGCCCCTCAGTTCCACCACCTTGGCACTGCCTGGTGGGCAATGCCAGGGTGCCCAGTGAGCACTACCAGGATGCCAGGCTGGCACTGCCAGGGCTCCAGGCTGGCACTGTCCAAAAGGCACCTCCCCATTATCCCCAATCTCCCTGGGGGGGCCTCAATGGCCACCAGTTCTACTGGCGAGGCCTTCACGACTGGTCCCCACTGCAGGGGACCAGCTGTGTTTCCTGCCAGAGAGAACCTCTTCTGGCGAGGTCACATGGACAAGTGAGCCTGGCTGACTGAGTCCCGAGCTCATTAAGTCAATGTTAAAACAATTTCACATATATTTAAATAATTTATTCAGTCTCGTGCCGGGAATGGGAGTGAGGTTGATCTCGCTGGATATCTGGTGCCGGTAAGATTGTGAGAAGCGAGAAATTGAGTGCAAATCTAATTTCTCAGCTTTTACATGATCTTACCGGTTCACCCTGCACATTAGTGGTGCAACAGTAAGATTGCCCCCGTGCAGTCCATTGGCACCTATGACGTGCTCTATAATGTATTCTATAGAAGATCTGAAAAATTCACATTTACTCATCCATACTCTGTATTCTTCTAGTCTCTGGAGCGTGGCATCTAAATTTTGGAGATGTCCTTCTTCATTCTTTCCAGTCATTAAGATGTTATCTAAGTAGCACTGAACTCTTTCTAGTCTGCTGAAAATTTGATCTATGGTACATTGGAACAATGATGTGGAGATGCCAGTGTTGGACTGGGGTAAACACAGTAAGAAGTCTCACAACGCTAGTGGCTAGTGGCTTGTGGCTTTTGCTACCAAGTAAACCTTTGGACTTTAACCTGGTGTTGTAAGACTTCTTACTACATTGGAACAATACAGGTGTGGACATGATGCCAACTGGAAGTCTTTTGTATCTGAATAGTCCCATATGCGTCATGTTGGTCAAATATTGTTGTGAATTTAGGTCCACATTTATCTGGAGATTAACTTGATTAAAGTCAATTTCACTGAAATACTGGTCTTCAGCCAATCCAGCACACAAATCATCAATTAAAGGCAGAGGGTACTGCTCTGTGCACAGCACCGGATTAATAGCAATCTTAAAATCAATGCATACTTATACCAAACCATCTTTCTTCATCACTGGTGCTATCAACATGGCCCAGTCACTTATATTAACAGGTTCAAGGACTCCTGTTTTAATTAGCCTCTTCAATTCTGCCTCAATATTGGGCCGATGGTGTATGGCACTGACCAAGCCTTCAAGCATTTAGCTTGGCTTTTATCCTTAATCTTTGGTTTGATGGAGATCGTTTTCATGCTTCCCAGCTCCTTATTAAAGATAATGGCATGTTTTCTTAAAATTTTCAGCAGATCTGCTTCAGATGAAGGTTTATCTCACATGAGGCTTATCTCAGCCCAGATTAGCTTGATTGTCTCTGACCAGGTTTCGTCCATTAGGATGATATAGTTACCCTTAACAACGTGCAGGGATAAGTCTCTGGTCTGTCTGTTTAGCCATACATTTACATAAAGTCCATGAATGGAGACATTTCGCAGATGTAGGTTTTGAGTATTATCTTTGAGGGTTCCAAAATTATATGTTGTGGTTTCTCTTAGTAAACAGTTTCCAGCACCAATGACACAGTAGCTCTGATGTCTACCTCATTTTTATTGGTTGACTATCCAGTAAGGGAGTGACCCAATAATGATTGGGTGCACTTGCAATTGCCAGTATGTTCAATAATTGCTCATCATCTGACTAGGATTCTAGTACTTTCTCATGCCCGTTTTCTATCATTTGGTTACTCTTCCTTCTATCTGCTTCTCCATTTCATTCAGTTGGAGCACGATTTTTATAATTGTTTGAAATTTGTTCCTTCCTTGAACATGCCATTTGATATGCCTCCTTTTACCACAATACCTGCATTTTGCAGCTTTACTCCAGCAATCTGCTGCTGTGCACCCAGTCTGTTCATCAGTGGCAATTGCGAACCTTTTTTTTGGGTTCGGGTCTCAGCTGACAACTTATGGACTTTAATGTTTGAACTTAATTGTTGTGCTTCCTTACCTGCCAGTTCCAGAGAGATCATGGTTCCTAAAGCTTTCTTTAGATCTAAGGTGCTTTCTTTAGATACAAGTTGCTTTCTGTTAACAGCCTTTACTGGATAACTTTGCTTTTTAACCCGCAAACAAGTCTGTCGCTCATGGTGTTGTTCAAGGCATCTCCAAATTCACAGAATTCAGCAAAACATTTTTTTAAGTTGCTTCGAGTTGTTGACTGATTCACCTTCTTGCTGTTATGTTTGTGCTGATGACCGAGGCTTCAGGAGAAAAGTGGCCCTGCAGTATCTCCACAATCTCACCATAAGGATACTACCCTGCGGACTCCTGCAGCGATATCCTGGAACTGAGGTGATTGATCTCCAACCACCATAACCATCTTCCTTTGTGTCAGGTATGACTCCACCAGTGGAGGGGTTTCTCCCAATTCCCAGTGACCCCAGTTTTGCTAGGGCTCCCTAATGCCATACTTAGTCAAATGCCGCCGTGATGTCAAGGGCAGTAACTCTCACCTCACTTTTATAAATATATCCAACATTCCTCCCTTGTGATCACTACCGTGAACAGTTTCTACCAGCCCTCTTCTGGAATATTCCTTGTCTAACACGGAGCCTAGACTTTCAATCAGGGTGGATTCTGGGTGGGAAGTCTGTTAAATGAAATCATGCACACCATGGAGTTAAGACACTATACCGTTAGGGAAAAATGGACTTCCAACAGAAACACCACTCTCACCTCCAAATCCTCTACCTGCAGCTTGAAACTTTTGCCTCAGTAAATATCACGGCTGACAGAATATCTACATACACTGTTTTATTGCCTTATCAAAGTTCTAATGTTACTAAATGTTCTGCAATGATATCTATGCACTGATTACAACCATTCTAGCCAGATAGGAAGAGGGATGAGGTCCTGAAGTTGAATATAAAAGAGTTAGGCAGAAGGCTAAAGTGCAGGACCTCAAAGATAGTAATTTCAGGACTACTACTGCTGCCACGTGCTAGTGAGAGTATTAATAGGAGGATTAGGCAGATGAATGCCTGGCTTGAGAGCTGGTGCAGGGGGCAGGGATTTAGATTTTTGGATCATTGGGATCTTTTCTGGGGAAGGGCTGGCCTGTTCAAGAGGGATGGGTTACACTTGAACTGGAGGGGGACTAACATCCTGGTGGGGAGATTTGCTAAAGCCACTCAGGAGGGTTTAAACTAGTTTGGCAGCGGGGTGGGATCCAAAGCAGTAGGGAGACAGAAGAGAAGTTTGAGAATAGCACAGAAGTTAAAGAGGGCACATTAAGTAACAAAGGCAGTGTCAGTAATCCTAGTGCCAGACAGATCAGGCAAAAGTAGGACAGAGAGCAAGGAAAGTCCAGGTTAAACTGCATTTATTTCAATGCAAGAGGCCTGATGGGCAAGGCAGATGAACTCAGGGCATGGACGGTATATGGGACTGGGCTATTACAGCAATTACTGAAGAATGGCTAAGGGAGGGAAAGGACTGGCAGCTCAATGTTCCAGAGTACAGATGCTATAGGAAGGATAGAACAGGAGGTAAGAGAGGAGGGGGAGTTGCACTTTTGATTAGGGAAAGCATCACGGCCGTACTGAGAGGGGATATATCCGAAGGTTCCGCCACTGAGTCTATGTGGGTAGAACTGAGAAATAAGGAGGGGGAAATCATTTTGATAGGATTGTACTATAGGCCCCCAAATAATCAGCGGGAAATTGAGGACCAAATATGTAAGGAGATTACAGATAGCTCCAAGAAAAATAGGTGGCAATAGTCGGAGATTTTAACTTTCCCAACATTGACTGGGACAGCCATAGTATTAGAGGGTTGGATGGAGAGAAATTTGTTGAGTATATTCAGGAGGAATTTCTCATTCAGTATGTGGATGGCCTGACTAACCAGGAAGCAAAACTTGACTTCCTCTTGGGAAATAAGGAAGGGCAGGTGACAGAAGTGTTAGTGAGGGATCACTTTGGAACAAGTGAACATAATTTTACTGGTTTTAAGATAGCTATGGAGAAAGATAGGTCTGGCCCAAAAGTTAAAATTCTAAATTAGGGCAAGGCCAATTTTGATGGTATCAGGCAGGAACTTTCAAAAGTTAATTGGGGGAGTCTGTGGAAAGACAAAGGGATGTCTGGTAAATGGCATGCTTTCAAAAGTGTATTAACCAGGGTTCAACATTCCTCTTAGAGTGAAGGGCAAGGTGGGCAGAAGTAGGGAGCTCTGAATGACTCAGGATATTGAAGGTCTGGTTAAGAAGAAAGAGGCACATAACATGTGTAGGCATTTGTGATCAAGTGAATCCCTTGAACAGTACAGGGAGTGTAGGAGTAGAGTTAAGAGAGCAATCAGGAGAGCAAAAAGAGGACACGAGATTGTTTTGGCAGATAAGGCAAAGGAGAATCCAAAGAACTTCTACAAATACATAAAGGGCAAAAGAGTAACAAGGGAGAGAGTAGGGCCTCTCAAGGATCAACAAGGTCATCTATGTGTGGATCCACAAGAGATGACTGACATCCTAAATGAATATTTCTCATCAGTATTTACTGTTGAGAAAAGTATGGATGTTAGGGAACTTGGAGAAATAAATAGTGATGTCTTGACGAGTGTACATATTAGAGGAGGTGGTGCTGGAAGTCTTAAAGCGCATCAAAATAGATAAATCCTTGGGACTTGATGAAGTGTATCCCAGGACATTGTGGGAGGCCAGGGAGGAAATTGCGGGTCGTCTAGCCGAGATATTTGGATCATTGATTGTCACAGGTGAGGTGCCTGAAGATTGGAGATTGACAAATGTTGTGCCTTTGTTTAAAAAGGGCTGCAGGGAAAAGCTTGGGAACTACAGCCCAGTGAGCCTCACATCTGTGGTGGGTAAATTGTTGGAAGGTATTTTGAGAGACATGATCTACAAGGATTTTGAGACACAAGCACTGATTAGGGACAGTCAGCATAACTTTGAGAGTGGAAAATCATGTCTCACAAATTTGATTGAGTTTTTTGAAAGGGTAATCAAGAAGGTAGATGTTGTCTACATGGACATGAGCAAGACCTTTGACAAAGACCACATGATAAGTCGTTGCATAAGGTTAAATCTCATGGGATTCAGGGTGATGTATCTAAATGGATACAAAATTGGCTTCTTGACAGAAGCCAGAGGGTGGTTGTAGAGAATTGTTTTTCAAACTGGAGGCCTGTGACCAGCAGCGTGCCTCAGGAATCAGTGCTGGGTCCACTGTTATTTGCCATTCATATTAATGATTTGGATGAGAATGTAGGAGGCATGATGAGTAAGTTTGCAGATAACACCAAGATTGGTGGCATAGTGGACAGTGAAGAAAGTTATCTCCAATTGCATTGGGATCTTGATCAATTGGGCTAGTGAGCTGACGAATGGCAGATGGAGTTTAATTTAGACAAATATGAGGTGATGCATTTTAGTAGATTGAACCAGGGCAGGACTTACTCAGTTAATGGTAGGTCGTTGGGGAGAGTTACAGAACAAAGAGATCTAGGAATACATGTTCATAGCTTCTTGAAAGTGGAGTCACAGGTGGACAAAATGGTGAAGAAGGCATTCGACATGCTTGGTTTCATTGGTCAGAACACTGAATACAGGAGTTGGGATGTTTTGTTGAAGTGTACAAGACATTGGTCAGGCCACACTTGGAATACTGTGTGCAATTCTGGTCACCCTATTATAGAAAGGATATTATTAAACTAGAAAGAGCGCAGAAAAGATTTACTAGGATGCTACCAGGACTTGATGGATTGAGTTATAAGGAGAGACTGGGTAGATTGGGACTTTTTTCTCTGGAGCGTAGGAGGCTGAGGGGTGATCTTATAGAGGTCTATAAAATAATGAGAGGCACAGATCAACTGGATAATCAATACTTTTTCCTAAAGGTAGGGGAGTCTAAAACTAGAGGGCGTAGGTTTAAGATGAAAGGGCCGAGATACAAAATGTCCAGAGGGGCAATTTTTTCACACAGAGGGTGGTGAGTGTCTGGAACCAGCTGCCAGAGATACTGGAGGCCTGTACAATTTTGTCTTTTAAAAAGCATTTAGATAGCTACATGGATACGATGGATATAGAAGGATGTGGGCCAAATGCAGGCAATTGGGATTAGCTTAGGGGTTTTAAAAAGAAAAAGGGTGGCATGGACAAGTTGGGCTGAAGGGCCCCGTTTCCATGCTGTAAACCTCTATGACTGCTGAATTGCAGAAGTAGCCAACAATATTAAGAATAAAGAAAAGCTCATTTATCATATTTTCCAATGCTCAAGGCTAATTGCAATAAATCAAGTGTTTGGATCCTCCAGAGAAACAATGAAATACTGGTAAGTATTTAACTGGACACCAACCCAAACCAACTTTGACTGATGTGATGCCAAAATCTTTTAATGCAATGCACTGACGTTTGATGGAGTTTCTGAAAATGTAGAATAACCTGGAGGGAATACTGAAAAAAACAAGAATATGGTATAATTTGTTTCCATTTTGTTCCCCAGAATGTTCCTATTGAGCATTAAAAAAGCTGAATAAGATGGAACAAGAAAAATATTGCTGTTGCCTTGGAGAATACATAAACAGGATTTGCTCATCTGTCTCAGTGATGTGATAGCTTCAATTTCAGGGCGGGAAAGAAAACTGTTCACTCAATAACTAGTTATTGTTCAGTCACAGATGTCAGCTACCAGACACAAAGAAAAGCTAGCTTGGTTTTCACTTGTGCGATCATGTTTTGCATCATATTAAAGATTAAGAGGTTTAAATTTCCCTGACAAATTACTCAGGCATGTAGAGACTTATTGTGCATAGACGTACATAACTACAGGTGTTACTTTCAATTTTGGCGGAGATGTAAAATGGGTGGCAATGATCTTTGGTACAAATATGAACAAGTGTGCTGAATTGCACAGATGAGGTGAGAGTTACTCTAATTGACATCAAGGCAGCATTTGACTGATTTGACATCAAGAAATCCTAGTAAAACCAAAAATAATGGAAATCAGAGGAAAACTGGTTGGAGTCATACCTAGCACAGTGAAAGATGGTTGTGGTTTTCGGAAGTCAATCCTCTCAACCCCAGAACATCAAGGTAAGGTAATATCCTAGGCCCAATCATCTTCAGTTGCATTATCAGAGACCACTACTCCATCATGAGATCATAAATAGAGATAGTAACTGACGATTGCACATTGTTTAGTACCATTTTTAATTTTTTCAGTAATGGAACAGTCTACCAACATGCAACAAGATCTAGACAACATTCAGGCTTGGGCTGATAAGTGACAAGTAAGTTTAATTGTCTGGCAACATAAGTACCACACAATTACCAACTCTAACCCAAGAGAGTCTAATCATCTCCCTTCAACGTTCGATGGCACTGCAATTGCTAAATCACCCACCCTCAACATTCTGTGGGTTATTGCTGACCAGACACTAAACTGGACTAGCCATTTTAATATTTTTGCTACAAGAGTAGATCAGAAGCTTAGGTGCTGGGAACTTTGTGGTGAGCAATTCATATCCTCACCTCCTCCATCTACGAGTACCTGCACTTGCCTAGATGAGTGCAGTTCCAACAACTCTCAAGGTTGACACTTTCCATGACAAAGCAGCCTGCTTAATTGGCACCCCATCCACTATCTCAAACATTCATTCCTTCCACTACAGTGGAAGAAATACAGTAACAGCAATGTGTATCATCTACAAAATGCATAGTGGCATTTTGTCAGCACTTTCAAAATCTATGACCTCTACCACCTAGAACAACCAGGGAAACAGGAACTTGGGAATACCTTTACTTGCGAGTTCCCCTCCAAGCCACCTTTCTGACTTAGAAATCTATGAATATTTCTTTTCTGTTGCAGGATCAAATTCCCTTCCTAACAGCAACATGGGAGTCCCTACAACACATGGACTGCAATGGTTCAAGGAGGAAACTCACCATCACCTCCTCAAGAACAATTAGGGATGGGCAATATATGCAAGTTTTGCTAGCAATGTTGACATTACTTGAATGAATAAATAAACCCAGCTGATTATCCTTTCACATTGGCAATTTATGCTCTCCCATCAATTTGTACATTTCACTGTACAAATAGCTACAAGCCATTCTCCATGAACTGTACGTGTTAGTGCTTATTATTGGATGATCAGTACTTCAGGGGAGATGATGGCATCGTTATGCCATTGGACTAGAAGCCAGAAGCCCAGGCTTATGTTCCAAGAACATGGGTTCAAATGTCACCACGGCAGCTGGTACAATTTAAGTTCCATTAATAAGTCTGGAATACAAAAATCAGTCTCAGTAGTGGTGATCATGACAACCATTATCAATTGTTTCAAAAATCCATTTGGTTCACTAATGCTGTATTTACCTGATCTGATCTACAGGTAACTCCAGACCCACAACAATATGGTTGATTCTTGCCTGCCCTCTCAAATGGCCTAGCAAACCACTCAGTTCAAGGGCAACAAATTCTGGCCTTGCCAGTGTTTCCCACATCCTATGAAAGAAATTTTAAAATCCCATCTGCCTGTTCTGTTCATTTACTCCATTTATCTTTCTCCTCTTCAACTATCTGATATACCTTGCATTTATAAAGCACCTTCAATATTGTAAGTAAACCAGTGACTATGGCCACAATTTTGCTCTTAGGCTCGCCACAGGTGCAGTGGCGAATTCGGCGCAAAGTATTGCAAGACTCAGAAAACTGGAATCTCGCTGGCGAGATCTTGTTTCTCATGCAGGAAGGTTGGGAACCTCATTTCAATAAATTTAAATATAATTAGCAAGCTTCCCCGTCATTTTGCTCCTCCCCTTCACTGATGTGTTGTCAGCAAATTTTACAACTGCTTTTCAAAAACAGGAATCGAGCAAAAGGAATGCACTAGGACACACAGGTAAATATAGCCCTCAGCGGGAAAGGGACATGTCCTAGCAGTACCCTGGTACTGTCACCTGGCATCCAGACACTGCCTCCTGGCACCGCCGGGGGCCCCTCTGGGGAGTACTATTGGGGTGTACCACTTTTGCGTGTGAAAGGGGGAGGGTTCCCCTTGTGTGTGTGAAAGGGCATTGTTTGCTGGAGCAGACGAGTGAAGGAGTGAAGGAGCAGAGAGAGAGATAAGAATTTACCTGTTAAAAACCTGTTTAAATAAGTTTAAAGCACTTTGTTCCTTGTAGAACTGTTTAAATCATTTAAAAGCATTTTTGCGGGCTTTTTGTATTTACCGCTTTAAGAATTCTGAGGGAGTGGTTAGAAGGGAGTTGTGGGCCAGTAAGCTTTAAATCAGCGCCAGGTTTAAAAGGAGGCCTGGTATAGACAGCGAGCAGCGGAGTGAGGGGGAAGCAGAGTGAGCTATTAGGGCTTAATACCAAAAGGGCTGGGGAGAAAAAGGGCCAGGTGAGTTCGTGTGGAAATTTTCAATACTACTACAGTGAATAATGGAGGGGCATGTGATGTGTTGTTTCTGTATGATGTGGGAGCTGGTGGACCCCAGGGTCCTTCCCAGTGACCATGTCTGCAGTAAGTGCAGGTTGCTGGAGGAGCTCCAGCTCAAGGTAGATGAGCTGGCCTCTGAGCTACAGACACTGAGGCTCATCAGGGAGAGGGCGGGTGCCATTGTCAATGGGGTACAAGTGACATCCACCCCCCTAGACTGGCTAACTCTAAGGAGGAGGAAGAGGAGGAGGAGGAAGAGGAGGAAGAGGAGGAAGAGGAAGAGGAGGAGGAACAGGAGGAGGAACAGGAGGAGGAACAGGAGGAGGAACAGGAGGAGGAACAGGAGGAGGAACAGGAGGAGGAAGAGGAGGAGGAAGAGGAGGAGGAACAGGAGGAGGAACAGGAGGAGGAACAGGAGGAGGAAGAGGAGGAGGAACAGGAGGAGGAACAGGAGGAGGAACAGGAGGAGGAACAGGAGGAGGAACAGGAGGAGGAACAGGAGGAGGAACAGGAGGAGGAACAGGAGGAGGAACAGGAGGAGGAACAGGAGGAGGAACAGGAGGAGGAACAGGAGGAGGAACAGGAGGAGGAACAGGAGGAGGAACAGGAGGAGGAACAGGAGGAGGAACAGGAGGAGGAACAGGAGGAGGAACAGGAGGAGGAACAGGAGGAGGAACAGGAGGAGGAACAGGAGGAGGAACAGGAGGAGGAACAGGAGGAGGAACAGGAGGAGGAACAGGAGGAGGAACAGGAGGAGGAACAGGAGGAGGAACAGGAGGAGGAACAGGAGGAGGAACAGGAGGAGGAACAGGAGGAGGAACAGGAGGAGGAACAGGAGGAGGAACAGGAGGAGGAACAGGAGGAGGAACAGGAGGAGGAACAGGAGGACTCAGCCTCTCAATGTGCATAACAGGTTTGAGGTTCTTGCTTCCAGTCTGGATGAGGACGAGGGAGGTGAGATCAGTGAGCAAACTGCACACGGTACAGTGATGCAGCAGGGCATAGGCAAGGAGAAGGTGAAAAGGAACGTAATAGTGATTGGGGATAGTGGGGTGAAGGGTATTGACACTGTCCTTTGTCACAATGACAAAGTGCACAGAAGGGTGTGTTGTCTGCCTGGTGCTCGGGACCGGGATGTCGCATCTGGGCTGCAGAGGAACCTGGAGTGGGAGGGTGAGAATCCGGTCGTTGTGGTACATGTGGGTGCCAACGACGTAGGCAAAATGCGAACTGAGGATCTGGGGAGGGAGTATGAGAAGCTGGGAATGGAATTAAAGAGTAGAACTGATAAGGTGGTTATCTCTGGGCTACTGCCTGAACCGAGTGCAGACGGGCGTAGGGTTGATAGGATTAAGGAAGTGAATGGGTGGCTCAGGGATTGGTGTGGGAGGAATGGGTTTGAATTTATGGGGCATTGGCACCAGTATTGGGGTAGGTGGGACCTGTTCGGGCGGGATGGGGTTGGTCTGAACCGTGCTGGGACCAGAGTGCTGGCGAATAGAGTAAAGAGGACTGTAGACAGGGCTTTAAACTAATTAGAGGGGGGGAAGGGTGCAAGGGTAGGTGACATTACAGGGCCTAAAGTTAAGGAGAGGGTACAGGTAAGGGAAGAGGCCGAGGATGTCCCAATAATAAAGGGAGTAGGGGGCGTGAGTATGGTTGGTGGCGTTACGGCAAATAGGGTCCAGGTGAAGGCTGGGATGAAGGCGCTTTATCTGAATGCACGAAGCATTCGGAATAAAGTGGATGAGCTGGTGGCGCAGATTGGCACAAATGGATATGATCTGGTAGCCATTACAGAGACGTGGCTGCAAAGTGACAGGGACTGGGAGCTGAATGTCCAGGGGTATCAAGTGTTTGGGAAGGATAGGCGGGGGGAAAAAGGGGGGGGCGTAGCTCTGCTGATTAAGGATAGCATCGGGGCGGTAGCAAGGGATGATACTGGAGCCAAGGAGCAGAAAGTGGAATCGTTGTGGGTAGAGATTAGGAACAGCAAAGGGAGGAAGACGCTGGTGGGTGTCGTCTATAGGCCCCCGAATAATGATCTGGAGGTGGGGCGGGCTGTTAACGCGCAAATAAGTGCGGCGTGCAGGAATGGGATGGCCGTAGTTATGGGGGATTTCAATCTACATATAGATTGGTCGACCCATGTTGGACGCGGTGGGCTCGAGGAGGAGTTCTTGGAATGCTGCCGGGATAGTTTCCTGGAACAGTGTGTGTTGGAGCCGACGAGGGAGCGAGCTATCTTGGATCTGGTGTTATGTAATGAGGCGGGTAGAATTAGGGACCTTGCGGTGAAGGATCCTCTTGGGGAGAGTGATCATTGTATGGTGGAGTTTCTGGTGCAGATGGAGGAGGAGAAAGTGGGTTCCTGGACGCGTGTCCTTTGTTTGAACAGAGGGGAGCACGGTAGGATGAGAGAAGAATTGGCGAATGTGGACTGGGGGAGCGCGTTGGAAGGTAGGTCTGCTGAGGAGCAGTGGAGGATCTTTAAGGAGATCTTTCTTGGTGCTCAGCAGAAATTTATTCCGATAGTCAAAAAGGACAGTAGGAGGAGAGGTAGTAAGCCGTGGATAACGAAGGAGGTGAAGGAAAGTGTTAAATTAAAAGCGGAGGCGTTTAGAGTAGCTAAGAGTAGTGGGCGAGAAGAGGATTGGGAGAGGTTTAAATGTCAACAAAGATTGACAAAGAAGTTGATAAAGAAGGGTAGGAGAAACTATGAAGCTGGGCTAGCGCTTAATATAAAAAAGGATAGCAAGAGTTTTTATAAATATATAAAGAGGCTGGCTACGGTGAACGTTGGTCCCTTAGAGGATGAGAAGGCGGACTTAGTGGTAGGGGATGGGGATATGGCTAAGGTCTTGAATAACTTTTTTGTTTCGGTCTTCACGGAGGAGGACGTGAATAATTTGGTGGGTATTAGCGATGGAAAGGTGGTAGGACTGGAGGGTCTCAATGACATTATTGTTACTAGAGAGGCAGTGCTCGACAGACTGGAGGGGCTGATTGTGGACAAGTCGCCAGGACCGGATGGAATGCATCCGAGGGTTCTGAAAGAAATGGCGGAGGTTATAGTGGATGCCTTGGTAGTTATTTTCCAGACGTCGCTGGATTCCGGGGAAGTGCCGGAAGATTGGAAAGCGGCTAATGTTACGCCATTGTTTAAGAAGGGTGCCAGGCAAAAGGCAGGGAATTATAGGCCGGTTAGTTTAACGTCTGTTGTAGGTAAAATGTTAGAATCTGTCATCAAGGAGGAAATAGCGAGGCATCTTGAGAGGAATTGCTTGATAGAGCAGACGCAGCACGGTTTCGTTAAAGGGAAGTCGTGTCTGACAAATTTACTGGAGTTCTATGAGGATGTGTCTAGGGCGGTGGATAGAGGAGAGCCGGTGGATGTGGTCTTTTTTGATTTTCAGAAGGCGTTTGACAAGGTACCTCACAAGAGGTTATTGCAGGAAGTCAGGGGACATGGAGTTGGGGGTAGGGTTTTAGCGTGGGTAGAGGATTGGTTGTCAAATAGGAGGCAGAGAGTGGGGGTCAACGGGTGCTATTCGGATTGGCGGATGGTGACTAGTGGAGTGCCCCAGGGGTCGGTGCTGGGGCCTCAGCTATTTACCATTTATATAGATGATCTGGAGGAGGGAACCGAGTGTAGGGTGTCGAAATTTGCTGATGACACCAAGATTGGTGGAAAGGCAAATTGTGCGGAGGTTGTGGAGAGTCTACAGAAGGATCTAGATAGGCTCGGAGAATGGGCCAGGAGATGGCAAATGGAATTTAATGTTGGCAAGTGTGAGGTGGTCCACTTTGGTAGGAATAATGGTAGGCAGGATTATTACTTGCGTGGCGAAAAACTGCAGCAGGCGACGGTGCAGAGGGACCTCGGGGTCCTTGTGCATGAGTCGCAAAAACCCAGCTTGCAGGTGCAGCAGGTGGTCAGGAAGGCGAATGGGATGCTGGCCTTCATAGCGAGGGGGATTGAATATAAAAGTAGGGAGGTCTTGCTGCGGCTGTATAGGGCATTGGAGGGAGTGCAGAGGAGGTTTACTAGGCTGATGCCGGAGTTGAGGGGGTTGTGCTATGAGGAGAGGCTGAATAAATTAGGCTTGTACTCGTTAGAGTTTAGAAGAATGAGGGGAGATCTCATTGAGACGTATAAGATGATGAATGGGATGGATAGGATAGAGGTGGAGAGACTCTTCCCGCTCAGAAAGGACAGTAGGACTAGGGGGCACAGCCTCAAGATAAAGGGGGGGGGCGGTTTAGAACAGAGTTGAGGAGGAACTTCTTCACTGAAAGGGTGGTGAATCTCTGGAATTCTCTGCCCGTTGAAGTGGTGGAGGCTACCTCGCTAAATATTTTTAAGATGCGGGTTGATGGGTTTTTTAATAGGAGAGGGGATTAAAGGGTTATGGGGAGAGGGCGGGAATGTGGGACTGAGCCACGACAGATCAGCCATGATCTTATTGAATGGCGGGGCAGGCTCGAAGGGCTAGATGGCCTACTCCTGCTCCTATTTCTTATGTTCTTATGAGTGGTCGCCCGTGCTTAGGGTCATAGTGGAGAAGATTTGCAAGGTGACAGCCAACTAAGGGCAGTAAGTGGGCTCCCCAACTGGGGGGGCCAGTTGGAGAGCCCGACACCAGGAAGTCATCACTATTATATCTATGAGCTCCAGTCACATTGGAAGATCTTGAAAATCTATATGACATGTGAAGATTTACCCTAAGTGGCATTTTGATTGGCCTAATCAGCAGGTAGCCATCACCTTACAAAAGCCACATCCCTGAAAATGGGTGGAGGTGGAATCATGCTGGCAGACTGATCAACACCAGTAGCAAAAAATTGCTGGCACACCCTCCAAACATGAAATGACATGAGACATGGGCAGCATGATGGCACAGTGTTAGCACTGCTTTTTCACAGTGTCAGGGACGTGGATTCAATTCTGGCCTTGTTCAATCTGGAGTTTGCAAATTTTCCTTGTGTCTGCACAGGTTTCCTCCAGGTGCTCTGGTTTCCTCCTACACTCCAAAGATGTGCAGGTTAGGTTGATTAGCTATGCCAAATTGACCTAGTATCAAGGGGATTAGCAGAGTAAATATGAGAGGTTACGGGGAAGGGGCCTGGGTGGGACTGTTGTCAATGCAGCCTCTAATTGGCTCTTTCTGCACTGTAGGGATTCTATAATTCTATAATTAACCCTACTTATGGCAGCTTAAAAAAAATCTTTAGATTATTTCTATTCAACTTCAATTGATTTCACTATCAGGACTATCACCTCAGCAGCTCATGCCTTGCTTAGCAAGGCACTGGCAAGATAAATTTTGGTGGAATATGGAAACTAGTATGTGGTTCCAACAGAACTGAAGCTGAACCTGGAAATAAAATCAATAAAAGTATTGACAAAACTATCAAGTTGTCAAGAAAGGCAAAAAGGTTCACTGATGCCCTAGGAAATCTGTTCCTACTTCCTAGTCTGATGGATATATGTGACTCCAGTCTCACTCGAGCATGGCTGATTCTTAACTTTATTTCTGATAAGACCCAGTAAGTAATTCAGTTCAAGACAATTAGGATTGGCAATAAATCACTGCCTTGCCAGAGAGGCCCAGCAATAGACAATGAAGTGAAAAGTAGGCTATTTTTACATTATTGAATATGGACCTTCACGCTTCAGCATGGTCAACGAGTGAATTCTTCAGAGAGCTCAAATTCCCACCATATTTCTACTGATGGGAGTACAAAATTGTTAAAATTACCTCTTCATTTTAGTTTGATAATTTTCTCAAAAACTTCAAGTTTGACCTCTGGTCATAGAAAGCCAAAGACCTATTTGCATGAAAGAACAGGGCTTTTCAATTGAATTAACCTCAGTTGAGAAAAACAAAATCATGTTGGGAAAAGATGTTCTGAAGGAAACTTACAACTTATGTTAACTAAATACTTTTAATGAAAGGAGGAGTGAAATATGTTTTAAAAAATTGTTAAATATTCTAGATTGAACAAGGCGTGAAATACTTAAATAAAATAGCAGGCAAACCTTAATTCAAGAATACTCACCAATGCATTCTCCAATAGCTGTACGTTGGAAACCAGGCTGGCAGCCTACGATGCACTGATAGGAGCCAACTGTATTTTCACACTTCCAGATACCACACACAGAGCTGCCATATAAACTGCATTCATCAATATCTAAGTAGATGCAAGCAAATACAAAAGAGTTGGTGATAATTAGCAACAGTAACATGTTGTTTAATAAACTCATGCATTTTCAAATGACTTGCCTTTGGCCGGGATTTTCTGGCCCCAACACAGCAGAATCAGCCATGGAGGATGCAGCGAACCAGTAAAAAGTCCATAGTCTTCAGTAGGACTGAAGGATCCCGCTGACTGGTGGGGCCGGAAAATCCCGCCCCCTTATTACAAATTTCAAATAACAAAATGAGTGCAGCAAAAGTCATTAATGAACAATATTTTTTCTCTGTAGAATGCTGTAGTGCTGTAAGCTACAAGTCAATGGGCTAAATGCAGGAAGGTGGGATTACAAATGGCACCCGAGTGTCCTCAGGCTGGCATGGACAAGATGGGCCAAGTGGCCTCCAGCTGTGCTGTACCCTTTCTATGGTTCTAATGGCTGACTAATGTAACCTTTAAAATTTATGCAACTAATCTTCTCTATGTACTTTAAAGCACATCAATATTTGATTTTCACTGAATATATAGATCTGCAGAATTTTTACACACTGTAATGTCAAATAACCGATGATGAGAAAAAAAGGCATTGTTAGACATTCTGAAATGCTAGCAGTCTCTAGTCACATATATCTCATAGCAAGTTACTCAAATGCTGCTGCATGGTAGAGGGGATATTTAGAAATGTGGCTGGGGTCGTGAGATGGGGGGGTCACTGTTTAATGAATTTATACAGAATTTGAGAGAGTTACTATCAGCAATACTCAATATTTGCTAGTTTCAAGGGTATAATGGACAGTGGATAATAACGACGACCAGTAATAGCAGGTCTGATTCCCATTTGCCTATGAGAGGCATTTCTGATGGTAAAATTGGGAGGCATGGAAAACAATCATTGAACAGCCTGTGACAAATATTGTTGTTGGCATTTCAAACATATGAGAGGTAACACTGAGTTAGATTTAGTCATTTCCTTCTCATTTTTCTACCACATATTTGCAATTTTTAAAAATCATCTACATCTACAATATAACTGATGTAAAACAATTACTACTGTGCAACTTAATTCATAGCATAGATTCTTCATAAATAAAGTACTAAAGTCAGAAATAAAATTGCTAATATTTTTTAATTGATTCTTACCTGTACACTGCTCTGCTTCAGGTAAATGCGTGAAGCCTGTTTCACATCTACACATATAGGATCCATCTGTATTTATACATTGACCCCCTGAACACTTAGTCTCCTCACTGCATTCATCTACATCTGCAGAAAAAACAATATAACTGCAACACAGAACTCAGAAATTATGAAATAAGTAAGACAAAATATGTAAAAATGCAGAACAAAACAAAATTTCATGCAGGCAAGTGTAAAGCACAGCTCATAGGAACGAAGAAAATGCACAACACACATATTTTACGTATGTTGCTGGAAAAGTTAAATCTGATGTTGAAAGGAGTTAGGAGTCTTAGCAGTTTTGGTGTTCAACATTTCTAATTAATGCAGAACAGCACACAACAAAGCCAGGATAATACGGGCCTAATGTCAAAACAGGAGAATAAGTTAGAGGGGATCAAGATTAAATTATATAATTGTCAGACTACATCTTGACTACAATGTCCATGTTCAGTCATTGAAGGACAAAGGTGACATTCAAACGTTGGAAGAAGAGCAGAGAAAAGCAATGAGACAAATATTTAGATGGTGATTTTCAATTGAGACAGACATCAGAGTGGTCGTTCAGGACAGGTCACTTGCACTCGATGTTGCCTGTGGAAAATCTAACTGAATCTGGTGACCAGATCTTAAAAAAAATTGCTCAACTCTCAGCTGTAGAAAGCACTGACAGGCAACATGCTGATTTTGTGAGTTGGATGCGCATAAATCTGTCCACTTCTCAAACACAGGACAGTTAGAAGCCAAAATGTTTTTTGTAGGGAGATGAGATTCATTCTCACTTGACCTAGTCCTGCAAAAATCAGTTAAAAACATAGTGAATATTTTTCAAGCACCCTCTCTTTAAAGGCAAATGGTTAAGCCACTTTATATTTAGTTGCACTGGGCAGTGACCAAAATATTACTTAGGTCCAAAATAAGTGACAGGATCCAGGGATGGAGGTGTAGTGGTAATTACATAGATTAGTGCACAGATTCAAACTCCACCAAAGCAATTGGTGGAATTTTAATTCAATTAATTAATAAATTGACATTAAAAGCTAGTCTCATGAAACTCCTGATTTGTCACAAAAACCCATTTGATTAACAATGCCCTTTAGGGAAGGAAATCTGTAGTCTTTACAGGTCTGGTTTACATGTGAATCCAGGCCCTCACAATATGGTTCACTCTTAAATGCCCTCTGAAATATCCTGACAGGCTACTCAGTTGTAAAAAATGTACAAAGGTCAAAAGGAATAAAGCTGAATGGTCAATCTGACATCAACCTTGGTACCAGAAAGGGCAGAAACATACCTTATTCAATTGACCCTACAAAGTTCTCCTTATTAGCATCTGGGGTGGAAGCACTGAGGGTAGCAAGGGTAGAACCCACCCTTCACGGGGCACTTCAATGCCCATCACCAAGAACAACACTACTGACAAAGGTGGCCAGCTTCTGTGGCTTTAATCTGCCTGCTTGGCCTGTGACAGGTGGTAACAGAACCAACATGTGGGGAAAATCTACTTGACCTCACCATCACCAATCTCCCGGTCACAGAGGCATCTGTCCATGGCAGAATTGTTAAGAGTGACCACCACACAATCCCATCTTTACGTTGAGGACAAGCTCTGCCAAGCTGAATGGCTCTACCAGCATGCCATAAAACCATACAACCATAAGACATAGGAGCTGAATTAGGCCACTCGGCCCACTGAGTCTGCTCTGCCATTCAATCATGGCTGATATTGTTCTCATCTGCATTCTTCTGTCTTTTCCCCATTCCCCTTATTAATCAAGAACTTTTCTATCTCTGTCATAAAGACACTAAATGACCTGGCCTCCAGGTCTTCTGCGGCAAAGAGTTCCACAGATTCACCACTCTCTGGCTGAAGAAATTCCTCCTCATCTCTGTTTTAAAGGATCGTCCCTTTAGAGGTTGTGCCCTCTGGTTCTAGTTTTTCTTACTAGTGGAAATACCCCCCTCTTGTCCACTTTACTCGGGCCTCACAGTATCCTGTAAGTTTCAATAACACCCCCCACCCCCCCTCCGCCCCTCCCATCCTCCTAAACTCCAACAAGTACAGACCCAGAATCCTCAACCATTCCTCATAAGACAAGCTCTTCATTCCATGGATCATTCTTGTGAACCTCCTCTGGACTCTTTCCAAGGCCAGCACATCCTTTCTTAGATATGGGGCCCAAAACTGCTCACAATACTCCAAATGGGATCTGACTAGAGCCTTATACAGCCTCAGATGTACATCCCTGCTCTTGTATTCTAGCCCTCTCAACATGAATGCTAACAATGCATTTGCCTTCCTAACTGCCAACTGAACCTGCACGTTAACCTTAAGAGAATCTTGAACAACGACTCCCAAGTCCCTTGGTGTTTCTGATTTTCTAAGCATTTTCCCATTTAGAAAATAATCTATGCCTCCATTCCTCCTTCCAAAGTATATAACCTCACACTTTTCCACATTGTATTCCATCTGCGACCTCTTTTCCCATTCTCCTAACCTGTCCAAGTCCTTCTGCAGCTCCCCTACTTCCTCAATACTATCTGTACCTCTACATATTTTTGGATCATTTGCAAACTTAGCAGCAGTGCCTTCAGTTCCTGCCTTCAAATCGTTAATGTATATTGTGAAAAGTTGTGGCCCCAACACTGACCCCTGAGGCACACCACTAGTCACTGGCTACCATCCTGAAAAGGACCTCTTTATCCTCACTCTCTGCCTTCTGCCAGTCAGCCAATCTTCTATCCATGCCAAGATGTTACCCTTAACACCATGGGCATTTAACTTATTTAACAGTGTCCTATGCGGCACCTTGTCAAAGGCCTTCTGGAAATCTAAATAAACCATGTCCTCTGGTTCTCCTTTATGCCAAATGGGATAGATTAAGAACAGAGCTAGCAGTTCAAAATTAGATATCCATGTGATGCTGTGAGCCATCAGCAGCAGCAGGATTTGTTTTACAGCCTGTAATTCTATGACTCGATAGATGTCTTGGTTTGCTTGCCATCTAGCCAGGGGACCAACTCTGCTTCAATGAAAAAGTGCAGCATTTCAGGGATAGTGCCAAGCATACCTAAAAACGAAGTGCCATCCTGGTGAAGCTACATGCATGCAAAACAACAGATGCACCAAGTGAAACACATACCTAAGAATCATAGAAGCCCTATAGAGCAGAAGGAGGTCATTCGCCCCATTAAGTCTGCACCCACAAAATCCCATCTAGGCCTTATCCCTGTAACCCCACATATTTAATGTGCTAATCCTTCTAACCTATGCATCCTGGGCCATTAAGGGGCAATTTAGCATGGTTGTTATTGCAAGGGATGTGAAGCTTTGCTACAGTTGTACATGGTGTTGGTGAGACCAAATGGAGTTCTGTGTACAGCTTTGGTCTCCTTACTTAAGAAATGATACAATTACATTGGAGAAAGATCAGAGGTCACTCGACTGATTCTTGGCATGGTGATATCACAAGGGATTTTTTTTTTCTGTTCTTCCTGCCACCTATGGACTGTGGAAGGAAACCAGAGCACCCAGAGGAAACCCAGGCAAACACAGGGAGAATGTGCAAACTCCACACAGATGGTGACCAAAGCTAGGATTTGAACCCAGGTTCCTGGAGCTTGCAGGCAGCAGTGCTGACCACTGTGCAGTTCTGCCACATCCAGTCATCAGTGGTGGCATACATACAAAGATACGAAATAGAAACAGGAGTAGGCCATTCAGCCCACCAAGCCTGGTCCATCATTTGATAAGATCATGGCCAGAATTTTTAGGATCAGGAGTATAACATTCTGACCCATGGCTGATTGTGTCCTGAACTTTATTTTCCTGTCCATCCTCTATGCTTTGATTCATTTGTCAAATCAAGAATTTAATGAATTCAGCCTTAAGAGAATTCAAAGACCCTGCCTCCACTGCACTCTGAGGGAAGAAAATTCCATAAACATCCACAGAGAAATTCTCCTCGCATCCATTTTAAATGGGAGGCCCCTTATTTTTAGTCTCTCCATTATGAGAAAACATTTTCAGCATTCAGGGTGTCAAGTCCACATAGGATCTTTTATGTTTCAATAAGATCACCTTTCATTCTCCTGAACATCAGTGATGACAGGTCCAACCTGTCCAACCCTTCCTCATAACACCTTTATGCTAAGAATCAGTCGAGTGACCTTCTCTGAACTTTCTCCAATGCAATTACATCCCTTCTTTAATAAAGAGACCAAAGCTGTACGCAAAACTCCATGTGGTCTCACTAACATCGTGTACAACTGTAGCAAAGCTTCCGTACTTTTACATCCCTTGCAATAACGAACAACATTCAATTTGCCTTCCTAATCACTTGTTGTACCTGTATATCTTTCTCTGTGATTTATGTACTATCACCACTTGTTGTCTCGGCAACACAGATTCCTGCAATTTCGCTGCATTTAAATAATAAACTCTTCTTCTATTCTTCTTGCCAAAGTTCGCATTTTCCCACAATATATTTCATCTGCCAAATTTTTGTGTGTTTGAGTGGACCAGCCAAATCTGGCAGTGAAGGGTAAACCATGTTTCTGCCATGTCTTTTCATGTCTTCAACGTTTGGAATTGAGGAAGCACAGATGACGGCCATACCAAGGAGAATTGTTAGTGCATAAGTAACAGTGTGATTGAGGTCTAGGATTGTGAGATGTGAAAAAAATCAATTGCAAAAATGTTGAGGCAAGTTAGAGTTGGGATTTTGAAAGTGCAGTTGCAAATCAATTGGGGCACAGATTTTTCCAGGGCTAGATGCAGAAGAAAATAGAGTTGTGGTATGGCAGAGGATATGGCTGGAGAGTGAAACAGGGATGTGACCAGAGGTGGACTTATCTGTGATTGATACAATGGGAAATGAGAAGTGCAGGATTTTCTTGCAATTCTTTTTTTTATTTTTAGAATTAATCCTTGGAATTAATTCCACCCAATTGCTGTTCAATTTTGGATGGCAAGTAAATTAATTTATTTTCATTCCTCAAAAACTCCAGCGCCATTGCCACTTCTGGCATTTTCCAACACCAGCAACTCCATAGGATGGTATTTAAATAATATGTTAATACTGGGTATTTATCATCAAACATATTTGCTACCATTAACACCTTAACAAGGTTTAATCATGTACATTTTTGTGAGGCCACACTTGGACTATTGTGTACAGCAGGAATATTTCTCAAAAATATCTTTCAATTTCAAACTTTAATATAGTTATGGTCAATGTTCTGTCTGAGCTGTGCGATTGCATAGCAACAAGTTAGCTTCTTTTCCTTGCAGCACATGTGCAGTTGAGCAATAAACCTATTCTATATGATAATTTCCAATTTGGATAAAAGTTGAATTATAAATTAGTGAAGAGCATTCAGGAATTGAAGGATTCTTCCATATCATTAAGAGAATTTCACACTCGAGACAAAAAGAATAAAGGTAATTTATGACATTACGAAGTTACGATGAACAGCACTTAAAACATTTATAAATTGCCACTCCATTTCGATTTTACAATGTCAGTTTAGATTTTACGATGCTATGCCAGCACGTTCACCGCCCGTCTGTGTGACTGGAGAGGTCGAACTTTCTTTAGGTTGGTAACAAATGTTTTGTTCTGTTGAATTTTTTTGGCACAACCATCGTGATTTTAATGATTTATAAGTTTATGTTGTATTTAAAATCACGATGGTTGTGCCAAAAAAATTCAACAGGACTAAACATTTGTTACCAACCTAAAGAAAGTTCGACCTCTCCAGTCATATAGATGGGCAGTACACACGTGAATGTGCTGGCATAGCATCGTAAAATCTAAACTGACATTGTAAAATCGAAATGGGGTAGAAATTTATAAATGTTTTAAGTGCTGTTCATTGTAACTTCGTAATGTCAATTATTGCACTGTTTTCTCCTTCAAGTATTTACCAAACTCACTTTTTAAGGCCACTACTGAATTTGCATCCAATTTCCTAACAGCCACTTCATTCCAAATCCTACTCACTAGTTCTGTAAAGTATTGTTCTTTAAATTGTTGCTGGGTCTTTTACCAATCAACGTAAACCTGTGCCCACTGGTTATTGAACCTTACAGTTTCACATTATTTAGTCCATCAAAAGCCTTCATGATTTCAAATATCTCTACCCATAGGTTTTTCTGCTCAAGAACTACTCCAGTTTCTCCAGTCCATTTGCGGAACTGCAATCTCTAATTCTTCAATCCATGCTAATAAATCTCTTCTTTTGCCTCTCCAAATCCTTCATGTCTTTCCTAAAGTGTGGTGTCCAGTACTGGACACTAATAAGGGCAGAATTCTCCCAATATCATCACCAGTGGGATCAATGACAGGCAGGCAGGGGGGCAGAATTCAGTGGGTGGCCCAAAAATCAGTTTCATGCACATGTGAATTTGGAGCGAGATCTCTGATTGTGTCTTGTTATGGCAGATCAGGGATCTTACTGAAGACCGCTGTGGAACCAATTTGCATTCTGCTAATGGAGTGTCTGACTGGATTCAACCCCCAACACCTGACTCTCTATTACACCAGCGGGAAAACACACCGGTCTGGACCAACATGGTGTGCAAATGTCAGGACTTACCCTAAGGGCTTTGCTCAGGTCCTGGATATCCAAGGAGAGGAAGCAGCTGGACGCCAGCTGCTATTTCACCCTAGAAGGACACATGCACCGCATAGCGTGAGGATCTTCATGAACATGGCACAACCACAAAGCAGCTCTTGAACAATGGGAGATCTCCATGCTTTGACTTTGCTGGCATCCTTCGGAACTTCATGACGGACTAGTAAGGATATGGCAGGGTAGGTGGAGGGAAGGGAGGTTTAGGTGTGAGTGGGAGAGGATGATCTTAGGAGGAGAGGGTGCAGCTGGAGCAGTGGAGAAACGGAGGGGGAAACAAAGGTGTCAGGGTGGGTAAGTTGGGGAGGGGGATGAAGATGATGTGGGTGAAGCTGGGAGGGGGGACAAATGTGTCAGGAGTATGAAACTGGGGTGGGATAAGGTGTTCGAAGGAGGAGGGGAAAAGGGGGGAGGAAGGAGTAAGGGGGGAGGAAAGTGTAATAGGGCATGAAGTAAAGGGGGATGAGAAATGTCTAGGTGAATGTGCAAGGGAGAGATGTGTGAAGTGAATGACTGCCTCCTGGGGAGCAAGTGAGGGTGAGAACGGTAAAATTAAATGGTGAGTACGAGAAGGGGAAGAGAGGGTGCGGGTAAGGTGGAAGGGTGAGAATACAGTGATATCCGTAGAAAAGGGGGATGCAAAGGTGGTTGGTGGGGAGAGAGATTTAGGCACAGACAGGGTGAGTGGGAAGGAAGGCATCAGAGAGCTAAATATGGGTAGGGGTCAGGTTTTCAGGCATATAGGGAATGTATACATTCACTTGCACATTTCTAAAGGAGAACGGCTGTAAGATAATGGTGGGGAGGTGGAAAGTGATGCTGGGGGTCCACACTGATGGGGGGAAAGGGCTTGCATAACTGTGGGAAAGGAAATGAGGGGGAAGCTCACGAAACCTGATTACTGTCAATGCCAGACATTATTTAGTGACAGTTCATCAGTGAAATCACTTGTTCTCAAAATTTTACATGACCTACTACTACTTCTAAATGCCTCCCTGACATCCACAGCAGGAGTGAAAGCAGTCTGTGGAGTTGTTTGCCCTGTTGCCTTTGATGACTTCAGTGGCCGCCCTCTGAAGTTCGTGGTTCCCAACTTCCATGACTTTCCACTGGTGGGCCAGCTACTTCCTCTGTGGTGATGGAAGACCAGGAGTCACAGGCACACAGGATTTGGAGGGTACAGACAACCTCTGAGAGTCCTGAGTGGGTAGCCTAGGGTGTCCAGTTCCTGTCCAGTCCTGCTCCTCCAACTTTCAGGGACTCAAGGGCGCTGACCTGATAACTTGAGGGGAAGGGTGCCTGGAGGGATGTCAAGGTTCTGCATTTTGTTTTCATGTTGGCATTGCATGAACCCCATGGCAATGGCAATGCAGTGCAGGTCTATATGGATCTTTGGAAGAAATTGAGCATTCTGCTGGATCAGGGTCTCCATAGTGCTTGCCATCCTCCCCATGGAAACCTTAAGGCATGCACATGTGTGCACCACTTCATTTGAGAGCAAGCAGAATGACTGCTACAACTTGCATGCCATTCTGTTGAGGACTTCCAACAGTTCTGCCTAATGGTGCGCCACCTCTTGCTGACTCTCCACCATGCATTGGACAGCCAATTCCAGAGGCTCGTGATTGAACTTAAAGCTCACAGACACCTCTTCCCTCAAACAGCCAGGCTGGTTAGCAGAACTTGCCTACTCCTGCTGCAGACATGTGTCCAAGGTGACCACCAGATTGTGAGACTGTTCCTGAACTAGCACTAATATCCACTAAAGCGTGTGATCTTGAGCTGGTAGAGGGTGCAAGTGAGCACTGTGACACGTCTACAGCTCTTCCTCAGGCCTTGGTCTCTTCCTGGAAGCACCCGGAAGTGATTATAGCATTAGGTTCCTCCGACATGGAGACACATTTGACCCTCAGGTTTGCATTATTGAATGAATCCTTACTGATGGTTTCCCAAGACAAAGACTTTCATTGATAATGGCTCTGTCGTGCTCCATTCCTACAAGCTCAGATGCCTTCTCTTCAAATTCAGTCAGAACCCTCAGGAATGGTCACTGCCACCCCACCCCACCCACCATCTTTCATTTTGGCATGATTATGATGGAGTTTCTCCTCCTCAAAGAAGAGAACATGTTTCAGCAGACTTGAATGTTAAATTGATAGGAGCTTTGGAATTTGGCTCATTCACCACTCTTCGTCTCATGAGATAGCTCACTTGTGTGGCAGGCCATCACTGATGCAAATTAGGCAGCAGTATTGTGGACCAGTTCCCTTCAGAGTGCTTAAGGACATTCACATGCAAGAGGACGGTTAAGATATGCATGTGATTTGTGGAGGTTGCTGATTTCCTCTGTGCCTATGCCAGGTCCCCTGCTGTTAAAAGGTAAAAGAGGTGCAGAGGTCATTCCACCACAAAGTGGATGCATTGAGATGGGGCTGTGAGTCTGGACATGATGTCTCCATGGAGCCTTGGATCCTGACATATTGGAGTCCTTGTGGATTATGCGACCATCAATGAGATTTACCCCACGGTGGAACAAATAATATTGTTCATCTTTTTCTAGCATTATGTTGCTGAACCCCATTGGCACTGATGGCATCAACCATCTCTGCCTATGCAGCATTGACTTCCTTGCTTGGCCTTTTGCTCCCATCAGATGGGTATAGAACATTTTTATGTGCCTTAACGTGGTCTAGAATGTGCTAGAGATGCATTAATCAACCTTGCAAAAGAACCGGTGGATGACCCTGGAGACACCTTTCTGGTTTTGGTCTGGCATTGTGGATGTCTAGGCACCTTTTAAATATAGTATCCAGATATATCAACGGGACGCACATCATCAAGTCCACCCCATAATAGATGATGGTGCAAAACTCGCAAATACATAACGGATGACATAAGGGCTGAAGGTATGGCATGGTTTTCTGTTGGCCTTTCCAGCAGGAAGCACTCCACATCACCACTCCTATGAAACTTAGTCCATACTGGGGGAAATTCCACTGAAACTCCATTTGGAGTCAAATTAGTGTTTTAGAATGGTTTAGTGTACCTACCTGGATTTTGGACTGAATGTCTCTATTTATCACTCAGAGAATCTTATATTATTTGTTATTTACTATGGATGTACCTACATCTCAGAACTGTTCAAGGCAGCAGGTCACCACCACCTTCTCAAGATCAACAAGAATGAACAATAAATGCTGGCTTGGCCAGCAACACCCACATCCTATAAATAAATTTTTAAAAATCCATACTTGTCCAAGTGGATCATCTATTCTAAAGCAGTCTGGAAGACAGTGACAGAAACAAAACTAAAAATGAAATAATGCAACATGTAAATGCCTAAAAATAGCAGAAACAGTGAGATGACCAGTGGAGAAGGATTCAAATTAAAATATTTTAGTCATTGATTACAATTGCCTTTGTGAGACAAACAACAATATGAAGGAAATGCTTAATTTCAACTTCTTTCCTTGCCTCTATATCTGGAATTCAGTTGATCAGTGGAATGATCTGAGAGACAACAGTCAAAATAAAGAACAAAAATGGGAGAGAATTATATTCAATAATTAAGATTACAAATTGACCTACACATTGTCCAACATAAACCAAATACATAAGGAAACAAATAGTTGCTAGTAAAGGTTTCAAACAAATAAAATTTTACAATTGAAAATAAACAAAATAATCAATCTGTGTTATTGTAAACTAAACTGAACATCCACGGCTAACTTAATTGATAATTATTATTATAAATATATAGCTGTTGAAGATATACTCTTGGGTTCAATGGTCAGTTGGTTCCATAATTGGTCTGAGCATGTTACTTTAAAGGGTTTGACTCACAATGCCTTGTAACTGCATGTTGCAAGGCCTGAGAGAGTAACAAAAGACCTTGCTTGTAATCTGGGGGATATTCGTGACGTGCATACATATTTCCTCAGTCTTTACAACGGCAGGTCAAGTTAACACATGATGCGATGACATTTGGTTCAAGCCCTAAAATACTTTCATTCACAAAATAGTTAGAGGTTTGTAATTTAACTGGTTGAATATATGTTTATGGAAATTATACAAAGTAAAGAATGTGCAATGCTATCCCACTTTAGTAAGTTGCCTAATTTAACTTAAACAGAATAAATAGTCTATTTTCATTCTACAGACATAATGGACCTTGAATCTACAATAATTTTGCAATCCTATTTCCAAAGTCCAGACTGTCTTTTCAAGGTGTTTAAGATTGTGGGAGCAAATCTCCCAAAAGAATTCTGAGTGTTGAATTTGCATAAAAGCTGGAGTAAATCGCATTGATTTTTTCAGCGGGAGTTTCAAAATGAATCTCCCACACTCTATCACTACAGAATGCACTACCATAAATTCCGTTGAAATTCAGAGGATGGGGCCTATTCCCACTGAAGAGACCAGCAGGATAGCGCTGAGCTGGCTACTGTGCATGTTGTGGATACGCCGGCGTTTACCCCAGTCCAACCTGGTGTTGTCAGACTTTTTACTGTGCGTGCACCAATTTGTCAGCGCCAAGATCAGCATATGGAGTAGCCCGCGCTGCCAGCCTCCTGATTGCTGGCCAGTTCAATTGCTGGCCACCCCCCATCCTCTGGCAAGGCCCGACATGCCTCCTCCAACCTCTGGCCTACCCCAGCAGGCTGCCCCCACTCCACCCCATAGCCAACCCTGATTGCTGGCCTCCCTCCGTCACTCAGCCCAAAATGCAGAATGACACTGTCTCCCGGCCTGCTGCACCACAAAAGCAGCACAGCAGGAAAGGCAAGTTGCCCCATGTGATTTTTTCCTGGCTATTCAATTGCCTTTCAACTGCAGGCAGGGTAAATTTTTGCAAGTACACTTTGAAGTAAGTTTTCATGATCAGGGCTCAGCAGGCCATGCCCGGTTTAGCTAGTGTTACCAGTATAAATGGTAACAGAATACAGATATTAGTCTATGATGTTGACACAACTAAAGCTGAAGAAAAAGTAAGATATTCTATCCAGAAGAGGAGAGTAAATGGGTTTTCTAATTCATCCCAATTTGATTTTGCTTTCCAGCAAATAGTTAAGAGTATAAATTATTTATCACTTATTGGGATAATAAATCAAATCAAATAACTTTAAATTGTTTATGGTTAAATCTCTGGCAAAAATATCTTTCAATTGGCTTATTAGTTACTTCAACTGAATTTAGATTCACAACTCAGCATGAGGCTTTCCTGAGAAACTAAGCCCTTTAAAGCTATCTGTAACTCAAAGCAACTTTCAAAATAACTTGTAGCCAAGATAATTTCCATAGACAAAAATGCCCAATACTGAAATGTTACATTGCTCCAGGTGGAAAAATCTCTTCTTGCAGAAACATATCTAAAATATCACAATTTGGCTATTTGACAGAACATTGAGAGCATATAAGTTTGGCTAGAAACATCCAACATTGTTTTCTCAAGGCGTCACTGGCAATCTGCTCACTTCTAAAATTACATGACACTGAGGGAATGACTTCATGAAAGTTGCAGAGCAAACTGTTCAGTGCAACTGAAATGGCCATGTATGTGAATCTGCTGTTCTCATATATATGTTGAAGTTGTGATTTGAAATAGTTTTTATTATCAAAATGCACGCCTAGAAAGTTTTACAAATTGCAACTTTGAAGTGTATTTCCTCCTGGGGTTTACAAGGTGTTCAACATTTCATTTCCTCTGAATGCTACATTTGTATTCACCTCTTATATTTTTCAAATATATGGGATAAGTGTAAAACTGCATGGCAGTGCCTGCAGAGCATGGAATCAAAAGCTGTTAGGCCGTAAACACAGGCAAAAGTGCAACTACAGGTCAGTGAAGGATAAAGACAAGAATGAAGGAAGATGACACAAAACCTAAACCCAGGACAGCAAAAGAAACACAAGCAGGAGAAAGGAAGTTTGTCAAGATGAAATGTGAAAGGCAGGAAATAAACTCCAAATCTCTCTTTTAATGTCACTAATTTATGCCAGTCCACTTCAGTCATCACCAAAGGTATAATACATGACAACAGATTTCTGATTGAGCCTGTCATCTGAACTTTAAATTAGAAGAGATGCCAAGGATGAAACTGAGGCCAGACTGCTGGCGGGATCTTCTGGTCCTACCGATGTCAAAGGACATTGGAATTGATCGCCAAGAGAACTCACTGAAGCAGAGCTGGAAAATCAGGGCCTGGATTTCGGTGGTAGAATAAATGAGGTTATATCAAATTGACAGCCTGTTTTATATTACTATGTTTGAGTTTTCATTTTTATTGAAGCCAAAAACGTGCCATTACCCATTTTGATAGTGCCAAAGAGCAATGCCATCTTCACTATCAGCAGAACAGTCAAACAAAACGTTTTGCTTGCAGCCAAGTCCAGTTTATGAATTGTATTATATATTATATAAACCATAGAAAGTATTCGGCATTTTGACTCATATACTTAAATATATCTAAGTATCTTACCTTCACAGCCTGTTCCATCAGTAGTAGTGGCATAGCCTTGAGCACAAAGACAGTAATAAGAGCCTGCTTCATTGTTTATACATTCTCCATTCGGACCACAGACGTCTCTGGTCAAGCATTCATTAATATCTATGGAGCAGAGAACAGAAAGTATGATACAGACAGTGGGAGCTCAGTCATAGAAATGCAAATAAAAGCTGACCTTAAATCAGTTAAACTGAACTGGGTCGTTTAACCATCCAAGTGTACCAATAGTATTTTTCATCACCATTTGTCACTTTTTGAGTAGGCTATTTAATCAAGTCACTTGCTGTTGTCTAATTCCTCACCTTAGAATAAGAAAAAGAAAGGGCATGCGCATCAGTGCACGTAGCATTTCTGTTTCACAACAGAAATTCACATTGACAGTTGTTTTTCAGATGTTTTCTGCCCGGACAGACCAACTCTTTCAACTGAAAGTGTAACAGTAACCACAAAAAAATACAGTTTGAAAGATTGGTGCTGAACAAGTATTGGACATATGAACAAAGACATATTTTTGACAACTAATGAATAACTCCTTTGAGGTTTATTAATTTTCATTGACCCAAGATGGAAATCTTTAAAATCTTTAAAATCGAACAACTTTCAGATTCACTTTATAAGATTGTCCATACATCACAACAGCTGTTGCAAAGTCAGCTGGATTGTCAATACAAACCTAAAATCAACTTAAAGGCTTTGATGAAACATTTTACAGTAAATAACTGTATCCAACAGGAATAATGAGCTCAAAATGATCCATTTTAATACCTAAATTTTCCTTGTGCCAAAAGCATCTCAGGGACACTAAATCCCAAACATTTCCTGTTTAGCACTTAATTCTTGGAATTCATTTTCATTGTAAACACTGACATTTTGAATTAATTTTAATTGATTGTGGCTCTTCCTAGTTCACTGGATCTTCACATTTTCATCAGAATTGTTTAATTTAAGGGACTTACATGGTTGATGATGCTGGCTTGTTTTTTAATTTGATTGAAACAAAGGGAGTGATTCTCCCATTGTGAACTGCAAATTTTCTGGCAGGTCTGGTCAGGAAAATCACGCATCGGCCATTTTGCGCATACATTCCCAATGCATGCATGTCTCCCAGTGCAGGAGCACAGTTGCAGTCGGGACCGCGCTGGAAACCGACAGGAAGAAAGGTAAGTGATTTAAATCTTTTTAAATGTATTTTAAATCTATTTTGCATATGATTATTGGGCCTGGCATAGAACTTGCTGGGCCCGATAGTATCTCCCACCCTGCCAGGGGTACTTCATTCCGGCAGGGTTTAGAGTAGCTTCCCACGTTTGGGAAACTAGCGGGAGACCCCACTGGAGTGAAGGGGGGCAATCAAGGGCACCTAGGAGATTGGGTGGTGGGAGATGGTGCCCCCTGGGCATGGGCACCCTGGCAGTGCCAGCCTGTGCCCCCTGGCACGGCCCAAGGGGCAAAGTGCCCATGCCCAAGGGCTATTTTGGCACTGCCCATTGGGCATTGAGCAGTGCCAAGGGGGCAGGGCCTAGGGGGCGATTGGTGTGGTGGGAAATCCAGCTGCCACTCTGCATGGCCTGGGAATTGTGGGGACCGCAATCGAGCAAACGAGGAGACTGACAGATCAGGGCCACTGTGCGTGCGCAGAGTTCCGGAGCTGTCAGACTCCCGCATGAATAGGCCCCACCCCTTGGATTTTTAATGAGATTCATGATTGTGACATCTGCATTGCACAGAGTAGGGAGATTCAGGTCTGAAGTTGTATTGAAAAATAGTCATGATCTAGACCAATTTTCTCACCAATTCAGCACTTTTGGGAGAATTACCCCTAAAATGGGACATTTGGGGCACAATGCTCCCAAAAAAAATTCTAAGTATTGAATTCGCAGGAAAACTGGAGTAATTCATGTTGTTTTTTTAAGTGGGAGTTCAAACTAGAATCTCTCACACTTTATGCAACACAGAGGCCACCAGCGTGAATATCATTAGATTTCAGACAGTGGGACCTATTCCCACCCGGGAGGCTGAAACCAGTGGGCCTCTGCACATGCACAGTGGTCCCACACTGTCAGCCTCCTATTTGCTGGCCAGTTCGATTGCTGGTCAGCCCAGAACCCCTGTAGTGCTGCTCCCTCAATGTCCCCATGGCCTGATCGCAGCCACCCTAACCATTCCCAGTCAGCCTCAATCCTGATCGTCTTGGACCACCCCAATCTCCAGCCCCCCCACCCCCAACAGTGCCAATCCACCCCACCCCCCTGCAGGCAGACTCCCCTCCCAGCTGACACTTCACCCCCAGCCCCTCTTGATCGCTGGCCTCCCTCCTGCGCCCATCGATCCCAATGGAGAATAGCAGCAGGAATCCCCACCCGCACTGATCGCCTTAGACCCTGCCCCATCAGGCCCCACACCAATAGGCCACGCCCCTTGTCACTGCTCCATGCCCAACGGCAGTACCAAGGGCATTGGCACCTTGCCCCTTGGGCAGTGCCAGGTGGCACAGGCTGGCACTGCCAGGTGCCCATGCCTAAAGGGTACCACCCCCCCGCTGCCCGACCCCTGAGAGCCCCTTATTGCCTCCACCTTTCACCCCAGCAGGGTTAGGTCCACTAGCTGCCTGAAAGTGGATAGCTACTATAATCCCCATGAGAGTGAAACACTTTGGCAGGGTGGCAGAGGCTCGCAGACCCAGGCAATCCTATCCCAAGCCCATTAATTACATTAAAATTAGATTTAAATTAAGATTTAAATAAGTTACCTGTTGTCCTGCCGGTTTCCAGCGTAGATCTGATGGCATTAGAAATCCGGCATTGGGAGATGCACACACAGCGGGAACACGAGAATCCCATGTGTGCCTGGCTGCGAGCTTCTCCCAGCTGCTGCGCTAGAAAATCAGTGCAGCAGGGTGGGACAATCAACTCCTTTGATTATTCTAGCCTATTTTATGTATTTACTAGTTTGTTGATTAATTTTGATTAAAATCTATTCAATATTTCCTTGGTCAGACCCACATGTTGTTGGTGAGGTACCTGTAATCATAGAATCCCTACAGTGCAAAAGGAGGATATTTGGCCCATTGAGTCTGCATCGGCCACAATCCTACCCATGACCTCTCTACATAACCCCACATATTTAGCCATGGCACTAAGAGGCAATTTATCAATCCACCTCAACTGCATATCTTTGAACTATGGGAGGAAACCGAAGCACCTAGCGGAAACCCACGCAGAAACGGGGAGAATGTGCAGGCGACACACAATGACCTAAGCCAGGAATCGAAACCAGGTCTGTGGCACTGTGAAGCAGCAATGCTCACCACTGTGTTACTGTGCCATCCATGATGATGCAGATTCACAGATTTCATCAGAAACACAAGGGGTATTTATTCCTAAGGAAAAACTGTACAGAAGCTAGCAGCTCCAGGCTTCTACAAAGTAGCTCACTGGCTGCCCCAGTCCCTACATGCTTTCTGCCTAAGACAGTGCTCCAGTCCTGATGTGATTATTTACTCTCAGTCCCAGTGGATCTCTCAAGCCAGGTATTGCCCTTAAAAGGACAAGCCTCACAATCACCACAGGACCGATAATGCTTTGTTTAAAATCAATGAAGTTAGAGATTTAGATACTTGCTCAGTGAAGAAAGAAAGATTCAACAGGTTTTGAACAAACAAAAATAAATTTTGCTATATAAGGTAAGAAAGATAAAGCAATTTACAATATTTATCTTGTATTCTAACACTCGGGTAAGTATTAGGCACATTTGAATTAGGAAGCCAAATATGATCAAATACAACACTGCATAACAAATTGCAGATACGACCAAAACACAGTACACCAATTTCTTAACAATCCACCCAAACATCAGTAACATTGTAACTTAACCAATCTCACTGAAATTCTGTTTCTCTCATAAGAGATTCAGTTTTCACCTCCAAGGTCAAACCTTGGAATACTCCAAAAGTTGCCCCAACTTGAATGGCGTCAACAAGCCCACCTCACAGGGTTTCAATCTCATCCTCCAGAGTTCTGCTTCCCTGGATTCCCGAGTATGTACTCAAGCACCAACTTACAAGTGCAATTTCAGATCTTTGGTCACATCGAACAGAACATTACTGCTTCAAAGAAGTACCTTTTCCTTAACAACCCGCAGAATAGAGTCACCAAGCAGTAGCTGACTTCTTAGGTCTTCAGATTCTTCTGAACCGTCCTTGACTATCAGGGCTTACTTTGATCCCTCTTCATCCACAGCAATTTGCCTATTTGAATCCTTTTTTCTCAGCTCCCCTCCTCTACTGAACTGGACCTTGTCCTGTTCTCTCTCTGTGACTCTTCTTTTGGGATCTCTCCCTTAATCCTGCTTGGGACTCTTCTTGATGACGCTCTGCTCCCTGTTACCTGATCCAGGTTTTTACACCACTTGTCTCCTAGCCTGAGCCCTGGGCCCAAAGAAGTAAAAATGACAATCTGTGCATGTGCAGCCCACTCCTTGTCTGTGCATGTGCAAAAGTTCCAAGGCCCGTCGGGAGTGAACTCCCTGGCCTCCACTCTCAACATTAAGGTTCATGACAGCCACCATTTATTGTGCATCTCTCACTGAAGTTGAATTCCTTCCCAGGTGTTTTCACAAAGCTTGAAATCCAAAGGACTGAGCTTGTTAGAAATTTGACAACTACTATAGGCCCCCGAATAATGATCTGGAGGTGGGGCGGGCTGTTAACACGCAAATAAGTGCGGCGTGCAGGAATGGGACGGCAGTAGTTATGGGAGATTTCAATCTGCATATTGATTGGTCGACCCATGTTGGACGAGGTGGGCTCGAGGAGGAGTTCTTGGAATGCTGCCGGGATAATTTCCTTGAACAGTGTGTGTTGGAGCCGACGAGGGAGCGAGCTATCTTGGATCTGGTGCTATGTAATGAGGCGGGTAGAATTAGGGACCTTGCCGTGAAGGATCCTCTTGGAGAGAGTGATCATTGTATGGTGGAGTTTCTGGTGCAGATGGAGGAGGAGAAAGTGGGTTCCCGGACACGCGTCCTTTGTTTGAATAGAGGGGAGTATGGTAGGATGAGAGAAGAATTAGCAAATGTGGACTGGGGGAGTGCGTTGGAAGGTAGGTCTGCTGAGGAGCAGTGGAGGATCTTTAAGGAGATCTTTCTTGGTGCTCAGCAGAAATTTATTCCGATGGTTAAAAAGGACAGTAGGAAGAGAGGTAATAAGCCGTGGATAACGAAGGAGGTGAAGGAAAGTGTTAAATTAAAAGCGGAGGAATTTAGAGTAGCTAAGAGCAGTGGGCGAGAAGAGGATTGGGAAAGGTTTAAATGTCAACAAAGATTGACAAAGAAGTTGATAAAGGAGGGTAGGAGAAGCTATGAGGCTGGGCTAGCACTTAATATAAAAAAGGATAGCAAGAGTTTTTATAAATATATAAAAAGGAAGAGGCTGGCTAGGGTGAACGTTGGTCCTTTAGAGGATGAGAAAGGGGAGCTAGTGGTAGGGGATGGGGATATGGCTAAGGTCTTGAATAACTTTTTTGTTTCTGTCTTCACGGAGGAGGACGTGAATAATTTGCCGGGTGTTAGCGATGGAAAGGTGGTAGGACTGGAGGGTCTTAATGACATTACTGTTACTAGAGAGGTGGTGCGCGACAGACTGGAGGGGCTGATTGTGGACAAGTCCCCAGGACCGGATGGAATGCATCCGAGGGTTCTGAAAGAAATGGCGGAGGTTATAGTGGATGCCTTGGTGGTTATTTTCCAGACGTCGCTGGATTCCGGGGAAGTGCCGGATGATTGGAAAACGGCTAATGTTACGCCGTTGTTTAAGAAGGGTGCCAGGCAAAAGGCGGGGAATTATAGGCCGGTTAGTTTAACGTCTGTTGTAGGTAAAATGTTAGAATCCGTCATTAAGGAGGAAATTGCGAGGCATCTTGAAGGGAATTGCTTGATAGGGCGGATGCAACACGGTTTCATTAAAAGGAAGTCGTGTCTGACAAATTTACTGGAGTTCTATGAGGATGTGTCTAGGGCAGTGGATAGAGGAGAGCCGGTGGATGTGGTCTTTCTGGATTTTCAGAAGGCGTTTGACAAGGTACCTCACAAGAGGTTATTGCAGAAGGTCAGGGGACATGGAGTTGGGGGTAGGGTGTTAGCGTGGATAGAGGATTGGTTGTCAAATAGGAGGCAGAGAGTGGGGGTCAATGGGTGCTATTCGGATTGGCGGTTGGTGACTAGTGGGGTGCCCCAGGGGTCGGTGCTGAGGCCTCAGCTATTTACCATTTATATAGATGATCTGGAGGAGGGAACTGAGTGCAGGGTGTCGAAATTTGCTGATGACACCAAGATTGGGGGAAAGGCAAATTGTGCGGAGGGTGTAGAGAGTCTGCAGAAGGATCTAGATAGGCTGGGCGAATGGGCCAGGAAATGGCAAATGGAATTTAATGTTGGCAAGTGTGAGGTGGTCCACTTTGGTAGGAAGAATGGTAGGAAGGACTATTACTTACGTGGCGAAAAACTGCAGCAGGCGACGGTGCAGAGGGACCTCGGGGTCCTTGTGCATGAGTCGCAAAAACCCAGCTTGCAGGTGCAGCAGGTGGTCAGGAAGGCGAATGGGATGCTGGCCTTCATAGCGAGGGGGATTGAATATAAAAGTAGGGAGGTCTTGCTGCAGCTGTATAGGGCATTGGTGAGGCCGCAGCTGGAGTACTGTGTGCAGTTTTGGGCGCCGCACCTGCGCAAGGATATTTTGGCCCTGGAGGGAGTGCAGAGGAGGTTTACTAGGCTGATACCGGAGTTGAGGGGATTGAGCTATGAGGAGAGGCTGAATAAACTAGGCTTGTACTCGTTAGAGTTTAGAAGAATGAGGGGAGATCTCATTGAGACGTATAAGATGATGAATGGGATGGATAGGATAGAGGTGGAGAGACTCTTCCCGCTCAAAAAAGACAGTAGGACTAGGGGGCACAGCCTCAAGATAAAGGGGAGGCGGTTTAGAACGGAGTTGAGGAGGAACTTCTTCACTCAAAGGGTGGTGAATCTCTGGAATTCTCTGCCCGTTGAAGTGGTGGAGGCTGCCTCGCTAAATATTTTTAAGAAGCGGGTTGATGGGTTCTTGATAAGAGAGGGGATTAAGGGTTATGGGGAGAGGGCGGGAAAGTGGAACTGAGCCACAACAGATCAGCCATGATCTTATTGAATGGCGGGGCAGGCTCGAAGGGCTAGATGGCCTACTCCTGCTCCTATTTCTTATGTTCTTATGTTCTTATGTTTACAGAGAATGTCCGTGACTGAACAAAAATAGTGGTTGAAAGGTCAAATTACATTTTTAATTGCCTTATAGAAATTTTTTGTTGATAACTAAATAATAAAGAAACAAACAATTATCACCTATTTTATTATCCAGTAAGGCAGATAATAGAAATAAGAAAATTATCAAAGTTGTTCTTCTATAGCAATCTCTTGTGAGTGATAGTGTTAATGTGTTCAGAAAGGCAAAATTAAAACAACAGATGTGTGTCCAACAACTAATTATACTGGTAGCCAATTACTAAAAATCAACCAGAGTTATTTTTTACAGTTTATGTCCACACACAAAAATGCTTAATACAAAATGTTTGAAGATGGCCCCTCACTGAACTGCCCATTTTTTTCCATTTTACATCATGATCCAAATCCTCTCATCTCCAATTTACACGTAACCAGCATTTCAATTTAATCTTTCTTTGACAAAGTTTATTCATCATTTAAGCTACTTGCTTTAGTCAGAATTATAATTAAAACTATTTTAATTTTAAAACACGATCATTGTTGTGTTCTTGATTATACTTTTTTGGTTATGAAGTTATTGTACCATCGCTTGAAATTTTCTGTGCCATATTTGACTTCCAACTAGGGTTGACTAGAGTTTATGACTTGGATTTTCAAATGCAAAGTAAATCCTCTTATCATTTTACTGACTATCTTAATCTCCTAAGGTTCACAAGTGCAATGAATAAAGATGACACCTAGCAACCAAAGAAAATGTTAGTTCCTTAAATTGACATCAGGAGTGGGATGTTCTGCCCATGCTTGCTCCAAAACCAGAAAATCCCACCCAAGGTCCGCCCCCCCCACCCGCTACGATTCTCGTGGCAGGCGGGACAGGAAAATTCCAGTGGAGGACTGCAAATACTTAAAATCAAAATACCTATTTGAAATATATACATTATGCCATGACTACATTGGACAGGATATTGTAATTGAGAATAAACACAAAATCTCATTCTTCTATCATATCTAATAACATACACATAAACTATGACTAATCATGTCTTATACTCTCAACTAAATGAATTGGCTTTGTGACTGGAAAATCATGTCTGACGAATTTGATTGAGTTTTTTTAAAGGGGTAACCAAGAAGGTAGATGTGGGCAATGCAGTTGACATTATCTTCATGAACTTTAGCAAGACCTTTGACAAAGTACTCATGGTAGGTTGTTACATAAGGTTAAATTGCACAAAATCCAGGGTGAGATAGCCAATTGGATACAAAATTGGCTTTGTGATAGAATGTGGAGATGCCAGTGTTGGACTGGGGTAAACACAGTAAGAACACAGTAACAAGCTATTGAGAGGGTGCAAAGGAGATTTACAATGATGTTGCCTGGATTGGGAGGCATGCCTTATGAAGATAGGTTGAGGGAGCTAGGTCTCTTCTCCCTGGAGAGACGAAGGTTGAGGGGCGACCTGATAGAGGTTTATAAAATGTTGAGAGGAATAGATAGGGTGGATTCTCGGAGGCTATTTCCCAGGGCTGAAATGGTCGCTATGAGAGGACACAGGTTTAAGGTGCTAGGAAGCAAGTACAGAGGAGATGTTAGGGGTAAGTTTTTCACTCAGAGGGTGGTGAGTGAGTGGAATTGGCTGCCATCAGTGGTGGTAGAGGCGAACTCGCTGGGGTCTTTTAAAAGACTTCTGGATGTGTACATGGGATTTAATGGGATTGGGAGTTACAGATAGTTCTATTGCCTGGTAGGTATGGATATGATCAGCGCAACTTGTGGGCCGAAGGGCCTATTGGTGCTGTAGTGTTCTAAGTCTCACAACACCAGGTTAAAGTCCAAAAAGTTTACTTGATAGTAAACCCACAAGCTTTCAGGGTTTGCCCCTTCATCAGGTGAATGGAGAGTGGAGAGAGCTCTCTACTCACCTGACGAAGAAGCAAACCTCGAAAGCTTGTGGGTTTACTAACAAATAAACTTGGACTTTAACCTAGTGTTGTGAAACTTCTTACTTGGTGACAGAAGAGAGAGGGTGGTCGTAGAGGGTTGTTCTACAAACTGGAAGCCTGTGAACAGCAGTGTGTCTCAGGAATTGGTGCTGGGTTCAATGTTATTTGTTATTTATAGTAATGATTTGGATGATAATTTATGGGGCATGGTTAATAAGTTTGCAGATGACATCAAGATTGATGGCACAGTGGACAGTGAAGAAGACTATCTAGGATTGCAATGGGATCTTGATCAACTGGGACAGTGGACTGATGAATGACAGGTGGAGTTTAATTTAGATAAATGTGAGGTGATGCATTTTAGTAGATCGAATCAAGGCAGGACTTATTCAGTTAATGATAGGGCGTTGGAGAGATTTATAGAACAAAGAGATCTAGAAGCACAGATTCATAGTTCCTTGAAAGTGAAGTCACAAGTGGACAGGATGGTGAAAAAGGCATTTGGCATGCTGGGTTTCATTGGTCAGAACATTGAATGCAGGACATCTTGATGAAGTTATACAAGACATTAGTAAGGCCACATTTGGAATATTGTGTTCAATTCTGGTCACTCTATTGTAGAAAAGGTATTATTAAACTAGCAAGTGTGCAGGAAAGATTTACTAGGATGCTTCCAGAACTTTATGGTTTGAATTATAAGGAGAGGCTGGATAGACTAGGCCTTTTTTCTCTGGAGCATAGGAGGCTTAGGGGTGATCTTATCGAGGTCCATAAAATAATGAGGGGCAGAGATGAGGTAGATAGACAACATCTTTTTGCAAAGGTAGGGGAGTCTAAACTAGAGGGCATAAGTTTAAGATGAGAGATGCAAAAGTTCCAGAGGGGCAATTTTTTCACTCAGAGGATGGTGAGTGTCTGGAACGAACTGCCAGAGGCAGTAGTAGAGGCGGGTACAATTTTGTCTTTTAAAAAGCATTTCGACAGTTACATGGGTAAGATGCGTATAGAGGGGTATGGGCCAAATGTGGCAATTGGGACTAGCTTAGTGGTAAAAACTGGGTGGCATGGACAAGTTGGGTCGATGGGCCTGTTTCCATGTTGTAAACCTCTATGACTCTATAATTATATTTCTAGTAAAAACAGAAAATGCTGAAAAATCTCAGCAAAGTCTGACAGAATCTACGAAGAGAGAACAAAACTAATATTTCCGTTCAGATTCAAAATGTTAGTGTTATTCACACTGATGCTATAATTAAAAAAGCCCATCAATGCCTCTACCTCCTCAGGAGGAAATTCACCATGTCTGCTATGATTCTCACCAATTTTTACGGATGCACCTTAACAAGCTGGATGTAAAAGCAAAATACTGCGTGCAGATGCTGGAATCTGAAACAGAAAATGCTGGAAAATCTCAGCAGTCTGACAGCATCTGTGGGGAGAGTATAGAGTTAACATTTTGAGTCCAGATGACTCTTTGTCAAAGCTGATGTATTTTTCTGGATGTATGGTTCCTGCTCTGACCAAGACCACAAGAAAATACAAAGGGTTGTGAACGCTGCCCACTAACTTCGTCTACACCTCCCGCTGCCTCAGAAAAGCAGCCTTCTTCCATCAGGAAAAAGATACAAAAGTCTGAGATTACGTACCAACCATCTCAATAACAGCTTCTTCCCTGCTGCCATCAGACTTTTGAATTGACCCACCATATATTTAGCTGATCTTTCTCTGCATCCTAGCTATGACTATGACATTATATTCTGCACCTTCTCCTTTCCTTCTCTCTATGTACTCTGTGAACATAAGAACATAAGAAATAGGAGCAGGAGTAGGCCATCTAGTCCTTCGAGCCTGCCCCCGCCATTCAGTAAGATCACGACTGATCTGAAGTGGATCAGTTCCACTTTCCTGCTTTCTCCCCAGAACCCTTAATTCCCCTGTCTTTCAGAAATCTATCTACCCGTGACTTAAATATGTTCAACGAGGTAGCCTCCACCACTTCAATGGGCAGAGAATTCCAGAGAATCACCATCTTTTGAGTGAAGAAGTTCCTCCTCAACTCCATTCTAAACTGCCCCCCTCTTATTTTGAGGCTGTGCCCTCTAGTTCTGTTTTCCTTTCTAAGTGGAAAGAATCTCTCTACCTCTACCCTATCTAGCCCCTTCATTATCTTGTAAGTCTCTATAAGAGAGCCCCTCAGCCTTCTAAACTCTGATGAGTACAGGCCCAGTCTATTCAATCCCTCCTCATAAGCTAACCCCCTCATCTCCGGTATCAGTCTGGTGAACCTTCTCTGTACTTCTTCCAAGGCCAATATATCCTTTCGCAAATAAGGGGACGAAAATTGCACACAGTACTCCAGTTGCGGCCTCACCAGTGCCTTGTGCAATTGCAGCAAGACCTCCCTGCTTTAATATTCTATCCCCCTCACTATAAAGGCCAACATTCCATTCGCCTTCTTGATCACCTGCAGACTGAGTTTTTGCGATTCGTGCAAAAGGGACCCAGGTCCCTCTGCACTGTAGCATGCTGCAGCTTTTCACCCTTTAAATAATAATCCCTCCTACTATTATTTTTGTCTGTATGGCGTACAAGAAACAATATTTTTCATTGTGTACTAAGACACGTGACAATAATAAATCAATAACAAATCAAATGCTGTCAGACCTGCTGAGATTTTCCAGCATTTTCTGTTTTTGCTTCAGGTTTCAACATCCACAGTAATATGCTTTTATCTTTTGAATAAAACTGAGAATCTTGAGCAGCTGCCTGATTTTCATTTAGTTAGATTGACTTGGGAGCCATTTAGAAATGGTCAGTGGGTCCTGGTTCTGGGATTCCTGACTCCATTGCCAAACCGTCAGATTTTTGAGTGCCTTGAAAATGTGCGTGCTGTTTCCTATCAGAAGCCCACATTAAGCACTCCTGTCCTGGCTAAACCATTGCAGAGATAGATATCTCCTACTCCTCTGCAAATTTTATGGAGTCGGGATAGATTATTAAAGAATTGTGGCACATGGTCCTTCTTTATGTATTGTTGTCTGAGAGCCCAGATATCTATTATAATAATAGAACCACTGCTCCCCATGGAAACATTGTCTGATTGACAGGTCAGGCTCTTAGAGCACTTTCGGTCTACTTTATAATGTTTGTTGACATAACTTAAGTAGTTTCAAGTTTTGTTTTTGAAACGTCAAAGGACCTTGATGTTTGACATTTTTATTAACTTGTCCGGACTTTTTTTTAAGTGTAAGAGAACGTGATCAACGGATTATATTATTTTAAAGCATTTTTTTACACATAAAACTTTACATGAAACTGTCCATTGGTTCTAGAAAGTGTACAGAGGATCAATGGGTATGAAAGTGCAGAACTGAGGGGACATGTAGGGTGGTTGGAAGAGCAGATTTGGTCTAGGGAACATGGGGGCGCGTGGGGGATGGATTGGAGAAATAGATGAGGCAAAGGGAGTGTTTGGAAGGTGAAGAGAGTGTGTGGGGTGGAACCTGGGGACTTTTTAAATTTTATTTCACTGAGACAAACGCCTATGGCATTGAGGTGGCCTTTTAAACAACCTAATATAGCACTTGGTAGTGCCTGAGACTTCTTCCTGGGTGGGCAGGCACAAAACCAGCTCACACTTGGCCCCCAACAATGCAGATACTGCCTTTGCAGGCAATTTTGCACGGGGTGAGTAGGCCAAGTTTGTAATTTTCTCAACTTCACCTACCCACCTAGAGGATGAAAATCCAGGCCAGCCAATCAAAATTTAGTGTTCTGTGAGATATAATTGAATTCTATTGAACGTTAATATCATATTAAAACGATTAAGATATTGGTACTATATATGCACATGTTTACCATGATGTTTTACCTTGACAGCCTGTATCATCAGGAGTGTTTTCAAAACCTGTGGCACAAATGCAGAAATAGGATCCTTCGTTGTTCATACATTCTCCATTTGGACCACAAATGTCCTTGCTCAAGCATTCATCAATATCTGTAACAGCATGTTCATAGCAAAGTTAGAAATACATGAAAAACTGCAGAAAAATCCCTCCAACAATTTACTGGGAAGTGAAAAAAGTTACAGTCAACTCCCACCTGTCGTGGTCACCATCACGAATATGATTATCTACATGAATCTATTTGTGTATTCAATCATGGTTCGTGACCCTGAAATTTCGCTAATCCCTGATTTATCATATACCAGTGCAGGAGACATTACAATTTTTTTTTGTTTTTGTTCCAGTTCAATCCAATCAAGTCCAATTCAGAGTCTCAACAAGTTGACACGTTCCCGGTCTAAGCTGACAAGACAGGGCTCTCACCTCCTGTCTTGGACTTGATCTACATGATCCAAGCTGACTGGAGTAGGCATAGCTCCTCCTCCCAAGGCTTGATCTCATTTGCATCTTAGCCAAACGGCCGAGATACTGCTTTTAAAAATTGTTTCAAATGAAGCTGAAATGCAATGTAATGACTTTAACCAACCACAGCATGTCGATATTACACTTGATTTTAGCCAAAAGGCCGAGAAGCAATTACAATAAATTACTCAACTTCAAATACACACAAAAGTGTCAGAGTACTAATGACTTCTACCTTACTAGTCATGTTACAGAATTAGTAGAAGGAAGGCTAAACTTTCACCTTTCCCTCATCTTTCTTATGTGGAAAGTGAAGACTGTGCTTACACCATCTAATTAATTGTTCGTGATCTTGTCCTCTGTGAGATTTTGCAAGAACGATGAGAGTGACCATAATTAACTATTGCTGCAAAAAGAGGCATGCTTTTCATCTTACACCCATGACGACAGGGGCAAGAATGCCCAATTTCAAAGGCAGCAGAAAAGATACTGCATGAAAAAAAGAATGCTCCGTGGTTGGCAAGTCAACTCTGATTGCTTGAGGCACTGCCATGGAGAATGGGCCAGAGAACTATTACTCCCCCATTTTTTGATTAATTTAAAGAAGGTACAAAAACTGGACATACTCTTTTTGCTTACAGAGGACAGGTCCCTGGATATGAATACTTGTAGCTTCTAGAATGTGTAAATGAACTTTCGCAAATCCAACTGATAGTCTAAAATTAGTTGTTAGTGTCTTAAATTAGTTGTCAGTATCTTAAATTAGTTGTTAGCACACTCAGGATTGCTCAGCAATTGCTGTCCAATTGCAGAATCATATCTAGCATTAAATATATTCTGAGTTTTGCACACACAAGTTAGTTGAGTAGATTCCGTACTCAACAAATTGTGAACTGCCAAAGGGGAATACTGTTTTATATGATCCAACAATCGTACGATCAATGTATCTGGCATTACACTAGCACTGAAATTCATTTACCACACTGCTCATTTGTGTGGTAAGCAAAATGCTTTTTTGATTTAATAGTAATATCCTTATCCTGAAAAATACCATTTGGGTTAGAAGGGCTAGCTTCATCTATTGCTTAAACTTTTGAGATATCTTTCTCTTCCAAGGTAATTTGAAGTAGGCTGTACTCTTTTCACATGATGGCCTTTTGAAAGCTGCATGATACATGTAAGAAATGATTTAATTGGGTAGCTATTATCCCACAAGATAGCTTTGATAACCCTATTTTGGCATCAGGCTTACGTGATGATCAAATTGCTCTATGAGATTTCCAACATGGCCAATTTTATAGCACATAGAGCTGTAGGAATTTCAATTAGTGTAAATGGCCAGGCACGTGATAGACAATAGCAGAGAACTCATTCGCAGATTTCAAGAAAAGCATGCCAAGAGCTGTAGAGCACATTGTTACACTTCACTGAATGGCCAAGAGAGGCCTTTCCTCCATCCTATTTAAATTGCCAGACTGAAGACTGGATTTGCACATTCAAAGTGGGAATCAGGCGTTGGGAACTTTCCTGACCCTGTAATTCTGCCTCCATCTTGACAGTGCCTGCCCACTACATTTTCATGCTGAGGAGGTAGGCATGGGCTGGAGGCATACCTGTAACCTTCCCAAGCAGATCTGAGGTGGCAATGAGGTGCCAATAAGGGAAGATCAGTTCCGTCCGCTGAGATACTGCTTCTCAACATGGTTGTTAAGTCGTTTAGCCTTCATTCCTCACCCACATCCCATGTCCCCTCTGTGCATCTATATTGCCTTCGAACCACTGCCACCTCCATACAAAAACAAAAGGTAGAAAAGGGAATAAGAAAAGTGATAGGCAGGGAAACCAAGGACAAAGTTCAAACAGGGCTATAGAGAAAAATATTGGGAACAAAGCAAACAATGTTGAAAAGACAAGCTTAAAGGCTCTGTGCCTTAATGCGGGGAGCATTTGCAACAAAGTAGTTGAACTAATCGTGCAGATATATATAAACAGTATAAATTGGGGTTATGGAGACATGGCTGCAGGATGACCAGGGGTGTGAACTGAATGTCCCAGGGTATTCAACATTTAGGAAGGACAAGAAAAAGGAAAAGGTGGTGGAGTGGCACTGCTGGTTAAAGAGGGAATTAACACAAATCGTGAGAAAGAATATTGGCTCTAACAAAGTGGAGTCTGCATGGATAGAATTGAGAAATACCAAGGGGCAAAAAACATTAGTGGGTGTCATATATAGACCCCCAAGCTGCAGTGGTGATGTTGGGAATGGCATTAAATACAAAATTAGTGATGCATGTGCTAAGGGAATATTGGTGATCATGAGTGATTTTAATCAGCACCTGGATTGGGCAAATCAAATTAGTCGCAATGCCGTAGAGGAGGAATTCCTGGAGTGTATATAGGATGGGTTTCTTTACCAATATGTGGAAGAACCAACTAGCGAGCAGGCCATTTTAGACTGGGTACTGTGTAATGAGAAGGGAATCATTGCCAACCTAGCTGTACGAGAACCCTTGGGCATGAGCGGCCAAACATGATAGAATTTTTTATCAAGATGGAAAGTGAAGTAGTTGATTCGGAGACTGGGGTGCTGAATCTTAATAAAGGAAACTATGAGGATATGAGGCATGAGTTGGCCTTGATAGATTGGGGAGAGTTATTTAAAGGAATGACAGTGGATAGGCAATGACACACATCCAAGGAACACATGAGGGAACTGCTGCAACTGTTTATTCCTGTCTGGCATGAAAACAAAATGGATAAGAGAGCCAACCCATGGCTTACAAAGAAAATTTGAGAGAGTATCTAATCTAAGGAAGAAAATACAGATTGGACCAGAAAAATAATAGTTCTAAGGATTGGCAGCAGTTTAGAATTCAGCAACAAGGATTAAAGGATTGATTTTTTTTGTTTTTATTCCGATTCAATCAAGTCCAATTCAGAGTCTCCACAGGTTGAGACATTCCCGATCCAAGCTGACAAGACAGGGCTCTCACCTCCTATCTTGGGCTTGATCAACATGATCCAAGCTGATTGGAGTAGGCATAGCTCCTCCTCCAAGGCTTGATAACCAAAAGGCCGAAATGCCACTTTTAAAAATTGCTTCAAATGAAGCTAAAATGTCCTATGGTTCTATGTAACTTAATGACTTCAACCAAACACAGCATGTCGATACTACACTTGATCTTAGCCAAAAGGCTGACTGAATAAGCAGGGGAAAATACAGGATGAAAGTAGGCCTGCAGGGAACATAATGAGTTTCTATAGATACGTGAAGGGAAAGAGGTTGGTGAAGATAAATGTAGGTCCCCGACAGACAGAAACAGGGGAATGTATAATAGGGCACAAAGAAATGGCCAAGCAACTGAATACATATTTTGGTTTTGTTTTCACAAAAGAGGACACAAATCAAATGCCAGAAATGTTGGAGAATGCAAGATTTAGTAAGGGGGAAGAATTGAGGGAGATCAATGTTATTAGAGAAATGGTGCTGGGAAAGTTGATGGGATTGAAGGTGGATAAATCCTGTGGGCCTGATAATCTACATCCCAGAGCTCTAGAAATTAGTGGTCATCTTCCAGAATTCTAGAGACTCTGGAACAGCCCCTGCAGATTTGGAGGTCGCGAATGTCACTCCAATATTTAAAAACAGAGGTAGCAAAAAAACAGGGAATTATAGACCAAAAAGCCTAACATTGGTAGTGGTGAAAATCCACAAATCCATTATCAAGGACTTGATAGCAAAGCATTTAGCAACCAGTAGCAGGATCAGGCAGAGTCGGCATGGATTTATAAAGGGAAAATCATGCTTGACAAATCTGTTGGAATTCTTTGAAGATGTAACTAATAGTTGACAAGGTGGAACCAGTCAATGTGGTATATTTGGACTTTCAGAAATTGTTTGACAAAGTCCCGCATTAGAAATTATTGTGCAAGATTAAAGGGCATGGGATTGAAGGAAGTATACTGAGATAGATAGAAAACTGGTTGGCAGAGAGAAAACAAAGAGGAGGAATTAATGGGTGCTTTTCAAATTGGCAGGCAGTAACTGGTAAGGTGCCCCAGGGATCAGTACTGGGACTCTAGTTATCCACAATATATATTAATGATTTGGACGCGGGAACAAAATATATCTCAATGTTTGCAGATGATACAAGTTGGATGGGAGGATGAACTGTGACGACGATGCAGAGATACTTCAGAATGATCTGGATAGGTTGGGCGAGTGGGCTAATCAATGGCCGATGCAGTATAATTTGGATAAATGTGAGGTTATTTACTTTGGCAACAAAAACAAGAAGGCAGATTACGACCTGAATGGCTGTAAATTGGGAGAGGGGAATGTGCAGTGGGACCTGGGTGTCCTTGAGCACCAGTCACTGAAGATAATCATGCAGGTCCAGAAGGCGGTAAAGAATGCAAATGGCATGTTGGCCTTCATTGCGAGAGGTTTATGTACAGGAGGAGGGATGTGATGTTGCAATTATACAGGGCCTTGGTGAGGCCCCACCTGGAGCATTGAGCACAGTTTTCGTCAACTTTTCTGAGGAAGGGTGTTCTTGCTCTTGAGGGACTACAGCAAAGGTTTGCCAGGCTGATTCCGGGGCTGATGTATGAGGGTTAAGATTGTTTATGCTGGAGTTCAGACATACGAGGAGGGATCTCATAGAGACCTATAAAATTCTAACAGGTCTAGACAGGATAAATGCAGTCAGGATGTTCCCAATGGTGGGGCAGTCCAGAACCAGAGGTCACAGTCTGAGGATTCAGGGTAGACCATTTAGGATGGAGGTGAGGAGACATTTCTTCAATCAAAGAGAGGTGAGCCTGTGGAATTCACTCCCACAGGAAGTAGCTGATGCCAAAACATTGAACGTATTCAAGAGGCAGGTGGATATAGCACTTAGAGCAAATGGGATCAAAGGTTATGGGGAAAAAGCAGGATTAGACTATTGAGTTGGATGATCAGCCATGATCATAATGAATGGTGGAGCACGCTCAAAGGGCCAAATGGCCTCCTCCTGTTCCTATCTTTTATGTTTCTATACCACACAGGGCACCTTCCAAACCATGATATGTGCTCCATTCTCAGTCTTTGAGTATCTGTTAGGTACTTTCCCACATTGCACATCAATTTGACTGTTCAATCCTCAGTAAAGCACATGCGATGGAACCATTCCAATGCCTGCCAACGCCCATTAAACAAAGGTCATTCAATTGGCAGGTATGGGTTGTAATCGTGCTGGTACTCTAAAAATCAACAAAGATTGACTAAGAAGTTGATAAAGAAAGGAAGGATAGACTATGAAGCTAAACTAGCACTAAATATAAAAAAGGACAGTAAGAGTTTTTACAAATATATAAAGAGGAGGAGGCTGGCTAGAGTGAATGTTGGACTCTTAGAGGATGAGAGGGGGGATTTAGTGGTGGGAGATGAGGAAATGGCGGAGGCATTAAATAAGTTTTTTGCCTCGGTCTTCACGGAGGAGGACGCGAATAGTTTGCCGGATGTTAAAGATAGAAGGATGGTAGGAGTTGAGGGCCTGAATGCGATTACTGTCACTAGAGAGGTAGTGCTTGATCGACTAGCAGGACTGATGGTGGACAAGTCCCCAGGATCGGATGGAATGCATCCCAGGGTTTTGAAGGAAATGGCAGAGGTGATAGGAGACGCCTTAGTGATTATTTACCAAACTTCGCTGGATTCCGGGGAAGTGCTGGAAGATTGGAAAACGGCAAATGTTACGCTGCTGTTTAAAAAAGATAGCAGGCAAAAGGCAGGGAATTATAGGCCAGTTAGTTTAACGTCTGTTGTTGGAAAAATGCTGGAATCCGTCATCAAAGAAGAAATAGCGAGGCACCTAGAGAAGAATTGTTTGATAGAGCAGACGCAGCACGGATTCGTTAAGGGGAAGTTGTGTTTGACAAATTTATTGGAATTCTATGAGGATGTGACTAGTGCAGTAGACAGAGGGGAACCGGTGGATGTGGTGTTTCTCGATTTTCAGAAGGCGTTTGATAAGGTGCCGCACAAAAGGTTGCTTCAGAAGGTTAGGGGGCATGGAGTTGGGGGTAAGTGCTAGCGTGGATAGAGGATTGGCTGTCTAATAGGAGGCAGAGAGTTGGTATCAATGGGTGCTATTCTGATTGGCGGTTGGTGAGTAGTGGAGTGCCGCAGGGATCGGTGCTGGGGCCTCAGCTATTTACCATTTGTATAGATGATCTGGAGGAGAGAGGACTGAGTTTAGGGTGTCGAAATTTGCTGATGACACAAAAATGAGTGGAAAAGCAAATTGTGCGGAGGGTGTGGAAAGTCTGCAGAAGGATCTAGATGGGCTGAGCAAGTGGGCGAAGACCTGGCAGATGGAGTATAATGTTAGCAAGTGTGAGGTTATCCACTTTGGCAGGAATAATAGTAGGAGGGATTACTATCTAAAGGGTGAAAAGCTGCAGCATGCTACGGTGCAGAGGGACCTGGGGGTCCTTGTGCATGAGTCGCAAAAACCAAGTTTGCAGGTGCAGCAGGTGATCAAGAAGGCGAATGGGATACTGGCCTTTATAGCGAGGGGGATAGAATATAAAGGCAGGGAGGTCTTGCTGCAACTGTACAGGACACTGGTGAGGCCACAGCTGGAGTACTGTGTGCAGTTTTGTCAACGCACTTGCGCAAGGATATTTTGGCCTTGGAGGGAGTGCAGAGGAGGTTCACTAGGCTGATACGGGAGATGAGGGGGTTGGACTATGAAGAGAGACTAAATAGACTGGGTCAGTACTCGTTGGAGTTTAGAAGGATGAGGGGGGATCTTATAGAGTCGTATAAGATAATGAAGGGGATGGATAGCGTAGAAGTAGAGAGATTCTTCCCGCTCAAAAAGGACAGCAGGACTAGAGGGCACAGCCTCAAGATAAGGTTGGTGCAGTTTAGAACAGAGTTGAGGAGGAACTTCTTTACTCAAAGGGTGGTGAATCTCTGGAATTCTCTGCCCGTTGAAGTGGTGGAGGCTACCTCGCTAAATATATTTAAGTCACGGGTAGCTAGGTTTTTGGTAGGCAAGGGAATTAAGGGTTATGGGGAGAAAGCGGGAAAGTGGAACTGATCCACTTCAGATCAGCCATGATCTTATTGAATGGTGGAGCAGGCTCGAAGGGCTAGATGGCCTACTCCTGCTCCTACTACTTATGTTCTTATGTACTCTGATTGACTGCAACTGCCAGAAGTGAGATAATGAAGCAAAGCTTGTTCTCCAACTACTAGGTTTTTGACCTGCTGTTGCGAAGCCTCCATTGCAAGGGGGTCGATTATGAAATTCTGTCGATGAAATATGCAATCGATTTTGCAATGGTATATCCATTGCATCAAGAGTACAATGAATTGCAGCATTTGGAGAACATGCCCTTTGGCCATTTCCTAACAGGTTGAAATTCAGCAACACTTTTAGTTTGTGTGCTGCAATGTCCACACCCATCATGTGTCTTAATTTGTACAAGGTTTAGCATTTTTCCCCTTGTATGCTAATTTTGAATTAGAGATGTTAAAATTGTAAAAATGTTATTTTGCAATTTTTAGCATATTTGAGCATATAATCTCATCTGACCTTTAGTGCAGTAACAAGAGAATGCTATATTATTGGAGATGAATAGCTGTTCATGCCCCACCACCACTGCAAGCAAGGATGGAGAATTTGGTGCTCAGCCAAATCTCTATTCATTGCAGTGGGACCAGAGAATCTGCTGGTGTGAACGGCCAGAGAATCTGCTGGCGTGAATGGCCAGAGAATCCCAGTCATAATCTTTCTGGCTAAGATGTTGAACTAAGGTCTTATCTGCCTTTTCAAGTAGATATCAAAGACTCCAATGGAAGGGGAGCAAGAGGGTTGGCCTGGTGTTCAATCAACCCCATTAAAAACTGTTAACTTGGTCATTTATTCCACTGAAACTTGTGGAATCTTGTGTGCAAAGTTTCACTGCAGTGCCCAGGGCTTTCCAGGCCCATTGAGCATGAGGTTAGAGATGGGGAGGTTAGCAAAATGACGTGGGTGGCGTGCCTGACACCTTTCCTCTTCCATGTAATTTTGCTAGTGGTGCAAAAGGTGGCTTGGGACACTGCCTGTGTGGAGTTTGCACGGTCTCCCCATTTCTGCGTGGGTTTCCTCCGGGTGCTCTGATTTCCTCCCACATTCTGAAAGACGTGCTGGTTAGGTGCATTGACCCAAACAGGCACTGGACTATGGCAACTAGGGGAATTTCACAGTAACTTCATTGCAATGTCAATGCAAGCCTTCCTTATGACTAATAAATAAACTTTCCTGACTGCAGCAGCTAGTTCGACAGGGTGTTTCAGAGAAGCAATAATTGTTCAAGTAGTGCACTCCTAACCCTCCCCTCCTGTATTTATGCTCTCAGATATCCAATTCCAATGACAAAGAGCATTGTTGCTTTTTCTTATGGTTACAGCCACCAGTTTAGATGTTGTCACAATGCAAATGACAGTGAAAACAACAACAGGATGTAAAGAACCACCACTGTTATGAAGATGTGGTATATAAAACATTAATTTATAATGCGATCAGCTGCATATACATATGTATTGAATATTTTTGAAAGAAAAATGTCTCTCGAGAGAAGTACACTGGCTCCAACAGCTACTATGCATTTATGATGGATATAAGCTGCCTTTATTGAGATGCAAGGCAAAATTTTACCACCTGAGGCTAAGGGGACAATCTTTCCAAGACAGTTCTAAGTATGGGATGGGCAAGTTCAAACCTGCGGTCATATGCACTCAGTGCATGAAAATGATGTGGAGATGCTGGCACTGGATTCTATTCACCTGATGAGCAGCACTCCAAAAGCTCGTGAATCCAAATAAATCTGTTGGACTTTAACCTGATGCAGTGAAACTTCTTAAAGTGCATGAAAACACGGCAGAAATGGTTTCTCGCCTATAGAGGAAAAGGGTGGGGTTTAAATCACCTGAACATTGGCTGAGAGCAGCAGAGGGTGCCATTGTGCATGTGCAGGTCCCCAGCAGCAGAGAAATGTCACTCAGCCTCTGCTGCTCTCAGCCAGCATCCATGGCCTCCACACAGCATCTCCCCAGTTACCAATGGGATCGCAGCCTATCATACACTCTCCCACCTGACTAGATTGATCAACCCCATGACCCCCTGCAATCACCTGCCTGACCGCCCTCTCACGATCACCAGCCCGATCATTCCGCCACGGCCAGCCCCAATCGTCCTCCACCCTCCCACACCACCACCCCCCACCCCACCCCCACCCCCCCAACTCCCTATCGAGCCCTAGCACAGAGTGACAGCGGGCACCCCCAGTCCCCAAGTAGATTCCTCTATAGTCCCGCCCCCTCAGCACTGCCAGTGTCCTGTGGGCAGTGCCAGGGTGCTCAGTGGGCACTGCCAGGCTGGCATGGCCAGAATCAGGCATGATGGGCAGGGAATTCTGGTCAGGCCTTCTGCTGTATCCCTATAGCAGGATGTTGAAACCTCTCTCATCAAAGCTGAATTATGAACTGTTCATAATTTGAAAAATCCATAAGATGATCTCATTGCTGCAAACTGAGAGTTCTCAAATGAGAATTCCAGTCAGCCAGTTATAATTGCAGACCAACTGCTCCATAGTGGAAATGGTCCCTTCAGCTGTAAACAAACTATTGAACAATCCATGAAATTATTTTTCTTAATTTTCTTAATTCATTTTCTTTATTTACTTGTTCTTTAGCCAAGACTTTTAGATTTGATGCCCTGCAAAGTTTTATCTCTATTTGTTCACGTTTGCGATTTTTTTATGCTTTTGGATTTTGCAGTACTGGGTAGTTAGATATATTTGTACATTTTAAATCTTTTGTTAATAATATATGCATCGTTACTTGAGTGAGTTTTAGCAACAAAACAAGCTATTTGCTTGTTAACTTAAGGAACTTTGCTAGCTAATTTCTTCTATCAAGCTATACACAATTGAATATGTACTACACTGGCAATATCATCTCTCTTAAATTCAAACTCTGTTATAACCAATTCAGGCGTGGGACAAAGAGGGGCATTAGTTCATCCCTGTTGGTCTGGACTTAAACTATGCATGATTGGGGTGTAGCCAGGCCAGCTTAAAAAGGTGTCACATGTGCCAACTCCCCAAAAGATGAAGTCACAAATAAGTTGTGCTGAAAATAACTCCAAGGTTTCAATGGAACAGCATTAGGAGAAGGCTGAGGGGCATGCACATCAAAATATTTGTTGCAGGTCTGCCAGAGAGCCTATTGTTATTCATCATGAGAATGAAGGAGTCTAGCTCCAACTTGAATTAAGGCTTCATGCAGAAGTTGGAGCCCATCATTTTCATTGTGGAGTACACTATGGGTCCAACGTGAAACAGCATCTGGGGCACAATTTTCCCAAAAGAAAACTATGTGCCCTACCAGCGGGAAAGGAGGAGTTTTCCCTCTCCTGACTTGAGCAGCACAGCAGGTCAGGAAAATCATGCTCCTGATGGTGTTTGTTTTAGCTTCCATTGCAGCAGAAGCTACACAACATTTATGCAGTAGAAGATCAAGCTGAGGTCATGAGGTGTCTCCATGCTGCCAAGCAAGTCCAACTTGGTGCCATATAGGATCATACTGTTATCATCATGACTGCAGGTACAAGCACAACAAAAGGACTTGCAGATTCTCACAGTACTTCAGCAATCTGTCCTTCAACACATTACTCAGTTTGCTGAGCTGATTCCCTGGGCAGTGGAATTTTCTGTTTTTATTTCTGGCCTCTGTTCATGTTCAACTAACTTCATATTTCAAGCTTAAAACTACATTATCTCATACCTACCTTCGCATCTGCCTCTGTCTTCTGATACTCTGTATCCAGAATTGCAGGATGAACATATGTAAGATCCCTCAGTATTAGTACAAAGTCCATTAAAACAAACATTGAGCGATGCACATTCATCAATGTCTATAATATAAAACACAATAAATTGAGTTGAAGCTTTTTTCCTTCCAGATTTAAGAGAAAAATATATATTATTCAATCATAGTATTCCACACCCCCCCAACGCACCTTTCCGCCCCCCCCCCCGCCCACGCAACCCCACCCCCCCCAAATACGTCATATCAGTGGGAACACGGGAGCAATCCGTGCTGGTCTGTTAGGTGCGCTCCCGGGAGAGTTTTTTTGGGAGAGTGGGGAGTTGCACACTTGAACAACTCGATTTCAGTGCGCTAGGAGACCACCATCCTCCCCCAGTGGACATCAGGAACCCCCTCCCCCTCCAATTATTGGTATGTTCCCCCATTCTGTACCCGACACAGGTCACCGGCATTGGGGCCCTCTCGCTGAGTCCCCATCCCTCTCCCCTTATATGCCCCCCATCATGCCCCACCCCTGCACAATCCCATCTCTCCCCCTGCATGATCTTCCCTATCATAGCCCTCCCCCCACCCCCACATTGCTTTCCCATCAAAGCCCTCAGTCAGGTCCCAATCCCATGCAGGCCCCACCCTCTTGGCACTGTCCCTGACACACTGGCCATGGTTTGCAAAACCTCACTCACTGTGCTGTCTGGAGACAATACACATCTCTTTAACCTGTGATCAGTGCTCCTTCCACTCACATTGTCGGCCACTTCAAGACTTGAACAGCAGGTTAGGTGTAAAGATTCGCATTCTAATCAGTAATCTCTAAACTGTCTGTGCTTTATATGCTCTGTCTGAGGCCAGAACTCTCCATTCACCTGACGAAGGGACTAACCCGAAAGCTTGTGCGTTTACTATCAAATAAATCGGTTGGACTAAAACCTGGTGTTGTCAGACTTTGCACTGGCCATGCCCAATTCGTACTGTCAGGTGCCCAGAGGCACTGCAGTATACCAAGTGGGCACTGCACTTCCTGCATTGAAGGAATATTGGTGTGGGTAAAAAGAGTATGCAAAATAGTTTTGTTGCATGGGCTTTATGTACAGAGCTCCTGAGTCAAATGTTCTAAATCACACTGCATTTATTTAAAAATGATTGCATACCTCTGCAGCTCTTTAGGTCTGTCACAGGTTCAAAACCTTGGTTACAATTGCATCTGTAGGATCCATCCATATTGATACAATTTCCATTGGCACAAATGCCAAAAATTAAGCACTCATTCTCATCTGAAACAGGCACAAAGTCATAACAATAGGGCTGTAAGATTCCACATGTTTTTTAAAATTATTGCAGAAGGATTCAATTACACGAGAAAAACAACCAAAATGCATATGCATTTTTCACTTAATCGCCAGTAAATAGTCATAACAATTATTGTATTGACAATTAATAATCCACAAAGTTGACAGGAGTAGTATTGAAATAATATAAAACAAAAAGCTTCCAATGGTAACATTACTAAGAAAAGAAAAACTGTTTCCTTTATTCTACTTGTTCCATGAAGCACACGCCATCAAGAATATCTGCACTGATCCCAGCTGGCAGTACTGCATCTTGGATGTTCTCAAGGACTGAAATCATTAATCGAACAAGGAAATAACAGTGTGTAAGCTGGCTTCTTGTTGCACTGTCAGGTTATGCCAAATCTACTAAATCACACAAATTACAATGCAGTTTTGTTTTAATCACACAAGCTACAATTCATTTTTGTTTTTTCTGTTCTTCCTCTTTCCAATCATTATTTTGCTCTTAAGAAGCACTGATTCGTGTTCGGTAAAGTTTTATGACTGTCATAATATCTCTGATATCCAAACCAAACAACTACTTTTCACATGTGTCCGAGACAATAGAGTATGGACACTTTTTCTAAACTTTAAGGAAGCATCATTGAAGGGCATTATCAAGGGAAGAAACCCTAATTTGTTTGTGCATGCCCTGAGGTGCTGAGACAAATACTAGCACTCCTATTACCAGCGTGGTAGACATCAGTTGACTCAATACAGGCTAAAGATAAAGCTTCCTTTCAATGCAACATGTCATTGTTTTATTGTCAAAATTGTGCATCTCATTACTTAGTGCTATTTCTTTTTACTTGTTTCTGGATGTCAGCCATGTTTGCCCATTTGCCCATAATTGCCCATTTTAGTTGCAGAGGGAAGATGATAGGAGGCGTTCTCCTTGACCACTAGTCGAGGGTTTTAGGTATGGAATATTAGGCTGTTGACCAAGCAACATTGAAGGAATGGCAGGTGATACAAGTCCAAGCCAGGATAGTTGTTCCTTTTAATGGTAGAGATTGTATGGAGAACGGTCAATCATAGTAGCCTTAATGGGGCCACCATTACAAGAGTATAAAAAGAAGGCCCATTCTAGTCTCAGGTTAAAGGGAGATGGACAAAAATGTGATCTTGTCTTCATCATCTACAGCAGAGAACCAACTAAACAATTTAAAAATATGCTTCCATCCTTCTTTTCCAATCTAAGTCATTAGCATAGATCAAGAATAGCAGCAGTCTCAAGGAAGCGCTATTATATATTTTTCTCCAGTCCACGAAAAATCTGACCTTAACAACAGTGGTTTTAAAAGTATGGTGACAGTGCTAAAGCAAAGGAAAATATTAATATGGCTAAACTAGTGAAAAATTGGATTGGGATGAGTTGAAGAAACAGATGAAACTGAAGAGGCTAGGGTTTGGGCACGATGGAATTGTGCAAAACCTTAGGACTCCATTTTCTTTCCAGCATTTGAAGCCTGACAACTGAACCAATTTTGGGTCCTGAACATATCACGGGTGCTGGAAAGACAAAGCAATTATAGCCTCTGACTTTGATGCAGGCAGTTATTAATTGGCCGGAGGGCACATTTGGCAGTGAATTAGTACCTGCAGGAACAGGAATGGAGGAAGGACTGTGCAAGTATCGATCACCATGGCAACTTTTATTGTGGCTATCATCTGACTGAGGGAATTGAGCAGTGATTGCAGGGGAAAGACAAAGGGACAGCAGCCAGAGTAGGGCTGTCCTTCACTGTGCAGATACTAACCTGGAGATCTGTCTTGAGGCACAGAGGGCAAGGAGGGAGGTGCTCTTCTTAGAAGGTCTGCCTCTGAGAAGTCTCCTCAAATCAAGCAAGTATAGAGAGAAGTTGCTGAAAATACTAGGAGGTGAAAAGTGGTGGAAAAACTGGGTCCACTGCCAGAAAAAGTTCAATGACCTTCTTCCCTTGGCAAGTTGAGTACATCACCAGAACTTCATGACAGGCCTCTGGGCATTCAAACATCAGCTGACACACCAGCTGAGAAACCTGAGGAGCATGATGCACCTGAACTTATGAATCACGTGTCCAGGCTACTTACTTACCCCCAGCAGGGTCCAGAACCATAGTGTTCACAGAATCATAGAATCCCTACAGTGCAAGAGCCATTTGGCCCATTGCATCTGCACTGACCCTCTGATAGAGTATCTTCCCCAAATCCTCTCCCCTGCCCTATCACTGTAACCACACACATTTACTCCATTAATCCCCCTAACCTACACATTTTGGGACACTGAGGTTGAGAAAATATGCAACTTCCCACGTTAATGAATGACGGGAATAGGTGACAGGGACAAACAGTACCTTGTCTATCTCTTTAGTCCATGTGCATCTCAGTTGCAAGCAAAAACATAATGGCTAGTGGGCCTGCCTCATCTCATCTGAGGCCACAATGTTAGCATTGTGTGAACATTGCCAATGGTGGAGGCCACCACATTAAACAAAGCACAGGGTGCTTCAGTGAAGTTTATTTCACCTGTAAATGTGCACTTTTCTCTCAGTCACACAATGCAAATATTGCTAGTCATGTGAACTTGCTTGATTTAATGGTAACATAGGAATAGAGGAAAGAGGTTGTGAAGGGAAACAAGTATAATTGAAGGGTAATAGTGAAACCTATGGATCATTGACTAGCAATGAAAGGCTGATCTTCAATGGAAGTGCTCTCCCAGGTGTCTCAACATGAGCTCCAGATCTTGCTGTCTTCTGATTAGAAGAGTTCAGCCAAAACATGCCTGAATCAAATGATCCCTGGCATTGATAACTTTATGGTGAAGACCTCAAGTCCTGTGCTGATGTAGGCCACCTCTGTATTCAATAACTTCCTCTTCCTTCTCTTCATCTTCCGTATCCTGCTCCTCCTCTTCCTTCAATGAGCTGTATCATTTCAGGAGATCACCTCTTCAAGGTCCACTCCTTCCCAGAGGACTATGTTATAGGGAGCACAGCAGGCCACCACCATGTGTAATACCTTTCAGTATACAGCTGAACGCCATTTGACTGAACTGATCTTCAAAAGTCTACTGGTTTACTTGGTAGTTCTTGCATATGGCTTTGGTTGTAGTGATGTTGTCTCATGGTCTGATAAAGGTGTGAGTTCATCTCTTCAAGTGATAACCCTTAGCCCTAGAATCCATCTACAGTGTTTGATGGCAGAATTAAAAGATAATTAGCTGCAGCAGCCTTAATAGCCAGAAGATAAAGGATCAGCTGCCAAGAAAGCACACCAATGCATTAAGCTCTTGTTGTGATTGTGGATCAGTTGAACATTGGGAGGGGTGCAGCATGCTGGGATGAAGCCCTTCCTCTTGGTGAATCTCACTGGGCAGTCAGTTGGTGTCTTGATGATGACATTGACTGAAACTGATGATTGCTTGTACTTGGGAAATCCAGTGATAGAGGTCAAGCACACTGTTCAGATGTGGCCCCAACTCATGCAAATCGGACATCAGTGACCTGTGAGATGCAATGATTGTGAGATGTCGCCAAGATCTGCCTGTGATCCTTAGATGAAGCTGAAGACAAAGAAGTTCATGGCCAGAGTGATTTTAATGGCAAGGAAGGGCAAGCAGCACTGTGAGATCTTCTTGAAGATCTCAATTACCATCTGCTAGATAGGTGGCACTGGTCTTTGACATGTCTGGGCAGATTTGTCTTTGGCAAGATCTTATGCTAAGGGTTAAGTCTCTTTGCTTTCCGGTCCCTTGTCCCTCCTTATTGACCATCTCATGATTTAGCTCTGCTTCTCCAGCTGAGTTTGCTGCTTCTCATCACTTTTGTATCTAAAATCTCAGAATGCACTCGCATTGTCAGCCAATGTTTTCCTTACACTCACTGAGCTCCCGATTATTTTTAGAACCCCTACTCCTTTCTCATATGTTCCCCTGATGCTAAGAGAGGGAAGACAGATTGCACATTCACATAGAGTCCAATCACTCTGCAACTTCTGCACATCCAATGTGTGTCAATTGCTGAGCTTCCTTCTCAGCCATGTTCCTTTTAATGGACACTTGTAAGCTGATTCTGTGGCCATTACTGGCCTTCCCCTATCCTGATGAAACTTGCTAGTGGCAGTAATAATGATGGGAATTCAGCATGCTGGTTAGTGGTGCTATTTTTGTGCTCTCTGCCCATGTTCCAGCCCCTGCCAGGATCTAAATCCTGCTCAGCGAGTCTAAATTACAAAATACCTGCAAATGAAGAAGGCTATTTTAATACATTAATTTAGTACCACCTTATTTGCTCTCAATTGTTGCAACTAGTTATGTTCCAAGTGATCCAAAGTTTCCATCTTTATCAATTTGCTCAGAAACTCATTCCAAGATATTGTTTTGCATGGAAATCCTGATATGGGATCTAAATTTTTTTTAATAGTGTGTATTCTTCTTAATTAATTTATTAAATTTCAGATTCCATTTCACTGTAATGATGGATTTGTTTTGTAGTTTGGGAATATGACATCCTGTAAAGAAGGTTATGAATCTGTGTTTGGATGTGCCAATGATTAATTAAACAAGGAGAAGGTTAATCGAAACAGCTTGTCTGTGAGAGCTAGGGATAAAAGGGTCAGGTGCTAGGTGCATGTATTTGTAATGACAGGGTAATGGTGAAGCTGGAATTACAGTTAAATAGGTTGGGTTTAAAATTTGCATGAGGATATAGGTTGAGATTTAGCATTTCAGCTGTTAAATTTTCAAAATGGAGTTTAGAAATGACAAAGGAACTTTTACAACTTGCAAACATTTCATAAATAAACAGAAGATGGTTATTAAAATTTTATTTGCCAAAAAGTAGAGGCAATAGGAAAACATGACAGCTTTTTATATTCTGGAAAAACTGAGTTCAAAGACATGCTTAAGGACAATGGAATCTGAGCTAAAAGTGGAAAACAATATTTAAGGAAAGAGTTTGAGCTAAGTTGGGTGGCAGTGTGTGGAAGATGACCAACTTTGTGCTAACAGTAGCTGTGAAATCTGAAACAGTAATCCAATCAAACTAAAAGAGTTTTTGTTTCAGAAAACAAATTGTTTCTGAACTTTTTTGAATTTCCATAGCCAAACAGAAGTATTTGAGAAGTCGTGTGGTATTCCTTTATTAAGTAACAGTAGTTTCTGCCTTGGGTAATATTATTGGATTTTCAGTTAAAAATCTGTACAGGAGTTGTTGTCAAGAATGTAGTACTTGTGTGTTCTGATCAAGTGATTTTCTTTGGGGTGGGGGCGGGGATTGCTTTCTAAGATTGTTTTAACAATGTAACTTTAATTCTATGTACTTAAGTTTTCTTCAGTAATAAATCTAATTTTTCAAAATCCTAAAACTGTTCCATGTTTCCAGGATTAGTAGCTTTTCTGCCTCATTTTAAAAACGCAAGTAAAATTATTATGACCAGTAAGATATGTTTCCCTCTGGGACCTGACTTGCTAAAAAATAATATCTGCTGTCGTCAAAACACTAACAAAATACCTTATTACACAATGTGCATCTTTATAAATCACCTCTCAAATGCTCTCTTTCCAGGCAGCAAAGCTCAAATCTCATGAATCTTTACACGTAACTTAGACTTCTGATAACAGAATTCATTCTTATGACTCTTCTCTGTACTATATCCTGCACTTATTATGTCAGCCATGGTTTAAATTACAGTATTCCTCAACTCTCAGTCAGAAACTTGTGGGTTCAAGTTCCACTACTGGACTTGGGCCCAAATGACCCTCCAATACAATACAGGGGGAATGCTACACGTTAGAGGTGATGTCTTTCAAATGAGACATTAAACACCTGCCTACTTTCTCAAGTGATGCAAAAGATTCAATTACACTATTTCAAAGAACAGTTGAGGAGCATCCTCAGTGTTCTGGCCAATATTTATCTCTCAGTCTAATTATTGTTACATAATTGTTTGTTACATTGTTGTGTCCAAATTGACTGTGGAATATCCTACAACAATATTCCATTGTCTGCTTTGGGATGTCCTGAGGTCATGAAAGGTACCACATCAATGTTGTTTTGTTTTGAGTATCTTCTTTATTTCTTGGCGATGAGACCTGTATATAGTAATGAAGATGACCAGAGCATTGTACAGTTTGATCACAACTTCTACTGGCTTAACTGATTGGGCCAAATTACCTGTTTCTGTGCTATACATCCAGCGTAAATTGTACTGTTTAGTTAAATAAATTTCAACTCCTCAGGTAATGAAGCAGTCCATACCTGCATGCAGCAAAATCTGGATCACATTCAGATTTAGGCTGATAAGTAGCAAGTAACATTGTGCCATGCAACTGTCAGGCTATGATCACCTTCAATAATGGCAGCATGGTTAGCACTGCTGCCTCACAGCACTAGGGACCAGTTTGATTCTGGGCTTGGGTGACTGTCGGTGTGGAATTTGCATATTGTCCCCTTGTCTGCGTGCGTTTCTTGCAGGTGCTGCAGTTTCCTCCCACAGTCCAAAAGATGTGCAGGTTAGGTGGATTGGCCATGCTAAATTTCTCCTTAGCGTCCCAAGATATGTAGGTTTGTCAGGATTAGCAATGGTATATGTGCAGGGTTATGGGTATAGGATGGATAGAGGGCGGAGGGACAGGCCTCAGTGGGATGCTCTGTTGGACAGAATGGCAAAGGAGGAGGAGTAGCCCTGACATTAAAGAATATCATAAGAACATTAGTGAGAAAGGATCTTGCCTCAGAAAATTGTGACATAAATTAATTATGCATAGAAGTCAGGATCAGCGAGTGTCAGAATACTGGTAGGAATAGCTGTACTATTGGGCAGTGCATTAATGTTGCTTTTTGTGACGGGGATTGAATACGAAAGCAGCAAAGTTATGTTTCAGTTATGTAGGATGTTGCTGACATCACATCTGGAATGCAGTGTACAGTACTGGTCTCCTTCATTTAAGGAAGGATGTAAATGCATTGGACAGAAAATATTAACTAGACTAATACCTGGAAAGAAGATGGGCTGTCTTATGAGGAAAGATTGGACAGGCTAGGCATGTGTGCTCTTGAATTTAGAGTATGAGAAACTTAACTGGAACATGCAAGGTCATGTACCAACCAACCCAAGAACAGTTTCTTCTCTGCTACCATCGGACTTTTGAATGGACCTACCTTATATTAAGCTGATCTTTCTCTACATCCCGGCTATGACTGTAGCACTACATTCTGCATCCTCTCCTTTCCTGTCTCCCCTATATACTCTATGAATGATATGCTTTGTCTGTATAGCGCACAAGAAAAAGTACTTTTCACTGCATATCAATACATGTGACAATAATAAATCAAATCAAATATTTTTTGATCTAATCAAAAAATATTGATTTATGATCATGCTTAAATGAACTTATGGTTGCCTTCAAGATAGCCCAAATATTAATATTGACTTATGTAGTGGATATTAAATATTTCAGAAACAGTTTGTGACTAAGATTCAGATTGTTCAACTTACTTCTGGCCGTAATTCACCAGTCCCGCTGCTGTGAATGGAGATCCGGCTGTGCCAAATTCCCTATTCTTGCTAGTACTCGGGCATGTGAGACTGGCCTATATCTAGTGGAATACACTATATATTCTGTTATGGGTTGCCTATTTCTATAGGCAAGAAGCTTCATTGTCAGTTTTATTCTATAAATCCAACTTCTAAAATCTTGCGGCCCGGAATTCAGAAATTACAACATGTTACATGGTGAAAGGATTTATTGTGGCTCATAGGGAGTATTATGAAATCAGTTCAAGGGAAAAATATCCTGTTTTGTTAATCTCATACTGCTGAAAACTCACCCAAGATAAATTTGGAGCAAAAGAACACACACTGCAGTAGCACATCTGTTGCAGTTTGCTCTGCAAAATAGTTCCATTCCCCCAGTTTTTTGGTTTGAATTTTTGACCTTCTACAATGTGTGATCCAAAATATGACTGGGATCAACAACATCTGCTTGAAACTGACTGAAAAAATAGGTAACTGAGAGAGGGGGTTTGGAGCGCAACTCACTGGAAGAGACAGTACGAATATCAACGGACACGGGGAATTTAATGAAGGACGTAAGTAAATCGTCATTAAGCACCAAAAAACTGATTTGTGTACACAGTTCTGTAGTCATCTTTTAAATTTTAAATTACTCTCCAGTAAATTGTGCTATTGTTGAGCTATGAATAAGAAAAGCCCTGTTGATTTCAATACATTCATTTCAATTACTGGATCTTCTGTCCAGATATAATTTCTTTCTAGTGAAACTATGGCTGAGATTTGATGCAGAGGAATGTCAGGATGAATGCATCTCCACTGGCCCTGGAGGCCATAATTCTCTTTTATGTGGTTCAGGCAATTAATTGCTAAAGTTCTGGCTTCTGCAATTCTGAGGCAGGATATCCCACTTCCAAGAGTTGCTGACAAATCTGAGGGCTGGCAATTCTTTCGTTCCAGCATTACCCAAAAGCAGTGATAATTGTTTGGGCTGCAATAATGCACACAGCAGCAAAGATTAAGCAAACTGAAGCTGGAATTTTACCATCCCGTCTGCCATGGGAATTGGACTGGGCAAGGAGTGGAACAGAGGAAGGAGATGGGTGGATATATGAGATCCTTTTAAATAAGGGTCATTAGCATTGGGGCGTCCCTGGTAATGTAAATGGGTATAGTATGATAATAATGTTTTTTCTCTTTTAATTCACAGGTTTTAAATCGGTCCACCTCGTGTCCAATGAGGGGCATACACACGATGGGTCGTACTGGGGCTGCTCTTGGTTGTTTGAGATTGGCCTAGTGTTTCATGTCGTTAGTGTGTGCCTAAACTGGACAAGATACTGGGCAAGACGACAGCTCAGTGACTATCGCTGATTGCTGTGCAGACACATGGATTTGGGCCGGTGTCTGTGGGAGTTTGCGCATTCTCCCCGTGCTTGCGTGGGTTTTCTCCAGGTGTTCCGGTTTCCTCCCACACCCCAAAGATGTGCTGTTAGGCTGATTGGCAGGAATAAATTGTCCCTAAATCAGTTTCCCTCAATCTGGATGGCCATAAAACATTAGATAGGGGTCGTGGGTAGAGAGGTGGACTGGTGGTGTTGGGATGGCGGCGCGGGCTCGTTGGGCCAAAGGGCCTGTTTCCCAGGCTGATTTTTGTTCTTTGTTCTCTTTGTCTGTTGACCTTGGGTGGGATTTTGCTATTTTGGGATGAGAGAGGCCGTAAAATCTTGCCCTGATAGTTTAGTTCAGTGTCATTGAGGATCAGGCCTTATCTGGGAGTGGAGGGGGGTGGTGATGAGGATGCAAGGGCAAGGAGGCCTTCCGTGGAGTCAGACCAATTAAGGACAGCATACTTCCATCTCTAAAGGGTTTTACAATAATTTGATAGACTCATGGGCTCAGAACCTCTCAAGAGATGTACCCCAGAGGATGTGTTGGGGAATGCCCCAAGAAGATCACATGATGCAAGCACTGCATGGGAGTAGTTAGCCAGGAAGTGTTAGAAGGATTTACTCGTGACTAGTAACTAGTGGTGTGCCTCAGGGATCAGTGTTGGGACCGCAATTGTTTATAATTTATATAGATGATTTGGAGTTGGGGACCAAGTGTAGAATGTCAAAATTCACAGATGACACAAAGATGGGTGGAAGAGCGAAGTTTGCAGAGGATGCTGAAAGTGTGCAAAGGGATATAGATAATCTAAGTGAGTGGGCCAGGGTCTGGCAGATGGAGTACAATGTTGGTAAATGTGAGGTCATCCATTTTGGTAGGAATAACAGCAAATTGGACTATTATTTAAAAGGTAAAAAATTGCAGCATGCTGCTGTACGGAGGCACCTGGCTGTCCTTGTGCAAGAATCTCAAGGAGTTGGTTTGCAGGTGCAGCAGGTAATTAAGAAGACAAATGGAATTTTGTCTTTCATTGCTCGATGGTGGAGTTTAAAAACAGCGAGATTATGTTGCAGCTATATAAGATGCTGGTGAGGCCACACCTAAAGTACTGTTTTGGTCTCCTTACTTGAGAAAGGATATACTGGCACTGGAGGGGGAGCAGAGGAGATTCACTAGGTTGATTCTGGAGTTAAGAGGTTTGGCTTATGAGAAGACAGTGAGTAAACTGGGGCTATACTCTATGGAATTCAGAAGAATAAGGGGAGATCTTATAGAAACATATAAGATTATGAAGGGAATCAATAAGATAGAAACAGGTAACTTGTTCCTACTGACAGGTGAAACTAGAACTAGGGAGGCATAGCCTCAAAATAAGGGGAAGCAGATTTAGGACTGAGTTGAGGAGGAACTTCTTCACACAAAGTATTGTGAATCTGTGGAATTCCCTGCCCAGTGAAGCAGTTGACGCTACCACATTGAATGTTTTTAAGGTAAGGATAGATAAATTTTTGAACAGTAAAGGAATTAAGGTTTATGGTGAGCGGGCGGGTAAGTGGAGCTGAGTCCAAAAAAAATCAGCCGTGATCTTATTGAATGGCGGAGCAGGCTCAAGAGGCCAGATGGCCTACTCCTGCTCCTAGTTCTTATGTTCTTTTAATTCCTGGGTAACTATCATATTGACACTACCCCGCTTCCTGACACTTCTCTGGTCCCTCCCTGACTCCTCAGTGTTTTTTAAGGGGGGGGTTCTGTACAATAGTTATCCTGGATGGACATCGCTCAACATGCACAGATACTCTCCCAAATACTCCTCTGACTATCCGACATATCCCCAACCTGAATAAGTAATAAGCTTCTGATTAACATCCCCAACCCTTAGCTACCTCAAAACTATCCCTCTGTGCCATTATACTATGTTACAACTCCACTAACCACCAATTACCCACTCACCCCACCCCCAAACACGCCCCCAATCCTTGACATACCTCATCCCCCTCAGCTATCATACCCAACCCATCCTACCCACTTATCTTTTACATATACTTTCTACCTGGCTTTTTAAAGTACATTAAACACAGCGACCTTATAGTTTACTGGATTATTGCAGTTGGTACCAATAAAAAGGGGGTGTGTTTTCCCTTTCCCCGGGAAAGGGAAAACCCACCCCTGTACTGGAAGAACTTGGGAACTGGGTATGCTACATCTTTTTCAGGCCTAGTTTGAGAGCGGATGAGAAATGAGCAGCTTCCAACCTGAATAAGTAAACAGAATGGAATGGCAATCCAACTGCATCACTTCTCGGGCATTCTGGTCCATAGTCACTATTACTGAGATTATTTTTAATCCAAGATTTAAAATTGAATTGAAATTCTACCTGCTGCTGTGGTGGGATTTGAACACAGTAAAAAGCCTGACAACACCAGGTTTCAGTCCAACCGATTTATTTGATAGTAAATAGTGAATTTACTATCAAATAAATTGTTGGACTGAAACCTGGTGTTGTCAGACTTTTTACTGTGTTTACCCCAGTCCAATGCTGGCATATCCACATCGTGGGATTTGAACCCATATCTCCAGAGCTTTTGTCAGGACTTTTGGATTAATAGTCTTGGATTTGAAGTTGGGTTCAGTGGATCCATAATGGAATGAAGTAGTCACAAGCAGCTTAGCTGGAAAGGGCAAATGTTGTTTAAGTAAATACTTTTGGTCCTTTTCTTCCCTGCTGGCAGGGCTGTTCTGTGATTATGGGCAGACTGTGCAGGATACAGCAGCCTACCATGAGTCAGGACACACAATCCAATTAGTACTGCATTGTTTCTCTAGACCAATGTAATGGCGTGTTCAATTATTTTCCTGTGGCAGCATGACCTCATTGTATGCATGTTGGCCTTGTGTTTGGATGTGCTGGATATTGTGCAGATTGCCATTGTTATTCAGCTGTTTTACCAGGTAGCTCATATACTGAGGGACAGTAGATGGTACAGATTAAAAGAATCATTACTTGTGCCAGGATAGTTTGATGACGCACCAACTGCACATTCAGCAAGTCGTAAATTTTGTGGTCTTAGAGGCAGCACTCAACAGGTCACAGTCAAAGGTACCCTGCTCCATGCGGAAGCTCTCTCTATCCTACAAAAGTCACCTGCAAGCTCTGCCTCCCTCTCTCTGGTCAGACTTCCATCTCCTGGTATAAAGAATGTTTGTTCCCTCTCTTATGAAGCAACAGATGGCAAAGTGGGAGATACTACAGATGTCGCCTGCTCCAGCCTGAAAGGATGCTGACATGAAGGAATTGAGTTATGTCACCTTTACAGCCACTGATGTTGTCGTTCTCATGTAGTCAGAATTGTTGAGGATTTTTGGTCCTTCAAACTGTTGTCAGCAGTGAAGTCTTGCAGTACACATTATTTCTCACTCGAAAAAAAGAGTTTTTCAATAAGGAATGTTTCCAATGCAGACATTTGCCCATATTCAGCTGTTGTGAAATCAAGTAGAAGTATGACCTTGCCACATTTCTAGCAGGGATCATCAGCTAGATTTTCAATCTGAATTAGGAACTGGAAATGTACGCTATTGTGTCCTGACCCACATGGCAAGCTTTAGGCAGGTGCACTTAGATTTCCAAAGTTGCAGCCAAGTAAAGATCATGGAGCTCAACCTGGGACAGTGGATGGATTAACGCTAAAAGCCAAAGGGACATTCTTGATCTGCAGTGCTCAAGATGAGAGTTACTGATCCGAAGGTGAGGTTCGTGAAAGACAAGGAGGAAAGTTTTGTCACTTGGCTATGATCTTGGAGGGGCAATCCCTCTTTGGGATGGTCAGTAGCTATAACTGTAACCCAGCAGCATTATGACTCTGTGGGGAGATGTCCCTATTTTTCTCATCCCCATTGTCCTGCCTTTTCCCCATAACCCTGGTCCCCTTCAAGAACTATCTAACTCTGTCTTAAAGACACTCAATGATCTGGCCTCCACAGCCTTCTGCAGGAAAGAGTTCCACAGATTCACCACTCTCTGGCTGAAGAAATTCCTCCTCATCTCTGTTTTAAAGGATCGTCCCTTTAGCCTGAGGTTGTGTCCTCTGGTTCTAGTTTTTCCTGCTACTGGAAACATCCTCTCCTCGTCCACTCTATCCAGGCCTCACAGTATCCTGTAGGTTTCAATAAGATTCCCCTTTTCCCCTTTCTTCTAAACTCCAACGAGAACAGACCCAGCGTTCTTAACCGTTCCTCATACAACAAGCTCTTCCTTCATTCCAGGGTTTATTCTCGTGAAACTCCTCTGGACTCCTTCCAAGGCCAGCACATCCTTCCTTAGACATGGGACCCAAAACTGCTGCAAGATCACATCCTAAAGCTTGAAATGGCCTATTCTTTCTTAACTTCCCTCCATTGCAACATTCTAATAAGAGTCCACTTGCCAACCAATCAGCACTCTCTTCCCATACAGTACAAATTGTTGTTTTCTCCTTTAACTTGGCATTCTTGTGAAGTGTCCTGATGATTGAAAAATGAGACACTTTGCCATGTCTCTTTTTTTCAGCCATATTCATTAGAATTGTTTAATTCTATTTCAAACTTTTCAATCAGCCAAATTAAAGGCTGGCTATTTGTCTGTCTGGCAGGGAAGGTGACATGGCCCTGTAATCTGCATGCACTACTAGTGATGGTCACTGACAATCAATAAGATCGGTAATTGCGCAGGGAAATGGATATTATGAGTTCCTCAGCTGCCACAAATAAATGAATTCCTCCACATGAGGCTCCCACTTGGGTCTGCCCCTGGTACAGGTTGGCATGGTGAACTTGTTGTAAACCTCAATGATGTGATGTCATGTTGGTGAAGTTTGAAAATACTGCTTGGGGTCTATATATGGCCACAGAGGGATCCGGGGAGCGGTGGATCTGTTAATTAAACTGAGAGCTTGAACCTGGTTACAAACGGTTGTCAGAATTTTAGTTGCAAGGATTATACAACACTACTAACCAGTATGCACGCACAATAAGACCTTCTTTGGAAGGAAATCGTCACTCCAATAAGCATTCACATTGGTGAAGCTAATGAATGGTTACACGGAAAATAAGGGTTGGTGAAAATGTGGAATTGCTATCCTGCCAGTGAGATTCGCATTTTGAGTTTCACTGGATCTTGAGACCCTACTGCCATTTCCATTGACAAGAGTGCGTAGGCTCTGGATTGCTCCCAATGATTACATTGAGATATGGTTTGGAGAGATGGCATTAGAGGTTTGAAAAATGGCAGAAGGGTTCAGACAGAAAGTAGGGTGTGAAAGGATAGTGGTGTTTTTGGGGGTGAGAATGCGGAAAGATTGCAGGGGTTGGGGTCAGAGATTGGATGGAGGTTTGCAAGTTCAAAAATGCGGGAAAAGCTCTTGGCTACTCAAACCAGCATCTCCCAGTTTCTTTCAGCTGCTAATCATCCAGCCTTAAGCCCAACCCAGTTAAACTGGAAGTAGGCGTGTTAATTTTTCAATTGAAGGGGGACTTCCTATTTATACCAATGTAACCACCACCGCCCCCACCCCGCCTCATTGAAACTGTTCCATCTGGGCAGTGGCTTGAGGGAGGCATAAATGACTTTGAGAAGGGCCTTTGGACATTATGTTAAAAATGCTAAATATAAAAGTTGTTTTAATTTCCCATCACTCTCTTGGACAAGTGATTCCTTAATTAGGCCCTCATACTTCCTTCTACAGTTCACCTGCTCTCAGAAATATATTATGAATCTCAAGTTGCCTCCTCCTTCAGTTACCATGCTCTGAGGGCATTAGCAACCACACACTTCCTTGGATTGGTCCATGATTGTGCTTCATAAAGTATTGCTGTGGTTTTCCATTGCCTTCTGCAGTACAATTGCCATAGTCCTGGATGACTATAAGCTGGTTTCCCCTTAAAGGGGGAGAGCTGGCTGGTGGTGATTTAACCAGAGGATCACCACACATCTGGCAAGGGACAAGGTTGAGAAGGCCAGGCCTTTATGAATAACCTTGGCCAGTACGGGAATTGAACTTGTGTTGTTGATGTCACTAAGAAGCATAAACCAGCTGTCCAGTCAACTGAGCTAAACCAAATCACTTTCTGCAGTATGGCTGACCAGGCAACTGTCCTGCAATTATCACCTGCCATCAGGCATATAGGCTGATAATCAGCTTGTTTGGCCATGTTATGAATGCACATGGTCATCAAGTCCTCAAGTGGGACTTGAACCCAGAACTTCTGGCCCAAAAGTAAGGGTATTACCACGGCACCACGAGATCATAGAATCCCAAGCACTTATCTGAAAACTTATTTTCCATGTAACAGTTCATTAGCTTCACCAATGTGACTGCTTATTGGAGTGACAATTTCCTTCCAAATAAGGTCTTATCGTGCGTGCATGCTGGTTAGTAGTGTTGTATAATCATTGCGACTAAAATTCTGACATTTGGTTGCATGCAATTACCTAATAAAGAAATAATGTTGTTCAGTTGACCTATTCATTGGCTGAGTCTGTAGCCAAAAGTTTAATGCGGATCATTTATCCAAATAGTCGCCACCTGAATATTTTATTGTGCATTATTAGCAGATAAGCAATGTTATAAGTAATTGCCTCCTATTTGAAAATGAAATTAGAGACTTAGTCCAATTAAAAAAGATTATATCTTACAGATCTCTTGTCTGCTGTAAATTTCAAATTACAAACTTTATCTGAATTCTACTAAACGCATGAGAAATCAACTTTTGTTTTTTTTCCATTACTAATATCACACCATTATCAACAGATCATATAATAGGTTTTGTTTTGGTGCAGAAATAAAATCTGTTGCAAAGTAAGGCAATATATGTAGGATTCTACATATACAGGGTTCTAACTGCTTGAAACCACCAAACTAAATATCTTCAAAGCAGAATTCAAGTAATAAATCCATGTTACAAAATCTATAATTTTACTGTATTTTCTTGATGCAGATGTCAGATTTGTGGTTTATTACTGAAGATTGCCAATGCCGTACAATTTTACTTTATGAATCTTACCTAGGCATCTTCCACTTATTGCTTTATATCCAGCTGAACAGCTGACACATTCAAAGGAGCCCATAGTATTGATGCATTTTCCAGTAGGGCATGTGTTAGGGCTACGGCATTCATCAACATCTGTTAAAATAATTGAAAAATTACCTCAGGTTTTACGAAACATCCTAAAGGCAAAGTTGAGATTTGTTATCAAATAACTGAATAGTCCATCCATTGAAAGAGTTGTTCAAGTACTGACCACAAAAGATTTGTTGTAGAATACGTAGGGCAGACGTTTTTCAGAAAAATAAAGGGCAGAATCCTCCCAAAAACATTCGAAGTGCCGAATCTGTGTGAAAACTGGAGTAATTCACGTTTTTTTTCAGTGGGAGTTCAGAGAAGGATTTCCCACATTTTGTGGACTGCAGAGGCCACCAGTGTGAATATCATTGAATTTCAGGGAGTGAGGCCTATTCCTACGGGAGAGGCTGAAATCAACACACTGAGTGGGTCACTGTGCACTGTTAGCACCGAGATTGGCCCCGCACCGATGGCCTTCTGATTGCTGGCCAGCTTGATCGCTGGCCAGCCCCATGGCCCCCGCAATGCCAGTTCTCTGAGCCCCCATGGCCCAACTGCTGGCACTTGAACCATTCTGGGCCCAGCCCCGACGACCCCCACTCCAGCTGCCCCCCTACCTGATTCCGCACCCCAAACAGTAGCCCCCCCACAACGCAATCGCGACCCCCCCCACCCTCCTCCCGCAGTGCCAACTCCCCCTGCTGAGCCCATAATCCAGCCTGCTTGGATCGCTGACTTCCCTGCTTCTCTCACCGATCACTATGCAGAATGGCAGAGGAACACCTCACCCCCACCAATTGCCCTAACAGGGTCACCGAGTCATAGCAGTAGACCATGGAAGAATAAGAAGTTGTACAGTCACCAGGAGGGCAAGAGTGAAGACATGCATTATAACCAGGGCTTGGGTAGTGTGTACTGTAAATATTTACTGTTAAATGTTATTGCACCCCACAGCTGTAACTCCTCTGTGATTTACCTCCCACAAGGATGTCACCAGTGGCAACTCCTGACCGGAGGAGGCCAGACTGGCATGAGCCCCCCCTAACCCCTGCATCCATGCAAGCTCCTGACCCCACAGCTTGGCAGTGATTGAGACCCTAACCCCTCCCTACACCCATGGGTTGGTACTTAAGAATAAAAGATTGGTTAGGGCAAGATTAGGGCCAGTCAGAAACAATAATGGGAAGTTGTGCGTGGAGCCTGAAGAGATAGGAGAGGCACTAAATAAATATTTTTCGTCAGTATTCATGCAGGAAAAAGTCAATGTAGTCGAGGAGAATACTGAGATACAGGCTTTTAGACTAGATGGGATTGAGGTACCTAAGGAGGGGGTGTTAGCAATTCTTGAGAGTTTGAAAATAGATAAGTCCCCTGGGCCGGATGGGATTTACCCTAGGATTCTCTGGGAGGTTAGGGAGGAGATTGCAGAGACTTTGGCTTTGATCTTCATGTCGTCATTGGCTACACGTATACTGCCGGAAGATTGGAGGATAGCAAATGTTGTCCCCTTGTTCAAGAAGGGGGGTAGAGACCATCCTGGGAATTATAGACCGGTGAGCCTTCTGTTGTGGGCAAAGTTTTGGAAAGAATTATAAGTGATAGGATTTATAATCAACTGAAGATAAATAAATTGATTACAGATAGTCAACACGGTTTTGTGAAGGGTAGGTCATGTCTCACAAACCTTATTGAGTTTTTTGAAAAGGTGACCAAAGAGGTGGATAAGGGTAAGGCAGTTGATGTGGTGTATATGGATTTTAGCAAAGCGTTTGATGAGGTTCCCCATGGTAGGTTACTGCAGAAAATGCAGATGCATGGGATTGAGGGTGATTTAGCAGTTTGGATCAGGCATTGGCTAGCTGATAGAAGACAGAGGGTGGTGGTTGATGGAAAATATTCAACCTGGAGTTCAGTTACAAGTGATGTACCTCAGGGATCTGTTTTGGGGCCATGGCTGTTTGTCATTTTTACAAATGACCTAGATGAGAGTGTAGAAGGATAGGTTAGTAAATTTGCTGACAACACCAAAGTTGGAGGAGTTGTAGATAGTGAGGATGGATGTTACAGTTTGCAGAGGGACAAAGATAAGCTGCAGAGCTGGGCTGAGAGGTGGCAAATGGGGTTTAATGCGGAAAAGTGTGAGGTGATTCACTTTGGTAAGAGTAACAGGAGTACAGAATATAGGGCTAATTGAAGGACTCTTGGTAGTGTCGACGAGCAGAGAGATCTCGGTGTACATGTGCATAGATCCCTGAAAGTTGGCACCCAGGTTGATATGGTTGTTAAGAAAGCGTACAGTGTGTTAGCTTTTATTGGTAGAGGGATTGAATTTCGGAGCCGTGAGGTCATGTTGCAACTGTACAAAATTCTGGTGCGGCCGCATTTGGAGTTCTGGTTGTCGCATTATAAGAAGGATGTGGAGGCATTGGAAAGGGTGCAGAGGAGGTTTACCAGGATGATGCCTGGTATGGTGGGAAGGTCTTATGAGGAAAGGCTGAGGGACTTAAGGTTATTTTCGTTAGAAAGAAGAAGGTTGAGAGGTGACCTCATTGAGGCATACAAGATGATCAGAGGGTTAGATAGGGTGGATAGTGAGAGCCTTTTCCCTCGGATGGTGATGGCTAACATGAGGGGACATAGCTTTAAATTAAGGGATGGTAATTATAGGATGGATGTCAGAGACAGGTTCTTTACTCAGAGGATAGTAAGGGCGTGGAATGCCCTGCCTGCCAACTTTAAGGGCGTTCAAATGGTCAGTGGATAGGCGTATGGATAACATTGGAATAGTTTAGGTTATGGGTCATTAGATTGCTTCCACTGGTCAGCGCAACATTGAGGGCCGAAGGGCCTGTACTGTGCTGTAATGTTCTATGTTCTACTCAGTGGTGCTTAGCTCCTAGCTCTCCTTCACTACCACTGCGCCTGAATCACACTTTTATAAAGCAGTAATGATTCAAGATGGGGAAGTGTGAAGCATCCACGAGGGGGATGCAACAGTGCCAAACTCGATAATCATAATCAAATCCATTTACTTGGGCAGAAGGTGGGTCATGTCAGAGGTTTATAGCATGTAAATAGGCCCTTCAACCCAACATGTCCATGTTGCCCTTTTTTTTAACTCCTAGGTTAATCCCAATTGCCTGCATTTAGCCCATATCCCTCTATACCCATCTTACCCATGTAACTGTCTAAATACTTTTTAAAAGACAAAATTGTACATGCCTCTACTACTACCTCTGGCAGCTTGTTCCAGACACTACACCCTCTGTGTGAAAAAATTGCCCCTCTGGACACTTCTGTGTCTCTCCCCTCTCACCTTTAACCTATGCCCTCTAGTTTTAGACTCCCCTATCTTTGGGAAAATATATTGACAATCTAGCTGATCTGTGCCCCTCATTATTTTATAGACTTCTCTGACATCACTCCTCAGCCTTCTATGCTCCAGAGAAAAATGTCCCAGTCTATCCAGCCTCTCTGTATAACTCAAACCATCAAGTCCCGGTAGCATCCTAGCAAATCTTTTCTTCACTCTTTTTAGTTTAATAACATCCTTTCTATAATAGGGTGACCAGAACTATACACAGTATTCCAAGTGTGGCCTTACCAATGTCCTGTACAACTTCAACAAAAATCCTAACTCCTGTATTCTTACCAATGAAACCAAGTATGCTGAATGCCGTCTTCACCACTCTGTCCACCTGTGACTCGACTTTCAAGGAGCTATGAACATGTATCCCTAGGTCTGTTTGCTCTGTAACTCTCCCCAACGCCTTACTATTAACTGAGTAAGTCCTGCCCTGGTTCAATCTACCAAAATGCATCACCTTGCATTTATCTAAATTAAACTCCATCTGCCATTTGTCAACCCACTGGCCCAGTTGATCAAGATCCTGTTGCAATCGGAGGTAACTTTCTTCACTGTCTACTATGCCACCAAACTTGGTGTCCTCTGCAAACTTACTAACCATGCCTCCTATATTTTCATCCAAATCATTAACATAAATGACAAATAACAGTGGACCCAACAGTGATCCCTGAGGCACACTGCTGGTCATAGGCCTCCAGTTTGAAAAACAACTCTCTACAACCACCCTCTGGCTTCTGTCATGAAGCCAATTTTGTATCTATTTAGATACCTCAACTTGGATCCCATGAGATTTAACCTTATGCAACAATCTACCATGCAGTACCTTGTCAAAGGTCTTGTTAAAGTACATGTAAACAACATCAACTACACTGCCCTCATCTACTTTCTTGGTTACCCCTTCAAAAAACTCAATCAAATTTGTGAGACATGACTTTCCACTCACAAAGCCATGCTGACTGTCCCTAATCAGTCCTTGTGTTTCTAAATGCCTGTAGATCCTGTCACTCAAAATACCTTCCAAAAATTTACCCACCACAGCTTGGCACTGGTTGAAACCCTAATCCCTCCCTGCATACATGGGTTGGTACTCAGTGGTACTCTCAGTTCTTTGCTCTCCTTCACTACCACTGTGTCTGTATCACACTTTTATAAAGCAGTAATGATTCATAATGGGGAAGTGTGAAACATACAGGAGGGGGGAAGCAACCTATAGTTCCCAGGCTTTTCCCTGCAGCCCTTTTTAACCAAAGGCACAACTTTTGCCACTCTCCAATCTTTAGGCACCACACCTGCGATTATCAATGATTCAAAAATATTTGCTAGGGGGCTCACAATTTCCTCCCTAGCTCCCCACAATGTCCTGGGATACACTTCATCAGGTCCTGGGGATTTATTTGCTTTGATGCGCATTAAGACTTCCAGCACCTCCACCTCTGTAATATGTACACTCCTCAAGACATCACTATTTATTTCCCCAACTTCCCTAACATCCATGCTGTCCTCAACAGTAAATGCTGATGAGAAATATTCATTTAGGATCTCACCCATCTCTTGTGGATCCACACATACATGACCTTGTTGATCCTTAAGAGGCCTTACTCTCCTCTTTGTTACTCTTTTGCCCTTATGTATTTGTAGAAGCTCTTTGGATTCTCCTTTGCCATATCTGCCAAAATAATCTCATGTCCCTTTTTTGTCCTCCAAACTTTTAATAATATTCATGATTGTGAGCTCTGCAGTGAACTGAGTATGGGAGATTCTTGTCTGAACTCCCACTGAGAAAGCAAATGTGATTTACATCAGTTTTCCACGAATTCAACACTTAGAACTTTTTTGGCAGAATTGCCCCAAGATATTTAATGATAGGGGGCATGCATTTAAGGTGAGAGGGGCTAAGTTCAAAGGGGATTTTTTAGAATGGTAAATATCTGGAACATGCTGCCGGGGTGGTGGTGGAGGCAGATACAATAGGGGCATTTAAGGGGCTTTTAGATAAGCACATGAATATGCAAGTAATAGTGAGATATAGCCCACGGGCTGAGAAGAGATTAGTTTGATTTGCCATTACTTTTGGCACAACTTCATAGGCCAAAGGGCATGTTCCTGTGCTGTACTGTTCTATGTTCTATATAACTCTGGTCATTACAATGAGATAGGAAGACAATTCGAACCAATTAACAAAAGGAAAAAGTATGGCACGCAACTGGGGAATGAGCAGTTAAGAATATGCAATATATTACGTTGCATTTTAACCAAACTCATCTGAAATTAATCTCAGTAGTTGTTGAATTAACTCCACAATGACCAAAGATACAATTTACTATTATGGACAACAGTCAATGATTTTACTTACCATTGCACTGTCCTAATCTACTCATTATGTAGCCCTCTTCACAGTCACAATGGTAAGAACCTGGAGTGTTGGTACAATGCCCTCTGTGGCACAAATTAGCCTGCGCACACTCATTTATATCTGCGAAGTAAGATATCAGAAAAAACAATGGATTAATTTTGAACAATTATGTTGGCAACACTAATTGAAAAATATGATAATTTACAATGTGTGAAATCAGAATTTCTTTCTTATTACCATGTCACACTAGACAATGCATAATACAATATTTTTAATAAAAATTATAATCTTCAAAAATCTTTAGTTTTTGTAAGGATGTCAGATTGGAAAACAGCTAATGTAATATCTTTTATTCAAGAAACGAGGGAGACAAAGCAGGAAACTATAGGTCGCTTAGCTTAACATTTGACTCTTGGAAAAAAAACTAGCATCCATCATTAAGGGCCTCAAAAGAGGCCAACATCTGTGCCTTAAAAGGGGCCATTATTAAGGAGGTTATAGCAGGATTAGAAAATCATAAATTGATTTGTTAAAGGGATATCCTGTTTCACTAGTTTATTTGAGATTGAGATGCTACATTAAAGATAAGATAAGATTAATATGGATAATGGTAATAGATTGGTTAATTGTTGTTTGTCTATCGTCATTGATGAGGACCTTGACACCGTCAGTCATTTTGAGGCTGGTTGCAGTGTGTCCGAAGGTGACTGATCAGGCCAATTTGGGCACGGAGTGTCCTGGCACATATTGGACAGACTTGTGTAGACACTGTAGTTGTTGTGCTGGTGGCTCTGGACTTGCACAGCTCGCACTTAAATTGTGCTTCAGCAATACACCTTGCTTTGTAAGCTTGGCAGCCTTTGTGGATAAGGCAGTGCCAGGAATGGGGGGTTTTGTGCCAGTGTTTTCCAGGTGCTCGTGTCTATGTCAAGCAACTTCAGGGAGGCCTTGAGTGTGTCTTTGAAACGTTTCTTCTGTCTTCCATGTGAATGTCTTCCAGCAGAGAGTTCCCCAAAAAGGAGCTGCTTGAATATGCGTTTGTCTGACGTATGGATGACATGACCTGCCCACCGGGTCTGTGCTCTCATCAGTAGTCTGTGGACTGATGGTAGACTTGCTCTAGAGAGAACATCAGTGTCTGGTACTTTGTCTTGCCATCTGATGCGTAATATTCTGTGAAGACAAGTCATGTGGAAAAGATTGAGCTGCCTTGCCTTCGATTCACAGTCCACAGGCATATAGGAGGGTAGTGAGTACTGCGGCACTGTAGACCTTCAGTTTTGTTGCTGGACTGATTCCTCAATGTTCCCATACAGTGGAGTGCAGTCTACCGAAAGCAGAACATGCTTTTGCTATTCTGCAGTTAGCTTCTGTATCAGTAGTCACTGCTTGGGAGAGGGTGCTGCCAAGATAAGTGCAGGTCCACCGCCTGTAGTTTCTGCCTTTTGACTGTGATTATGGGTTCAGTGTACGGCGCATGAGGAGCAGGCTGGTGCACGACGTTGGTCTTTTTAATGTTGATGGTGAGTCCAAAGTTGTCACAAGCCATGGAAAATTTGTCCATACTGACTTGCATCTCTGGCTCTGAGCCTGTATATAGGGTGCAATCATCGGCAAACAGGAAGTCTCTCAGAAGCGCCTCCTTCACTTTGGTAATAGTTTGAAATCTCCTCAGGTTGAAAAGCTTCCCATCCACTCTGTATTTGAGGCTGATTCCATCAACACTATCCTGGAAGGCATCATTCAGCACGGCAGTAAACATCATGCTGAACAGTGTGGGTGCGAGCATACAGCCCTGTTTGATGCCATTGGTGACTGGGAATGACTCAGAGCATTCTCCGCCATCCAGTACTCTGGCCATCATGGAACTGGCGTACCATCTGAATGAATTTGGGGGGGCAGCCGAACTTTGACATGATCCTCCACAGGCCTTGTCAGCTTACAGTGTCGAAGGTTTTCGCAAGCTCAGCAAAGGTTGTGTAGAGCTCACGATTCTGCTCCTGGCACTTCTCCTGAAGTTGGCGCGCAGCAAAAATCATGTCAATAGTCCCGCGGCCTTTGCAGAAGCCATTCTGTGACTCTGGAAGCAGGCCCAGCTCCAGATGAGTGACCAGATGATTTAGCAGGACTCTTGCGTGGGTTTTTCCTGTGATGGAGAGCAGCAAGATTCCTTGGTGGTTGCCGCATACTTGCTGATTGCCCTTCCTCTTGCAGAGGTGTACGATGGAAGCATCTTTAAGTTCCTGAGGAATGGATCCTTGCTTCCAGAAGGACTGGAACAACTCGGTGAACTTCTCAATAAGTACAGGACCAGCAGCTTTGTAGATCTCTGCGGGTATGGCATCTGCCCCTGGGGTTTTGCCACCAGATAGTTGGCTGACAGCTTTCATGACTTCAGCTACTACCTGTGGGTCATCCATGGCACTGTTGATATCAACCTGGGGAATCCTGTCTATTGCCTCATTGTTAATAGTTGATGGTCGGTTGAGGAAGGCTTCAAAGTGTTCAGCCCATCTCTGCAGGATCTGAGCCTTCTCTGTAATGAGAGTTGTACCATCTGTACTCAGGAGGGAGGGACTCCTGAGAGATTGAGGTCTAGAGAGAGTGTTGAGGACTTCATAGAACCATTTCAAGTCATTTCTGTCAGTGTATCCCTGTATTTCATCTGCCTTGGCGCTCAGCCAGCATCCTGCATTTCACACAGTTTATTCTGGACTGTCCTGTGAGCACTGGTAAAAACATTTTTCTTGGCAGCTGATGATGGATCGTTCTGACAGGCCCGATGAAGATGGTGCTTTTCAACAAGTAGAGCCTGTATCTCCTCATCATTCTCATCGATCCAGTCATGCTGCTTGCGGGTAGAGAGCCCGATGTATGGACAGCATCCCTGAAGCGTTCCCAGTCATCCTCAGCGCTGCCTGCGAGGTGTAGGTCAGCAAGCTTGATTTCTAAGTCTTCAGCAGGGCTGAAGCTATGCTGGGGTTCTTTAGCTTGGCCGCATTGATTCTTTTCATAACCTTGCTTCCTTGTGGTCGCCTCTTGGATCTGATGCGGAGCTTCATTTTGGAGACAATAAGCCTGTGATCTATCCAGCAGTCAGCACCACACATGGCGTTGGTCACTCTGACATCCTGCCTGTCTTTTCTCCTGACAATGACATAGTCGATAAGATGTCAATGCTTAGAGCAGGTGTGCATCCAGGAGGTCTTGTTACGGGTAGGCAAACGGAAGGTTGTGTTAGTGACGAGGAGGTCGTGTGCTGCACAGGTCTTCATTAAGAGTAGGCCATTACTGTTACACTTGCCCACTCCATGTCTCCCAATGACTCTCTGCCAAATTGCAGAGTCACACCCTGCTCTTGCATTGAAATCGCCAAGCAAGATCAGCTTGTCGATATTCTCACTGCTGATAGTAGGGCGCCTAGTTCTTCATAGAACTTGTCTTTCATCTCGTCCAGCTTGTTCATTGTGGGGGCATAGCCGCTGATCAGAGTGGCTTGATTTCTGTTCTGTAGCAGAAGCTGTAATGTCATAAGCCAGTCGTTCACACCTTTGGGTAGACTAGCAAGTTTCTGAACAAGGTGACTCCTGACAGCAAATCCAACTCCAGTATCACGATGCTCATCACTGCCGCGGCCGCTCCAGAAAAAAGTGTACCCACCTCCAGTTTCAGTCAACTGACTTACATTGGCAGGACGAGTTTCACTCAGGGCTGCAATGTCAATGTTGTATCTTGCAAGCTCTCTGGCAACTAAGGCTGTTCTTCTCCCTGGTCTGTCTGTTGTAGGGTTGTCCAAAAGCATGCGCACGTTCCAAGTGCCAAATGGTGAGTGGTGTCACCTTGTGTTTTATTTTGCTTGTTTGACTGCAAGATAGGATCCCCGCCAGCCGCAGTAAACTGGCCAGGGTGTAGTGAAGCAGGCAATGTGAAGGGCGCCTTTTCTAGCCCCTTCCTCATTCTACAGAGGTGAGAAGTGCGTTTCTAAAGAGGACTGCTCAGTCGCCCAGGTAGACGCCGTTGATACAAGAGTGAAATCAACCCTGAAATCAACTTTCTGAAACTTCATTTTTTGACACAACATACTTTTATTTCTAAACTTGATGGTTAAATGAAAACTTACACACTGAAATTTTGAGTGCTGCGATCTGTACATAATGGGATGGGACGTTCACCTGCTCAATTAGGACCAAGTTATCATGATAATGCTGGAAAAAGTGAGAACCTGCATGCTCCAGTAAATGATAAAAATTGGGAGAGCAGAGAATCCTTTCTGAAAGAATTGATGAAAAGTTTAAAGCTCGCTGCTTTTAAAGCAGATTCAGCATCCAAGAAGGTAAAGTTATTTCCTCAAAGGACAAGAAAACTCGCACAAGAGGAACGAAGAACACTGAAAATTGCTGACAATCCCGACTCAAAATTAGCTCTGTTCTCTCTCCAGATACTATCAGACCTGCTGAGATTTTCCAGCATTTTCTGTTTCAAATTCCAGCATCTGCATTAATTTGCTTTTATTATAGCAATGAATATAAGTCAGTTATGCAGTTCCAGAAATCTTAACTGATTTTTGTTAATTACCATGATCATTTTGCTGGAGATTTTAAATTTGTACTGGAAAGGGAAAAGATGTTTTTGAATCTTGAACTCTCCTGGGACTTTTTTAATGACAAATGGAACACTTGATAGGATTGTATATTTAAATTATGTGAAGCACCCTGATTATTACAGATATTATACAAGTTATATAGTAACAGAAGTCTCTCATTAGATTTTTGCAACTCACATTCAGTAGCTGCATTGACAATGTTGTCTCATCTACATTTCCTAAATTCCCCTGTCTTAAAGGATTTGGCTTCTGGTTCTGCTTCGTTCTCAAGATTCTAAGGCTGCAAAATTCAGCACCATGGCAACATTGCCTCTGATGCTACAGGGTCGGAGATACAAAAAAAATGGCTTCAGCACAATCTTCACCAATCACCATGTTTAGAAGGATTTGGTGTAGACATTCCAGAATGAAGGAGGCAGATTGTGTTGTCAGACACCAGGTCATGTTGAGTTGCGCAAAACCATGGGGAGGCAATGGCCTAGTGATATTATCAAAAGACTATTAATCCAGTAAATCAGCTAATGTTCTGGGGACATGGATTAGAGTCCCACCACGGCAGTGGAATTTGAATTCATTAAAAAAAATCTGGAATTAAGAATCTACTGTTGACCATGAAACCACTGTTGATTGTTGGGAAAAACCATCTGGTTCACTAATATCTTTTAGGGAAAGATATCTGTTGTCCATATCTGGTCTGGCCTAGATGTGACTCCAGAGCCACAGCAATGTACTTGACTTCCAACTGCCCCTGGGCAACTAGGGATGGGCAATGAATGCTGGCCAGCAACACCCATGTCCCATGAATGAATACAAAAAAAACCTGCTATTAAAAGTTAAAGTTTATTTATTAGTCACAAGTAAGGCTTACATTAACAAAGGAATGAAGTTATTGTGAAATTCCCCTAGCCACAACAGTCCGGCACCTGTTCTGGTCAATGTACTTAACCAGCACATTTTTTAGAATGTGAGAGGAAACCGGAGCACCTGGAGGAAACCCACTCAGACACCAGAAGAAATTGTTATTACTGTAACATCCTTTTTTTAAACACACACAGCTGAACATGAGAAACTCCATAAATGCTACTGACATGTCCTTGAGATACAAAAAATATCAAACTTTATTCTGTTTTGATTATTTAAAGATCAACATTGCTAAACCAAAAGATGACTGCTACAAGTCACCTAATATCTTGAATTATAAGGTGACTGCTAAGGCATTATATGAACTGGAAACTGGCCCTAAAATGTTGCTCCTGGAATCTCACACCTAAGACAATCAATGTCCATTTCAAAAAAGAACTTTTGAAATGAAATGAATGTAATTGCATCTTTATAAATGTACTGCTCTTGTGGAATCTAAGACAATAGCTATCTAAAACAGAGTCATTGATATGGATAACGGCTGGGACATTATAACCACAAAACAAAGGCTAGATGCAGATACCAGATAAACATCCCTTTATGAGCCCACTTTGGAGAACTCACATGACTTAATTGACCCTTGTTATACAATTGAGAACTCGAGCAGAGCAGTTTCCTGACTTATCTCCAATATTCAAGCATTTGACAGCAGTCGAAAGATGTGGGAGTAAGGTTGATTGCCATGTTAAATTGACCCTAGTGTCAGGGGGATTATCAGAGTAAATGCATGGAGTTGTGGGAATAGGGCCTGGATGGGATTGTAGTCAGTACAGACTTGATGGGCCAAATGGCCTCCTTCTGTATTATAGGCATTCTATGATTCTATGACTCCAGGCTGACCAAACAGCTTGCAGCAAGCCCTCTTTGAAGCCTGTTTATCTGGAAGCCATGGTTATTGGCTGGCAAGCAGATCAAGGGGGTGACTCTCCCGGACTGCTAGCCACAGTGAAGAATCCTAATTTCTGTTGAATTGGCTAAGAGAGCCAAATCAAATTCCCATCAAGTGTTGATCCCATCCCGAGTCTCCCTGTACCATGTTGCAGCCATAAAAATCATGTTCTCATCCAGTGTGGATAAGAAAATAATTGAAACTATTATGGTTCAGGTTAGAAACTTCAAAGTGTTTTATGAAGATCTCCTGAATCATACGTCCTGCATCTTGAATCTGGCTAGAATAAGCACGAGATGCTTCATTTCAGGTATGATTCAAATGATCCAATAGGGAGTTTTCATCAAATAAAGTTTATTTAAGGAAGTTAAGAGGTATAGAAGAAAATTAGCGAGAGGTTTTATCAATTACAAAAAAGAAACAAAATAACCACTACAATGTATAACTCTTAGTTAATATTTCTAATGTGTTCCAACTAAAACCAAAAACCATAGACAACAAAAAACCGTTTTCACAGGTTTAACATAGTACAGATTAATGCTCACTTGGTACGAGGATCAATTTGTTTCCTTATGAGGCTGCAATCAAATACTCCTGTGACTCAAAGCAGTTTGAAAACAGGACATGTTTCCAAGACACCCAAGAGACTCTGGCCAAGCCCCCAAAACAGCAGACTTCCACCTTTCAGGAAAGCAAGATTTTGTTTTCAGCTAACCAACAGAATTTCCAAAAAAAAGGCAAGCAGGGAGAGAGAGGGACTTGATGCTTTTAACACTCTATCTCACAAGCTAAAACTGAAAATAAAATCCCTGTCACTTGAGCTGCCCACAAGTTTTCTCTCCTACAATGACATCACCTAAGGCTGTGAACTACGGAGACCATGATTTTAAAAAAAATCGCTTAAAGGGACACCAATGTCACAAAACCAATTGACATATTTTTCAATATAATTAATGCGCTGGATTCTAAAGCCTGATTCTAAGGTCTCCAGTGCTCTCTTGTACCCTGATAACTCCTGTAGGTGTCAAACAGTACAAGTCCTGAGAAGTGGAGACATGGCACCATTGAGGGGCCAATGAGGTTAAGTGTGTACCCTATGTACCCTCTGCCAGTTCTAGGCTGCAGAGAGGGGGTTTCCTCAAGGTACCTGGGGGTCAGGATTTGGGTTTAATCTCAGGGGTCCTCCTCCAGGATGATGGTCTCATGACTGAACCTCTCCTTGTTGCAATCTATAGCAGGATAACTGTATTCACAGTGCCTAATGGGTGCTTAATTGAGCTGTACATCTGTTTTGAATCAACCATATTTAGCATGGAGGTCCTGCCAAACAAAGGACTACAAGGTGTCCTCAGTGTGCAGATTGAACATTGTTTCCAGAAAAATTGTGCTGTAATCACTCATCCCATCATGGAAAGATGCATCTACTACAGGAAAACTGGTAAGGGAAAGGTTATGTAGATTCTCCCTTCTTGCTGCTCCTTTCACCACCTGCCGCAGGCCCAGTCTAGCAGCACAGAATCACTGAGCAAAAACTGATAGCCAAGTTTCGCATACATAAGTTTCGCATACGTAAGTTTCGCTTACATGTAAATTCTTGATTACATGTAAAGACCTGCATTCCAACCATTATCTTGTAAATTGTCTGTGTCTATGTTTGTGGTTCATGAACACAACTCTTCACTCATCTGAAGAAGGAGGAACACTCCAAAAGCTTGTGCTACTGAATAAACCTGTTGGACTTTGACCTGGTGTTGTGAGACTTCTTACTGTGCTTACCCCAGTCCAACACCGGCATCTGCACATTCTATTGATAGGATATACCTAAGCATTTTTCTACTTTGTTTATGTGAAAGCTTATCTCCACCCAACATTGAATTAGATCAAAACTCTAGTAGTTCTATCATATCTAGTTGTGAACAGTAATAGATAATCAAACAAAAAGCGACAGTAAGAGGCTCAATTAGCATCCTGATTTTCAATGATGGCAGAGTTCAACATTAGACTGCAGAAGACAAAGCTGAAACATTTGCAACCACTTTTGCCACTATCTGAGTTCCTCATGCTTACAGGTATTAGACTTTTATGAACTCCCTTCACTATGTAAAATCCAGAAACAGCTGAGTACACTGTACTGCAGAAGAATCATATGGACTTGAAACGTTAACCATGTCTCCCTCTCAGATGCTGTCAAACCTGCTAATTTTATCCAGTTGTTTCTGTTTTTCTTTCAGATTTCCAACATCCACAGTATTTTATTTTTGTTTGATACAACAAAGGCTTTGCGACCTGAAAACATCCTGGGTGCGATCTTGCTTGCCATTCACACTTCACTCCCACTACAACAAGATCTACAAAGAGAGTTTAGTGGCTAGCCAAATCTCCATTCATTGCAGCGGGATGGGAAAATCCCATCGGCTTGAATGGTGATAAGATTCTGGCCCTGCCTGTAGTACTGAAAACTGTGTTCCAGAGATGGCTGTCCTTCTAGTCAACTGTTATACCACTGGGATTCGCAAAAAAAGTAGAAAAATGTTTAGGTGTGCCCTGTCAACTGAAAACAGAAAAGATCCAATCCCGTTAATTACCACTCCATCAACTACTTTCAATCATCGGGAAGGAATTATCAATAGTGCTGTCAAGCTGCATTTATTCAATTCCTTCACTGTTGCTAGGTCAAAATCCTAAAATTCACTCTCTCATAGCACTGTGGGTGTACCTACTTCACATGGATTGCAGTGATTCAAGAAGACAGCTCATCATCATTTTCTCAAGGCAATTAGGAATAGGCTATAAATGCTGACCTAGCCAGTGAGGTCCACATTCTATGAATCGGCAATAAATAAAAAAGTCTGCTCACTGCTAGTCAGTTTGGGTTGTGCCAGCCAGGACCATGAGGTGTAAGATATCATTATAGCCTTGGTCTAATCATGAATAAAGGGACCTAATTCCAGAAGTGGGTTGATGTTAGACTGACTATTCTTGACATCAATCTGTTATTTGGCTGAGTTTGGCATCAAGGAGCACTAGTAAAATTGCAGTTAAAGAGAATCAAAGGAAGGCTTTCTAATGGCTGGTGTCATACCTAGCACAAAGAATGATGACTGTGGTTGCCGACAGCCAATCATCTAAGTCCCAAGATGTCAATGCAGAAGTTCCTCAGGGTGTCCTAGGAAGGGGGGAATGGCCCACTCCTGCTTCTATCTTCTATGTTTCTATGTTTCTAAGTCCAAGCACCATCAGCTGCTACATCACTGATCTTCCCTCATCATAAAATTAGAAATGGGGATGTATGCTGATAATTGCAGACAATCTATTCCATCTACAATTCCTCAAATAATGTGGAAGCCCATGTCCACGTACAAGGTCTAAATTTCATTTGGGTTTGAGTTCATAAATGACATGCAGGTGCCAGAAATGACCATCTCCAACAAGGGCAAGAATAAACCCTTCTCACTAACATTCAATTGTTGAATACTCCCCACCATCAATACCCTGGGCTTGCCACTACCTTCCAGAGTTCCTGGGCCAGTCAGATGTCTCGCAGATCAGCACTGCCACCAATGGATGTTGACACTGCTGAAGCTGCAGGAAGAAGACAAAGTAATTTTTTGATTTATCTTGCAGGGGACTGCCAGGCAAGTGCCTGAACTTGGAAGGGGTGTAACCTCCAGCAGCAGCACTATAAACTTAAAGTTTATTTATTAATCACAAGTAAGGCTTACATTAACACTGCAACGAGGTTACTGTGAAATTCCCCTAGTTGCTACAGTCCAGCGCCTGTTCAGGTCAATACACCTAACCAGCACATCTTTCAGAAAGTGGTAGGAAACTGGAGCACCTGGAGGAAACCCACGCAGACATGGGGAGAATGTGCAAACTCCACAGTGACCCAAGTCAGGAATTGAACTCGGGTCCCTGGTGCTGTGAGGCAGCCCTGCTAACCATTGTGTTACTGTGCCGCCCTATAGCAACAGAAGAGGCCAATATCACCAGGGTCACAAAATATTCAACTGATTCTCTCCCTACATTGCAGCTGCCCCTCCTGACACCAGGAAATTATTCTTAATTGGCCACATCATTGTTCTGCTTGGCTCCCAACATCTAGTTAATGGGCAGCTGCACCCTGAGGTTTCTGCCCATGAGAATATTTCCTGGCAGCAATGCTTTGGGCGCCTTTCCTGACACATTTTGCCACCATTTTATGAAGCCCACTCTCTCCCAACCTGCCTTGAGAGGGTTGGGAAAATCCAGTTCAAGTTTTAAGATCAATGACTTTTCATCAGAATATATAAATTTAAAAATAACTTGGATAATGAAGCAGGAGGTTTTGTCTGAATCTGTTGTATGCTTCCAATATATCCCACTTTAGTTTTCAGATGTGTTGAGTATCATATCTCATTTTAGTGTTAAAATATCAAGTGAATTTATTTTAGAAAAGATTCACAACCATATAAGTAAAAGCAAAATAACTTCAGTTATATTTACTGAAGATCACCATTCACTAAATGGAAAAAATAGTAAAAGGATCTCAGAAAAAATTTCCATGGGTTCTTCTGCTTGTCGACCATAATATTGGCAATAAGAACTGAAGAAACCTGGGAAAACAGCTGGCAAACAGGAAAACACCCCAAGAAAATTCAACCCCACAACTCTTATGAACAATGTTGCTTTTGAATAACATTTGAGGGATATTACTACTTTTTTTTGCATTTCTTAACAATGTAAAAGCCTACTTAATTGGTAATGCTTTTTGTAAATGTTTAAGCAGATTGACTGTATTCAAACAGATGTCTTGTAACCCAGAAATTTGATTTCAGGATTTGAGTTTCCCACTGTCAAATCTATAACAGTATTGCACAAATTCAGTTTCTGTACAAATTGAACCAACTGAAGTAGGATAGCCTTTAACAGACTGCAGCAGACAAAACTTATTACACTACATTGAAACAAGGTCTTGACTGCAATTGTTTGTAAATTACATACGTATTGCAACAGGATTCAAAGGTGGCGCCACTACAGGCAAAAAAAATTGTTGCCAACTCTTTTAATTACTACTGCAAAGGTTCTATACCAGAAGGCCAACCTTTCAAAACTATCCCTAAACAGAAGATTCTGTAAATAAAATGCTCTTCCATTTCCTAGACAGGATCTGACATAGGAAAGTATGAAGCAAATTTACTTTATTGCTACAATGGCTTTTCTTCAATTGTGTTCTTGCCCTTGATAGAATACATAATGTATTTCTCATTATAAACATGCTTATTTGTACCAAAATAAACCATAATTTGCAGATTATCGTTCTTGGGTGATGAAAACCATATTTTTATGTACTGCAAGGTGGAAACCTATTCAGCACTTAAAAGGTCCATTGGGGTTATTCCCACTGTAGCACTCTGTTTTGAGTGCTGTTGCAAGTGTTTCCATGAACACATTCCTGTAAATTTTCACTTCAATCATTTTCTAATTCATTACCTTCATTAAAACATGATGTAATCTCTCTTGAATTTCTTTGTATTATAATTAAATGTACTGGCATAGCTTTAAAGAAAGTCTACATCTTGGGTACAAGCAGCTGTCTGCTCAGCATGAAGTCTAATAATTATAGAAATCATGGTTACATAATCTTATATGTGTGTTAGAACTTAAATGTTCGCCACTGTAAGACATACTAAACCATGTAAAGTTAATTTCAATTCTTCTTCTTCCGTCCTGTGCCCGAAGGCTGGTTCAACCCACAATGCCTCAATTTCCACCATGGGTAGGACAATGGGGCTCCTTAGCTGGAATGGGATTGAACCCGGTGCTGTTGGCATCAACCTGATCCTCACTAATTATCCAACTAACAGCCAACCAGCCCCCAAGGAGTCCGAGTTGCTCTAGCACCATACACTTTCGCATACATGTTCAAGCTTGGAACTATGGATATTGATGGTTGAGGCTCCAATTTCTTTCCATCACATGTCAATAGAAATCTCATCCACTCTTACTGCCTGCTATTGGGGTATGTTGGAAGGATTTACAAGTTGATATATAATCTTTTTGGCTACATTACAAATGTACCTTACTTGGAAGTCCTGGAGTGGGACTTGAACCCAGAGCATCCGGCTCAGAGGCAGGACCACTACCTCAGTGCCACAAGACCTCCCAATTCTTGTGCAAAGAAAAGGTACTGAAACTTATCTGCCAGTTTTTAAATTATCTGTTAAACTTTGGAAAGATCAAAGCTGTCATCTTCAGCACTGCCACAAAATTTTGCCACTGATATGCTCCTGATCTGCTCCTGCCTCAGCTTATCGACTGTTCTTTGTTGCTAGGACAAAGTCCTGACTCTCTTCCTAACAGCACTGTGGGTGTATCCACATCACCTGAACATCGGTTCAAGAAAGTGGTTCACTGTCACCTTCAAAAGGTCAAATAGGGATTGGCAATAAATCGTGATTTAGCCAGCAATGCCCAAGCACCATTAAAGATTTTTTTAGAATTGTTATTGTCATTTTTCATCCTCCCCCCACCCTGAACTGAATTTCTGATTCTACAGCCTCTACATTGCATTGTCACATAGTCCCAACTTTGAACATAGTTTCGCTCTGCCCCACCTTAGCCCATATGCTGTTGAAATTCTCATTCCTTATTATTCCAGACACAATAATTCCAATTTATGGTGGTTTTCCATCTCTAGATTCTGCAAGCTTCAGCTCAAACGAAACTATTTCACTCAATCAACAATGGATTCCTGCACTCAAACATGGAAAATGTAATATTCTCACCCTTGTGTTAATATCACTTCATTCTCTCACTTCTTTCCCATCTCTATGACATCATCCAGTTCCACAACACTCATCCATTCTTCACTTCCCATAGAAACACAGAAAATAGAAGCAGGAGTAGGCATTTGGCCCTTCAAGCCTGACAGCAATTCATTTTGATCATGGCTGATCATCAGAATCATTATCCTAATTCTGCCTCCCCCACCCCTCCATCCCTCGATCCCTTCAACCCCAAGAACTATATCTAATTTCTTCTTGAAATCACACAATGTTTTGGCCTCAACTATTTCCTGTGGTAGTGAATTCAACAGATTCACCACTCTCTGGGTGAAAAAAATTCTCCTCGCCTCAGTCCTACGACTCTGGACTCTCCCGCCATCGGGAACACTCTTTCTGAATCTACCCTTTCTAATCCTGTTAAAATTTTATAAGTTTCTATGAGATGCCCTCTCATTGTTCCAAACTCCAACGAATACAATCCTAACCAACTTTACCTCTCTTCGTATGATAGACCTGCCATCCCAGGAATAAGCCTGGTAAATGTCTGCTATACGCCCTCTATAGCAAGGACATCCTTCGTCAGATAAGGATACCAAAGCTGCACCCAATACTCCAGGTGTGACCTCACCAACAACCTGTACAACTGCAGTAAAAACATCCCAAGTCCTATACTCAAATCCTCTTGATATGAAAGCTGAAATACCATTTGCCTTCTTCATTGCCTGCTGTACCTGTGCACCTACTTTCAGCAATCCCCACTGCACTTTCCACTCTTCATTTTCCAGAACTTTCTATTCCTTTTTATATTCTTTCACAACATGTGGGCTTCACTGGTTAGACTAACATTTATTGTCCACCCCAACTGCCTTTGTGGAGGTAACAGAGAGCCACATTCTTGAAGGGAGGGCCAAAATTTTGACCCATCAACAGTCAACGTACAGTGATATTGTTCCAAGTCAGGACGGTGAGTGCTTGGAGAAGAATGTCTAGGTGATGGCATTTCCATATACCTGCCCACGTTCTTCCATAGTGTTTGGAAGCTGCAGACGAACAAGCCTTGCTGAGTTGCTACAGTGAATCTTCTATATGGCATACACTGTTGCCACTGTGAGTCAGTGGTCAAGGGAATGAATGTTTAAGGTGGTAGATGGTGTGCCAATCAAATGGCCTGCTTTGTCATGGATCAGCTTGAGCTTTTGAGCCTTCTTGGAGCTTCACCATCCAGGCAAGTGGAGAGCTTTCCATCACACTCCTGACTCAGGTGTGGGGAGTTAGGAGGTAACTTATTCTCTGCAGAATTCCTCGCTTCTGACCTGCTCTTGTAGCCAAGTATTTATATGGTAGGCCAGCTCAATTTCTGTTCAATGATCACCACCAGGATGTTGATCGTACAGCATTCAGCAATGGTAATGCCTTTGAAGGTCTGGGGGTGACGGTGAAATTCTCTCGTCAGAAATGCTCATGGCCGATCACTTTTCTGAAGTTGATATTACTTGCCGGTTATAAACCTGAATGTTGCTGCACATGGACTGCTCCAGTATCTTGAGTTGTTGAGACTAATTGATGACCGAAAAGAGATGTTTAAAATAATGAATTGTCTTGACAGAATAGACAATCAAAACTAATTAAGATAGGCACTAAGAAAAGAAATAATACACTCAGAGTTTCATGTAAAGAATTACAAAATATGAAACTTGCTAGCACAGGGAGTACTTGGGGCAAATAAGGCAAATTTAAAAGAAATTTAGATGAGCATGTGAAAGATAAGGAAACTGAGGATTATGGTAATAACCTAATGAGGAAGGATGGGTGGAGGTATGAGTAAAATATAAATGAATTCAACAGATTCATTTTAAGAACATAAGAACATAAGAACATAAGAAATAGGAGCAGGAGTAGGCCATCTAGCCCTTCGAGCCTGCCCCGCCATTCAATAAGATCATGGCTGATCTGTCGTGGCTCAGTTCCACTTTCCCGCCCTCTCCCCATAACCCTTAATCCCCTCTCTTATCAAGAACCCATCAACCTGCTTCTTAAAAATATTTAGCGAGGCAGCCTCCACCACTTCAACGGGCAGAGAATTCCAGAGATTCACCACCCTTTGAGTGAAGAAGTTCCTCCTCAACTCCGTTCTAAACCGCCTCCCCTTTATCTTGAGGCTGTGCCCCCTAGTCCTACTGTCTTTTTTGAGCGGGAAGAGTCTCTCCACCTCTATCCTATCCATCCCATTCATCATCTTATACATCTCAATGAGATCTCCCCTCATTCTTATTTTGTTAGCAATGCTCATTGCCTATCACTTGTATTGAGCATTGTACAATCATCAGTGAACTTCCTCATCTCTGGCCTTATGATGCATGGTATATCACTGGTGAAATAGCTGAAGATGTGCCAAAGGAGCAGGGCATTCAGTACACCCCAGTCTGTACCGGCATTTATATTTTACACTCACAGTTAAGAAACACCTATATTTTTTCAGGAACAACTCCGGATAGTAAGGGTAGGGAACAGAAGTTTCAGTTCTCTCTCATCCTTGTACATAACACTTGTTCATTTATTTTTGAAGCCTCTCCACAGCACTTCCATAATATTTTTACAATATATGACCAGAACCATACATTACACTTCAAGTATAGTCTAATGAAGATTCAATATAATTAAACATAACTTCTCTATGGGCAGAATTTTACAGTCCCTGCCAGAGGATAGGTAACAACACCTTGATCATCCTGCACACCAATGCCCCACAAGGCTGTGTTCTCAGCCCCCTAGTACACTCCTACGACACCTATGACTGTGTGACCAAATTTCCCTCCAATTTGATTTTCAAGTTTGCTGACGACACCACCATAGTGGGACACATCACAATGACATGACAGAGTATAGGAGTGAGATAGAGAATCTGATGAACTGGTGCAGCAACAATAATCTCTCCCTCAATGTCAATGAAATGAAGGAGATTGTCATTGACCTCTGGAAGCGTAAAGGAGAACATATCTGTCTATATCAACAGAGGCAAAGTAGATAGCGTCGAGAGCTTCAAGTTTTTAGGCATCCAGGTCACAACAACCTGTCCTGGTTTCCTCATGCTGACACTATAGTTAAGAAAGCCCACCAACATCTCTACTTTCACAGAAGACTAAGGAAATTTGGCACGTCAGTTACGACTCTAACCAACTTTTACAGATGCACCATAAAAAGCATTCTTTCTGGTGGTATCACAGCTTGGTATGGCTCCTGCTCTGTCCAAGAACGCAAGGAACTACAAAAGGCCATAAATGTAGCTCAATTCATCAGCAAATTAGCCTCCCATCCATTGATTTTGTTTATATTTCCTGCTGCCTCGGCAAAGCAGCCAGCATAAATAAGGACCCCACGCACCCCAGACATTCTCTCTTCCTTCGGGAAAAAGATACAAAAGTCTGAGGTCACGTACCAACCAACTCGAGAATAGCTTCTTCTCCACTACTGTCAGACTTTTGAATGAGAACTAAGAACTAGGAGCAGAAGTAGGCCATGTGGCCCCTCAATACTGGCTGATCATTTTGTGGACTCAGCTCCACTTACCCACCCACTCACCATAACTCTTAATTCCTTTACTGTTCAAAAATTTATCTATCCTTGTCTTAAAAACATTCAATGAGGTAGACTCAACTGCTTCACTGGCAGAAAATTCCACAGATTCACAACCCTTTGTGTGTGAAGAAGTTCCTCCTCAACTCAGTCCGAAATCTGCTTCCCCTTAGTTTGAGGCTATGCCCCCTTGTTCTAGCTTCACCTGCCAGTGGAAACAACTTTGCTGCTTCTACCTTATCACTATTTATTGCCCAGTCATAGCTAGGGTGTAGAGGAAGATCAACTGAATGTAAGGTAAGTCCATTCAAGAGTCTGACAGCAGATTTTACGACACTCGGATTCCCAGCGCGCTCAGCCTCTCGCCGAAAACAGGCGAGAGGCTGATTAATTTATTTAAACTTACGGAAACGGTCATCTACATGTGTTTAGCGAGCCTGGTGCTCAATTGTCCGGGCTTGCTTGTCTTTATGGCCTCGCTGGGAGAGATTCTCTCCAGGAGGAAAACATCTGCTCCCCATGAAAAGGGAACAGTCGTGTTGGCCTCGCCAGTGCAATCGGAGACTTCCCCCGGGGAGGCCGAATGTAAGGCGGGCTGTCCCTTGGGCAGTGCCACTGGCAGTGCCACCCAGGCAATGCCAGCCTGGTACCTGGACAACACCCGGATGGCAGTGCCAGGGAGTGGGGACAAAGGGGGCAGGGCCTGTCAGTGGGCACAGGCAGCGGGGAGGGCAATGGGGGGGCCTGTGGAGGAAGGGAGCCCACAACCACTCTGCCTGTGATCGGTGGGACAGGGAAAAGGTGCCACAGTTGATCTGGATGGCAGGGCCATGATTGGTCCAGGTGTTGGGGGGTCAGCAGGGGCTACATCTTGGACTGGGCCACGGGCCTCCACGACTGCAAGGGAGGGGAGAAGGCTATTTGAAACTGCCTACAGTAGCAGGGGCCTGACAGCTCTCTCTCCGTCAGACCCCTGATACTGATAATGCACGTGTGCAGCATCAGAGATCTGCACATGTGCAATACCTCTCTCTACAGATTGCCTGGCAAGTTAAGCACCACCCACAGCCTTTCTGGCCAGAAACAGACTAATCCAAAATTTCAGAAACAGAGTGCAAAGGATTGGGCATGAAAACTCATCCAAAAAAAGATCTGGAACTCTCCCATTTTCAGGATAGCTGGGCACTTAGAAAAAATCTCATTAAATTATGCCCATTATCTTTTCTGTGAATATTGTTAGATTCTATTGGTTTCCTGATACAATTACTATCCCATTTTAGTTATTTTCATACTGATATCCAGAGATAACACTCTGTGGACCAATTATGTTCTCCTCCTTGAATGATTGGTGATTGAAATGTAAACATTATGCTGCTCCTCTGGTCTGAATCTGCTGACTTGAGTATGATATCATTGTGTTTCTGCTCATTTATAATTTGCTCTTTACACCTAGTCCAATTGTGCTGCAAGCAAGAATCATTTGGATGCATGCCACCACTGAGCTAGAGGGAAATTGCCACAGTGTCTTGCCATTGAGCAAATGGATCCTCAGTCCCAGTCCAACATTTGTATGCAATTCCCAATTGTCCTAAGTAGAAAAATACCTGTTTCCCTAATGCAATCATTATGTAAAATGTTCTCTCATATCCATTAACAATGCAATATCTAAAAACACATTGCATCCCTTACGTTGAATTGCTGGAGTTTGAGTAAAGAGTAATATACTGGTGGAGCTTTTGACAGATGCTAAAGACGTGGGGATTCAGTATAATTGGTTTCCCTCCATTTTTCCTGTGCCTGCACAGATGTTGTTGGTTCCCAGGTGCAGGCTGGGAAAAACCTGGTCTCATATGAATGTTTATCAGTGATTGAGTGTTAAGGGAAACAACTTAAGATGAATAAAAAAGAACTGTCTACCCCAGTCCTCCTTCACCTGAAACAATTTGTTCAGGAGAATGCCCAACTGTAAATTAATTCAAGAATATACTTTAATATCAAATTTGTGTGCTGTTAAAAATCCACACAGGAGCAAAGTAGTTTAAAACTGTGTTTTTTTTCAGGGGTGTTTAACTTTAATCTTAGGTGCTTAAATTCTTTTCTTCTTGCGAATCAATATTTTAATTTTAAAATCCTAAAGTGTTACTAAAGTTCTATGTTTCTGGGATGTATAGATTTTTCTCCTTGTTTTCAGAATATTAAAAAAATCAGTCAGATAAGTTTCACTCTGGAATTTGGCTTGCTCAGCAATTAACATTGTTATAGCACATGCATTTTAATTTCTCTTTTAAACATACTGTGATGATACTGCATCTTTAACAAATGTATTTGGATCACGTGTCTTGTGCAGGATCTATTTTAGCTGCCTGCTCATTACCAAAGAACAAAGAAAATTACAGCACAGGAACAGGCCCTTTGGCCCTCCAAGCCCACACTGATAATGCTGCCCGACTTAACCAAAAACCCCAACCCTTCCGGGGACCATATCCCTCCATTCCCATCCTTTTCACATATTTGTCAAGGCACCCCTTAAAAGTCGCTACCGCATCCGTTTCCACTACTTCCCCCCCAAACGGATTCCAGGCACCTCTGCGTAAAACATCTGCCTCATACATCTTTTAACCTTGCCCCTCGCACCTTAAACCTATGTTCCTTGGTAGTTGACTCTTTCAGCCTGGGAGAAAGCTTCTTACTATCTACTCTATCCATGCCTCTTGTAGACTTCTATCAGGTCACCCCTAACCTCCGTCATTCCAGTGAGAACAAATCAAGTTCTCCAATCTCTCCCCATAGCTAATGCCCTCCATACCAGCAACATCATGGTAAATCTTTTCTGTACCCTCTCCAAAGCCTCCACATCCTTCTGGTAGTGTGGCAATCAGAACTGAATACCATATTCCAAGTGCAGCCGAACTAAGGTTGTATAAAACTGCAACATGACTTGCCAATTTTTAAACTCAATCCCCGGCTGGTGAAGGCACGCATACCATATGCCCTCTTGACTACGTTCTCCACCTGCATTGCCACTTTTAGTGACTGTGTACCTGTACACCTGTACACTCAGATCCCTTTGCCCATCAATACTCTTAAGGGTTCTGCCATTAACTGTACATTTCCTATCTCTATTAGACCTTCCAAAATGCATTACCTCACATTTGTATTAGATCTTCCAAAATGCATTGCCTTACATTTATGTTATGCTAATCCTTTTTATTATAATTTGTATCCTTAAATAAAATTTGTTTGATAAAAACTTCCTAGAAAGTCAACAGATACAACTCTGGAGCAAAACACATTATGCTCATCCTAATGCCAAAATAAAAACCAGTTGGGGTCTAGGCTAACTTTATAATATTCCTTGGAGTTTCTGATCTGGTCCCTAACAATACACACATACGAATTAGGAGAAGGAGTAGGCCATTCAGCCCCTCACTGCTTCAGGGGAGTGGAATCAACCCAACCTGTGCAACATTTCCTCATAAAACAATCCACCCACTCCAGGTCTTAATCCAGTAAACCTTCTTTGAACTACTTTCAATGCATTTACATCCTTCTTTAAATAAGGAGGACAATACTGAACACAATATTCCAGGTGTCACCAAGATCTGTCTGCATTTTAGGACTCTGCAAACTCTCACCATTTCCATAATATATTGCTTTTTTAGTCTTCCTGGCAAAATAGACAATTTCATATTATACTCCATTTTCCAGATGTTTGCTCACTTAACCTATCTCTATCCCTTTGCAGCCTCCAGGAGACAATGTAAAGTTTCGCAGCAGTTAATGGCCTCAGTAACCTCTGGGTACGACAGGCAGGAGAGAAATGCCAATGGGCACTTTGCACCCCCCCCCCCCCACCCCTCCCCACCACCACTTTTCAGATATATGCTCGTGGAGGTGGTGAGTGCCTGATGCTGTGGGGATGGCAAGGCCACCCCATGAAAGAAAGAAAGCCTGGGCAGGGATGGCAGCTGAGGTCAGCGGACATGTGGTGCTCAGCACTTACATACAGCGCCAAAACATTTCAGTGCTCTCTGCACTCAACAAGGCTAGTATTGAGTTGGCATAATCCAGTGTGCAGAAATCCGAAAGGGTGCCAGTCCTTAGTGTCATTCAGGGATGTAGAAAGCGGAATAACAGAAAGTACAGATTCTTTGCGTGTCAAGGCTGGAGGATGAGATCTGAACCCCTTGGTCCATCTAAGGGTCAGGTGTGCAAAAAGGATTGTTCACTGGGGTGGAGTTGGGTGGGCAAGCATTGTAAAGCATTTCAGGTGGTGGATGGCATAATGAATGGCTTTTTGTACTAATAGGAGAAAAGGATCCATAATGCAGGTGAGTGTGCGAGACATTGGGATCATGGCATTGTATTCTCAGAAGTGTGTGTGAAGGAGGGAGGCCCTTGCACCAAAATGGAAGAAAGTCTTGGTAGCCTAGCTGAAGGAGCATTGAGTCAAGGTGACCCTGATGTTCCTGCTTCCAGGAAGATTCATCATGTCTACTTTGGCATCCTCATCCTCAAGTAGACCCCTTAAACTAGTGACAGGTTGTACAAAGCACAGTTGACCATGACAACAAGCAACACTCGCTCTGGAAGGTATTGCAGGGCATTACTGGAACAATACTAGCAGCAGAACCTTAACTTCATTTGCCTTATTGTGCTCAAAACTACTGCCCTTGTGCAGGCATGGCACTGATTGCATATCTCTTCCACCTCTGTCCTAGGATGGCAGAATGGCATCATGAGCCACCATTTCACAGGTATCCTTTTTCACCCAGCAACCAACCATCCAGCTGAGCTGAGACACGAGCAGCCTTGGCACCAGGGAGTGTTGCACAATGTATTCATCATGTGAGTGAGCTGGGAACCTTGCACAGACTTGTCTAATCTGGGTCCTGTGATCGCATATTATCTGCATGTCCATGAAGTGGTAACCCTTCCCATTCCCAAAGGTACTCGACTAACCGGCTGGAGCCTTGATGGTCACATGAATGAAGTTGATGCATGCTGATATGAAGGAAACTAGCAATGGCTGTGAGACCTCTGGCTGCTTGCTCAGCCTGGCTGGTTTTGTATATCTGGTAATTAAGGAATGTGTGGAGCCATCTGAAAAGCTTGTCAATTACAAACTTGACACAGCTATGGATAGCTGATTGCAACATTATACACATATCCCCCATAGCCCCTTCAAATGATCCAGATGCATACAAATTGTGGGTTATTGTAACCTTCAGAGCCACTGGCATTGTGTGCCCACCCACATAATTGGAGGCAATCTCCAACCCAATCACATGGCATAATGATGTCACAGAAGGATGGAGCCTCCTGTGGCACTGAGCCACAGCCTATATACTTTGGCAGGATGATTGTTGGCATCATCTGCAGTGCCGTACGTCTTGCTCTCCCTGCTGGTCCTGAACTCCCTGTACCTGCTATTCCACTCCCTGCAATGCTGCTTCCTCTGCTTTCGGCCACTCTCTTCCTCTTCCTCCTCCTTGGAGTCCCCAACAGAGTACATAATTTCTATCTGCTACAATTAGCAGAAATGCTCCATAAGACCACAAGATATAAGTGCAGAATTAGGCCATTCAGCTCATCGAGTCTGCTCCGCCATTCCATCATGGCTGATATGATTCTCATCCTCATTCTCCTATCCTCTCCCCATAACCCTGGATCCCCTTATTAATCCAGAACCTAACCATCTCTGCCTTAAAGACACTTAACGTCCTGGCCTCCACAGCTCCCTGTGGCAATAAGTTCCACAGATTTGCCACCTTCTGGCTGAAGAAATACCTCTTCATCTCAGTTGTAAAGGAGCGTCCCTTCACTGAGATTGTGCTCTCGAGTTCTAGTCTCTCCCACTAGTGGAAACATTCTCTCCACATCCACTCTATCCAGACCTCACAGTATTTTATGAGTTTCAATTAGATTCCCCCCTCATCCTTCTCAACTCCATCGAGTACAGACCCAGAATCCTTAACGCTCCTCGTGACAAATCCTTCATTCCTGGGATCATTCTTGTGAACCTCCTCTGGACCTCTCCGAGGGCAGCACATCCTTCCTTAGGTACGGGGCCCAAAACTGCTCACAATATTCCAAATAGGGTCTGACCAGAGCATTATGCAGCCTCAGCAATACATCCCAGCTCTCGTATTCTAGCCCTCTAGAAACGAATACTAACATTGAATTTGCCTTCTTAACTGCTAACTGAACCTGAATGTTAACCTTCAGAGAGTCCTGAACCAGGACTCCCAAATCCCTTTTTGCTTCAGATTTCCAAAGTCTCTCCCCATTTAGAAAAAGTCTATGCCTCCATCCTTCCTACAAAAGTGCATAACCTCACACTTTCCCACATTGTATTCCATCTGCCACTTCTTTGCCCATTCTCCGAGCCTGTCCACGTCATTCTGTAGCTTCCCTACTTCTTCAATACTATATATCTTTATATCATCCATACATTTGGCAACTATGCCCTTAGATCCATCTTCCAGATCATTAATGTATATAGTGAAAAGTTGTGGTCCGAACACTGACCCCTGTGGAGTACCACTAGTTACCGGTTGCCATCCTTCAAAGAACATCCTTATCCACACACTCTGCCTTCTGACTGTTAGTCAATTTTCTATCCATGCCAGTACCTTGCCTCTAACACCACTGGCTCTTCGCTTATTTAGCAGCTTCCTGTAAGGCACCTTGTCAAACTCTTTCTGGAAAACCAAATAAATCATGTCCATTGGCTCTTCTTTGGCTAACTTCTTCATTACTTCCTCAAAGGAGTCTAACAGATTTGTCAGACATGAGTTCCCTTTGACAAAGCCAATGCTGACTCTGCCCTATTTTACCATGCATTTCCAATTTCATCATTCATAATGGACTCCAAGATCTTATGCATTACCAAGGATAAGCTAACTGGCCTAAAATTTCCCATCTTCTGCTTCCCTCCCTTCTTTTTAAACAGGTGTGTTACATTAGCCTTTTACCAGTCCTTGGAGGCTTTCCCTGATTCCAATGATTCCTGAAAGATCACCACCAAGTTGACAAAACAAGAAGTTTTCAGAACTAGGTTAGCAAGCAACAAAGCAAATACTTCAGAAGAAAACAGAGGAAAATGTTTTAAATCTCAAAACCAAAGTAATAGCAAACTCTCATCTGAACTTCTAACAAATGACACAGCCGCTTTTAATCCTGCTGTTGGATGAACAAAGCAAATAAACAGGATAGTTGCCTGCTTGTATTGCTTGTGCGCTGACCTAAAAATTGCACAGGCAATGTAAAATTCCAGTTAATTGCTCTTTTAATTGGCCTAATTGGCTGATTAATTTTCACTGTCCATGCACACCAAATTAAATGTGACATAAGTGCACAATGGCATTGGGACGTATGTCCAACTTCTTCTCATGCAATTTGTTATATTTGTGGTTGCAGGTTGCAATTTGATACTGAAGTCATTAGGGCTGTTGCTTTAATTTCAGTATGTACTCTGCATGGGCAAAAACTACTAGAATAAATCTGTTGTTGGCAGTTTGAATCAACATGTGTAAACCATATCTCTTTTTGTTGAAACTCATAACTTGTAACATAATTGTAACATTACAAAAAGAAACTTGGCAACAAGAATAGGATTTTATTTCATTGAGCACATTGAGAAAATATCCTAAGTAGGAGAAAAGAATTATGGGTCCTCACACTTCAAATATTAGAAGCTTGGGAGAAGCAACAACAGGATTAAACACTGATGTGCCAGTGCGGAAAGTTAAGTGAGAAATAAATCACTGGGTTGGTTTTAAAAGAGGGGTTTTTTCAATCAGATGAAGGTGAAATTCCAAGCAGCATCTGACATATCTGAAAAGATGGATGCTTTGCTGTACACCTGGGGTTATTTGAAAAAAAAGTACATCAAGTCAATGATCTTCGAGGAGTGGAGCACTGGGAAGATGGTTAAAAAAAAGTACTGAGCAGTCACTAGTCTCTGCAAGAGAGATGGCAGGCCAATGCGGCCTTTCAATGAAGAAACTGATTCATTGGGTTCCTCTGTTTTTAGTACTTTGTACAAGCAAATAAAATGGCAGACAAGTTGCTCTGACCAGTTTTTCTCACTACAATAGAAAGTAAAACTTTCAATTTGCTCCAAGTTTGGTTCATCCAACAAAGCCACTAACCAAAACTTACAAGGACTTGACATAGATCCTTGAAGAGCATTTCTCTGCAAAGTTATTGATCACCATGGGACAGTTCAGATTAGAAGGCTTGGAAGAAGCAACACAGGATTAAACACTGACGTGCCAGTGCAGAATGATAAGTGAGAAATAAATCACTGTGTTGGTTTTAAAAGAAATATAAATTGAACCATAGTTTCATGGTGGATATGATGGGGGATAGACCAGTCACTCTTTATTAGCAATTCAAACACAGCAGTGTTAACAAGTTACACTAATTCATCTTCTACCTTGGAATAACAAGTATTACTAATTCTTCTTCTACCTTGGAATTAATTGCATATGGCACCAAAGGAATCAAGTGGAAAGTGAAAGCATTGCTCAGTTTGAGGTAACTTTAAAAATGCTGGAACACATTGAGTTTGGTGAGTTGTTAGAAGTTACTCTTCAAGATAGTCTAGTTTATGATCTCTAAAATGAGGCTATCCAAAGAAGATTGTGTACTGAACATGCTTTGACTTCAAAGACAGATGAAACTGGCTGCTAAAGAAGCTTCATAACTTGGTGTAGGAATGATGATCCACAAATCGGGAAATGCCCAAAAGATGTCAAAACAACAACAAGCATGTCAGTGATGTGCTAAAAAGGGCCTTATAGCCAGTGAATACTGGAACAAGAATAGTCAATGCAAGAATTGTACCAAATGGGTCACATTTCAGGAGTGTGTTGGGCGAAACCAGCTTCACCTGAGAAGAATATTCAGGAAAAATCTGAGTAGCTTTAAAAAGAAAGAACTAGTTACATTCTGCAAAAATAATATACAACTTGGAAGAAAAGAATTATGACTGTGAGGTAGAAAATGCTAGAAATATGATGAAGAGCTCCATTGCAACATCTTATTCATACAGGGTGAATCACATTCATTCTAGGTAATTCCGAATTTAAGTGGACAATCTATTAGGATGAAAGCTGATACTGGTGCTGCTGTACCTTTAATTCCTGAGACTTCATATCAACGAAAGCTGAAGCATCTTCCTTTAAAACCAGTTGATGTGATTTTAAGAACATACACAAAAGAGATCATGCCATTAGAAGGTTACATCATGGTCAACATAGAGTCAAGTGGAAAAACAGTGGAGTTGCCTCTCCATATGGTTCATCTATTTCAGAGATCATGATCGCAGAGGATTAAGCTTAACTGGAGTTCTGTTAGCAGATTGGGCAATGTCAAAATAGATCTACAGCACCTTCTGGATTAAACACAAGCGTGTATTCAAAGAGACACTTGGTTAAATGAAGAAGGGAGTTCAAGTTAAACTCAAGATAAAACATAAGTCAACCAAAAAGTCTCAAAGCAAGAGCGGTGCCATAAGCACTTCATTCCAAGGTAGAAGAATTAGTATGACTTGTTAACACCGCAGTGTTTGAATCGGTAATAAAGAGTGACTGGTCTATCCTCCATCATATCCATCATGAAACCATGGTTCAATTTATATTTAAAACAACCATAAATCCAATGTTGTCTGCTGCTCAATATCCATTTCCTTTAACTGAAGATTAATTTGCTGGGTTATCGAGTTTGTATTTATTTTTCACAAGCATATTTACAGATGAATGTAACCACTGAATCTCAATCATTTCTTACCATTGTTACACATAAAGGTCTTTTGTGATATAAAATGGACCTACCTTATATTAAGTTGATCCTTCTCTGTGTCTTAGCTATGATTGTAACACTGCATTCTGCACCCTCTCCTTTTCTTCTCCTCTATGTACTCTATGAACGTTATGCTTTGTCTGTATAGCGCGCAAGGAATATTACTTTTCACTGTATACCAATACGTGTGACAATAATAAATCAAACCAAATCAAATCCCATCATGCAGCAAGAGCTTTGAACTTCCAAATGACATTAGAATATGTGACTGAAATTGGCTGCAGATAACAAATCCATTATATCAAGAGCCAGAGAAAGCCTCATCAGTTTGCACAAGAGTACCTTCTGCAATCAATTCCTGCTGAAGAATATTAGAAGTATTTCACCCGGGAAATTCCCTTGCTTTCTCTCATAACCTCATTGCGATGGGTATGCTGCCCGGTGGGAGTCCCATTTTAGGCCCAATGCCCGATTCATTGGTCTGTCTGGATTCCGGCCAGGGACTAACAGGCCCAGAGAATCTCAGCCACGTATTCTTCTTTAAAAAACATACTGATTATGGGCAGTAAGGGAAAGGGTTTCTGTTCTCTCTCAAACATGTCTTTAACAGCCTTGTGTTTAGAAGAAACTGAAATTTTTTCTCAGACACTGTGGGCACAATTTTCTCGAGTAGCCCAGCAGGCTGGGAAATGCCAGTGGGAGGGCTTTACTGGGATTCGTGACTGGCATCCAACTATTCATGATGACTTTCTCAGGTCAATTTTTATGGAGTAATCAGCTCATGCTGGAAAACAGTGTGAGGCTAAGTACAATATTTAAAACTTAATTTGAATATCATTAGTGAGCCTGAGATGGTATCATCTAGCCTCGCTAATGTTTCCCATCCCACCGGGACAACTTCCCACCAGCGGGGATCACGTATGGTTTCCATGAACAGGAACCAGGCTTGATGGGCTCGATAGAGGGGCAGAAGCCATTGAGGCCCCCCTGGGAGGTCAGAGGCAAGGTGGTGCCCCTTGGAGATTGCCAGCCCGGAACTGTAGGCCTGGCACCCTGGCAGTCCAGCATGCACATTGGCACTGGACATTGGGCACACTGGCACTGCCCTCCAGGCATTGCCAAGGGAGCAGGACCTGAGGAGGTAGGGCCAGACCGGGGATGGGCCAATTGGTGGTGGTGGGGGACTGCTGCACACTGCACAGCGATTGGGAGAAGGTGGGATGGAGAGGTCAGTTGGGACTGGTTCTTGGGGGACGAGGGGGGAAGAGGGAGGGAGTTCAGTGCTGGGGGATGGGTGGTTAGGGAAGCCATCAGGAGGTGGGCCAACTGAGAGGTCAGCGCATGCGCAGTGATCCGCTCAGCGTGCTGATGCCAGCCTTTCAGATGGGATCAGGCCTTGCCCCCATTTACCGGCATGAATCTCCTGATGGACTCTGTGCTGCACGGAGTACCGGAAATTCAACTGACTAAATATGGCCAAAAAATGGGCAAGAGAATCTCATGGTGGCACAGTTGTGCTGCCTCACAACGCCACGGTCCAGGCTTCAATTCCAGCCTTGGGTCACTATCCGTGTGGAGTCTGCATGAGTTTCCTCTGGGTGGTCCGGTTTCCTCCCACAGTCTAAAAGACGTGGTGATTAGGTGAATTGGCCATGCTAAATTCTCCCTCAGTGTACCCGAACAGATGCCAGAGCATGGTGACTAGGTGATTTTCATAGTAATTTCATTGCAGCGTTAATGTAAGCCTACTTGTGACACTAATAAATTAAGTTTAAACATTTCCCTGCCTAGTGGGCATAAAATTGCCCCCAAATCCTCTGTTTTTTAAAAAAACTCATCATAAACGTTACCAATATACATGTCTTTTAGCTTTTTCTCATATAATTTTGAAAAATAACTGCTGGAAGCTAAAGAAAACTCATAGCAGTTCAACACACTAAATAGACTGGATTACATGCTGGGAAATTAGCTGCGTTGTACGTGACCAAACTTCATAATCTATATTTGACTGAGTTATATCACAGTGGAAAACTGCAAACTAAATATATGCAAATTTTTGTGTACTTACATTGGCACACTCTTGTCGGTAAGAACTTGGAAAATCTACCTTAATTTTTTTTAAATGCTGGAGTTGCTTTTACTCAAAAACATGATTACATTATGTTTATTCCAAATGTCATTCAATAATGAATTGCATAGTTGTTTTTGTTGTTTTGCCTAGCCAAATTTGGATTAGTATTGTCCATCATGCATTTCTGAACAGAAATCTTAACATTTTGAATATTCTGTAATATTTTTGTAAAACACATTCAACAAATTGAAAAAAATGAGCAATCAGAGAACATTTTTTGGAAACCATGCTCACAATTCGAAAAAGCATAGTGCCCAAACATTCAGCACTCCTGCAGTAATTTGCGTAACAATGTAAATTATGCATTGACCTTGTGACTTTTTATTTTTACATATTATAATTATTATTAGCATCCATGCAGAATACCACACAAATTCTATTCTTCAAAGACTTTATTTGGGAGAAACTGTAGAATAGTCCAGGCCAGGGAGATTGATATGGATTCTGACCCAGTAGACTCCTTCGCCAACTTCCCAAGTGACATGGATATGAGACACAGGAATGAGACACATATCGGTGTCTCCATTCTCTACCAGGTAATCTGACTGAGTTTGCCTCATAGGAGAAACCAAAGAATAAATTTGAATTCAGATTTATCACAAGAAAAATATTTTGGCTAAACTTTTGCTGGTGAAGAAATAGAAATATGGATTTTCTTTAATATTTTGTTAACAAAAAGAATACTAACCTTGGCAACTTTGCTTATCTTCTAAACTGACTAATGTGTAGCCAGAAAAGCAGGAACAGGAATATGTGCCTACTGTATTAATGCAATGGCCCTTTCCTTCACATGGATCCACTTCACACTCATTTATATCTTCAGAGCCAAACCATAAAGGTGCCAAGGCAAGTTGATTCAATGACAGAGAAAAAACAAAGTCATGGATGTTAATATATATCACTGTTAATTTACTAATAATGCAGGTTCAGTTATACTTTCATCATCTAAACACAATTTCCTTTTAGTTCTGACAAAGGGTGTCTATTTGCAATAATTTATCTTTCAGCTGCTGATTTTGTTGTGCATTTTCAACACATTCTGTTTTCACTGTTTTTTAGTTGTCTACATTGTTTGCTTTTCCAATCAACATTCAGAATCCCCTTAATCTAGTATTATAAGTGTAACAGCTGTACTAAAATATTGTAAAAACATGCAGTCTTATTTGAAAAATAGTTCTTAAATACAGATCTTAAAATATTAAACGGTTGTTTAGATTACAGGAGCTCCCTTTTTTGGATTTGTTATAATATCTCATCACCAGATAAGTCTATTACAGTTTCATAAATCCAAACAACATTATCCTTACAGAAGATGTTTGTAATTCCATTCACTGTTAGCTAGCACCTAAATGTTAGAAAAAAGCTTTTTAAGATTGAATATTTGAAAATTTACTGGTAATCATGGTGTAACTCAAAATAGGATTCTTGTAGGCTACACCACTGTACTACTCACACACTGTCTCTCCGTCTATAGATTCTTACACTGTCCCAGTGATGCCAAAGGACAGTAATAACTTGTCCTTTGATTAGGCACTTTGCAGCCTTTTAGACTCAATTCAGAGTTTAGCAGTTTCAGATCATAACCAATGCTCTCTTTTTTTTCAAACAGCAGATAATATTATTTTTGATCTGTCCCTATTAAAGACTTGCTCCTTTGTTCTTTTTTTCACCTCCCCCCAACACCCGCTCCCTACCCCTTTTACCTCTCTATGCAGGTTTGAAATCTGGAGCAACTGTAATAATTTTGAATTCTGATGAAAGGTCACTAATCTGAAATGTTAACCATGTTTCTTTTGATTGGTATACATCAAGAGGACCTTTTGTTGTATTTTGTGTTTATATCAATGTCTTATCACCTAGCAATGCACTTAACATATCTTCCCTCAAGGATATACTTAGATCTCAGCATTGTGTTCATCTTAATTTTAAAACTAACACCACCAAGAACAGATTTTCTACATATATTTTACCTATGCAGTCAGTGCCTTGCTGGTTCAGCACAAAACCCGCTGAACAAATGCATCGATAACCTCCCACTGTATTTTCACATTGTCCATTGTTACAAAGCTGTGGGGTTTGCCTGCATTCATCAGTATCTGTCAATAGAAATCAAGTTCAAATATTGTTACAATTGTTGGCAGTATTGTACCTTTACTTCTAAAAAAATGAACATGAAAGTTTATATTTAGCTACACTAACATACACCAGAACAAGTGTATATATAGTGTGACAGACCAGAATTTTCCGCCACCGGGATCTTCCTGTCCTACCGATGGCAGGTCTCCTAGCGCAAGGAATGCATTCAACGGGTAACCCCATTGACAGTAGCAGGGCGGGAAGGTACTATTGCTAACCAATGGCGCGCAGCCTCTGTTGTGACGAAATACATGCTGGCTTGTACAGAAAATCCCACCCAGTCTCAAAAATGTAATTTGATAAGATTTTGCAGAAGTATATCCAAATGCACTGAAGTTATGGCTTTTAAGGGGTATCTTGACAAGTACATGAATGAGAATGGGAATAGAGGGATATGGTCCCCAGATGCATAGGGGGTTTTAATTAGTCAAGCGGCATGGTCGGTGCAGACTTGGAGGACCGAAGCGCCTGTTCCAGTGTAATTTTCTTTGTTGACAACAGGAACATGCTTTGTAACTATAGAAGTTGAAGGCATCTCAGAATAAGTAAAAAAAATCTCTCTGTATGTTTGCTAAAAATTGTAATTACCATTTAATTCAGGGAATCTGCTTATTTATCAGCATAGTAGAGAGCACTTGGTAAACAGTGGCAGCATCACACAGAGTCAATGTGGATTTACAAAAGAAAAATCATGCTTGACAAATCTACTGGAATTCTTTGACAATGTAGCCAGTAGATGAGGGGAAGCCAGTGAATGTGGTTTATTTTTCACTTTCGGAAGGCTTTTGAAGAAGTCCCCCACATACGCAATTAGCATGTGAAGCTAAAGCACATGGATTTGGGAGTAGTGTGTTGAGATGGATAGACAAGATACAAAGAGTAGGAATTCATGTTTTTATTCTAAATGATGGTTGGGTACCGCAAGGATCAGTGCTTGGACCCAGCCTTTCATAATGTATATGAATCATTTAGGTGAGGAAACTAAATGCAATATCTCCAAATTTGCAGATGACTCAAAGCTGGATTGGAGGGTGGACTGTGAGGACGATGCAGAGACGTTTCATTGTGATTTGGACAAGTTGGGTAAGCAGACAAATGCATGGCAAGTACAGTATAATGTGGATAAATGTGAGATTATCCACTTTAGTAGCAAAAATACGAAGGCAGATTGTTAAATGGCTATAGATTGAGAAAGGGGAATGTGCAACGAGGCCTGGATGTCCTTGTACACCAGTCGCTGAAAGTAAGCATGCATGTGCAGCAGGCAAAGAAGGAAAATGGTATGATGGCATTCATAGCAAGAGAATTCCATTTTAGGAGTACAGGGATGCCTTGATGCTGTTATACAGGACTTTGGTGGAATTATATCTGGGATATTGTGTGCAGTTTTAGTCCTCTTATCTGAGGAAGAGATAGAACATAGAACATAGAACATTACAGCGCGGAACAGGCCCTTCGGCCCACAATGTTGCGCCGACCAGTCTTATTTTAAAAAAAAACATTGACCCACTAATCTAAACCAATCCCTTTTCGTCCATAAACCTATCCACCAATCTCTTAAACGCCCCCAAACTAGGCGCATTTACAACTGCAGCAGGCAGGGCATTCCAGTCCCTCACCACCCTCTGGGTAAAGAACCTGCCCCTGACATCCGTCCTATAACTACCCCCCCTTAATTTAAAGCCATGCCCCCTCGTGCTAGCTTTCTCCATCCGAGGAAACAGGCTATCACCATCCACCCTATCTAAACCTCTAATCATCTTATATGTTTCTATAAGATCCCCTCTTAGCCGCCTTCTTTCCAGTGAAAGCAACCCCAAATCCCTCAGTCTCTCCTCATAGGACCTCCCCTGCATACCAGGCAACATCCTGGTAAACCTCCTCTGCACCCTCTCCAAAGCCTCCACATCCTTCCTGTAATGTGGGGACCAGAACTGCACACAGTACTCCAAGTGCGGCCGCACCAGAGTTGTGTACAGTTGCAACATGACGCTGCGACTCCTAAATTCAATCCCCCTACCAATAAACGCCAAGACACCGTACGCCTTCTTAACAACCTTATCTACTTGATTCCCAACTTTCAGGGATCTATGTACACATACACCTAGATCCCTCTGCTCTTCCACTCTATTCAAAGTCCTCCCGTTAGCCCTATACTCAACACATCTGTTATTCCTACCGAAATGGATTACCTCACACTTCTCCGCATTAAACTCCATCCGCCACCTCGCGGCCCAGCTCTGCAACCTGTCCAAGTCACCCCGCAAACTTCGACACCCTTCCTCACAATCCACCACACCTCCGACCTTGGTGTCATCAGCAAACTTACCAATCCACCCAACTATACCCTTATCCAGATCATCAATAAAGATCACAAACAGCAGTGGCCCCAAAACAGATCCCTGAGGCACACCACTCGTAACCGAACTCCATGATGAATAATTACCATCAACCACCACCCTCTGTCTCCTATCTGCTAACCAATTCCTGATCCAAGTACCTAAATTACCACCAATCCCATACATCTGCATTTTCTGCAGAAGCATACCATGGTGAACCTTATCAAACGCCTTACTAAAATCCATATATACCACGTCTACTGCCTTACCCCTATCCACCTCTTTGGTCACCTTCTCAAAGAACTCAATAAGGTTAGTAAGGCACGACCTTCCCGCTACAAAACCATGCTGACTATCTCCAATCAATTCATTACTCTCCAAATAACTATAAATCGTATCCCTAATAATTCTTTCTAAAACCTTGCCCACTACAGAAGTAAGACTCACTAGTCTATAATTCCCAGGGAAGTCTCTGTTCCCCTTCTTAAACAATGGGACAACATTCGCTGTCCTCCAATCTTCCGGTACTATACCAGAGACCAACGACGACCTGAAGATCAGAGCCAGTGGCTCTGCAATCACCTCTCTTGCCTCCCATAGAATCCTAGGGTAAATCCCGTCTGGACCAGGGGACTTATCTATTTTCAACCCTTCTAGAATATCCAACACATCCTCTGTATCAACTGCAATACTTTCTATTTTACACCCCTTCACCCCAGTGACCTCCTCAGCTACATTCATATCGTCCTGCGTGAACACCGAAGAGAAATAATGGTTCAATGCCTCTCCAATCTCTTCCGGTTCCACACACAACTTCCCCCTATTGTCTGTAACTGGCCCTAATCTTGCCCTAACCAACCTTCTGTTCTTGACATACCTATAGAACGCCTTAGGATTCTCCTTAATCCTATCAGCCAAAGTCATCTCATGCCCTCTTCTAGCCCTTCTTAACTCCCTCTTCAACTCCCTCCTAGCCAATCTAAAGCTTTCTACTGCACTACCCGAGCCCTCAAGCCTCATCCGAACATAAGCCTCCTTCTTCTTCCTAACCAACAAATCAACTTTTTTTGTGCACCACGGTTCCCTAGCCCTACCAATTCCTCCTTGCCTGACAGGGACATACCTATCACAGACCCGCAGTAGCTGCTCCTTGAAAAAACTCCACATTTCAGACGTTCCTAGTCCCTGTAATCTCCTAGTCCAACCAATGCTTCCTAATTCTCTCCTAATGGCCTCATAATTACCCTTCCCCCAGCTAAAACTACTGACCCGAGGTTCATGCCTATCCCTTTCCATCACTAAGGTGAACGTAACCGAATTGTGGTCACTATCACCAAAAAGCACACCAACTTCCAAGTCTAGCACCTGGTCTGGCTCATTTCCCAGCACCAAGTCCAATATAGCCTCACCTCTAGTTGGCCTATCTACATATTGAGTCAAAAAACCTTCCTGCACACTTTGAACAAAAGCTGACCCCTCTAACGAGCTAGAGCTATAGCAATTCCAATCAATGTTGGAAAAGTTAAAGTCCCCCATAACAATTACCCTATTACTTTCACTCCTAACCAGGATCGTCTCTGCAATCCTTTCCTCAACCTCTCTAGAACTTTTTAGAGGTCTATAAAAGACTCCCAACAGGGTGACCTCTCCTCTCCTATTTCTAATTTCTGCCCATACTACCTCAACAGACAAGTCCTCATTAAACTTCCTCTCTGAGACTGTGATATAGTCCTTGACCAATAATGCTACTCCACCCCCCCTTCTACCTCCTTCTCTACTCCGACTAAAGCACTTGTACCCCGGCACCTGCAACATCCATTCCTGACCCTGCTCTATCCACGTCTCTGAAATGGCCACAACATCAAAGTCCCAGGTACTGGTCCACGCTGCAAGTTCATCCACTTTATTGCGAATACTCCTCGCGTTAAAGTATATACATTTCAAACCTCGCTCCGCCCCACCCCCACAATATGTTCTTGAACATCACAAGATGTTCTTGCTATTAAGGTTTACTGGACAATCCCTGGGCTGGTGGGACTGATGTAGGAGGAGAGATTGAGTTAGTTAGGATTATATTCACTTAAGTTTAGAAGAATGAAGAGGGATCTCATAGAATCCTATAAAATTCTAACAGGACTATGCAGTGTCGATGCAGGAAGGATGTTCCTAATGGTGGGGAAATCCGGAACTAGGGGGTCACAGTCTGAGGATACGGGGACCATTTAGGTCAAAGATAAGGAGAAAGTTCTTTACCAAAAGTTGAGAGCCTGTGGAATTCTCTACCACAGAAAGTAATTGAGGCCAAGACATTGTTTTCAAGAAGGAATTAGATATTACTCCTGGGGCTAAAGGGATCAAAGGATATGGGGAAAAATGGGAACAGGTTACTGAGTTGGATGATCTTCCATGATCACAATGAATGGTGGAGCAGACTTGAAGATCCGAATGGCCTAGTCCTGCTCCAATGTTTATATTTCTATATATAGTATATAAAAATGCCCAAATCTGTCATTATTGCCCTATCTAATTAATGGCAATGTCATAATGCTTCTCTTTTGAATTTTGGAACATAACACATTGATATTACAGCAATCATTCTACATTGAGCCAGTGTTATGCTGGGAGTAGGTAGCATTATTGTGGAGTACAAAGAGGGGAAAAAAAAGGTTATACCAAAGATGTTTCGAAAAAAAATGTTTGAATAAAATAAAAGATGAGTCATGGTTTATGACCTGCAACATATGAATGATTTAATGAAGTAATTCCAGTGAGAAAATTTTGAGTAATGTGAAAAGAGAAAATTTTCATTTTTTTTTACATTATTAGCATGAAGCATTTGTACGATTGTATAACATAGTGCAGAAATGTAAATTTCAAAAGGTGAAAATTTGGCATTTTTGGCAAAGCATCATCTTGGGCAGGAAAAGCAGAGAGTAGCCTGCTGGCTTCACCTGTTGAATTTTCCTGCATATTTTGAATGAGCCTGCAGGAAAAATTTGGGGTGCCCTTCAGCATAGTAACGATGGAAAATCCCCACCAAGGAACTCTGCCACTCCACCTCCCCATCATGGGACACCTTGATATCTCCCCAGTGGAATCCCCAAGCACCTCCCATTCAGATGTCTGCCCTCAACTCCCTCACAGAAGCCTCTGGGAACTCTTCCTTGGGGGCCAGGAGGCAATGTCCAGGCAGTGCCAGGTAGTAGTGATTGAACAGTGCCAAACAGCAGTGCCTGGGCGATGTTAGTGTATTGCCCAGGCACAACCCTCTTCCACCGTGAGGACAGTACTCATCTGTGCACCTCCGAAAGGTTCTGCATGTCATTGGGGACATGTAGGAATTCATGTTGGTGTGCTCTCACGCCAACTTGAATGGACAATTTAACATGGACAGACTATCAGACATAAACTGATATGCATAGTTGAATGGATGTAAATTGGGTTCCCTATCTTTAAAGCTGGTATTCCTGTTACATTATATTGCCACTGTTTGCACACCAACAAAACAGATCAGGATTCAAACTTATTCATAAAGAACATTTATGGAATGTTTCTTACCAACACATTTTGTTTGCTGATTATCCAGCTGATAACCAGAATCACATTTACACAAATATCCAACTTGCTGATTGATGCAATGTCCTGGACCACAAATGTTTGGTGAAACGTCACATATATCTATAACTATAAGTGTGAAAACAAAACAGCATAAAAACATCATATCAATTTTCAGACAGTAAAAGCCATTGCCACTTCATTTCTATGGTTAATCAAGTGAGTGTTAAAATGGAACTTGAGGTACTTTTACAGGTTTAAACTGTTCACATTATCAATCATGCATAATACATGCTGTTTGTCAGTTTCTGTTGGTTTAACATAATTGTAATTTGAAGAGTGGTTTAGTATTCCAGGCAACTGTAAATATGACTGAAACTATTCACATGTACTCAACTGGCATCTCTAACATTAAACTGAGACATTAATGTTAAACAAGTTTCTTTATCAATCCAAAGGTGAAAGAAAACATTTTTACAAAGATGTTCTCTTATTATTTTTGCAATTGTTTACCAGATATTGTTATACATCACGTTCATAGCTTTTTTTTTACAATAAGCCTTGTGGATCACACCTTAGGCTGATTTAAAGGAATGATACGTTAAAACATCGAGCAGAATTTTAAGGATAGCAAATGATCGGCGCTCGCCATCCCAATAATCACCACGTAATGCACTACTGTTGATTCTTGGAAGCTCACTGCCATTTAATGCTCATTTAAATACTGGTCAGAAATGGACAGAACTTCCATCTGCCCTTGGAAAGAGGTCACACCTATGACAGCTGTTGGCCAACCTGATTAGCCAACAGCTCTCCAACCTGACCAGGCACAGCACTGCAGTGGCCAGAAGTGGTGCTGCAGCTCTCTGCCTGGAATTAAGTTCTGGGAATTCTGGGGATGGAAGGAAAAAGGATGCCCTGGTGACTTGGGAGGGTGGGATGATTGTGGCATAAGAGGATAGGCCATGGGGGAAGGGAGGGTTTGAGCACCAAGATTCTGGGTGGGATGGCGGCCCAACTCTGAAGGGACCATGAGATGGCCGCCCCCTCCCCAAATTCCCATCCTAAATGAAGAAAATCTTGATTGCCCACCCTATTCTCACACATTCCAGACAGCCTAAAGATTGAAGCTGGATGGGAAAAGCCCCGTAAGTGTTCATTATCTTTAAGTGTTCATTAACATCCTTAATAGGTGAAAGGGTGAATTTCCCTCTTGAGACCCTCCTCGCCCAAGCTTGGAAATGTGTCTGCATTGGAGCAGGCAGATTCCCAGTGGAATCCCATCCAATCAATTTTACACACCCATCTCCTCCTACACCCCATCCCACCTCATCTCAGAACCCATCTTGGTAGAAGGGAAGGAACATAAAATTCTGCCCATTGAGTTATTGAGCTGGATTTTCACTCCCAATGCTGAGCAAATCTATGTTCGAAGGCTGCAAAATCACAATTTCAAAGTTGCCAAGTCATCCCGCCATCCACCGCTATTTCTCCTGCATTGGCAAACATGGCAGGTGGCGACTTAAAATTACTTGGCTTTGCATTTAAATTCCTGCTGCAAATTCAAAATTTCTCTTCCCATGGTATTTTCCCCAAGACGATTGGGTTCCTGAAGTTTGTGGGAAGCCCACAGCTAAGTCAGTTTGTGAATTTTGGAGGGGAAATCTGTTCTAGAGTTGGAAACCTTGTGATGATAAGTTTAAAACCTATAATTTGTAGCCAAATTCCCCTCCAACTTGATTTTCAAGCTCGCTGATGACACCACCTTAGTGGGTCGGCTCTCAAACAACGACAAGACAGAGTACAGGAAAGAGATAGAGAATCTGGTGAACCAGTGTGATGACAATAACCTCTCCCTCAATGTCAACAAAACAGAGAAGATAGTCATCAACTTCAAGAAGTGTTGTGGAGGACTGCCCTGTCTATATCAAAGGATCAAAGTAGAAAAAGTGGACAGCTTCAAGCTTTTAGATGTCCAGATCACCAACAACCAGTCCTGGTCCCACCAATGCCTCTACTTTCTCAGAAGATTAAAGAAATTTGGTACGTCCACTATGACTCTCACCAACTTTTACAGATGCACCATAGAAAGCATTCTTTCTGGTTGTATCACAGCTTGGTATGGCTTCTGCTCTATCCAAGGCCGCAAGAAACTACAAAGAGTCGTGAATGAACCCAGTCCATCACTCAAACCAGTTTCCCACCCATTGACACTCCCAGTTGCCTCGGAAAAGCAGCCAGCATAATTATAACCCCACACACCCTGGATATACTCTCTTCTATCTTCTTCCATTGGGAAAAAGACACAAGTCTGCGGACACATACCAACCAATCAAAAACAGCTTCTTCCCGGCTGCCATCAGATTTTTGAATGGACTTACCTTGCATTACATTGATCTTTCTCTAAACCCTAGCTATGACTGTAACACTACATTCTGCGCTCTCTCCTTTCCTTCTCTATGAACATATGCATTTTGTCCCCATTGGGGAAATGGTGGGGACCAGCAGAGGCGGCAACTGACGGAGGGATGGGAATCAGCATCAGCCAGGATGGCGATCAGGGTGGGATCTGCACTGTTTGGGGCTGTACTGGGAGATCAGGATCAGCCAGGGTGGCGATGTTTGGGGTGGTGACTGGGGGGAGGGGTGTGATGGCCGGGGCAGCAATAGTGGGTTGGGGGGCAATGTCCGAGGGGGTGACATCTCCCAATACTACTGTGTGCACAGTGCACTGGGAGATTAGGGTGCCTGCGCAATGATGCCCTTTGAGCTCAGTAGCCAAGTTCTCAATGAGAATAGGCTCCACCCCCTCTCCCTGCTAGTGAGAATCACATATGGGCTCTTCATTTCTAAGTGCCGTACGACTGCATCTTGGAGCTCACTCCCACGGAAAAAGCATGACGCTCTCCTGTTTTTGTGCTCACTCGCATTTAGAATTTAACCCCCCTTATTCTCTCTCACCCTGGCCATTTCAATTGTTGTAAGAAGTCTCACAACACCAAGTTAGAGTCCAACAGGTTTATTTGGTAGCAAAATCCACTAGCTTCCAGAGCGCTGCCCCTTCGTCAGGTGAGTGGGTCTTCTAATCACAAACAGGGCAAATAAAGACACAAACCCAATTTACAAAATAATGATTGGAATGCGAGTCTTTACAGGTAAGCAAGTCCTAAAGGTACAGGCAATGTGAGCGGAGAGAGCGTAAGCACAGGTTAAAGAGATGTGTATTGTCTCCAGACAGGGCAGTTAGTGAGATTTTGCAAGTCCAGGCAAGTTGGTATGGGGGCTACAGATAGTGTGACATGAACCCAAGATCCCGGTTGAGGCCACCTTCATGTATGCGGAACTTGGCTATCAGTCTCTGCTCAGTGACTCGTGCTGTTGTGTGTCGTGAAGGCTGCCTTGGAGAACGTTTACCCGAAGAACAGAGGCCGAATACCCCTGACCGCTGAAGTGTTCCCCAACAGGAAGAGAACAGTCTTGCCTAGTGATTGTCAAGCAGTGTTCATTCATCTGTTGTCGTAGCATCTGCATGGTCTCCCCAGTGTTCCATGCCTCAAGACATCCTTTTCTGCAACATATCAGGTAGACAACGTTGGCTGAGTTGCAAGAGTATGTACTGTGTACCTGGTGGATGGTGTTATCATGTGAAATGATGGCATCCGTGTCAATGATCCAGCATGTCTTGCAGAGATTGCTGTGGCAGGGTTATGTGGTGTCGTGATTACTGTTCTCCTGAAGGCTAGGTAGTTTGCTGCGGACAATGGTCTGTTTGAGGTTGTGCAGTTGTTTGAAGGCAAGAAGTGGGGGTGTGGGGACGGCCTTGGCGAGATGTTCGCCTTCACCAATGAAATGTTGAAGGCTTTGGAGAAGATGTCATAGCTTCTCCACTCTGGGGAAGTACTGGACGACGAAGGGTACTCTGTCCACCATGTCCCGTGTTTGTCTTCTGAGGAGGTCAGGCGGTTTCTCGCCGTGGCGTGTTGGAACTGTTGATCGATGAGTCGAGCGCCATATCCTGTTCTTATGAGGGCATCTTTCATCTTTTAGCACAGAGACATGAAAGGATATGACGGCCGACTTGTTCAAACATTCTTTGCCAAATCTAGTTGGATCACTTAAAAACACTGTTGGGTCCTATTCTCATCCGCTAAAACTGTTCACTGTTCTAGGATCAGACTGGAATATAAAAATAATCCCCGACTTGTGCAGGTCATCTTCCTAAATCTCACTTCAGTGTCTCTGTAATCTCATCCAACCCTGCGAGACATTTTGGCCTTGTGTATGGTCAATCATAGCTGCTCCAACATTAGTGATTTTACCTTCAGCTGTGTAGATCCCATGCTCTTGTGATTCCCAATCTCACTTTTTTCCATTAAGACACTTTTTAAAATCTACCTCTTTAACCAAGCTTTTGGTCACTTGACACAGGCCTGGATCATGGACAGGACCGGAAATTCTTGCTGAATGTCAACAGATATTTTACCTGATCACCAAATTTTCCACTTGCTTGTGATTGGACCATAATTTATTTTTATGTAGCTCAGTGTCAAAATTTATCTTACAATGTTCCTATGGAGCACTTTGGGACATTTCATTACAATAAAGACGGTATAAAATAAATTGTTGTTCTAATTGAATACTACATTGAACTGTTTTGCTGGAAACATTTTCCTACTAATGCACATAAAATCATAGTCTGGATCTTACAGAGCTGGAGCACAAATTGTTCATCCCTCTTCCTTATTGCAAGAATCAGCCTGCAGCTAACATACCCCAAAAAAGGCAGTCCCACAACCATAATACACTGCTGCTGGGCTGGAATGGGATATCCACCTCTCAGTGGGAGGAGATCCTATCATTGAGAGCAGCTGCCTAATCTGATTGCCAGAACTCAGTAGTGGGTGGCACTGGGACCACAAGCAGATCGACAGGGAAGGCAGCCATGGCATTTCTGACAGAGATTAGTCAGGGGTGTTGGATGGGAGGGATCAGGCAGCCCTGGGGGGCGGGGGGGGGGTGGTGGTGGTGGATGGAGGGTGAAGGGGGTGGGAGTGCATGTTTTAGAGATGAGGTAGCAAGGAACAAAGTCTGGGGTTGGGGTGTGTATAATAGAACATAGAACATTACAGCGCAGTACAGGCCCTTCGGCCCTCGATGTTGGCCCTCCAAATGCCTATCCACTGACTATTTGAATGCCCTTAAAGTTGACGAGTCCACAACTGCTGCAGGCAGGGCATTCCACGCCCTTACTACCCTCTGAGTAAAGAACCTACCTCTGACATCCGTCCTATAATTACCACCCCTTAAGTTAAAGCTATGTCCCCTTGTGTTAGCCATCACCATGCGAGGAAAAAGGCTCTCATTGTCCACTCTATCTAACCCTCTGATCATCTTGTATGCCTCAATTAGGTCACCTCTTAACCTCCTTCTCACTAACGAAAATAACCTCAAGTCCCTCAGCCTTTCCTCATAAGACCTCCCCACCATAGCAGGCAACATCCTGGTAAACTTCCTCTGCACCCTTTCCAATGCCTCCACATCCTTTTTATAATGCAGCGACCAGAACTGTACGCAATACTCCAAGTGCGGCCGCACCAGAGTTTTGTACAGTTGCAACCATGACCTCACGGCTCCGAAATTCAATCCCTCTACCAATAAAAGCTAACACAGCGTACGCCTTCTTAACAACCTAGAATATATTGGGGGGATTATATATTGTGGGATGGGGTAATATATTGGGTTGGATGCCCCCCCCCATGTGCAAAGGGTACCCCCACATGATGTACGCTCCTTCCCTTCTCCCATTATAAAAATGTTTTTAAAAATGGCCTGCACAACCAACCATATATGGTATGGCAAGTGTGTATACACAGTCAATTGACTTGTTAACAACTCCAATGGATCTTTAATTTTTTATTTAAGTACATCAGGTGGGCTGTCAATTTTGACACCACCTACTAACTCATGGGAGAGAGTTCTGGGTGGAATTCTGGCAAGCAAGTGATAGACATGCCACCCCTTAATATTTTTTGTGCTCCCCTGCCCAAAACATGCCCAACTGGGTGCTGTAATGTCCAGCCACATATCTTATAAAGATTTCTCATGGTTAAATAATTGGACACGATCTTCCCGCTGGCAGGATCTTCTGGTCTGGCCACCGGCGCACTCCCACCACGGTGGCATGGGGTGAAATCACTAGGAGATGCCATTGACAAGGACAGAGCCAGAAGATCGCACTACCGGCCAACAGCGTGCTGCCTCCCGCCACCAAGAAAAATAATATGAAGAGGCCAGAGAATCCTGGCAAAAGTGTTTTCTATAAAATCTGAGATCCTTTATTAAAATAACAGCCATCCATTTTCAAAAGTTCTGTAACAACATGTTTGTCCTAAAATGTTGTAAAGCCTGCCATCTATGAAATTTAATACTAATCTCCTAATGCTGGTGTAACCTCTGAACAAGTTTGCCAAAAATATGTTGAACAATATGACAATGAATCTTTGTATTAATCTATGTTCAGCTACAAGCAGTTGTTTAGAAATATTTTCTTGCTGCAATGAAATGTTTGTCAAAAGCAAACAAATATCTCTTTTGCTGAGCTAACATAAATTTTACTATTTTAATTTTTTTTGCTGTCCAGCTTCCCATAGTAAACTCCCTATATCACCACATTTTAGAACTGTATTGGTGTATTTTTCTTTTCATTTATTTGTTATTTCTCCCTTTGAAATGCTTTTCAAATGATGAGCTCCCTTTTCTACCCTAATGTAAGCCAAACCTAGATTAGTTATTATACACCTACAATAATTTACACCTCTAACTTGCCAACTTTATTTTGGATACAATCTGCATGGTGGCATACATGCAACCTCTACCTATCGAGATATTTGGTAATCCTAAACTCTCCTTTTCATGTCCTGGTTTGTAATATTTTCTTAGTATTCTTATATATTGTTCCAATGCTCCTTGCCACATTTTTATTTTCATCCCCAGATACCTTTCCACATCACTATGAAACATATGGAGTAATATCTGATCAATTTTCAAACAATGTGTAGAAGCTTCTACTTTTCCACTGTAAATTTCACCTCTCACTGATCTGCAGCTTTTACATAATTCCTTTTCTAAATTCTTGGTTCATCCTCTGACTTGACTGCCATCCTATTTTCGTATCATTTTTAATCAATCCATGATTAATAGCGCTGAGGGAATCTTACCGGCAGTTGATCAGCACGTAGGTCCTCACTGGCTAGGATCACGTTTGGTCTCCAGCAACAGGGACCAGGCGTAATGACCTTACTACTGAGACCGGAGGCCATTGAGGCCTCCAGATGGTCACGGACAGAGGGGCAGTGTCCATTGAGCATGCCAGCCTGGTTCTTTCAGCCTGGGACCTTGACAGTGCTAGCCTAGCACCCTGGCACTGCCCACCAGGTGGCCTGGCATTGCCAGCCTGGCATGCTGGCAGTGCATAATGGACACCTTAGCGCTGCCCACCAGGCACTGGACAGTGCAAAAGAGTGGGGGGGGGGGGTAGTAATGGGGGTTGTGTAGTGAATGAGGGTGATTGTAATGGGGGGGGGTTGCGATTGGCAGGATGATCAGGTTAGTGGGAAAGGTGAAGGTGATGCCTGGGGAAGTAACAATCTCCTAATGCGTTGTACTATTGTACACATCGCATTGGGAGATCAAGCGCATGCACAATGTCACCCTCTAGCAGTCAGGTAATTTCTTGGCGTGAGTAGACTTCGTCCACTGTCTGTTTGGTGAGACTCACACTGAGCCTCATTATTTTCTCTAAGTGGCATAAGATAGTGTCTGAGGGCTTGCCCAAAAAATGGGTGCGATTCTCTCCCATTTTCACACTTGTTTGGCACTTAAAACGTTTTTGGTAAGATCTCCATAATGAATCTCCAGAATGAACATGCTTGATCAATTGAGTCATTTTTCATGTTACATGCATTCTTATATTATTGCTTATAATGTTGTTTGGGATAGATTAGTTAGTTGAGTGAGGGTTAATATCATCTTTCTTCTGCTGAATGAATGAAAGTTGACCTTAATTCTTCAGACAGCATAATAGTACAAAGTGCAATTATAGTTGCAGTTGTAAACATGTGCAAAATGCAGTTAAAAAATGTACAAAATCTTAAAGCAGCAAACTATACAGCAGTAAAACAGCACAGATGGCTTACTTCGATGCACTCAGCATTACTTCAAAAGATCGCTGCTGAAAGATCGCTACTTTAAATCAATGCTTGTTACTTAACGTATAAACGCATTTGTTAATTCTATCACATTTGTCAGATAAAAATGAGGTGCTTAAAATTCCAGATTCCACAGTGATAGCTAATTTGGTTTTCTATCAACCTGGAAACTACCAAAATAATATAATCTGAACAAAACAATCCAAACTTTGTTCCATCTACTTTTACTGCAGATTTTAAAAAAGTCCACTTTGTGCTCTGTGCTAAAGCAGCTGGTAACCAAGATGATTAAAATAGGTTTATATAAATGGTCTGAGACAACTCCCTACTGCTTTCAACCCCTATAAAACACAAATGTATGCATCAGACTGTAACTTAGTACCACATGATATGGGTTATGCTTTGAAGACAAGAATCATTTTTTAAACACGAATGTTTATTATGTCAGTAAACACAGCAGTCAAATTGCGCACAGCAAGACTTGCAAACAGCAAATGAACACGTGCCCAATTAATTTGGATCTGCCCTGATGGCATAAGACACTATTTAAAGCAAACTTTTACTTTCTTATTCTGCTAGCACTAATATTCTCATCCTAGACAATACTCAGCACAGAATGTGTAGCAATGTTTATTGCTGTAGACTTTATTTAAAAGAATAAACATGCAAAATATCGACTGAGATCTTATGGCAGTGAAGTAGGATCAAGCAGCCAACAAATTTAACACCCAGCATTCTGTTCTTTACTGAAAACTGATTTCATGGTACAAGATCAAGTAAACATTTACATGGGATTGTTATATTTAGGTTATAGCTAGGGGTTTTGAATTTTTATGTCAGAATACCAGCAGGTTACATGTAGGAACGATTCCTGACAAAACAAAAATATCAAGTCCTTAATGTAAGCAAGACTTTCAAATGAACTTCCACACTATGTTTGTACAGAATAGGATCATTCGCAGGAAGTTCTTTGTAGATGTTACTGTACAGACAGAAAATGATCTGAAATCAGAGACAAGTAACAAGTATCTTTTTCATTTCAATTTGCTATCATCTTTCCCTAAGTTGATGACACACGTTAACGTATAATTCCATGATTGTTAGTTCGTCTTATATGCTGCTTAAGAGGCAGAAAAAGCAGTAAACCTGAGGATTGGGGCAAATTTAAAATCCAGCAGAGGAGAACAAAGGATTTAATTTGAAAGAGGAAAATAGAATATAACAGTAGGCTTGTAGAAAGCAAAAACTGACTGCAAAAGTCTCTATAGATATATGAAAAGAAAATGACTGGTAAAGAAAAATGTAAGTCCCTTACAATTAGAATCAGGTGAATTCATAATGGGCAACAAGAGATGATAGATCAGCTGAACAAATACTTTGATTCTGTCTTCACTCAGGAAGACACAAATAACCTTCCAGAAATACTAGGGGACAGAGGATCCAGCGTGAAGGAGGAACTAAAGGAAATTCTTATTCTATAGGAAATTGTATTGGGGAAATTGCTGGGATTAAAACCCAGGCCTGATGCTCTACGTTCCAGATTACTTAAGGAAGTGGCCCTAGAAATAGTGGGCACATTGGTGATCGTTTTCCAGCATTCAATAGACATTGGAAGAGTTCCAATGGATTGGAGGATAGCTAATGTAACCCCACTTTAAAAAAAGATGGAAAGAGAAAACAGGGAATTATAGGCTGGTTAGCCTAATATCGGTGATGGAGAAAATGCTAGAATCAGTTGTTAAGGATGTAATAACTGAGCATTTGAAAAGTGGTGACAGGATCAGTCCAAGTCAGCATGGATTCACTAAAGGGAAATCATGCTTGACAAATCTTTTGGAATTTTTTGAGGATGTGACCAGTAGAATGGACAAGGGTGAACCAGTGGATGTTGTGTATCTGGACTTTTTGACAAGACTTGTGACAAGGTCCCACACAAGAAATCAGTGATCAAAATTAAAGCCCATGGTATTGTGGGTAACGTATTGACATGGATAGAGAACTGGTTGGCAGACAGAAAGCAGAGATTGGGAATAAACAGGTACTTTTCAGAGTGGCAAGCAGTGACTAGTGGATACCACAGGGTTCAGTGCTGGGAGCTCAGCTAGTCACAATATGCATTAATGATTTGGACTAAAGAATTGAATGCAATATCTTCACATCTGCAGATGACACTAAGCTGGGTGGTAGTGTGTGCTGTGAGGAGGATGTTAAGAGGCTGCAGGGTGACTTGGACAGGCTAGCTGAGTGGGCAAATACAACATAATGTGGATTTGGGGGTAAAAAAGGAAGGAAGATTATTATCTGAATGGTGGCAGTTTAGGAAAAGGGGATGTGCAACGTGACATGGGTGTCATGGTGGAAGACTCGCTGAAGGTTGGCATGCAGGTATAGCAAATGGTAAGGAAAGCTAATGGCAAACTCACCTTCATAGCAAGAGAATCTGAGTATAGGATTTATACAGGAAGATGCAACACCTTGAGTATTGTGTACAGTTTTGGTCTCCTAGTCTGAGGAAGGACATTCTTGCTGTTGAGGGAGTCCAATAAAGGTTCACCAGACTGATTCCTGGAAATGGCAGGACTGTCATATGAAGAGATTGGATCAACTGGGCTTGTATTCACTGGAATTTAGAGGAATGAGAGGCAATCTCATAGAAACATATAAAATCCCAATGGGACTGGACAGGCTAGATGCGGGAAGAACATTCCAATGTTGGGAAAGTACAGAATCAGGGCTCTCAGTTTCAGAATAAGGGATAAGCCATTCAGGACTGAGATGAGGAAGAACATCTTCAATAAGAGAGTTGTGAACCTATGGAATTCTCTACCACAGAAAGCTGTTGGGGTCTGTTTATTAGATATGTTCAAGAGATAGCTGGATGTGGCTAAAGGAATCAAGGACTATGGAGAGAAAGCAGGAGTGGGATACTGGAAGTGCACGATCAACCATGATCATATTGAATAGTGCTGCAGGCTTGAAGGGCCACATGGCCTACTCCTGCACCGGTATGCTATGTTTCTGTGTTTCTATTCTTCACAAATGATCCAAGACATTGAATTTACACCTGCTGGTGATTGATTAAAAAGAGGATAGTTACTTAGCCCTCTGATGCTACAGCTTCTCACCATGTTTTGATGTCAATCTATTTCTTTTGATTAGTCAATTGGCACAACCTCAGGAAAAGCAGCAGGATCCTTCTTCAAATATACAGATCAGATCCCAATGATATAATCAGGATTCAATCAGCAATTTTAGATAGAAGTTTGAGCAGGCGAAGGGATAGCTTCCATGCCAGGTCAGGCCTATCAGGCGATGCAGAGAAGGCCCAGTATGGGGAATTCCTACGCCTGCTGGTCAGCTTGGACGTGAATCAGGCCTGGTTTGGGTGGATCATAGAGAAAAAAAAATGGGCTGAGGCTGAGCCGAAAATCAGCCAGTTTCCACATCTGGATTCCCTGCTTTGAAGCAAGTGATACTGACGTGCACAATATCACTCTCTGTTTAAAAGAAATCTGAATTGATTTATTCTGGTCTGGAATTTTCTCACTATTACAGCAAGAGATCATCTGTTTATTTATTTATCAACATTAATACTTGTATAATATTGTTAAACAAAAAACTCTCCCAATAGTTGTTTCTAGAATTATAATGTGTGTTTGCTGTAAGATATTCTTTGTAAAATGTTAGGGAAGGCTATTTGGACCATCTAGTCCTTGGGATTTGTCTCTCTTTTGTGTCATTAATTTCTCCAGTACTGTTCTTTTGTTTACTTTAATTTTATTGAGTCCCTGTCCCTGATTCAGTTATGGTTTCTTTGGGGTGTCTCATGCAGACTTAACCTAATTAATAACATTATTAATGTTAATAATATTAATGTTATCAATTGTTAGGTCCATTTCTCTAATGTAATTGCAGAAGTATTTAGTGCTGATTTTGATATCCCTTACAAGTTTCTTTTCACACTCCCTTTTGATGTCTCATTATCTGCTTTGTCACTCCTTGCTGCTCTATGCACCTTTCTCATTCACCATGATATGTGCATTTTATATTTTTGTCTGCATATTATTTTAATTTTAGGTTGCTTCTTATCTCAGTTGCCCATGGCTGGCTTTTTTGGCGAATGGAGCTCTTACTTTTCGGAACAGAAATAGGTTTGGTGGCACATTAACTTATTTTTGAACACCTTCCACTGATCTTCTGTTGTTTTGCCTTTTAATAGTTTTGCCCACTTTTTCTGTTTCATCTCATTGCAATCAGCCTTACTAAAATCTAGAATCCCATTAGCTGTTTCATGTTTCAAATTCTCAAGCATTACATTTAATGCTTGCTACTAGATAAGTGGTTATGCACTGCCAGGCTGTTAGCTAAATCTGGCTCATTGCTGAATCTAATGTGGCATTTTCCTTGTTGATGGTTTGACATATTTTTGTAGCATACTATCCTAAATATAAAGAACAAAGAGAATTACAGCACAGGCACAGGCCCTTCGGCCCTCCAAGCCTGCACCGACCATGCCGCCTGACTTAACCAAAATCCCCTACCCTTCCGGGGACCATATCCCTTCATTCCTATCCTATTCACATACTTGTCAAGACACCCCTTAAAAGTTACTACCGTATCCGCTTCTACTACCTCCCCTCGCAACAAGTTCCAGACCCCACTACCCCCTGTGTAAAAAATCTGCCTCGTACATCTTCTTTAAACCTTGCCTCAAACCTATGCCCCTAGTAATTGACTCTTCCACTCTGGGAAAAAGCTTTTGACTATCAACTCTGTCCATGCCTGTCAATCTTGTAGACTTCTATCAGGTCTCCCCTCAACCTCCATTACTCCAGTGAGGACAAACCAAGTTTCTCCAACCTCTCCTCATAACTAATGCCCTCTATACCAGGCAACATCCTGGTAAATCTTCTCTGTACCCTCTCCAAAGCCTCCACATCCTTCTGGTAGTGTGGTGACCAGAATTGAACATTATATGCCAAGTGCGGCCTAAGGTTCAATAAAGCTGCAGCATGACTTAACAAGTTTTAAACTCAATACCCTGGCCGATGAAGGCAAGCATGCCATATGCCTTCTGGACTAGTTTTCCTCCTGCATTGCCACTTTCAGTGACCTGTGAACCTGTACACCCAGATCCCTTTGCCTATCAATACTCATAAGGATTGTGCCATTTACTGTATATTTCATATCTGTATTAGACCTTCCAAAATGCACTACCTCACATTTACATAAGAACATAAGAAATAGGAGCAGGAGTAGGCCATCTAGCCCCTCAAGCCTGCCCCGCCATTCAATAAGATCATGGCTGATCTAGCAGTGGTTCAATTCCACTTACCCACCTGCTCCCCATAAGCCTGAATTCCCTTATTGGTCAGAAGTCTATCTACCTGTGACTTAAACACATTTAATGAAGTAGCCTCCACTGCTTCAATGGGCAGAGAATTCCAAAGATTCACTACCCTCTGGGAGAAGAAGTTCCTCTTCAACTCTGTTCTAAATTGACTCCCCCTTATTTTGAGGCTGTGCCCTCTAGTTCTTGTTTTCTTTCTAAGTGGAAATAATCTCTCTGCTTCCACCCTGTCTAGGCCCTTCATTACCTTATGTATCTCTATAAGATCATTCCTCGGTCTTCTAAACTCCAATGAGTACAGGCCCAATCTACTCAATCTCTCTTCATAAGCTAACCCCCTCGTCTCTGGAATCAACCTGGTGAACCTTCTCTGCACTCCCTGCAAAGCCAGTATATCCTTTCGCAAATAAGGGGGCCAAAATTTCACACAGTACTCTAGTTGCGGCCTCACCAGTACCTTGTACAATTGCAGCAAGACCTCCCTGCTTTTATATTGCATCCCCCTCATGATAAAGGCCAACATTCCATTTGCCTTCTTGATCACCTGCTGCACCTGCAAACTGAGTTCTTGTGATTCATGCACAAGGACCCCCAGGTACCTCTGCACAGTAGCATGTTGTAATTTTTCACCGTTTAAATAATAGTCCATTTTACTGTTATTCCTTCCAAAGTGGATAACCTCACACTTGCCAATGTTATACTCCATCTGCCAGATCCTCGCCCACTCAGTTAGCCGATCTAAATTTCTCTACAGACTTTCTGCATCCTCCACGCAATTTACTTTCCTACTCATCTTTGTGTCATCCACAAACTTTGTTACCTTACACTCAGTCCCCTCCTCCAGATCGTCTATGTATATGGTAAACAGTTGAGGCCCCAGCACCAATCCCTGCGGCACTCCACTAGTCACCAACTGCCAACCGGAAAAGCACACATTTAATCCAACTCTCTGCTTCCTGTTAGACAGCCAATCCTCAATCCACGCTAACACTTTACCCCCAACTCCATGTACCTTAATCTTATGCAGCAACCTTTTGTGAGACACCTTATCAAACGCCTTCTGGAAATCTAAAAACACCACATCCACCGGTTCCCCTCTGTCAACCGCACTCGTCACATCTTCAAAAATCCAGTAAATTCATCAAACATGACTTTCCCTTCATGAATCCATGCTGCGTCTGCTTGATCGAACCATTCTTTTCCAGGTGTCCTGCTATTTCTTCCTTAATGATGGATTCCAGCGTTTTCCCAACTACGGATGTTAAGCTAACCGGCCTATAATTACCCGCCTTTTGTCTACTTCCTTTTTTAAACAGTGGCATTACATTAGCTGTTTTACAATCAGCTGGCACCTCCCCAGAATCCAGTAAATTTTGATAAATTACAACTCACGCATCTGCTATTACTTCTGCCGTTTCTTTTAGTACCCTGGGATACATTCCATCCGGACCCGGAGACTTGTCTACCTTTAGTCCCATTAGCCTACCAAGCACTACCTATTTAGTAATAGTAATTGTTTTAAGGTCCTCACTCTCTACAGTCCCACAACTGTCAGTTATCGGTACGCTATTTGTGTCCGCTACTGTGAAGACTGACACAAAAAACTTCTTTAAGGCCTCGGCCATTTCCTCATTTGCCATTATTAAATCCCCCTTCTCGTCTTCTAAGGGTCCAACATTTACTTTAGCCACTCTTTTCCTTTTTATATATTTGTAAAAACTTTTACTGTCAGTTTTTATATTTTGTGCTAGTTTAGTTTCATAATCTATCTTTCCTTTCTTTATCACTTTCTTAGCAGTTTTGTTGTTTTTTTAAAGCTTTCCCAGTCTTCTAGTTCCCCACTAATTTTGGCCACTCTGTGCACATTGCTTTTTAATTTGATACTCTCCTTTATTTCCTTAGTTATCCATGGCTGATTATTCCTTTTCTTACATTCCTTCTTTTTCACCAGAATATATTTCTGCTGAGTACTGAGAAAAATCTCCTTAAAAATCCTCCACTGTTCCTCAGCTGTCCTACCAACTAGTCTGCGCTCCCATCTACATTAGCCAATTCTGCCCTCATCCTATCAAAATCCTCTTTGTTCAACCAGAGGACACAGGTTTGGGACCCTACTTTCTCACCCTCCATCTATATTAGAAATTCAACCATATTGTGATCACTCATTCCAAAAGGATCCCTCACAAAAAGATCATTAATTTTACCTGTCTCATTACACAGGACCAGATCCAAGATAGCTCACTCCCTCATAGGTTCCGTAACATATGTTCGAGGAAGCTATCCCAACAGCATTCTAAGAACTCTTCCTCGAGTCCACCGCATCCGACTTGAGTCAACCAATCAATATGCAGGTTAAAATCCTCCATGATTATTGCTGTTCCGTTTTTGCACGCATCTGTTATTTGCTTTTTTATAGACCGCCCCACCTCGAAGTTATTATTTGGGGGCCTATAGACCACACCTACCAGTGACTTTTTCCCCTTACTATTCCTTAGCTCCACCCACATCAATTCCACATTTTGCTCCTTAGAGCCTATATCGTCTCTCACTACCGCCCTGATGTTATCCTTAATTGACAGAGCTACCCTGCCTCCTTTTCCTTCCGTTTATCCTTTCGAAACATCTGATACCCCTGGATATTCAGTTCCCAGTGGTCACCCTGCAACCACGTTTCTGGAATGGCCACTAGATCTTACCCATTTGTACTGATTTGTGCATCAACTCATTCTCTTTGTTTCGAATTTGTCCGGATTAAACTCCATCTGCCATCTTTCCGCCCAAGTCTCCAATTGATCTATATCCTGCTATGTCCTCTGATGGTCCTCATCGTTATCCGCAAATCCACCAACTTTTGTGTCATGCACAAACTTACTAATCAATCCAGATACAATTTCCTCCAAATCATTTATATATTACAAATAGCAGCAGTCCCAGCACTGATCCCTGAGGAACACCACTTGTCACAGCCCTCCGTTCAGAAATGCACACTTCCACTGCTACCCTCTGTCTTCTTTGTCTGACCCAGTTTTGTATCCACTTTGCCAGCTCACTTCTGATCCCATGTTACTTCACCTTCTGCACTAGTTTGCCAGTGAGGGACTTTGTCAAAGGCCTTACTGAAGCTTGCTTCAGCAAAGTTTATTTTTCATACAGCTTAGTGGAATTCCAAACTCTTTATGGTTCTTTCAACTGTTCCAGCTTTGTCCATTTCTACTCATTACTGATCATTACCCGCCTTTAATAATGCAATTGGGGTTAGCACTAATTGCCAAAGCATGCAATTGCTGATACATTGACAATATAGGTATAGTTTATTGCTCCCTGAACTCTTGGGAACCCAGAGATAGCTGTGAAGTCTGTGAATCTCTGAGCCTGGCTATTCTCCTGTCAGTCACAGCAACAACCAGTGCTACCGAACAGCTCATGATGGTCTTTGCAGCTTTTGCACCCTTCGACAGGCTACATTCACATAATGATGGGCTGTCCTGTACAGGGCGTAGAATCATAAAATCTATAGTACAGAAGGAGGCCATTTGGCCCATCGAGCCTGCACAGACAATCCCACCTACATTCTATCCCCATAACCCCAAATATTTATAGTCCTAATTGCCTGACACTAATGGGCAATCTATCATGGTCAATCAACCTAACCCGCACATCTTTGGATTGGGGAGGAAACCAGAGCACCCAGAGGAAACCCACACAGACACAAGGAGTGTGCAAGGCCTCTCCCTGAGGCCAAAATTGAGCCTGGGTCCCTGGTGTTGTAAAGCAGCAGTGTTAACCACTGTGCCATCATGCCATCTTGAGTGGGATTTTCATTTGCACGTGGACGCATGAGTATCTCCAGAACGGCGAGAAGTCACCCGGCAGACCACTTTGGAAACTGATGGGAAGGCAGTGAGTAATTTAAATCTTTTTTTAATCTATTTTAAATATGTAGATAAGTTAATTATCGGACCTTTTAAGTCCCAATTGAATCTCCCATCCCACCAGGAGTATTTCATTCAGGCAGGGGTCCCCACGTTCAGGGAGCCAGCGGTAGACTCCACCACAACGAAAGGGGGAGCAATCGGGGCCCTCCAAGGGGGTTGGGTGGTGGGGGGGTGGTGTCTCCTGGGCATGGGCACTCTGGCAGTGCTAGCCTGTGTCCCCAGCACTGCCCAAGGGGCAAAGTGCCCAAGCCGAGGAGCACCTTGGCACTTCCCTTTGGGCTTATTCAAGAAATTTACCCCTCTGACACGTGCTGGTCTGCTTTTCCCAATCCAGATGAAAGCCTCCATTAAAACCACTCTGCTTTTACTACATGCTTGTCTAATCTCAATATTAATACAGGTATCACTTCACAGCTACTACCAGAGCCTATACACAACTTCAGCTACATTCTTTGATCCCTTTACTGCTCAGAGGCCAAATTTAATGGGGGTGGGTTTCTCACCTTGCCACCTATGTATTCTACTAGTCCCTTAGGCTGCAACTGGGGATCATTAAATTCTGTCCTTAAAGTACCTTACTGCCTGCTCGCCACTCATTATGTACTCTCTTATCATGGAAGTGATTTTAGCCTTAGTGATCCTTCAGGCTGCACCTCCCTTTCTACCATTTACCTATCATTCTAGCAACTTCACAACCTGCTGAGTTTAGTCCTGACCATTTTGCAGCTTTCTTTTAAATGCAATACTCCAAATTAATCATTCTGATTTGTCAACAAGAATTCCTAATTATGCACTGCCTTAAACTCAATCATTGATATTTAATTTCATTTTGATTAATTTAAATATTAGAAACATCATAATATCTGAACCAAAGTTGAAATGTAGCACCTCACTAAAATTCCAAGTACCTACACACAATTTTATATTTTTGGAATAATTAATCTGCGCTCGCCAAAAAGTGTAAAGGACAATTTGGGTTGTTTTTTTCCCTTTTTGTCCTTAATGTGAGTGTCAAATTATTGCAGGCTATGTATAACATAGGGCAGACACACAACAAAGTTCCTTCCAACCTGAACAGCTGCATAGCAAATGAAAGTATAATTTTTCATTTTGAAGACTCGTAATTTGGATTTGTCTGCTTTACATAACTGTCAAAAATTCCATTCCATACATTATTAATAGAGGAGTATGACTTTAAACAGGAAACCTCAGTCTGCAGAAATAGTGTAAGATCCTACTTTCACATAAGTCATATTATGGGTTATATGCAAAGGGTTGGTTCCCTGCACCTCAGAGTAATTTTTTTAGGCAACAGCCCTTTAAGTAGTCTGAGGTGAAACTTCAGTCTGTTTCCAGGAGGAAGCTGCAGTGAGCTAGATCCAAGTTCAGAGGAAGGGATCTCTGCACACAGGTAGTGTCTGCACGAAGGGTAGCCACTTTTGATTCTGCAGGTAGGCTAAGGAGGCAGTGTTCAATGATAGACTGGGACAATCAAGAACACCTGAGATCTCACTGTGGCCAGGCCAGCGAGGTGGGGTGGAAGGTGGGGGAAATAAGAATATGTATTAGACAGAGTGAGGAGGTTGGGAACATGGACATGGGGAGGCATAATTGTGGGAAGGGCCCTCCAACTGGCACCAGGGCAGGATCCCAGCAAGAGGCACCCCTCTTCCCCCTTAAACTGGCTAATGGCATGCAGGATTAAACCTGCTAGACTGCATGTTGATTACCAGCCGCATTATTTCAGAGCAGTGGTAGGATGATGCCCTTATTTGGGCATTAATTGCTCACTTAAAGACCTCAATTGGGCCACAGGTGGGCTTGCAAGTTCATGTTGGGGGGAGGAGCAGGCACACTGCTGATGGCACAGCACCCTAACTTATCGTTCTACTTGGCTGCTACTGCCCGCAGGTGTCCTGTAAAATTCAGCTCTATAGTACTGGGAGTGTGATTGGAAGGTCTAACCAAAGAATAATGAGCTGGCAACGAGAAATAGCAGAATAAAAATTAGATCTGATCTGCATTAACTTCAAGTATTAGGTCTGTCTTAATATAATCAAGTGCAATTGTTTTCTTTCCAGAAAATGAAATGCTGGGCTATGGGCTAGCCACTGCAGACATCACAGCGCCACATCTCAACAGGGGCTTCCTCCGATCTGCTCCTTAATGGGTCACCTCACTCTTTTTATGCCTTTTATTGTTTTTCTTTTTTCTGACAAGTGTTTCTGACAAGACTCCTTTTTGTTTCATTAACAGTGTTTTCTGTTTCTCAGCATGCTGCTGCAGAGTGTTTGTACAGCCTAGAAGGGGACTGAATTGGAATGGAATTAGTTTCCTCCTGTAGATTTTTTAGGGTTCATTAGGTGGTGTCATGCAAATGCAGTTCACTTAATAGATTTAATTGTACTATGAGCTTGAAATTTAACTGTAGGAAACTAAAACTAGTTACAGAACAGTTTACCTATGGATAGGAACAGCACACTTTATGCTTTACATGCTACCATCCCAGTGACTTTAGTCCAAAATAAATTTTGCATTCATCAAAGATCTGGGCCGGGATTCTCCCCAAAAAATTCTATGTGTTGAATGTGTGTGAAAACTGGAGTTAAATCACGTTGGTTTCTTCAGTATGAATTCAAAGAAGAATCTCCCACACTCCGTGCACTGCAGAGTGCAATAGCATAAATCATATTAGGAATCTGTGGGTAGGGCCTATTCCTGCCCAGGAGGCTGGCAGCATAGTGCTGAGCAGGCCACTGCACATGTACCGAACTGTCAGTGCTGAGATCGGTGCATGCACAATGGCCCCTGTCTGCCGGCTTCCAATTGCTGGCCAGCCACTGGCACGGTAGCACAGTGGTTAGCTCGGTTCAATTCCGGCCTCAGGTGGAGTTTGCACATTCTCACCATGTCTGCATGGGTTTCCTCCAGGTGCTCTTGTTTCTTCCCACAGTCCAAAGACCTGTGGGTTATGGTTGATTGGCCATGCTAAATTGACCCTAGTGAAATTTACTGGAGTTCTATGAGGATGTGTCTAGGGCGGTGGATAGAGGAGAGCCGGTGGATGTGGTCTTTCTGGATTTTCAGAAGGCGTTTGACAAAGTACCTCACAAGAGGTTATTGCAGAAGGTCGAGGGACATGGAGTTGGGGGTAGGGTGTTAGCGTGGATAGAGGATTGGTTGTCAAATAGGAGGCAGAGAGTGGGGGTCAACGGGTGCTATTCGGATTGGCGGATGGTGACTAGTGGAGTGCCCCAGGGGTCGGTGCTGGGGCCTCAGCTTTTTACCATTTATGTAGATGATCTGGAGGAGGGAACCGAGTGTAGGGTGTCGAAATTTGCTGATGACACCAAGATTGGGGGAACGGCAAATTGTGCGGAGGGTGTGGAGAGTCTGTAGAAGGATCTAGATAGGCTGGGCGAATGGGCCAGGAAATGGCAAATAGAATTTAATGTTGGCAAGTGTGAGGGTGGTCCATTTGGTAGGAATAATGGTAGGAAGACTATTACTTACGTGGCGAAAAACTGCGCAGGCGACGGTGCAGAGGGACCTCGGGTCCTTGTGCATGAGTCGCAAAAACCCAGCTTGCAGGTGCAGCAGGTGGTCAGGAAGGCGAATGGGATGCTGCCTCATAGCGAGGGGGATTGAATATAAAAGTAAGGGAGGTCTTGCTGCAGCTGTATAGGGCATTGGTGAGGCCGCAGCTGGAGTACTGTGTGCAGTTTTGGGTGCCGCACCTGGCGCAAAGATATTTTGGCCTTGGAGGGAGTGCAGAGGAGGTTTACTAGGCTGATACCGGAGTTGAGGGGGTTGAGCTATGAGGCAGAGCTGAATAAACTAGGCTTGTACTCGTTGGAGTTTAGAAGAATGAGGGGAGATCTCATTGAGACGTATAAGATGTGAATGGGATGGATAGGATAGAGGTGGAGAGACTCTTCCCGCTCAAAAAGACAGTAGGACTAGGGGGCACAGCCTCAAGATAAAGGGGGGTGGTTAGAACGGAGTTGAGGAGGAACTTCTTCACTCAAAGGGTGGTGAATCTCTGGAATTCTCTGCCCGTTGAAGTGGTGGAGGCTGCCTCGCTAAATAATTTTTAAGACGCGAGTTGATGGGTTTTTGATAAGAGAGGGGATTAAGGGTTATGGGGAGAGGGCGGGAAGGTGGAACTGAGCCACGACAGATCAGCCATGATCTTATTGAATGGCGGGGCAGGCTCGAAGGGCTAGATGGCCTACTCCTGCTCCTATTTCTTATGTTCTTCTTATGTTCTTATGTCAGGAGATTAGCAGGATAAATATGAGGGGTTGCAGGAGTAAGGCCTGCATGGCATTTTAGTTGGTGCATACTCAATGGGCCAAATGGCCTGCTTCTGCATTGTAGGGATTCTATGATCCCCTACAACATAGCTGTCCAGCCCCCACCCTCCCCCCCACCCCACATGGCCTGAATGCTGTGCCCCCACCCCCCCCCCACCCCCCACCCCCCCCCCACCCCACCCCCCACCCCCCCCCCACCCCCCACCCCCACCCCCCCCCCCCCCCCCCCCCCACCCCCCACCCCCCACCCCCCCCACCCCCCCACCCCCCACCCCCACCCCCACCCCACCCCCACCCCCACCCCCCCCCCACCCCCCCACCCCCACCCCCACCCCCCCCCCCCAGCCCCCCCCACCCACCCCCCACCCCCCACCCCCACCCCCCCCCCCCCCCCCCCACCCCCCCCACCCCCCCCCACCACCCCCACCCCCACCCCCCCCCCCCCCCCCCAACCCCCCCACCACCACCCCCCCCCCACCGAAGCATGCCTGAGACCAACCTCAATCCCTCCCCTCCAACCCGTGGCATCCCTGAACTTTAATCCTCTCCCCTATTGGCAGACCAGCATTCCTCCCCCCCCCAACCTTCACGGTGCCAACCCCTCCACCAAGTCCCCAGGCAGGCTGAACCCACCCCCCTTCCCCACCTGGACGGCCAGACCCAATTGCAGGCCACCCTCCCTCCCACACCGATTCCGACTGCTGAGTGGCTGCGGGAACTCCTACCCTATCAACTGCCCTAAGAGACCCCGTCCCCATTAGGCCCCACCTTCTTGGCATTGTCCCATGCTAGGTGGGCAGTGCCAAGGTGCCCTCTGGGCTCAGGGCGAGACAACCAGACACACATCGCGCTAATCCAATCCCACTGAAATCTCTTGTCCCGCTGTGCTAATTTTTAGCGCAGCGGAATGGAAGAATTACCTCATCGCCTGATATTCTTAAAGCCCATTAGGTATAACAACAGCTAGATGCAGTGTGTACTTTCACTCTTACTTCAGAATAGCAGTGCATTTTTCCATCCTTGTAACATTTCTGAGATTATTAGGTTAACAGCACATTTCTGCCCACCAGAAATTGGATTAAGATTGTTAAAATCCTTTTCATTTCTGACTCTTATAGGCAGGAGACATAGGAAACCTTAATTCTCGGACTTCTATAGATATCAGACATAGGAAATCTTTATTTTATCAGACTGCGTGGAATTCAGACTCAAATATCTATCAATAAATTTCCTGAAGCATGCCCTCAAAGTTTGTCCTGGAAACTGCTGGAAATGTGCTCAAAGCAGAGATTTAGGTTGAAAGCTGTTCATCAGTATGATTTATAGGAAGGATATATTTTAAGCACACTATTGGGCTGAATTTTACGAGATTTTCAGAGGGGGGAGATGCTAGCAGGCCCGGAGAATTCACTCCTGGGCCTTAGCGTCCAGCTGGTGTGAAAATAGGAGTCCTTCATCAATTTTTTGGGCAAATTTGCATGCCCAATCTTATGCAAAGTGTCTGAAATTTTGGGCGTGACTGTTTCTAGCCATAAGAGGGAGGCGGAGGGGCTTAATTCACCAACAGCTCAGATCTGAGCCACAAACTGCGAATGCACAGAGAAAGCAAAAAAAATGAAGCAGCTCTCCTGACAGAACTCTCCCAGGCCAGATATAGTCTCCACCACCCTCCCCACCCCCCACCACCATGGACACTGGAATCCACCCTACTAATATTACTGACCCCTTTAACCCCCATGGACCCACATGCACATGCCCCTCTCATCATCACCCACTGGCCCTGATGACTGTCTGACCTGATCCTCTCTCTTCCCTGCTCTCAATCATCACAGAGGCACTAATCTCCCACCCTCAATGCTCCATCAGGACATCTGCAAGTGCTGACTTAGCTTCCCCTCCATGGTAACAAGGCAAACTGCTTTGAACTCGCTGGCATGCTCCAACAGGCACCTGACTCAATCAAACTGCCTGCATCTCATCTACCCTAACAAGGGACAATTCTCTAAAAACTCCCAGGATGGAAAGACAGGCAGAGTGTGTAGGATGAAATGGTTTCCAGGAAGTTAACACCCAGATTTTTGTAATCTGAACTGGCCAGGTTGCTGGAGACGAAGGAGGCAAAGTGGGACACCCTGTTCACCCCCCCAGCACGACGTCGTCCCAGGGAAGAGATGGATACTCAGCCTGGGAGGCTGGTGTGTTAGTGCCAGCACACTGGCCAGGAAAACTTCTTTATCACCTAATGCAAATTTCTACCAATGTCATAGTTACTCTTGGAAAATTCAACTTAACTATATTTACTTGAAATTTATGTCCTTCACATCTACACTCCTTTGATGCCCTAAGCCTCAAAGCCCACTGAATTCAGTTTAACTAAATTAATGACATATGCAGATTCACATTTGGAAACAAACCTGCTTCACAGGATAATGAAATAAGTCCAAAAATGTTAAAAACAAATCTTTATTCACACAGGGATAAACTGTCAGGTAAGATAAAACTATATAAAACATTAGTTAGGCTGCAACTTGAATACTGTGTGCAGGTCTCGTCAGCTCATTATAGAAAGCATTACAGAGGATATAGAAGGAGATTTATGTTGTTAGGACTGGAAAATTGTAGCGGTGAGAAAAGATTGGATAAGCTAGAATGGTTCGCCTTCAAAAAGAGGAGTCTGAGGGAGATTTGATTGAGATGTACAAAGTTGTGAGCAAACTGAAATAAAAATGGATGGGAAGGTTGCATTTACTTTAGCATAGAAATCAGTGACTAGGGGGCATATATTTCAAGTGAAATATTAGAGGGAGACTAGGAAAACAGTTTTCACCAAGAGGATTGTCGGGGCTGAAACTCACAGTCTGTAAGGGTAGAGGAGGCAAAATCCCTCAACTACTTTAAAAGTGCCCCTACGGAAGCAAACCTCATGAAGAGCCAGAGTCGATGGCTTTGTGGCGCCATCTTTGGAAGTGAAGGTTTCCCAGCTGTTTCACACCCCCTGCTCTGGTCCTACCACCAGTGGACCCCAGGTTAATCGTTAAGCGACAGAGAAGACCACCCCCCTGACAGGGATTTTGGGGAAGAAGTGGACTTGGGGGGGGAAGGAACATTATGATGGCCACAGAGGATCATTGCTGTGGGCTTTGTTGAATGTGAACTCTCCTATTAGGCAGGTTAAGATTCACCCAATAGGGAAGAAGCAACAGGGGGGGATTTAAAACCAACTGGCCCCACTCAGGCCAGCAGCTGATAAACTCAGGACTGATCTGAACTCTGTAGCTGTTGAACGGCACTCATATCACTGTAAATAAAAAAGTGATTGGTGACTGAAGATTATTACAGGTTCATAAGAACATAAGAAATAGGAGCAGGAGTAGGCCATCTAGCCCTTCGAGCCTGCCCCACCATTCAACAAGATCATGGCTGATCTGAAGTGGATCAGTTCCACTTGCCCGCATTCTCCCTATAACCCGTTCAAGCTTCACTCTAACAAACACCAGTAAATGGAGTTGAGAAACCACGGCCAGAATTCCCCGACCTCGTCCAGGACAGAGATTCTCCGGTCTTGCTGCAGTGAATGGAAATTTGGCTGAGTGCTAAATTCTCTATTCTTATTTTTGGCAGCAGTGACAGGGTATACGAGTATATGACTTTATATGCCTTTCTCTGAACAGAACCTTTCACACACCTGACAAAGGATAAGTTTCCGAAAGCTTGTGAGATTACTATCAAATAAACTGGTTGGACTCTAACCTGGTGTTGTGAGACTTCTTACAGGTTATACGAGACCAGAGAATCCTGGCTCATATCCTTAATTGCAGGATGACATACCATAAGGCAACCACGCTGATAGGAAGGGAATGGAAGTAATGGGTTATTTTCCATGTTGGTTACATCCTTATTTTTACAGTATTGTTAAAGACTGAGGCCAAGATTTTACAACTCCAATGAAACAGGACCTGCTGTGGGAGATTCAGTGATATGGACAAAAGTCCATTGACATTCAGTGGGACCAGGTAATCTCAGCAGCACACAGAGCCAGACTTTAATGATGGATGATTTTCAGACTGTGCAGTCCAACTGATACAATAGGTACATTTATTTTCAGAATACAAAATAAATGCTTCACCTACCTTTCTTTATACAATTTCTCAAACAAATTTATGAAAATGTCTTGCTTCACATGAAAATTCTCAATTTATAAGTTATTTTCAGTTCAAGACAGTATTCTGCTATTCAAAATCCGTTGTTATTTTTACCAATTTATACACTTATGAGCATGTTTATGATGAATGTAGGTCCAAAATATATTCCATACAATTAGGTTTTACCTGAAATTTCTGTTGCAAATACTGAAGCCACCTGTCTTGCTGTGGGTTCAGGAACAACGTGTACCAATGTAGGTGGGCTTGTCTTCACTACTACTTCCACTGTAGGAAAACAAAACTATCAGTTCATAAACTAATCCATTCTGTGGAATGGAACTGTGGAAATCCATAGGAAAGAAGAACATTGTGGCAGGAAATTAGGTGAGTTGACTAAAAGCACTGACAAAATATTAAGCTTCACAAAGGTTTTTAAAGACAAGTAACAAACAGAGGAAGAGAACTTCAGAAACACAGTCAGTAGGCTGTGGGATATGGAATGAAATGTAGGACTGGAGTAAATTGCAAACATTGAACGAGATAAGAACATTAAAAGGCTTGTAAACAAAGGGAAAAGATTTAAATTCAATGCAATGAAAGACAAAATGCCAGTGTAGATCAACAAAAGTAGAACCAATAGATTAATGAAATGAGCACAGACAGGGTGGCAGCAGGAGAGTTATGGATGAGTTTGCAAGCTGAGGAGCTTAGCAGACTTACAGAAGAGATTTACTATATCTTCAGTGAACCAAAGTATGGAAACGGGTTTCAGTGCTGGAGACTACAAGAGGAGCTAAAGACATGCAATGTTGCTGAGAATAACATTTGTAATCTTGGTAGTTGACTGAATAAGGCACACCCCCCGCCCCCCCGCTAGTGGCATTGATACAGTATCTTTAAACACTGCTCATTTTTTCAATTGTTCTATTAATGATTGATTATTTTTAATTTGGTCAAACTCTTCTGAATATCTTCCCATTTTGTGAATTCATCCTGACCCTTTTCAAAATTTTGTTATGCAAGTTAGAATGCATGTTATTTTGTGTCATTTACAACAGCAGTAGAAGGATTTCACTGTGACAAACAGCAGAAAAGGGCTTGATATGCTGGATAAAGTATTGCAAATTTAAATAACCTTTTGTTTCTTAACACAGGGAAGGTAACCTTTCTAGTTATTCATCCATTTTTATCAGCATCTTGCCAGTTCTTCCAAAGTTTTTTGCTACAATGAATGCCTGCTGGAGACATGTATTTGGGAGCTGCCTGGAGGCAGCTGGCTAGGGTGCCCGGGAACCTGTATATACATAGCTCCTGCCACCCCCTCCCCCCAGGGTCACAGCATGGCCACAGGCTAACATAATGGAGGAATTTCCCATTCATAGGCGTGGCCTCTAAACGTGGCCAAAGTTTGTATCAATGAACTTGCGATGCCTCCAAAGGCCACCTCAAGCTGGATGGAGGCTTGTTGTATCTCCATCAATCACAGAATCAGAATCCCTACAATGCAGAAGGAGGCCATTGGGACCATCAGGTCTGAACCAACTCTGCGACACAGCATCGTACGCAGTTTCTGTCCCCATCTCCCCACATATTTACCCCACTAATTCTCTAACCTATATATTTTGGGACACTAAGGGACAATTTAGCATTGCCAGTCAACCTAATGTGCACATCATTGGACTGAGGGAAGAAACCAGAGCACCTGAAGGAAACTCACCCAGCCACGGGAGAACATGCAAACTTCACATAGTCACCCAAGACTGGAATTGAACACGGTCCCTGGTGCTGTGAGGAAGCAGTGGTAATGACTGTGCCACCATGTCACATTTGCAAGATGAAAGCTGGATTCCTATCCCAGATAGGGAGTTTTTCCTATGGCAAAATTGAGGTTGCAACAGATTTAATTTACAAGCCTGAAACTTTTAAAAATGCTGGGGAGGAACTGCTACAAGGTGCATACCACTTCAGCATACAAGGAAAAAAATGACAAAGATTTTGAAAGTTTTGAATGCATATTTTGAACCCCTGAGTGAATGTTACAAATGAACATGTTGTATTCAACATTAGAGTTCAAATTTTAAACAAGACCATTGAATGGTATGTCACACACAACAGTACACATCTAGCAGAGTCATGTGAATGTGGACAGGTAAGATATAATCTTATTAAGGATAGATTGACTCTAGGAGTGACAGACTCCACTGTGAGAACAAATCTACAGAAAGATGAGAAACTGATACAGTGCCAAGGGGGTAGGACCAGAGGGGGTGGGAACTATTGGGTGGGTGATCGATGAGGTTGGGTGCTCTTGCTGCAACTCTGCACTGGGATTGCAGGCAGAGAGAGGGAAGAAGAGATCGGATTTGGTCATCCAGGTGGGCGGGGGACTTGGGAGATCAACTGGTGGGGTCATTGGGACTTACTCCGGGAGGTCCAGGAGGCCAGCGATCGGGGGTGGTGGGGTATCAATGGGGGGTTGTGCGGCTGGCCAGTAATCAGAATTGGCGCATGCACAATGGCCCATTCAGCACTATGCTGCTGGCTTCTTGGGCAGGAATAGACCCCATCTGATTTTCAGAGGGAATCCCTCAGTGTTGGAGAATTGCTCTGAAAATCACGCTGAAAAAGCCGATGGGTGTTACTCCTATTTCCTGCAAATTGGGGACTTACCATTTTTTTTCGAATCCCAGCTGAGCTAGATCATAAGTATGGCAGAGCAAAGCAGGAGATACATTATGATAAGAAATGCTGCAGGCCAAAAGAGTGGAGCAATCATGGACAAAGGGCAAGGTGCAAACTTTGCAGATTTGATTTGATTTGATTTATTATTGTCACATGTAATAGTATACAGTGAAAAGTATTGTTTATTGCATGCTATACAGGCAAAGCATGCCTTTCACAGAAAAGGAAACGAGAGAGTGCAGAATGTAGTGTTGCAATCATAGCTAGGATGTAGAGAAAAATAAACTTAATGCAAGGTAGGTCCATTCAAAAGTCTGATGGCAGTGGGAAAAAAGCTGTTCTTGAGTCTGTTGGTAGGTGACCTCAGACTTTTGTATCTTTTTCCCAGCGGCAAAAGGTGGGAGAGAGTATGTCCGGGGTGCTTGGCGTCCTTAATTATGCTGGCTGCTTTGCTAAGGCAGTGAAAAGTGTGGACAGAGTTGATGGATAGGAAGCTGGTTTGGGCTACATTAACAGCTTTTTGTAGTTTATTGTGGTCTTGGGCAGAGCAGGAGCCATACCAAGCTGTGATACACCCAGAAAGAATGCTTTCTATAGTGCATCTGTAAAAGTTGGTGAGTGTCGTAGTTGACATGCCAAATTTTCTTCGTCTCCTGAGAAAGTAGAGACATCGGTGGGCTTTCTTAACCATTGTGTCAGCATAGGGGGACCGGGATGTGTTGTTGGTGAAGTGGACACCTAGAAATATGAAGCTCCCAACCACCTCCACTTCGCCCCCATTGATATACACAAGGGCATGTTCTCCACTATGCTTCCTGAAGTCGATGACAACCTCCTTCGTTTTATTGACACTGAGGGAGAGATTATTGACACTGCACTAATTCACCAGATTCTCTATCTCATTCCTGTACTCTGTCTCATCATTGTTTGAGATCCAATCCACTACAGTGGTGTCATCAGCAACTTGAAAATCAAGTTGGAGAGGAATTTGGCCACAAAATCATCACAGCATGCATGGGAGAATAAAGATGGAGAAACTGTTTTAACTGCAAGAAGATTAATCATTTTTCAGCGGTAGAAAGCAAAACAACCCTATATAGATGTCCACTGGGGAGATATCAGCACACAAGCCTGATGAAGAATTATACATGATAAACATGTTGGTTCAGTCAGATCCATAGACGATAAATGATTTGTTACTGTTTCAATGGTGGTCACAGAGGGAGAGTATCAAGATAAAAGTGTCTAATTGACACAGGTACTTCATGAAACATAATAACTTCACAGATCTTTTTGAAGTGATTCAACGTGGTGATCTGAAATGAAGTGATGGAAAGTAAAATTGAAGCTATATGCTGGCACACAGAGGACAGGTTAGTCTGACAGCAAGAAAGAAGATTTAGAGTTCCAGATCATAGATGGGAGACAATGGCCACTCATTTCAGCTGAAGCAACTCTTCGATTGTGAATACTAAACCTGCCAACAGCAATTCACAATGTCTCATAGCACACAAAACCATTGATGGCAGAAGAGTTCCTAGAAGGGTTCAAAGATGTAATTACAATGTTGGGATGTCTACCAGGAGAATACCATCCAGAAGTAGATGAGAGCGTAAGACCAATTTAGCATTTGCTGAGAGAGTTCCTGCTACCCTTAAGTGAAGCCTAAAGGACAAGATACAAGGGCTGGAAAAGAGAGGAGTAATCAAAAAGTGACAACTCCTGTAGACTGGATTAGTAGCATGGTAGCAGTGAAACAATGAAGAAAGCTACAAACATAATGACATCCAACAGATCTAAATAAAGTGCTGAAGGGATCTGACTGTCCAGTACCAACCATCGAAGAAATGTTGCTGCAACTAGCCAAGGCAAAGATATTCATTACCCTAGATGTGGAGGATGATTACGGGCAAGTGAAGCTGGATGAAAGCAGCAGCTTACAAATGATATTTGGCATGCCGTATGGGTGATAAAAATGGCTACACATGCCATTTGGTATTTCCACAGCTCCAGAAGAGTACCAATGCAATCAACGTGAAGTAGCTAGTGATTCTCCTGAAGTGGAAGCCATAGTGAGTGATCTACTCCATATAGTGCAGCCACAATGGAAGAAACCATAACAAACCACAATCAGAATTTAATACAACCGCTAAGAGGGAGCTCGCCATATGAATGTGAATTAACGAGGTCAAATTGCAACTGAAGATGCCTGAAGTCAAGTACATAGGTCATGTATTGATGGCAAAAGGTCTTTGACCAGATCGTGACAAGGTCTGAGCTATAGCATTGATGCAACAACCAACAGATGAGAGAAGTGCATCAATAGTTGTAGTCATAAATCATTTAGTTAAATGTTTGCCTAACTTGTTGGCTGAACAGCGTTCACTAACAAATATGTTTTGTGATAACAATGCTAGTGCTGAAGTATTGTGATATCAATGATGAATTAACCTTGCAATGTGACCCCAGTGAGATGGTTCTGGGAGCAACTCTGATATCGCAAGAAAAGAAACAGTCGTATTTGCGTTCAGGACATAAACTCAAACAGATTGAGAAAGAGTGTCTGGTTATTCATTTTGCCTGTGAGCATTTCCATCAATACCTGCCTGAGAGAGACTAAGTAATAATGGAATCCAACCACAAGACCCTTCAAAGCATTTTTTGCAAACTGCTATTATCTGCTTTAAAGCGGCTGCAAAAATGTTACTTTACAGAGATATAATCTGGATGTGACATACAAGCAAGGGAAATAAATGTACATTGCAGATCTGCTATTGACAGCAGCGCTCTCCTTGAAGAATGTTGAGGATGCTACAACAGAATGTGATATCTTCTAGATTCAACATGCAGCCGCAGCTAGACATGAGCTAGAAGCTATCAACCCAGTGGAGACATCGAATCTAACGAGCACCTTGCTCAAATCAGGCGAACTACCCAAACAAGATGCAACTCGACAAGCACGGCAAGAAGTGGAAGGACAGCCTGGGAGCACCAAGAGCACATATATGGTCAAAGAGCATATTGGGAATACTGAAATGAACTGTTTGCTCACCTTGTTCAAAGGTAATGGAGTCATCATCCCTAAGGAGATGAAAGGAGAGATTTGGAAGCATATCCATGCAAACTAACAAGGAATTGAATTGATTCTAAGAAAAACAAGAGATGCTTTTTATTAGCAAAACATCAGCAATGAAATTAAAGACCACACTGGTCAGTGCAGTGCACGCAATGATTAACAAGGTAAACAAACTAAAGAGCTGTTGATGTCGCACAACATCCCAGACAGCCCATGGATGAAACTTGAAGTAGAACTTTTCATTGTATTGTCTTGATAGGCTAATATTTTGATGACTGGGAATTAGACCAGTTGATTTCAACAACACCAAGATAAATAGTAGAACGCCTGAAAACCCATTTCAGTCGTGTGGCATTCCAGACATTGGAATGGGTGACAATGGTCCTCAGTTCACAAATGAAGAATTCAGCCAATTCAGCTGGGATTGAGAAATCTAGCATTGCAAATCATCAGTGCATTATCCCCAGATAAATTGGAAGTCTGAGAGGGAGGGAAAATCATCAACAGATTCATCAAGAAATTGAACAAATCTCACTCTGACATAAACAGCCAAATATCATGGCACAATCATATGCATTTCCGAAGAAAAAATGAAGCTGTTCTTTCACATCAGTCCCAGAGGTCCATGAATCATCAACAACCACAATGGAACAACAGCAGTCACCAGGGCAACAAGGACAACGGGGACAACGCTCTCAAGACAAAGAGCATCATCCAAGAAAATAGTCAACGCACATGCATTTCATTCAAGAAGTCTGCCCAACTTAAAGACTGTAGGGAATGCATGTTCAGAGATTGACTACAATAGCAAATAGTCGTTAATGCATGAGAACAGATGAGTCTTTTGTTTGCCAGGAAGGGGATGTTTGTATCTTATTTCAATATGAAAGGGAGGGGTGTTAGGTTTTGAAATGTAGCCAATTTAATAGGTCTCAGGATTTCCATAGACTCATGTCCATGCCATGTATATTGAGATCTGTTCAATAGAACATCTTACAGAGACACAAACAAATGGAGGCTGCTGTCCTTGTACTTAAAACATTAACCAATCCAACTAGTCAGCAGCTCCAGCAGTCCCAATTGCACTAAGAGTGGATTAGTGAGACAAATAGGCCCAAGGTGAAGCCCCATGGATCCTGGAGCAAGGTAAATCCATGGTATTGTGCAAGGATGGTTTGGTCAGCTTTCAGGGTGGGAAGGGAGATGGGTATGGAGGGTTTTACACAGGAGATGAATAGGAAGAAAGGGTGGTATTATATTAGGGGAACTATCTCCCACTGTGCAAAGGGCATCCACTAAAGATAGTACCCTATCTTCCTTCCTGTCCTTTTCCAAAGCTATTTTTAAAAACGCCCCACCTACTCCTCCTTGACAGCTCATGTGTTATACATTTTAAAGGGTTGCAGGATGCTTTAAGCGTTGATTGAACAAGTTGATGATGTCATTACGGTGTTGATAGAGGCTGCTGTTTTACTTTCAGTTTACATTCAGTGGAGAGCAGAAAACATCTCTTCAATACATCTGTTGTTATTTTGAATCCACGTGTGCACACTTTTTTTTCTGTTGAACACCTATAATCCCTAACATACTTTGGACATTACAGAAAGAGAATTGGTGATGAGGGTGGGATTTTGTTTCATCAAGGACAATGAGAAAATATCCTAAGGAAGGACAAAGTCATTGTGGGTCTTCACATTTTGATTGTTAGAAGGCTGGAGAAAAGCAGCAAAAGGATTAAAGATTATTGATTATATGACATACTAACGTATTAAAATAAGCTTCCTTCAGTCCTGTGACATGGTTCACTAAACTCTACTGATGAGGGGCTGGTAAAATCGAAAGTCAAACTCACACTCTCCAGATTTGGAGCACGTGCCACCGTTCCCGTAGATGGAGTGTGCAGCTCAAAATCCCTCCCTATGTGGCTTATTGATCATTAATTTGGAGCAATTTAATTCTATATCGCAATGGGACTATTTATATAAAAATATAATTTAAAAGTGGTCATTACTAACCTGGATATGCATCAACTCTTGGAATATGAGCAGGTGCAAAGGGTTGAGGCTGTTTAAACAAAAAGAGGATATTCAGCAGGCAATTCAGTAAAGATCTTTAACCTTATCCTTGAAATATATTTTATCATTGCATTTAGTTTTTGGTTTCAGATTTGGGTTTGTTGCCTAGAGAATAGATTGGGGCAACCTAAACATCTTTGAAGTTAAAGTTGAATCTCTAAACTGAAAAAACACTGTCTTCGATCATCAAAACAAAAGAAGTAGTGAAAATAAATTTTGAAATTTACACAACAAACCTGTTTATGATCATTTATTTCCTGAAGAGAACCTCTATAAATCTACTGCCGAATTTTACACTCCATTGAAGTCAAAATTCGGCAAGATGATGTCAAAATCCACCCCATTCTGGCTACGTGCATTACTGGTTCAAATCGGGTTGTTTCAAACAACCAAGCAGAAGCCAAAATATTTAGCTCTGCAGATACTAACATTGCATTACAACAAGTAAAAACAAAGTGATAACAATTCTCTATTCTGTCACCTGGGCAATAAAGCATATTTTATCATATTTTACTGTGGATATATCACTCAGTCCCACAAATGGATAACATCGCATGATCTTTTCATATGCCTTCATATTACCTATTTACGTTCTTTGTTGTGACACGAATTCAATATCATCTGAAACGGATTTGATATTACCCAAATAAGTTTACCTTAAGATCTTTCATAGCCGAATTTAAATTAAGCACTGTGAAGCATCATGATTGCAATATTTACTGCAATAAATGTGAATCTACAACAAATTCAAATATTCTATAGATCATGTATGACTTTCAGGGAAGTCAATGACCTCGTGGTATTATTGTTAGACTATTAATCTGGAAACTCAGATAATGTTCTGGGGGCCCAGGTTCAAATCCCTCCGCGGCAGATGATGGAATTTGAATTCAATAAAAAAAAGTCTGGAATTAACAATTTACTGATGAAACTATTGCCCAATGTTGTAAAAACCCATCTGGTTCACTAATGTAATTTAGGGAAGGAAATCTACCATCCTTACCCAGTCTGGCCTACATGTGATTCCAGAGTCACAGCAACGTGGTTGACTCTCAACTGCCTTCAGGCAACTAATGCTGGCCACCAGTAACGCCCATGTCCCATGATGGATTAAAAAAAACTCTTGTTTACCAACTGTGACAATCTAACTTGCTGCTACTGTTCCTGACCTTAACTGCAACTTTATGGTTTAGTCAGATGATCATTTAACTATACAAATATAGTTTCCATCTTGCATAAATAAATTGTAATGATTGAATTTATTGCCAACAATTCTAAACATTTATTAATTTCTATATTGTAATTAAAGTCAATTAGCTATTTGCAGTAATACTTACAGTTTTTATTGTAGTATCATCTGCAAAGAAGAAAGGTCAGAAAAATGCAGTTACAGAAATTACATATTTATCTTTTCATATAGAAGAATGAAGTATTAAAACTGTCTTGCATTTATATGGAGACTGTCATAACCACTTTACACCCAATTAAGTACTTTTGAATTGTAGTTGCTATTGTAGGAAATATGTCAACCAATATATGCAACAAGCTCCCACAAACAGCAAGCTGATAGGTACCAGATTCTAATTTTAATTGAGGAATAAATATTGGTTAGGACATTAGAGATAACTATCCTACTTTTCAAAGTGGTGCCATGGAACATTTTATGTCCATCTGAAAGGTTAGATACAGTAAACAGTAGGAGTATTAACAAGCAGAGAGATCTGGATATACATGTCACCGATCACTGAAAGTGGCAAAGCGGGTGGATAAGGTAGTCAAGAAAGCATACGGCATGCTTGCCTTCATCAGTCGGAGCATTGAGTATAAAACTTGCCAGGTCATGCTGCAACTATAGAACTTTAGTTAGGTCTGATTTAGAATATCGTGTACAATTCTGGTTGCCACACTACGAGAAGGATGTGGATATTTTGGACAGGGTACAGAAGAGGTTTACCAGGATGTTGCCTGGTCTGGAGGGTATTAGCTATGGGGAGAGGTTGGATAAACTCGATTTGTTCTCCCTGGAATGACAGAAGTTGAGGGTGACCTGATAGAGGTTTACGAGATTATGACAGCATGAACAGAGTGGATAGTCAGATAACTTTTCTACCCTAGGAAACAGCAAGTACTAGGGGACACAGATTTAAGGTGCGTGGGGAAACATTTAGAGGAGAAGTGTGAGGCAAGTTTTTTTTTTACACAGGCAATGGTGAATGTCTGCAACTGTTTGTTTGGGGAGGTGGTGGGAGCAGCTGTAATAGCAGCATTGAAAGGGCAGCTTGACAAATACATGAATAGGATGGGACTGGAAGGATACTGACTCCTTAAGTGCATCCGTTTTTAGCTTAGGCAGGCATAATAATCAGCACAGGCTTGGAGGGCCGAAGGGCCTGTTCCTCTGCTGTACTTTTCTTTGTTCTTAGTTCTAGCTGGGACCTTACTTTAAAGTCACATCTGAAAATTAACACTTCTGACAGTGCAGCAGTCTTTTATTATTTCAGTGGAATGTTAGCTTTTATTTTTGCACTCAAGTCTTCAATTCAGACATTATTTTCCAAAGAGAGAAAGTTAATCTTAAATCCATTCAAAATATTCAAATTTTTGAAAAGTTTTGACAGCCAAAATGGTGAAAGATTACTTCAATTGTTTGGTGAAATGGAAAGCACAGCATATTACTTAGGACTGCAAGAATCCGAAAGAGGAATGTTAGAAGATATTTTCAAACAAAGATTCATTAAATATGGAATGCATTACCGCAAGTGGCTACTAAAGCCAAATAAATCATGATTTTTAAGACTGGATAAAATACACACTTGTAAAAGATTAAAGAATATGAGAATAGTCCAAGAATGTATAGATTAGGCAGATTAGCCATGGTAAACATAGAAACTAGAAGCTGGAGTAGGCCATTTAACCCTTCAAGCCTGATCATCAAATTTAATATCCTAATTCTTTCAGATGCAGTCCCAGTAGTGGCCACCACCTCTGATGCCACTGCTGAGATGTCAGCGCTCTGGATGGCAGCTGCAGTGCTAGGGGTGAGGGGTGGGTCATGAGGTTGCTGACCTCCTGTTGCCTTTGCCTGGAGCACTGCGCTGCACATCTACTTCAGTGAGGGTCCCAAAGCCTAAATGAATATGAGTGAGACCCAAAGCAGGTGGCGTTTCTCTCTGTGGAAGGCCTTTTATGCAAATAGCACAGTCCTCCCTTTCACTCACCCATCTCTTTTGCTCCTGTGCCACAGCTCTGAAGGCATCCTGGCAGCACATCCCTACAGTGTTAACACCTTACCCCCCACTCCTGATTTCATTTGCTGTTCTCTGCACTGCTCCACCATCCTAGGCATGGAAAGTTGCTTTGTCAATAGTGCCTGTAGAGATGGAGCACTGAACTCCTGCTTTCTAGCCACCTGAAGCTATGTGCTTGCTATCCACCATTAGTAAAACTCAAAAAACACCATAAAATTGCTATTGGTTTGCCAGTTAATTGTCTCAATTATCTTTCCACTATGTCAATGTCCTCTTCTCCAATTTCATGCCACCCTCCCCCGCCGATCTCTGAGTCCAATGCAAAAGGCTTAGTGAAATGGCAATCATCATTGAATCAGGTGTGACAACTAATTTTGTAAATCCCAAGTACCAAATAAAAATCCCTTTATATCCGTTCAAGTGCTTACCTCTCAATGACACATAGTTTCACGAATAAACTTCTATAGGTTGCACGACACACACACTTTTTCATTTCTGAGATACTCCGAGATTAAAAAGCTCATATCATTTCACAGCACATTTTTAATTCATTATTAATTCATGGAATGTTAAATAATTTCTATCTTCTGCCAGGTTCTACAGTTTCATTGCTGTTTATTGCTTGTTACCTTTGCACCTTTAAAAATTTATGAGTGTGACATGGTGATGTGCTGTCTGAGAACTTTTTTCCATTAAACAGGTATTCATATCTATTGATTACAAACATGTGGCCAGAGTTAAGGAATTCCTCCTATTAGAGGCAGACCTTATTGAGCCATAAAGCTAATAAAACCGTCTTCAATGATGGTTATTACAAAGATTGGCTAAATTTGTTAGGGCTGCAGTCAAATTAAGTTTTCTAGCACTATTATAATACAATAAAAATATTATAGGTCACTCTCATTATCTAATTATATTACAATTCTGCCTTATCATCATAACTCTCAGCTACAAGTGATGTGAAGCAAAGCCAGGCAAAATCAATGCCGATAAAGGGACAGAAAAATTTGAATGAAGCTGCCAATAAGGGACTGAAAAATTTGAATGAAGATGCCAGTAAGGGACAGAAAAATTTGAATGAAGATGCCAGTAAGGGACAGAAAAATTTGAATGAAAAACACAATAGTTTTAAAAAATGAGATTTTACATGACTTATTACTTTTGGCAAATACATTCTCCATTACATGTAGCAGAAGGGTAATTACATTCTTTTTTCTCAAATTACCATCTGACTTCAAATAATGTTTATTGCACAACTTGGATCCAGCTCAGTTACATATCAATGTGAAGGATGTTAGTGTTAGGGGATTAAACATTTTTCAACATTGTAGCAATTGGCATTCTTAAGCATGAAATAGGATGCCTGAAAGTGAAATAAAACTACATATCTCCCAAATGTGTTTAATTTGAATCTCAGAAGCATGTATCAATTATTTTCCCCTCTTCCCAAGCTAGCCATCCATGTGGCATTTCTGAATAGAACTCGAACTGACACAAAGGTGACATATGGGGTAATTGGTGGGGATGAAGGGTCCCGAAACCAATCTGACATTGCAATCAATCGGGGCAGGAGGGAGGCCAACGATTGGAGTGGGGCTTGGGAAAACAGATCATCACTGCTGGAGGTTGCGATCGAGCCTTGAGGGAGGCTGACATTTCAAGGTCACTGCGCACGCGCAGAGGCCTGCTGATTTCAGCCTCCCGGGTGGGAATAGGCCCCGCCCTCTGAAATCTAATGAGATTTACGCTGGTGGCTTCTGCAGTGCACAGAGTATGGGAGATTCTAGCATGAACTCCCACTGAAAAATTGGCGTGATTTACTTCAGTTGTGCCGTGAATTCAACACCTAGAATATTTCTGGGGAGAACTCTGTCCAAAATCTATTATCTTGTCAATCCACAGGCAGTAGATTGAAATTGCTCAAAACTAATTCCAGATATTATCCTTATCATTGACAGAGAGGATTCTCATCTTTTTATTTGTAGGGTAGAATCAAAATTCTCTTACTGAGCTGAAATACAGCATGCAAAATTAGTAGATTCGAGTGCAAATACAGTACTTACATCCTTCTAATCTTACATCCTCATTCTTTTCCTTTGAGGTTAAATCAGTATCCTTGATGGTGCTCTGCTGACTGTCAAGATACTGTTCCGAAGTAATCTGAGCCAATTCATGTTCTTCAGCAGGTCTCACTGAGATCTGGATGTGAGACCTGGAGTAATGATAGCCATGACCCGCTGGGCAGATTTCATTAAATACAACTGAAATGTAACAAAAAAAGATATAAAATGTTATTAAAGCAGGAATACACATGTGTTGTGCTATTAAATTATTGAAAAGATCAATGTGTGAATGACAAAACTTAAAGTTAAAAAAAACTGTATGTTATGAAGATTAACTTTAACCTAGTTCTGTTGTCCGTAGTCTTACAAATCATTTCCCTTAGTGGCAATGAAAATATTGCACATTTGTGATTTTCTTTTCAATTTGAATGCCAGGAAAATTGCCCAAACTTGTAAGATGACCAGTTGCCATAGTTGCATCTGGTGAAGGATTTCAAAAGGCAACATGGTGTATCTTAAGACTTCCAAATCATAAGAGAATCCAGATAAAGGTTCATTCCTCTTTTCATCTATGTCTATTCTGTCTGGTTTTCTCAAAAATTGATGAAGATCAAGGTGGCACAGCGGTTAGCACTGCTGCCTCACAACGCCAAGGACTCGGGTTTGCTTCCCGGCTTGGGTTGCTGTCCGTGCAGAGCTTGCATGTTCTCCCTGTGTCTGCATGGGTTTCCTCCGGGTGCTCCGGTTTCCTCCCGCAGTCTGAAAGATACGCGACTTAGGTGCATTAACCCGAACGGATGCCGGAACGTGGCAACTAGGAGAATTTCACAGTAACTTCATTGCAGTGTCAATGCAAGCCTTACTCATGACTAATAAATGAAACTTTAAACTTTAGTTTTAATAGGCCGAGCACAAATAATTAATGGATTGTGCCATTTTCAGCTAAACGAAACAAATGACAGCCATTCACTGGCTCATTCCTCAGGAGAAAGCACTGATCAGAGTTAAGATGCCTAGTTTAAATTTCAAACAATGCTTAGCAGTTAGCTATCAGTCATCAAATGGTTCATTCCCCAAGGCAACACCTCTACCAAGCAGTGTCCACTTGCCAACCAATCAGTGCTCTTTTTTCAAACAGTATCAATTTGTTGATTTCCCTTATATTGTATTCTTGAAAATGTCCTGATGAGTGCAAGATGGAAAGCTTAAAAAAAAATGTTTTTTTCAACAATATTCACAGAAAGGGAAAATGGTGAAATTATCATAAAGAACCCAATTTTAAAAAGACGGGAGGTACAGTGCAACTGATGATAACAGCCAAGTCTCATCATTGTGACTTCCATCAGAATCGCATTCAAACCCAACCAAATAATCTACACGGCCAGTGTGTTCGAGCAATAGGTCACAGATAGCAAGCCCCAGTCAGAATCACGCAGGACTGGTAAGTGAGAAGGCAATGAGGAGGGGTCCAAAGGTGGTTCAAGGTTCCTTTGTGGTTGCTGGAGAAGATTCCTGTACCTTCTGGCCCACAAGGGAACCTAAAAAGCAAATACAAACTTACACTCTGGAGAGTCTGTCTCTTCTCTGACATTTTGACTGACAGGAAAGCAGAAATTGCTCCCTTAGTCAGATAGACATCAGAACAAGAAATTTTCAAAAATGAAAAAGAACTCAAGTATAACTTCCCAGATTTCATACTTGGTACCACAATAAATTGTCAGTCAGTAATGGTAGTTTCTGAGTGTTCACTGTAGAAATAAGCAAATATGCATATTGCACAAATTTTAAAATCATTGTTTCCATTTAGTAAATTAAGTCTGTTTTTAATGTTAGGAAAAAATCTTTTCTAGGCCAGGGTTCAAGGATAATTAAGAATGGTCTTTGTTCCATAATATTTGTTTCCGGACATATTTTCAGTATGAGAGAGACTACATTGCATTTCCCACATGGTTTACCTCATATTGAGATACTGTTTAAACAATATCAAAATTCACCCAAGAAACAGAAATGTCTTGAAATGCAATTTTTTATCAAATGAAATGATATGTCAGAAATGCAATTTTTTATCAAATACATTATTTAAATGATCCACTCTGCTTTGAAAAATAAAACCAACAACTTGACCACATTGTTGTATAAAGCATTAAAGGGCATCATCAACATATGTGTTTGTATTGTCAAAATAAATACAAGTAAAACACACTTAGCAGAAATAACTACAATTCTGATCCATATCTTCCCATAAATAGAAATTAATCTCTTTCACCTTCAGCCATTTTAGAGAACAGTGATACAATATATGTAAAAGTTTATTACCAGAGCCAGGTAGTGGACACTTTTCACAATTTTTACCCCATCCTTTGCCCACACGGCTACAGCAGCAGATCTGTTTTGTGATCTGCTGAGAAAGAGGCAGAGAGCAGTTTCTTCTGGATAATGATCTGAAACAAGTTCCCTTTTCTACTGAAACAGCCTTGTCCGCTGAAAAGAAGAAATAACAAAAAAATTAATAATTTGATTCACAGTATCCATAATAGTTCAGATGACAAATCATCTCCAATCTACATTGACTTAAGCCCCAGCATCCTTAAATGACTGATTTTTAGTAATTTAGAAAGCTTCAATATCCAAAATTACTTTAGTTTCTTTTAAATCTATGTTGAAGTAATTGTATCGGCAGTACCATCAGTGTTCATTGATGTGGCTTTGTATAGTGTGATGGAGTATTTTGTTTGTATAAGGAACAACAGTGACTAGACAACATGCAAGTATATAAACAGAAATTCTCTTTTGTTCTTTTAAATTTGGTGTTACTTACTTTGAAAATATTGTTTTAAGTAGAACGTTCTCCTGTAGCTCAATTGCTCTTCCCAATAAGAATGTTTGTAGAAAGGAAGAAAGGAAAGAGCAAAGGAGAGATGCCAGTATCGTCAGAGAGCACTGAGATGTTTAAGCACATGAAGAGAAGAAACGTAAGGGGGTTAGTAATCCAACACTGCCCTTGTACACCTCTTGTTTAGCAATCAGTTCAAAGTAAACTTCAACAAAGGTCAACTGGCATTTCTTCAGCTTGTGAGCAAGGAATTATGCACACCCCAGGAGACTTAGTAGGGGGGGGGGGGGGGGGGGTGTGGGGGAGAGTAAATAAGTTACCATAAAGAAATATAGGTGGGATTTTCTGCACAACCCACTGTGAGGCAGCTAGCCATCAATCAGTGGCAGGATCTTCTGGTCTTGCCATTGTAAATGAGGTTTCCTTTCAATGTGTCCCTCACCGCCAAGAAACCAATGGCAGGGGTGCACTGTCGGCAGGACTAGAAGATCCCACCACATACAAGGCAGGAAAAATCCATATGTATGCATAATTGCATTTTATGGCAGTTATTAAGCAATTGCAGGTCACAATAATTAACTTGAGGATGTCAAACGTGCTGTATAAATAAGCACAAGTTTTTTTCCTTCTCTACTTTGTTCTGCTATTGGTACATTAAACACAGAATTAGAGATGCACGTGATAAGAAAATATTGGTGATCATGGGTGACTTTAATCTGCACATAAATTGTGCAAATTAAATTAGCCACAATGCCGTAGAGGAGGAATTCCTGGAGTGCATACAGGATGATTTTCTTGACCAATGTGTGGAGGAACCAATTAGACAGCAGGCTATCTTAGACTGGGTACTATGTAATGAGAAGGGAATTATTACCAATTTAGCTGTGCGAGACCCCTTGGGGATGAGCAACCATAACATGATAGAATTTTTTATCAAGATGGAGGGTGAAGTAGTTGATTCAGAGACTAGGGTTCTGAATCTTATTAAAGAAAACTATGAAGGTATGAGGCGAGTTGGCCTTGATAGATTGGAGAGAGTTACTTAAAGGGATGACAGTGTATAGGCAATGGCAGACATTCAAGTAACACATGGGGGAACTGCAGCAACTGTTTATTCCTGTCTGGCACAAAAGCAAAATGGGTAAGAGGGTTTACAAAGGAAATTAGAGATAATACCCAATCCAAGGAAGAAGCCTACAGATTGGCCAAGAAAAATAATAGGGTTGAGAATTGGGAGCAGTTTAGAATTCAGCAAAGAAGGATCAAAGGATTGATTAAGAAGGGGAAAATACAGTATGAAAGTAAACTTGCAGGGAACAGAAAGACTGAGTAATTACATCCCACAATAATTAAAGATGTGGCTCCAGAAATAGTGGATGCATTGGTAGTCACCTTCCAGGATTCTACAAACTTAGCAAATTGGAGGGTAGCTAATGTCACTCCAATATTCAAAAAGGGAGATAGAGAGAAAACAAATCAGTAAGCCTACCATTGCAAGTGGGGAAAATTCTCAAATCCATTATCAAGGACTAGCATTTAGAAAGCAAAAGCAGGATCAGACAGAGTCAGCATGGATTTATGAAGGGGAAATCATGCTTGGCAAATCTGTTGGAATTCTTTGAAGATGTAACTAATAGGGTTGACAAGGGGCAGCCAGTCAATGTGGTCTATTTGGGCTTTCAAAAAGCGCTTGACAAAGTCCCAGGTAAGAAATTATCCGTGCAGGATTAAAGTGCATGGGATTGGGAGAAGTATATTGAGATGGATAGAAAACTGGTTGGCAAAGAGGAAACAAAGAGTAGGAATTAAAGGGTGCTTTTCAAATTGGCAGGCAGTAACTCGTGGAGTGCCACAGTGATCAGTGCTGGGACCCCAGCTATTCACAATATTTATTGATTTGAATGAGGGAACAAAAGGTAACACCTCAAAGTTTGCAGATAATACCAAGTTGGGTGGGAGCGTGAACTGTGACAAGGATGCAGAGATCCATCACTATGACCTGGAAAGATTGGGTGAGTGGGCATATCACTGGCAGATGCAGTATACTGTAACGGTAGCACAGTGATTAGCACTGCTGCTTCACAGCCCAGGCTCCTGGGTTCGATTCCCGGCTTGGGTCACTGTCTGTGTGGAGTTTGCACATTCTCCTCGTGTCTGTGTGGGTTTCCTCCAAGTTCTCCGGTTTCCTCCCATTTTCCAAAGATGTGCGGATTAGGTTGATTGGCCATGCTAAGAAATCGCCCCTTAGTGTCCAGGGATGCGTAGGTTAGAGGGATTAGTGGGTATAATATGCCAGGGTATGGGGGTAGGGCCTGGGTGGGATTGTGTTCGGTGCAGACTAGATGGACCAAAGGGCCTCTTTCTGCACTGTAGAGTTCTATGATTCTATAATTTGGATAAATGCGAGGTTATTCACTTTGGAAGCAAAAACCAGAAGGCAGGTTACTACCTGAATGGCTGTAAATTGGGAGAGGGGAGTATGCAGTGAAACTAGGTGACCTTATGCACCAGTCACTGAAGGGAAGCATGCAGGTGCAGCAGGCGGTGAAGAAGGCAAATGGTATGTTGGCTTTCATTGCGAGAGATTTTCAGTACAGGAGCCGGGGTATGTTGTTGCAATTATACAGTGCCTTGGTGAGGCCACACATAGAATATTGTGTGCAGTTTTGGTCTCCTTTTCTGAGGAAGGATGTTCTTGCTCTCGAGGGAGTCTGGCGAAGGTTTACCAGGCTGATTCTGGGAATGACGTGGCTGATGTATAAGGAAACATTGACTAAGTTAGGATTGTTTTCACTGCAGTTCAGGCGAATGAAGGGGAGTCTCATGTAGACTTATAAAATTCTAACAGGGTTAGACAGGGTAGGTGCACGGAGAATGTTCCAAATGGTGGGAGTGTCCAGAACCCAGGGTTACAGTCTGAGGATTCAGGCTAGACCATTTAGGACAGAGATGAGGAGACATTTCTTCACCCAAAGAGTGGTGAGCCTGTGGAATTCATCGCTATGCGAAGTAGTTGAGGCCAAAACATTGAATGTATTCAAGAGGTAGCTAGATATAGCACTTGTGGCAAATGGGAATCAAAGGTTATGGGGAGAAAGCAGGATTAGGCTATTGAGTTGGATGATCAGCAACAATATGATGAATAGTGGTATAGGCTCAAAGGGTCAAATGGCCTCCTCCTGCTCCTTCTTCCATGTTTCAATTAAATAAATTCAGCTTGTCTTGCCCACACAGAGCATGCCCCTCATGGCAAGTGACAAACATAAATTATTTTTCCAGCAAAACAAATGAAATTATGAAGCTGGAAGTGAACAACAGAGATTCATGGCCAAAAATTTCACCTTGTCTGTACTGTACCAACCTTTTTACGTCCAAAAATATAAATAAGTAACTTGACCCATCTACTGGGATGCTGGTACGAATGGTTGAGCTACCCATTTCACACCTTACCCAATTTAACTTTCCATTGAAGTCAAGATGGGGTTACTATCAAATGTCACAAGTTTCCAATAGGACAATGTTAGAATAAAATTACTCTAAAGGAAATCTGGAGCTGCTTGAGATTATTCATAGTTAATCTGATCTTGTCAAAGGAAGGAGAAGTGACACTAGATTATGGGAGGAAATTTTCAGCCATTAGTGTTCTAATTTTTCATAATTACAGAATGATCAGATGTAAAATGTTAAGTGAGCTTTGATTCCTGAGCGGTACTGGTATTAAACAATAATACAGCATAAGTCAATGGACAGAATTTAATCCACCCCTTCATGGTTGGAGCCATGGTGGCCAGGCTCATTGAATTGCGAACAAGGTCACGGGTCGGTCACTCAATGCATGAAAACCTCCTTCAATTTAGTCGGAAGGTGAACAGGACTGATGTGGGATTCCTGGCCATTGATGGTGGGAAACCAATTATTCTTATTAAGACAACTCTATTTCTCTGGCCTTAAAAGTAGTGCTTTTGCATATACCCAGCATGCAAGTCTTTCAGCCATGAAATGCTAAACTCACATTAGTAAGCAGCATCAATTTTTCATTCCACAAATGTATATTTTACTTATCATATAACTGGACACAAGGGATCAAGCATGCAATACAAGTTGTGTTGTGAAGACAAGCAGGAATTGGGACAAACCATGCAGAGCAGGCCTCATGTGGCAAATGACAAATATATTATTTTTCCAGCTAAACAAATGAAGTTATGAAGTGATTTCAAGCTAAAAGTTATAACATTTGCTTAACATGTCAAATGTCTATACTGTAGTGAGGGAATTTGATGTGAACAACTGGTGTGGGAATGAAAGGAGAAGGAATCTGCTCTGAAGAACATTCTAAACACACATCAGTACAGGGATCAGCCAGTGCCTCATCTCGCAAGGTTTCTTTCAGAACAAGTCCTTGAAAATCATCAGAATGGTTTTGTCATCATTAGAAATGCACATAATGTGTATATTTCTTCAGTTGGCAAAATCAAATCCTGAATTCAGAAAGATTTTAGAGCAATGAAGTTGGTATACAAAAACAGAAAATGCTAGAAAATATGAGCAGTTCTGACAGTATCTTTGGAGAGAAAATAGAACTAACATTTCCATCCAGACTTGACGTTTTAGCTCTACTCACAGATGCAGTACAAACTAAGAAGCCCTTTTGTTGATATGCCTAATTTCATTAGAAGCTTACAATGCAGAATTCACATAGCGGCCTCATAAAATTCAATGAAATTGGCTCAACACTTTTGCTGTAGCCCATTCTGGCTAGGCCTGTAGAATTTACAATTACAATTTCAATTTAAAGAATCTATTACATCGTACAATTTGTGTGCTGAATATTTATACCTGTAAAAGTAATTCTGAGTTATAGGTAATCTGTTACATTGTATGAACGACCTACTAACATGAATGTCAAGGAAGGAATTTCAGCACTGTAACTTTGATTTTAATTTAACTGTATCAAAAACAAAATAAGAAACTAGATGTAAATAATAAATTTTATTATCACGGCATCTTCTGCTCTCAGTTGATCCACAGACAACTGCCACTAGTGATGCAACACAGCTAGAGGTAGTCAAGGTGCATACAATTCAGAACTCCCTCATTGTAAAGGGACATCAGTTACATCAATCATACCATATGTTGTGAAGTTAGTGTGTGTAACATAATTTAAAAATTGTAAAAATGCTAAGCGTCGTAAAATTTCATAGCCTGTATTAAAGAAAAGGTACTTTTTTGTACTGAAGAGATGCAGGTGTGCAGTGTTTCGAGAGTATAGTGTGAGACATTGTATCGCTAGGCTCAGGAGTAATTGCTGCCAAGGGTGACAGATTGTTTTGAATTTTAACCAATTTGAAATAGGCATTTGAATAACAGCAGCCTATCAAATTTGAATTTGATGTTTTGATAATCTGTAAACCAATCTTATTGTGGGGGTTTTTTGTGTGTCTGGATCTGGGAGCGGTATGAAACCAGCTCCCAGATCCAGAGAACTGCCAGAAGACCATCTGCCAGCACCTGCCAAGTAACAGCTCTTGGAGAGAGAGAGAGAGAGAGAGAGAGAGAGAGAGAGACACAGACAGTGATCCTCTATCAGAGTAACAGTCACATTTATGTCTTAAAAGAAAGCTTCATCTCAATTGTAAAGGTACCAAAAGAAGATAGTAAAGGCAGAAGAAATCTGCAAAGAAGAATGAAGATCCCAGAAGGCAACAAACTTGACTCAGATTTGAGTGTGGCTAAAGAATTTTTTTTGTTTAATAAGTGAAAATTGTATCTATTAAATAGTATTCCATTAGAATAATGTTTTATTCTGTTTGATAATAGCTTAGTTAACCTGTTTACTGTTAGTTAGCTGAATAAAGTGTTACTTGTTTATTTTACAAAGAGAGTCTCAGGTAGTTATTTTGATTTGACCACTAAAAGCTGTTGAAGTGCAGATAATCCCCCTTCTCACAAATACTTTAACAGATTATGAAAGAGATTGTTTCTCTCTGAGTGATTGGGTGTTAGTTCTCAGAGAGAAGATCGGCCTCCTCTTCGTAACCCGTAGTCCATAAATGCATCAAGCAGGTCATGCATGGCCTGATTGCCAAAGCAAACAAATTCATCACTTTCACCACATAAACCTGGCACCATAATGGAATGGTAAAGCGACAGAAATGTTAGCGAGGGATCACTTTGGGACCAGTGGCCATAATTCCCTTAGTTTTAAGATAGATATAGAGAATGATAGGTCTGGCTCAAAAGTTAAAACTCTAAATTGGGGCAAGGCCAACTTTGATGGTATTAAACAGGGACTTTCAAAAGTTGATTGGGGGAGTCAGTTGGTAGGCAAAGGGATGGCTGTTAAGTGGGAGGCTTTCAAAAGTGTGTTAACCAGGGTTCAAGATAAGCATATTCCTTTTAGAATGAAGGGCAAGGCTGGTAGAAGTAGGGAACACGGGCTGATTTGAGATATTGAGACCCTAGTCAAAAAAAGGCGGCATATGACATGCAGGCAGCTGGGATAAGTGGACCACTTAAGAGTTTGTTGTTGGAGTAGAGTTATGAGACAAATCAAGAGGGCAGAAAGGGGACATGAGATTGCTTTGGCAGATAAGGCAAAGGAGAATCCAAAGAACTTCTACAAATGTAAAAGGGCAAAAGAGTAACAAGGGAGAGAGTTGGACCTCAAGGTCATCTATGTGCGGATCCACAAAAGATGGGTGAGATCCTAAATAAATATTTCTCATCTGTATTTACTGTTGAGAAAGGCATGGATGTTAGGGAACTTGGGGAAATAAATAGTGATGTCTTGAGGAGTGAATGTATTACAGAGAAGGAGGTGCTGGAAGTCTTAAAGTGCATCAAGGTAAATAAATCCTCGGGACCTGATGAAATGACCTAAGCGACCATAAGGAAAGAGATTCTGCTCCACGAGCTTTGAAATATCGAGCAAAAAGAGTCACTTATCAGATGGTAGTCTTGTTAAGAGAATCATCAGAGCCTAAGCTATTTGAAGAAAAAAGCAAATGGTAAGACTGGTTTCTGGGAGATCCTGAAGGAGGGTAATGTAAAACTTATAGTATAAAAGCCCCTTGTTTTAAATAGTAAGAAGACTAGGTTAAGGTAAAGATTACAAGGTGCCTTATATCTAGAATAAGGATTCACCATGTGCCTAGTACAATACACAAAGGCATTATCTGTATAACCCACAATTTAACCAAGTATTATAATGTGGTTTGTAAACCTTGGCCAATGGGTGATCTAATTTCTCAGCATGATGGGAAATAGACAGTTGTAGATAGACCAAATTCTTTTGAGGCAATGGAGTGTAAAGCGAGTAGTTCCCCTTATCAGCTTGAGTCAGGCAGCTGCAAATTAATCAGGGCTTCAGAATGTGCAGGATTGCATTAACTCATGGTTAACAAGGTTGATACGGTTTCTCATGCTGATAATGGGACTGGACATTGGCAAGGGGAGTCAATTCCCTTGCCTATTAAAATTTGCAAGTGATTGCAATATCCTTGAATCTACCAGATTTACAAACTTAGATTTCCTAGTTATGAGGGAAGAACTTTCAGGTGCAATGGACTAATGAACTCCGAATCCTGCTGATAGGTAGAGGGTTACTGGCTCAGGTAATAATGTGTAATATTGTAATTGGACCCTCCAGTTTGGGTGACAAGCTGGGCGGGGAATCGAAGTGCTCAGGAGAGCACATCAATCCTACATTTGTACTGTTACATCAGAAAGGGTAGCTGGTGCTTGCTGACTATCATTCCTCTGATGCATGTATTAGCAATAAAATTCTTTTCGCGTTTAAGTACATGCTGTCTTTTGTGGTGTCTGTATTGGTTGAATTCAGCTGAGTACAAGACCCCAGAGGTACACTCCAGAAAATTCCTCTTACAGATTCCAAGGCTGCCTTCCTGAGTTCTGACTCATGGCACAGTTGAAATGATGTGGCTGCTACAGCTATTTTCAAACACAATGGGTGTTTTTCCAGTTCTGGCTGCCAGTGGAATTTTCTGGTCCCATTAAAGTCAATGGACTTTTGCCTGGTTTGCCACATCTGTTGGGGGAGGAATCGATCTTGGCAGGGCCAGAAAATCATGCTTGTACCTAAATTTCTGTGGATATTCCACTGCATTCTTACCATTAGTGGTAATCTGTGTAAATACCTAAAATTAAGTTGGAAACAGGTATCTAATCTTCACCACAACTTTCCTTGGAACCTTATTTGATCAGACAACACAGGCACCCACATTAGAAGGAGTCTGTCTGGGCAAGTGCCTCCAAAACTATGAGATTCCTTGGTTCCAGTCTGGGATTTGTTAAATGGCTATGATACAAATTAGGAAAAGAAAACACACACACTAGCTTGCTAGCCTAGATAACTGAATCAGGTTTTAAGAACTGGTTCTCTTTATGGTGGGGAAAATAAAGGTATTGGTTTCTTCAATGAGGTGGATATTTCTTTCCCAGCTAAGAGTAGCACCTGAGATGCATCTAGTAGGGCAGGTGGCACCTAAGAATTTGTAGATTAGGAACCCTATCTCTGACTTGTAGGGTCAGTCACAAAATATGCAGTAATTAGGTTGAAATTAGCTGGCAGAAATATTTGGAGTCAATTTAGGAAATTTTAGCATTGGACTGGAAAGTTTATTACAAAGTTTTATGAAGTGGTTCATTGCTTACCAGAACATAATACATTACATACACATAGTTTAGACATCCCGAGGGCCCTGTTCCACTGGTATAATGCAGAACAAAACCAAATTAAATCCTTGTCTCAAAGGTCAAGGCTCATATACTAAATTTTGGGAAAGGGAATTTGCATACATGGGATAGATTGCCAATACCTTCATGGGCATTTCAGTGACTGAATCAAATCAACCAAAGGCCAAGAAGTGTCTTGTCGCAACACTTGGACCTGAATTTTGTGCCTGTCAAGTGTGCGAAATCAGCGGGGCCAGAAGCAGCCAGGATTCCTGCTTCCAGTCTCCAATATCGAAGCAATGCAATTTCATGCTGGCTGACCAACTAAGGACTGACCAGCATGAAATGCACCCACACATTGGTGAAGGGCTGTGATCAGAACCAAGAGTATGGCAGGTGCCTGTTCCAATGGAGATCATTTTAAACCGGTTGCGGTCGCAAGCACCCTGAATGCTGCCTGGAGTTCACTCAGGCAGCATTCAGAGGAGGCACAGGGGGCTGTCCAAAAATAAACTGCAGTTATGGTATCAGCACCCACTCAACAAGCCAGGAGGAAAGGCAATGCAGATGGGCAGTAGCCGCAAAATGAAGGAGGGCACAACATAGTTCCACAGCACCTTGATTCAGTGCCAAATAATCTTCTGCACTCAGCAAGTTCATCCTGGGCAAATGTGAGATGGACATCCTTGAGCCCAAGGGAGAGTATGCACCAATGTCATCAGGCCACAGAGAGCCAGATTTCTTGGAGGAAGGTAAGAGTCCAATGGGCAGATGAAGACTGCAAACTATGTAGAGACCTCACATCTCAAGGATAAGAACTAAACAAGAGTTTCCAGGATCCAGCAATGACAATGCCATCATGGTGTTTTTGTCCATACTCTCACCAAGCCCCTTAGCATGAATATCAATATGTGATGTTTGATACTATTATGCATTTGTATGTATTTCTGAAACCTCACTGGAGCTATGCTGTATTAATGTATGCAACAGAAATTATGTAATAGACCAAGCGTGTGACACAAAAAAAGAAAAGCACAGAAAAGATCACACACCATTAATAAAGCCCTGTTCATTTTAACCAAAATCTGTCCTGCATATCACATCCCCAATACACAACACATACCACTGACACATTGTCTCCTTCCTTCAGATGCACCAACCTCTAGAGGCACCCTGGACCCTCAGGACCCTCCAGTGGCAGCAGAGAACCAGCCACATGCAGACCCACCTGCATCACAGTCTCTTTTGCTAACAGGCATTAGCTCAGATACAAACATGCTGGTGGAGTTTTATTTGTGGGCTCAGAAGATTGTGAGAAGGATATGGTACATTTGCATGAGGAGCTGACAGAGACAGAAAGTGCCCAGGGCACCAGCCATAGGCATACTGCTGGAGACCTGGATGAAACTGAGATGATGAGCACCATGAGTCATTTATAAGGAGGCAGAAATTGGATTTCTATGGGATGTGTGGGAAGATCTGGTACAGAGCCCTGAGAGCCTACATGCCATGGTCATTGTCATGGATGAGTCCATGAGGAGCTTCAGCACTGTGTTGACCCTAAGCACCATGTGCACAGCTCCCTCCATTGAGAGAGCAGCAACTTTCATGGACAGGCAGCTCCAGGAACAGAACCAGGGAGTATGTGATCATGTCTGGCCCTGCAAGCCCATTCACTGTCAATGACCTCAGGAGGCTGCTGCTAGTGTGTGCAATGGGTAAGCTACCTAATCTCTCTGCTAGGTGCCCATACATCAATGGTTAGCAGTGTGGTGCAGATGTGCCTCACACCAGAGAAAGAAATGCTTGTCATTTCTGTGGGCTCCTCTCATAACACTCCAGATAAGGGCAGCAGCTCCTCCACTCCTCTGTCACTGACCATCGCATCTTTTGAAGCCACAATAATTGAGGAATGCCCAGCCATATCATTGGTTGCACGCTCCCAGGTGGAGCTAGCTTAAGTCCCACTAGCTTGAGGATGACCACCAAGATAATTAAGGCTGACACGGCATCACAGGTAGCAAGCTGCCTCCAATATCGCTGTCAACAAGAAGAGGCGAGCAGGTTTGGGCAAAATATAGCATTTGCAAGCATAGATTTAAGGCAACATGAGCGCAGAATGAGGTTATCAAAGATGACGCTCTGGTGTTATGTTTTGTTTTTGTGAGACAGTAGCAACCATATTACATTATGTTCCTATTTGCAACTCTAGCAAAATAAAGATTTTTTTCAATGCCCAAGTCTGCTTCATGTTTTCCAGAGGTGCAGGCCTCAAGAGTGCCTTATAATAGACAGCTGGGTTGGCAATCTTTATTACAAAAGTTGTAAGGCAACAGTGAGGTCATGGGATTGCCTCCTGAGAAATGTGTGTGAAAGAGGCCTTTGCAATCAGCCATGGTGGCCTAGCTAAAAGTGCATTGAATCAAGGTGTCCCTGTCTCCCTGAAGTCTGCCTCCATGTTCTCACCCTGTGCCTGCCCCAGTCAGATCTATCAGTAAAGACTGATTGGGATACTCCACACAGATCCCCCACTGACTCCTTGAAAAATTGAGGGCTACTGTGATCGTCAGAACCACTGGCCTTGGATGCCCACTAACGTTGTTGGAGGCATGCTCCAGCCCAGTCATCTGGCACAATGATATCATGATGTCCCGAGAGAAGGGGAGCCTGCAGCACTAGACTCAAATATGTTGAGGTAGCTGGATCGCTGCCTGTACAATTGGCAGCAGTACAGTGGTGTCTTTTGCAATCCCGTCCATCTTGCTCTCTCTACTGGCCCGGCATTCATGTGGGTGCACCTCTTCACTTAGAGGTCTCTCCTTACAGCACTGCCTAAGGATACCTGGCCTCTTCTCCCTTTTGCCCCTCTCTTCCTCCTAACAGTAAGACCACCCCAGCAGAGTGTACAATCCTCATCTCCAAAAAAAGGAATGGCAATGTCGTATGCACTTACTCAACAGAAATGCTCCAAGACAGTTGACCAAACAAAGAGAACTCACAACAAAGCAAATACTTCAGGAGAAACAATAGAAAAAGATATAAATTCTTAGGAAATTTTCACCTTAACTAAAAACTCACACAGCCAATGCTCTGGTCCCATTTTTTCCTACCCTCAGATGAGAAAAATTAAGAAACAGAATGGCCACCTGTTCGTACTGCCCATTCGATAACTGCTAAATTGACTGAGCAATGTAAAATTGCCTTCAATTGCCCTTTAATTGCATTAACTGGCTGATTATTTGCCAGCAAGCGTGCTTCCTCCTCCTCCGCGTGCATAATACTGCTGATGACTTTGGATGCACATCCGACATCATCTTGTGAGATTTTATACTCTTTCAGGTCGAGTGCACACCCACTATTACCACTTGAGATTTTGGCCTTGGATTCCCACCTACCCTCCTGAAGCAATTTTGAAGAAATTTTTATTTTCAAATAGTGAATATTCTTTGACTTGGATTGTGGCCCACATCCCTCCAAGTGGAATTTAAAATCTCAGCCTAACCTTGAGGTACTCTTAGCAGAGTTGGGTCTTATCCATATACCAGCCTCTCCTTGGAAAAATGGGGCCTTCAACTGTAGAAATTTCCAAGGCTTAAACTTTGTATTAAAGGTATATACCTTGAACACAAGCTATAGTTAAATTGTATTCACAAAGCATTTTCTGTGTAACATTTTCACAGATGCGCTGTTGGATCACTTTTAACATGATACGCATTATCAAAACTGGTTGATAATTTGAGATGATCAACATCTTTCTGTCTTAACTATATCCAGACATGTGACTGATTTATATAGCATAGAACTATCAGATTATTACTTACAGATGCAGTGGCTCCTCGATGTATCCAGCATATACCCAGGCTTGCAGGTACATCTGTAGCTACCTCTGGTGTTCAAACAGTTAGCATTTTGACACATTCCTGACATCAGGCATTCATTGATATCTGGGATTAAGAAGAGAGGCCATTTTATTATTGGGCACAAAAATCATGGATGGGATTTTCTGGCATGTTCTCCAGCCATGGAGGGCGTGAACAACAGAAAACCCCATTGACAGTAGTGAGACAAGAAGATCCCAGAAGTAGCGAATGTCAGTCTGCCACCACTGCTACATAACACACTGGGGGCTGGAAAACCCCATCCCAAATCAAGTAGCATCTTGACTCAATTTTAAAACAACTATATGAGATTGGTAAATCTTGAAAGAGCACACCTAAAGGCATTGAATTAACTGATATATCAGCACAACCGGTACTGAGTAATTCCAAACTCCTCAATAAAACTGAAATATTCCTGTCAGCAGGCACAGCCTAATTAAATCTTGTTCTGCCTGTTTGGTACTTATTCAAGAAATAAAATGTAAAGAAACTCTACCCTTCACCACCAACCACACCCCACAAAATGGTCTCATTAAATATTAGCCAGAATAAGCCCTTTCGCAGATTGTTAATATAACACAAGGTCACATTGGTTCTTCAGCAACCAACATTTATGATTCAAAAAGCCACAATATGACACTAGAGGATCATCTTCAACTCTACCACCTCTACCTTAAACATTAAATGGACAGTATAGGATCAAGGATATTTTACTGCAATTATAAAGGACATTGGTGAGGCCACATCTGAAATATTATGTGTACTCTTAGGGTCCTTATCTGAGGAAGAAAGTCTTTGCCTTAGAGGGTATGCAGCGAAGGTTTACCAGACAGATTCCTGGGATGGCAAGTCTATCATATGAGGACAGACGAAGTCAGTTAAGATTATAATGTGCAGATACCGGCGTTGGACTGGGGTGGGCACAGTAAGAAGTCTCACAACACCAGGTTAAAGTTCAACAGGTTTATTTGGTAGCGTGAGCTTTCAGAGCGCTGCGCCTCCATCATGTGAAATCTTCATCTCACCTGATGAAGCAGCAGCATTCCAAAAGCTCGTGCTACCAAATAAACCTGTTGGACTTCAACTCAGGATTAGACAAGGTAGATTCAGAAAGAATGTTCATGATGATGTGGGAGTCCAGGATTAAGAGTCATACTTTGAGGATAAGGAGGAAAATCTTTTAGGAGTGAGATGAGTAGAAATTTCTTCACCCAGTGAGTGATGAATCTGGAATTTACTAGAAAGTAGTTGAGGCCAAAACGTTCTGTGATTTCAAGAAGAAATTAGATATAGCTCTTGGGGCGAAAGGGATCAGGGGATATGGGGTGGGGGGGAATAAGGTGGGATCAGGATATTGAATTTGAAGATCAGCCATGATCAAAATGAATGGCAGAATAGGCCCAAAGGGCTGAATGGCCTACTCCTCCTTCTATTTTCTATGTTTCTATGTAACTGGGCCCAATTGAAAATCTTCCAGGAGAGGATTGCACACCTTTTCCACACCCATTTTTCCAACCACCAATTTCAATGGAAAGAAAATCTGGTGTTCTGTTCATAGTGTGCAATCCTCTTTGCCAGATTTTCCTATCTGCACTTGTCCAGAGGATGCTGAATATCTTGGCAATAAAGGTGAAAATCTGCCCTATGTACCTCTGTTGAATTAAACTTTCAGGCTGGTAGATCAGTCTGAATAATGAGGTTAGTAAATTGTGATGCCTTCTGAACAGATTTTTTAAATTCCGTCATGGAATGTTGGCACTGCTGACAAAGTCAACATTTGTTACCGATCCCAGAAACCAGAAGGAACTGAGATCAAAAGGAAACAGAAAAAAACACAATGAGTAGTTGATTAAGTGACTGCACTTAAAATTATAGGGTGGCCACAGGGAGCATTAATAGATCTCACCTTGGGTCTTATAGATTATGAACTCCCTTATTAAGCTAGCCAGTAGCAGGGGTATTAACCAGCAGGCTCCATTTAGGCTGGCAGTCAAAATACTTCTGGACTGTCCTGTACTCTGTAGCCACTGAGTGGCACTTTGAGCATGTTGCAAATAAAGGGTGATGATGATGTAAGACTGGCTTTGGTAAGATTATTATAGATATATCATTTATTTCTTATAGAACTGATAAGTTACATACTATTGATGCTGTAATGTACAATCACAGCACATCCATCCCTGCCATCAGCATGATGTCATGCCAACACAAATCAATGCTGGTTTTCAAAAGCAAAAACCAGTCCTGACAACTACACTGGGGCACGGGGTGCCAGTACATCCTAGGGTTTGCTGCTTATAGCTGCAGAGAACATCATTTAAAAAAACAAAATTCTTAAAGGTACACCAGCTTCATGTGTCTAAGGATCTTTGGTGAATTTCTGCATTGCATCTAACAAATAGTGCACATTGCTGCTATTGAGCCTCGGTGGTGGACAGAATGGATATGGTGCCAATCAAGCAGGCTGCTTTGTCCTGAATGGTGTTTAGCTTCTTGAGTATTGTTGTAGCTGCATCCATCCAGGCTAGTGGGGAGTATTCCATCACACTCTTGACATATGCCTTGTAGAAGGTGAACAGGCTTTGGGGAGTCAAGAGGCGAGTTACTCACCACAGTATTCCCAGCCTCTGACCTCCTCTTATAGCCATTGTGTTTTATGTGGTGAGTCCAGCTGAGTTTCTGGTCAATGATAAGCCCAAGGATGTACTGCCACCATTACAAGTATATCTTTCTTTATGGAGGCCAAAACTATGCTCAGTATCCCAGATGTGGTCTTACCAAAGCCTTGCACAATTTTAGCAAGGCTTCCTTATCCAATCCAATTGCAATCAAATCTAATATGTCATTTGCCTTCCTTACTGTTAGCTGTGCCTGCATGGTGTTCTTGTACACCCATGTGCCTCTGAATGTCAACATTTACAAGTTTGACATCTTTTAAAAAATTCTACTTTTCTATTCTTATGACCAAAGTGAATAACCTCACACTTTCCCCATTTTGCACCATCTTATAATTTGTTGTCCATGCAATTAATCTGTCAGTGTCTCTTTGGGGCCTCTTTTTGGACTCCTCAAAGCCTGCATTCTCACTGTGTTTTGTAACTGGTGTAAACTCAGATATATTATTCACTGTGTCTTTGTCAAAGTTATTAATATAGGTTGTAAATAACTGAGGCCTCAGCACTGATCCTCATGGCACTCCATCAGTTGTAACCTGCTAGCTTGTAAAAGACCCACTTATCCTTACTATTTGCTTACTGTCTCCTATTCGTTAACAGTGCTCAGAGTCTTGGAGATTTTTTTGATCATTCAGCTTTGTACCCATTAGATTCTTCTAACAATGGATGTTATATTCTATGGACATAATTTTCCATCCCCCCAACACTCTGCCCCCCGATTTCTCACTGTCCTTAAAATCCAATGTGTTTCTTTGAAATCTGTCATCAAAAACTGTTGATCTATCTTACTTCATCTATGCTAAAGCCAGCCTGCACTTCCTGTGGTAACAATTTTACATAGTTTTTCATTCTTCGTGGTTACTGTTACAATGCTATGCCCATTTATTTTTAAAAATATACTTTTTCAACTTTCAACTGACTGGAACTCTTGTAATCTGACAGAACAAACTGTTTAAAAATGGAAGGTTACATTCCAAAGTGAAGGTGAGAAACCAACAAATCATCCTCAAGGGAATGTGAAATGGGAGACGTATGCTATAATCTAGAGACCCATCAAAACTTGTAACTTTCACAGGAAAAGATATTAAATATCAAAGTACTGGACATTGATACAATGGGTGCCACAGCCAGATCCACTAAAAGTCTCTTGCAAATTACACTACGTATGACGAATTTCAAGGCAAGGCTGCTAGCTGCTAGGAAGAGATTGTAAATGCCACAGTTGGTGCCCAACAGATGGAATAAGCTGAGGGCTCTCCTTTGATCAATGCGTTGCTTGGTTCCAGAAGCCAACTCTAACAAAAATCCACCAGCGAACTGAGGTCTCACAGTAATAACCGCTGAATTACTCCGAATGCCATATGCTAGCAAGCACATAAATAGAATAGTGCAGATTAATGCATGGCTTAAAAGTTGGTGCAGGTGGGAGGGTTTTAGATTTCTGGATCACTGGGTCAATTTCTAGGGAAGGTGGGACCTGTACAAACGGGCGGTCTATATCTGAACCAGAATTAGACAAACATCCTTGCCAGAAATTTGCTGTTGGAAGGAGTTTCAGCAAAGGGAGGGGACACAGACAAGTAACAGGATAAGGGTACACAGTCATAAAGTAAAAATAATCAGGTCAGAGGGAGTGCAGCTATATTAACTTTCAAGGCAGTAAGGCAAGGTTGGATGGCCTCTACGTTAACATCAGGAGCACTGTAGGTAAAATGGATGAGTAAAGGGCGATGATTGATACATGGAAGTGTGAAATAATAGCCATCATAGAGACATGGTTGAAAAAAAGGACAGGGTTGGCAATTTAACACTCTGGGATGTAGAATCTTCAGGCGAGATTGAGAAGGGGGTAAAAGAGGAGGAGCCATTGCATTAATAGTTAAGGAGTCAGTTACTGAACTAAAGAAAGATGATAGGTGGAATTTTACAGTAAAGCTCATCCCAAAACCATAAAATCCTGCCCAAGGTCAACGGACCTTACCATTGTGCTCCCTGGCAGGCAGGGCAGTAAAATTCCAGTGAATATATTGGAAGGAGCATCAATTTAGCTTTGTGGGTGAAGCTTAGGAATAAATAGGGCAGCCACATTGTTAGATATTTATTATTGACCTCCCCCCCCACCACCCCGCCAGAAAGTCAGTGCAACATTCAGGAGTACAATGTGCACAATTTGGACAGGTGTGTAAAAACAATAACAATAGGATAATTATATTTGGTGATTTCAAATTTCCCAACATTAACTGGGCTATATATAGTGTTAAGGGTTTGGATGGAGTAGATTACTTGAAATGTGTACAGGAGAACTTTTTAGTTCAATATGTCAAGGGTCCAACAATGTGCTGGACCTAATTCTGAGGAATGAAGCCAGACAGGTGACTGAGGTGGTGGTGGGGAGCATTTTAGTGATAGTGATCACAACATGGTACAATTTAAGCTTGTTATGAATGAGGAAATAGACATGTTGCAAAAAAAAATTGAATTGGGGGAGAGGGGAGTTTAGTAAAATAAGGCAGGATCTGACCAAAATGGACTGAGAAAAGCTACTAATGGGGAAATCTAGAGAAGAGCAGTTGGGGGCATTCAAAAGGAAATGGGACGGGTACAAGCCCAGCATGTTCTCTCTGGGGTGATAGGAAGTAGTTACAAGCACAGAGAACCATGGATGATGACAGATATTCAGGATAGAAGGAAAAGAAAGGCATTTAACAAGTATAAAGGGAGCAAATCAGCCGAGGCATTAGTGAAGTATAGAAAGTGCAGTGTGGAGCAATTGAAAAAGCAAAAGGGGGATACAAGAAAGCTTTGGCTGTAAAAGTAGGGGAAATCCCAAGATATTTGATAAGTATATCAATGGGAAAAGGATAACCAGGAAAAGGGTAGGATCCATTAGGGACCAAGGGTGCATCTGTGGGTGCAGCCAGAGGACATTAGTAGAGAGTTGAATGAATACTTCACATCTGTCTTTATCCAAGAGAAGAAGGAAGAGGTATGGAATTCAGGAAGCGACTGTGAGGTTCTTGAGCAAATTGACATAGGGAAGAATGTTGTATTAGAGACATTAGCAGCCTTAAAAGTAGATTCATCTCCGGGTCTGGATGAATTGTGTCCCAGGCTTTAGGAGGCAAGAGAGGAGATTGCAGAGGCTCTGATCCAAATTCTTAATTCCTCTCTGGCCACAGGGGAGGACAAGTCCTCACTCACCTGATGAAGAAATTTGAGACTCCGAAAGCTAGTGCTGCCAAATAAACCTGTTGGACTTTAACCTGGTGTTGTGAGACTTCTCACTGTGCTTACCCCAGTCCAATGCTGGCATCTCCAACAGGGGAGGTGCCAGATGACTGAAGAACAGCTAATGTGGTTCTATTATTTAAGAAGTGTTATAGAAATAAACCAGGGAGCTACAAGCCAGTGAGTCTCACAGTGATAGGGAAACTATTGGGGAAACTTCCGAAGGGGAGCATCAGTCTCCACGTCGGGAGGCAAAGCTTGATCAGGCATAGTCAGCATGGCTTCATCAAATGGAGGTCATGCCAAACAAATCTGATTGAATTTTTTGAGGAGGTGACCAGGTGTAGATGAGGGTGGTGCAGTTGTTGTAGTTTTAATGGGTTTCAGCAAAGCCTTTAACAAGACCACACTTGGGAGACTTGTAAAGAACGTTAATGCACTTGGAATACAGGGTAATTTGATAAAGTGAGATCAAAATTGGCTCAGTTATAGGAGTCAGAGAGTGATGACAGGAGACTGCTTTAGTGAATGGAAGTCAGTGTCCAGTAGCATACCACAGGGTCCCTTTTTATTCATCATTTATATAAATGACACAAATGACCCATGTGGGCAGTAGGATTAGTAAGTTTGCGAATGATACAAGGATTGGCCGGGTGGTAAACAGTGAGGTTGAGTGTCTTTGGCTACAATAAGCTATCGGTGGAATAGTCAAGTGGACAGATAAGTGGCAGATGGAATTTAACCCTGAAAAGTGTGAGGTGATACACTTTGGAAACAGTAATTTGACCAGGAAGTATTCAATGAATGGCACAACACTAGGGGTGTTCTGTGAAACAAAAGGGACCTTAGAGTGTTTGTCCACAGATCTGTGAGGGTGGAAGGGTATATTAGTAGGGTGGTGAAAAAGAAATATGGGACACTTGCCTTTATTAATTGAGGCACTGATTACAAAAGCAGGGAAGTCATGTTGAAGCTGTATATGTAGGATCTAGATAGGCTGGGCGAATGGGCCAGGAAATGGCAAATGGAATTTAATGTTGGCAAATGTGAGGTTGTCCACTTTAGTAGGAATAATGGTAGGAAGGACTATTACTTACATGGCGAAAAACTGCAGCATGCAACGGTGCAGAGGGACCTCAGGGTCCTTGTGCATGAGTCGCAAAAGCCCAGCCTGCAGGTGCAGCAGGTGGTCAGGAAGGCGAATGGGATGCTGGCCTTCATAGCGAGGGGGATTGAATATAAAAGTAGGGAGGTCTTGCTGCAGCTGTATAGGGCACTGGTGAGGCCGCAGCTGGAGTACTGTGTGCAGTTTTGGTCGCCGCACTTATGCAAGGATATTTTGGCCTTGGAGGGAGTGCAGAGGAGGTTTACTAGGCTGATACCGGAGTTGAGGGGGTTGAACTATGAGGAGATGCTGAATAAACTAAGCTTGTACTCATTAGAGTTTAGAAGAATGAGGGGAGATCTCATTGAGGCATATAAGATGATGAATGGGATGGATAGGATAGAGGTGGAGAGACTCTTCCCGCTCAGAAAGGACAGTAGGACTAGAGGGCACAGCCTCAAGATAAAGGGGGGGCGGTTTAGAACGGAGATGAGGAGGAACTTCTTCACTCAAAGGGTGGTGAATCTCTGGAATTCTCTGCCCGTTGAAGTGGTGGAGGCTGCCTCGCAAAATATATTTAAGACGCGGGTCGATAGGTTTTTGATAGGCGAGGGGATTAAGGGTTATGGGGAGAGGGCGGGAATGTGGAACTGAGACACGACAGATCAGCCATGATCTTATTGAATGGGGGGGCAGGCTCGAGGGGCTAGATGGCCTACTCCTGCTCCTATTTCTAATGTTCTTACGTTCTTATGTTCTGTATAGGACTTAGGTAAAGCTCCAGCTCAAGTACTGTGCGAATTTCTGGTCACCACATTATAGGAAGGATGTGATTGCACTGGAGGGGGTGCAGAGGAGATTCACCAGGATGCTGCCTGGGATAGAATATTTAAATTATGAGGTGAGGTTTGTCAGGCTAGTTGTTTTCATTGAAGCAGAGAAGACTGAGGGAAGACCTGATTGAGGTGTTCAAGATTATAAGGAGCATGGAGAGAGTGGATAGGGAGCTTTTACCCTTAGAACATTGAACACTACAGCACAAACAGACCCTTCGGCCCACTTAGTTGAAGCGACCGTTAGTTGAAGGGTCAGTCACAAGGGGACACAGGTTTAAGGTGAGAGGCAGGAGGTTTAAAAAAAATAAAGAACAAAGAAGATTTCATCACAGGAACAGGCCCTTCGGCACTCCAAGCCTGCACCGAACATGCTGCCCGACCTAGCTAAAACCCCCTACCCTTCAAGGGACCATATCCTTCCATTCCCATCCAATTCATGTAGTTGTCAAGATGCCCCTTAAAAGTCACTACCATTATCTGCTTTCACTAGCTCACCAGCAACAAGTTCCAGATAGTATGACATGAACTCAAGATCCCAGTTGAGGCTGTCCTCATGGTCACGGACATTCGGCCTCTGATCATCGGGTAAGCGTTCTCCAAGGCGGTCTTCACGACACATGACAGCGCAGAGTCACTGAGCAGAGACTGATAGCTAAGTTCCGCACACATGAGGATGGCCTCAACTGGAATCTTGGGTTCATGTCACACTATCTGTAACCCCCATGATTTGCCTGGACTTTCAAAATCTCACTAACTGTCCTGGCTGGAGACAATACACATCTCTTTAACCTGTGCTTAATGCTCTCTCCACTCACATTGTCTGTACCTTTAAGACTTGATTAGCTGTAAAGATTTGCATTCCAATCAGTATTCTGTAAATTGAGTTTGTGTCTTTATATGTCCTGTTTGTGAACAGGACATATGAACCTGATGAAGGAGCAGTGCTCCGAAAGCTAGTGGCGTTTGCTACCAAATAAACCTATTGGACTTTAACCTGATGTTGTGAGACTTCTTATTTTCTTTGACCGAGCCTGTTTTGTATCCACCTCACCTCTGATCCCATGCGACTTCATCTTCTGCACCAGTCTGCCATGAGGGTCTTTGTCAAAGGCCTTACTGAAGTTCATGTAGACAACATCCACTGCCCTACCCTCATCAATCATCTTTGTCACTTCCTCGAAAAAAGTTTAGGGGGGATGTGAGGAAAAATGTTTTTACTTGGAGGGTGGTGATAGTCTGGAATGCACTGCTGCGAGGGTGGTAGAGGTGGGTTACCTCCTATCTTTTAAAAAGTTCTTGGACAAGCAGTTGGCAAGTCATGACATTCAAGGCTATGGGCCCTAAGTGCTGGTAAATTGGATTAGGTGGGAGGTCAAGTGTTTCTCATGTGTATACTCAATGGGCTGTAGGGGCTTTTCTGCACTGTATGATCCTATAATAGCATCATCTTCTACATCTGACCATATCCAAGAAACCAGCCAACTTAAATTGGCTACATCATTTAAATTCTTTGAGGACAAAGACAATGAAAGGACATTAAACTATGTATTCTTTTACCTTTCTTTATTGGGCTCCCCTTATTTATGTCACCTGTGTGTGGCCCTAATGACTGCACGAAGGCCATTTGCTTGATGTCACAATTTATTATTTTTCTTGGGATTTAAGGATTAACAAATTGGCTCGCTCTTTGACTCAAGAAATCGTTGCTTGTTTGGCTCCTAATTGCTCACAGCTCAAATAGTTAACCGCATTCCGATTTGGAAAATGACATATTCTCATAAAAAATAAACCTAAAACTTTGCTGTGAACAGGATAAGGCTGAATAAAGGGGAACCAGTTCATCCCTTCTCAGCTAGTCATAACAGAGTACCCAGAAAGCTGATTCATTTGCAATTGCTGCATTCACTCTTGCTTCCTTTTTTAAAAATTGGTATTAAAATTGTTTTTTTTAACCTCATCTTCAGGTACATGCTCTTTGCCATAAATGTTATTAAATAGCATTTGCACATATTTCTTCACCACCTGTAACAATTCTATTGTTATGTTATTGATATCAGGAACTTTGATCTTTTTGTCAAATATCAACAGAATCATTATTCTTCTTTTAAGAAATCCTGCATCACCCCCAGCTTTAAAATGTAGTTTCATGCAAGACATGTATACAATGGGTTAAAATCTTGATACATCAGCAGTCAAAAATCTGCCAACCATATGTGTGGTAAATTTTGATGTTTACCATGACACTTTCAGCCAATACACTTTCAGTTCACTGTTAAAAGTATAACCAAGTAATTAGTTATAAAGCGTTGCTGACAGGGGCCATCTGTTAACTAAGCCTGTTATGAAAATAATTAATGTTGTGTATTAATCTGTCATTATTATACACCTTCCAGGGTATTAAAATGTCAATGGCTGGAACCTTTCGCTGTTCACATCTCCAGGATCTTCTGATTCCATTGACGCTGCATCCCCACTAGCAGGTTTTCTGGTGGTGAGGGTGTGCAGTCAAAGGAAAATTCCATCGACAGCAGCAGGACCAGAATATTCTGCTGTTGGCCAACGGCATGACACCTCACACCACAAGAAAGATACTGGGGAAGGCCTGAAAATCTCCCCCAATGTCTCTGAACATCCAGTACCAAATTCTGAACCCAACATTCCCATTAATTGTGACTGTTTCACTAATGTAAAGAAAATAGTTTCTATATAAGCTAAAATGTCTCTTGCTCATAGAAAAAAATTATTGTCTGTTAGTACAGAACTTCAGTATTGCTGAAAAAAGAGACATGTCAAAGCTCTGTCTTACAATCATCTGGACACATTACAGGAATGCCAGTATGAGAGGAAAACAACAACTTATACTGCATGACAACAGGATATTGATTCATTGGAAAGTGGGCTTTGGTACAGGTATTGCCATGAAGAATGCACCAGTTGATCAATTGAAAAAAACATATCATCTAATTGACACCATTCAACTCTCAACAATGTCTATTTCCTGCTGTTGCTGTACCAATGATTGGTGTTTACATCTTTGCATTTTGCATCATGAATAAGGTACAATAGACAGCATTCACTGACCTCACCCACAGCTGGGATTCTCTGGTCCCGCTACAGTGAATGGAGTTTTGGCTGAGCACCAAATTCTCTGTTCTCACTGGCAGCGGTACCAGGGCATGTGAGATCAGAAAATTCTGGCCTCTATCTAGAAATGAACAGAACCAAAGTACAAATAAGTGAAAGTTGCTTTGGTCTTTGTAGAACTTAACAATTAAACTTGCATTGTGCACAAAATCTGAAAATCTTAGAATACATCAATATTTAAAGCTTCTGGAAATAATTAATGTCAAACATTAATAAGCTAGCCTACATTTAATTGAACTCCTGAGGGGCAATATTTTCCTGCATAACAATTCAATCATATCATCATGTTTGTACATCAGATACATAGAATTGCAAAGGGATAGAATCAGGAGAACCTGCAAACTCCACAGAGGCAGTCACCGAAGGGTGGAATCGAACCCAGGTTCCTGGCACTATGAGGCAGCAGTGCTAACCACTGTGCCACCCTTTTATGCTCCACTCAACCCTTCCACCAATGTTCTCCATTTAAACCTACCATTGTAAGTCTCTGTTTTCTTCATCCTCGTCTATGTCTGTCTTTCCTTAAGTGATTCCACACTATTCACTTAAATACCGCTGTGGCAATGATTTCCACATTCTCACCATTCCTTGGGTAAACAAGTTCTTCTGAATTCCCTATTGCTTTTCTTGATGACTATCGTATCGATGGCAGCTAGTGATACTCTTCCCCATAACAGAAAACATTTTCTCTGTGTTTATTTTATCAAAATTGCAGAGGGCTTTTAGTCTAACGCAGGCTAGCAACTCTTAATTGGTTGGTGGTGCCACCAGTGAGGATGTGACTGCTGCTGGTATTGAACCCACCTGAGGCCTAAGATCACCAAAGGACCCAGGTAGTGATGAATGATGGTGGAAGGAAATAATTGAAGGGGGATGGGGAGCGTTTCCTCCATATCCCAATGCCCTTTGGGCAGGCTTTGGATACCTGACAGTAAAGGGTCCCCCCAAATCCTGGGACCTGGAGCTATAATCCAGAGACCCACAGGAAGATCTGGGAAACCGGGTTCTAATCCCACTACAGCAGATGGTGAAATTTAAATTAAAAGTCTAGCAATGATTTAGCAATTGTCAATTGTCATAAAAAAATTAGGAAAGGAAATCTGCTGTCCTTATCTGATCTGGCCTATATATAGTTGACTCTCAAATGCCCCTTAAATGGAGGGCCGTTAGGGATGGGCAATAAATGCTAGCTCAGCTAGCAATGAATATGCCCTGTGAAATGATTTTTTGAAAAAAAACAGCCTGTTTCCAAAACTGTAACTTGTTGGATTCCCAAATCAGGACTCGAATGAGTGAGATCTTGTGCAATGGCCATAATGTGATTTGCATCAGCGAGACTTTGGCTCTATCTGGCCTGCACCCCCCCAAGAATGATGGCGCAAACCATGATCCCTGATTTATTTTGATGGAATGTCAGAAGATTTGGTAAGAAAACCTAGCTTTTTCTGGAGAGAAACACGCTGGATTTCAGCCAGAATCTGACACTGCCATTTTTTGGTAAAATACTACCCACGATGTACAAGCTTGCTCTGAGAAGGATAAAAAAATTAAGTTGTAAGAATTGCAAGTCAACAGTTACCTTGAAAAACCACAAAGGTCCAGATTTGAAATTCTGCATTCCTAAAGCATTGCGTTGAAACAGAGAAGTCTGCAGCTTGTCAATCCCAGCAGCAATTTCCTTCAAGGCTGAGTGTGAGCACCATTACAGTGGAACACACCAAAACCAGCAAGCATAGGTAAACCCTCTGTGTTAAATCTAACAGTGCACCATCTTGAATTTCAGCAACTTCCAAAAGCTGAATCTACACTTTCAATGTTTTTAACCACAGATCAGAAATCCACTCTTCCAGATCAACTTGGACTTATTAAAAGCCTACATCAATCACACATTTGGAGAAAAAGATTTTGTCAATATATGATAGCTTCAAGTCCAGATAAAAAGACAGAAATTGAACAAGTTAATGCACTGATTTACTTGGTCAGCCCAATAGCAGATAACAGTATTGTTATACAAGGAAATAAAAAATCATCTGCAAAATTAGAAGTACTAAAATTATTTGATTTTTTTTAACCTAAGAAGTACCAAAATCTTCAAAAGGACTAAATTTAATGTATGTGTCCAGCATATAGAAGAACCTGTCAACTCATTCATTAATGATCTGCACAGGATGCCTGAAGATTGCAAATACAAGGATCTAAAATCTGAACTTATCAGGGGTAAAATAGTTGTAGGAGTTGTGGACAATGGACTCGCAGACATGTTGCAAACAAAGGAAGATCCAACCCAAAGAGAGCTATCCAGTTTGTTACGCAGTATGAACTCTGCGTGCAACACAGGTCCATTTTAAGAGGAGAAAGTAAACCATGGGACAAAGGAAATCCCACAATCCAGTTAGTTGAAAGCACAGAAACAAGGACATTCCAGGCCTAGGGAAGCAATACCCTTACTTACTAGTAGAGCAACGATGCCAACGCTGTGGAGCAAAGTGCCCTGACAGGCAATATCAATGTCTTGTAACTTCAGCCCAATGCTTTCAACGTAACAGAATTGGATACATAAGCAAAGTGCGCAAGGTCAAAACATCTAAATGCACAGAAGACCTCGAGATGATTCATTGAGTTGAGACTGTGCACCAAGAGGACACAGCCATGCTTCATGGGTGAGATCAAAGTTCCAGGATTTTCGTGTTGGAATGTGGACATTTCGGTTAGCGGCCACCTCACAAACTTTAAATTGGACATGGTGGCTAATGTTACAGTTCTATTGGACCAAAAAAGTGCAGCTGACACACTAGTCTATGGACTTGAAAGAAGTATCAGGTATCAGGCATGATGGCAAAGAAATTTTCTAGCTGAAGTAGACAATCTGTAACCAGTCTTTTTCTCTCTTGAGCAGGGGTGCCTATGTAGCTCTGAATGTCTTCAAAGTGGCAGATGTTATCAAGACAAAACCTCATTAATTTTACAGAAAAGACTAGGATTCAGTTCTGAGCTGTCTTCTCTCTTTGCAGAGCAGATTGGTCCATTTCATGCTAGAAAATTGGTGGTCAGACCAATTAATCACTCAAGTCGTTACCACAACGCTTCCAGGGAAGATAGACAACAGAGAAAATAACAACCAGGAGTGTCTCAATCTCCAGCCTCAACAACTGTTAATGAGGTCAATGCTACAACCACAGAGAAAATGCTGTAATCCCCAGGCCACCAGGACAGTGCCATTGATGATGCTGGAACCAAATATCAGCCATCCATTGCCAACAATACACCACATAAATAAACGCAAAAATATGCTTATTAAAAAACCATATCCTCATGACAGGAAAGGCCATCTTTCATCACAGAGGATATCACGATGATCCACAGGATAAAGGAAGAAGAGGAAAAAAATGACATGAAGACGAGCACGACATTCATCCACCTCACACAGAACAGGACGCAACAACAATCATCTATCACCATAACTGCTGAATCAACAAAGGGTGAGTTCAATACCAATAATGAAAAAAGAGGATCAAAAGATACCCAGATGCCAGGGCAACTGTCAAATCAACAAAGTTTGCTTGCAATGTCAGTGCCTACCATTCCACCAAAAGTAATGTGAATGAGATATGGAATGATAATAAGGTATCTGGTCTGCCTGAACCAATGAATTCAAAGACTTAAAGAAAGGAAGATGGAGTTATATTAACAATGTAAATACTTGCAGTGAACGGAAAGAACTTGAAGTACATTGAAACTTGAAGGGGAGGTATGGCATGAGGGTTTGGCACATAGAGGGTTAATGTGGGATAGATAGTAATACCACCTATACAGTGGTGCAAGAGAACACATGACCTCCACTTAGGGATCAGTGTTGGACAGAGTCATGTGCTCAAGCAAGCATGAAGACAGCTTCTAGCTTGAACTTTTAACTATATTCACGCACGTAGTTCTTGTAGTTAATGAATACATACCGTTAACCTACTTAAGACTAAGACTTCAAAGACATTGCAAACGATATCCAATACCCCACAATAGCTGCATGGTGAGTCCCCTGCCCGCCAGATGGGTAAACACCAGCAGTGGCAGGATGAGGCCCTTCAGTGGACATAATTTGCCCACGTGAGGTCTGAATTCACATAGGTACAGCCAGGCCATCCAAAGGTTTTTTCACCATGAATTTAGTTAGGGCAATGGCAGAAAGGTGTGAGGCTAAGGCAAAAAAACAAGGGAGTGGATCTAGGTGAGTTGCTCTTGCAGCAAGCTGGCCATAGGCTGAATGGCTTCCTTATGTGCTGTAGCCATTCTCTGGTTCTAATTAAACATCTTTATGTACTGCCTTATTTAGTAATGGGTCACAGAATTACACTCTCCCTCTATTGCCTTACATCATTCAACATTCATCTTTTAACACTTTATCACTCACCTTGACAGCTTGTCTGGTTCATTTTTTTATAGCCCAGAGGGCATTCGACCTGGCCATTTTGTATCTTCGGATATTCTAAAAAATGAAAGAAAGAAACTATAATTATAATTTCTATTACAAGATAAATATTGAGACTTCATTTGCAGTGCAGATCTTTGATGGACAGAAGTGGAAATTACATAATTGGCCACATAATGTTAAATAAATTATTTGAAATCCGTGCCCCTATCAAGCAGCTCTAGGCCAGGATTAGTGCCTTGCAAAGATTCCCCTAAAAATGTGATGTACAGTAATATCTACAAAGCAGACCATGTAATTTGGTTACATAATGCTGACTGAAACAATCTATAATTTCAATCAAATCTTTTAAGTAACTGGAAACACAGAAAACTTCAGTTTTTCTTATTCTCAGAATAAGCAATGTCAGCAACTTTATTGCAGAAGTAGTGCTCCAAGATTAAAGATATACTGCGATGTTACTGTGCCTTTACGAAATGTATTTTAATCATATTCTCTGCAGTTTTTTTTCAACCAGGTTTGGCATTTTGGTTTTGATGCTGTGCTGTCTGTAATCAGTTTTTTTTGCTGTTGAAGCAAAATAATTGAAGCAATGTTTATTTTTAATTTGGGCTAATGCAGTGTCCTGGAGTTTTATGATCTTTTGGAATTGCTGCCAGAGATTTGAAATGCATGTGACTGACTTGTTAGGTGATGCCTGCTTGGACAGTTTTTTTATCACAGCAAAGTTCAGGGTTTTAGTTTCATTTCGTCACAAGCCGTTTGGACTGTAGACTGAAAACAGTGTTTTCTGTCTCTCTCTCTCCCTGCTCTTGAAAATTCTGCTACCTGCGGTTGCTAGCTAGAAGCAAACAGTGTCTCTGCCTCTACCTTGAGGTGTGCTGAAAGTTACAGAATGGAGAAATCAGCATTTTTAATTTAACATTCAAAGAAGTAATCCACAGCAGGTGTTGGAAAGCTGCAAGATCCAGTATCATGTGAGCATACTTGGTTTCTGTGCCAAGCATAGAATGAGGTATATGTTTGTGGGGTTGTTTGATTTGGAACAGTATACTTAGCTGTTAAGGTTTATACAATATCATATTTGCTTTTTATGTCATTGGTAAAAGTTATGCTAGCTTCCTCATCATGTGAAATGTGTTTTTAGATAAACTTTGTTTGATTAAAAACTTCCTCATGGGATGCTTGTATCATTCCTGGAGTGAAATATCTTATGCTCATCCATACCAAATTCAAAGTGCAAAGCCTATGATCTAGGCTGATTTCATAAAATATCTTTCTGACCTTAATGATAACAATACACAAGTAGGATATATAGAACATAGAACATAGAACATTACAGCGCAGAACAGGCCCTTCGGCCCACGATGTTGCGCCGACCAGTTAAAAAAAAACAACAATGACCCACTAACCTAAACCAATCCCTTTTCGTCCATAAACCTGTCCACAGACCTCTTAAACGCCCCCAAACTAGGCGCATTTAACTTTAAAGCAGATGATTCTATGCAAATAATGTTCTGGTATTTGCAGAGAGAACTCCACTCACACTTACTTTTGTGTTATCCTTCATGTTATGTTGAATTCAAATGTGCACCTCAATCACATTGGAGATTCTTTTCACATTTGGTAGGAGTGGAAGAGCGGTAGTACAACCCACATGATTTTCCCTTCCACTGTAAAAAGGGAACAGGCTACAATGGATAGTCAGAAGCTTTTTCCCCAGGGTGGAAGAGTCAATTATTAGGGGGCATAAGTTTAAGGTGTGAGGGGCAAGGTTTAAAAGAGATGTACGAGATAAGTTTTTTTACACATCAGTTGGTGGATGCCTGGAACTTGCTGCCAAGAGAGGTAGTGGAAACAGATACAATAGTGAGTTTTAAGGGGCATCTGGACAAATACATGAATAGGATGAGAATGGAGTGACATGGTCCTCGGAATGGTAGAGGCATTTAGTTCAGTCAGGCAGCACGGTCTACGAAGGCTTGGAGAGCCAAAGGGCCTGTTCCTATGCTGTAATTTTCTTTGTTCTTTATTCTAACACAGGCAGTTAATTAATTTCATCTGTTTTTCACCTTTCCAGAAATTGAAAATGATCGTAACAGAACTCAGAACTACTGTAAGAACTTCAAAGTATAAAATAAGAAGGAGCCTTTGATCAACCAAACCAACTGGCTCCACAGACAATAATGAACATTTGACCATTTCAGTTATAGTTGAAACCTCCAAAATATTAAAGCTCTGTGAAATATCTTCTTGTTAATTAACATTATTATCAAGACGTGGAATTCAAATTAAGAAAAAACATTTAAAATACTTAAGTCAGTTTAAACAGCACTTCCAAATATTTAGAAATTTTACACAACAAATGTGGATCATTTTTAATGAATCACATTGTATAATAATGGTAAAATATATATGCTTTTAGATACACAAGTGCGAGTGTTCCTGATAAAACTAGCTTTATAGTCTGTCCCCTGACTTTGGCAAGTAGTAGGTCTGTACAGGATATTATGGGTGGTCCAAAGACAGGCAGGAGAACTTTTTCTCTTTTTTTAAATTAACAACCCTCATGGGAGGAATTGAACAAACTGAGGGCTTCTGGCTATTGATCTTTTATCAGTCAGAAATTCCTTTCATTATACATTTTTTCTATCATGCTCTGCATCACATTTCTCAATAGTAAATTGCACCTGTGACCTACTTGTCCATAACTAATACCGTCCTGAATTTTTCCACACAGTTTGCCATTCTCCAAATTTGGTATAATCAGAAATCAGTAAACTTCTTGGATCAGGGCTTGAGTACAAATGTCAAGAATGTCACCCCAATAAGATATTAAATTTAGGCCTATTTACCTCCTCGGGTGGATGCAAAAAATTCCATGGGAATATTTCAAAGAAGAGGAGCAGAGATATCCTTGGTAAAGTGGCCAATATGTTTTCCTCAATCAACATCACAAAAACAGGCTATCTGATCACAATCGCTGTTTGTGGGAGTTTGTTATGTACATTTTGGCTGCCACCCTTATGACACTGAAAATGTGACTACACTTCTAAAGTACTCATTGGCTATAAAGCACTTTGAGACAGCTGGTTATCAAGAAAAGCACTATATCAATTCAAATCTGACTTTCTTACTTTTCTAAGTCATGAAAATAAGTGGAAAACCAAAAGGGTTTAGCACATCCATTGATACATCATGCCAATCCAGAAGTCTTCCTTTTACAACTATTTTGATTCTGAACCAGTCATCAACATATACTTATAACTATCATAATTCCTTTAATACCACCTAATTCGATTTTTATAGCACATCTCCTGTTGGTCCATACTCACATATGCACCATATTTTCTTATGAACAGGACTACACATGGTAGATGCAGGAAGGATGTTCCGGTAGTGGAGATGTCCAAAGCCAGGGGTCATAGTCTAAGGATGCAGGGTAAACCTTTTAGGACTGAAATGAGGAGAAATTTCTTCACCCAGAGAATGGTAAGCCTGTGGAATTCTTTACCGCAGAAAACAGTTGAGACCAAAACATTGTATGTTTTCAAGAAGGTATTAGATTTATAGCTCTTAGGGCTAAAGAGATCAAAGGATATAGTGCAAAGACGGGATCGGACTATTCAGTTGGATGATCTTCTATGATCATAGTGAATGGTGGAGCAAGCTGAAAGGGCTGAATGGCCTATTCTCCTGTGCCTATTTTCTTTGTTTCTGTGTGCCCATTGGTTCTCATCAACTTATTACCACAGATCATAGCACAAATTGACTTGAGGTACCACCCCAAAAATCATGGGCGGAATTCTCCGGTTATTCACGCTGGTGGGATTTTCCAGGCCACTGGCAGGGCACCCCCACCTGCGGGTTTCCCATTGATAGCAGTGAAACCAGAGAATCCCGCTGTTAGCGAACAACATGCCACCTCCCACCGGCAGGAAACACACGGCTGGAAGGCTGGAGAATTTCACCCAACGTTTTAATGTTTTTGCATATACTCAGCTTAAAAATCAAATATTCCTCCCTTGCCTCTCACCACTGCTCCCTGCCCATTCAGCAATGGCATATAATTGACACATCGGTAGTTAGCCTCAATTTTTCACCAAACAAGTGCATGTTTTACTTGCTTTATAACTGGGTGCAAGTGATCTAGCAGGCATTGCAAAAATGCATGGTAGTTAAGACACATTGGCACTGAGGACAATACACATACTGAAGAACAGAAATGTGACTTCCAACATAACAAATTAAGTACAAAGCTGACTATAAGCCGAAAGCTGTAACATTTGCTAACTCATCAAATAACTGTGCTGCAGCAAGACAATTCAGTGTTTGTGAAAAACTGATGTGAGAACAGAAGAAGGAATCTTCCCTGAAGAAGATGCTGAAGAACAAATGAACAGAGACTGTATCGGAAAGCATCCTTGTTAATCATCAGATGGTATCATCATCACCAGAAACATACACATTTAAGTGGGCCAAATCCATCGTTGAATCCAGTGAAGGTTCCAGAACAACAGCTACTTAGTGTGGTCACTTTATGGAATGCAAATGTTTACTGTTACAGCAAAAGACCAAGATCGCTGAGAGACTACCAAAAAATACCTCATCAGAATTACCAGTTTCAAATGACAAAAAGACAAGTATCCAACATATTATATCGACAAAATGGGTGACACACCCATGAATTTCAATATGCTCAGCAATCAAACTATGAAATGGAAAGGTTCAAGAACAATTCTCATGAAAACAACAGGACATGAGATAATGGTGCTAGCCTGCAATGCTGAGGGAACAAGACTCAAGTAATTTGCAAGCATAAAACCATGCTGAAAATCAAGTTTCCTGCAAGAATTTATGTGCTTGTCCATGACGGTGGTTGGATGGATGAGGAAAGATTGAAGTTATGGATCAGTAGGTAATAGATCGATAGGTAAAGAACACTGCTTATTAGTGTGGGATATGTTTAGAATACATTAAATAATGAGATCAACTGACGCATGTGAAGAAATAACACCAACATTGCAGTCATACCAAGGGATCCAATATCCAAAGTTCAACCTTTGGATACATGCCTCAACAGGCCATTTGAGCATAATTTTCGCAGCAAGTGGAATAGGTGGATGGTTGGCTGAGAAAAAAACTATCACTAAGAGTGAAAATATATGTACTACCCAATTGATGTTTTGTATGATTTCAACGTCAAATCATTGGATGCTATTAGTGCATAAACCATTGGATTGTTCAAAGAAATGTGGAATATCTAATTCAATGGATGAAGAGAAAATGAGTTTTTTAGTGGAGAGATAATTCTGAAACCAAAAATGGCACATCTAGTTCAGAGTGGAATCAAAGTCCCTACAGTGCAGAAGGACGTCATTTGGCCCATTTACTCTGCACCAACCACAGTTCCATCCAGACCCTATTCCCGTAACCCCACATATTTACCCCACTAATCCCCCTGACACGAGGGTCAATTTATCACGGCCAACCAACCTAACCCGCACATCTTTGGACTACGGGAGAAAACTGGAGCTCCCGGAGGAAACCCACACAGACATGGGGAGAATGTGCAAACTCCAGATAGACAGTGACCCGAGGCCAGGTCCCTGACGTTGTGAAGCAGCAGTGCTAACCACTGTGCCACCGTGCTGCCCCTTATGATGATGCCATATCAAAAGTGACTCAGGATGAATGTGATTAACTCTTTGCATCCAAAGCCAAAGACAAAGACAATGTTCAAGATTTTCCCATGAATCAGCAAAGGCAGAAGTCTGACGGAAAAAGGGGCACTCCAATATGGTACTGAGGCACCATCGTTCACATGAAACATTCAACCTAGACCTTGTTTACCCTCATAATACTTTTTTAAGCGCAGAACAGTTTTTTTCATTTATCTCTTTGTTAGAAGACTTCAAAATACTCTGGGATTTAAAACACAAATAAAGATTATTAGAACAGAGCAAATTAGTTTAGGATAAGAAAGACAGATTGACTTATATGTAGTTGACAGAGGTACTGTCTGCGTAGAAACTCACAGAACCACAGTTAGAGAATTTAAACATGCATTTTTGAAAAGTATTATTAAACAGGCATACATCTTGGTTAATGGCACAGGGTTCTAAGGCAAAATGGGAAATAGGTCATAAAGTGAAACACAGTGCACCCATAGAAGCATAACGCTTATCAGCATGGGTGCCAGACAGCTCAGTGAAGGAGACATTCACTGAGTAAGAACAAGCTGGTGGTTTCAGGTAGCTTTATGAACAGGCATTACACCAGATAAGAGTTCAGAACAGATAGCTATCGTAAAGTCAGGTAGAAACCACTAGAACTTATTGTTCCCATGCTTTTAGAGAATATCTATAATTGGTCAAGGCATATGACATTTAATAATGATGATTGACCAGTACTAGTGGATGACTACCTCATGATGAGCCAGAGGTGGGTGAAATGTCTTTTGGAAGTTGTATAAATTGTATTGCTATTGTGATGTAACTTTAGAGAAGTGGATCACCCATCCCTTCACTCCCAACATATGTTGATCAATAAACAAATATCTTTCACCAGGATACTGTAGTCACGAGTCTTCATATTAGCTAAAGTTAAACTCAATACTTAGCCTCTGTAAAAACCCCAACACCCTTCATCAAAATGACTAAAACAGCTCACCTGGTTGTTTCTCATTGCTGTTTGAGGGTTTTTTTAATGCAACTTGATTGCAGTATTTCCTATATTACACCAGTGACTACACATCAAAAATACTAAGTGGGGTGTAAAACTATGTAAATACAAGGTTTTTCTTGCTTTCTATTGTTAATTACACTTATAAGCACTATGTTCCTTATTACCACTAACCACTGTGGGAATCGCATGCGCAGAGTTCCGGAGCTGTCAGCAGATGGCGTGAACAGCCCACCCCACCCTTCTCCCACTGCCGGGTTTTTGATGAGATTCCCGATTGTGACCTCTACAGTGCACAGAGTGGGGAAATTGGCTCTAACGTTGCATTGAAAAAACAGTCATGATCTAGAACAGTTTTCCTACCAATTCAGCACTTTTGGGAGAATTGCCCCCATAGTCTCAGAAATTAAAGATACAACAGCACCAACATCAACTTCCATTCTAATAGGCTGTCCACTTGATTTCAGAGTCATGCAGAATCCATGTGATTCACCCTGTATGAATAAGACATTCAGTTGGAGCCCTTCACCATATTCCAGCACATTCATTTCATTGGAATTTCTTTCAGCTAGATCATAAATTCTTTTTGTAGAATGCAACTTGTTCTTTTTCTTGAAGGTACACAGATTCCTCTTTTGAATATTCTTCTCAGGGAAAGCTGGTATAGCCCAACAAGCTTCTGCAATGTGACTAATTTTGCCAGAATTGTTGTATTTACAATCAATGCTCCAGCTTCTTCTTCTCTGGTGGTCACTCAGGGTAGGTGATAACTTACTTTCACTCTGGGTAGGTGAGTTCTGTGGTGGCTGAATTGTCCATTCCTGGAACCGCAGACTTTGCCACAGGTTTGGCAGGTGGTGTTTGATGAGATGAATGGGTGAGCTGCTCTGGATTCTGCACTTTCTTTCCGCTGTTTACACTTGGTCTCCACATGCTGTACCTGGAGATGGTCAAGGTGATTAGCAGTTTCAGAGATGCTTCTTCTCCAATTTATGCATTCTAAGGCAAGCGATTCCCACATGTTGATGGGGATGTTGCATTTACTTAAGGAGGTTTTCAGAGTGTCCACTTGGCATTTCCTCTACCACCCTAGTGATCCCTTGCTATTGCAGAGATCAAGAGCACTTGTTTCAGGAGTCTCGTGTCGGGCATACAATGTGACCTGCATATCACAGTTGGTTGAGTGAGACCAGTGCTTCGATACTGAGGATATCAGCCTGAAAGGGAACGCTCACAGTGGTACTCCTATCCTGCCAATGGATTTGCAGGATTTTGCAGATGCAATATTGGTGATATCTCTCCAGGGATTTGAGGTGTCTGTTGTACATTGTCTATGTTTCTGATGCATACAGGAGAGTGGGAACCATGGCTACCCTGTAGACTATGAGTTTGGTGCTGGATTTGAGGTCTCAGGCTTTGAACACTCGGTTCATCAGACTGCACTGGATTCAATGCTAGATTCATCATCGATGTCTGTTCACACCGAAAGGAGGCTCCCAAGATATGAGAAATGATCCATCTTGTCCAGAGCTCACCAGGAATCTTGATGGTTGGGTGGCAGTTTTGTGTGACAGGATCAGGCTGGGAGAGAATCTTTGTTTTCTGGATGTTTAGGCTGAGGTCCATTCTCTCATATGCCTAGGTAAATGCACTCATGATAGTCTGTAGCTCAACCTCTGGGTATGCGCACAGATGTGTCATCGGCATACTGCAGGTCAATAAGACATTGGGGTGGTCTTGGTTCTGGCCTGGAGGTGTCAGAAGCTGAACAGTTTTCCATTTATCTAGTAGGTCAGCTCCACTGCAGCAGCAAACTTCAGGGTAATGGGTGGAATGTTACTACCCGGCAAGCTTTTGCAATGTGACCCATTTTGCGACAATTCTTGCATTGACAATCCTTGTTCCAGCATTCACACACAGAAAAGTCCATTTTGACATATTTATGACATGCTTGTTGGTATTTTGTCTTCTTTCGGGCAGTTCCCAACTTATGGACCTCCATTCCAGCACCAGATTGTGAAGTTTCTTTAGCAGCCAGTTCCATTGACTCTGTGACTTCTATTACCATCTTTAAAGTCAAAGCATGTTCTTTTTTGAATAGCCACATTTTGGAGACCACAAACCAGATGACTTCAAAGAGTATCTTCTAATGACTCACAATATTGTGCCATTCTTTTTAAGCTTGCATAAACTATGCAATGCTTTCACCTTCCACTTAAAGTTTCAAGTTTATTTATTAGTGTCACAAGTAGGCTTACATTAATTTTGCAATAAAGTTACTGTGAAAATTCCTTCAGTGGAACCTGAACCGTTCCACGATGATTAGTGGCTTTGGAGAGTAATGCTCTTCAACTATCTTTATCAAGTCATCATAAGTTTTGGTTCCTGACTTTGGGCTATGGTTCATTCAGCAGAGCAAACTGAAGGTTTTACTTCCTAGTGTACTGAGGAAAAGTGGTATAAGCAACTTATTTGTAATTTTATTTGCTCACACAAAAGTACTGAAAATGCTCTGTGCAGGAACTCCATAATTCATTTTCTTCATTGAAAGGTCCCGTAGTGCCTAACTGACCTGCCATTTCTCTTGTAGCACTGGTGACTCTAGACTATTCAGTATTTTTTTTTTAACTGTCTTTCCAGTACTCTGCTTTTTACTCTTGAGACCATTGCCTTGATGTATTATTATTTTCAAATGGCCCCCATCAAATAGTAAGGCATTCTTTATTTTTAAATACGCCCAATACTGCTTGGAATCTCACCCTTCTTTTAAAACCACACAATTTTTTTTTCCTTAGTTGGTATTCTTGCACTGGCATTTCAATCTTTAATCCTGATGTTGATTTCTCCTAACCTTCTTATATTTGAAGTTTGAGGACCCACAATGTTTTTTTACTACTCAGGATGTTTCCTCGATGTAACAAAATTCTAACTCATTGCCAATTTTCTTTTTGTAATGTCCTATGTTAGAAGTTGTGGTTTTGAAAAAAGTTAAAATATGTACTTTGCCCAAACAGATTCAAAATAACACAAACAGGTTAATTGCAAAAGATGTTCCCAACACAATAGAAAAGGAAGCTATGACGTCATGATCAGGTCATATGACCTGCTCTTAAAACAATCATGCAACAACTTAAATACATAACAACCAGCCTGCCAATATCCTCTTGATGTATTTTACTATCCTCCTCACAGTTCACAATATTTCTCAAGTTTTGTATCAAAGTGGGGTGGTACAGTGGTTAGCATTGCTGCCTCACAGCTCCAGGGACCTAGGTTTGAATCCCAACTTGGGTCACTGTCTGTGTGGAGTTTGCACATTTTCCATGGGTTTGCTCTGGTTTCATCCCACAGTCAAAAGATGTGCGAGTTAGGTTGATTGGACATGCTAAATTAGTCCTTAGTGCCCCAGGATGTGAAAGGCTAGAGGGATTAGCAGGGTAACTAAGTGGGGATAGGACCTGGGGGGATTGTTGTCAGTGCAGACTTGGTGGGCTGAATGGCCTCCTTCCACCACATATGCCTCGGTAAATGCACTGATGATAGTTTGTAGTTCAACCTCTGGGTATGCGCACAGATGTGTCATCGGCATACTGCAGGTCAATAAGACATTGGGGTGGTCTTGGTTCTGGCCTGGAGGATTCAGAAGTTGAACAGTTTTCATATTTTGAAATTGTGGCTTGTACAACCTGGTCTAGTTATCAATATAAATCAAGAAAAAAGGCACTCCCACTATCCACCATTCCATAGTGAGAAGTAAAGCTTTCCGTAATTCATGTTTTTAATAGATTTGAATTAAATCACTAAACTGTTGCATAATAAAATTCTAGCTATGCTAAAGACTAATATTACAAAATACCACATAGTTCAAAACAAAATGCCTACTGGCTCTAGTAATTTTTATTTAAAAATATAATTTTACTGACCTTTGGGGACTCAAATGATTAATGCATAAGAAAAACAACGTAATAAATTTAGAAACAATTTGACTAATATATTTTCTTGGAGCTCTTGCACCTTACCACATCGCTGTATCTGCATAACCTGCCATTTTGTTTGCATTATTTTGTCTGAGGCAATAAAACAATAGGTTTCTTGAAATGAAATGCAGATAAAGCAGATCCAAATCAATTGGACATGATTAAAATAAATATTCTGAAAGTTTTTTTAAACTGAAGTACATTTAATTAAAAGTAATTTAAAAAGAAATTTGCAAAAAACAACTGAAAGAAATTAGTGATTTGCTGAGACCTGTACATTTGAAATGTTAAATGTTATAAAATACATTTACAATAACTGTGAGATACTTCACGGAAATTTCTGTTGGATTTTCAAAGAGTCAATATTTTTGAACAATCCAGGAGGGGGCAGTCTATCAAATAATTCTTTAACATGCTTCACTGGCATCATAACTCAGTGCTGTGACATTTACTATCCTTGAATGTTGGTAAATTTGCAGGATTTTAATGTGTATAATTTCCAAAAAAGGAAAGAAGCAGATAGATTAGATTATGTGCGAAGTAAGTTGAAAACTGCTAAAAAAAAAATTAAGTGGGGAAGTGAGTTGATTGATCAAAGAGCTTAATATAAATTAATGGTGCTGTTGAATTAGAAAAGAGGTAACAAGCAGGAAAATAGAAATCAGTTAATTGCATAACGATACTGGATAACAGATCACAATTTGTTATATAAACAGCTAGGATTTTACATGCATATTCATAACATTCAAGAACTCTAACTTTCTAACACATCATTCAGCCTCCTCACTGTCTCTATTTATTCAGACCCTTTGTTGGGTACCCAGTCACAATTTCCTTCATTAAACACTGGAAATATTGGAGCCATCCCCTTTGGTTCCAGCCTGAAAAGTCTTTGCTCTTGCTACTGATCCATCCCCTACCTCGCTCCCTGAGTGTTGTCTTAAACTGAACCAGATAATTTGCACTTATTCAAGCCAGGTTAAGCTTCTACATACTATCTTTAAGTACCATCAACCTTCACCTCTATAATATTATAATCTGCCTCAATTTCAGCCCATCTGCTGCAGGAAGTATCATTCATGCCGTTGCCAACTCTAAGTTAGATTATTATGAGCTGACCTCTCATTCTCCAATCTGCAAATTTTAGCTAATAACATCAAATATCATCCAAAACTCTGATATCAATAAGCCATCTTGCATCAGCTCATAATCATCTATTACCCTGTGCTTGTTGACTTACAAATCACCACCAACTCAAAATTAAAATTTGCAACCCCATGTTAACATTCCTTCATGCCCTTACAGTTCCTTGTCTTTGGAACCTTCTCCAGCCCAAGCAGTGAACTTTCCAGTCTTCTGACTCTATCCATTTACATATCTCCCTCTCCTTGTACTATTAACAGCTGTGTCTAGGTGCCGGAGTTGCCCATTCAGCTCCTTGAACCTGCTCTGGCATTTGACAAGATCATGGCTGATCTGATTAAAATCTTCAACTCTATTTATTCACCTCTTGATCAATTTTCATTTACCATGGTTCCATTTCTCTGAAGAACCTTGGAACAGTTTTCTGCATTAAATACACTATGTAAATGCAAGCTGCTATACAAAAGCAAGAGTTAGATGAATAACCTGAGGCTTAATTTCTCAACTGAATTTGAAAAATCAAAATAAGATGTAGTTAGAATTTCAAAAGATAATGGCAATAACTGATAAGTATGACAATAGAAAGATACAGACTTGATCCAAGGAAAGAATAAAAACAATGGCCAGAATTTTCTAGCCACTCCCACCTGCGGACTCATCCAGTCCCAGCAAAGTCAACATATATTTGAATGGCTCATCGCATCCGCTGCAGGGCTAGAAAATCCTGGCCAATAAAGTTTCTCTAAAATACACATTCAGAAAATCAAGTTTAATTGAAGCAGGTTGGCTAGGCCGAGTTATATATTTTCTTTCCAGTTCTTATGTTTATTTAGGGCAGGAGAAAATGATTTACATCCTTGAATTATCTAACGATACAATGCAAAATATTTGACTGATCAGTTGAATGGGATAATAAAAAATTCTGGTGCATTTAAAATCAGTATTACCTGCTCTGTGCAGCTACTAAAACGTCAACACTGTGCGGCATTTTATGAATAAAAAATACACAACAGATGAACTCCTTCATAAACTTCACAATTTAGCAGCAAACAATGTACCACTGAAGGGTTTGTTATGTAATGCTTTTACTTAGAGATTTACTTTAGCATACATTCCTTAATTTAAAATGATCACAGTTTTAGGCTAGCAATAAAGATATTATAATAACATGCAAATCTCTTTTTTATTGATTACATCTATCCACCTTCATCTCATCATTTTCCTCAGCCTGCTTCACTCCGGAAATGCACACAATGGAAGTCAATTTTTAACAATTAATGCCTACTGCCTAAAACTTGCCCCATCCTGCCAGTAGGAGTCCAGTATATTTTGAAATCTCAGCCTTATTACCAGCTCCAGGCTAGTACTATGTTAGGTCATGATGGCAGAACTCCATGTTACTCTTTCACTTCTGGCTCCACAAAAATAATTTTATCTTACCCTTGATGTACTTAGTCTGCTGTACTGGAAAAGATTGGACAGAATATGACTCAACTGGCCATGCTTTCATCTGTCTATATTGCCCAAATCACTCAAAGGCATTGTGGCCATTTTCACCAAATCAAACGCTGAGCTCTCCTGCTAATATTCACTTAGCATCTTCTCCTTTAAGTAGTTCATCGTAATCTATTCTCTCAAGGCGCAGGTGATTGACCTCCCTTAACCATCTTCTTTTATGCTAATAATGATTCTAACCAGTTTAGAGCCATGTCTCGGCAGATGTTCAACTGGGCTTGGGAGAGAGGAACATAGTGCTTCATATAGATCTGCAATGGAAGCATCTAGAGACCACTAGTAGTTATTATACTCAACTTCTATTCTATAGTGATCTTCAAGGCACATCTCAGGAATCAGCAACAATGTCATGTGCCATCAATTGCAATGCTTACCAGTGCTTTCAGATCTTCTTTGGTAAGACTCTGTGAGTGTTCAGAAATCTATTCCAATTGTCATTTGCTCAACATGTGCGTTGATAATTATTAAGATCTATAGTGATTAAGGAACTCATCAGCTATTTGAGGATCATGAAAAGTTTACTAATGCAGATAAATTATGATTGGTTGTTTTTTTTTTATTGTCACCATGAAAATCGAATGCTCTATGTTCCTGTAATTGTATGAACAGTTTATTATTGAAATGACCATATCTTTTAAAATAAAAAAGGAAGGCTTTCAGCAGATGTTGAGCTGTACACACATTTTATGTTTGATTAGGAACTGCTGGGTCATTTAAAGAAGTTAAGGTTAACAAATCAGTCTCTACAGACTCAGACATCACCAAAACATGAACATGCACCCTTCTCTCCATATTTATAATGTATTCAATACAATTAAAATGTTCATGTATATTTCTGAATCATATCATTGCATAAAGCTGGGAATCAATCTTCTGCATTACTATTTTGATACAAAAATGCAGTCTTCAGATAGTTAAATATTATTTGAGAAGTTTCTACTGATCAAAACAACTATCCTAGCATCCTTCATTTCAGTTGATTACTCAGCCAGAGTACTTAAAAGCTAATGGATTTAACCCAACATTAGCACATAGACACAGCCACTCTAGCTTGCAAGAAGAGAGGTTAGCAAGTATTACACTTCTAAAGATGTCACATGTACACAGACAGGGGTCATTAGATACAGCCATCTCTAGCATGTCACTGAATTTCTTCAAACATCTGTAGTTGATAAAGAGCTACAAGTTTTAATCATTTCAAAGTGTAGAGAAATGAATTCCCGGTACATACAAACAAGCTGTTACCAAGTCTTCATTTATACTCAGATTTGGAAGAAGGCAGAGGGTGGTGGTTGATGGGAAATGTTCACCCTGGAGTTCAGTTACTAGTGGTGTACCACAAGAATCTGTTTTGGGGCCACTGCTATTTGTCATTTTTATAAATGACCTGGATGAGGGCATAAAAGGATGGGTTAGTAAATTTGTAGATGACACTAAAGTTGGTGGAGTTGTGGACAGTGTGGAAGAATGTTGCAGGTTACAGAGGGACATAGATAAGCTGCAAAGCTGGGCTGAGGGGTGGCAAATGGAGTTCAATGAGGAAAAGTGTGAAGTGATTCACTTTGGAAGGAGTAACAGGAATACAGGGTACTGGACTAATGGTAAGATACTTGGTAGTGTGGATGAGCAGAGAGATCACGGTATCTGTGTGCATAGATCACAGACAGTGGGCACCCAGGTTGATAGGGTTGTTAAGAAGGCGTACGGTGTGTTAGCTTTTATTGGTAGAGGGATTGAGTTTCGGAGCCATGAGGTCATGTTGCAGCTGTACAAAACTCTGGTGTGGTCGCACCTGGAGTATTGTGTAAAGTTCTGGTCGCCGCACTATAGGAAGGATGTGGAAGCATTGGAAAAGGTACAGAAGAGATTTACCAGGATGTTGCCTGGTATGGTGGGAAGGTCTCATGAGGAAAGGCAAAGGGACTTGAGGATGTTTTTGTTAGAGAGAAGAAGGTTAAAGAGGTGACTTAATAGAGGCATATAAGATGACTAGAGGATTAGTAGGGTGGACAGTCAAAGCCTTTTTCCTCAGATGGAGATGGCTAGCACGAAGGGACTTAGCTTTAAATTGAGGGGTGACAGATATAGGACAGATGTCAGAGGTAGGTTCTTTACTCAGAGAGTAGTAAGGATGTGGAATGCCCTGTCTGCAACAGTAGTGGACAACATTAAGGCATTTAAATGGTCATTGGATAAACATATGGATGATACTGGAATAGTGTAGGTTAGATGGGCTTTAGATTGGTTTCACAGGTCGGCGCAACATCAAGGGCTGAAGAACCTGTACTACACAGTAATTTTCTATGTTCTACAGGCACGTATTCGTTTTGTGGGCCATTAAAAGTGCATTTTTCTGCACTTCTCATTCAAAATGCTACTTGCTTTTGTAATAAAAATGTTATTGATCATTTTGGGAGAACAAAGCAGGTAATTAAAATTTTTGGAAATACATAAAATTAGAAAGTCAAATCAAATACAATATAATTTTGTTGAAGGTGAGCTCCAGTATTCTGGTGATTAGTGTTTTGTAGAAACACAAAACTAAACCAAAGGTAAATATTTGCTGATGAGATTCGTAGGGGCCTAAACCAATGTTGAGTTATATTTTCTTCAGTTATCAGCTAATACTTGCTAAACTGGTCAGTAAAATGACCTATCACATTGACAGTAAGACAGGTATAGGCCACTATTTAAAGCCCATAATTTATTAATTCAACTATCTCAGTTCCAGGACATCCTAGAATCCTGGGTCTAACCATGTTCAGCTTTTTCATCAATGACCTTGCTTCCATCATAAAGTTAAATGTGGAGATGTTTGGTGATGATTGCTTCAATGTTCAGCACCTTTTGGGACACAAAAGGTATGAAAACAGTCCATTCCCAAATGCAGCAAGACCTGGATAATATCCAAGCTTGGGCTGACAAGTAACATCTGTGCCACATGCCAATCACGCAATGACGATCTCCAATAAGAGAAAATCTAATCATCGCTCCATACCATCACTGAAACCCCACTATCAACATCCTGGTGGTAACCATTGACCAAAAACTGAACTGGACTAACCATATTAATAGTAGGTTACAAGAGCGAGTTTGTTTTAAATTAACACATGGGATGTGGGCATTGCTGGCTGGGCCAGCATTTGCTGACATCCCTAACTGCCTTTGAACTCAAGTACCTCATTGGGAGCAATAGTGGAGAGAGATCTGGAAGTAATGGGGATCCCTGCCCGAAACCAAACATGTTTGCCAGGCCAGCTTCTAGTTCAACAGGGGTTCAGTTGGTGAAGGTCACAAGACCAGATAAGATAGGTGGGGGAGAACTGACAGGTGATCTTGTAGGAAATGAGAATGACCAACCGAGGATGGAAGAAATTGTGGAATGGAAAGTCAGAGTCTTCCTGCTGAGGCAGGAGGAGGATTGGAGTTCTGAGGGGAGATTTACATGCTTTGTGAGGGAGAGATTGGAGACTGGAGGAAAAATCAGATGGCTGGAAGGATTGCTTGTGGTTGGGGGAGTGAAGGCATGGAAAGTTGGGAGTAATTGACTTCCTGGGAAGGAGCAGGAAGACTCTCGTCAGGACAAATGGAGACCTATGGGGAGGTTAGAAGGAGGGTGCAAGGGGTTTGGTGGCCTTGAAAGGGGAACAGTGGGAACAGAAACACTGGATGGTGGGGAAGATCGGATGCCTGAGGTAAACTTGAGGGAGAGGAGAGGGCAGCAGGAAGGGACACCTCAGATGGGGTTGGGTCAGATTGTAGATCTAATTGGGGGCGCACGTGTGTGATGATGTATCGATGGCCTGAAGCAAAGAATAGAACAAAGATTTATAAGGTGAAGGCTAGGATTAGGATGTGTGACATCTTCTGAATCCAACAAATCCTTGACTCGGTGTAGCTGCTGATGCTCTAACAATCGTAGCCTCATTGTCAGATTTGAAATACCAGCCAGTCAGCTCATCTTTTGGCCTCAATTAAAAGCCAGATGTCATTTGAACAATGATTTTTAAGACTTTTAACCCCTGACCTTACTTTTAGGAAACCAAATGTAGTTTTAAGAGAGTTAAATTTGTATGAGTAATCATTAGAAGTAAGGTATAGTTTTAGGTGGGTTTAACTTAATGCTTCTGTGCCTGGAAGGACCTATAGTTAGATTTGTGCTGGACAAAAGTGTTTGTATGTTTGTGTGTGTGTGTGTGTGTGTGTGTGTGTGTGTGTGTGTGTGTGTGTGTATATATATACATATATATATATATATATATATATACATACATACCGGGAGGGGGTGGGGTTCACTTCCAACTAGGATTCTAGTGTGATGGAGAGAGCTACGGAATGAAGAATAAATATAGTTACTTAGTGTGACACTAGTGTACCTTCAAGAAATGCTTTTTTTAAATCATGTTCTCTGCAGCTATCACAGCCTCAGCTTATTTCATTGTTGCCAAGTTGTCAGTGGGAATCCTTTTATTGCTCCTTCAGTGGTTTACATGGGGTTTTGTTTATTTTTACTCTAGGATCCTTTATGATTCTGGATTGTTAGGAGGAAGACTGATTGGCTGGTCATATGTTACCAGACAGATTTTTTTCCCTAGTGAATTTCATCTTCTGTTTGGCTGCCTGCAGTTTGAGTTTAGAAGAGACATCAAGCTGAAGAAGAGTGTTTCTCTGACCCTAGTTTTGGAAATTCTGTTGAAAACTAAATGCCTGGCTGAAATCAAGGCTTACTGCCTTTCTGCAGGAGAAAATCTGCTGTTGGTGGCTTGACCAGAGAATTTCCCTGGTGTGCTGGGAAGTTGTTCTGGCCTCAAGCCTATCTGGGTATAGTAGTCAGGATGTGGATGTGCCGGCGTTGGACTGAGGTAAACACATTAAAAAGTCTGACAACACCAGGTTTTAGTCCAACTGATTTATTTGATAGTAAACGCACAAGCTTTCGAGGTTTCCCTGACAAAGAGGGAAACCTCGAAAGCTTGTGCGTTTACTATCAAATAGATCGGTTGGACTAAAACCTGGTGTTGTCAGACTTTTTCTGGGTATATCCAGGGGGCTGCTAGAAATTACAAGGCTGAGAAGTCAGGGTTTCAATTCTTCAACCAAAGGACTCAGTTCCAGTATCACCTGAGCATTAGTCTTTGCTCTGATAAATCTGTGGAAAGGGTTTTGTCTATGGGAAGTTTTGTCTGATTGGAACATTTTAGATAATATTTGTTTAGGGCTACACATTATCATGGTTGTTTTGTTTTGTTTGGAATTGATAGAAGTTATTACTAATTTTCTTTCTACACATGTTAACTATAATCTTAAACTTTGTTTAATAAAAGCTCCTTAATGGGTCAGTTGAATCATACCTGAAGTGAAATTCAAAGTGTAAAACTTATGATCCAGGCGGACTTCATAAAACACTTTGGACTTTCTTACCTGAATTATAACAATTAACAACTAGGGGCTCTGGTAAGTAAAAAACACTTTACTATGTTCTTTAGTTTTAGCTGAAAGTTAGAGCAGCTGGTAACAGGCAGCTAGAGGGAAAACATCTCTCTCAGCTAGCTTTGTTAGAAAACATGTTATACATTGGAATAATATTTAAGAAAGCTAATGCCAGAAATCTAAAGGACAGCTACTTAAGGAAACTAGAGAAATGAAGAAGAACTTCCAGAAGGTCTGAATTTAAAGCAACAAAAAGAAACTGGGAGCAAAACCCAGCACTGTTTATTTCAAATCACAGAACACAGAAGGAATTGGTTGGTGAGAATGCTAAAGGAAGATTTCTAAAATAATCCTAAAGTTTTGAATGCCTTACTATTGTCTGGGGAACAAATCTTAAAGTAACTGGGAAGAAAGTATTGGTTGGATATTAGAATTTTGTAAGAGTGGAAGACAAGACAAAGAAATCCTAAAGGGGGTCGTATAAAATCCTGGAATTAATTCATTGTCAAAAGTGGACTAGAAGTTTTGCTTACAAGTGTCAGTTCTAAAATCTGGACTGGATTCCAGAATGCAAACCACTAAGTCTGGATATTACTATAAGGGGAGACTTTAAATCATATTTTAGGAGTGGAATTTGGAAACTCTTATGTGACATTCATCTGGAGAGAACTCTGAGAAAAATCCGCAAAGACTAACTTTGTGTGCTAAGGAGACCAACGTAGCTTCAAATCTACTGTGTCATCCATGTTAATCTTAATATCTCTGTGTATTTAAGTTAAGGAGAATGTAAAGAAGTATTCTGTTATAATCCAATTTTTCCATGTTTAATGAATGATTTTTCCTTGTTATAAACTCTAATTAGCAGTCCTGGGACTGTGTTTCTCCATGTCTGATAAAACAAAATTAAGTTATAAGCAGGAGTTCTGCCATCTCACCCGCCAAGGAATTGGAGCAGGAGAGGGTCCGACAACACAAGTCTCATTGGACCTTGGGCAGGAATTTCCAGACTCGTCTGAGTGAGGCCATAAAATCCCGCCCATGGTCTTTCGAGCCAAGGTTCCATTTAGTTACTTGGTTATAATATCAACTGGGATCATAACACTTACCTAACTCCACCCTTTTTTTAGGTTAAATTCCATCAAAGAACTGACAGTAAACAGATAAGAAGCTAAGACATCTAGATCATTGATGTAGGTTTGAAAAAATTCTGTATGGAGCAAATTCCTAAAGCAGCAAAAGGGGCAGAACAGTTTAAGGAAAAAGATTCCAGAGCTTTAGACTTAGTTCAGTGCAGCCTGTACTATTGGCTCCTGCTTTTCATGGTGAAATAACTGTCTGTCAGCTGCTTGATACAGGAGTGAGATGCTGACTAGCTTACATGTTGTCAACCAGAAGCAACTTTGGATTTCTCAGTTGTAAATTACAGTCTCACTAGAGCATTTGACATAGTTCTGGGGGGTGAATCAGAACTACCTAAAACATTCTAATGTAAATGTTTGCAACCTCACATAAATTACCCCTAATTCTAGGTAGATCTAGTGATCCAAATGTATTCACGTGAGTACTCCTTTCTCACTCCAAACGGTCATCCTGCTTTCTGTTCTGGAGAAGATTTACTTTATTTCCAGGTCTGGCTTTCCATTCAGCTTACTTGGTATTTCTAATTAATATTGCAGTGTAGGTACTATGTGCATCATTGAATTCCTACATAAATAATTCTGACATTTCACATAGGTGGGAGCTCGACCTCCCAAGTTCTTTCCAAATTCAATATGATGGTGGACTTAATAGATGGTAAACAGAGTGGTAAGTACTGCACTGCCATTTTACCACTGTGTTTGTGCTCGTCAAAACAGGTTTAAAGTTAACCACCATGATCAGCGGTTATCTAATATGCATAATAAATTACAAAATCCTGATTCAGAAAAAGCTCAAGTAAAAAGCTGCAAACTATAGAATGATTTTTGTTTAAAGAAGCTTTAAGATTATTCGTAAGCATCCGAATAAGTTTCTGAAAACTAAAATAACAGGATACAGCAACTGTAATGAATTGCATATGAATGATTGCTAGTCTCTGATTTAGTGGATATGCTTGTGACATTACTAATAGAAACAAGGTATGGTTTTGATTACATTTTAAGAGTTGAAAATACTTATTACTCTGGATTTATAAATTTGAAATATAAACATGAAATGTCTGGTTTATTTTCTAGTTTTTACAATTCTATTTGTGAACTGTGAAGTTAACTTCTTGCAATGATAGTATTTTACGTATCTTAAAAAGGGCAAATAGCCTTATCTACCAGGGTAGTGGCCAAAATAAAAGTGCACATACAAAAAGAAGCAAACAATTACAGTTTTTAGGCTTTTTTCAGTCACAGCTTCAGCTGGTGGAAAGTTTATGTAATTGTAAAATAAGTTACAAATAACCTTGGGTAATTAATCACAGCCCGCAGAAAACATATTGAAAATCTGACCGAATGCTAAGCACTGTTTTTATACAACATTATAAATTTTAATTTTGAAGGTGAAGCACAGCTCGAATATCAGGCAGAATTCTCCCAAAAAATTCTAAGTGTTGAATTCACTGGTGTAATTCACGTCAGTTTTTTCAGTGGGAGTTCACATGAGACTCTCCCATAGTCTTTGCAATGCAGAGGCCACCAGTGTGAATATCATTAAATTTCAGGATTATTCTCACTCAGAAGGCAATAACTAGTGGGCTTCTGTGTGTATGCAGTGGCCCCGAACTGTCAGCCTCCCATTTGCTGGCCAATCAATCACTGGCCAGCCCAGGGCAACCACAGTGCTGCACCCCCAATCCCCCCATGGTCCAATTGCACCTCCTGACCCTCCCATCTGCTCCAACCTCCAGCTCCCACCCCCTATCCCCCCACCAACACCCAACAGTGCAGACGCTCCTGCAGGCATAGAGTAATTGTGCAAATAAATTATACAATATTTGAAGCAGAGTCCATACATACTGACATTTATGACTAAATTATATGCTGCTGCATGGTACAGGGAGTTGTTGGGGTGCAGGCCGTGACGGAGGCGGGAGTGGCATGGCCAAAGATCCCTGTGCCTGTTGTCACTGGGGGCAGTCCCAATACCAGTGTCGCTGGAGACCGCAGGTGAAACAAGCACCTGAGTGGCTCCCTCGGCCAGTTGATTGGCCCCTCCCTTGCCCACGTCCTCCGCCTCTGCCTCATCGTGGTTGCCCTCCCCAAGCCTAACTAGCCAGCATATAATACGTTATCTGTACTTTTACTTCCCAATTTAGGTTTCTGGTATTGGAGCTGGTATTCACAGTGCCAGAGGGCATTAATAAGCTTGGGTAAGTTCTGTTTTCCCTCCCACTCAACACAAGTCAATATAAACACTTTCTATACATCAGGCTGCAACCCCTGTACAAGGGTGTTTACAAGTGCCAGCATTCCAGCATCTTGAAATACGCTCAAACAATTTGTAAACACCAAGCGAAACCTCTCTACATAGTCTTGTACATTCTCATCCGGTTTCTGTACTATGTTATGCATCCTATGCCAATGTACATTTAGAGCCCAGACTAAACAAAAAAATTCTTGTTTTTTTGTGCCAGCTGACGTAAAAACAGACTGTTTTCTCTCTCTCTGGCAGTGTGTGTCATGCAATCTAGAGCACCACCTTCAACGGACCAGAGTACTGCAGGCAGAAGTATGTTTTTTTTACCTATCTAAACCAAACCTAGGTAATTACTTAAAACAGGCTTCGAACTTCTGCATAGTAGCATACTCAAAAAGGGGGACTCAAACCTCCCTTGTGTTGTATCCAGATGGGTTTCTAACCCAAAACTGTTCCCATGGAAAGGAATCAAACCACAACCCCTGTCTAGAACTGGGCCTTTTACCCTAAAAAGAGGGATGCGAACCTCCTTTATCATGGTTTACCTTGGTAGTGTTTACGTAGGACAGCATATGCGTTTCCCTGGCCAAGTTTCTTGATATGCCAAAAATCAGGCAGCCACGGTCTTCGAGCCGTAGGTCATCAAGGCACCATGCTTTTCTCCCATGTAGACACTCTGGGGGTTTACCATCTCGGTGGAACCTCCAAGAACTGTCATCGGCTTTGGGTACAGACAACACTTAAACCTAGAGTACTCAATTTCCAAGCTTTAATAACCTGTGCACAAGTGAGAACACCATACAGCGTAAAGCATTGCCAGGTGTTCTGCTGATTCATACAGAAAATGCAATTACATACAGAAATGTAATTACAGCAGCTAGGAAATGAGCAATTTTTTAAATCCTATCCACTAATCATAGAACAGTCTATTGCCTTTTCTTATCCAATAGAAAATTGTCTTCTGCCAATCCTTTATTAGTATAATATATCCCCACATCTTGCTCCTTGGTATTTTGTTATGGAAATGAAGGCTGGGAACGGGATACTTAGGACTTACACAAGGTGAAGATTAGTTGTTTATCCTGAATACACAGGCACTGGCTTCACTGAAGGCCTTGTATGCTGATAAGCATTTTCGATCACTTGACAGTTTTTTGATAATTATGGAGCTTTTGTTTGTCACAATTATTTGTAACCTAACTTGCATACTCCCACCCAACTTTGTATCATCTGCAAATTTGGAGATAATACACTCAGTTTCCTCGAGCTGTGAAATACTTGGTAATAGACTCTAGCAACTTCCCCAGTACCGAGGCTCATTGGTCTATAATTCCGTTTTCTCTCTACCTCCCTTTTTTAATACTGCACTTACATTAGCTACCCTCCAATCTGTAGGAACTAGTCCAGAATCCAAAGAATTTTAGAAATTGACCACCAATGGATCTGCTGTTTCTAGGGTCACTTTTTCAGTAATCTGGGATACAGATTATCAGGCCCTAAGGATTTATCCACCTTCAATCCCATCAATTTTCCCTAGTGCCTTATGTCTGAGGAGATGGTGCCATCACTTCAGTGCACTGAGCCCAACACTGAGATTGGCATCCACAGTGGAGACCTTGGAACAGGACCTTACAGGAGATGCCTGTACCATCACTCAGTTCATGACCCCCATGTCTGAGGGGTTCAATTGCATGGTGCAGACACTGGTGAGGAACTATGAATGTCAGCGCCAAAAGATGGTGGGGCTTCTGCACCAGACTTCAGCTGTCCCTCCATCCCATGGAAGACCACCAAACTCACTCAGCTCCTGAAGGGGTTAGGATCATCTGGTGCACAGCACAGGGCCTTTCACCCAGGAGGTCCTGGAGATATCCAACCTGAGTCCCCCCCCTTCCTGTGAGCAACACACCGCCAGCCCCACACACCATGAGGGCAGCACTACGATACCAGTGCTGGCCAAACGGAGTACAGGCCCCCCAGAGAACACCCACCAAAGTCATCTCAGGCAACAGGGCATGGAAGTCAGCAGGCCTCCTCAATCTTATTTGCATATTCTAAGGGAGTATCTAGACGTAATGGGAGGATGAGTGTAATAACTCCACGGAGGTGAAAGACCTTTCATCAAGTTACTTTATTACATCATACATCTGTACACAGCCAACTCTCCAGCTGCTCCATGTTGAATGCAACTGGGGGTTTGACACATCTGCTTTAAATAGGGAGCATGAGGCCCCCTGATCTAACCATCAATTAGGACTCATCAGGTAGTTCTTTCATGTACCCAACAAGTAAACGAACTCAAATTAACTTAGGGAGACTCATCAGGTAGCTCTTTTCATGTGCCAAATGAGTAAAACGAACTCAAATTTACTTAGGGACAAATTAAGAGGGGCAGCCCCCCAAAAGGGAGGGGGGGACAGCCCGAACAGAAACCAAAGTCCAAAGGAAACTTAAAACATTAAATCAAAATGTGGTTGTAAGGGTCTATAACACATGCCAGCCCCTGCGGTGCCCAGAGAGCTCGGAGGGCATCGACTGCACCCGTGGACACTGCATGCTCCCTCTCCAGGGACACCTGGCCGCAAACGTAGCCGCAGTAGATGGACAGCCCCATCGATCGCCCACTGCCTGGACCTATGGATGGCGCATCTCACCAGGCCCAGGAGCAGGTTTACGAGGAGATCAGCATCCCGATGAGCCCCTGTCCGCACCAGGTGCCCGTAGATGAGGAGCGTGGGACTGAAGTGCAAACAAAACATCAATAAAAGGTGTTTTAGGAAACCAAAAAGGGTGTGCAAATCTATAACACAAAACATAGACATGGTCCATGGACTCAAGGCTGCAGAAAGGGCAGTCTCGGGAGCCCGTGTACCGGAAAAACCTACGGTTGTACGGCACCGCTGCGTGCAGCAACCTCCACCCCAGGTTTCCAAGGTGGGAGACTCATCAGGTAGTTCATACTCTAGCAAGCTAACCTGATTAGCCTCGCTGAAGTCATCACAATGAGGAAGATTAAGAGTTGATAAGCACCTAGTTAGCACATGGTCAAAGTAGCACTAGTGTATGTAATTATAAATAATAAATCATTCCATTCACTCACAGAGCCTTCATCTTGTCATTTCATAGAACATAAAACATAACAGCGCAGTACAGGCCCTTCGGCCCTCGATGTTGCACCGACCAGTGGAACCAATCTAATCACTCTCAAACCTGAACTATACCAATGTTATCCATATGTCTATCCACTGACCATTTGAACACCCTCAAAGTTGGCGAGTCTACAACTGCTGTAGGCAGGGCATTCCACACCCTTACTAGCCTCTGAGTAAAGAACCTACCTCTGACATCCGTCCTATAACAACCACCCCTTAATTTTAGGCTATGTCCCCTCATGTTAGCCATCACCATCCGAGGAAAAAGGCTCTCACTGTTCACCCTACCTAACCCTCTGATCATCTTGTATGCCTCAATTAGATCACCTCGTAACCTTCTTCTCTCTAATGAAAATAACCTCAAGTCCCTCAGCCTTTCCTCACAGGGCCTTCCCACCATACCAGGCAACATCCTGGCAAACGTCCTCTGCACCCTTTCCAATGCCTCCACAACTTTCTTATAATGTGGCGACCAGAACTGTACGCAATACTCCAAGTGCAGCCGCAGAGTTTTGTACAGTTGCAACATGACCTCATGGCTCCGAAATTCAATTCCTCTACCAATAAAAGCTAACACACCGTACGCCTTCTTAACAACTTTATCAGCCTGGGTGCCAACTTTCAGGGAGCTATGCACATGTACACCGAGATCTCTCTGCTCATCAACACCACTAAGAATCCTTCCATTTGCCCTATATTCTGTACTCCTGTTACTCTTACCAAAGTGAATCACCTCACACTTTTCCGTATTAAACTTCATTTGCCACCTCCCCACCCAGCTCTGCAGCTTATCTATGTCCCTCTGCAAACTGTAACATCCATCCTCACTGTCTACAACTCTTCCGACTTTGGTGTCGTCAGCAAATTTACTAACCCATCCTTCTACGCCCTCATCTAGGTCATTTATAAAAATGACAAACAGCAGTGGCCCCAAAAGAGATCCTTGAGGTACACCACCTGTAACTGAACTCCAGGTTGAATATTTACCATCAACCACCACCCTCTGTCTATCAGCTAGCCAATTCCTGATCCAAACCACTAAATCACCCTCAATCCCATGCATCTGCATTTTCTGCAGTAGCCTACCATGGGGAACCTTATCAAACGCTTTACTAAAATCCATATACACCACAACAACTGCCTCACCCTTATCCACCTCTTTGGTCACCTTTTCAAAAAACTTGATAAGGTTTGTGAGGCACGACCTACCCATGCCGTGATGTCACACCATGTCAGCTGAATATTCAATGTGGGCTAAATATCCAGAGTTAGTGCTTGCTAATGAAATGCTGATACATTCAAATTAGGTTTGCACCCTTCCCCGGCATTTTCCACACGACTCTGCCAGTGAAGTTAGGTGAAAAATCAGAAAATGCAACCTCACCAACAAGAATAGCATTTTGAGCCTATGCCACCATTCCTGCTGATGGCTCAAGATTCCACCCTATGTTTTTCCCATCTGCTTTTTGGAACAGCATATGCCATAGAGAAGGAAGCTAGTACTGATGGTCCTGCTACTGATGTTGCTCCTCTTCACGTGTTGTTATAATGACCATTTAAGCAGCTCGCATTCTGCAGTGGAAGCGGATGACAGGTAAGATTATTTCAAGGCAAGTCAATTGAATTCTAAAAAGTTGTTCCTGTACTATATATCTGGAAAATCACATTGTCAATGTACTGAGAGTAAAACCTTTTCCCACAGGCATGGCTGCTGTTGTTCAGTTTCTCAATTTAAATACTTTTGAGCTTGTCAATTTTAGTGCTCAATGACTTCCTGCTGTGCTTTCACTTTGTGCATCCCTGTGACATCCTCACAGCTTGGAAAATCTGTATTATCACTCAATTGATATTTAACATACTTAACTATCTGACTTGATACTTTTAAGGGGGATTGCTTGCTTCTGAATGTGCCCTATTAAATGCTGAAGACAGCCAGGACATATAAAGCTCCTCTCACACCACTATTTTTTTGGACTTTAACTCCTACATGCACCTGAGCCCAGCAACCCAAACTTGGCAGACAGAATTTGCCCCATGTATCTGTTAAAACCAAGAATACTGCATGCTTTTGTTTTTTAAAAAAATGCCTTCTCAACTTGTCACATCATTTTTAATAATTCTATGTTTAATCCCAACTGTTTCCAAACTTCTGTGGTCACTAGTTGCCATGGTAGTGCAAACCAGTACATAGGTTGTGTTGCCATTTCACTCTTTTGCCAGCTCATGATTCCCAGATGTGATACTCAATATTTAGAAAGGGGAGTCTACAACAATTATGGGGGAATATCACTTCTTAATGCCACAGGGAAGGCCTTTCCAAGGGTAAAAGTTAAAAGATTCCCTTTGCTAGCAGACTGAGTATATCCAGAAGCAGATTTACTGTGGACATGATCTTCAAGAGGATTTCAGTACAGGAGTTAAGATATCTTTCTTTAATTGTATGGGTTCCACTGCACTTGGAGTATTATTTACAGTTTTGGTCTTTTTACCCAAGGAAGGATATACTTGCTATGGAGGCAGTGCAACAAAGGTTTATCAGACTGCTGGTGCTGGGAAAACACAGCAGGTCTGGCATCATCTCTAAAGCGAGAAAGCAGAGTTAATGCTTTGAGCCTTTTGGCTCTTCATCAGAACTGAAAGGTGACAGAATATGTTAGAGCTGTTCTCCATTTGTCAACTTTAGAGAACTTTAGGAAACAGAGTATGTACTCCTTTAACTTACTTGCGTAAATCTCATTAAGGCTTTCAAAATTGTCATCAGAAATAGTTTCAAATTGCTCATTAATCCCAATTGCTTCCCAGTTCATTAAGCTACCTTCGTCCCCATCTCAGTTCAGATTCTGAGGTATATTTTCAACTTGATGCCTGAGCATAAAATTAATGTTGTAAATCAGTCAGCCATTGTACAAACTGCAATTTTCATTTCCATAGATTGGTAACATTTTCATAGTTCCCAAAGTAAAAAGCAATTATGATTTTTCAATTGGTTTGATTAAAGCTCCTGAGTTACTGAAAGTGTCATGAACTTATGTCAACATTAACAACAATCATGAAATGAACTAGACGCCTAGAGTTGAAGCTTAAATGGGAAATTAAACTTCCTAACACACTATAACATTCAGTTCCACAGAAAAAAACACATTACAGCTTGTTCACTTAAAACTAAAAATAAATGCATTTTTATTTCAATGATGATTCAGGTTCAAGTTTAGAATTCCTGAGTACCAAATCACATCTGATGTATTCCCAATATGCGTAAACATCTTCCAAGTACAATGTTTAACTGAGCAAGAAAGCTTGTTCCAAGCACAAACTGTTTTCCAACTATCCAACTAAAAAAGAAATTGCATAATTAAATGGTTCTTGAAATAAAGCTTAAGATGCCTTAACTTAATGGATTGTTAAAAGATCTGGGCCAGACTCTCCCAAAAAAATTCTAAGTGCTGAATTTGCATAACAACAGGAGTAACTCCCATTGGTTTTTTAGTGGGATTTTTAAAATGAATCTCCCATATTCTGAGCACTGCAGAGTGCCTCAGAGAGATTCATGCTGAATATCTGTGGGCAGGGCCTATCCTACTGGAGAGGACAGCAGCATAGTGCTAAGCAGGTCACTTCGTATCCACTGATTTGTCAGAGTAGAGATCAGCACATGCACAATAGCCCTGCACTGCTGAACTCCCGATAATTGGCCAGTCCAGCAATCCCCCATCGCTGCCCCTCCAACACCCCCTCCCCCCACCAAACGCTGGCCTCCCGGAAGTCTGAGCCAGTCCATATGTCCTTCACACCCCCAATAGGCCCAATCTCCCTGACAAACCACCCTCCAAGGCAGTCCGTCCCCCCTTTGAAAATCCTGATACCCTCCCCCTCCCCACCAGTCCTCACCTCGATAGCTAGCCCAGATCACCTTCTTCCCTCCCTCTGCCACTGATTCAACTGCAGAGTGGCTGCGGGACTTTCCCCACCGATCTCCCTCCACAGGCCCCATCCCTTCTAGCTCCATCCTCTTGGCACTGCCTGATGCCTGGTGGGCATTGCCAAGGTACCCCTTGGGAACTGTCAGGGTGCCAGGCCGGGGGGGGCTAGTGGGCCCAGAGGCTACGATCCACAATTTCTGGCATAAAGCTGACGATGGTACAAATCCTATCCCCGGAGACACGCAGACGCCCAGTGGGGAGCTCACTAAATGGCCTCCACTGATGTCTTCCAGCCTGCTGCGCTGCTCGAGCAGTGTGGAGGGCCATGAGAATTGACCCCCCCCTCCCCAACCTTGCTGTTTATTCTCATCTCAATTTCTAAGACATTTATAGAGGTTGCATTAAAATGTCCTGTTAAGCATAATTTCAGAATTTGCTATACATGACATTTATATGGCACATAGGACACATCAAAAGTAACATCAGCAATTTAATTTCAACCAGGTAATTTAATTAAATGCAAATCTGACTGAGGGGTGATGACACTATGCCCTTAAATGAAGCCTCCCTGTCTGTCTACTATACCTTCCATTAACTATGCCACCCACACTTTCTTCCAGCTGGCTGGGATTGCACTCTCTTGATTCCATTCTTACCTATCTAAACATTGCCAGAAAATCATCGGCAACAGCTTATTTTTCTGTTCTTGCACTGTTACCTTCAGTGTCCGCCAAAAATCTATCCTTGGCCCCATCACATTTCTCATCATCACATTGCTTCTCGTGATACTATCCAAAAACACAACATCAGTTTTCAACATGTACACTGACAATACTCAGTTCTACCTCACCACCACCTCTCTTAACAATAATACCACCCACCCCACTCCCATTGTCTTACAATTGTCAGACCATTTGTCTAACATTCAGTACTGGATGAGCAGACATTACCTCCAAGGTAGCAGAGTACTATGCACCTGCCTGCAAAGGTCATCACGCACATATCTTGTTGACAATCTACTGCATACACAGCATAACTGGAACTCTCCACTCAACATCCCTCCTCTGACTTCCTTTCCATGCAAATATCAATCCTCCATAAGAACATAAGAAATAGGAGCAGGAGCAGGCCAACCAGCCCTTCGAGCCTGCCCCGCCATTCAATAAGATCATGGCTGATCTGTCGTGGCTCAGTTCCACATTCCCGCCCTCTCCCCATAACCCTTAATCCCCTCTCTTATCAAAAACCCATCAACCCGCGTCTTAAAAATATTTAGCGAGGTAGCCTCCACCACTTCAACGGGCAGAGAATTCCAGAGATACATCCACCATTTGACAAAAACTACAAGCTGTTTGAAACTGCTCAATGATGACATGCTCAACCCACCTACTTTCTGTCTTCCCTCTTGGCACTCCATATGGAGCACCCTTTCTGAACAAGATCTCCCACCAAACATCATTTGGATCAAGGAAGGCACAAACAAGTTCCTTATGACAAATCTCATCCATCAAATGGCAAACTTTGAACTGCCATAGCAACAGTGGTCCTTGCTAAAAGCAAAATACTGTGGATGCTGGAATCTGAAACAAAAACAGAAAATGCTGAACAATCTCAGGTCTGGCAGCGTCTCTGGAAGGAGAATACAGCCAATGTTTGAATCAGGGTGACCCTTTGACACAGCTCACTTGCTAAATAGGTTCAGAAGAGACCAGGGCCCCTTTGCAGCCAACCTCCATCACTGGGCCTCAGTACAACCCCTTGTGCAGACAATGCTGCACATTACAGACTAAGTGGCCAACTGCTCACCTTAAACTCAACAACTAAGGAGGCAATTGCTTGGCTTCAGGGTTCTGGAATTCTCTGCCCGTTGAAGTGGTGGAGGCTGCCTCGCTAAATATTTTTAAGACGCGGGTTGATGGGTTTTTGATAAGAGAGGAGATTAAGGGTTATGGGGAGAGGGCGGGAAAGTGGAACTGAGCAGCGACAGATCAGCCATGATCTTATTGAATGGCGGTGCAGGCTCGAAGGGCTAGATGGCCTACTCCTGCTCCTATTTCTTATGTTCTTATGTTCTTATGTACATAATAATAAACCTCCAACTAAATGTTGGGGAGACAATGAACATTGTCTCTGGTCTCAATCAAACTCTGCTCCCTAGCTACCAACTCCATTCCTGTCTTTCACAATTGTATGAGGCTGAACAAGTTCATTTGCAATCCTTGTGTCATATTTGATCCAAAGATGAGCATCTGGTCATACATCTATGCCAGAACAAATAATGTCTATTTTCACCTCACCCCACTCTGCCTATGCCTCAGCTCATCTGCTGTTGAAACCTCCTCCCTGATTCTATTGCCTCCAACCTGTCAACTTGAGTAAATCGAAAAACTTTGCAGTCACTTTACTAACTCTCACAAAATTATGTATATCTATCGGCCTTGCACTTCCTTACCTACATTGGTTTCCTGTTACAAATGCATCAATTTTAAAATGCTCATCCTCATTTTCAAATCCCTTCATAGCATCACTCCTGTTTTTCAATGAAATCTCCGCCACTGTTCCAACATGTTTAGATTCCCTTAAATCTGCCTCCTTGAGCATTCCTGATTTTGATTGCTCCACCACTTGGGGCTGTGCCTCCGCCTTAAGCTCTGAAATCCCCTTCCCAATCTCTCAGCTACTCTACTTCACTTTAGCAATCTATGAAACCTACCTCTTGACCAAGCTTTTGGTCACCTGTCCTAGTATCTCCTAAAGTGGCTTAGTGTCAAATTTTGCCTTAAAATGCTATCAAGAGGCACCTTCGGGCATTTTATTACATTAAAGGCACAATGTAACCACAAGCCTTTTAAAAAAAGGTTCATGTTCATTACTGCCTAGCTCAGCAGTTACTGCCTTTTCCTAATTTCCTTTGAGAAAGTGGTAGCAAGCCATCTTCTTGAATCACTGCAGTCTAAGCAGTGCTGTTACACCAACAGTGCTGTCAGAAAGAGAGTTCCAGGATGTTGTAATTGTTGGTTTTGCTTTAGGTATCCATGCACAGTTAGCAGTAAAGTAAACCTGATCCAGGACTTCCTTAGTGAGTTGTAAAGACCAGGATGATTTCAGATTTTGTTGTTAACCAGTATTAAGTTACGTGAACCTATCCATGATAAATTTGGCATCAGTGTTCTCGTGTTAAAAGGGGATAAGATAGTCAATTTTTCCCATCTTTATCTATAATCCAAGGACACTTGCTGAAAATGCTAAGTTGTGTGCTAAATGCTAAAATGCTAAAATGTTAAGTTGTGTGATTACAATATGTGAATCAATTAATCTTTTTCTCATGAAAAAATTCTTCTATCTGAAGAACAGCCTTTGAGATGCAGCTGATTCTTTCTTGGAAGTGTATATAAACAGTAAGAAGTCACATGGCCTTTCATGGCTTCAGGATATCATAAACCATTTTGTAGACACTTACTTGTAATCTAGGGAAATGTGTCAGCTGATTTGCATGCAGTGAATGCCATAAAAAATAATAACAAAGTAATTATCAGATCATCTGCTTTAATTACATTAATTGAAGGGCAGGTGACAGTCAACACATGAGCAAAATAGGAGAAAAAACAGATTTCTGCTTAGACTTCGGAAATCATGAGGTGTATCCATATTGTGGTAGCGGAACACTCTTGGAGGATCAGGTGACCTCTTCTGCCAATTAGACCGAGTATCCAAAAAATAGTGAAGTGTCATGTCCTTACAGGAAACTGGAATGTTTCTCCCCAGAAACACCGCCAAGTTTTCACACCAAATCTTCTGATACTTTATCAAAAAAAGCAAGGTGGGGTATTTTGTAGGACGGGATCTGATAAAGTCGGCAAGGCCAGCGCTAAAGAGATTGGGGTGCTTTTTTTAAAGGGTGCCCCTCTCTCAAAATAAAGAGACATGCTCCCATTTCCCTTCCACTACAGACATCTGGACCCCCCCATCCATCCTCGCCAGCATCATCACCCCCTCCCCACATAATAGGACCCCACTATAGGGTTCCCTGGAGGCCCCATCTCTTGGCAGCACCAACCTGGCAGTTTTTGAGTGCAATTCTCTAAAGGTACTTAGTCAATATGAATGAAATGGGTAAGTGTCAAATAATGTTCAGACAGGCCTGTGTCAGATAATCTGGCTAGCATTATATAGATTTTCCAGCACTAAGGATTCATGTTATAACTCCTACAAACCTTAATGGCTTACCTGGTTTTGGAGGACATTTTGTACATTTATGGTATCCCCATGATATTCCTACGCTCCCACAACAATCATCCTGTTTTGTGAGACCTGGAAGTGGTTTGTCACACTAAAATACAAAGACAAAAATAATTTTAATTTTTTTGCTACATTTCCCTTATGCCTTTATTTTGTTCTCTTTTTTTTCAATTGTCAATGCTGTGTTTTGGCCACATTCAATGACCACTCATCAGATTGGCAAAACCTGTTCATGTACATGAACCTACATTTACAGGTTCATGTAAATGTAGAAAATGCCTTTTACATTTTAGGGCTGCCACAGACACCTTGTGTTTGGTGGTATCAGTGTCAGTTATATGCACAGGTGCATTGCATGACCCTTACCCTCTAATATGTACTCATAGTGTGATTGCTTATTCTAGAAATTTAACAAAGCTATTTTCATTTGATATGAACAAGATATGTGCACTCATTTTTTTCATAAATAAACTGAAAAAGCACCTGTTAAGATAAGGCCTGATAACAATTGATTAAACTGCTCAATTTTGCAGCAAATAAATATTGAACAACCATTATGATTATATTTACTTAATTTGATCATTATAACTTGTTTTCACATGGCAATATACAAACAATGAAGATGCCCTGCTTCCCCACATCAGTGAGCCACCTCACTCCTGCACGCTCCTTCTAAGACTTATGAAAACTTGCTTCCACAGCCTACTGTTGAAAACCTGAATAGCAGTCCATTTTCTTGTAAATTCCTGTTCACCACTTCAAGAGATACACATTCCACATACCCTCTAGCAGCAAGAATCAAGCAGCTCCAAAATATAATGGTTTGGGGCCATTATCAACTAATGACTCCAGTTAATGAATTGTTTAATTTTTCTTACAGTCTGGAAAAAGTCATATCTTAACTGCTTTTCAGATTGGGGCTTTTTTAAAAATATACTTTGTTTTAACAAACACAGTTTGTAAATGTAGCTTTTGTTTCCGTGTCCTTTCTGCAGAAAAAGAGAAAATAGTTCTGAAAAGTGCCAATGTTGAACAATTCACAAGTTACAGCATTAATGAAAAATAAGTCCTAGAGATTCAGTAATATGTACTTCACAAAACAGGAGAATAGGAATATGCCATTCTGATTATGGAGTCTGTTCTTTGTGATTGATTAGATCATTGCTGATTTACACCTTACCTTAATTACTGCCTTTGTTCCATTTCCCTTGATATTCTTACCCAATAAAAATCTATCAATGTCAGCTTTGAAAATTTAAAATGATCCAGCATCTACAGTTTTTTGGAGGAGTTTTGTATGAAAAAGTGTTTCCTGATATCACTCTCAATGACCTAACTTAACTAATATGAATTCCCCGCCAGAGCAAACATAGAAGCATGGAAAATAGGTGCAGGAGTAGGCCATTTGGCCCTTTGAGCTTGCTCCACCATTCAAAATGATCATGGCTGATCATATACTTTCAGTATCCCACTCCTGTTTTTTCTCCATATCCCTTGATCCCTTTAGCCACATTCTCTTGAACATATTTAACGAACTGGCCAAACAGCTTTCTGTGGTAGAGAATGCCACAGATTCATAACTCTCTCAGTGACGAAGTTCTTCCTCATCTCAGTCCTGAATGGTTTACAGCTTATTCTTAGACTGAGAATCCAAGTTCTGCATCCCCAACATCAGGAACATTCTTCCTGCATCTAATCTGTCCAGTCCATCAGGATTTTATATGTTTCTATAAAATCATCTCTCATTTTTCTAAATTCCAGTAAATACATGTCTCACTTCATACGTCAGTCCTGCAAATCAGGAATCAGTCTGGTGAACCTCCACTGAACTCCATCAATAACAAGGATGTCCTTCCTCAGACCAAGAGACCAAAACTGCACACACAACTCAAGGTACGGCCTCACCAAGGCCCTGTATAACTGCAGCAAGACATCCTGACTCCTATACTCAGATCCTCTTGCTATGAAGTCAGCATTCCATTAGCTTTCCTCACTGCCTGCTGCACCTGCATGCCAACCTTCAGTGATTGTTCCACCATGACACACAGGTTACTTTGCATTTCCCTTTTCCTAAACTGCCACCATGCAGATAATAATCTTTCTTCCTGTTTTTACCAACAAAGTAGATAACCTGACATTTATCCACATTATATTGCGTTTGCTAAGTATTTGCCCACTCAGCCAGCCTGTCCAAGTCACCCTGGGACCTCTTAGCATCCTCCTCACATCACACACTGCCATCCAGCTTATATCAACTGCAAATGTGGAGATCTTGCATTCAATGCTTTTGTCCAAATCATTAATGTATATTGTGAATAGCTGGGGTCCCAGCGCTGAACACTCTGGAACCCCACTAGTTACTGCCTGCCACTCTGAAAAGAACCCATTTATTTCTACTGTCTGCTTCCTGTTTGCCAACCAGTTCTCTATCCATGTCATTACATTACCTTCAATATCATGAGCTTTAATTTTGCTCACTAATCTCTTTTGTGGGACCTTGTAAAAGCCTTGTCAAAAAGTCCAGATACACAATATCCACTGGTTCACCCTTGTCCACTCTACTGATCACATCGCCAAAAAATTCCAAAAGATTTGTCAAGCACTATTTCCCTTTCGTGAACCCATACTGACCTGGACAGATCCTGTCACTGCTTTCCAAATACTTACACCATTAATAATTGATTCCAGCATTTTCCCTACCACCAATGTCAGGCTAACCGGTCTATAATTCCATTTTCTCTCTCACTCCTTTTTTAAAAAGTGGGGTTACATTAGCTATCTTCCAATCCATTGAACCACTTCTAGAGTCTATAGAATGCTGGAAAATGATTACCAATGTGTCCACTATTTCTAGGGCCACTTCCTTAAGTACTCTGGGATACAGAGCATCAGGCCCTGGGGACTTATTGGGTTTTAATCCCAGCAATTTCCTCAGTACAATTTCCTGACTAATAAGAATTTCCTTCTGTTCCTCCTTCATGCTGGATCCTCTGTCCACTTTTATTTCTGGAAGGTTATTTTTGTCATTCTTAGTGAAGACAGATCCAAAGTATTTGCTCAATGGTTTGCCATCTCTTTGTTACCCATTATGAATTCACCTGTCTTTACCAGTCTTTTTCTCTTCACATATCTATAGAAGCTTTTGCAGTCAGTCTTTATATTTTCTGCAAGCTTACTCTCGTATTCCATTTTCCCTTTCCAAATTAAACCCTTTGTCCTCCTCTGCTGGATTTTAAATTTCTCCCAATCCTCAGCTTTGCTGCTTATTCTGGCCAATTTATATGCCTTCTTTTTGGCTTTAACACTATCCCTGATTTCCCTTGTTAGCTATGGTTGATCCACCTTCCTTGTTTTACTGTTACACAGACAGAAGTACAGTTGTTGAAGTTCATCCATGTGTTCTTTGAATGTCTGCCATTGCCTACCCACTGTCAACCCATTAAATATCCTTTGCCAGCTTATCCTAGCTAATGCATGTCTCATGCCTTCAAAGTTATCTTCCTTAAGCTCAGGACTCCAGTCTCAGACTTAACTGTGTTACTCTTCATCTTAATGAAGAACTCTACCATATTATAGTCATTCTTCCCCAAAGGATCTCACATCACAAAGTTACTAATTAATCCTCTGTCATTATACAATATGCTGTCTAGGATGGCCTGATGTCCAGTTGATTCCTTGACATATTGGTTGAGAAAATCATCTCTTATCCATTCCAGGAAATCCTTCTCCATTGCAGTTTGGCGAGCCCAATCAACATGCAGATTGAAGTCACCCATAATAACTGCTGTACCCTCTCTAATGCATGCATCTCTAGTTTCCTGCTTGATGCCATCCCCAATCTCACTACTACTGTTTGCTGGTCTGTACACAACTTCTACTCATGTTTTTTGTCCTTTGATGCTCTACAGCTCCACCCATACAGATTCTACATTGTCCAAGCTAATGTCCTTCCCTACTTTGGGTTAATCTCCTCTTTAACCAGCAATGCTACCCCACTGCCCTTTTCTTTCTGTCTATCTTCCTGAATATTGAATATTCCTGGATGTTGAGTTCCCATCCTGGGTCACCCTGGAGCCAAGTCTTCGTGATCCCAATTATATCATATTTGTTAATGTTGTGCAGCTAATTCATCCACCTTTATTACAAATGCTCTTCACAGAGCCTTCAGTTTTTTTGGCATTTATTGCTCCCTTAGAATTATGATGTCATGTTTTTGATTTTTGTCTTGGTTTTGCTGCTTTCCACTTTTCTCCTTACTGTCTTTTGTTTCTATCCCCACTTTACATCCTCTGACTAATTGCACTGGTTCCCATCCATCTGCCATGTTAATTTAAACGATGTTGGGCTGGGATAAGCACAGTAAGAAGTCTCACATCAGGTTAAAGTTTAACATGAGGAATGGTGAGTCACCCAATGAAGCTTGTGTTACCAAATAAACCTGTTGGACTTTAACCTGGTGTTGTGATATTAACTTAAACCCTTCCCAATAGCACTGGCAAACACTTCCCCTAGGACACTGGTTCCAGTCCTGCCCAGGAGCAGATTGTCAGATTTGTACTGGTCCCACCTCACCCAGAACCGGTTCCCATGTCATAGGGATTTGAATTCCTTCCTCTTGCACCTGCCCTTAAGCCACATGTTCCTCTTAGCTATTCTGACATTCTAACTCTGACTAGCACGTGGCACTGGCAGCAATCCTAAGATTACTATCTTTGAGGTTCTACTTTTCAGTTTAACTCCTAACTTCCTAAACTCAGCTTGTAGGACCTCATCCCGTTTTTCACTTATATCGTTGGTGCCTGTTCACCCTCCTCCTCTAGGAGGTCCTACAGTCACTCTGAGGCATCCTTGACACTTGCACCAGGAGGTAGTTCCTTTGGGAAGGATTTTCCAGCCATTCCTATCAGTAGGATCATCTAGTCCTGTTGATACCATGTGTTCTTCAGCAGCAAAGAGCGCAAACAAGGAGAGCCTCATTGACAGCAGTGGGACTGGAGCATACCATTGTGGGACACCTCCGTCACTGCAAAACAGGCAGAGGGGGCATAAAATCCTGCTGAATTAAATTATTTATCCAATTAAATTATTTTGACATTTTAAAGACATCAGTTAGAATATTTCTTAATCTTTTAAGACATGATGGGAGATAATTCTCCCATCCCGCTGTGTTAAAAAATTAGCGCAGTGCGCCAGGACATTCTCATGTTGGCTGATTCATGGGATTTGCACAGGTACTTCCACCTCAGGGGGGAGGGGGCTGGTGCTCCCTGGGCATTGCCCACCAGGCATCAGGCAGTGCCAAGGGGGCCAGAGATTAGGGGCAGGCATGGTGGGCTAATCAGGGGGACTGGGGGCTCTGGCTGCCACTCTGCAGATGGGATTGATGGGGGAAGGAGGTCAATGATCAGGACAGGCTGGGGTTGGGGGTCGGCACTGTTGGGGAGGGGGGAATGCTGGAGATTGAGATGGGCTGGGAGAGGGATGTTCGAGGCTGGCCTGGGAATGGTCCGGGACCAACGACCAGGCTGACGAGAGACGGAGGGCCAGCAATGTGGGGGTAGCGGGTCTGTCCAGCAATTGGGAGGCCAGCAGTGCGGGGCTACTGCGCATGCGTTGATCTCAGCGCTGACTGATCAGGGTATGCTTACTGGCCGCTCAACACGATGCTGCTGACCTCCTGGGCGGGAATAGACCCCATCCACTGATTTTTCATGATGTGTATATACTAGTGACATCTGCAGTGCACAAAGTGTGGGAGATTCTTCTCTGAACTCCCACTGAAAAAAACAGCATGAATTACTTCAATTTTCACACAAATTTGACACTTCAAGTTTTTTTAAAGAGAATTCCGGCCATGGGGTTTTTTTCTAAGTTGCATTTTTGTCTGCTCGTACTAAACAAAATAAGTGAATTAATTTAAGTCAATTGTTTGAAATATTTGAAAACATGTTGCCAAAGCTTTTTGTCTTGTACTCATCAAGCCAAACATGAGAATGCTCCAAATGGTTGTTCACAGCAATTTATACTATCAGAGAAAACAGTGCTTATAAGTCAATGCTGATCAGGTGAGATATTGTAATTGAGAAAACAACAGAAACTATAGACTCCCCAAGCCCCCTGATAATTTAAAAAGGTGTAAACCCCGAACATATTCGTCTTGCATACCATTGAATATTTTACTGTAAGCCACCTTATTGATATCTTCAACTGTGTCCTCTGCAGCAAAAGTCATGTGCTGCCTCACCTCCTAGTGAGCTAATACCTGCACTATACTTTCCTTCTGTTCCTGGATGCACGTTGGTCATGAACAGTATCACATTATTTACACATTACGCTTCCAAACTACCCTCTAAAGTATGTGCGGTATCAGTATCTGAGCTGGTCTTTCTGCTTCATCAGTTTCTTCACTCTCTGCCATCTCTTACTAATGTTGCAATATATGGATAGCTGCAAGGGGAAAGGGGCAAGGGTGGGGTTGTGGTGAGGAAAAAAAAACACAAAAATTGCATCCTTAGACAAACCACAGTTTGAAAATCCAAACAGATTGTGAGAAAAGGAAAAATTCAATGAGGAGGAGGATTAACTATGAGACTGCTGTCACCTTTGATGCTTTCAACTCTGTTGCTGGCCTCAGCCTCATTATGATTCCATTTCCTTTACCGGGGTAAGGCCATGCAGCTGTATCTGTTCCATGCTGGCAAGTTGCTGCTGCTTGCAGTTGTGTGCATAAACCATAAAAGTATAACAGAAGAAAAAAACACAAGAAGTCTGATAAGTGTGGAGTAGCAGGCTGGGCAGACAGTAGAGATTAATTTAATTCCCCCTAATGGGGATGGGAGAGTATAGACAAAAGATGGGTGGTGGCATGCAAGATCCCTTTCTGACGGCTCCTGATTAAATCAAGGTGAGGAAAATACGACACAGCCTTCATCAATTGAGGGCAATTGAGGCCTATAAATGACTACTTAAGGATATCATCCTGCCATTGCTGGGAACTGCCAAAGTAGATTGGTAAAAGGGACAGTGCCTTAAGATGGAGGTGCACACGCTCTGGAAACTTTTTCAAAACTTTTTTAAAGAAGGCTAAAGCTACCAGGCATTCATCATAGAAATGAATATTACCCCAAAGCAGCCTATAGCCACAGCAGTGGATAATTAAAAGTCTGAACCTCAAGGGTAATAATCTCTGCATTATTATCTGAGCTATGAGAAAATTGGCATAGGGTAAATAAAATCAGGGAGATGAATGTATGCCTCAAAAGTTGGCATGGGAGAAATTGGTTTCAAATCCAGGAGCTTGTAGGATCTGTACCATTGGGACAGTCTTCCCCTGAACCATGCTGGAACCTGTGTTCTTAGAGTCCCATAACTAGGGCAGTAAAAATGGTTTTAAACTAATTAGATGGGGCAATGAATCAAATTTGGGAAAACGTGCTAAATTAAAGAGGAACAACAAGGCAATTGAGGTAGGTACTAATATGGGAATGTTATAACCATAATTAAAAGGGATAGGGAGGACAAATCAAAGAGTAAATCAACAGATAAGGATAGGGGTTACAAAAATATTAATAGGACAAAACTTAAGGCTCTGTATCTGAATACACAAGGCATCCAAAATAAAACAGATGTTCTGAAAACACAAATAGAAATAAATAAGTATGATCTGATAGCCATTACAAAGACACGGCTGCAGACAAAGATTGGGACCTGAGTATTGAAGGTTACATAATTTAAGGAAAGACAGGAAGCTGGGAAAAAGTGGAGATGGCCTTGTTAATTAATGATGGTATTAGTATAATAGAAAGGAATAACCTGTGTTCAAGGAACTAGGACGTAGAAGTGGTTTGGATAGAGATAAGAAATGATAAAGGCAAGAAGTCACTTGTGGGCAAGATTTACTGGCTCCCTAAACAATGACCTCATGATAGGATGCAGTATAAAAGAAGACATGGTGAGAAATTGTCAGGAAGGTTCTATGATAATCATGGGGACTTGAATCTGAAGAAACACTGGATAAATCAGATTGGCGAAGATAGCCTGGCTGAGAAGTTTCCAGAATGTTTTTGGGATAGTTTCTTAGAACAGCATGTTCTGGAGCAAGTTCAAGGTGATCAGCAAAGTCAACATAGTTTTGTGAAGAGAGAATCAACTTCAACCAATTTATTGGCTAAGTAACTTGAGCTGTAAACAAAGGGGAACCAATGAAAGGAATGTAGTTCATTTTCTAGAAGGCATTTGATAAGGTGCCACATCAAAGGTCATTGCAGAAAATAAAAGGTCATGGTATAGAGAGTAACATATTGACATGAATAAAAGCTTGGCATAAATGGATCAATATCTGTTTGGCATAGACGTAACAAGATGTAACAAATGTCAGAAAGATCAGTGCTGGCGCTTCAAGCATTTGCAATTGATTTAAATAACTTGGATGGACGGGCCAATGGTTTAGTTGCTAATTTGCTAAGGGGAAATGTTTCTTTCTGTCTACCTTGTCTATATACCTACCACTCCCACCCCCCCGCCCCTCCCAAAACCCACCAGCCCATCAGCTTTCTCTGCTTTAAGGAAACAACCTCAGCCTAACCAGCCTTTCTTGATAGCTGAAATACTCCGACCCAGGCAACATCCTGGTGAATCTCCTCTGTACTCTTCCTAGTGCAATCACTAGGGGAGGAAAATTGCAGAAAATCACACCACATCAGCATCCTGCGATAATCCCAGCCCCTTTGAGCTTTCTCTGGACCAGGTTCAGAGTGCATTAGTGACCTCCTTTGGGTGACATGAAAAGTCTACTGGAGTACTTAAAAAGGCAATGAGGAGCAAATTTGTGCATGGATTCTCTCCTCCCAAAAGCACAGGAATTCTACATTGCAACCTTACTCTGCAGATTGAAGAAAGCAAATGTACAGCGAGAAAAACTTCTTCAGTGACAATGAGATGCTGGGAAGGTTCTGATCCACATTTCTGTCTCTCGCCAAGGTGTGCATTTTAGTCTTCTGCAAGAAGAGAGAACATGGAGGTGAGAGCACTGGTAATGTCTTACGTACAGAGGAGGGAAGTAGGATGACTCTGAGGCATGAACATGAAATGATATTAGGGTGAGGATTAGTATGAGTGTTAGCTGTTTATACAGGCTTGCGTGACACTTGCACTGAGAGGAATGAGTGGAGTTGCAATATGTGTTTATGTGGGCAGGGTGCTGTGCCATGTCAGAGTATGGGGATCAGCACCTAAACACCAACCAATATCCTTAGAACATAAGAACATAAGAACATAAGAAATAGGAGCAGGAGTAGGCCAACTAGCCCTTCGAGCCTGCCCCGCCATTCAATAAGATCATGGCTGATCTGTCGTGGCTCAGTTCCACATTCCCGCCCTCTCCCCATAACCCTTAATCCCCTCGCTTATCAAAAACCCATCAACCCGCGTCTTAAAAATATTTAGCGAGGCAGCCTCCACCACTTCAACGGGCAGAGAATTCCAGAGATTCACCACCCTTTGAGTGAAGAAGTTCCTCCTCAACTCCGTTCTAAACCGCCCCCCCTTTATCTTGAGGCTGTGCCCCCTAGTCCTACTATCCTTTCTGAGCGGGAAGAGTCTCTCCACCTCTATCCTATCCATCCCATTCATCATCTTATACGTCTCAATGAGATCTCCCCTCATCCTTCTAAACTCTAACGAGTACAAGCCTGATTTATTCAGCCTCTCCTCATAGCTCAACACCCTCAACTCCGGCATCAGCCTAGTAAACCTCCTCTGCACTCCCTCCAAGGCCAAAATATCCTTGCGTAAGTACGGCGCCCAAAACTGCACACAGTACTCCAGCTGCGGACTCACCAATGCCCTATACAGCCGCAGCAAGACCTCCCTACTTTTATATTCAATCCCCCTCGCAATGAAGGCCAGCATCCCATTCGCCTTCCTGACCACCTGCTGCACCTGCAAGCTGGGTTTTTGCGACTCATGCACAACTTGAAATCTAATATCCATCTTCCTTGTTCCTGGGATTGCTTGTATTCCTAGAACCAGCCACTTCTGTATTCTAACACTGCTGGAACTATGGTCAGTGGACATCTAGGGCAGAATTTTGCGGGACTGACTCTAAGGACCTGATTTTACCTTCGAGTTGCACCCGTTTTCGGGCACAAAAACTTGGTAAAGTCGGACATGAGACGAGTAACGCGATCCGCGACCACCTCCACTCAAATTCATTCGAATGTATTTAAATTGAATTAATGGGCTGGACGCCAAACTTTACCAGCACTTCACCCTTTACTACCACGTTTGCCTGTCCAGATTTGGCATGAAACAGACATGGTCCACAAAGGTCCGATTTGAGTGCTCTAGCTTCTGAGGAGGTAAGTTCAGAATTTCTTGCAGGTCTCTGACTCACACTGGTGATGGGGGGAGAGAAAGGGAGGTGGGTCAGATGGTTCTCTGGTGCGGGGAAGGGAAGCGGGTCAGATCGCTTCTGGTGCATGGGAAGGTCAGATGGCTTTCTTGTGGGGAGTGGAGGAAGGTCAGATGGCTCTCTGGTGGGGGGAAAGGAGGAGGGTCAGATGGTTCTCTGGTGGTGGGGAGGGAGGAGGGTCAGATGGCTCTCTGGTGGTGGGGAGGGGAGGGAAGTGGGTCAGATGGCTCTCTGGTGGTGGGGGACGAGGGAGGTGGGTCAGATGGCTCTCTAATGGGGGGAGGAGAGGGAGGTGGTCAGATGGCTCTCTGGTGGTGGCGGAGGAGGGAGGTGGGTCAGATGGCTCTCTAATGGGGGGAAGGGAGGGAGGTGGTCAGATGGCTCTCTAATGGGGGGGGAGGTGGTCAGATGGCTCTCTGGTGGGGGGCAGGTGGACAGGGGGTTCGCTGCCACTGCGCATGCGATCGGTGGGGGAAGGGGAGGAGATCTGCTGCCACTCTGCACGTGATTGCTGAGGAGGAAATGGGGGTCTGCTGCCACTCTGTGTGTGATCAGTGGGGGGTTCCACTGCCACTTTGCATGTGGATGGTAGGGGGGAAGGAGGGCAAGAGTCTGCGATGGGTCTGGTTAGCAGGGGGGGGATGGAGGGATAAGGAGGTCAGTTATGTTGTGCAGATGGGGCAATGTCAGTAGGGTCCAGGGAGAAGCATTGTCTAGCCTGGGAGGGATGTGGCAGGGGAGCGTTTTCCAGTTTTTCCATTTTTTTTACTGCACATGTGCAGTTGAAGGCTCCGATCAGAGCTGCAATGTTTTGGGCATGTTAAACCCCAACCACAGTCTTCTGCAGCACAATTCAAAATCGCTGCTAATTTTTCTGGCACAGCGCGTATAGGGCACCTGAGAATGGGTCTAAGAGTCGGATCTGAAACACTCCCAGTTTCAAGTCTGCCCAGCATTTAGAATTAAAATTGTAAAATAGGGCCGTAAATGTCCAGTGAGCATGAAAATGGGAGAGTTGCAGATCTGTCTTTTGGGCACATTTTCACACCAAATCTTGAGCACATAGTGCATAGAAAAATGATTTAGATCATTTCTAGCTGCTGCAGACAGTGGGTGGGGTTTAAATCGACAGCCAGCCTGCAGACGGTGCTATTGTGCGAGCGCAGACCTCTGATTCTGCATGTGTGCAAATGCTGTAGCAGAAATCTGACAGTCAGAAAGAGAGTATTCAAGCCTCTGTTGTTGCAGACAGCTCAACAAACTGCCCTGTCCCCCCCACTAATTGTGGGGCCCTCAGCCGATCATGAGCCCCCGCCGCCCCGCCACCAGCCAGACCGAACACTCTCCGAACAATCACGAAGCAGAGTGGTAGCGGGCCTCTTCTTCCTCCCCTATTGGGCCACCCCTTCATGCTCTGCCTCCATGAGCCCCACCCCATTGGTCCTGGCCCCTTAAGCCCCACCTCCATAGGCACTGCCCACTAAAACCCCCAGAGGCTTCACCTCCAGCACTGCCCATTCGGCAATGGGCATTTCCAAGATGTCAGGCTCACACTGCCTGAGGGGCAATCCCCCTAGCACTGGGCCTTCCCAGGAGATGGGGGGCCTGAATGGTCTCCAGTTCTACCAGCGAGGTCAACATGACTATTCCCTGTTCAAAGGCAAGTGAGCCCGGATGACTGAGCGCCAGGCTCGCTAATCACATGGTAATAAACATTAAAATATACTTAAATAATTTATTCAGTCTCTCATCCATTTCTGGCAAGAACTGATCTCACTGGAAATCCAGCTCTTGTAAGACTGCAATCCTGATTTCTCGGCTGTTGCATGATTTTACTGGCTTGCCCTGCCCATCGATGGGCATGGTGAACCAGTAAAATCCCAGCCCCTATGTCTGAGGTGCTCATCATCCCCCCTCCTTCACCCATATAATATTTACCCCTTAAGTCCTACCTCTGATCGGGCTTTTGGCTATCGTCCTATTTTCTCCTAATTGGCTCACTGTCATTACTTTATTTCTTAATAGTCTGCAGGGAAGGTTGCACTGTCAATGGTACCCTTTTGGATGGGATACCTAACCAAAGGGCGGCACAGTGGTTAACCCTACTGCCTCACAATGCCAGGGACCTGGGTTTGTCTGTGTGAAGTTTGCTATTCTCCCCATGTTTGTGTGGGTTTCCTGTAGGTCCTACGGTTTCCTCCTGCAGTCCAAAGATGCTCAGGTTAAGTGGATTGACCATGCTAAATTACTCCTTAGGGCCCTAAAATGTGTAGGTTAGGGGGATTAGTGAGGTAGATGTGTGGGTTAGGAGATAAGCTGGGTAGGGTACACTTGGCTTTGCCAGAGAGTCGGTGCTATCTCAATGGACAGATTGGCCTCCTTCCGTAATGTAGGGATGCTATGACTCCATCTTCTCTCTCAGGTGTATGTGAAAGATCCAATAGCACTATTTTGACAAGAGCAGTGTAACTTTGACCAGTTATCTTGGCTAACATCTCTTGATTCATATCTCAGAAGGGATTACCTGATGAGAGTACACAGGCTGAAAATATTAACTGTTTCTCTCCGCAGATGCTACCTGATCTGTTGCATTTTCTGTAAAACACTTCCTACTTTTTCTGTTTAAATTTAACATAAGTTATCTGATCATACTGTTATTTTTGGGAACTTGATGTGCACTAATTGGCTTATGCGTTTCCTACAATAGTGTTTATACTTCATGAATATTTTATTAGCTGCAAACAGTTTCGAGACACTCTGAGATTATGAAATATATTATTTAAATGCAAATCTTTGGTTCTTTCCAGACACCAAAATCTAAATTTTTAATTTTGTGATTTGCTGTATTTCTGTCTCAGCATTTCTTATTACTGTGTTTTCTAATCATTGCAGTTTTGAAACGTAGAACAATAAAATGCACAATGTCAACAATGGAAACCTGTCAATCTAAATTCATTTTTGGACAAGTTGCAAAAATGTTTCCACAGTCTTCAAGGTTTAAAACTCAACAAATACTCCTTTATCTATGCACAACAGAGCAGAATAGATGTTTGTGGAATGTCATGATCACCCATAAGGGATCCTATTGCTATCTAAACAAATACATAATCTTACATCCTGACAACTGTTACTTAACTTCTCGTGGGTACCTATTATAAACTTTGGCACTTACAAGGTAAATTAATCTTCACTTACATGTAATATTAATATTAATAATAATGTAATATTAGATTACATCATAAGTGCCTCTATTTTACTTTTGTATTTTGATGAAACAGTAGACAGGTTCAAATAGGAACAAAATTAGTAGAAAATTATAGCGCACTATGTTGAGTAGTATTTCATCCTAAAATGGGTTAAAGCAAAATAATCAATGTTTTTGGTATGTGAAAGCCTAGTTAAAGATTTTCTGTGAGAAATTCACTTTTATTCCAATAATCATGGAGTATAAGAAAAAGTTGAGTTTAGAATTCCAGTCATGAGAGAGTTACTGGAAGCCAAGGGAAGATTTGGAAGGATCAGTACAACTCATGGAATAGAGTCATTAACATTAAATTAACAAAATCTGTATCAGACAACAATTTAGCAAAAATTGGTGATTTTGGATATTTTTTCGCAAAATAATGTGGCTGCTAGAATCTGAAATTGACAACTTTTAAAGCCACATTTTTATAATATGATGCATGTTCTTATAGCATGTCATTACTGAAAAGTAGCGAGAAGGTCAACTTACACAATGGGGCCGATTTTCAGCCCGTGTTAACCTTCAGTGAGAATGGCAACGTGGGTGCAAAACACAGCAAGAATCAGGAAAAGTGAGATCACCAGTCCTGATTTTCTGTCGGGAACTTCATTTAAATATATCAACATAGCATTAGCACGTCCTCCCGCCGATCTTCTCCCGACTGAATATTCAGTGGGTGCTGGCATGACATCATGCCAACGCGATTAATGACAGCTGTATAAAAACTGGAACCTGGCAACCTCACCTCTGAAGGGAATATCAGAATTGAACACCCAGGTCACCAACTCTTTCCAGGCTGGCAATTGTAGAGTGGCACCAAAGAGCTCATGGGGGACCCAGACAAGCACAAATCAGGCCTGGAAGGCGAGATTGTCGGTTCCGCCTTGACAACTCACAGTTATTAGCAGCCCTTCATAGCTGTCAGCCTCTATGTTTCGAAAAGTCTGGCAGCTGATGCACACAGTAAAAAGTCTGACAACACCAGGTTTCAGTCCAACCGATTTATTTGATAGTAAATTCACTAGCTTTCGGGTTAGCCCCTTCGTCAGGTGAATGGAGAGTTCTGGCCTCAGACAGAGCGTATAAAGCACAGAGAGTTTACAGATTACTGATTAGAATGCAAATCTTTACACCTAAGCTGCTGCTCAAGTCTTCTTGAACAGGGTGGTTCCCTGCTTCATGAGAGCTGTAGATCTTCACACGGGGGAAGAAAGACTGCAGACAGAATAAACCCCCACCCTCTGGCAGCCTGTGGGCATAAGCTGTCTGGAAGTGCAAAGTCACTGGTTACAGAGTTGCAAGGGATTAGTATATGGCTAAAAGCAAAATACTGCGGATGCTGGAATCTGAAACAAAAACACAAAATGCTAGAAAATCTCAGCAGATCTGACCACACTGTGGCGACAGAATAGAGCCAACATTTTGAGTCTGGATGATCCTTCATCAGAGCCTATATTTTCCTCACAGGATGTGAGGTGTGAAGAGCTGTAGTTAAGGTAATTGTAGGAGTCAGTGGGCTTGTAATGGATACTGGTGGACAGTTTATCACTAGAAAAGGAGGCAGAGAGATCACGGAAGGCAAGTGCACAGGGGCTGGCATTCAAGTTGGATGGCTCATTTAATCCACAGCCCATAAGAGCTGGGGAATGAGGGTGCCATGTAAGGATGAAGCTGACTACACATTACACTCTTCGATGCATCAGGTATGACTCACCTGGCACAGAAGGAAGTCATATGCCTAATGAGCTCCCTGGTTCTTCCTTGATGAGTCAATTCTGCCAATCTAGTCGGCATTGCAATGCATGTGTGTGCCACTGATTGGGGCCCAATAGTTAATGCTTTGGACACTTCAAACCACATTTTAGTTTGATGTTTCAAGTTTCATTTGTGATTTATTTTTGTTTAAGGCAGTTCCCCTTTAAAGGGCTCTCCCTTTTACTTTGTCCCTCAGTTCGTTTAATTTAGTTTAATTGGTTTTTCAACAAAAGAGTTGGAAGCTTAGCTCCAGACGTTGAACCCCAAGGCTAATATTCACATCTCCAGAATAAAAGTGACAGAAATGTTGCCCCAATGCAACATATGATGAAAGCACTCATCAGCATCACATATCCCAGTGAGGTTAGACCACAAGTCCATTGAATGAAATATGACATCACCCTTTCACCATCAGCCTCATTGCATTGAAGTGACAGCACCATTTCCTCAGACAACAGGCGGTGGGATTACTCCAGTCGGCTTTGCAGTCCAAGGAAGGATGCTATCATCCCTTCCTGATGTTTGTGACTCAGCCTTTGCAGCTCCATTAGTTCTGGGGCAACCATATCCAGCAGTACATCATTGGCATTCAGCAGAGTCCTGGGCTCTAGCATCCCTCCAAGTGTCAGATCTCTGGGAAGGCCCTAGCTCTGCCTGCTGTAAATTTTCAGTTGTGACCCAGAAGCCTGTCAACTAGTTATTCCCACTGAGGTATAAGTATCCGCACTGGTAGAGGGTGAAGGTGACAGCTGTGATGCCTCTTTGATGCTGAACTCCAAGATATCTTGCTCAGAGCTGCCCAGACCTGTAGTCCAGTAAGAAGTCTCATAACACCATATGAGAGTCCAACCAGTTTATTTGATAGTAATCTCACAAGCTTTCGGAAACTGTGTTCCTTCGTCAGGTGTGTGGAAGGTTCTGAGCAGACAAGAGCGTATAAAGTCACACACAGTTTACAGAATACTGATTAGAATGCAAGTCTTTACAGCTAACCTGCTATTCAAGTCTTAAAGATGCAGACAATGTGAGTGGAGATAGCATTAACATAGGTTAAAGAGATGTATATTGTCTCCAGACAGGACAGTAAGTGAGATTTTACAAGCCCAGGCAAGTCGTGGGGGTTACAGATAGTGCGACATGAACCCAAGATCCCAGTTGAGGCCGTGCTCATGTGTGCGGAACTTGGCTATCAGTCTCTGCTCAGCAACTCTGCGCTGGCGTGTGTCGTGAAGGCTGCCTTGGAGAACGCTTACCCGAAGGTCAGAGTCCGAATGCCCGTGACCGCTGAAGTGTTCACCAACAGGAAGGGAACAGTCTTGCCTGGTGATTGTCGAGCGATATTCAGCCATCGTCACCTTGAACAGAACGGATTACTGCAAAGAAGTGTACCGACAACTAAACAATGAGGAACACTACAGACAGTTACCCACAGATCCGACCAAAGAACACACCCGTCAACTCAACACTTCAATCAAGACCTTTGATCTGGACCTTCAGAGCACCCTCCGTGCTCTCATCCCGCGTACTCCCAGCGTTGGAGGTCTCTACTGCCTCCCAAAGATACACAAGGCAAACACACCCAGCCGTCCATCGTATCGGGCAATGGGACCTTGTGCGAGAACCTCTCTGGCTACGTCGAGGGCATCCTGAAACCCATTGTACAAAGAACCCCTAGCTTTTGTCACAATACTACGGATTTCCTACAGAAATTCAACACACATGGAGCAGTTGAACCAGGGACACTCCTCGTCACAATGGATGTCTCGGTGCTCTACGCCAACATCCCCCCACGACGATGGCATTGCTGCAACTGCCTCAGTACTCAACGCCGACAACTGCCGGTTTCCAGATGCAATTTTACAACTCATCCGCTTCATCCTGGACCGCAATGTCTTCACCTTCAACAACCAGTTTTTCATCCAGACACACAGAACAGCCATGGGGACCAAATTCGCACTTCAATATGCCAACATCTTCATGCACAGGCTCAAACAAGACTTCTTCACCATACAGGACCTTCAACCAATGCTATACACTAGATACATCGATGACATTTTCCTCCTTTGGACTCATGGGGAACAATCACTGAAACAACTATATGATGATATCAACAAGTTCCATCCCGCCATCAGACTCACCATGGACTATTCTCCAGAATTGGTGGCATTCTTGGACGCACGCATCTCCATCAAGGACGGTCACCTCAGCACCTCACTGTACCGCAAGACCACAAATAACCTCACGATGCTCCATTTCTCCAGCTTCCACCCTAAACACGTTAAAGAAGCTACCCCTTATGGACAAGCCCTCCGTATACACAGGATCTGCTCAGATGAGGAGGATCGCGACAGATACCTCCAGACACTGAACGATGCCCTCATAAGAACAGAATATGGCACTCAACAGTTCTGATGCACCACAGCGAAAAACCACACCAACCTCCTCAGAAGACAAAGACAGGACACGGTGGACAGAGTACTCTTCGTCGTCCGGTACTTCCCCGGAGCGGAGTAGCTATGACATCTTCGCCGGAGTCTTCAACACATCATTGATGAAGACGAACATCTCGCCATGGCCATCCTTACACCCCCACTTCTTGCCTTCAAACAACCACATAACCTCAGACAGACAGTTGTTCGCAGCAAACTACCCAGCCTTCAGAACAGTGACGACAACACCACACAACACTGCCACAGCAACCTCTGCGAGACATGCCGGATCATTGACATGGATGACATCATCTCACGTGAGAACACCATCCACCAGGTACACAGCACATACTCTTGCAACTTGGCCAATGTTGTCTACCTAATACGCTGCAGGAAAGAATGTCCCGAAGCATGGTACATTGGGGAGACCATGCAGACACTATGACAACGAATGAATGAACATCACTCGACCATCACCAGGCAAGACTGCTCCCTTCCTGTTGGCAAACACTTCAGCGGTCACGGGCATTCGGTCTCTGATCTTTGGGTAAGCGTTCCAAGGCAGCCTTCACGACACATGACAGCGCAGAGTTGCTGAACAGAGACTGGTAGCCAAGTTCCGCACACATGAGCACGGCCTCAACCGGGATCTTGGGTTCATGTCGCACTATCTGTAACCCCCATGACTTGCCTGGGCTTGTAAAATCTCACTTACTGTCCTGTCTGGAGACAATACGTATCTCTTTAACCTATGCTAATGCTATCTCCACTCACACTGTCTGCATCTTTAAGACTTGAATAGCAGGTTAGCTGTAAAGACTTGCATTCTAATCAGTATTCTGTAAACTGTGACTTCACATGCCCTTCTCTGATCAGAACCTTCCACACACCTGACGAAGGAACACCGTTTCCGAAAGCTTGTGAGATTACTATCAAATAAGCTGGTTGGACTCTAACCTGGTGTTGTGTGACTTCTTACTGTGTTTACCACAGTCCAAGGCTGGCATCTCTACATCAGATCTGTGGTCTCCAGGGGGCATGATGATAGTGCAGGCCGGTGGATTCATCGTCCTGAGTGTTTTCACTTTTATCCTTTGCCTTCACCTCACCCTCTGTACAGATGCGATCCTGCTGCTTGCTGGTCAGCTCAAGGGCTCTTTCCTCAAAGTGTTATGGTTTTCAGCTCAGGCATGACTCCAGCAGGGTGTGCCTGCTCATGCCAGTCGTGCTCAGGTTTGTCCTGCAATGAGAAAAATGAGAGTGTAGGCAGGACTCCTGCCAAATCTGATGGTAATGATGTCTGGCAGGCGTGAGAGATGAGTGACAGCAGGGATGTGAGGAGAAAAGCTACTGGGAGGACCATGGGGAGTGGCAGGGGAAGGGCATCATGACAAGTGTTGGGTCTCCATGAGGTGGCTGGGAGAGAGACCATCTTAGAGGTATGATGGATGTGTGAAAGGGTGCAGCAGGAGACATGCGGAGACAGATTTACTCTGCCGATGTGAAGAAGGTCATTCATCTTTCGACACTGCAGCCCTATCCTTTTATGGAGTGTACTGACACTCACTACTGTGGCTATACCTCCCAGATGGGGTTCGTGATCTTGTTGTACGGTCGATCATGTATAGCAGATATCACATCTCTGCCCGACACCAACCAGAAGTTTGCTGAGGGTGCCTTCCATGAAATACAGTGCTGTTTTCCTGTCAGCTATCCCCTGTCTGGACTTGCTGGAGAGGTGTTTAAAAGGAGCACCCCGGTGATGGCAGAGATTAAATTTTACCAGACAAGTGAATCACAGCCAAGCCGTGAAGTGCACGGCATGAAACACATGGAAATGTTTTTTTGTTAGAGGCTGAATGTATGACAAGATTTCCTGCTATTGGCGCTGGCAGGTACTCTCCGGTTTTCTCACTAAGACTGACACTCATCACTATAAAAATTGTCGGGAAATCCCACCCACTGAGTAGATGAAAGAACATGATCTTTGGGGACAGAAAATTGGTGCGATCTTGTTTGCTGAGTCAACTTATATCCTGCATCCATTGAGCCTGTCCACACTTTGCGCTGCCTCGGAAAAGCAGCCAGCCTAATCAAGGACCTCACACGTCGGACATACTCTCTCCCACCTTTTTCTGTCACGTAAAAGATACAAAAGTCTGAGATCACATACCAAGAGTGACTCAAGAACAGATTTTCCCTTGCTGCCACCAGACTTTTGACTGGACTTACCTTATATTAAGCTGATTTTTCTCTACATTCTGTAAAACTACATTCTGCACTCTCTCCTTTCCTTCTCCTCTATGTAGTCTATGAATGCTATGCTTTGTCTATATAGCGCAAGAAACAATACTTCGCACAGATACCAATACATGCAACAATAACAAATCAAATCAAATGAATTTACAGTATTCACCAAAATGGTTTTGCAGAAATTGAAAACCTATTTGCACAATTCTTACATTGAGTTCTTCACTTTTAAAAGAGTTTGATTAACACAACAACTGGATTGATTAATTTAAAGTTTCATGTTATTTCTGTTGCTGCCCCATAATGCTTGAAGTCTGGCTGTTCTAATTAACAATTAAAAATTCAGGAATCAGAATGTTGCGAAAGGAGACCACAGATTTCTTTAAAATGATGAGCTAATAGAAACATAGAAAACAAGTGCAGGGGTAGGCCATTCAGCCACTCAAGCCTGAACCACCATTCAATATGGTCATGGTTGATTGTGCACTTTCAGTATTCTACTCTCGCTTTCTTCCCATACCCCTTGATCCCTTTAGCCACAAGGGCCACATCCAGCACCCTCTTGAACAAGTCTAATGAACTGGCCCCAAAAGCTTTCTGTGGTGGAAAATTCCACAGGTCCACAACTTGCTCAGTGAAGAAGATCTTCCTCATCTCTGTCCTGAATGGCTCAGCGCTTAGTCTTAGACTGTGACCCCTTGTTCTGCACTTTCCTAATATTGGAAACATTCTTCCTGCATCTAGCCTATTCAGTCACATGAGGATTTTATATGTTTCTATGAGATCCCCTCTCATTCTTCTAAGTTCCAGTGAGTACAAGCGCAGTCAATCTAGCCTCTTTTCATATGTCAGTCCTGCCATTCCAGGAATCAGGCTGGTGAGGCTTATTTAGCAGCCAGTTCCATTAACACTGTGATTTCTATTGCTGTCTTTAAAGTCAAAGCATTTTCAGTAAACAATCTTTTTCGGATACCCTCATTTTGGTGACCACAAACTGGACAATTTCAAAGAGAATTTTTTAATGATTCACCAAATTCACAATGTTCTGTCAGCCTTTCTAAGGTTGCCACGAACTAAGCAATCCTTTCAGCTTCCATTCAATTCTTTCAGTGGTACCAGAATCGTTCCATGATGATCAATGGCTTTGGAAAGTAATGCTCTTCAAGGATCTTTGTCAAGTCATTGTAAGTTTTGGTTCCTGGCTTTGCTGATGAATCAAGTTCTGGGGCAAATGAAAAGTTTTACATCCTGTTGTACCTAGAAGAACTGGTACGAATAACTTGTTTGCAATTTTATTTGCTTTTACAAAGTACTGAAAATGCTTGGCATTGGAAGTTCATGCTTTATTTTCTCAATTGAAAAGCCCCATGGATCCAAATTTACTGTCCTCCAGTTCTCCCCTTTTTACCTTAGGACTGTTGACTTCATGTATTTCTCTTTTTCAAATGACCCCAGCCATACAGCAAAATATCCCTTCTATCAAATATGCCAACAAGCGCCTCTGGTCAAAGACAGACCGCACTCAAAAAACCTCAAATATACTAGATAACTACTATGAATCTCACCCTTCTCTGATTAGAAGAACCCACTGTTATAAAGCCATATAGAAAGCTTTTACTTTCTTGGCCTTCTTGTACTGGCTGTTCAATCATTAATCCTGCTTTGCTTTTCTTCAGTCTTCTAATATTCAAAGTGCAAGGATCCACAGTGAATTTTTCTTCTAATTACAATTTTTTCTCAATGTTCTCAATGAAACTAAACCTGACTCACCACCAATTTTCTTTCTGTAATGTCCAACATGTGGGTTTTACACAGAAAGAAGTGTTTTGCACATTTAGATTCAAACAAACACACAACAGGTTTTATTGAAAGAACTGCTACCTGCACTGTACAGAATACAAAACTTAAAGTAAATAATAGCCTGAGCACACACCTTAATGATATGTTCAGTAAATCATGTGATTAGTTCTTACTGTAACCTGCAACCCTTTTTAAATATGTAACAGAAGCACAGCAGAAGAAACTTGAGAAGATACTAATGAACTACAGCAAAGCTCCAGTGAGTTCCACAAGGAAAAGGAAAACCTGTTGAAAGACCTTCATGCATGACATCCTTGTAGTGGAAATCAGGGATCCTTCCCTGAGGTCAAAGTTAGTGTCACCGGAAAACTACAAAGATAAGCAAATGGAATCTAACGTTACTCTGAACAAACTGTACAACCAATCGTCAGAGAAGATATATTCTATATACCAGATGGAAACGAAAAGCTATAAGAAACAGCCTGAAGAGCTGAAAAAGCAAAGTGAAGACACTGAAAGGAAAAGCCACCGAACTTTCCAAGCTGCAAGAATGAAAAGGCCCAAGAAAGGTCATAAATTGTAAATCTGACCCTGAAGCGCAAGGCACTAGTAGAAAAAAAAACTTGATGCTTCAGACTTGTTCAGAACCATATAGAGCTGAATGAAAAAAAATCATAAGCTTGCAAGGCAATTTGAGAATAAAACAGCAAACACATGTTTGTTTCAGATTTTGAAACAAGTGGAAATGAAGGTTCCAATTATAAAACATATTTATCATGATGGACACATGATGGAGAAAATTCAAATTTACTGTAGGAATGAACAGAGTGCATATTCCCCTTGGAAGGACTGGGACAAACTCAGCATCCAAAAAAAAAGCAGACAAGTTGTTCATAAAGAGAACTGTAACCCGAAGGAGCACAAAGAACAAATCAAATGGGGAAAGTACCAGAAACACAGATGAGTACTACCATTCATCCAAACGTGACATCGGAGTTATGGAAGACCTATCAAGCCTCAAGACTGTCTGAATTTATAAAGTCAGAGATTGAGGTGAAGGAGAAGTGACAGCAAGTAAAGATTGTATTGTAATCAGTTATACTCCATTAGAAAGGAGGAAAGTGTTGTACTCAAAAGAAAGGGGGATGTTGTATGATATGGCTGCATTCCTTTGCAAGGGTTAATGTGGGACTGGAAAATAACACTGCCCACAAGGTGATGTATAGTGTCATATGATAATAGACTTAAGGAGGAATACTCTAGAAGCAGCCTACATGAGAAGCAGCACCGTGCATGACATTAACTGGGACCTGTAGCTATTATTAACAATAAACAGCTCATGATTAAACATAAAAGTCTCAGTATCTCATCAATGAGACAGCACAAATGGACACATTACTTAATATGATACTCAGTGGTGTTAGCTTAATACAACAATCAGCAACTGCCACGTCACATTATAAAACAATTTTGTTTAAACTAGATTGGTTGACAATGGGAACTTCCCATTCATCATCACATCTTCATCAGAAACAAATTGAAAGAGACAATAGTACTGTTAAGTTTCTACTTATTATAGATAATAACACTAAAACATATACATCAAATAATTGTGAAACTAAATTCAAGTGTATTATTTTATTCATGATGATTCGAAACTTGCATAAAATCTTTGTCAACCTGTTAGTGCCCTGCAACACTGTATAGGCAGTATGAACTCTTTATCAGTTGAGCATTATACATTGCCTGCATGGAGCAGGCTGAAACAATCATAACACAGCCTATCATTTTTTTTTAAGTTCCATACTTAAAATTATGGAACACAGGACAAAGTAGAGGAGGAAGCAGGATGAAGGGAGAATAGACAGAGGAGTGGAAACGGAGGGGATCAGGGAAGAGAGGATGAGAGTGGAAAAGAGATGAAGGAGAAGGGAAGAGGGGCAAGGCTGGAAGAGGGACAAGGCTGGAAGAGGGACAAGGCTGGAAGAGAGAGAGGAAGGTAGTGATGGTATAAAACTTAAAAATGCTGCCACCTAATCCATAGAGCTTTTCAGTTGAGACTATCTATTCATACCCGAGTTACTGTCCTATTTGTCATTTTTTAATAGTCTTCCTATATAAGTTCTTACCCAATGTCAATTGATATTGTCATTATTCTATTTATCTCGAAGTACAATGGGGGTTCTTCCAAACTCACAGTAAGAAACTAGAAGAACTACCAAGGAAACATCACAAACAACTACTTTCAGCCACATGACAGTAACAGTACCAACTGTACAAGTGGAACTAAATGTAAACCTTGATATGATATTGATATGAGAGTTAGTGGTGCAATGGTCTCATCTGAAGAGTCTCAGCATCCAAGATTTAAGAAAAAAAGTAAAGGATTTGGTCCAAGCAAACCATATACATGCAAGCACTGGGCAGCATGGTGACATAGTGGTTAGTACTGCATGTAATGACACTCAAGAGGAGTCACATGGACTCAAAATATTAACTCTGTTTCTCGCTCCATAGACACTGCCAGACTTGCTGAGTTTTCCAACATTTTCTGCTTTTATTTCAGATTTCCAGCATTTGTAGTGTTTTGCTTTTATTATATTGATAAATGCATGCATTGGTAATCCAATACTTCCTGAGTGTCACAATTGCTAAATTGAAATGCATTTTCCATTCACCGAACCTATAAATATTTCTCTGAAATGTTATGCTTGCCAAATAATAACGATTTTACTGTAGTTCTGTAATCAATCAGGTTGGACCAAAATTTGAAAACATTCCTACACACGATAATTGGTAAAAGTATGGAACTCTCTTTTATTAGCAGTTAATTTCAAAGGTAGGATGGGTAGATTTCTGTTGGGAAAATATATTGTGGAAGATGAGACAAAGGAAAGTATATGGAATTAAGCCACAGATCAACCATGATGTTGTTGACTGGCAGAATAGATAGAGGAATTAAATTACCTACTTGTTCCGATGGTACATGAGCAAGGTATCATGAATTGACTTCCCTTATTCTACTTTTAGTTATATAAATTGCAAATAACACCCTACCTGGCCATCAGCTGTTTCTTGGAAGCATCTTCCAACATTCATAGGCCTATGCTGTGACTGTGATTGCCCATTGATGTTTCCATTAGCATTAAACTGTGATCTTTGCTGGACTGAATGGGCTGACTGTTGGCCCTGAGAATTTTTTATGCTGTTCATGGTTGAAGCGTCAGGTGCAGTCTTTACTCTTGCCACTTGATGAATCTGCACTGTGGCCTCAGGTGGGTGGTTTACATGGATATTAACCAGGGATGGGAGCATAAGAACTGTAAGTAAAATGGAATAATGATTTAATATACAAGAAATTTAGGAGTCAGTTTTTTTTTCCAACAGTAACATTCTGAAATAACCATAATGATTGCATTTCAAAATATACCAAAATTACCAAAAATTACGGGCAGAATTTCATGAAAAAAACTCTAAAGGTCCAGCAAACGTGAAAATGGGAGAATTGCAGGTCTATTTTTTGGGCTAGTTTTTATGCCCAATCTTACGCACATAGTGCGTGAAAAATGGGCTAGATTGCTTCTAGCTACTACAAGCAGTGAGTAGGGCTTAATTCACCAGCAATCAGCAGAGGGAGCTATTGTTCATGTGCATATCTCTGTGGCTGCACATGTGCAATTCCAACAGCAAAGGTCTGACAGAGCGAGAGAACAAGCTGTCAGGCGCCTGCTGTTGGAGCCAGCTTGGAGCACTCCCCCCACCACCCTCAATCGCGGGGGCCCGCTACCCATCGCGAACCTCACACTGCCTGAAAATGTAGCCCCCATCACCCAAATTGATCGTGCCCACCTCTCTCCCACCACCGATCACAATGCAGAGTTACACCAGGGCCCCTCCCTCCCTGATCAGAGTGCCCAGGCCTAGCCCCTCCTTCTTCAGGCCCTGCCCCTTCCAGGCCACTCCTTCAGGCCTCACCCCTATACCGTCTTCAGGCCCTGCCCTCATAGGCTCCACTCCCAGCACTGCATGGTAGGTAGTCTCAATGCGGCCATTGGACTTTGCCGAGGTGCAGGCCAGCACTGCCAAAGGGGCACACCATTTGCCCTCTGCCTCCCTGGGGGACCTCAATGGCCTCCAGTTCTACTGGTGAGGGTAAAACGATTGTTCCCCATTCATGGGGAGCAGGTGTTCCCCTTGCCAGAGAGAACCTATCCTGGTGAGGCCATTAAGGCACTAGAGCCTGGATGATTGAGTGGCAGGCTTAGTAATGCCATGTAAATCAGCATTTTGATAACTTCAAACAATTTATTTAGCATCTCACCAGAAATAAGTGAGAGACTGACCTTGCCAGAAATCCGGTTCCGGTAAGATCGCGAGAGCTGAGAAATTGGTGTAACCTGAATTTTTGGCTCTCACGCAATTTTACTGGCTCACTCTGCCCATCAATGAGCGGGGCAAATCTGTAAAATTCTGCCCTACATCTTAGAAGCAATGAATTTAGTCCACCATTTTTACAACCCCTCCTCATCAAATAGACCACAAAGTGAAAAATTGGGTGGGTTAGAAGACTGGGCAAGGGAGGTGAGCTGCACGTGTTTATGAGGACAACTTGATCTTCCATGTATTCATTGTAACAAACAAAAAATGGTTGTTCACAGGTGCATAGAACTCTATGACCAATTTCTTTCATGTAAGTTAGCTAAAGAGGGATCTGCCTGAAGTGGCAGTTAACTATCAATCAGTTGTTTGTAACTGCCCTCAACAGATATTAATCACGTTAATACCCGTTCATTCAAAAAACGGGAGACAGAAAATAGGAACTATGGGGGCGATTTTACCATCGCATTCTGCCTGTTTTCATTAAGTAGGTTGTAAAGCGATTGGCACCATTTTACGAGTGCTGAATTTCTGGTGCAGTCAGCTTCTCACCAAAAATGGGCAAAATGCAGATTAATGTATTGAAAATTATTTAAAGAAGCATTTACATGTCATTAGCAAGCATGGCACTCAGTCATCCTAGCCTTTGTGAGCTCGCCAGAAAAGGTTCTTGCCAGTGAGGAATAGACATGCTCTCCATGAAGAGGGGGCAGTCGAGTTGGCCTTGCCGTTGGAACCAGAGGCCATTAAGGCCCTCCAGGGAGGCCGAGGGCAATACCAAACTGGCAGTACCGCCCTAGCACCTGGGCAATGCCCACTGGACACCCACTAGGCACCTGCACAATGCCCACTGGGCAGTGCCAGTGGGCAGGGGCTAATGGGGAGGGTTCACTGGGGGGGGGATATTGGGGAGGGGCTAATGGGCAGAGGGGACCCAGTGCCACTCTACAGTGATCAGTGGGGGTGGGAGGGAGAGAGGACCCACTGCCAATCTGAAGCAGTTGTTGGGGAGAGGGAGGGAGAGCGGGCACACTGCCACTCTGCAGCGATTGGTGAGGGGAGGACAGTGAGGCACAATCAGTCTGGGTGGCGCGGGCTGTATCTCAGACCGCAGAGCCCCATATTTGCGGGGGGCAGAGGAAAACCTGCATGCACTAGCAGGTGCTTGACAGCTCTCTCTTTGGGGGTGATTTTACTGTTGTGTTGCACCCATTTTTGGGCGCAACATGGTGGTAAAGATGGGCATAAAGGGCTTAGTATGATTGGTGTCGGTTTTTGCTACCGGAGCCCTTTTACAAGCACTGGGTTTCCGGCACAGTCAGCCTCTCACTGGAAATGGGCGAAAGGCAGGTTATATATGGAAATTTACTATTGTGCTGTTTTACATCTGCTTAGCGAGCCCAGCGCTCAATCATCCAGGCCCACCCACCTTTATGATCTCACTGGAAAAGGTTCCTGCCGGCGAGGAATAGACATGCTACCCTTAGAATGGGGAGCAGTCAACTTGGCCTCGTCAGTGGAACCAGAGACCATTGACGCCTCCCAGGGAGGCCGAGGGCAACAGAGATGCCCCTGGGCATTGCCAGGCTGGCAGTGTCACTCTGGCAGCTGGGCAATGTGAGTCTGGCACCTGGACAATGGGGGAGTGTGGCCAGTGGGGGTGGGGGCCAGTGGTTCAGGGTCAATAGGGGGAGGGAGCTAATGGGGGAGGGGACCTGTTGCTACTCTGCAGGGATTGGTGGGGGGGGAAGGAGAAAGGGAGAGGGGACCCGCTGTCACTGTAGTGATCGGAGGGAGGGATAGAGGGGGCCTATTGCTACTCTGCATCTATCACTGGGGGGAGGGAGGGAGAGGGGCCCACTGCCACTTGCAGGGATCAGTGGAGGGAGGGCAATCGCGGATGCTCCCTTCCCTCCCCACCACCCACCCCTCACGATTAATCATGGTCCACGATTATTCCAGGGAGGAGGGAGCGTTCACGATTGGTCTGGGCAGTGGAGGAGGGTGTCGCTGGGGATGTATCTTGGGGCACAGGCCCACATAATTGTGGAGAGGGGGAGCTGCTACAGGCAGGGCGTGACAGCTCTCCCTTTTCTGTCATTCCGTGCAACTGCTAATGCGCATGTGCAGCGTCAGAGACCTGCACATGCGCACTACCTCCCTCTGCAGGGTTTTGGGCATGTTAAGGCCCATCCACAGGCTTCTGCAGTGAGCAGCAGACTTGCTCAAAATTTTGTAGGCTGAGTGCATATGGGGAGGCCTGAAAACACCCCCAGAAGATGGATCTGAAACTCTCCCAGTTTCACGTCCGCCCAGCATTTTGAAAAAAATGGTAAAATCACCCCCTTTGTCTGTCAGACCCCTACTACTGCTAATGTGCAAATATAGCATCAGAGGCCTGCACATGTGCACTACTTCCCTCTGCAGGCTTTCAGGCACATTTTAGCCACATCCACAGGCTTCTGCAGTGAGCAACAGGCTTACTCAGAATTTTGCAGGCAGAGTGAGTCTCGGAGGTGGGGCGGGGGGGGGGTCCTAAAAACACCCAAAAGACGGATCCGAAACTTTCCTAGTTTCAAGTCCTCCCAGCACTTTAAAGTGATAAAATGCAGTCTTATGGGGGTCAATTAGCTTAAAATCTATCATAGGGAAAATGTTAAAAGCTATTATTAAAGAAGTTAAATCAGGGCACTTAGGGTAATTAGGCAGAGTCAACATGGTTTTGTGAAAGGCAAATCATGTTTAACCAATGTATTGAATTCTTTGAAGATCGAACGGTGGATAAAGGGGAATCAGTGGATATAGCGAACTTAGATTTCCAGAAGGCATCAGATAAGGTGACACATCAAAGGTTTTTGCTGAAAATAAAAGCTCATGGCAGAATATTGGCATGGATAGAAGATTAGTTAGCTAATAAGAAACAGAGTAAGCATAAATGGGTCATTTTCAGATTGGCAAAATGTAATGATAGTTGTGTCAAAGGGATCAGTGGTGGGCCACACCTCTTTGCAATTTATATAATGACTTGGATGAAAGAACTGATGATTTGCTGCTAAATTTGTTGATGGTACAAAGAAAAGTAAGCTGTAAAGAAGGTAATAAAATGGCTTTAAAAGGATTTAGATAGATTAAGTGAGTGGGCAAAGATTTGGAAAATGGAGTGTAATGTAGGGAATGTCAAATTGTCCATTTGGTATGTTGTCTAAATGGTGAGATTACAGAATTTTGAGATGCAGAAGGACCTGGATGTCCTTGACCAAGAGTTTAATGTGTAGGTGTGGTAAGTAATAGAATGCTATTGTTTATTGCAAGGGGAATTTAATACAAAGATAGAGAGGTTATGCTTCAATTATACAGGGCATTAGTGACACACAGCTGGAGTGCTAGGTTGGTCTCCTTTTTTCAGGAAGGGCGTTGGAAGCAGTTCAGAGAAAGTTTACTTTTTATTCGTTCATGGGACATGGATATCACTGGTTGGCCAGCATTTATTGCCTATCCCTAGTTGTCAATCAGAACAACCATAATCTTATTGAATGGTGGAGCAGGCTCGAACGCCTGGCTTGCTCCTGCTCATAAATGGTTTGATCACAAGTACATATGTTCGGATGGAAGTGCCACATAGAATGCTATTATTCAAGGTCAATGTTGTGGGATTCATAATAAAACATAAAGGGAGCAGCTAAGGAGTTTCTTCAGGCGTTGATGTTGAAAACAATATTGTTGTTAATTTACATCAAAAGAACTGCATTCAGAAACACAATGAAAGGATGCAAAATGATATAAAGCTCAATTATGGTGGGAGGGAGTATGGAGGGATTAAAGACAAAAAATATCTTAGGAATTACAATATAAATTGGACAAAATATGGAAATGGACAAGAAATTTCAGGTGCAGACTCCAAAGGTGAAGGAAAGAAGAGCAACACACATACTCTATAAAGTGTTCTGATGCAGTTAAACTTTTTTTTACTTCAGTAATGGAATACAAGCTTTGCTGGCAAGGGTGGCATTTATTACCAACCCTAATTGTCTTTGAGATTTGCTACAACAGTTCATGTGGTGAAGGCACTCCCACTTTGCTGCTGGGTAAGGAATTCCACATTATGATGTATTATCTTGAAGCGTTTTTCATTCATGTCTTCAATGTTGCATTTCAGAGAGAAGGTAAAAGCAAAAGTGGATCCTGGGCTCAAAGCTGCCCCTTTGAGGGTCCTATTGTGATGGAAGAGGTGAAGGAGGGAGAGGCGATGCAGAGCACAGCTCCATCCTGAAGCTTTGCCAGATGTCCAGGGTCGAGGGGAATCAGGATAAGAACAAGAGGAACAGGAGAAGACATCCAGACAATGAGGCAAATCATCTGACCAAGGGTAAAGGTAAAGTTGCCAAAATCCCAGATGACCATAGTCTGCTGACCCCTTTTAGGGAGAAAGCTGACTGGTGATGATTTAACCTGAGGATCACCAAGCCTCAGGTGAGGGGCAATTTCAGAAGGCAGGGTCTTCATGAGAATACCGAATTAGACTCTCCTATTTACAAATGAGTGAAAGACAATGGCGGTCATGTCAACACATGTGGTACAACACATTATGAAGACTTAACACCCCAAGGTAATGGAGATTATCCCCTTTCAGTGGATTTAAAAGTCATTGCCATGCTAAATTTATTACTCTGTGGGTCATTCCAGGGATCAACAGCTTATCTTTGCAGCATCTCGCAGTCTGCAGCAGATAGATGCATAAAAGAGGTCCCAGTGAGGTTTGCCATGGACGATCCTAGCCACCAGCTTTCCAGCAATCGACTGTACCCATGGCAAAAGCCTCTAGTATTTGTAAACTGCAAAAGCATCAATGTACAACTGTTGTGTGATCATCAGAAGCATAAAATACAAGACTGTACACAGTACCCTGGGAGTTGCAATGACTCCTACACCCTGAGTCACTCAAAGGAAACTGAGATTTTTGAACGGCTTGAACATCAGCAGGGATGGCTGCCTGGAGATAAGGGGTACCCACATAAATACTGGCTAATGACACTGGACCATCACCTTCAGAGTCGTTCCAAGGACAGGTATAATGCTGGTCACAGCTCCACACGTTCCACCTTGACTCCTTGAAGAGATAATGCAGCTGGAGGAAAGTCAATGTGCTTTATTGCATACATCCAGATAGTGTCCATGAGGGTGTAAAGCCATGGAGTCCAGAACCAAGTGCAAATCCATTAAAACCTGCAGGAACAAGGTGTCCATGTTGGTCAACGACCTTCCCATTGTGACCTTGAGGTATCACATGGCAAAGCCAGAACATTAGACAGAATGTAGACAGACTCCTCCATCTTCACTCCAAGCTGCTGAGTGTCTGCTGAATCTCTGGCTGATGTTTCATCATTTGTTGTATCATCTCCAGCACTGAGTTGCTGCCAATTTCAGAGGCTCACCATCTGACTCAGACGGAGTAGATGGTTGTTCTCGAGCAGCCCCCTAGGTGCCAGAAACCCAGGCTGTCCCTGCCTCCAACTGCTGCAAGGATGTGTTAGTGAAGTATTCTCCCATGGGTGAGTTTGAACCTAATCTAAACCTATGCCCCTCCAAGATGTCTATCTCTGTGCTGGTGCAGGTCAGTGTCATGATGGCTCTTCCTCAGCTCCCTCTTCAGACGTGGTCTGGGAATAATAGTGGACACCCTTGGGGACCTTGACCTGCTGGTGCCTATAAGATAGAGAACAGAGCTTCAGTTGATGAGCATAAGACTCCATGTCACAGACTGTGACTATGATTTTACGATAAACTGACGGAGGTGTGATGCGTACAGGGTTGTTGGGACAATCTGATTTCCCCTACCTCACAGAAGCAGTTCTTGTCCTCCCCAGTGATCTCAGCTGCAGCCTCCTCAAAATCCCTGAGGGCATTTATGGCCAAACCTTCCTCAGTCTGCACTCTATCCCTTCTGTTGCCGGCGAGTGTGCCATGGATGAAGTCACAAGAAAGGCATATGGTGAGAACATTTATAGCATAGGCTGGGAAAGATGCATGCGTCATGTATGTGGTGAGCCATTCCTGGAAAGAGCTGACAATGGAAGGTATGTAGCATGATGTAAAGGATGATGGTGCTGTGAAAGTTTCCATAAGTCAGTGATGAAATGTATCCCCCACTAACGTTTATGTGTGCTCTCTAAAAACAGTGGTTCTTTGGGTATATTATGCCATGATGAGAATATGATATTTGAAGGAGTGAAAGGATGACTAATCCTGGTAGAGCGGATCATTCATCCTCTTCCTGCATTGGATATCGTTTCCGGAGCAGTTGGCAGCCATGCTGACTTCCTTTGAGATAATCTTCCAGACCAGAGAGCTGAGGCTAGTACGCTTTCTGGAGCCATACCTAGCATACAGGATATTCCTGTGAGTTCAAACTCCTCTAATGAAGGCATTGATGGCCTGATATGTGAAGTGGAAAGCATTGTTCTTTTGGCTTGTGGCTTCTGATTGCTAGACATCATTAACGGTCTCCTGAAGACAGACGGGACTGGAGAGAGGGAGAGATTTGTGTACTTGGATGGCATTTAAAAATGGCATTTGGACCTTTGGTCCCACCAGCTATTGGAGGGCAGATGAATCTGCTAAAGACCTGCCAGGTGATTCGGAGAGCTGGTCTCTTGTGCATAATTAATTAACTTCCAAGAGCGGAATCAGTGCAAGTTGCCACCATTTTGGGCTGCGAGGTCCATGCCACAAAACCCGCCCACTACCACGCTTAATCTCAAAAATGGAGAATTCAGCCCATGATCAGAATAAAGTAATATAAAATGCTATTACTTAAAAAAAATCCAACACTAATTTTCTTCTGAGGTTTCACACTTGTAAAATTATTTTTTAAGCATCTGAGAGGTTGTTCAGCAATAATTAATACTTATCATGCAACAGAAATGTCATTTACACCTGACTACCTCAGCTTTAACCTTTACAACTGCTTTTGGTACAGAACTAATAGGAAAGGGCAACTACTTCAACTTATCACAGTAACTTCAATGTCACCAGTGAGGACTATAACAGTGCATCCTATGGAGGAGAGGGATATCTCTGACAGGAACCTCTGGATTTCCATGTGTGCAACTGCCAGGAGTTGAAGTCCAATTTATTCAGCATTAAACATGAGCATTTATAACCTCACCAATAATATTAGCGCAAAATCCTAGCCATTTATATTTGTGGGATCCATAGGCATGCTTCCCTACACTCCAAAAATATAATCCGTAATGCCTTGGGTTCACCACTCCCCCCCAACCCCTGACCTGGCATCCTGTTTCTCACTTTATATAATCACTCTGTCCAACACTTGATCGATGTGTACCATCTGTAAGATACACTCCAAAACTTGCCAAGGCTTCAAAAGCAACTCACAAATTTGTGACCTCTGCCACATAGAAGGACAAGGTTGCATGACACATGTGGACATCACCACCTTCAAGTTTCCACTCAGATCACACACCATCCTAACTTGGAAACATATTATTGTCCCTTCATCATCATTGAGTCAAAATCTGTGGAAGCACCTTCAAGGATTGTAGCAATTCAAGAAGGCCACTTTCACAGAGGTAATTGAAAATGGGCAATAAATGTTGGTCTGGCCACAATGTGCACAGCAATAAATTTTAAAAGACATTTGCCATTATTATCCCGGAAACAACCAAAAGAATGTAGAAAATAAGTTAAATGGTATTCAACATGTAGCAAAATAATTCAATCCACTCAGATCACTATAACCCAAAGTACAAAAATTAATGTTGCTTCAAACGGTGGAATGTACTAATTTAGACACATGGGGCAGGATTCTCCGGCTACGCTCACCTGAAAACCAGAAATTCCCGCCGATTCAATGGATCTTTACATTGTCCGCCCCCCACCCACTCGAATTCCAATAGCAGGTGGGATGGCAGAATTCCGACCATTATTTTTTGCAAAGGTAACAATCAATCTTATAGTAATGTAGATATGTTCCCTTTCAATAATAACAAATAATTAAGAATTTATCATTTACCTTGTTGGTTAGAAAGGGGGAGTGTGTATACAGACTGTGAAACAGGAGAAATTTCATGTGCAGTCTTTGACACAGTCTGTTTTTCAGGAGGTACCGGAAGGTGGCAGAACTTCCCTGTTGAGTTTGATGGACATTGACACTTGTCTCTTCCAATGCAGTATCCTCCATTCAGGCAGGGAATCTGGCAAAAATCTACAATAATTATAAGGAAGTCATTAATGAGAATGCTTGCTAATTTACTTGATTTATAAATCAACTGCACAAATTATTTAACTGCTCATTGGTGATCATTATGAGGCTGTACGCCTCTGTATAGCCTTTACCTGAAACTAAGTGTGTTGTTGTTTTTCACTTAGCCGGTAAACAAGAGTTATTACACAACAGAGAATCATACAGAATATAGAAAGTTCAGAGGGGAAGTGAATAAAACAAATAAGAAAAGCAAAGAAAGTGGATATGAAGCTTTTGGCAACCAACATAAAAGGAAATCCAAAAGGTTTCTGTAGCGTGTAAATAGTAAAAAGGTGATGAAAGGAAAGTAGGGCTGGTTAAGACCAAAAAGAAAATTTACATATGGTAAAAGAAGACATTCCTTTGCTGAGGTAATAAATGGCCACTTTGTATCACCAAAGAACAAGATACATCTAAACTTGTTGTCAGGAATGAGGTAGTTGAGATACTAGATGGACTACAAACTGATAAACAGGAGTTATTAGAAAGGCTGACTGTACTTAAAAGTTATTAAGTCACCAGAGCTCGATTAGATGCATGTCAGAATACTTTTATTTTATTTATGTAACCTTTATTTAGCCAGGTAACTCAATGTCCTCTGCAACGTCAAGCATCGACATTCAATCAAGCCCAAAATGGGGTACAATGCCTCATTTTGCTGGCCTGGATCTTGTTTGTCTCTCTTGTGGGGGCCATGAATTGGATTCAATTTGAACTGGTTTTGGAGCAAGCAAGGAGTTAGAAGATTAAGGTTTTGCCCTGTCTGCTCCATGCATTGGTTTTGTAACTTTAAGAAAGGAATAAAATTTAAATAAACAAAAGTCCAATGCTCATTTAAAATAATAACATTGCCAAGAGGCTAACACTAACAGAAATTACAAAAGAATATGATTCATTTAAATACTAATAAAAATAAAATACAAATTATCAATAAAAGTGAATTGACAGTTTAGCAAGTACAAGCATCAGTCAACAGAGACTTAACCCTTCAGCAAAAGGATCCACCATAATAAAATTAGTAATCTTCAGTTTTAGCTGTAGACCTTATTCCAGTCATTGGCAACTGCAAACTGAAATTAATCGTGTCCAAAGACTGCGCTCGCTCTTCGAGCAAGCACAGTAGCCAATTCGATCAAGTCACAAAACTTCAGTTTGTAAGAAGAAAGAGTAAAATGCAACAAACTTTTCAAATAAGCAGAAGTTTTCCCCAGCCAAGTATCAATAAATTAACAGAAGCCAGTCGAGTTGGCGCCTGGTGTGCAAATCACAGTAATGGATGTGAAAAGGGACAGCAGTCATAGATCTAATTGCAGAATGAAAGAGAATGTTTAACTTACCAAGAGAGATTCTGGAAGCCATTTTATAAATGAGGTACAGTAATTAACAATGGGCAAGATAAACATCTGAACAATGGTGTATCTGGTAGAGGAATAAAACAGGTCTTATTGGGATGCAGAAAACCAAGTATAGACTTAACCTCAGCTTGTAAAATGTCAAATTGGGAATTACAAGCCAAAGCATGATCCAATCAGATTTTGAGATATTTGTAAGTGGAAACTTACTCAAATTCAGTGTAATGAGGCATTAAAATTTTGTGATCACAGGTAGAGTATGAGTTTTTCTATGAAACAGCATAAACTTGGTTTTAGTTGTGTTCAGCAGAAGATGAAGACAAAAAAAGCCTGAGAGAAGTACTGAGGCAGGTAAGGGTGGAAATTGTGAAGGCACTGGCCACATCTTCCAAATCTCCTCAGATACAGGCTATTGAGTGTGGGACTGGAGAATTGAAAATCTTATACTGCTGTTCAAAAAGGGTATAAAGATACATGCAGCAACAGGCCAGTCAGTTTAACCTTGGTAGTGGAAAGGGTTTTAGAAATGATAATCTGGGATAAAATTAAAAGTCACATGGATAAATATGGGCTAATTATGGAGAGTCAGCATGAATTTGTTAAAGGTATATTGCATTCAACTAAGCAACAGAGATGGCGCATGAGGGCAATGTGGTTGATATAGTATATATGGACTGCCGAAAGGCATTTGGTAAGGTGCCACATTACAGACTTATCAGCAAAGTTAAAGCCCATAGAATAAAAGGGACAGTGACAACATGAATATAAAATTGGCTGAGTGTCACAAAAGTAGTGGCGAATGGTTGTTTCTCAGACTGGAGAAAGGTGGGGTTCCCCAAAACAACTATTTTCCCTTGAACTATATAAATGACGTGGACTTGAGCATGCAAGGCACAATTTCAAAACTTACACATGATCTGAAACTTGGAAGTATTACAAACTGTGATGAGAATAGTAACAGACTTCAAGAGAAGATAAACAGGCAAGTGGAATGGGCAGGCAAAAGGCAGATGAAATTTAATGCAGAAAAATGTTACAAAGAACAAGGGGAGGCAATGTAAAGGATACAATTCTAAAAGGGATATGAAAGCAAAGGGACCTGTGGGTATAACTGTAAAACTCATTGATGGTGACAAGAAGGTTGAAAACCTAACCAATGAAGCATACGTGATTCTGGATTATAAGAACATAAGAAATAGGAGCAGGAGTAGGCCATCTAGTCCCTCAAGCCTGCCCTGCCATTCAATAAGATCATGGCTGATTTGAAGTGGATCAGTTCCACTTACCTGCCTGCTCCCCATAACCCTTAATCCCCTGACCGATCAGAAATCTATCTACCTGTGACTTAAACATATTCAATGAGGTAGCCTCCATCACTTCAATGGGCAGAGAATTCCAGAGATTCACTACCCTCTGAGAGAAGAAGTTCCTCCTCAACTCTGTTCTAAACTGACCCCTCCTTATTTTGAGGCTGTGCCCTCTAGTTCTGGTTTCCTTTCTAAAGGAATTTCCTTTCTATTTTGGAAGTAGAAGCAAAACTTTCAATGGGGGCATGATGGCACAGTGGTTAGCACTGCTGCCTCACAGCACCAGGGACCCAGGTTCATATTGCCATCTTGTGCCACTGTCTGAGTGGAGTTTGCACATTCTCCCCATGTTTGCATGGTTTTCCTCCAGGTGCTCCTGTTTCCCTCCACAGTCCATAAATGTGTGGATTAGTCATTTGGCCATGCTAAACTGACCCTTAGTATCAGAGGGAGTAGCTAGGGTAAATGTGTGAAGTTATGGGGATAGGACCTGGGTGGGATTGTGGTCAGTGCAGACTCGATGGACTGAATAGTCTCCTTCTGCACTGTAGGATTCTATGATTCTATGAACGTCCCCTTTCAAGGCAAGTTTGGTGGCAAGGGGGTTAATGTTTTGCATTTCTCCTTTCAAACATTACATTGAACTGAATCATATCATTTTTGCTATTAGATACAATTTACATGGAATATGAATATTTATTAAAATTCGAAGATTCCAAGACAGTGTTTACATCGTGGTTTGGAATCGACAATTTGGATATCTGACCACCAGTGTCCAGCTGTTTTACATTAGATTATGGCTGCTCTGTGCCTCAGTTGCACAGATCTTTTCTTCACGTCACTTGATACCTTATCAAATCTATTTTACTATTCCTTTTAATACATAGGGATGGAAACCATCACATCCTGGAGAATTGTCTATCTCCAGTTTAATTATCTTTTTAAATACTTTTAAATCATGTATTAATCAACTAAGTTTCTCCCCTTGACTTATTTAAGATTGCTTTTTACCATGTGTATTGTGTCCTAATCCTACACTATGAAAGCATGTAAAGTGTGAGTTTGAAACATAAAGTATTAGATTATCAATTTATTATAATTTGACTTTTACTTTTGACTATAAAAAATAGAACACAGTAAAACACCAAATCTATAAAAACCAAACATTACTTAAATATGTACACCAATAGCTGGAAAACCTATTACTCATTTGCCTTAAAAACAGAAAAACTTTGATAGATGTATTTAACATCCTAATGGTAAAAGGCAAATTGTGTCCAGAGAAGTATTTCCATAAGCACAGGATTCAGGGATTGAACAAAGACCAAACTGTTATTTGTACTTCCAACAGACAACTGTGCTTGCAGGAAATATGGTTCTCTATAAGTGCCGCTCTGGAAATGCCTGTGTTGGACTGGGATAAGCACAGTAAGAAGTCTCACAACACCAGGTTAAAGTCCAACAGGTTTATTTGGCAGCACTAACTTTCAGAGTCTCAGGCCCCTTCATCAGGTGAGTGAGCTCACTCACTTGATGAAGGAGCCTGAGACTCCAAAAGCTAGTACTGCCAAATAAACCTGTTGGACTTTAACCTGGTATTGTAAGGCTTCTTACAGTGCCATTCCACCCGAGGATCACAAATCTGCCCTTCCATCTCAAGGTTCATGTTGTCACAAATAAAATAAAAACTAGACAATTTTTGATAAGTGGATAATACCAGTTTTGGAACAGATTACCAGTGGAGGTTATGGAGCAGGACTTCATCTTTTGGATTAAGGCCTGGATGAATCTCTACCAGGAATTAGAGGTTCTTGAAAATGAAACTAGCAAGATAGATCAAGGGGAACCAGGAGATGTAGGCTATGATTTTCTGGCTGTGTTGTGCCTGGCGCAGATCACACTAATCTGGAAAAATTGCATGTGAGTCAAAGACAGGTTCTGCACCCGGCACCAAATGGTTTGCAATCTTCCTGGTCCCTTTCTATTGGCGCAAATCAGATCTCACGCAGAAAGGGTGCAAGGCTGATTAGCATGAGGTTGACTTAATTTCGATCTCATGAGCTAATTTGGCACATGATCATCCCCCTTGCAGAATACTCCCACTTCCCAGTGGGAAGTTACACGGAAGTAAATCACTGCTGGTCACTTGAAGTGTGGTCCAGGTGCTATGGATTGTGAGGGTGAGCAAGGTGATGAGTACCACTTAGCACTAATATCCAAGGTGCAAAAGAGCAAGTCAGTCACTGCCATGGTGCCTTGTGGGGTGGGAAGCCTTCAAAGATGCGGGAGCTTGGGAGGGGGCTTGACAGGGCTGGAGGTCCACTAGTCATGGCATACCACTGGGTTGGGACTTGTGTGGCAAATGTTAACACTGGCTGCTGAAAGACTCTTAAGGGATTGCCTATGAAGCCAATTGCAAAGCCCGCTAAGGTCTCACCTAAACCACAGACTCTGTGGTTTAATTTTGACACTATCACAGAATGTAGTTGAGGCCAAAAAGTTATCTGATTTCAAGAAGAAATAGACACACCTCTTGGGGCTAAAGGGATCAAGGGATGTGAGGGGAAGGGGGGATCAGGATATTGAATTTGAACAAAAGAACAAAGAACAAAGAAAATTACAGCACAGGAACAGGCACTTCAGCCCTCCAAGCCTACACCGATCATGCTGCCTAACTGAACTAAAACCCCCTATGCTTCCGGGAATCATATCCAGCCATTCCCATCCTATTCATGTATTTTTCCAAATGTCCCTTAAAACTGACTATCGTATCTGCTTCCACTCCCTCCCTGGGCAGCAAGTTCCAGTCATCCACCACCCTCTGTATAAAAAACTTGCCTCGTACGTCTCCTTTAAACCTTGCCCTTCGCACCTTAAACCTATGCCCCCTAATAATTGACTCTTCCACCTGGGAAAGAGCTTCTGACTATCCACTCTGTCCATGCCCCTCATAATCTTGTAGACTTCTATCAGGTCGCTCCTGTGAGAACAAACCAAGTTTCTCCAACCTCTCTTCATACCTAATGCCCTCCATGCCAGGCGACATCCTGGTAAATCTTTTCTGTACCCTCTCCAGAGCCTCTACATCCTTGATGATCAGCCATGATAATAATGAATGATGGAGCAAACTCGGAGGGCTGAAAGGGATCCTCCTGTTTCTGGTTTCTATGGCGGTATGTTAGACAAAGAAGTTGGGACAGACATCCTGAGGGCAGAGTCAGAGTGCTAACATCTGACTCTCCATTGGGCTACAAGTCACAGTTCATGCACTGTCTACCCTGGTGCAATGAGTATAGTAGCGTGACAGCTTCATCCTGGGGTCTTCCAGGACTACACCAGGCTGTTGGGATGTTCATGGGACTACCCGCTGAGGTCATAATTGATAATGTCGGTGCAGAAGCCTGAGACCAAGGTAGAGCCTTGCTACAATGTGGTCCAGGCTGCCACCAGATCTGTCATTGTACAGAGCATTAGCATGCTCAAGATCGGTTCCACTCCCTAAACTGCTTTGGCAGTGCTCTTCAGTACTGCCCCCAGAAGTTTGCCCGCATCTTGGTGGTCTGTTGTGCCTTGCACAGCAGCAAAGTAACATTCTGGAGGAGGACATATTCATCTGGGGAGGAAGAGGCGGACCAGGGAGCACCAGAAGAGGAGGTGACAGCAAGAGGCCAGCATGTTAGGAGGACCAGGGAGGCCACGTTCGCTACCAGATGGTCCGATTAGGAGCTTGGTGTCCAAAAGCCCCAGTGCTCCCCCCCAACGAACTTGCAAGAATCCTATCCACCCTCCAAAGACTTGGTGTTCAGTGAGTAACAAGGCTTTCATACCAGAATGTCTGTCATCATGGGTCTCCTTGGCTCTCATTGTTTTGGTTGCTTTGGGAACTGGTAAGGCATTCTGTGTGCAGATGGGAAGATAAAATACCTCTGGGAAGCTGGACAAATATCTGTGGGATATGGTTTTAAAATTGGAATAACAGAGATAGTTAGCTGTTAAGAGTTATATTGTGTGATGTTTAAATCTTGTACTTGGTAAAAGTTATGATAATTATTTTGTTATATTCTAGTTGTGTTCTTAAATACACTTTGTTTGATAAAACTTCCTAGTGGCTCACTTGAATCAAACCTGAAGCGAAACACTTTATCCACCCATGCCAAAATCAAATGTAAAGCTAAGAGTCTAGGCTAATTTCACAAAACACCTTGGAGTTTCTGGCCTGTGTCTTAACACTCTCACCACTCATCCATAAACAAAAAGCTGTTTTTTTTATTTGCTTCTCCATTTACAAGCAGTGGCACATTTTCCAATCCCTCAGTTTTGCCATGATCTAATTTTCTATTAATAACCCCACAACAAACTTGAGATAGCATGAACTCAAATGGTTAGTTGATTTGTACACACTAAAATCATTGGAGGCGAGCATTAATATTACCTCCATTGCATTCTACAGCAAAAGAGGATAGCAAAAATAAATACTGTGTTCAATTTTCTCAGTTTTGTCAAAGTGTGAGTTCAGGTGGGAAAAGTGGAATGTAATATGCTGGCTGCACTCTGGCATTTCCCGCCTTTTAAAAACTTGTAAACCCCACCAATGTGGTCACACCATTAGTGGAAGGGGGAACTTTCATGCGGGTGGTGGTCTGCTAATTATATTAAAATGTATTCAAATAGTGGGAACCCCATTACATCACTGGCAAAGGGCAAGAAAGATCGAGCAGGGAACTCCTGCTGGTGCTTTGGACTCTCTCAACTCTCCACTTTCTCCGCCATTCTCGCTTGTCAAAACTGGGGACAGAACCCCCATCATTTCCCATGGGTGCAGAGTCGAGAATTAAGATCAAGTGAGGAACTCCTTCATGGAGGTTGGTGGGCTGAAAACCGATGCTATTCCAGCAGAAACTGTGTACATAGGTCGTGTATTGAATCTGGAAAGAACCCCTTTTTTCTGAGGCTGCTTGCAGGATGGTAACCAGCAGACTTGAAATTTTACAGTAAAGACAATTTTACTAGTTACACAAGCTAGAGGTCAATTTCATATGATTCCCATTTCTTCACAGTGTCTTTGACAAAGGTGTGTAACCCCATCTTGGTCCCCAAGGTGGCTAAATAAGAATTGAAAGGAAGGTTGCAGGACTCTTTGTTCAAGCAAATGGATAGACTCTGGTTAGCCAACCAGGGACCAGGGTTATAAATTGTAGAAGGCCGTAGTGTACTTATTTTTGAATTTCATCTGTGTGATCCCCAATGTGTTATTAGTGTCTCTTCAGAGATAACGAGAGATACGTTTCTTCACTAGTGTCAAGTAGCTCCTTTTATTCAGGGGTCACAGACAAACATAGATTCAGCCATTTTAAAAGGTTTATCCAGTCTTTTAAATTTTATAAATAGCCATAATGATACCTATGTATATTTTATAAAAAATATACAGGGTGAGGTTTTGGTCCCTTCACACTTCCTAATACTGAACAGAGTTTTGCATACACCACTCTTGGACTATTGTGTACATTTTTTATCTCCTAATTTAAGGAGGAATATACTTGAATTAGAAAAAAATAAAAGCAGATACACTATGTTGATTCCTTGAATGAAGGGGTGAGGATGAGGTATGGTTCAGCAAGTTGGGCCTATACTCACTGGTGTTTAGAAGAAGGAATTTTTTTTTACTTATATGGCTGGGAAGCAGTTACACCTCTATTTCAAGGTTATCAATCCATTCAACAGCTTCAGCAGACATACTGTGAATGGCTGTGATGCTACCAGGAATGGATCTCTCAGGACAGAAGTTCAATATGTGGGCAATGGTCTGAGTTGGTTGGTCACAACTTGAGCTGTTCATTATGTTCCACTGGTGGAAAAAGTGGCCACATCTTTCTGACCCATTCTCCAGTGGTTAACAGTTGTCTAAATTTTCAGTGAAAGGTTAAAACTTTGCACTTCACCACTTGGGTCAATTACCAAGTCATGGTGGTAAAATATGGATTATGTTCCAGTAGAGATTACAGGATTTCAGACCAGTGCATGGATTTTTTTTGAGGTGCTGTATCAATTGGAGTACTTCATTAATGGATATCAAGAGATTCAATATGTGCTAGCACAGAAGGCCAATCAAGAGCTGTGTTGGTCTCAATGCCCCAAAAATAATCCTCATGATTTTTCAGAGATGAATATCTGCCATGTTTGTGTGGCGACCCCTGAACTAGATCGACCAGCTGCTGGGTAGGCCAGGGTGAGTGAAGCAGTTTTAGTGTGTTGCCTCTGCTTCCCCAGGTGATAGCCATCTGTTTCCGTATGAGATTCCATCTGAGTAGCCGGCAGATCAATGTACAGTCCAGAGTGATGCCAAGATATTTTGGTGTTGGATCACGGGTGAGTGATTGGGCATAAAACTGCATGTTAAGTTCTTCCTTGATCTTTGGGTTGTACAGGTGGAAGGCTGAAAAAACAGCGTTGGCAGTTTTTATTTGAAGTCTCAATTTTCTGAAGTGGGCTTTCAGAGAACATAGATTTTCAGTTATATTCTTTCTCAATGTTTTGAAGTTCATTATCCTGGAACGCCAGGGCCAACTTGTCAGCAGATATGAGTTTTTGAGAGGAAGGTCACTGGTACAAATATGCTGAAGAAAGTAAGTGCCAGGCCTGATCCCCGTGGGAGCCCATTGTTGGTTATGTGTGGGTGGGTCATTTGATCTCAAGCGTGCTGTCAATTGCTGATCATGGATTATTTTGTTGTAAGTTTTCACACTGCACATGTTTTGGAGAGTTTCAGCAGGTGGCACAGTGGTTAGCCCGGCTGTCTCAAAGCACCAGATGTTCGATTCCAACTGACTGTGTGAAGTTTGCACGTTCTCCCCATTTCTGCTTGGTTTCCTCTGGGTGCTCTGGTTTCCTCCCACAGTCCAAAGATGTGCGGGTTAGGTTGATTGGTCATGCTAAATTGTGCTTAGTGTCATGGGAACTAACTGGGTAAATATGTGGGGTTACAGGGATAGGGCCTGGGTGGGATTGGCATTGGCGCTGGCTCAATGAACTGAATAGCCTTCTTCTGCACAGTAGGGATTCTATGATTCTAGGATTCCTGTACAGCACACTGTCACAGACACAGGTAAGTCAACAAAAACAGTTCCTGCCTTCAGACCTTTCTGAAAACTGGATGCTATATGTGAAGAGTGAGAAAGCAGCCTTCATGTGATTCTTCTTTTAAAGTTAGTTTTCCAACCTGAAAACCTGCAAACTAATGCTGCCAGGAAGACAACTGAACCCTGGCTACCCAGCTTGTCGAAGCAGTAAGAAGCAACAGATGAGATATTATTGAAGCATAATATTGAAACATATGGATAAGCTGAGAGGATCCTTCCCCTCAATGGGGATATAGAACAAGGGGGCACAGTTTCAGCAAAAAGGGTCTTTCACTTAAGAGCTGAGGAAGCTTTCTGCTCTCAAAGAGTCATTATTTGTAATTCTTCACCCAGAGAGGAGTGGAAGATGTCACTGAATGTGTTCTTGACTGATAGATAGATTTTTCTTTTTCAGACAGTGGGGGAAGAAAAAGTAGAAAGTGAAGTTGAAGTCACAATCGGATTAGCCATAACCTTGTTGAGTGGCATAACAGGCTTGAAGCGTTCCTGCATCTATTTCTTATGCTCTTAAAAAATGTCATAGATTCCCACATTATAGGAAGGAAATTAATGGGAGTTTTGGAAGGACAGGCAAGATGGGCAGTGGATTTCTCCTGTATAAAATGAAACTATTTATGATGGAAATTGATTTTTTAAAATTATTATTTATTCTAGGGATCTGAGTATCACAGGCAAGTTTAGAATTTACCACTTATCTATATGTGGCATGAAAAGCTGTGGCACAGAATTGTCTGTGGCTGGGATTCTCCAGTTCCGCTGCTTGAATGGAGATTTGACTGGGCGTCAAATTCTCCATTCTCACTAGCAGCAATGGCAGGGCACACAATATCCGAAAATTTCAGCCTGCATTTGTTCACTTGTATTTCTAGATTTAGTCTGCATGTTATTCATTTAAGGGAAAAAAAAGAACTTCCCTCTCATTGTCTATCTGTGAATTGCCTTGTAATTTTGCTAATGATAAGTGTACTATATAAGTGCAATGAGTTACTGTTTGTTTTTTAATAAACAAACTTACAATATTAAACTGGACATTGCCAGCCCATCAGGAAATATGCTTAACCAAATAACTTAAAATATTATTTCAATGCAAATTCTGTTGTGGGTAACTGAAGTAAGTTGCACTTTAATTTTGGTTTCACATCATTAACAAATTGCTCAGTAGAGAATGTATTAAAACATCTGACCTAGCTATTGATGATGGTTTGCATCTTTAGTAATTCAAATACTGACAAATATTAATCATTTTCCATTACTCTGACTTTCAGGCACAATGAACTTCTTGTTGTCTGGCATTCTAGTGCTTAAAACAACCTTGCAAAACCAGAAGAAATGTTTGGAATTTCAACATGAGTTTTCACAGGGAAATGAAAAGATGATGTAGTACCGAAAAATAATACAGACTACATTAGTGTACCAAATGACAAACCTATCGGCTGTTGGTTCTCTCACAATTACAGCAAGGCAAACACTTTGGCACAGGTCCATTACAAAAGTGTTGTGAATTCCAAAACTGATACTCATAACAGGAAAAAAAAGATTTAATTTTGCAACTACACAAATCAAATAAATATTCTAAAGTAGCATTTTTGTTTAATCTCCATCTTAAAGCTCTGGAATAATTTCACACAATAATCTCTGTTGAAATGCAATTTATCCCATATTATTCTTTATTCACATAGAAAGTGTATTATTGTTCTTTCAATCTTCTATTAGTGATTTGCTGTTATAATGGGATAGGTAGCAAGATATTTTTATCCCAATTTAGTATTTATTTATTTCTAACTTTCTAAGCAACATTATAATGATGTTTAATCAGCTACTGAAATTACTTTTCTTCCATTTCAGCACACTTCTGTCACATTACGAGTATTTTCCTGACTTTTTCTCTCACTGAACGCTCATTGGCTGGAACTTTCCAGTCCTGCAACAATGGCATTGGTATAGGAAGGATGGGAAAACTTGGCCTGAAAAGCCTGCCCAATGTCAGATATCCATTTCCTTTACATTTTGTGGGCTTTGGAGGCTTACTCAGGGGCAAGGGACAGTGCTGAGCCTGCTGCTGCAATAACTATAGGTTTAGAATGCTACAGCATGCATTTCTGGTTGATTATCTCTTTTTTCTATGGTCGTAGATGTGAGGATGCCTAGATGCAGAAGTATCCAAAGCAATTAGAAGAGGGCTTATGCCATCTCTGAGGTTGGCTGGCAATAAATGAGAGGATCCTTCAAAGTATGTTGTAATGTTCCAGCAAAGCTTAAGACAAAGTGTGTGGGACAGAGGCTTCCTGGGTGAGCTCTTCCCAATTTCTTTCCACTTCTGGACAGCTGCATGCCCTGCATGCCACTGTTAAAGGTCTATGAACTCTTCCCAACTCCACAAATATGTGGCCTGGAGTCTCAAACAGGCAATAGGTTCCTTATTTGTATCTGTAAAGGCATGCTTCAGGCATGGCTAAAGGCCATCGCTTGTTTGCCCTTGTCAAATATATGGATAGAACACTCATGGATGAAAGGCGTGTACATTTTCTGCTGCCATTCTGGGGTCTTGGCATGTTGCATTTACCAATTTCTACGAAAATTTGGACTAATTCTCTTCTCAAAACTTTGATCAGTAACTGGCTTAGTTCTGATGATGCATCAGGGTGCAGAATGCAAGGTGAAAGAAGAATAGAGCTTTTTATTTTACATGCACTCTGAGAATATCCAAATTTTAATTATTTATTTTAAAATCCTTAACTGCATTATTCTGTGGCTCTGTATAACAAGTTCTTTTTCTATGTCAAACATTTTTGGAAAGATCTGGAAATGCTGAAACAAGTACATTAATATTTGTAAAGATTCAAGAAATTTTTTTTTTCATTTTGAGCCCCTCATCTGAACTCTGACAAAACATCTAACAAGAAGCTTAATAAGTCTTCTCACTTTAGTGATGTTGGTAGACCTGTTGTATATTTCAAGATATTTGCTATTTTTCAATTCCAGATTTTCAGCATTGAGAGCTTTTATGTTTTATTTTTCAAATTTATCCATTAAGAAATGTATTTAATGCAACCCAGACACAAAAAGCTTCAGGGCAAATTTTTGAGAAGTGCACATGAAGGAATTTATGGTTGTATTTCAGCTCAGAAGACTCAGGTGTCTTCCTTTGTAAGAGTGCGAATCACAAAATTAGGCACAAACATTTTTTTTGGTTACTAATGTCAATCGTCATCAAGTGACGTTCTACACCAGGAGTGAAACCTCAAACTTTCCTAAAGCATTTCAATGAAATCGATTTCCAAAATTTAATGGGTAAAATTTTGCTCGCAACAGGAATGAGGAAATTCAACAGCGTATTTGTCAGTTTTTAACTCAGTCACTGTATTTTCACAAGACGTCTTCATTTCCATAGAATCCATCAAATCCTTACATGCAGAAGGCCATTCAGCTCATTGAGACTGCACGGACACTCTGAAAGAGCATCTAATCCAGGCCCAACCCCCCTCTCTATCATCATAACCCAACATATTTACCCTGGCTAATACACGTAACTTACATATTTTTGGACTGTAAGGGGCAATTTGGCATAGCCAATCTTTGTAACCATCTGTGGACTGTGAGAGGAAACTGGGGCACCTGAAGGAAACCGAGGCACCTGGAGGAAACCCACACTGACATGGGAGAACATGCAAATTGCACACAGTCACCCAAGGCCAAAATTGAACCAGTGTCCCTACTGCTGTGAGGCAATAGTGCTACCCACTGTGCAACCATCCCAGCAAGTGAATGTGATGATAGCCCGCAGCAGTGTATGTCAGTTTAAGTGTTTAAAGGGAGTGTGCGAGGACCACAGTTAGGAGTCTTCAGACAGAACTAAAAGGGACTTAGACAAAACAAGGTAAGACAGCACCATGTTTCTCCAATGCATCTGTAGACATGATACTGCAAGCTATGTGGGTCCACAGGAAGATTCTGTTCCCTGTGGAGGGCAGGAAGAAGCTTGCCTCTAAAATCAAGAAGATTCCTGGTGAGAGTACCAGAAGAAGTTCAATGACCTAATCAGGGCAGGAAAACTGAATAGTATAGCTGATGTCCAGCTGTACCCAACTACCATCATTCTCAATTTCCAAGCTTTCTCCTGCACCTCATTCCTCATACCAATACATTCTGCATATGTACACATTCCTCTTCTGTAAGGCATCTCCTCATCTGACCAGTTAACACACATACTAAAACTTAGCTTCATCTTAACACAATGCCAAAAAAGCTGATGTAAACTAATCACACCTGCTCTACTTTCCCAAGTCTTCTTCTGCACCTCAGTTCTCATACCGGCACAACTTGCAGGTGTAAGAATGTACTTAAGAATTCCTATTTAAGTTTGTTTAAGAATGCCTTGGATTCATTGTTAAAAATATTGCTGAAGAAGGAGTTTGCTGTTGTGTTTACCTTTGATACATGCAAATGCCTTGTAGTAGTCATACAAGCACTTGCAAAAACAAATAAAGCATTGAAACAACAACAGACGGAAGGCCAGACATCTTGTGGTGGAACAACCATGTATAGAAGGGTTAACAATAATAATAAGTCAATAAGATATAAGAGCAGAATTAGGCCATTCGGCCCATCGAGTCTGCTCTGTCATTCAATCATGGTTGGTAGGTTTCTCAACCCTATCCTCCATCTTTTCCCTGTAACCTTTGATCCCTTGCCAATCACGAACCTACTTATCTCTGTCTTAGATATACTCAATGACCTGGCCTCCACAGCCTTCTATGGCAACAAATTCCATAGATTCACAAACCTCTGGTTGAAGAAATTGCATCCCTTTATTCTGAGGCTCTGCCCTCGGACCCTAGTCTCGCCTACTAATGGAAACATCTTTCCCACAACCATTCTATCCAGGCCTTTCAGTATCCTGTAAGAACATAAGAACATAAGGACATAAGAAATAGGAGCAGGAGTAGGCCAACTAGCCCTTCGAGCCTGCCCCGCCATTCAATAAGATCATGGCTGATCTGTCGTGGCTCAGTTCCACATTCCCGCCCTCTCCCCATAACCCTTAATCCCCTCTCTCATCAAAAACCCATCAACCCGCGTCTTAAAAATATTTAGCGAGGCAGCCTCCACCACTTCAACGGGCAGAGAATTCCAGAGATTCACCACCCTTTGAGTGAAGAAGTTCCTCCTCAACTCTGTTCTAAACCGCCCCCCCTTTATCTTGAGGCTATGCCCCCTAGTCCTACTATCCTTTCTGAGCGGGAAGAGTCTCTCCACCTCTATCCTATCCATCCCATTCATCATCTTATACGTCTCAATGAGATCTCCCCTCATTCTTACATGAGAAAAGTAAATGATATGGACTAGGTTCAGTGGAATATGGAGCAAAGTCTGATTATACACCCCAGAGACCAACATGGATCAAAAAAAGATTGATCACATCCCGGAAACAAATCAAATGGTTCAGAAAGATAGACACAAGGGAAATTGCTGTGCAGCCCAAGTTTAAAAGCATGCTGAAAACCACCATCAATACAGCATTGCTGGGGACGATACCATCAACAGTAGAAGTCCCTATGGAAGAGAAGCGGGCCTCAAATCCCCCAATCGACCTGCAGTCAACTGAGTCTCTCTAATTTGAAGGTAACTGTATGTTACTAAAATTACTCTTTTTTTGGTTCAATCTTTCAGACATAAGGCTACATGATTTGCATTGAAACTGCATCATATATGATTCTCAGTATCATGGACTTTACACAAGTACACCTATTCCTTTCCGTCAAGTCTCCGCCTCATCTGGCCAGCCATCATTGACACTTATTCATCCTCTGCTTAATACTATGTCAAACTGAACCCTCACAGTGACTGAGACTTCAGCTAACTCTAACCCCCACCAACCACCATCTCCCCTCGACCCTTTCACTCAACATAAATGTTAGTTAGCTCTGCTCCATTGGCTTGCTGGCAGCCACTTAATGGCCGGTGAGCCACTAAATGCCTTAAGGTGTCCCTACTGTCCCCAGCTGGAAGCAAGCCTCACCTCCAAGAGCTGCCAGCCAACCAAATGGCCATCAGAACAAAGAACAAAACAACAAATAAAATTACAGCATAGGAACAGGCCCTTCAGCCCTCCAAGCCTGCACCGACCATGCCGCCCAACAGATCTAAAACCCCCTACCCTTCAAGGGACCATATCCCTTTATTCCCATTCTATCCATGTATTTGTCAAGGTGCCCCTTAAAAGTCGCTATCGTATCTGCTTCCACTACCTCCCCCTTCAGCAAGTTCCAAGCACCCACCACCCTTTGTGTAAAAAATGTGCTTCATACCTCTCCTTTAAACCTTGTCCCTCACACCTTAAACCTATGCCCCTAATAATTGACTCTTCCACACTGGGAAAAAGCTTCTGACTATCCACTCTAAATATGCCCCTCATAATCTTGTAGGCTACTATCAGGTCACCCCTCAACCGCCATCACTCCAGTGAGAACAAATCAAGTTTCTCCAACCCCTTCTCATAGTTAATGCCCTCCATATCAGGCAGCATCCTGTAAATCTTTTTTGTACCCTCTTCAAAGCCTTCAATCCTTCTGGCAGTGTGGTGATCAGAATTGAACACTTTATTCTAAGTGTGACCTAACTAAGATTCTATAAAGCTGCAACATGACTTGCCAATTTTTAAACTCAATGCCCCGGACGATGAAGGCAAACATGCTGTATGCCTTCTTGACCACCTTCTCCACCTGCATTGCCACTTTCAGTGATTTGTGTACCTGTACACCTAGATCCCGCTGTCTATCAAAACTCTTAAAGGTTCTGCCATTTACTATATATTTCCTATCTGTATTGAATCTTCCAAAATGTATTACCTCACATTTGTCTGGATTAAACTCCTGCCATCTCTCTGCCCAAGTCTCCAAATGATCTATACTCTGCTGTATCCTCTGATGGTCATCGCTATCCACAAATCCACCATTCTTTGTGTGGTCCGCAAACTTACTAATCAAACCAGTTACATTTTCCTCCAAATCATTTATCTATAAAGATGATTGATAAGGGTAAGGCAGTGGATGTTGTCTACATGGACTTCAGTAAGGCCTTTGACAAGCTCCCGCATGGCAGAGTGGTGCAGAAGGTGAAGTCGCATGGGATCAAAGGTGAGCTAGCAAGGTGGATACAGAACTGGCTCGGCCATAGAAGACAGAGGGTATTAATGGAAGGGTGCGTTTCTAAATGGAGGGCTGTGATAGGTGGCGCTCCTCAGGAATCAGTGCTAGGACCTTTGCTGTTTTGTAACATATATAAATGATTTGGAGGAAAATGTAACGAGTTTGATGAGTAAGTTTGTGCATGACACAAAGGTTGGTGGATTTGCGGATAGCGATGAGGACCATCAGAGGATACAGCAGACTATAGATCATTTGGAGACTTGGGCGGAGAGATGGCAAGAGTTTAATCCGGACAAATGTGAGGTAATACATTCTGGAAGGTTGGAGTCTTGGGCGGAGAGATGGCAGATGGAGTTTAATTCGGACAAATGTGAGGTCGTGCATTTTGGAAGGTCTAATACAGATAGGAAATATACAGTAAATGGCAGAATCCTTTAGAGTATTGATAGGCAGCAGGATCTGGCTGTATAGGGACACAGGTCACTGAAAGTGGTAACACAGGTGGAGAAGGTAGTCAAGAAGGCATACAGCATGCTTGCCTTCTTTGGCTGGGTCACTGAGTTTAAAAATTGGCAAGTCATGTTGTAGCTTTATAGAACCTTAGTTAGGTCGCACTTGGAATATAGTGTTCAATTCGGGTCGCCACACTAACAGATGGATGTGGAGGCTTTGGAGAGGGTACAAAAAAGATTCACCAGGATGTTGCCTAGTATGGAAGGCATTAGCTATGAGGAGATGTTGGAGAAACTTGGTTTGTCTCACTGGAACAATAAACATTGAGTTGCAACCTGAAAGAAGTCTACAAGATTTTGAGGGAAATGGATAGAGTGGATAGTCAGAAGCTTTTTCCCAGAATGGAAGAGTCAATTACTGAGGATATGGGTTTAAGGTGCGAGGGGCAAGGTTTAAAGGAGATGTACGAGGCACGTTTTTTACACAGAGGCTGGTGGGTGCCTAAATCTCGCTGCCAGGGGGAGACAGTGGAAGCAAATACGTGAGTTTTAAGTGGCATCTGAATAAAGACATGAAGGATGGAAATGGAGGGATATGGTCGCTGGGAAGGTAGGGGATTTTAGTTCAGACCAGCAGCATGGTCAGTGCTTGGAGGGCTGAAGGGCCTGTTCCTCTGCTGTAATTTTCTTTGTTCATTGTTCTTTGTTCTGTATATTACAAACAGCAAAGGTCCCAGCACTGATCCCTGAGGAACACCACTTGTCACAACCCTCCATTCAGAAATGCACCCTTCCACCACTACCCTCTATCTTCTATGACTGAGCCAGCTCACCTCTGATCCCATGCGACTTCAGCTTTTGCACCAGTCTGCCATCAGGGACCTTGTCAAAAGCCTTACTCAAGTCCATGTCGACAACATCCATTGTCCTACCCTCATCAATCATCTTCGTCACTTCCTCGAAAAACTCAATCAAGTTAGTGAGACATGACTTCCCATATTGCCTTTCGCTAATATGTCTACTTATTTCCAAGTGGGAGTAAATCCTGTCTCGAAGAATCCTCTTCAATAATTTCCCTACCACTGACATAAGGCTCACCGGCCTATAATTATCGGGATTATTCTTGCTACCCTACTTCAACAAAGGGTTTTAGCTTTGACAAAGGGTCATCTGGACTCGAAACATCAGCTTTTTTCTCTCCTTATAGATGCTGCCAGACCTGCTGAGATTTTCCAGCGTTTTCTCTTTTGGTTTCAGATTCCAGCATCAGCAGTAATTTGCTTTTAACGTTAGCTATTCTCCAATCTTCTGCAATCTACCCTGTAGCCAATGAGGATTCAAAGATTTCTCTTAAGGTCCCAGCAATTTTATCCCTTGCCTCTTTCAGTACTGTGGGTTATATTAGGCCCTGGGGACTTGTCTACTTATGTTTCATAAAGACCCCAATATCTTCTCCTTCTTGATCTCAACAAGATTCAAATTATCTACACACCTTTTCCCAGACTCATGATCCACCAAGTTATTCTTCTTGGTAAATACTGATGCAAAGTACTCATTTAATACCTCACCCACTTCTTCTGGCTCCATGCATAGATTCCCTCCCCTGACCTTGAGTGGGCCAAACCTCTCCCTGGCTATCCTCTTGCTCTTTATGTATGTATAAAAAGCCTTGGGATTTTCCTTAATCCTGCTGCCAATGACTTTTCGTGACCCCTTTTAGCCTTCCTTAGTTAAGTTCTCTGGTCCCAGCAGTAAGAAGAAATGGGCGGAGGGGGGCTCTCTGGTCCCAACAGTGTAGAGGATTGGGGGGGAATGCAAGAAGAGGAGGTCTCCAATGGGTCTGGCAGGCCTTTAAAGAAAATATCCTCTCCTTGCCCACCACTTGCCTAAGCAGTGAAATAAGATGATCTTCACATTTGACACTGGTCTCAACCCACTTTATTGGGCAAGAAGTGGTTCTTAAATGGCCGTGTTCTTTCAAACAAAACTGTGTTACCTACTGAATGGAGACATCACAATCATGTTAGTGGCACTAGCTGGATCTCATCACCACCAGACGAGCCTCTATAAACAGTGTTCTAGTTACGTATAGCTTCCACATGCATGGAATGCAACCTCAACCATTCCCTGATGTGCAGCAAAGTTAGATTCCAACTTAAGAAGGTATATCATTCCAAGCAAAATGGTCAATCACTCATCGGCAATACCAGAATTCTTTACCCAATGCTGTCATAGGAATTTCTAAATTCCCTTGAACAAGCCCTTCAAAACACCCCTGCAGGGGACATTGACCATAAGCATTGTGGACAAGTTGCCAGCAAAGCTGGTGGAGCAGTGAAGATGGGAGTGAGAAGAGGCAAAGAAGTGATGCAGCAGCAGGCGAGACAAAGTACGTATCACAAATAAAGAGTCAGATGCTGCCAAACCAATTGGTGACCCATTGGCATGCACCCATTGTCTCTTCAGACAGGGAGGCCAAGAAGAAATTGGCCATTTAAGGGCCTCAAATGCCCTGCATGTGTGAGCTGCCCAAAGCTTTGCAGAGAAGTGGGGTGGCAGAAAGTGCTTTAAAATAGCATTCCAGACATTGCATCCAATTTTACACCTCTGTCTACCTGTTAACCTGGAGGTGCATATAATCTTTTCACATATGTTGTCCTTCCATCCTCTCAAAACATTCCATTTCCCAAGAATACAAAGATAGGAGCATGAGTAGACCCATTGAATCTGCTCCACTGCTCAATACGATCATGGCTGCTCTTGTACTTCAATTCTATCTTCTTGCTTACTCCCATTTCCTGAGAGACCAAAAATTTGTGTATTCCAACCTGAAATCTAGTCAACAATGGAGCATCAAGAACACTCTGAAACAGAGAATTCCAAGGATTCACAATCTTTTGAGTGAAGAAATTTCTCCTCCCCCCCCACAGTCCTAAACGACTGACCCCTTATCCTGAGACTGTGCCCCTGTGTTCTAGATCCTCAACCAGGAAAACAATTTATCAGTGCCTATCCTGTCAAGTTGCTTCAGAATTCTGTATGTTTCAATGAGATCACTTCTCATTCTTCTAAATTCCAGACACTATAGGCCCAATTTACCCAGCCTCTCATTACAGGACAACCTTCTCATCCAGTCTTCTCAGACATAGGTCTCATTCTTTCTCTCCTTGCGAAGAGAAAACACAAAAAGGCAGAGAACTACAGGCGGCCCAGCAGTTATCTCCAGGCCAGTTCTTCTCTTGTTCCAAGAAGCCATTCCTTGACTCTTTCCAGAGGTGAAAAGAGATACGGGAAATGTTCCTGTGGTTTTTTTATACCAGATTCCACGATAAATTGCATTAACATGCATAAAAATCTTGCTGTGCTAACATTCCATTTGAACATTAATGCAGTGGAATTCCTTACAATTAACAAAAAGAGTTGGTTGATCTGAGAGTACATTGATCATCACATGCAGGCAGACTGTCACTCCCTGTATCTGTGGATATCTAGCCATAGTGGCAAATAAGATGAGCCTCATCAGTTACAAACTGGTGGTCCTAGTAAACATAGCATTAGTCATCTGAAAGATGCACTTTTGGACAGCAGATTGAGAAATTCTGCAGATGTCATTTGTGAATAGAAGGAGTTAGATGAGAAGAAATTCAGGGTCCAGCCATTTTGTCCTCTGGTGTAGCGCATAGGCGGCAGCTGCTGATGATGTTGCTGATACTTCAATTTCACATACCCATGATTACCAACTATGCTCTCGCCTTGTTGACTCTGGTGAATATCACAAAACATAAGATACCCATGTGCTGGTTATTAAAGCCAGAATACTGGTTTAGTTTTTATTTAGTTGATTATTGACTGATTCACATAACAAACTAACCATCTTTAAAAGCATGCCAGTTAAAGGTGCAAATGGTGGGATCACATCTAGATTCGACACGCCAGCACCATTCATCTTCCAAGTTAAAACTGCCCTATGATTTTGTTGCAAATTGTTCCAAACGTTTAAATTTGCTTGCTGGTTTTCTGCAATCTTCAAGGAGTTTCATGTATTTATATTATGGCACAGGTTTTTCTAATAGAGAAGGAGTGGCAAGACACAGGTTATGCTTTTGAACCATACCATGACAAGTTCATGGTCTTATTGTCGGAAGTCAGACATTTTATTCTTACTTTCATTTTACAAAATTCATAGACTTATACAACACAAAGAAGCCATTTAGCCAGCCATGCCTTCGCTGACTCTAAAAGAACTAACTGGTCTCAATCCTCAGCTCCCTAGCTCCATAAATCTTCTTCTTTTAAGTGTACATCAAATTTCCCTTTGAAAATTAGTACTGAAGTTGCTATCACCACCCCTTTCAGGAAATGCATTCCAGATGATAACAACATACTGAGTAAAGAAACATTTTCCTCATCTCCGAAATGGCTTTTTTGCCAGCTATCTTAAATCTATGTCCTCTAGTTAGGAATCCGCCCTCCAGTGAAATCGGTTTTTCCTTATCAAAACAGTCAATGTTGAACAGCTTAATCACATCTCCCTTAATCCTCCTCACTCTATGAAGAACAACAACCTGCATTAATGTAGAACCTTTATTATAAAAAAACTTTACAAAGTGACTCACGTAACAACATATTTGATACTGAGTAAAAGAATGAACCATCAGGAGGTGACCAAAATGTTGGCCAATATTCTCAAAGGAGAATATTAAAGGAGGAGAGAGAGATGGAGACAAAGAAGTTTAGGGTTGGAATTCCAGAGCTTGGGGTCCATTGAATGAATAGCCACCAAACCTATTGGTGAGAATAATATATCAAAGTGATGGAAATCAGGCACGTCCAAGAGATATGGAAGAGCATACAGTACTTGAAAGCATGTAGGGCTGGCATTTGGGGGCGGCAAAACAATGGAGGGTCATGAAAAAGAATAGAGCAATAATAATCAGTGACTTTAATCTTCATGTTGTTTGATTGATCAAGTTGGGAAGGATAGCTATGATAACAAATTCATAGAGGCATTAGAGATGGTTTCCTGGAGAAATACGTCATGGAACCAACCATAGGAGGGGCTATTTTTGATCTGGTAATGGGCACATTTAATAAATTACCTCAGAGTAAAAGATCCCTTCGGAAGTAGGGATCATAACATAATGGAATTTATTATTCAGTTCGAGAGTGAGAAACTTGGGTCAGAAACAACTGGGCTTAAGTTAAATAAAGGGAATTACAATGAAATGAGGATGGAATTAGCTGAAGTGGACTGGACGGATAAATTAGTAGGAAAGACAGTCAACAAGCAGTGTCAATGTGGCACCTCAATTCAGGAGGGGAAGGAGACAAAAAGGATGTAATTATAGGCCAATTGGCCTAACACCTATAGTTGGAAAAATGATGGACTCAATTACTAAGGAAGTAACAGCAGCACATTTTGGAACATCATAATCTATTCAAGCAGAGTCAGCATGCCTTCATGAAAAGGAAATCATGTTTAATTAATGTATTAGACTTTTTCAAATAAGTCTCAACCAGAATGGATGCGCTGTACTGGGCCTCCAGAAGGACAAGGTATCTCACAAAAGGTTAAGTCATAAGAACCCATAGTGTTGGAGGTAGCATACTGGCATGGATAGAGAATTGAATAAAGGGCAGGAAACAGCAAGGGAGGATAGGGGTTCTTTTCCAGGCTGATGACCTATAACCAACGGGGTTCCACAGGGTCGCAACTGTTTACAACATATATTAATGATTTGGCAGAAGAAACTGAATGTAATCAAATTTGCAGATAACACAAAAATAGGCAAGTTGCAAGAGGGGTACAAGCAGCTTACAAAGTGATATTGATATATTAAGAGGGAAAAATGCTGGCAGGTGGAGTATAATGTTGAAAAATGTAAAGTTGTTCATTTTGGAAGGGAGAACAAAAACAAAGTATTATTTAAATGGAGAAAAACTGCAGAAAGGTGCAACACAAATTGGGGATACTTGTGCAAAAAACACAGAAAGCTAACACACAGGTGCAGCAGGTAATCAGGAAAACTAATGGAGTATTGGCCCTTACTTCAAGGGGATTAGAGTATAGAGTAGGGAAGTTTTGCTGCAACTGTACAAGATAGTGATGAGACCACGTCTGGAGCACTGTGAATAGTTTTGTTCCCCTTATTTAAGGAAAGATATTATATCATTGGAGGTAGTTCAGAGAAGGTTCGCTCGGATGATCCCTGGTATGGAAGAGTTGTCTCATGGGGAAAGGTTAAACAGCTTGGGGTTCAACTAATTTAGAAGAATAAGAGGTAATCTCATTGAAACATAGAGGATTCTTAAGGGACTGAAAAGGGTAAATGCTGAGAGAATGTTTCCCTTCATGGAGAGTCTGGGATTAGAGGGCAATGCCTCAGAATAAAGGGGCACCAATTTAAGACAGAGATGAGGAGGAATTTCATCTCTCCGTGGATTGTGAGTCTTTGGAACGCCTTGTCCCAGGGTCCTGTGGTGGCGCTGCATGTAACTAAGGCTGAGGTAAATAGATTTTTGATCAGTAATGAAGGGTTATGGGAAAAAGACTGGAAAGTCGACATGAGAAATGTTAGATCAGAACATGATCTTACTGAATGAAGGAGCAGACTTGAGCGGCCAAAAAACGGAGTTGAGGAGGAATTTCTTCACTCAAAGGGTGGTGAATCTCTGGAATTCTCTGCCCGTTGAAGTGGTGGAGGCTGCTTCGCTCGATATTTTTAAGACGCGCGTTGATAGGTTTTTGATAGGCAAGGGGATTAAGGGTTATGGGGAGAGGGCGGGAATGTGGAACTGAGCCACAACAGATCAGCCATGATCTTATTGAATGGCGGGGCAGGCTCGAGGGGCTAGATGGCCTACTCCTGCTCCTATTTCTTATGTTCTTATGTTCTTATTTCTTATGGTCCTATGAGTATCGAAAGCATGAGGATTTTAAAATTGAGGTGCTGATAGATCACAAACCAGCTTAGGTCAGAAAGAAAAGGGGAAATGGATAAACAAGATTTAAAGCTGGTAAAAATAGAGACAGCAGATGAGCACAAGGTTATGTAGGCTGAAAGGCAGATAGGTCAGGGAATGACTGAAATAGTTAAGTTTAGAGATGACAAAGGCACGCGCGAGGGTTCAGCAGCAATTAGGCTGATGCAGGATCTGAGATAAGAGTAGGTAGTCTTATTAATACAGCGGGTATGTGGACTGAAGCTCATCTCAGGGTCAAACATAACACCAACGTCACCTGAGCTTCCGACAATTCAGAGGATTGTTCACAATGCCAGGGAATTGAATTTGTGATGGGTACCAAAGACAATTAATTCAGCCTTCCCAATGTTTAGCAAAAATAATTATATACATGCAATGCTAGATGTTGGACAAGCAGTGTGACAAACCAGATGCACAGGAGGAGCAGAGTACTGCCAACATATATGTGAATCTGGCATTGTAATTTTGGATAGTATCACTGAAGGATTGCATGTAGATAAGATGTAGAAGGGAGTCAAGAATAGATCCTTGGAGGACTCCAGAAATTAATGCTGCAGGAATGAGAAGAGAAGACTCTGCAAGTGATTCTTTGGCTATGGATAGATAGACAAGAATGTAACTAAGCAAGGGCAAAATCACTCAGCTGGAAAACAGAGGATCGTCTCATCAACTGTGTTGAAAGCAACAGACTGACCGCAAAGGATGAGAAGGAACAGTTTATCAGCCAGAGTTTAAAATAATGTATTTTATAACATTATAAGAGCTGTTTTGGTATTGCAACTGGACAGATTCAAACATAAAATTCAGGAAAGATGGAAACAGATTTAGAGACAGCAACATAGTTGAGGGCTTTGAATAGGAAACAGAGTTTGAAGATGCATTGGTAAATTTGCATGAACAGAGGGATAATGGGTAGGTTTTTTGAGGAGAGGGATGATGATGGCAGATTTGAGTTTGGGGAGAAAAAAATCCCTGAGGAAACTTCTGCTTCCAATCTCATCTAGTCTTTCAATATTCCAGTGGAATTTATCCCAGTATTTCAAATATCTGCTCTTAAATATCATTTTCCATAATTGGTACTAACCTGCTGAATTTACATTTTATGCCTTTAACGTAACTTAAAACTGCACAGAACACTCTAGCTTTGGACTAGCATAAGTTTTATATAATTGATAATAAATTATTGATTCTTGTATTCCATTGCCTGATTTGAGACACAAAACATGTTTGGTCTTTTTATGCCTTTACCTATCTACGCATGTATTATCAGAGAATTATACATTAGGAAACACGGTGGCATAGTGGTTAGCAGTGCTGCCTCACAGCTCCAGGGATCTGAGTTTGATTCCCAGCTTGGGTCACTGTCCTTGTGGAGTCTGCATGTTCTCCTTGTGTCTGTGTGGGTTTCCTCCAGGTGCTCTGGTTTCCTCCCACATTCCGAAAGAGGTGCTGGTTAAGAGCACGGGCCGTGCTAAATTCTCCCTCTGTGCACCTGAATAGTGCTTGCTTGAGTGTGGTGGCTAAGGAATTTTCACAGTAACTTCATTGCAGTGTTATTATAAGCCTACTAGTGACTAATAAATAAGCTTTACTTTTGAACACTTATGGTGAATGACCCATGAAATTACACAGGCACAGTTTTATCTGAATTCAAGTCATCATCATAGTATCATTTAATAACTTTCTAAAGCTGATTTCTTCAGAATGCAAAACATCTTTGAACTTTTTCTAGTTCTGCTAATCTAAGCAATTTTAAATCTTAATCCCATTTTATTATACCAATTTATTCACTTTTAATTAGCCTAAACCCTTTAGATATCAGTGATTTATGTAACTTATAATTTATATTAAATCCTGTCATTAAATCTTGTAAGTTTTTGCCCACTAATAAATCATAGATAACAAAAAACAAATCTCATAAAATGAAAAATGCAACATTGTCAGAAAAATGCGACACTGGTGCAAAAAGCAATTTATTTCTGAATCAATATTGAAAACACAGAAGGTCTTTGCACAACAGAATTAGGGTGGGAATACCCCAGAAATCCTGGTGATACACTTACCACCCTATTTACACTTTGACACTTTGATTCAGTTTACAGTTACTTTTGTTTGATTGTTTTCCAGGGCAACTCAAGAATTTCAAGCAACAGCCTAAAACATTTATCATCTTGAGGGGAGAGCTACATGCTTTACAGAATGTTATAACACAAACTTTTACACAGAGCTGTATAAGGCAGCCGTAAGGGCAGATGGTTGAAAGTTTGGTCAAAGAGGCGCGTTTTGCATGTAAAAAGGGAAATAGATATGGAGAAAAGGAGCGGAGGGGCAAGGCCATGAAGGGATTGGAAAACAAAGATGAGAATTTCAAAATTGAGGCCTTACTTAACCAGGAACTTCTGTAGCTGAGCAAGCACAGAGGTGATGGGCGGACAGGACTTGAAGAGGACATGGCAACAGAGTTCTGCATGACCTCAAGTTTATGGAAGATAACATATGGAAGAACAGTCAGCTGTGTATTGGAATCACCAAATCCACAGTTAACAAAGGCATGGTTGAGAATCTGAAGCAGATGGGTTGAGGTAGGGCAATGTCAAGAGATTTTACAGAGATATTGTGATGTTAGTGTACATTTAAGAGTTTTTTTAAAATCATGTCCTCCCAGCTCACAGCCTCAGCTGATTTTATTGCTGCCAAACTGTTTTCAAGGAGTCCTTTTATTGCCACTTTAGTGGCTTAAATTGGGTTGTTTATGTTTACTCTGAGATTAGTTTTATGGCCCTGCATTGTTAGGAGAAAAGACATGTTTTGTTTCCATCTGAGAGAGTTTAAGGATCTTTTCCGTTCGGCTACAGTTTGAGTTTGAGTTTTTAGAAGGGATAACAAGCTGAAAAGAAGTGTTTCTCTCCCTCCTTATTTTGTTTGGAAATTCTGCTGGTTATCTGAAAACGCAGTCTTGCCTTTGGGAAGGGGAGAATCTGTTGTTGGTGGCTTGATCAGAGTTTACCTGGGGTTCTGGAAAGTTGTTCTGGCTTCAAACTATTCTTGGTGTGTCAAGAGGACTACTAGAACTACCAGAACTACTAGACTGAGAGTTTTCAATTCCTGCATCATGTGAACATTAGACTTTGCTGCATTGAACTTGTTTAAACGGTTTTGTTAATGGAATTGGTTTGATCTGAACATCTTACATAATATTTGTTGAAGGTTATAAATTATTGTGGTTGTTTTGTTCTTCCTTGTAATTGATAAATGTGATTTCTAATTTTCTTTCCACGCCTGTTAACTATATTCTTAAATAAATCTTGTTTGAGGAAAGCTCCCAAATGGGTCATTTGAATCATATCAGAGGTGAAACATATCATGCTTCTCCTAGCCAAATTCAAGGTGCAAAACTTATGATCCAGGCGGGCTCCATAAAACACTTTGAATCATAACAACATAAATAGGCAGTCTTAATGATCATGCAAAGAATAGGTCAGAATTGTGCTCCAATGAAATTCACACAACCTAAAAACAATTTTGAGGTATTACTGAAGCACGTACCACACATATTCCTCCCATTGGTACAAAACATCAAGTTCCTAACTAAGTATTCAGAAAAATGTTAGATTTATTATTTTAGAAAAGGTTTTGAGGATTTTTGAAATGTGCATCCCCTGGCCCATGGAAATCTTTTGGTTCGTATAAATTACCTCAACAGCAATGGCCTGCATGTACACATTGCTGGAAGAACCTGTGATTCACCTCCATGTTGGAACTGATGGAATTCACAACTAATCTGCTGACAGGTAAATTACATGTGAGTACTGCTTCTATGGTCACAGTCTGCTAGTGATAGGCAAGTGAGACCTGGTTCTCAAAACAGTTTGGGCCTTGTGGCAAGCACTGCAGTGTAAGCACATCTTTTACCACCAAAGTCTGCCCAAACTTAAAATCTCCCCTTAATTGTCCATGAAGGTCTAAATGATACATTCCAATGTGTTTTCATTAATTTGTTTGGAGATTAATTTTCGAAATTTCATAGAATCTTGAATGTGAATATTTGTAAACAAAGTAACAGGGGGACAAAAATTCACAATTCTTCTTGAGAAAGAAGTCCAAAAATAGTAAATTTACTTACAGATTCGAAAACCTGATTTGGACACAGGACCATAACCATTTTCACTGTAAAGGGTGGTTGGGTCACCTTTCTTACAATTGTTGTAACACTTTCCATTTACGCACTGGCGTTTGCAAATAGTTGGTGTGAAGACAATTTTTATTGTTCCGATATTGGTACTCAAATTTCCTCCTGCAAGATATCATATTTCAGCAAATAAGTAAAGAAGAATGAACTTGAAAATCATCATTGGTCCAGAACTTTGGAGTTGTTGAAGCCAATGGAAAGAATTAGGTTTTGTGCAGAAACAGTTGTTATGCAACAAAGTAGCTGACAGAAAACCAAGGACTGAATGAAGTGTATCCAGTTTATATTGGGCTATGCTCCAAGCCGTTATCATGGGGATGAGGAATAGGGCTGTGTGGAATGTTGAGTAAGAACAGCACATTGTCAAATTATACAAATCAATAAAAGGCATGTGAGGAATTCAATTGTTAAGGCTATCAATGGATTAATTAAAGGCCTCAAAATAGAATCCAAGTTCAACATGATTAGTTCTTATGCAAAGAAAAAAATGTTCCCTCAGAACCCTCCAGCTGCTCACAAATTAGATTTGAGTCAAGTGGAATGCAGACTTTTAAACCAACCCAATCACAACTAAATCCTCAGTAGTTATATAGTTTATGTTAATGCACTTGCTGTTTCTGATAAATTACTAATAATGAATTGCTTGTTTAATTCATCTTCTTAAAAGGTAAATTGAAAAAGAATAGACAATTTTATACCAGCTGCTTCGAGAGAACCAAAGTTTTTTTATATTTAGAATAATGGACAGTATTCGTTCGAAAGTTTTCTATTACATATAGGCATGCTCTTTTTGATAAAAATCATGCATATCTGGATAACCAAATGTTTTTATTGCCATGGATTCATAATTGTTACCTTTATTTGCAATAACTACATTTGAAATATAAGTCATTATATGCAAATACAAATAGGAATTTTTATTTTAAAGTAGACACTATCAATTCAAGTTTCCAAAAACCAGTCAGTTCCAGCTTTAATGACAAATATCCCAGAACAAACAGCATGGATGCCCAGAAGTGCTTAATGTAATAAAGCATTACATTGAACATAGAGCTAACAAATAAGAAAACATGGGAAATTTTCTGCTCTGGAGTTTAAGTGTAGTGATGGGTATGAAGAGAGGTCCATTTCCCACCAGCCAGCATGATGAGTTTCTGTGCCAGATCATTCATTATATGTGCCTAAATGTGAAGCACATCATGAGCACGATCTTCCCAACTGTTCATGTCATGCTCCTGCTGCAGCGAGGTCAGAAAATTTGGTGCCCATCCAAATCTCCAGTCATTGCAGCGAGATGGGGAAATCCCACTGGCGTGAACAGCCATAACAATCCAGCCACTATCTTTCAGCAGAGGTGTTGGGATTAGGCCACCCTGACATAATTCACACTGGTCTAATTAGCCATCAGCTTGGCCATTTGATCTGAAAGACAGGAATGATTTTGACAAGCTGCTTCTTCCTGAGTATTAACAATGTTCAAATGAAGTTCCAAACTACCCATCCTGCCATGAAAGTCTTGAGTGGAAAATTGCAAACTTGCTGGTGGGAAACTGATTTTTGGCCCTTCACACTTCCCTGTCCCATCTGCATGACACTGCCCACTGTTGATGAGACTGGAAAAACCCTCGCACAATTCCCACTGCAAACTCTCTAGGCTGATTAAATGCCCCTCTGCTTCCAAACTCACTTCGGGAGAGGGCATTAAATTCTGTTCAATGTCTCAATCCAATCCAATCCAATTCAATTGGATAGCTGGAGAATGGAAACATGAAGGGAAGAAATAACATACTCTCAGGGCAGAGGCCTGCTGTAGAAGTCCTTGCCCTACTACTGTCTGGTTTCAAATCATTGACAGCAGTCCAAAAGCAGTTACACACCTGACATTTTATCAGCTAAAATAATAGGCTAGTCAGGTGAAGGACAAAGAGAAAAACTTACAGGAAATAATTTGGGAGGTTTACTAAATTTTGACCCCCCAGAAAAAGGTTAATTAAGTAAGTCTATAAGATTCAAAACAGATATATTCCTGTCACTCACCTTGTGGCAGCGCATTTTCATTTTCTGTGAACAATTGTCCATTTGTAGCATAACGGCTCTGAACCTGTGCCTGCCCATTTCCATTAAATAGTACATTGGAGAGTAACTGTCCATTTCCATTTGACAGATGTTTCACAGTGCGTGATGTCCCTGAAAGTTGCTGAGTATTAATGTGCTGTCCATGCCTACGCTGTGTACTGTTGAAAGAAGAAAAATCGAAGATCAAACTCAAAACATGTTTTAAAGAAAAGTTAAGTAATATAAGCCAGAGTTCTCTAATCTTGCACGCCCACTACAGCACTCAGCCAAATCTCCAATCTCAGCAGCGGGACTGGAAAATCCCAGCAACGGATGAGTTGGAGAATTTCGGCTATAAACATTTTGTAAGTAACGAGCACTTAAGGCAGATGACAGATTTATTTTGGGAAAACACAGCCAAGCAAAATGTATTCCGTTACACATATAAGAGAATTTGAGAAACAGTTTAAAAATGCCTTTACGTAAGTAAATAAAAAAATACTGCTCAGCAGGAAATGCTTAGCATCTGTGGAGAAAGGAACAGAGTTAATAGCCTAGATTTTCATCCTTGAGGGAAGTAGTGGGTGTTGAGAATGTTCCTGGCTCTACTTGCCTTCTGCATGAGGGGAGTGCACGCAAGGATAGAATTTTCATTAGAGGGGGGTTCAGGTACTGGCTGCAGTCAAGCTTGCCAACCTGGAAAATAGTCAGAGGCAGCCACAACAGCTGCCAGGAACTGAGGTAGTCTGTTTGAAAGACCTGCTTTGATGTTATGGGACTTTGTGCCAATTAAAATTAAAACAGGCTATTCCCTCCATGCCTCAACACTTACATTTCTACAAACACACCCCCGCCCCACACATGCATCCATGCCACTTCATACCTCCCACCCATCTCCTATTTCCAAGCCAATGTACGCTCCCTAAACAACTCCTATGGCCTCATATCCACCCTATGCCAAGGTATGCTCCTGAAACAACCACAATGGCCACCCATAGCTCCAGGTCTAGGACTTTGCTGGTGTCAGTCAAGCCTTATCATGTATTATTGGCTGAGAGCTCAGAATGAGCAGCACAATAGCACTGTGGTTAGCACTGCTGCTTCACACCTCCAGTGACCTGGGTTCGATTCCCGGCTTGGGTCACTGTCTGTGAGGAGTTTGCACATTCTCCTCGTGTCTATATGGGTTTCCTCTGGGTGCTCTGGTTTCCTCCCACAGTTCAAAGATGTGAGGGTTAGGTTGATTGGCCAAGCTGAAAATTGCCCCTTAGTGTCCTAAGGTGCGTAGATTAGAGGGATTAGTGGATAAGATATGTAGGGATATGGGGGTGGGGCCTGGGTGGGATCGTGGTCAGTGCAGACTCGATGGGCCAAATAACTTCTTTCTGTACTGTAGTGTTTCTATGACTCTATGACAATCCATTAGTCTGTTAAAATACGTTAACCACACAGAAAGCTCTGCTCGATTGAAAGCTCTCATTCTCAGATCTCTGCTGTCAACTACATAATGTTTATTTACATAAATTTAAGAGGTTTCAAGTGATTGCAGTTTCAGTTGTTGAAACTAAGTCAGAATGATTGACATTTTTATTGCCCTACAGCAAAGGAGGTTTTTTGTTGAAAATTATGAATTGTTAAAGCTTTTTTGAAACACATCATATTGACATCTTGGGGAATGTATGGCTCTTTACAATATATAGTAGATCAATGGACATGGATTTGCCATGGCATAGAACGTCTTAAGGATTATTTGCGGGGCATACCTTGGCAGAGGGGAGTATGAGGAGGACCTTCTGAATATGCCTTTTAAAGGGTTCTGTCATGCAGACTATGCTTCACGACACCTCTGCAGAGGATGAGGCCATGCCTATACCTAAAATGAAGCCAGTCAGATTGGGACTGTAGGGAGCAGACATTTGACCCAAACCAGCAAAATCCTCACAGAAATCCTGGGAAGGAAGTCAGGAATTGGGTCCCAGCCATCATTTTTAAAAGCTTGCTGATTCTTCCCAACTCTGAAAATCCAGCCCAATATTTCAGATCTTATATCACAAACCTGAAATGTTACGCTATTTCTCTATCCATAGATGCTGCCTGAGGTGTCTGAGTATATTCAGCATTTTCTGTTTTGATTTCAGGCTTCTAGCATTCACAATATTTTGTTGTAGCTCCACATGAGTAATGTTGAACATGTGTACCTGTTTTTTATGTGAATGAAGTACTGAAATATTTCCTACAGAAGTGTTCAGTAGGAATGGAGTTGAATTTAGTGGCTGCAGTGGTAGTTCTATCATCTTTATCATTGTTAACTGCCCGAACCAGGGCTTTGGTACCTTTAAGGATGAAGATCCCACTTATAAGAGCTACCAGTCAATTGGGGCAGGGGACAGGCACAGCTGGTACTGCAGTCATTTCCAAACAGCAAAGATGAAGAAGGTCCTGGAGTGGAGTTAAGTCTAAGGCTTACTGGGGCCAGTCAGGCAAGCCCCAGGAAGATGGTGGTGCAAGGCAGGGTGAGGTATTTCCAGCAGAGTGTCCAGTCAGGTGCTCTCTCATTCGGCTTCAGCCCATATGAAAACTATCAGCTTTTACTGAGCTTCTTCTGTGTATCAGTTGTTCTCTGGACAGGGAGACCATCCTTGAGCTTCTCCACCCCTGACTGAATCTCGGAGTAGGGAAGACAACAAGCACTCCACACCGCGTATTCATTCCTGATTCTATGGCAACCACCACACCACCCCTTCCACCCAGCCTTCTCTAAAGACAGAATTAAATTCTGCCTCTTGGATTGAGGAGCTATTTGCCCCAGCTGTTTCTGGGATGGAGATGGGAAAGTTGCACGGTCCGTTATCAAGGGTACGCAACTGATGAGGAGGGGTGAAGTTAAGGTTTGGGGCTTTACTGTTCAGTCAGGGGATGGTAGAGTTGGGCATTTCAGGGATGGGGAGTTGTTGGGCCATGGGGGTTTGTGCAAAACATTGCAGGTGGCTTAGAAAAGAGATTTTATACTCAGCAGCTGAAGAAAGATGGGGCAGAATCATTCAGATAACTATTCATTCTCCTAAATTGCAATGTAATCGTGTTGTAGGTACTATCTTGACACTTGCTAATTTCTCATGATGACAACATATTTTCAGGCATTATGAATACCACCAAGCAGATTCTGAAGAAAGTTTATTTATTATTATCACAAATAGGCTTATGTTAACACTGAAATGAAGTTACCGTGAAAATACCCTAGTCACCATACTCCGTCGCCTGTTCAGGTACACTGAAGGAGAATTTAGCATAGCCAATGCACCTAACCAGCACATCTTTTAGACTGTGTGAGCACACAGAGGAAACCCACACAGACATGGAGAACATGTAGACCCAAAAGACAGTAACCCAAGTCAGGTCCTTGGCACTGTGAGGCAACAGTACTAATTATTGTGCCAACATGCCACAGTTCAATTCATGATGCTACTGCAGCAAAATTTTGTGATGTTAGTACAAGAATCAAAAAATTTCATTTTAATTATTTACACCAATAGGTTTACACAATAAAATTAAGAAGAAAAAATATGAAGCATCTCATTTCTTTGTTTGAAAATGTGTAGAAAAATTATCGGAATGATTCTGCCCCATCTTCCTTCATCTGCTGAGTACAAAACATCTTTTCTAAGCTACCTGCAATGTTCTGCACAAACCCCCATGGCCCAACAAGCCCACTCCCCACCCTTGAAATGCCCAACTCTACCATCCCCTGACTGAACAGTAAAGCCCCAAACTTTAACTTCACCCCTCCTCATCAGTTGCATACTCTTGATAAGCAATCATGCAACTTTCCCATATCCATTCCAGAAGCAGCTGGGGCCTTGCCACACAAGGAGCATGACAGGCAAGCTGGGATCCAATGACTACCTTAAGCCTTTGGCTTCTGGCCAGCAGCTCGTGGCAGTGGAACTTCCACCCTTGGATCCTTGGTCCTATGGATGCTGAGGGGAGGGGCATCTGTGCAGACAAAGAACAGCTTCCCTTCAGTCATGTAATAGCCAATTGGCTGTTAATGGACTGGAGGCAGGATTTTCACCCGTCACATAGTAAGTTCAGTCTCAGCACACTGTTGGCCAGAGGTTGTCAGCTCTGCAGCATCAACAGCACCACCAGGTGATAGCCACTGCTAGCACTGAACTGTGGGTCCTGAAGGTGCAATCAGTGTTGGATTGTAACTTTAAGTATTTGATGGTCCTGGTAGTCATAGAACATAGAACAGTACAGCATAGAACAGGCCCTTCAGCCCTCGATGTTGTGCCGAGCTATGTCCAAACCCAAGATCAAGCTATCCCACTCCTTATCATTCTGGTGTGCTCCATGCACCTATCCAATAACCGCTTGAAAGTTCCCAAAGTGTCCGACTCCACTATCACAGCAGGCAGTGCATTCCACACCCCAACGATTCTCTGAGTAAAGAATCTACCATGTACATTCCTCCTATATCTCCCACCATGAACTTTATAGTGATGCCCTTTAGTGACAGCTACATCCACCCGAGGAAATAGTTTCTGCACACCCACTCTAACTATCCCCCTCATCATCTTATAAACCTCTAAGTCACCTCTCATCCTCCTCCGCTCTGAAGAGAAAAGCCCCTGCTCCCTCAACCTTTCCTCTTAAGATCTACCCTCCAAACCAGGCAGCATCCTGGTAAATCTCCTCTACACTTGCTCCAATGCTTCCACATCTTTCTTATAATGAGGTGACAGAACTGCACACAATATTCCAAATGTAGTCTCACCAAGATCCGGTATCGTTGCAGCATAACCCCATGGCTCTTAAACTCAAGCCCCCTATTAATAAACACTAAGACACTATAAGTCTTCTTCACGGCTCTATCCACTTGAGTGGCAACCTTCAGCTATCTGTGGATTTGAACTCCAAGATCTCTTTGTTCCTCCACATTCCTCAGGACCCTGCCTTTGACCCTGTAATCCGCATTCAAGTTTGTCCTACCAAAATGAATCATCTTGCACTTATCAGGGTTAATCGCCATCTGCCACTTTTCTGCCCCACTCTGCATCCTATCAACGTCTCTTTGCAGCCTACATGAGCTCTCCACCTCATCTATTACTCCACCAATCTTGGTGTCATCAGAAAATTTACTAACACACCTGTCAGTCCCCTCTTCCAAGTCACTGATAAAAATCACAAGTAGCAGAGGACCCAGCACTGACCCCTGTGATACACTGCTGGTAACTGGCCTCCAGTCTGAAAATTTTTCCTCCACCACCACCTTCTGTCTTCTATGAGACAGCCAGTTACTTATCCAATCGGCCAAATTTCCTTCTATCCCCCACCTCCTTACTTTCTTCATGAGCCTACCATAGGGAACTTTATCAAACACCTTACTAAAATCCATGTATATGACATCAACTGCACTACCTTCATCTACACACTTAGTTACCTCCTCAAATAATTCAATCAAATTTGTGAGGCAGGACTTACCCCTCACAAAACCGTGCTGACTATCCCGGAGTAAGTCCTATGGGATGTCAAGCTGGCAGGTTCCAGCAAGGGGTTGGGGCCAAGTTTTGAAAGGCCATGAGGAAGGGGAACCTGAAGGGCAGTACCACATTGGTTAGACCCTCCTATAGGTCTAATGGGACTATTAAGGAGGAACGCTCTTCCCTGCCTGCACAGGGAAACCTGCCAGTCTAAATGCTTAGCATAGGCCTCTCTTGCCACTAGTTAAATTCCAGTGCTGTACAATGAGGCCCTTAATTGGACATTACTGCAATTGTTTACTTCAAAGGTTACAAATGACTCTCTGGCAGACAATCTATCTGATGTCACCAATGCTGCTGATAAAACTGCAGTAAAGGAAGGGGTAGGCAGGTAGGCCCATACACTCAGCATAAGCAGACATCAATTTCAATGCACCAGTGCTGATTTTGGATGCTTGAGGAACAGGGTGTTTGAAGACCGTGACCTCCAATCCAGTACCAAGCTCATGGTTTATAGAACAGCCATGGTCCCTGCTCTTCTGAACAATGCACAACAGACACTACAAATCCCAAGAGAAATAGCACCAATGTTGCCTTCTCAAAACCCTGCAAATTCACCAGCAGGATAGGTGTACCAATGTGATCTTCCTCTCCCAGGCTAAAATCCCTAGTTTCAAGCCACTGCTGCAATGGGCCAGCTGCTTCGTACACACACCTCCTGAAACAGGTGCTCTACTCTGATCTCTGCAAAGGTAAGCAATCACTAGGAGGGCAAATGAAATGCTACAAGGACATTCTGAAAGCCTCCCTACATAAATGCAACATGCCTATCGACACATGGGAATTGCTTGCCTTAGCACACACAAACTAAATAAGAAGAATCCACAAATGCGCCAGTCACCTCACGCGTCACTGGGTGGAGGATGCGGAGGCCGAGTGTAAACAGCAGAATCCAGAGCGTCCCATCCATCTCGTCAAACCTACAGCAGTGTCTGCAGCTCCAGGATTGAATCATCCAGCCACCGCAGATCCCACCTCCCCGAGTGAAAGCAAGCCACCCATGAACCTGAGGGACTACCAAAAAGGACAGGGAGGCAGTAGCCTGGCTTCCTGCTGGATTTTACATGTCACCAACCACCACTCTTTTCCTCCCCTGCCCACCTCTAAATCCACTGGCAGGGAGTTTAGGATCCAGCCTTATGTTTGCAAGCAAGGAACCAGTATTGAAGAATTATATCAATCAACAATTCTTGAATATTAAGGCATCATCAGTTGAAATAAGTCTTCAGAGGCCAGTGTCCTTTCACTAGATTCCCTTCTATTTACAGGCTCCATTACAGGTCACAGAGTGCTTCAGGTTCAGAATCCAGAGTGCCAGGAGACCTCATACTCCTAGTTATGTATATCGAATATATATTGAGAACATTATTGCCTGCCCAATCAGGGACATCTTTTGTGGTCCAACCAAATAAAGAAAATGAAGTTAACTCAGAGACAAATAAAAATTGGCAGCTCCCGAAAGAAGAAGAGCTGCTTGAAACAAAAGACAAAGCATAAAGGAAGCTTAGAACATCAAATCAAATTGTTATTAATGAGGTCAATAATGCACTCAAATCTCTGCGGTGCCCAGCAGGCATGGAAGACATTGACAGTGTCCTTGGATGCCATAAGTTCCCTCTCTAGCCTGGCCACGAATATATCCGCAGTAGAGGGGCAGACAAGTTGGACACCCCCCTTGGGTGCCTGGACCTGTAAATGGTGCATTTGCTAGGCCCAGGAGCAGATTCACAAGGAGGTCCTTCTCCTTCCCTGCCCCTCCGTATTGGATGCTTGTAGATCAAGAGCGTGGGGCTGAAGTGCAAACAAAACATCAACAAAAGGTTTTTGAGAAAACTGAAAAGGGTGTGCAGCCTATAACATTTAACGTAGATATGGTCCACAGACTCCACAAAGTTGCAAACATGATATGCTTGGGAACCTGTGAACCAGAACAATCTGTGACTGTGCAGGACAGTTGTGTGCACCACCCTCCACCCCAGGTCCCAAGATAATGGGAGAGGATCCCTTTGCAGAGGGACCTCTACTGGGGGCCTCCACAGCCCAGCGGTAACAGAGCCCGCCAAGGTGTGTCCAGGCGACAGGCAAGGATGTAGTAGTAGAACGTGTGCAGTAGTAGCCCATTCAGGGAGTGGTAGCAAAGGGCACCGTGGGCATTTCCACGAGACGGCTCAAGTTGTGGGGAAGGGGGATCTAGGTTTGGGCCTGCCCAAACAGGAAGTTCATATTCCCTCCCATGTGGGGGGGCATATAAAATAGGGCAGGCATCCTTCTCCCCCCAACCCACCGTGCCCCCACCTACCCCCCCCCCCCCCCGCCTCCAAATCTCTTCTCCATATTACGGACAGCACTGAAATCCACAACCCACTTCCCACATTTAAATGAATAATCAATGGTCAATTAGGCTTGTTCTCAAGCCAATTGATCCGATATCATGCCAAACTTGGACTGCATTACTCCTATCTTTCTATTGTTGCACCCTTTTTAATGAGACAATCTGGCAGTAGAACTGATCCAAGCTGCATTCTTCATTGAGTAAATTACCTCCATCTCTCCTGACCACATAATGATAAACCAAAGATGTTACAGCAACCAACTAAAATGACAGGTAAACTTGGCCATTATCAACAAGAAAAACATACAAGTATTTGCTGCTGTCACAAGCATTGGGCATATCTGAAAGCCATATGATTGGTCTGCACCATAAAATGCATGGCAGCCAGGTGGGAGTAGGAAGCTCATTGTTTTTTAATTAAATGCCACCCCCCATCCCCACTTAGTTTGATTGTTCCTTCCCTTAAACCCACCCATCTCACCCTGCCTCACGGTCCCAGGCTTACCTATCCTTGGGATTTATTCAGCTTGATCTTCCTCTTCTAATGTCATTCTGGCAACTGGCACTACCAGGACTGATGGAGCTGCCAGTCAATCGGATTGACCAGCAACTCCAAAAGGGTGGACTTCTTCCCAACAAGGAGTGAGGAAGCCACTTGGCCCTTGTTAGTCCTACCAGCAACGCGGGGCAGGTCACCATGCTGACGTGATTTCCGTGGGAGTAGTGCCTTCCACCAGCTCCCACCTACACCAAATTATTCTGCCCAATATGTTTAAGCAATGGCTTTAAAGCATAAAAATGACCAATCGAAGGCACCAATAAGTAAGTCACCAAGTACTTCAAATAACTATTCATGACATTATTCCTTGGAGGGAATATACTCTTAACAAATGAAAAGATGTGCAAAAATGGTGCAGTGGTCTCCTTAACACAAGAAATAGGAATGCTAAATTGCTGGGCATGTTTCTACTACCAATATGGTCAGTTTATCCAAAAAATAAACTAAACACCACAAAAATTGATTGACAACATAAAAATGAATTTTTTTAAATTTAGCATTCCTGTATCAATTATTATTGCAGAAAGTGATCCAGTTATGAAATAGTGTTTGAATCAGGCAACAGCTACATTTTTATTTTCTCTTCTCATATAAATCTTACCATTAACAAACAATACTATTTGTATACACAAGCTGGATACAGCACGTTCAAGTCTAAATTTCAACAATTTGTCTGTCCATCTTGATCAATTATGTAGTACAAGATTTCACTGTACATTAATTCTGTCACTGTGTTTACAAAGGTCAAACTGCACAGTTTCTTAAATAAATCTCCAGAGACTTGCAGTCAAAACAATTTTCTCTCAAAATCAATCTGACCTAATCTTTGTAAACCAAATATTTTGCCAGATGTTCACCTTTAAACATTTATTTCAGGAAACAGTAAAATATTCTTTTCTGGAATAAGGAAGTATCAAAACTTTAATACAGATTAATTTTGAAGGTTTGGGTTATCACAATGCAGTTTCCAATGATATTAGAAGAACTGCAAAAAAGACATTTATAGTGAGTTTACAACCATCCGTGATTGGAAAATGGCATCAATTAAGGGCTGGATGTTATGCGTCCCTGCAAGGTCTGTTTTGATGTTTTGTAGAATAAGACAATACTAACCACCACTTTCCTGCTCACCTCCATTACATTGCAGGTGGGAGGGCACTGGAATTTGCAGTCCACACACCATATTTAAAAATCAAGAGTTATTCATCTTATTAAAGGTTGACCCAGATATTTTGCTGCCCATGCCATATAGTATAAAGGTTGAAATCCTTGAGCGTGCTAAAGGCCAGACAAATTTTCACCCTTGAAACTAATAACAGGTGCCGGAAAATTTCCTACTTGATCTGTGCCTCTGTCCACCCCACCCACCTCCCCCCCTAACCCCCCAACCCTCTGCCTACCTCAGAAGAAAGTGTCAGGAACTTGATTCTCATTGTGGGGGGCACAAGTCATAGAATCATAGAAATCGTACAGTGCAGAAGGAGGCCATTTGGCCCATCAAGTCTGCACCAACCACAATCCACCCAGGCCCTATCCCCATATTCCTACATATTTACCCACTAATCCCTCTAACCTATGCATCTCAGGACTCTAAGGGGCAATTTTTTAACATGGCCAATCAACCGACCTACACATCTTTGGACTGTGGGAGGAAACCGGAGCACCTGGAGGAAACCCACGCAGACATGAGGAGAATGTGCAAACTCCATACAGATAGTGATCCAAGCCAGGATTCGAACACAGGCCCCTGGAGCTGTGAAGCAGCAGTGCTAACCGCTGTGCTACTGTGCGACCACAGAGACTGGAGTTCAGCCAGCTGATCAGGGGAAATGTCTGAAGTTAGATGTAGGGGCTGCCTGGTGCCAAAGTGGGCTGCTTAAATGTCCCAACCCCCACTTCCTGCTCAAGATCAAACTTAGTTCAACCAGGAAGAAAGAAAAGGGTTTTTCCGCCAGCACCTTGGAAGGTGAGGTTGCAGATCTATTCTGCCGCACATCATGTAGATGGGGACTTGGATGAAGCAGCTCAGAAGAAAACGCAGGTGATAATACACACTGTGATGTTTGGGGCTTTGACTGGCCTGCCAATCAGCCTCTTGTCACTATTGAGGCCCTTGGAAGAGACCAGTTCCAATACAGCAGAGGTCAATGCGTAAAGCATTCGGTACAGACCAACCTGTGATGGAGTATCAGTAGGCTACTAGCTTCCATTGCAGCATAAGCAAAATTCTACCCATATCCCAGTGTTGCAATGCACATTCCAGTGGAGGTCATGACATCCATGATTGCTGCCATGCACGCTAAGACAACTGGCAACTAAGTGTGGATCTATACTGTAAGGGACATACAGGTTCTCACAGAAGTCCAGCGACATATGCTCTGGTAGATGATAAGGATTGTTGAGATACCACTCTCTGGAAGTGGCATTGGCTCAACTGATTGATCCTGTCCATCTTGCTTCAACTGCCAGTCCTTCAGTGCCTTTGCTGTTGAACCATTTCAGTATGTGTAGCAGCTGTCGGAGCTGTGGTCTTTCAGCTCTGACAGCTGCTACACATATTGAAATGGTTCAGTCCAAAGCCAAGCCCTAAAGTCCAGAGCTCCTGTGAGACTATCTGCAGTCAGCCCCACAGTCACAGGGTAGCATGCATCAGAACACAAGAACAGGCAAGGGCACACAAAAGGTCAGTGACTTATGAAATGTACAAGGAAAAATATTCATTGCTGTTTGTATAATTGAATTTGTTGTTGAACAAAGATGTTTTGTGAAGATTTTTGTTTGTAGCTTTTATTTTGTTGAATGTTGACTAAGGTGATATTGGGGAATCTGAAATGGTTTGAACAATGGGGGTAAGTCCATGTTGGGATATGAAAGTTGTTTCAAGTTCAATGGGCCAAGTGGCCTAATTCTGCTGCTATGTCTTATGATCTTATGGTTAATTGTGGTGGTCTGCCTTTTAATATATGCCACTCTAAAGTATCTGATGGGATAGCAGGAAGGAGCCACCCGATCAATGTCAACAGGATTTCCTCCAAGCCACCAACCTTTGGATCTCCTTGGATGCCTAAAGACAGAGGGTAGAGTCAACGGTTACAGATGAATACACTATAGGTATTGTTAGGTTAACACATTCACAAAGGTGAACTTGGTGAACTTGGTATACCTTTATAGAATGACAGCTCTTGCATTTTTTGTGCTTCTCCTCAGTGACATGAGTCCTTCTGGGGAGAAATACAAAAAATGTGTGAAGATCTATGTGCAGTTGATGGTGTGCTGCAACATTAGGAATCCTGCAATCCAGGAAAAATTAAACTTTTCTGCCTATTATGACAGACTGTCTAAATATTCTGAAAAATTAAAATGGTCCAAAGATTATAACTGATGGATTTCTGTCAGTTAATCCAGAATGATCTGAGATACAGTCATAATATTATAGGGGAGATAATGCTGCAATACAAGAGATTTAGTCAACTATAAAATTGAAGTGACATTTTTATAAGTTTTAAGTAGGAGAAAAATAAGCCCTTGAATAACTTTAAGAACACTTCTTTCAAACTAGCTCACAAAGGGTTTGAAATTTCATGAGAGCATGGATGTTATGCCAGGTAGAATTACCAGAAATACTGACAACAGTTTTTCACTTGAGGGATTCAGAAGCTGGGCCACTCAGCACAGACAATGCTGCTATGAAAGCTGAAATACATTGTCCAGTTAAATGTTTGATCAACGGTGACTTACAAGATTGCAAGATGGATGAAATATAATATTGCTGTTGTAGGTTAGGAAAAGTAGTGTTTTAATTCTTCTTAAAATGACCAATGTTTGATACAAATGCAACATAAATATTCCCAATTATTTGCAGCCTGAGTATTGATATTGTCTGGGCAAATGCTATGGACTGGAATGAGATGCTTCATTAACTGAATAGCTGTTAATGAAGCTGGACAGTTTAGAATTGTCAACAAACAGACCAACTCCTCAGTTTATGGTAGAAGGAAAATGATCGATGAAGCAATAGAAGTTGGTCGAGCTGAGGATGCTGCCCTGACCAACTCCTGCAGTGATGTCCTGAGGCTGCTGTAATTGGTCTAACAATCATAATTGTCTTTCAGTGCAACCAATATTACTTTAAATAGGATTAAAGATTGTTGATTACATATAAATAGGAAACAAATATTGTAAATTCAGTGCTCAGTTTTTTAATTTTAAGAGTGGTCTATATTCCCATTCCTAGAAGCAAATTTGTATTAAAAATTGGCTGATCTGCACTCCTTGTGAGTATAGCCTCCCAGAAATACATTTAATATACAACTGTACTGAACTTACATGAAAGGCAAACCCTTTATACTTTGTTATTGGCAAAGTGCTTGATAAAATAGCTATAAATTTCAATGGGGTCGTCAATGTAAAAAAAGGCAAAGTTTTCCATGAGTCAATCACAGATTCCATTTAGAATTATAAAAATTAATCTGCCAGGAAGCAATACACACATGCACAATACATCTTTGTCATTCAGCAGGCCACAATGGACAATAAATTATGGTTTAGTCATTCTACATCATATTCTACAGATACCAATTTTGTGCTCTGCAATTAATATCTGTTGCATGGCTGAATCTATACATTACAATGACACTTTGTTATAAGTACAATAAAGTGAATTTTACTTTAGTAAACAAATGGTCTATTCTTCCAATACTTTCGTGAACATTGTAATTAACTTGGAGGCAGCTATATGCTTGAAACTGAATGTTCTTGTCTGGCTAAAGAAATGTATTAACCGATCATTGGTACAAATTTATATTTTTCTTGCAACATAAGTCACTCAGTAGAAGATTTAACCTTTTTTTAATGTTTGAGCAATTATTTGTCTGCATGGTGGAGGTCAAATAATGAGAATTAGATTTTGTTTAAACTTGGCCAAAGATGACAATACTAAACTCTCCAATTCTGAAAGATTGCACAAAACCCAAGATAAAAGCATCTTACATTATACAAGTTATCATGTCTTATCTTGTCTGAATTGGCGAATGTGGACTGGGGGAGCGCGTTGGAAGGTAGGTCTGCTGAGGAGCAGTGGAGGATCTTTAAGGAGATCTTTCTTGGTGCTCAGCAGAAATTTATTCCGATGGTCAAAAAGGGCCGTAGGAGGAGAGGTAATAAGCCGTGGATAACGAAGGAGGTGAAGGAAAGTGTTAAATTAAAAGCGGAGGCGTTTAGAGTAGCTAAGAGTAGTGGGCGAGAAGAGGATTGGGAGAGGTTTAACTGTCAACAAAGATTGACAAAGAAGTTGATAAAGAAGGGTAGGAGAAACTATGAAGCTGGGCTAGCGCTTAATATAAAAAAGGATAGCAAGAGTTTTTATAAATATATAAAAAGGAAGAGGCTGGCTAGGGTGAACGTTGGTCCCTTAGAGGATGAGAAGGGGGACTTAGTGGTAGGGGATGGGGAAATGGCTGAGGTCTTGAATAACTTTTTTGTTTCGGTCTTCACGGAGGAGGACGTGAATAATTTGCCGGATGTTAGAGATGGAAAGGTGGTAGGACTGGAGGGTCTCGATGACATTACTGTTACTAGAGAGGTGGTGCTCGACAGACTGAAGGGGCTGATTGTGGACAAATCCCCAGGACCGGATGGAATGCATCCGAGGGTCCTGAAAGAAATGGCGGAGGTGATAGTGGATGCCTTGGTGGTTATTTTCCAGACGTTGCTGGATTCCGGGGAAGTGCCGGAAGAATGGAAAACGGCTAATGTTACGCCGTTGTTTAAGAAGGGTGCCAGGCAAAAGGCAGGGAATTATAGGCCTGTTAGTTTAACATCTGTTGTAGGTAAAATGTTAGAATCCGTCATCAAGGAGGAAATAGCGAGGCATCTTGAGGGGAACTGCTTGATAGAGCAGACACAGCACAGTTTCCTTAAAGGGAAGTCGTGTCTGACAAATTTACTGGAGTTCTATGAGGATGTGTCTAGAGCGGTGGATAGAGGAGAGCTGGTGGATGTGGTCTTTCTGGATTTTCAGAAGGCGTTTGACAAGGTACCTCACAAGAGGTTATTGCAGAAGGTAAGGGGGCATGGAGTTGGGGGTAGGGTGTTAGCGTGGATAGAGGACTGGTTGTCAAATAGGAGGCAGAGAGTGGGGGTCAATGGGTGCTATTCGGATTGGCGGATGGTGACTAGTGGAGTGCCCCAGGGTTCGGTGCTGGGGCCTCAGCTATTTACCATTTATATAGATGATCTGGAGGAGGGAACCGAGTGTAGGGTGTCGAAATTTACTGATGACACCAAAATTGGTGGAAAGGCAAATTGTGCGGAGGGTGGGGAGAGTCTACAGAAGGATCCAGATAGGCTGGGCGAATGGGCCAGGAAATGGCAAATGGAATTTAATGTTGGCAAGTGCGAGGTGGTCCACTTTGGTAGGAATAATGGTAGGAAGGATTATTACTTACGTGGAGAAAAACTGCAGCAGGCGACGGTGCAGAGGGACCTCGGGGTCCTTGTGCATGAGTCGCAAAAACCCAGCTTGCAGGTGCAGCAGGTGGTCAGGAAGGCGAATGGGATGCTGGCCTTCATCGCGAGGGGGATTGAATATAAAAGTAGGGAGGTCTTGCTGCGGCTGTATAGGGCATTGGTGAGGCCGCAGCTGGAGTGCTGTGTGCAGTTTTGGGCGCCGTACTTACGCAAGGATATTTTGGCCTTGGAGGGAGTGCAGAGGAGGTTTACTAGGCTGATGCCGGAGTTGAGGGGGTTGAGCTATGAGGAGAGGCTGAATAAATTAGGCTTGTACTCATTAGAGTTTAGAAGAATGAGGGGAGATCTCATTGAGACGTATAAGATGATGAATGGGATGGATAGGATAGAGGTGGAGAGACTCTTCCCGCTCAGAAAGGACAGTAGGACTAGGGGGCACAGCCTCAAGATAAAGGGGGGGCGGTTTAGAACGGAGTTGAGGAGGAACTTCTTCACTCAAAGGGTGGTGAATCTCTGGAATTCTCTGCCCGTTGAAGTGGTGGAGGCTACCTCGCTAAATATTTTTAAGACGCGGGTTGATGGGTTTTTGATAAGCGAGGGGATTAAGGGTTATGGGGAGAGGGCAGGAATGTGGAGCTGAGCCAAGACAGATCAGCCATGATCTTATTGAATGGCGGGGCAGGCTCGAAGGGCTAGTTGGCCTACTCCTGCTCCTATTTCTTATGTTCTTATGTTCTTATCTACAGTCACACTTCAAGTACAGAATTAGTTCTGTTTATATGCAGAGCATTTGAGCTGTTCATATATAATTCAGACTTTTAAATCCTGTGTGACCTAAGTTACCACAACTCGTTCAGATACTTAAAATCCATCTACGGGCTGGATTTAACACAGCCCATCATGGTGGGATACATGGCAGCTTTGGTCTTGAGTCCTGTGCTGTGGATAAAGGGGAACTGGTGGGCCTACTATACTCCAATTTGCAGAAGGCATTTGAAAAACTGCCCCTCAAAGGTCATTGCATGAACAAAAGCTCATGGTATAGGGGGTAATGTATTGGTATGTGCTCAAGATTGGCTAGCTAACAGGAAACAGAGTTGGCATAAATGGGTCCTTTTCTAGTTGGCGAGATGTGATGTGTACCACAGGAATGAGTGCTGGGATCTCATCTCATTACAATTTACATAAATGACTTGGATGAAGGAACCAAAGGTATGGTTACTAAATTTGCTGACAACAAAGAAAGGTAGTAAAGTAAATTGTGAAGCTCACTTGAGGAGGCTACAAAAGGATATAAGTTAAGTGAGTGGTCAAAAATCTGGCAAATGGAGTATTATGTAGGTAAATGTTAATTTGTTCATTTTGGGGAAAAGTAAAAAAACTTATTATCTAAATTAGTTCCTCTGTCGGATAGTCCATCTCCATCTTCAGTTGTGAAATGGTACCCTCAGAATTCTTTCTAAAGTCTCCAATTGTATATCTTTTTATTTATTAATTCCTTTGTTTATTCTAGATATTATTATTTTCTGCATTTTCTTTGGCAGAGATATATGGCAAATTGGCTTCCTTAGTATCAAGATTAGTTGTAATTATGGTTTTAGTGATTATTGTGGCAGTTATGCTGTTGCAAAATTGATCGTACTTTACTCCAACTTTACTTTAATTTACACCAACTATGAATGGAAGTGTTTCTCCGGGTATCTATGTCTGTGCATGCTGTATAGGTTTATTATCCCAGCAATTCCTTTGGAATGATGGTGCACTGTCATCAAACAGCCTTACTTCCCCCATTTGTCGTTTTCTTTTGTCTGTGGTAATATATTACTTTTGTCTCTCAATCTCTATCTTGAGATCACATATGTCTGCTGATTGATCTACCTGTTTCCTCTCATAGAAAATGGGCTGCTGTTGACCAGCTTGCACTTTATGCTTAACTAGTTTCAGCAACTCAAGAACAGACACCAGGTCAGTCAAACTTTCTTGCAACTGTCTGTGCACCTGTTCATTTTCCTCATTCACATCATTGTCCAGTAACATGTTCCCCTTCTCTGCCTTTGCCAATTTCCCATTGTACTCATCTGCCTCTATTCATGTCCTCGTTATCTGAGATTTGCAACTATCCACCAGCTCTTCGTAGCGTTTGATCAAGACCTTTGGATACTGCATCTCAGACTGAGCAAATTTCAACTCCTCCCTCTGAACCTGTGCCAATTTGAGTGGATTAAATCTATACGGATATTGCTTAATTGGAACAGCATTTTCTACAACTATATCATGAATAATTACAAAGAACAATACAGCACAGGAACATGCCCTTCTGCCCTCCAAGCCTGCACCAATCACTTTGTGCTATCCACACCAATCACTTGTATCCCTCTATTTCTCACCTGTTCATGCGCTATCCGGATAAGTCTTAAAGTTGGTACTTCCTAGTTTTTTCCCATACATAGTTTCATGTGATTGTAATAACTCTTTCAGGTCATTTTGATTTTCCTCTGAAAGGTAACTCAGTAATTTATTCCAATTTCTGATTACTCTCTCATTGTCCAATCTAATTTGAGAAATATCAAATTCAGAATCATCTGGATTTATTTCTTCACCTTCTGTTGTAACAATTAACACATCTCATTTCTGCTTTTCTTCCCTACCAAAATGCCGTTCGAGCATGTTAACATGACACAGTCTAAGTTTTCCTTCTATCTGGCATTCTTATCAAATAATTCACCTCACTCAATTTCCTTTCGATTTGATAAGGCCCACTAAACCTTGCTTTTAATGATTCACCTATTATTGATAATAACACTAATACTTTTCCCCGCACTAGCAAAACTACAAATTTTTGATCTCTTATCCACTTCTTTTTTCATCACATGCTGCATCACTTTTAAAGGTTGTCCAGCCAACTCAACAGCCCTAGTTAATCTCTCCCTCAGGTTTGACAGTCTAACAATGTGGTCTCAGGACACTGACTCACCAATTTCTCCTTGCTCAATTTAAGTGGTCCTCTTACCTCATGACCAAAACTTAATTCAAATAGACTGAATTTTGTTGATTTATTAGGTGCATTATGAATTGCAGAAAGTACAAGTAGAATTCCTTATCTCAAACTTCTGGATAATCCTGACTATAGGCTTTCTTTCAACATGATTTTTAAAGTTTGATTCCACTGCTCGAACACTCCCTGTGATTCTGAATGATACACAGCTGATTTAAATTGCTTTACTCCCAAGCTATCCATAACTTCCCTACATAACTCTGATGTAATATTTGTGATTAGTGTATTAGCGATATTAGTGTATCTTTAAGAGTTTTTCTTTAATTCATGCTCACAGCCTTAGGTAATGTCATTGTTAGGAGTAGGAAAAAAACTGTGGGTAGGTCAGGTGACAGGAGTTCATTTTCAGTTTCATTTTGGGAAGATGGAGTGTTAGCAGATCAAGCTGAATAAGAATTCTCCCTCTCTCTCCCGCTTTTTTTACTCTTTGGAAATTCTGTTGCTTTTCCTGAAGGGTGAAAATCTGCTGATGTTGGAGGCTGGACCAGAGTCTCTCCGGTATTTTGGGAAGCTGCCTTGTCTTCAAACTGTTCGGAATGAATCCAGAGAACTGTAGATTTCAACCAAAGAGTTAGGAGTCAGGAGGTAATGCTGCAACATCTAACCCTAACCAACCAATGCTGCAACATCCAACCCCTAACTTGTTGGCTGTTAATTGGCCAGTCCTGAGAATATTTTGTTTGCAACCCCACTCATCACTCATGCAGCCATGTCAAAATTTATGGCCCCAACGTCAAGACTTGTTTGTTAACAAAGAACAAAATCAGCCCGGGAAACAGGCCCTTCAGCCCAACGAGCCCGCGCCGCCATCTCAATACCACCAGTCCACCTCTCTACCCATGACCCCTATCTAATGTTTTAAGGCCATTCAGATTGAGGGAAACTGATTTAGGGACAATTTATTCCTGCCAATCAGCCTAACAGCACATCTTTGGGGTGTGGGAGGAAACCGGAGCACCCGGAGAAAACGCACGCAAGCGCGGGGAGAATGCGCAAACTCCCACAGACGCCGGCCCAAATCCATGCATCTGCACAGCAATCAGCGATAGTCACTGAGCTGTCGTCTTGCCCAGTATCTGGTCCAGTTTAGGCACACACTAACGACATGAAGCACTAGGCCAATCTCGAACAACCAAGAGCAGCCCCAGTACAACCCATCGCGTATATGCCCCTCGTTGGACACGAGGTGGACCGACTTAAAACCTGTGAATGAAAAGAGAAAAAACACTATTATCATATTATACCCATTTACATTACCAGGGACACCCCAATGCTAATGACCCTTATTTATAAGGTTCTCCTATATCCACCCATCTCCAACTCAGTCATGTGCCTGTCTAAGTTACTCTTAAAGGACTCTAGTGTGTTTGCCTCCACCACCTTACTTGGCAGAGCATTCCATACCCCCACTACCCTCTGTGTGAAAAACCTCCCTCTAATATCTGTGTTGTACCACTACCCCCTCACCTTAAGTCCATGGTCCCTTGTCCTACGTGTCTCTATCATAGGAAATAGCTTACCTCTGTTTACTCTATCTATACCCTTCATAATCTTATATACCTCTATTAGATCCCCCCTCAGTCGGCGTCTTTCAAGGGAAAAGAGCCCCAATTTCTTCAATCTTTCCTCATACCCCAGTCCTTCCATACCAGGCAACATCCTGGTAAATCTCCTCTGCACTCTCTCCAAGTCCTTCCAGTAGTAAGGTGACCAGAACTGTACGCAGTACTCCAAATGCAGCCTAACCAACGTTCTGTACAACTGTAACATTAGACTCCAGCTCTTATATTCTATACCCCTTCCTATAAAGGGTAACATACCATAGGCTTTCTTCACCACACTCTCCACTTGCACTGCCACCTTCAAAGACTTGTGCACTTGCACTCCCAGGTCTCGCTGTGACTCTTACGGGCTTACCCTTTATCATATAACTTCCCCCTACATTATTCCGGCCAAAATGCATCACCTTACATTTATCCGGATTAAACTCCATTTGCCACGTATCTGCCCAATCAACCAGCCTATCAATATCCTGCTGTATTGCCAGACACTGCTCCTCACTGCCCGCCAATCCAGCCATCTTGGTGTCATCAGCAAATTTGCTGATCACACCACCTACTCCCTCTTCCAAATCATTTATATACACTACAAAGAGAAGAGGTCCCAGTACCGAGCCCTGCTGCACAACACTAGTGACAGACCTCCAGCTAGAAAAAGACCCCTCCACAACTACTCTCTGACTCCTCTTTGCAAGCCAGTTCTCTACCCATCTAGATACCTGACCACATATCCCATGAGCTTTAATCTTCTGTACCAACCTACCATGAGGGACTTTGTCAAACGCCTTACTGAAATCCATATAGACGACATCAACGGCTCGTCCTTCGTCAACCATTTTTGTCACCTTCTCAAAGAATTCTACCAGATTCGTAAGGCAAGACTTCCCCTTGACAAAGCGATGCTGCGTATCCTTAATCAGATCGCAACGCTCCAAGTGCGCATACATCCTATCCCTAAATTGCTGTTAAATTTCGTGACTGCAGTTTATACTATCACCAAGATGCTATGCAATGATTTGGTAAAGGCTTCCTCAACAGTAGCTTTCAAACCGTGACCTCTGCTACCTAGAAAAACAAGGGCAAAAGGTGCTTGGGAATATCACCACCTGCAGGCTCCTTTCCAAATCACATATTATCCTGACCTGGGTCGCTGGGTCAAAATCCTGGAGCTTCACAACAACCAGCACTATGAACATACCTACACCACATGAACTGCAGCAGTTCAATAAGATGGCTTAGTATTATGGTCCAAAGGGCAATTAAAGATGGCCTAAATGCTGGCCTAGGCAATGAGGACCAAATCTTTTAAGCAAATTAAAATGTTGTGTGTTTAGTGTATGCTATGTTTAAATACAACAGCTTCCAGAAATAAATTAAGACATTTGATATATTTTTGTCTTAAACAGCAGAAGTAATCTAATTCTGCAATATTTTGAGCTATTCATGTTAGAATGGACTTCAGTACAATGTTTCAAAACTGGCAACCTCTGGATTGAGACCATACTGGATTTCAGATCTTGCCAGATTTCAAGTTGGGAGGTTTGGACCAAACCATGTTGATGAGGTCAAGGGTAACTTAAGCACAGGAACTGACCAATATGCAAGTGGCGGAGTGGATAACTAATCTCGAGCCACATTATGTCAGTACAATGACTAACCAAATTCTCCAAGTAAGTTTTTTAAAACAATGTACTCATGCATGGCACATTCTTAAAATGTCCAGTTTTCAGATAACTGGTTTTTAGACAGCTAAAATGGAGACATTTTATTTATACTTGTTTATCAGTGAGAATATTCTTTTGCAATTAATTTTTTTGTAATTTGTATGACAGTATGGCCACCACAGTATAGTATAGAAGAGATCTAACATATTACTTTGATATCTATTAAAGGAGTTTCTGTTCAAACAGAGTTCATCCTGGACCTATCAAAATGCTTTATGAATCTTGAACCATGAGGCTTAGTTACTCTTTAAGGAAGCAGTCTACTTCATGCCTGCACATAACAGCATTGTGCGCTAACAATTAAAGTAATTGTATTTGAAAGTTTTTTCTTTAGCCCTTCTGGACATTTTTGAAATTGTAGCTGGGGCCTCGTGGTGTGAACTGGCAGAAAATCTGAAGATGGAAGAGGGGATGTCATGCCCATTGCCTTTCCGACACCCTGACATTTTGCCAGTGGAGGGGAAGGTGGCAGCAGGCACTTCTGCTCAAATTCCCCATAAGTGGCCAATTAACATGCAAACATACAAAATGGAAACAGGTAAAGGCCACTTGGCCCCTTGATTTAATAAGATCATGGCTGACCTAATTGTAACATTAACTCCATATTCTCACCTATCCTTTCACCCCTTCCCTTATCAAGAATATATCTGGCTCTGCCTTAAAAATATTCAAAGGCTCTGCTTCCACTGCCTTTTGAGGAAAAAAGTTCCGAAGTCTCTCAATCCTCAGAGAGAAAAGTAATTTTTCTCATCTGTCTTAAATGAGCAGCCACTTATATTTAAACAGTGACCACTAGTTCCAGATTCTAAGCAATTAAAGGTCTCTTCCCGCTGCTGCTGGCATTTCACTTTCATTTGGTGAGCCCTTTTCCACTTGGGAAGACCACCACTTTGGCGGCCTCACTGAGGGCTCATGAACTGGCCCTCTGAATTGGAAGTCTCTGCCTCCCGAAAGGGTCCATGACCACCCCTGCAGCAAGAGCAGCCCCTCCCTGCCACCACCAAATACCAGCACTCGCCTTGCCGGGGTCTGCCTGACTGACATTCATGACCCTACCCCCACTTACCTTGGTTTGAGGGTAATGTCCACGCTCCTTATGCAGGCTGAGTGTAGTTTCAGTAATGCTGCTGAGAATGAACGGCTGCTGGACTGCTAATTTGTAGAAGATTCTTGCAGGTAGGATCTCCCTTAAAAGGTTGGGAACCCTGCTAGCAACTGATTAGGTACCTGATGGACGTCAAATCTGGTAGATGCTCCTAGCAATAACCAAAGTGGGATCACCCTCTTAAATGGGGTCACAATGGCTGTGACAAAATCCTGACCTACATGTGTATTCTTTATTGTACAATAAATAATTTTGAAGACCTAAAATAATTGTAGCGAAATATTACTAAAATGGAAGAATGAACTAAAATCTGGTAAGTGGAATTCAATGCAAGTGTAAGGTGATGCTTTTGTTGTTGACTATGTGATCCAGGAATTGAGTGGGCATTTGGAAAATGCAGTCAGCTGAAGCAGAATAAGCCAAAATGGGTATTAAATGTGGTTCAGGGTGAGGAGTCTTGATTGAAGGGAAGCTGCCTGAATCTACTATTAGTGTCTAATTTCAAAAACATTGTGCTCTTTGGGAGTTTAGTCAGGATCTTGTCCACTAAGGATGTGGGATGAACCTCTCAGGCTATGGTCATGTTAACCTGCGCTAGGTCAATACAAATACAAGGGGACCTATTTAGTTTTGGGATTGGGACCATCCCAGTGTACCATGCAGTAGACTGTGTCACTGGGGAAATGACTTCAGTGTCCTATCTTGGCCAGTTGCTGCTGGTACTTTCTTCACGAGATGTTGGGAGATTTTTTGTGGACTGAAAAGGCACACTCATTTCACATTATCATTCAGCATGATCCTGTGCGCATTTTTCTGATGGCCCATACCTGTAAAGAGCTTCGGCAACTCACTTTTATATTTGTAGTCCTGATTGTGGACATTGAACAGGATTGCTTGGACTATTTTGTCCTTGTACCTCCAAGTCAACTGCAGAGTGCTTTTTACTGGAAGTCTCAATCCTCCAGCTGCATACAGAAACATTGTAGGAGGCGTCAGCCATGGTTCTTTGTCTGACAGGATGGTAATACCAGCACCTGAATCTATTTTGAGATTTGTCAGATGGTCATTGACAAAAATGTCTGCATTCCAGAATAAGAAATCACAATCCTTGACCTCACTCAAGAAGTATGGCTGTGTGTCTTCTGGATTTTTGGTCTTAACTTCAGGGATTACTCTTGGGCCTTCTGTGTGTTTCTGGGATTTTGACTTGAACAGTTTACCACAGTGTCCCATTTGTTACAGTGGAAACATTAGGCTGTATTTGCAGAATACTGATCCTTCTTGTGAGGGCATTTTGCAATGCAACAGTGGAAAAGGTCATTCTGCTGGGTGGTTCAAATTGCTTTCCCTAACTTGAACTGTGTCTTTGTGTCCTGATAAGCTGAACTGAGGGTTGGCTTTTGCCCCATGATTTATTCTCTCCACTTAAGATTGTCATGTGCTATTCGCGGAGATCAGAGAGCCGAACTATCTGGATTGCTTTGTTTAGGGTTAGATCTTCTTTAAACTTTATGTCTGCAGATATTTTTGTTTAATCTGAAGGAATGTTATATGTCAGGAAGCTCAAAGTTCCTAATTTTGACTGTCCTGAGCCTTGAGTCAGTTCAAATTGAGTTGCAAGTATTGAATTGTGATCCACAGAGGGAACAGCAAAGGAGTCCTGGTGATTGCACAAATTGATAATATCGCGAAAGCAAATTAAGGTCATTTGGCGGATCACTGATGTCTCCCTGGAACTCTTCCTCCAGATTGTATGGGCAAGGAGGAAAGTTCTGATCCCTCAGGGCAGTATGAGGGGAACAAAATAGACACAGATCTATGCACATGAGAGCATGAGTCCAAATACTCATCTGTGACATTGCTTGCCGGGTTTCCAGAAAGCTGTGTTGTTTGCCTGGTGTCAGCGTTTGGGACATTTGCTCAGGGTTGGAGAAGCTGCAGACGTGTGTACTTGGATTTCTAAAAGATATTTGATAAAGTGCCACATCTCAAGTTACTACACAAAATAAGATCTCATGGTGCAGAGGGTGACATATTAGCAGGAACAGGAGATTGACTCACAAACAGGAAACACAGATGGGATAAATGGATCATTTTCAGGTTGCCAAGCTATAACTAATGGAGTGCCACATGGATCAGTGCTGGGGCCCCAACTGTTTACAATTTGTATCAATGACTTGGATGGGTGTATAGTAGATGGACTTCCTGATGACACCAAGATAGGTAGGAAAGTAAGTCATTAAGAGCAGGTAAAGAGTCTATAAAATGATATAGATAGGTTAAGTGAGTGGCAAATATTTGGAAGATGGAGTATAATATGGAAAAATGTGAACTTATCCACTTTACAGGAAGAGTAGAAAATCAGTATACTATTTAAATGGGGGGAGATTGTTGAACTCGGTGGTATATGTGTGTCCTGGTACATGAATTATATTAGGTTAGTATGGAGGTACAAGTGAATAGAAATGTAAATAGAATGTTGGCATTTATTGCAAGGTGAGTGGAATATAAAAGTAGAAAAGTTTTGTTGCAACTGTAGACGGCCTTGGCAAGACCGCATCTAAAATACTATGATCTCACACAAGGTTCACTTGACTCACTCCTGGAAAGAAGTGCTTAGTTTATAAAGAAAAGTTAGGCCTTATACTCATTAACATTTATAAAAATGAGGGGTGATCTTATTGAAATGTTTAAGAACCTGAGGGAACTTGGAAGGGTGGATAATGGGAGGCTATTCTCTTTTATAGGGGAAACTGGAACTAAGGGACACAGTTTGAAAAATAGTGGTCTTCCATTTAAGACAGAGAGTAGGAGTTTTTTTTCTCTTAGAGGATATGTGGAATTCTCTTCCCCTGAAAACAGTAACAGCATGATTGTTGAATTTATTCAAGACTGAGTTAGATAAATTCTTAATAGACAAAGGAGTCAAGGCGTTGGGGGCAGACAGGAAAAGAGCCATGATCTTACCGAATGGTGGAACAGGCTCAAAGAGCCGAATGCCCTTCGCCTGCTCCTAACTCTGTTGTTCCTGTGTTTCTTACACTCTTAACTTTTAAGATAGACTGGAAAATAACTAGAAATTAATATATAATTCCTGTTGATTTACATTTCTTTATCAACAATCTGCTTTTTTATCAATAAACTTTAATTGTAAGCTCAACTAATGTACTATAATTAGTAATACTGTTGTTCTGTAAATCAGATAAAGGGGAGTAAATTATTCATAAACCACAACAAAATAGAAATATATTATTTTAATATGAATCATTTTTCCCGATACCCCATGGCCAAGAAATCAAACAAAATATGTTGCACTTGCCTATCTTATCTCAACACCATGAACAGTACTTGCAATGTCTTCAAACCTAAGGTAAGCAAAACTTCAGTTTTCAGCACCATCTACACCACATTGAGGGCATGCTTCAACTAAATTTTGGCTCATACCATTGGGCAAATTATATGAAGGCGCACAGCCAGTGGAGAACCTCACAATCTTCTGACAATAAATCAAAACAATTCAATCATGTTCACAACTATTTTCCATTCACATCAATGGAAAATCATAGACAATAACTGCACATTTTTTATAATCATTGCTGGCAATTAAGGCTCCTCATTAGTAGAATGTAAATTTAAAAATTGGCCTTCATATACACTATGAAAATAAATGTTTATGAGCTAGACAAAGCAATAAAACTACGTAATACCTGGATATAATTAGGAAATCACCCAACAAATTCTTCCTCTTAGTTCCGAGCATCTTTGTACTCATGCTAGAATTTTGTTCTCTTTCCGCAGAGTGAAAATTGATACAGCGTAGTCACTGAACTAATTTGCCCTTTCCTTATTGACCATTGCAGCCAAAACAGTGGACAGATAATATGTGTCAACTGGGGCTCAGTGGTAACACTCAACTCTGAATCAGATATTCCAGTGCAGTAGAGTGAGTGTTGCACTGTCATGGGTGCTGCCTTTCAGGTGAGATGTCAAACCAAGGCACTGTCTTCCCTCTCAGGTAGATGTGAAAGGTCCTGTGCTACTCTTCCTTTGAACAGTAAGAGAATTTTACAGCATTCAAATATCTTGAGCTTGTGAAAAGCATTACAGGAAAGTAAATCTTGAAATCATTTATGCAATGCAAAAACAGGACAAAATACGAGCAGTACAAGGAAACTTAAAACATGTCAATAGGAGGAATTTAGTGTAACTAATATAGCAAAGGAGAATTATTTTCTCCATTGGTGTCTAAAGAAAATAATTCTCCTTGACCTAATTATTCTCATTCCAATGTATTAAATGGCAGAGAATATGTCACCTGATTATAATAATTCCACAAAGCTCTCTAGATTCAGGAAACTTCAGAGTATTTAAGGGTTATGATGACCACAATGACCACGGGGGATTAAGGGATCAACCATGGATTCCGCAGAGTATAAGCTGCCTTACATAGAGGTTCGTCCAATGGGAAGCAGCCAACAGGGGGCTTTAAGCCTGTAATTTTACGTGGACCAGAGTTGTAGGTCCCAGGGTGAAGACAATCTGACTAAGCTGTGGGTACAGATTTTTCCTTTGGTGACAATAAAGGGTGTTGGTGACAGGGAAATGGCATTTGGCTGAATTACTACTTGGCAATAAAGAGAAAAAAATTCCTTATTTACCATCTTTTCTTCCAGACACTCTCCAAATGTCGAGAATTTATCCGGCAAGAAAAAGTCACTATGGCTTTTTTCAGGAACTTGAGCCATATGACACCAGTGGGAAAGACTATGCCCAATATACTAAGTGCGTGCATTACTTCTTCCATGTTAACAACATTGAAGGAGATGAAAAGCAAAAAGCAATATTGCAAATAGCATACAGGGCCTGACTTTCAGTGTGATAAGAAGTCTGACTTATCCGGATGCCCTGACTCAAAAACGCTTAATGACTGGTAGACCTTGTAGCAAGCCACTATGACCTAAAGTCCATGATTATTCTCCAGTGATGTTGCTTCAACATGGATGGGAGAAGGCCTTGGGAAATTGTCACTGAGTTCTTGACTAGTTTACAGAAATTAGCTAAACACTGCAAATTTGGACCGCCTCTGAATGAAATGTTTTGGGATAGATTAGTATGTGGCACAAGTGACTTAACCATCCAAGAAAAGCTGTTGGCAGAACCCAAAGTGGACTTTAAAATAGCCATTGAAGTAGCCTTGTCAACTGAGAATGCAGTGAAAGGGGCTCAGGAGTCACAAGAGCATCAGGCAACAATGCTTTTCAATTAAGGAGAGGGACCTTATGCAATCAGTGCTCAATGGAGAGTGTTTGTGTCAGTGAGGGTCTCATTCCATAAAGGAAACCTTAAGATATTCAAGGAACTGCAATACCAACTCCAAGACTATTAAAGAACATACTCCACAAGGGTGTGGTTGCCAGTTGACAGATGACTGCAAGCACTATCAAAGGACACAGCCAGGTGATATTTCAGAAACAGGCAAGACATGTGCTGAACGGGAAAAGCCAAGTTTCATACTTGAGTGTACCATGCAATATCCGCCCTTCCAGGAACAGGGGCACTACAATTGGATTGTATTGTAACAACAAAGATTTCCCCAATAATGGTGGAATTACTAGTAAATTGCCATCATTTGAAAATGCAGGTGGACACAGGAGCTGTAGCGTCTGCTAGTGGAGAACAGACATACAAGCACCTCCAATCAGGCACCCAACTCCTGACGTTGGAAGATACAAAGATCAAACTAGTCACTTACACACAGGAGCCTTTACAAATAAAAGACACAACAGTGGCCCCAGTGGCTTATAGACAGCAATCAACTTGTGTCCCACTTATTGTTATATGGTGGTGGGGCCAAAGCCTTATGGGGAGAGATTCCAGGTTGGAAAACTTCAAGCTAGACATGGAAGACCGTACAACGTTATTAGTAGATACCATGGAATTTTTGGGGAATGCCTGGGTAAAATAGAAGCAGACTTGAAAATCGAGTTGGAGAGAAATTTGGCTACACAGTGACAGGGGTATAATCAGTGGCAGAGGGCACAGCTTGTGGGGCACCTGTGTGGAGAATGATCATAGAGGAGGTGCTGTTGCCTATCTTTACTGATTGCAGTCTGTGGGTTAGGAAGTTCAGGATCCAATCACAGAGGGAGGAGTCGAGCCCCAGGCCATGGAGTATGGAGATGAGTTTCATAGGAATAATGGTGTTGAAGACTGAGCTGCAGTCAATAAATAGGAGTCTGAAATAGGTGTCTTTGTTATCAAGGTTGAGTGCACAGTTGGGAGATGGTGTCTGCTGTGGACCTGTTGTGGCGGTAGGCGAACTGTAGTGGAACAGGCAATCAGGAGGCTGGAATGCCATATCTAACTTTTTGAAGCACTTCATAATGATAGATGTTGAGCCACCAGGTGATAGTCATTAAGGCACGCTGCTTGGCTTTTCTTTGGTACCGGGATGATGATCATCTTCTTGAAGCAGGTAGGGACATCAGCTTGTTGTAAAGAGAGGCTGGAGATGTCTGCAAATACCCACAGCAGCAGTATTGCGCAGGATCTGAGTGTTTGTCTGGTTACCCTATCCAGAAAGAAATCTCACAACACCAGCTTAAAGTCCAACAAGCCACCTGACGAAGGAACGTTTTCCAAAAGCTTGGGGCATTTGTTACAAATAAACTTGTTGGACTTTAAGTGTTGTGAGATTTCTCTCTGTTTTACCCCAGTCCAATGCCAGCATCTCTACATCACACCCTAGCCAGGCCAGTCGCTTTTCTTGGGTTGATCTTTGAGAAGCCTGCTCTGACATGTGCAATATTGACCGCAGATACAGGTTCGTCCAAGGCTTTCGGGGTGGATGGCGTGCTCTCGCGGACCTCTTGTTCAAAACGGGCATAGAATGCATTGAGCTCATCAGGGAGGAGGGCGTCAGTGCCAGCAATTTTACATGCCTTCACCTTGTAGCTTGTTATGTCTTGCAGATCTTGCCATGGTCGGCAGGGATCCATGTGGCTAGTCTAGGACTCTAGCTTGATCCAGTACTGGCTTTTGGCATCTTTGATGGCTCTCCTTAGATCACATCTGGCTTTTCTGTATGGGTCAGGTCACCTGACTTGAATGCCTCAGACCTAGACTTCAGCAACAGCGGATATCTCTGTTCATCCCTGGTTTCTGATTGGGAAGCATGCGGATTTGCTTGTTTGGCACACAATCTTCTACACACTTACCAATTAAGTCAGTTACTGTAGTGGCATACTCATTCAGGCTGGTCACATAGTTTTAGATACTGAACAGTCCACTGACTCTAGTCCCGGAGGAGATCGTCTGATTCCTCAGATCAATGTTGCATGACTTTCTTTGACGGATTCTATCACTTCAGGTTTTGCTTGTAAGCCAAAAGCAGGAGCACAGCCTTGTGGTCTGATTTGCCAAAGTTTGGGTGGGCGATAGGGTGGAAGGCATGTTTGATATTTGTGTGCCAGTGGTCTAGGATGTTTGGGCCTCTGGTGGAACAGGAAACGTGTTGGTGGTATCTTTGTAGGAGCTTGACCTGATTGAAGTCCCTGCCACAATGAACAAGGCCTCAGGATGTTTAGTCTCAAGGCTATTTGTGGTGGTGTATATTGTATCCAGCATTATCTTCACCTCCGCATAGGGTGGGATATGGACTGCCATCGGGATAATGGAGGTGAACTCCTGCAGAAGGGGCAGCATTTTAATGTCAGATATTCTAGGACTAGGGAGCAGATGTAGTGTTGCTACATCTACATGATGTTGATTAGGGCTGCATATAAGGTTCGCTGATCTCCAATCATTAATAGAAATATCAGCCAGAATTTTCTGGCCATTCATACTGGCGGGATTCACTGGTCCAGTTGCACTGAACAGAGGTTTGGCTGAGCACTAAATTCTCCATCCTCACTTGCAGCAGCAGCAGGATGTGAATGGCTGGAAAATTCTGGCAATCTTTTCACTCGAAAAGAAGTGCTTTGCTGAGCTCACTTCACCAGATAATGAAATCAATGTCACAAATCATAGCGGAATGCTTTTATAACATGGAAATATTAAACAGCTATACATCAGTAATTTGTTTTAATTATTATCGAGGCGGTATTGTCCAATAAACAACAGTTTAATTTACTACCTTTAGTAAGTTATGTCACTTGACAGAATTAATCTTAAAAGGATGGCTGAACATAATTGATTTTAATTATAAGCTGGAAAGCATATTGCTGTCTAACTTTGCCAGAGCTAAGGATTCCAAAAAAAAATCAACATTGGAATCTTTAAAGTCAAACACCTGGTCAGTGTAAATTTTCCAGATTCACAGGCACACCCTCTCAAAATTTTTCAGGTTAAAAAGTTCAATCATCTCAATGGTGCCCATCTTTCCCTCATAAATTTGTACATATGGTGGCTGATGTTTCAGTTTTGTTGTCTTTTCTACATATTAGAAAGGTTTTCTGGCCTCTAGCCATCTTCCGCACATGGCAGACTTGGCATCAATTCAGTTTTCTCCTGAATTTCCTCTTTTGACTAGCATACTTGAACTGAATATTACTATTTGCCTATATTTGATGGAATACACTTTAAAAGTAATTAATTGGCTGGGAAGTGCTTCAGAATGTCCTGAATATTACTGGTCTCCATGATTCACGATCCTAATTTTTCAATATGATACAGGCTTTCTTTAAAATGTTTTTTGAAACTATGACAACAAGATTCTAATTAGCATAGTTTGGATTGGTGACCTGTGCAAGAGGTTAAATTACAGTTTAGTAGAAATGCTGTATTTTGATAGCCATGCCTCAATGCTAACAATCCTTTAAAGTTCATGAACAGTGGGTATTCTGGATTATTTGGTGGCTGTATTAATTGCTATTGATTAGCTGCTTCACATGAAAAATTCCTGTTAAGGGATTGATGATCTGTTAAATCAGCCACAATATTCTCAATATTAACCACATTCATTGGTTGTAGGCAACTCATTCTTCAGAAACCAAATCTATGGATTTAATTGTGAAAAGGAAATGTAGTATCTGATATAGGAAATTTTCATACCCAAATTTTTTTGTTGTGCCTGTCTTTAGATTTAATAAAGACCATAAGATATCGGAGCAGAAAGTGGGCCATTCAACTCAGAGTCTGCTCCGCCACAAAATAAATTCATGACTGATCTGATATGATAATCCTCAATTCCACTTTCCTGCCTTATTCCCATAACCCTTGATTTCCTTACTGATTAAAAATCTGTATCTCAGCCATGAACATACTTAACAACCAAACCTCTACAGCACTCTGTGGCAAAGAATTCCACAGATTCACTACCCTTTGAGAGAAGAAATTCCTCCTAATCTCTGTCCTCTGGTCCTAGAATCTCCCACAAGGGGAAACAACCCCTCAGTATCTATCCTGTCAAACCCCCTGAGAATCCTATATGTCTCAATATACCTTTCATTCTTCTAAATTCCAATAAGTAAAGCCTCAACCTACTAAACTGCTCATAAGAAAATCAACCTCGTGAACGTTCTCCGGACTGCCTCCAATGCAGTATATCTTACCTTAAATAAGGAGCCAAAACTGTTCACAGTATTCCAGGAATATCTTGTATATTTTAGCAAGACTTCCTCATTTTATACACTATTCCCTTTGAAAAAAAGGCCAGCATTTCATTTGCCTTCCCTATTAACTGCTGAACTTGCATGCTAGCTTTTTTGTGATTTATGCACGAGAACCCAAAAATTCCTCTGTGCCACAGCATTCTGCAGTCTTTCACCATTTAAATAATATTCAGCTTCTTTATTTTTCCTACCAAAAGGTATAGCTTCAAATTTTCTCACATTATATTCCATTCCCCAAGTTTTTGCCCACTCACTTAACCTGTTTAATTCCCTCTGCAGATTCTTTGTATCATCCTCATCACTTGTAGTCCTACCTATTTTTGTGTCATCTGCAAACTTGGCAATAGGACATTAATTTCCTTCATCCATATCATTAATATACATTGTAAGTAATTGTGGCCCCAGCACTGATCCTTGTGGTACTCCACTAGTTACAGGTTGCCATATTTAAATGCCTTCTTATCCCAACTCTGTCTTCTGTTAGTTAATTAATCCTCTATCCATGCTAATATCCTACCATTAATATCATGGGCCCTTATCTTATTAAGTAGCCTGTTCTGAGGTACATTATCAAATGCTTTTTGGAAATCAATGTATATTACATCTACTGATTCCCTTTATCTATCCTGCTCAATGCCACCACAAAGAATTGTAATAAATTTTCATATTTCCCCTTCATGAAACCATCCTGACTCTACTTATTTATATTATTTATTCCAAAATGCTCTGCTATTGCATCCTTTATAATGGAGTCTGACATTATCCCAATGACAGGTGTTAAGCTAACTGATCTATAGTGTCTTTTTTTTTTGCCTCCCTCCATTTTTAAGTAAGGGTGTTACATTGGTAATTTTGTGATAAACTGGTCAAAGTGTCTGTACAGAATATTTCACAGACAACACTTCTGACACTTCTGGAGCGTAATCCAGACAGACAACTATCTTCTAATTCTCATATAGCAACTTCCAGAGAAAGCTCCACCACCAGACAGTAGAATCTCAGAGGAAAAGGCTTTTTCTGAGCAGATTTCTGTCTCCAATTCAGACAGAGCAAAAGATAGGGAAAGCAACCTATCTCTAAAGATCTCAAAAGCGGAATATCTTGAGTTCTCTATGTAAGCCTAGCTGTAACCAATCATATGACCTTACCTTTCAATCAATCTATTAAAGTCCCACTCTGCAATATCCCAGGAAAAATCACAAAACAACATTACCCTGCATTAACTGAGATCAAAACAAACACGACATCAATTAAGATCAATTATGCTGCTGCAGAAACAAAAAGGCTCAGATAAAATGAAGGGACTAGTAAACACATTCAGCACAAAAACATGACTAAAATAAATTAGTAGAGATCCATTGACAAGTATTCTTACTCTGCCTCAGTTAGTTCATAAGTTTCTAAACCTTGTTATAATCAATAAGTGGAGATACTATTTACTTATGTGGTGTCTAAATCTTTGCTCGATGGTTATTATCTCTGTCAAATTCAAACAGTTTAAAAGGACACTTTGGGTTACAGTATTAGGCAGTCCATAGCTAAATTGTAACAGTCTAAAATAACAAAACACCCCTTTATAAACTTGTAATGCTGTTGACCATAATACTGAAATAGACTAGCCATATAAATACTGTTATTACTAGAGCAAGTCAGAAGCTAGTAGATGATCGTTTGACTCTTCAAAGCCCATCCACATTCTATAAGGCACAAGTCGAGAATGTGATGGAATACTCTGTGCCTGCCTGGATGTGTGCAGCTCCAAGAACACTCAACAAGCTCAATACTATTCAGGACAAAGTAGCCCATTTGATTGACATCTCATCCGCAAACAATCGCTCCATCCACCACTGACACACAGTGGCAGCATGGTGTACCATCTATAAAAAGCAACACAGGAACTCACCAGGCATCCTTAGGCAGGATTTTTCAAATTCATGACCACTACTATCTAGAAGCACAAGGACAAGGCACATGGAAACACGACCACCTGGAACTTCCATTCCAAGCCACCCTTTCTAACAGCACTCTGGGTGTACCTACACCACATGAACCACAGCAGCACAGTGGTTTGCACTGCTGCTTCACTGCAGTAAGAACCCGGGTTTGATTCCTGGTTTGTCTCATTGTCTGTGCAGAGCCTGCACGTTATCCCCGTATCTGCGTGGGTTTCCTCCAGATACTCTCCCGCAGTCCGAAAGATGCACTGGTCAGGTGCATTTGCTACACTAAAATTCTCCTTCAGTGTACCCAAACAAGTGCTGGAGTGTGGTGACAAGGGGATTTTCAGAATAACTTCATTGCAATGTTAATGTAGACTTCTTGTGACTAATAAATAAACTTTATCAGAAACTCCCAGGTACACTATGCAGTTTGCCTAGACCCTAACTTTTACATTTGATTTTGGCATTCGGGTAAGCATAAGGTGTTTCACTACAGTATGATTCAAGTGACCCACTAGGAAGCTTTTATCAAAACAAGTTTTATTTAAGAACACGTTAGAATATAACAAAAAGGATTAGCATAAATTTTACCAATTAAAATACTTAAATATGACAAAGTATAATTCTTAACAGCTAGCTATCTCTATCATTTCAATTTAGTAGTACCCCACATAGACACAACCAGTTATCACATAAAACCAAATATGCTTACAAGATTGTTGGCATTTTAACATCTCTGGAGAGTGATCCAGACAAACACTTGTCTTCTAATTATCATACAGCAACTTCCAGAGAAAGCGCCATCCCCAAACAGTAGAATCTCAGAGAAAGAGATTGATTTTCTTACAGATTCCAGTCTCCATACCTCAGAGAGGGGAAGAGACACGTTTTCTTTCCCCAAAAAGCAACTGAGCTTGATGTCTCTGTGTAAGCCTAGCTGTACCCAATCATGTCCCCATACCTATCAATCAACCTAATCAACCCCACTCTGCAGTGACCCAGGGGAAATCACAAAATAATAGAATCATGCATTGGTTCATATTAAAACAAACATTGTAGCAATTAAGATCAATTATGCTGCTGCAGCAACAGCATAGTGCTGCTGTATACAGACAGAATGACTTTGTTAATAAGAAACAAACTACAACAACAAATCCTGCGCAAAAAAAATGACAAATGCATTTCTTAAAGGCGAAGTGGTGGCAATTCTCCTACTCTGCCATGCTAGTTTTCTATCCAGCGTGGTGGGAGAATCTCTCATCCAGGTACGCCTGTGATTCGTGCATGCATTCCTGTCGTGCACACATCTACCAATCCTGCATTTCTGGTGCATTCAGATCCACACTGGAAACTGATGGGAAGACCAGGTAAGTTACTTGATCTATTTTTATTGTTATTTTGAAGCTATTAGTGGGCCTGGGACTGAATTCTCAGGACTTGCTAGCCTCTCCCATCCTGCCAGAATATTTAATTCCAGTGGAGTTTACAGTAGCTCCCACCCTCAGGTAACGATTGGGACAACCCTGCTAGAGTGAGTGGGAGCCAATCAGGGCCTCCAGGGGGTCAGATGGCAGTGGAGTGACATCTCCTGGACATGGACATCCTGGCAGTGCCAGCCTGTGCCCCCTGGCACTGTTCAAGGGGCAAAGTGCCCATGCCCAGGGGATACCTTGGCACTGCCCACTGGGCATGGGGCAATACCAAAGGGGTGGAGCCTATAGGGGCTGGGCTGGTGGGGCCAGGACTTAAGGGGAGATTGGTGGGGGAGGTTATGCTACCACTATGCATGGAGATCGATGGGGGCAGGAGGGAGGCCAGTGATTGCGGTGCTGCTGGAGGGGCGGGGCGGGGGGGGGTAGCGGGCCTTCCAAGGGGGTAGGGTATTTGCTCCATGGCTGGGGAGGGGAGAGGTGCTAGAGAGTGGACCATCCGGGGCGGGGGGGTGGGGGGAAGCCGAGGCTGGCCCAGAAATGGTCAGAGGTATCATGATTGGGCAGTGTGGGAGGTAGTTGAAGGGGCAGCAGTGCGAGGGTCCCAGGCTGACCAGCAATCGAAGTGGCCAGCAAACAAGCAGCTAACAGTTCAGGGCCACTGCACATGCATAGAGGCCCACTGAATTCAGCCTCTCCAGTGTAAATAAGTCCCGCCCCCTGGAATCTAATAATATTCATGCTGGTTGCCTGTGTACTGCACAGAGTGTGGGAGATTCTAATCTGAACTCTCACTGGAAAAAACAGCGTGAATTACTCCAGTTTTCCTGCGAATTTGACTCTTAGAATTTTTAGGGGAGAACCGCTCCCAGTATTGTCACAGGTTCATAGTATTGTCACATAGTCAGACCCCACTTGGAATACCGTGCTCAGTTCTGGTCGCCTCATTATAGGAGGGATGTGGAAGCTATTGAAAGGGTGAAGAGAGATTTACAAGGATGTTGCCTGGATTGGGTGGCATGCCTTATGAGGATAGGTTGCGAGAGCTCAGTCTTTCCTCCTTGGAGAGATGAAGGATGAGAGGTGACCTGATAGAGGTGTATAAGATGTTGAGTGGTATAGATCAGGTGGATTCTCAGAGGCTTTTTCCCAGGACTGAAATGGTTGCTACGAGAGGACACAGCTTTAAGGTGCTAGGGAGTAGGTACAGAGGAGATGTCAGGCATAAGTTTTTCACTCAGAGGGTGATGGGTAAGTGGAATCGGCTGCCATCAGTGGTGGTGGAGGCAAATTCGATAGGGTCTTTTAAGAGACTTCTGGATGAGTATATGGGACTTAATAGGATTGACGGTTATAAGTAAGCCTAGGGATATGATCGGTGCAACTTGTGGGGCGAAGGGCCTGTTTGTGCTATAGTTTTTCTACGTTTCTATGTTTCAAGAAGGCAGCTCACCACCACTTTTGCAAGGACAATTAGGGATGGGTAATAAATGCTGGCCAAATCAACAATGCCCACATCCCAAGAATGAAATTTTAAAAAGACAAATTAAGCATCATCAAATGGTGCCTAATCCCAGAGGGCAAGTCTTCATAACTTTTAGCTCTCTCTGTATGAGAAGCTTTGTCCACATAATGGGATGTTGGGATGTTTCATATTAGTATTTTAAGCATCAAATTAAGTAATAAATTATTTATTTTCAATGGTTTATATTCAATAAACCGTATTTCGTGTATCAGAGGCTATGTGCAGTTGTTATTAGTTTGAATTATTGTCTAATAACTTCACTGACAAGAAGGAACATTGTCATAGCAATCCTTTCACATAAAACTAGAAGTGCTAAGAAGGTAACCCTTTCTAAGGGCACCATGGACTCATAAAATAACAAGAATGTGCAGGCAAGAAGGAAAAAAATATACAAGACACAGACATGTGTTAGAAGTTAGATGCCAGAGTAGCCCAGTAATTGACTGTCTTCAATGATTCCTCAAGTTGAATTGATGCTGCATGAGATTGTTGTAAGAAGAGTTGCCTCTGTGCCATCATTTACATGAGATAACAAAAAGACTCTTGGGAATGCAAGTGTAAAAAAGAAAAGCAAATAGAATACAATTTTCTGGCTATGCGCTGCTAGTCAGGTGCATCCTATAGGGACTGTGTACTGTAATTTTAGATTCTAAGACAGATTACTAATTCATAAGATCATAGAATCCCCACAGTACACTGAGGGGTGATGTGATTGAGGTGTTCAAGATTATGAGGAGCATGGACAAGGTGGATAGGGAGCAGCTGCTCCCCTTAGTTGAAGGCGCAGTTACGAGGGAACACAAGTTAAAAATGAGAGGTGAGAGGTTTAGGGGGGATTTGAGGAAAAATCTTTTTACTTACAGGGTTGTGACAGTCTGGAATGCACTGCCTGGAAGGGTGGTGGAGGCAGGATGCCTCGCATCCTTTAAAAAGTACCGGATGAGTACTTGTCTATAGGCCAAGTGCTAGCAAGTGGGATTAGGTGGGCAGGTCAGGGCCTTTCATGTGTTAGTGCAGACTCAATGGGCTGAAGGGCCTCTCCTGCAGTGCAGGATTCTGTGATTCTGTGAGTTGAGGAGGAGGAGGCCATTCACCCCATCAAGCCTGCACTGACAACAATCCCACCCAGCCCCAATTCCCGTAACCCTATGTATTTACCCTGCTAATCGCCCTAACCTAAACATCTTGGGACACTAAGGGGCAATTTAGCATGACCAACCAACCTAACTCACACATCTGGAGTACAGATGGAGTACAATGTTGGTAAATGTGAGGTCATCCATTATAATAGGAGTAAGAGCAAAATGGACTATTATTTAAATGATAAAAAATTGCAGCATGCTGCTGTGCAAAGGGAGCTGGCTGTCCTCATGCAGGAATCTCAAGGAGATGGATTTCATGTGCAGAGGGTAATTAAGAAGGCAAATGGAATTTTGTCCTTTATTGCTAGAGGGATAGAGTTTAAAAACAGTGAGGTTATGTTGCAGCTATATAAGGCACTGGTGAGGCTGCATCTGGAGTACTGTGTACAATTTTGGTCTCCTTACTTGAGAAAGGATAGACTGACACTGGAGGGGTTGCAGAGGAGATTCATTACATTGATTCCAGAGTTGAGAGGGTTGGCTTATGAGAAGAGACTGAGTAGACTGGAAGAAGAATGAGGGGAGATCTTATAGAAACATACAAGATTATGAAGGAATAGACAAGATAGAAGCGGGAGGTTATTTCCACTGGCGGGTGAAACTAGAACTAGGGGGTGTTGCTTCAAAGTAAGGGGACTCAGTTGAGGAGAAACTTCTCCACACAAATGGTTGTGAATCCATGGAATTCCCTGCCCAGTGAAGCACTTGAGGCTACCTTATTGAATGTCTTTAAGGCAAGGATAGATAAATTTTTGAACAGTAAAGGTGAATGGCCGGGTAGGTGGAGCCAAGTCCACGAAACAATCAGCCATGATCTTGCTGAATGGCGGACCAGGGTTGAGGGGCCAGATGGCCTACTCCTGCTCCTAGTTCTTATGTTCTTATATTCTTATCATTTAAAATAATCATTTAAATTAACAATTTTAAAATATTGTATGCTGTGTACAGCTTAATTTATACGTCTCAATGAGATCTCCCCTCATTCTTCTAAACTCTAACGAGTACAAGCCCAGTTTATTCAGCCTCTCCTCATAGCTCAATAACCTCATAGATCTCATTGAGACGTATAAGATGATGAATGGGATGGATAGGATAGAGGTGGAGAGACTCTTCCCGCTCAAAAAAGACAGTAGGACTAGGGGGCACAGCCTCAAGATAAAGGGGAGGCGGTTTAGAACGGAGCTGAGGAGGAACTTCTTCACTCAAAGGGTGGTGAATCTCTGGAATTCTCTGCCCGTTGAAGTGGTGGAGGCTGCCTCGCTAAATATTTTTAAGAAGCGGGTTGATAGGTTCTTGATAAGAGAGGGGATTAAGGGTTATGGGGAGAGGGCGGGAAAGTGGAACTGAGCCACGACAGATCAGCCATGATCTTATTGAATGGCGGGGCAGGCTCGAAGGGCTAGATGGCCTACTCCTGCTCCTATTTCTTATGTTCTTATGTTCTTAATTTCTAAGAGGTGCTGCCAGTGGCAGGGTTCACTGCTGGCAGCATGGCCTCAGCCAATTACTCTCTATGTTTGTGCAAGATATCATCATGTGGCCACAATATACATTCAACACACAGAAAAGAGACTTCATTTCAACTGAAAGTATACATCATTTGTCACTAAGAGGCAATTTAGTACAGTCAATCCACCTAACCTGCCCATCTTTGGGCTGTGGGAGGAAACCAGAGCACTAGGAGGAAATCCACACAGTCACGGGGTAACATGAAAACTGCATACAGACACCTGGAATCAAACCTGGATCCCTGGCACTGTGAAGCAACAGCGCTAACCACTGGGCCACTGTGCCAGAGGTTTATCCCAATTCTATGGAAGGGAAAAATTGGATCACAATTTTAAAATATAGTTCAAATTCTTGGCATTGACACCAACAGTACTTAAAATAAAAGCATAACATCTTCACACCAGAAACATTTATCATTCTTAAATTACAATTATGTCTTTAGTAACCTGGACTTTCTAATCATTCTTGTTTTGAGGCAACCAAATGCAGACTTCGGAAAAGTTCTGCCCCACAAGAACTGTACTAGATTTGCTCATAAGCATTTTTCCAGTGCATGGAACTTGCGGTGGTATGAGTGCCTATCTCAAAATTGGAGAGTGCTTCATTTTAATGTACATTTGGAAATATTTAATCCCGAAAGCCATTTCCCATGGTTCTGATGTGCAAGATTCTAATGACAATGAATGCTCATTTTAACAGTACTATTCTGGAAGGCTTTTGCCCACTTCTTCATTTTTTTAAACTTTTTTCCCTTTTAGCACTTGCATTTTCTAGAGACCTTTTGATAATTCACGTAAATTACAGCAGATAGCATCCCTCCTCATAATCATGTGTAGTATAATCTTAACTTCATCAACTTAAAGGAAGGAGACGGCCTAGTGGTATTATCACTAGACTATTAACCCAGGAACTCAGCTAATGTCTGGGACCTAGATTCAAATCCCACCGTGGCAAATGGTGGAATTTAAATTCAACAAACAAAATCTGGAATTAAGAATCTATGGTGACCATGAAGCTATTGTCAATTGTCGGAAAAACCCATTTGGTTCACTAACGTTCTTTTACAGAAGAAAATCTGCTACCCTTACCTGATCAGGCCTACATGTCACTCCAGAGTCACAGCAATGTAGTTGACTCTCAACTGCCCTCTGAAATGGCCTAGCAAGCCACTCAGTTTCTAGGGCAATCAGGGATGGGTAACAAATGCTGGACAGTCGGCAACATCCATGTCCCACAAATGAATAAAATAATCTTAAACATAGGGTCAATGACTGGGCTATTTTGTCTCTTGGCTTCAGACTCACATTTGCACCTTGGATAATCTCTTACCTGACTGCCTTAGATATCTGCCTCAGCCTTAACCTTTGTTCAGGTCAATGCTTTGTTCAGGTTCTCAATACATGTTCACAATTAATATTTCCCTCTCTCATTTAACTGTCTGTATCCTTTTGAATTTGATAAATATGCATTATTGCTTCCATACCATTTATTTGTTCTTCAAATTTGTCCAACTACGATAAAAGAAAGTTGAGTGTAAACAATGCATTTCTATTTCAATCTGTCTCAAACCTACCAGTAGCCATTCTAGTGCTAATAATGCCAAAGAGAATGAAGCTCATTGTCAGCCCATGTCTTCAAATATATATTCGACATCATTTACTGTAACTCAAAATTGTTTTAACAGTTTTGAAAACAGTTTCAAAATTTGATACTAAAATACTTAAACTGCATTTGCAAATTCAGATGCTAAACTGCAAACTCCAAACTTTGAAATATTGAGGGATCTTTATAATCTGCCATCCAGGTGTAAAACTGGCAGTGAGGATTGGACGTTCATATAAAAACTGTTATAGTGGCCACAAAAGACACAGGGCATCATTAATAGATTTCTCCATGGGTTTCATGGAATACGAGTTTCCCTATTGAGCAAGCAGGAGCTCATCCAATGAGAGACAAGTGGAGGGAGTTTAAAACCTGTACTCAGCCTGGACCACTGGCTATGCAGGTCCAGAGCACAGGCTTGATTTGTTATAAGCCACTGATGTGGTCTTTCCTTTCTTTTAATAAAACAGTGTTGTACCAGAAGGTTGGTCTCGGCACGTTATTACAGAAACCTACTGATTTTCAATTTCATTGAGAGCAAAAAAAATCAACAATTTTTGTCATGAATCCAATAATGGCATTTATTATATTATTGTAGCTTTCAACGAGTAACAACTTATTATTATGAATAACTGTATTTAATCAAAGATTTATATTACTACATGGAGGGGATATTTTACTTTCAATTTATGAAAACATATTTTCCACATTAGCAGCCCAGAAACTACGCAAATGACAAGAGCCTAGTAATGAGTTTGTCTGTTGACAGACGTTTAATGTATTTGTAGAACTTTCCTTTGCCCACTATTTTGTCAAAGGTTTATTTTGAAAACAGACAATGAATTGTCATTTGAATCAGTAAATATTGCCAATGATAATTTTTGGTTTATGAACTGCAACTAGAATTATAAAAATGACTATGCCAAGCTTTCCCTTCAACAGAAAGTATGGAATTGTGGTCAAGGCTGGAATTGAGTAAACTGCCAAAACTGATCAAAATTATTCAATGATGACTGAAGCTGAGAGTCAGCTGTATAGTTATCATACTAGGAAACAAATATTCTATCTGGAAATACTTAATTGGGTAAAGAAGGGTCAATCTCCAGTGAAAATGACATCAATCACAATATTAATTACCTAAATACTGCATATTAATATAATTATGTAAAAGCTGTTATCCTGTTATGAAAAACACTAATAAAACAGAATAAATCAGTTACTTACACAAAACTTTGGCCTACTGATGAAGCCTTACGTCTAGCTGAAGTTTCATGCGTACTTTTTGTATTGTTTTTTGTGCTGCTTTCAATCCTCTGGAATGTATTTGAATGCAAAGCAGATGGCCGAGATGAGAAGGATCTTGATGAGAAAGCATGGGGAAGGTATGGTTGTTCTGGAGTAATTTCTTCACACCTAGAACCCTGGAACCCTGACCGACAGACACAGAGCTGAGGTCGTGAACAAGAGCCTCTGTTTTGGCATGGTGGATCACACACGGCTGTTGAGAGATATCAAATTAGAAAAAAATCATTATATAATAAAGCTTTCCAAATATGAATTTTTTTTTAATTTGTAAAATGCACTCAAATTAATTGGAGAAATTTTTCCTCTATTTGACAGTTCCTTTTGCCAGAACACAAGTAATATAAGCTGATCATTAAAGGATGTCTTTGCTTTCAAATTAATTTCAAAATCACATCTTACACAGTCTGGCTGATACGTGAATCCAGATCTGCAGAAATGTGATTCACTCTTACCTGTGTTCTGAAATCACCTAACAAGTTTATATTTATGACAAATGAAAGCTGCAGCTAAGACATCGAGTGGGTCTTTCTGCCCACCCAGTCCTTGACGATGTTCACAGCGTTTTGCATGGCTTACCTGTCCTGGCACCGGGAAACCTGCAGTGAGGGACAACATTCAGCAAGGCCAGATGATCCTGGTAGAAGAAAGAATTGGAAAGTTCTGCCCAATACCATTTCGCCTCAGATATTGTGGGTGGAATTCTCCCAAAAAAATTCCAAGTGTTGAATTCATGGGAAAATTTGAGTAATTCATGCTATTTTTTTCAGTGGCAGTTCACACTAGAATCTCCCACACTCTGTGCAATGCAGAGGCCACTAAATGTATATCATTAGATTTCAGGGATGGAGCCTATTACCCACCCCCCCCCCCACCCCTCCTCACTACCACCACCACGACCACCATGGCCCAATTGTGTCTCCCCCAACCTTTCCCGCGCCAGCCCTGACCACTCCCTATTCAGAACACCCCCTAACCCATGTCTGCATCAGGCCTCGTCCCTAGGCCCCACCCCCATATGCCCCACCCCCCTATTGGGCAGTGTCAAGGTGCCCCCTGGGCATTGGCTCCTTGCATTTTGGACAGTGCTTTGGTGGTCAGACTGGCACTACAATGGTGCCAATGCTTGGGGGGGCAACCCCCTACCACTGGAGCCTCTGGGGGCCCCCAATTGCCCCTCTTTCACTCCGGTGGGGTCCTATTCTGAACCCGCTGGAGTGAAACACTCAGCATGGTGGGAGATGCTAGCGGGCCCAGAGAAGTCAGTCCTTGGCCTGCTAATCATATTTAAATTACATTTAAATAAAAATGTATATTACTTATCTGTCTTCCCACTGGTTTCCAGCATGGATCTGACTGCACCAGAAATCTGACGCTTAGAGATGCGTGCATGGCGGAAGCATATGCACAAATCCTGCGCATTCCCACCGTGCAATTCTCCCACCCCGCTGTGCTGGAAAATTAGCGTGGCAGGATTGAAGAATTGCTTGTGTTAGACACCAAAGACATTGTGGGTGCAAATGCGAAACTGAGGGAGTGTTGCAGTCCCAGTGGTGCTGTCTTTCAGATGAAACATTAAACCAAGAAATTACGTTGCATTCTGATTCCGTAACTGTCCTTACTACCTAGCTGCAATTAAGCACTTGCAATGAAGAGATAGATATCCACGGTCCTTATGCGGTCTGGCTGATACGTGACTCCAGTTCCACAGAAACATGGTTGACTTGTAACTGCCTTTGAAATGGCCTAGCAAGCCATCCAGCTGTATCAATATGCTGCAGGAAAATCTAATCAGAACAAAAATGAATGGACCACCTGGTGTCAACCTAGATATTAGAAATGACAGGGGCAAATCCAGCTTAATTTACAACCATCAACATCCAGGGGATTACCATTGATCAGAAACTGAACTGCATCATCCATATAAATACTATGGCTAAAAGAGCAGGTCAGAGACTGGAAATTCTACAGTGAGTAACTCTTGGCTCTCCAAGTATTTCCATTGTCTACAATCATTCCTGATTCTACCAGGAGCATGATGGAATACTCCTCATTTGCCTGGATGAGTGCAGTTCCAACAAAATTCAGGAAACTTGACATGAAACAACTAGCAGCCCATTTGATTGGTACTCCATCCATCACCTTAAAATTCAGTCCTTCCACCACTGGGGCATTATGACTACAATGTTTACCATTTACGAAATGTATTACAGCAACTCGCCGAAGCTACTTCTACAGCCCCTGTAAAACACACAAACTCTACCACCTAGAAAAGCAAACACAGCAGATGCAAGAGTACAGCACCACCTGCAAGTTTCTCTCAAGTCACACACCATCCCAACTTGGAACTATATCATTGTTACTTCACTATCACCAGTTACTTCACTATCATTAAAATCCTGGGTCTCCTCCCGAATAGTGTTATAGGAGTATCAACATCATAAAGACAGCAGCTGTTCTAGAATGCAACTCTTTGCCACTTTCTCAAAGACAATTAGGGATGGATAAAAAATTCTGGCCGTTCCACCCAAAAAGCCTGTCAACCCTGCAAAATCTCCTTTTTAACATCTCTGGACTTGTCCCAAAATTCAGAGAGTGGTTCCACAGACCAGGTGTACAACAGCTTGAGATAGTCCTACTCACTGAATCATACTTCCAAACAATGTCCCATTCCCCTCCAACATCATCCTTAGGCATGTCTTGATCCACCGGGAGTACAGGCTACCCAACCACCGACCGTACTCCCAGGAGCTGTGTAATGGTGGAAGGGATGAGCATGAGAATTGTCAACATTGGTTTGAGACCCCTTGAAATCTCTTGGCAGCAGGTTAAACGTGTTCAATGTTTTCATGAAATTTTGACCATGAGGTCACTTTTAAACATTTGTGACGGTATTAGTTGGCAAATTCTTAGTTAACTTGTACACAAAGAGAGATCATGGTGACTGGTTATCAACTCCTTTTCAATGTGTGTATGACAGACATGCCCTGCATCAAATCCTGGATATTTGCCTGCTAATGAGATACCATTGCTGACACAAGTATCAACACCAGAGCAAGTAAGCAGGCTACTCATCGATACCTTGAACCTACTGGAATGCTACAGCCAGAACTGATGTCTCCATATTGAGAAGACACTTGACATTCCATCCCACCTGAACAACAATGCTGCCAGGAATGAACTTAACATTTCCTTCTGCAGAAGGCAATATATGCTTGATCCCCAAAAATGCCTGGAAATCACTCTGAAATTGATTTTTCCTTGTTGGCCTCAGCTCATCATTACCAGCCAAAAATTAAAAGCCAGGATCCAGAAATACACTAGAACATCATGTGAGAGCACATCAAGAACGTTTTGCGTGCAACGTTGTCCCTAATACTGCTCTGCCTCATCATCTTACAGCTACTACACAAAAAAAATCGATGCATAACTAAATGCCACCATGAGGGTATTCTGAGGGACATTTGAACCCACTCCATCTGAGTAGTTCCTGATGCTGTCTCACATTGTACCACCTGCCATTTGTCTTGATGGCATTGGTCCATTAGAAGGAAAACATCATGAGTAATAGTAAGCTTCCCATTCACAAGGACATGAAAATCTGCCAAGAAAGCAATTAAAATTATTTCAGATTTCCTGTGTAAAAGCAGTTAACCTTCAAGCAATTGGTATCAAATCACTACCCACATGGATGGAATTGTAGGGCACATGCAGCTTAAAGATCTCATCACTGATTGAACAATAGATGTCCCTGTCTTGGACTTCTATTAAAGACAGTGGCCACTGTTCAACTGAATCTACACAGGGCATGAACAATGCACTTCTCTCACAAGTGAAAAATAAGGAATCACTTAAAGTACAGTTCTGCATTCCACCATTACCAATAAAGCAAGAGACCGAACTGGTTCAATGTGCAGTGTAGGAGAACATACCTGGTGCTGTACCGAAAATGAGCAGCCAACCTGGTGAAGTTACAATACAGGATTACATGCAGGCTGAATAACAGATTGAGCATGCTACAGACAGTGCTAAATGATCCCATTGCCAATGAATCAGATCTGCCCAAACCGCAAAGAGCTACAAAAGTCATGAATGTAGCCCAATCCATCACACAAACCACCCTCCCATCCATTGACTCTGTCTACACTTCCTGCTGCCTTGGCAAAGCAGCCTGCACAATTAAGGGCCCCATATACTCTGGACATTCTCTCTTCTGCCTTCTTCCGTTGGGAAAAAGATACAAAAGTCTGAGGTCACGTCCCAACCAACTCAAGAACAGCTTCTTCCCTGCTGCCATCAGACCTTTGAATGGACTTACCAAGCATTAAGCTGATCTTTGTCTACACACTAGCTATGACTGTATCACTACATTCTGCACTGTCTTGTTTCCTTCTCTATGAATGGTATGTTCTGTCTGCATAGCAGGCAAGAAACAATACTTTTCACTGTTTGTTAATACATGTGACAATAATAAATCAAATCAAATCAAATATCTGTCTCCTGATGTTCCCACCAATGCAAATGTCAACCAGCTAGATTCATTCCATGTGCAGAAGTAGACATTTGGAAGTACGTTAGGGGTAATTGATTCTGGCCTTGCTAGTGGCGCATACATAAATGAATAAAAATAAATCCAGAAAATCAGAGTGAACGATTTGAATTATTCTTGCAGCGAGCTGGCATGCACACAAAGCACTGAATAGCCTTCTTCTATGCTGTAACCACTTTATGATTCTATATTTCAATGAAATGTGAAGGAATGCATTTTGGGAGAACAAACAAAGCAAGGGAATATATAATAAATGAATATATAAGAGATGCTGAGGGGCCTTGGTGTGCATATAGATAAAATTATGTAAGAAATCACATTGGATACTTCCCTTTGTTGGCTGAGGCATTGAATAGAAAAGCAAGGAGGTTATACTAGAGCTGTAAAAAAAAGTTAGGCCACAGCAAGTGTACTGCATGCAGATGCCGTGAAGCAGAGATAGTTTTAAGCTATCTATGTTTGTAGGTATAGATTTAAGTGAGTTTAATTTAGTGTTTCTGTGTAAATAAAAGGGTTAAAACTCTAGTTAGATTCAGGTTAAACAAACATGTTTGCATGTTTGGGGTTTTGGTTTAATTTCAATGTCTTATTTTGCTTAGAGAGTTTATGACATGAAAAGCAAACAATCATAAGGGGCTGAACTGTTGGCCTTTTGAGAGAGGTTGTTGTCCAGGTATGGGAAGGGAAATACTCAATATATTCCAGAGTCCGTCCTTCAAATTATGTGGAAGGTCTGGGCTGATACATGAGTTTTAATTTGGCAACATTAAAGGTCAGGTCCACTCTTTTGTATGCAGAATTAAATGGAGTGTGGTTTTCAAATCTGTTGCATAGTGGGCAACGACACTGCTGCCAACCATAGACAGTAGATCATATATGTCAGTTTAGTTTTGGTATGAAGGCTACTTAGATTAAAAGAGTTTCCATTTTAGACGATATTTAATATTTACATCAGAGGACAGTTCATCTTTGATGAAATTAATAGCCACTGTCAGGTAGCTGCAAATATTATCAGAGCTATTACACATCCTTGCTTGATATTAGTCTAGATTTTGCAGTTGAATATAATTCTGCTGCTTCTGGATAGCCCGAAGTGCCTCCTGGATGCCCAGTCTTGAGTTGCTATACTTGTTCGAAATCTATCCTATTTAACATGGTGTAGTGCCACACAACACAATGGATGGTATCCCCAATGTGAAGATGGGAGTTTGTTTCCACAAGGACTGCGCAGTGATCACTCCTACTAATAATGTTATAGATAGATGCATTTATGGCAGGGAGGCTAGTGAGGATAAGGTCAAATGTATTTTTCCCTCTTGTTGATTCCCTCACCACCTGCTGTAGGCTCTGTCTAGCTTCCAAGTCCTTTAGGATCTAGTCGGCTCGGTGCTACCAAGTGAATTTTAGCGATGGACATTGGAAGTCCACCAGCCAGAGTACTTTTCACACCTTACCATCCTCAGTGCTTCCTCCAAGTGGTATTTAACGTAAAGGAATGCTGATTCAGCTGCTGAGGGAATGCATATGCTCCCCTCAAAGTAACAGTCAATCAAAGACTGAGTCACATGACATATTTCTCTTCCAGTGATATCCCTTAAAGGAAAATTACAACACTTGAGTCCCTAAAGTCCTTCTATTATCCACAAGTCAGGAATTATGGAATACATTTCACTTGCCTGGATACATGCAACTCCAACAACATTCAAAAGCTCCACTATCTGGCCAAAGCTGCTCGCTTCATCAGCACTCTATCCACTACCTTAAATATTCATACCCTCCACCACTGCCATGATTTCACTGGCATGGGTATCATCTACAAGATGCACTATAGCAACTGCCAAGACTTCTTGCACTTTCCACACCCAAAACATCAACCACCCGGATGATCGACCAAGGCCAGCAACTACATGGGAACAGCACCTCCTGCAAGTTTCCTTCCAAATCAACTCCTTTCTTGCTATTGTATCAGCACTGTGGGAATACTGTCAACACACTGATTGCAACAGTTCAAGAAGATAGTTCATCAACATCAGATTTTATAATTCAATTTCTACATCGATATTTACTGTGGTTACTCTCTATAAAACATTGCATTACATCTTTTTAGCAGTGATATTATTATCATATGTCAGCCTTGTATCTCACAGCTCATCAGCCTGTGCTGCACAGGAAATAAACCGCAGTAACATTCTTCTGCTAGATCCAGAAGTAATTGTCAGCTTCAGCACTGCTAAAAACTAACAGTGATGGCAACCACATTTACACCATTGAGTGAATATAGCAGTTCGAGAAACATCGAGAATTTTGTTCCTAACTTTCCTGAACTGAGTGGCTTATTTGGTCATTTGTGAGGGCAGTTAGAAGTCAACCACATTGCTGTGGGTCTGGAGTCACAAGTAGGCCAGGCCAGGTAAGGATGACAGATTTCTTTCCCTAAAGGGATATTAATGAACCAGATGGATTTTTACGAAAATTGACAATTTCATGGTCATCATTAGAATTTTAATTCCAGATTTCTGTTGAATTCAAATTTCACCATCTGCCATGGTGGAATTCACAGCCGGGTCCCACTAGGTCTCTGGACTATTAATCCAGTCACACTACCACTGTGCTACTGCCTCCCATCAAATTCATATCACTTCAGTAGAAGAAGAAATAAAGAATCTAGCAGAGACTTTACTTGTCAACATCAGTCTTTCCCCTGGATATAGAACTCTGGAGGTGGAAATCCCATCCACTGAAAGCTGTCAGTCAATCACAGATTGGCAGTGCCATCAGAAGTGGTGGTTGCTGCAGGTAATGCTTGAGTTACTTACCAGATGTAATCTCAGGATCCCTGGGCTCAGGTGAATGGGGGTAGGATCATGTAGGGAGAGTCACAGAAGGGGAATAGGATGTTCGGAGGTAAGGACAGTGGAGCTTTTTTCTGCAGGCCTCCTACTTAATACCAGGTCACATGATCAGGCACAGAGTGCCTGTCAACAAGAGATCTCATCCTCCATCTTTGGTAAGCCTCAAGGACACCCGACAGGTTTAGCTGAGTAACCTTTAGGAAGTACTCTGTTTCTTAAAAAGTGAGATGTAGAGAAGTGTTGACGTCCAAAGGGGCCTGTGTGTCCTCGTTCATGTGTTGCCAAAAGATAGCATGAAGGTACAAAAAGCAATTAGGAAGACAGATAATATATTGGCCTTCAAAGCAAGGGGGGTTTAAGTACAGGAGTAGCCAAAATGCCTTGTGGCAAATGTTGTGTCTTAGCGAGACTTCTGAAGTATTGTGTATAGTTTTGGTCGCCTTATCTAAGGAAGTATGCACTTGTCAAAGAGGGAATGCAACAGAAGTTTACCAGACTAATCCCTGGGGTGACAGAATTGTCTTATGAGGAGAGATTGAGGAAACTAGCCTGTATTCTCTAGAGTTTCGAAGAATGACTGCAGATCTAATTGAAAGTTATACAATTATTAAAGGGCATGACAGCACAGATGTGAATAGAATGCCTTTACTCACTGGTGAGTCTGAAACCAGCAGACCCAGTTCCAAAGTAAGCAGCAGGTTATTTAAGACTGAGGTGAGGAGGAATTTCTTCACTAAGAAGGTAATAAATCTTTGGGATTCTCTACCCTAGAGGGCTATAGAAGCTCAGTCATTGGGCGTGTTCAATGCAGATATCAATATGTTACCAGATACTAATGACATGAGGGGATATTGAGATAGTGGAGGAAAATGGCATGGAAATAGATTATCAGCTATGATCTGTTTGAATAGTGGAGCTGGCTCAACAGGCTGAATAGCCTACTCTTGCTCCTATTTCCTATATTCTTATGAAAGATGCACAATCATCTAAGCAGTACAAATTCTGTTTGCTGAAGAACGAATTTCTGAAAGGTGAATATGTGACAATAGTAAACAGTTCATATCCAGGGAAGTTAAGAAATTTGCTTAACAACATGGGTTTAACACTATCATCATTCCACCTTCAAGGACAAAGGTTGATAGAAAGATATTCCCATTAGATCAAAAAAATGCTTGTGAAACACTCGGCGGTGGGGGGGTGGCATTTGCGGACAAAGGAAGACTCAAACCTTGCCTTATTGTCATTCTGATCCAAATACATTAAATCACCTGCAAATTTGTTGAATGGAAGAAAATATAAGGCTACTCTGCCAAGCAAAATATACTTCCAAGTGACCAGGCGGAAGTGAATTAACAATTCACTGAAGTACAGGAAAGAGAAAGTCAACACTTCAACAAACATGCAAAATCGCTATCTGAACTGTTGTAAGTCAAACTTTACATGTATAGAATCCAATAATAAAACCTGGAGCACAGTAAAAGTTGCTGCTGAAGCCGAGACACAAGTTCGTACATAACTGAGACCAAAACTTGTAAGCAAATGAGAAGAAACAGAGTTCATATTTAATCTACACCAGAGTTGGAAAAACAGAAAAGACCATCAAAAAGGCCGAAACATAAATATACAGAGAAACAACATTAACATCACCAGCAAATATAAAGAGCTTCCATCTTTCCAAATTTGAAGTGTGATTATTATCAATATCAAGGAACCAAAATACAATGAACACTCATATCAGGTGCAAACCAATTGTCAATATATTGGCACTGATTACAAAGTCATCTAAAATGTATTAAACACACTGATTATTACAGACACTTCAACAGCTAAACTGTGACTTCTTGCATTGGTGGTCAGATTAAAGTTGGATTTCTTGGTCAGGAGTACAGAAAATAGATGTTTTAATTTCTTGGTTGCTGATAATATTGTTAAAACATAATCATCGCAGTTTCAAGCTCTTTTTTCCATGTGATAGCAATATTGTCAGGTTATAATCATCCAAAATTACCTTTGCAGCTATATTGTTGTTACTTTGTAACCATACATTAATGCACATGTGAACAAAAAGAATTAGATTTTGAGAAGCCAGGTTTACACTCTGAATCCAGCTGGTGATGAGTAGATGTTGTCAAGGTAACCAGGCACTCAAATCTCAGAATAATAGCTGGCATATTACCAGGTCTCTGGCAACTAGCTAGGAGGTGGGAGGACTGGAAAAAATGCAGCAGAAGATGTCAGGAGGTGGGAGCAGCAGTAGCTCACATTTTAATCCAATTTACTAGCCTATTAACAACTGTTTAAGGCCCTCCACCATTTTGAAATGGTCCTCCCACCCCGTAGTTAGACTGCCAGGTACATTAAGGTGGCCTCCCAGTGGCATCCCAACCTAAATGGGTATCTTCCTTTCAAGGGTTTCCATGTCCCACCGCAGGATCGCCAACAGCAATGACAATCCCCATAGCTTTGATGATATCTCCTATCACAGAGGTCTGCCCCTGCATATTAAAAAAAAATTACTTGCCCTGCAAGGGCATCAGCATATGTGGGCGTCTCTCCATCTCCCTGCTGTCTCAGCAACAGCCATCTCCACTGATGGTACTGCCAAGCTGCCAGTCCCGTATTTGGGCCAGCAGTTCAAAGAGGGGGTAACTTCCCTTAATGAGACTACAGTTCTGAAAGCAGCCTCTTAATTAGTTATTGAAGGTAAAATCCATTTCATGGATTTACCTCTTGCTAACGCAGGTTCATAGCCCATCTTTGGTCCAGATAGCGGGATTCACATTGTACCAGTAAAATTCCAGCCAAGGTATTTATGCTGTAGGATGGTACAGTGGAGAAAATTATTGTGGTGGAGCTTGGCTTCCACACCAAGGCATCAACAGGTGGCAGGAGAAAATGAGTATCTTCTTAGAGTCATGGAGGTTTACAGCATGGAAACAGGCCCTTCAGCCCAACTTGTCCATTTCGTCCTTTTTTTAAACTACTAAGCTAGTCCCAATTGCCTGCATTTGGCCCATATCCCTTGATAGCCATCTTACTCATGTAACTGTCTAAACGCTTTTTAAAAGACAAAATTGTACCCGCCTGTACTACTACTTCTGGCAGCTTGTTCCAGACACTCACACCTTGTGTGTGAAAAACACCCTTTGGATCCTTTTGTATCTTTCTCCTCTTGCTGGGCAGTGCAACATTTTTTCCATCAGGTTTGGGATTTCTATGGTGAGGTAAAAGACTTGAAAAACTGGCCCAGATGCTTTCACACAGGATTCCATTTTTAAGGTACTCTTTTGCATCACAATATATAAATTAACATAAAGCTGTGGCCAATCAATTCTGCGAAATCTAGTGTTCTTCTAACAACTAACATAAAAAAGTACAATTTTTTTATTTCATGTTTTGCCATGTATATCATTCATAGCAGGCATATTGTGTTACATCACTGTAGGCAGTAGGGACTATGAATAATTTCTCTCAGTGCTCTTCCTTCAGGTTATGCGAAGATGAAATGTAGATGCAGCAAATGTTCATAGTGTACAGCTGAAGTCAACTGCTCACAAAATTAAACAACCAGCATACTGTTAAACCACTCAGAAGGGAAAACGATAAAACGGGCTGAACTGGTCTTGTACACTTTAAAATGGAACACCAGTAAAATGGGGAAATATGAATTCTGGTCCAAACTGTTTTTTTCTTTCTAGGCAGCATAATATCTTAAGTATTTATACTTACGTTTTATACATCTGTTTGTACCAGGGCTCACAGTCCATCCAGAACAGCACTGTCTTCCACAAACATTAGCTCTGAAAACAAAATTTGTGTGAGGGTTAATTATGAAATTATTTATTAAAACTAATAGTGGTTTAACTTACAAAAAAGTGCTTGTTCATTTATTTGGCTGTATTATCTATTAGACCATTCACAAAGCCATTGCAAATAACACAACTGATGCTTCCTGACTCGTTAGCAAATTCATACAGTGAACAGCAATCTCTGTGAGACCCCAGGTGCAATTTCTGTGCTGTATGTGTTAGCTGATCTTAGTTGGAGTAACGCAATTGGCCTCAGAGTCATAAGACAAGGAGAATATTGGTCAACTTGCTTGCTATTGAGCCATTCCCTTCAGAATATGATAACGAGGTTGAGCTCTCTGTGATCAAATAGGCACTGATATTCATTGTCAATGTTCACACATGTAATGGTTACATGTAAAGGTCATTCGCCTGAAGAAGGGGCAAACCCTGAAAGCTTGCGAGTTCACTATCAAATAAATCGGTTGGACTTAAAACTGGTGTTGTCAGACTTCTTACTGTGTTTACCCCAGTCCAACGCTGGCATCTCCACATCAAGGTTACTGGGGCATATAGGATGACTGAAAAGTGAAACCAAAAAAACCCTCAAAAATGCAAGCTGTATAATCCTCAAAGCAGTTTGATATACTCTGGGACTACTTTGACCCCAGTTTTCTAGTGTCCAACATGCTAATTAATTAGGATGATGAACACATAGCTGCTTCTCCTTTTTGCCAGTATCCCTCCTCTATATAATGTATCACTAGGGGGAATTTCAAATCAGCGTAATTCACATACATGAGCATACTTTGGTTGTTTCAATGAATTCTGTAACAACCAACAAGTTATTTTCTTCTGCACTGCAGATCTCTCTATGCCCCTTAGGCTTTTCCGGTCTAAATTCAGCACATTTATGCCAAGTAAACTTTCTTAGGATTGATTAAGTCTCGGATTATAAGCAAAAATTCAAACTCAGCCATGACAGATCCAGAAATTCACAAAATATGTCAGCAATCCACATACTAATTTATCAAAATTGAGAGCAGATGAGTACTTTAGTACTTGTTTACAACCTTTTGACAATAGGTTTCTTCATAGTTTTTTTTGTTAAACTATTTATCTTTAGACCATGAAAAGTGCACTTCTTCATTTGCCAAACTAAAACATAATCTCCCTGTCTGCTTTTGTCCAGCTACAAAGCAACAGTGACACAAGCCTAGGCACAGATGTAGATTCAAAGTGTTGACCACAAAATTCTACTTGCTACAAGAGAATACAACAAGAAAAATAACAACAATTAAAAGCATTAAAGTGCATCTCTGAAAAATAAGATCTACAATGTTTTCAAGTACATTGAGAAAGAATTGAGCGAAGATGGGGGAAAACAGCAGTGCCAGGCCAATAAATAAAATTGGGAAAGAGAAATATTAGATAATGGGAGAAGAACAAATAATTGAATCCTAGTTTCTTTAAGTTCCACTTTCACAGCAATTTTATCTTTAATCTCTTTTTTTAATCCAGCTAGGTATCTATTTCTATTTGACCCTGTTATCCATCCTCTCATGATGTTTTTCTTTTTTCAGCTTTCAATCTATTTTGGTACCATCTCTTCAAGCTCCAAAGCTCCTTCTATTTTGTTTTAGTATTATCTCTTTAGGAACATGGGCCGGGATTCTCCCAAAAAAATTCTAAGTCCCCAATTTGCGGGAAAATGGGAATAACTCCTGCTGGTTTTTTCAGGATGATTTCAGGAGAAAGTCTCCGACACTCTCCATCACAGAGTGCCCTAATGGGATTCTCTCTGTAAAACAGGGGGCAGGGTCTATTCCGAGAAACTGGCAGCATAGCGCTGAGCAGGCTACTGCGCATGCACCAATCTGGTAGAGTGGAGGTCGGCACATGTGCAGTGGCCCCACACTGCCGGTCTCCCGATCGATGGTCAGCCCGATCACCGGCCAGCCCTGCAAACCCCCATCGCTGCCCTCCCGGACCTCTCCAGGCCAGCCTCATGTCCCCATGTCTCCCCTCCCATCTCTCTTCCCTTCATCCCCACCGGCCAGCCCCGATCTTCCAACCCTATCCCCCCCGCTCAACATTCTGGACCCCCCCTTCCAGCAGCCCCGAACACCCCAGCAGCACCAATCCTCTCCTGCCAACCGGATGGCCATCCCCAATCGGTGTCCTTTGTCCATCTGCCCGCGATCCCTATTCAGAATGGCAGTGGAACTGCATCCCCACCCCCACAGATTACCCATCTAATAGGTCCCACCCCCCCCCCCCCCCCCGAGAGGCCCTGTCCTCTTTGGCCCTGCTCCCTTGGCACTGCTTGAGGTCCAGTAGGCAGTGTCAAGGTGCCCAGTGCAGTTTGCTGCTTGGGCAATGGCAGGGTGCCAAGCTGTCACATACCCAAGGGGCAATTCCCTATTTGCACCCAACCTCTCGGCTCTGTTCCACCAATGGGGTTGGCTGCCTGTGGTGGGGGAGACACTAGCCAGCCTGGAGACTTCAGTCCCAGGCCCACTAATGAAATTTAAATCCCAATTTCCAACTAATAATCAGCTCTGCACTGATTTCCAGCACGGAACTGATTACACTGGAAATCCTAGCTGCAGAGACTTATGTAGGCCATGGTGCCCAGCAAAAACCTACGAAACAGCCTCTGATGATGTCTCCCAGCCTACTGACCTGCTCAAGGAGCACAGCAGGCTAGGAAAATTGCCCCCGTGTTTTAAACGAAGCTTCAAAATGAAAATGTCATTAGTCATAGGATCATAGTCATACAGCGCAGAAAAGGCCCTTCAGTCCATTGAGTCTCCATCCACAATAACTATCAATAAAGTCGTGCTAGTCCCATTTTCCAGCACATATCCCATATTCTTGAATGTGTGATGTTTCAAATGCTCATCCAAATACATTTTAAATGTTGTAAGATTTCCAGCCTCCACTACTTCCCAGGCAGTGCATTCCAGATTCTCACCACTCTCTGAATTAAAAAGCTTTTTCTCAAATCCCCTCTGCATCTCCTGCCTCTTACCCTAAGACAATAGGCCCTTGTGACTGATCCCTCGTCCAAGGGAAACAGCTGCTTCCTATTCACCAGGTTCATTCCCTTTATAATCTTACACATCTCAATCATGCTCCCCTCAACTTGTCTGCTCTAAAGAAAACAATCTAAGCCTATCCAGTCTCTCTTTATAGCTTAAATGCTCCTTCCCAGGCAACATCCTGGTGAACCTCCACTGTAACCCCTCTAGTGTAATCACATCCTTCCTACAGTAAGGTGACCAGAACGGCACACAGTACTCCAGCTGTAGTTTAACCTGCACTTCTTACAGCTCCAACATTACCTCCTTTCTCTTACACTCTATGCCATGACTGATGAAAGCAAGTATCCCATATGTCTTTTTAAGTGACCTATTCACTTGCTATGCCATCTTTCGAGATCTGTGAATAAGCACCCTAAGATCTATTTGTTCCTTGGAACTTCATTGTGTCCTGCCATTCATTAAATACACCCTTGCCTTGTCACTTCTTCCAAAGTGCATCACCTTGCACTTATCAGGATTAAATACTATCTGCCACTGCTTCGTCCATCTGACCAGCCCATCTATACCTTCCCGTAACCTACGGCATTCTTCTTCAATACTAACCATCCTACCAATCTTGGTGTCATCTGCAAACTTGCTTATCATTCCCCCCCTCCACATTATCATCAATATCACTTACTTATGGAACAACAACAAGGGCCCCAGTACTAACCCTGTGGTATGCCGCTGGACACAGGCCTCCAGTCACTCAAACAGCCTTCCACCACCACCCTTTGAGTCCTATTGCTAAGCCAGTTTCGGATCCATCTCGCCAATTTCCCTGAAGTGCTTTAACCTTCTCAGTCAGTTGTCCATGTCTTGCTAAAATCCATATAAACTACAATTTCACCTCCATCATTCACACACACAATCACTTTTTCAAAAAATTCTATCAAATTTGTTAGGCATGACTTCCCTCTGACAAAGCCATGCTGATTATCTTTAATTAATCCATGCCATTCCAAGTGGATATTAATTCCCCCATGATCAGAGGGGAATTAAAAATTTGTGTCAGCGTCCCTGCCATTTCCTACCTCACCTCCCACAGCAGCCTGGGTGCAATTCAGCTGGGCCTGGGGATTTGTCCAATTTTAAGTCCATCACAGCCTCCAATATCTCCTCATTTCCTACGTCAAACTGTTCAAGGTCTTTACAGTTTCTTTTCCTGAATTCCATAACTAAGGTGTATGGTGTACTGATCTTCATCAATCGAGGGATTGAATTTAGGAGTCGGGAGACAATGCTGCAGCTTTATAAGACCCTGGTCAGACCCCTCTTGGAGTACTGTGCTCAGTTCTGGTCGCCTCATTACAGGAGGGATGTGGAAGCTATTGAAAGGGTGCAGAGGAGATTTACAAGGATGTTGCCTGGATTGGGTGGCATGCCTTATGAGGATAGGTTGAGGGAGCTCGGTCTTTTCTCCTTAGAGAGAGAAGGATGAGAGGTGACCTGATAGAAATGTATAAAATGTTGAGAGGTATAGATCAGGTGGATTCTCAGAGGCTTTTTTCCAGGGCTGGAATGGTTGCTACGAGAGGACACAGGTTTAAGGTGCTGGGGAGTAGGTACAGAGGAGATATCAGGGATAAGTTTTTCACTCAGAGGGTAGTGGGTGAGCGGAATTGGCTGCTGTCGGTGATGGTGGAGGCAAATTCGATAGGGTCTTTTAAGAGGCTTCTGGATGAGTACATGGGGCTTAATAGAACTGAGAGTTATAGGTAAGCCTAGTAGGTAGGGATATCATCGGCGCAACTTGTGGGCTGAAGGGCCTGTTTATGCTGTAGTTTTTCTAAGCTCTATGTTCTAACTGTGTTCTCCTTTTCCTGAGTGAAAACAGATGAGAAGTATTCATTTAGCACCATTCCAATGTCCTGCAGCTTCACACACAGATTGCTGCCTTGGTCTCTAAGGGGCCATACCTTTCCCCTGGTTAACCTTTTCCCTTAACGCATTTATAGGATACTCACTAATCTTGTTCACAAATCCTTTTTCATGCCCCCTTTGTACTCTCCTAATTGCTTTCTTAAATACCCTCTTGCACTTCCTATGTTCTTCTAGGGCCACTGCTGAACTGTTCCTCTGGACTTACTAAAAGCCTTTCTCTTCTTCCTCATCTAGTCCTGAATTGTCCTAGACATCCAGGGTTCCCTGGACCTATTGCACCTTAATTTCCCACTATAGGGAGCAAGTTAGACCTGTATTCTTTTCTGAATGCCTCCCACTACTCCATTGTAGACTTTCCCTCAAGGAGCTGTTCCCAGGCAACTTTGGCCAGATCCTGTCTTATTTTAATAAAATCTGCCTTCCCGCAATCCAAAGCTGTCTTTTGCAGGCCATCATTCCCCTTGTCCATAGCAAACTTGAACTGTGCCATGTTGTAGTTGCTATTGTTAAAATGTTTCCCCACTGCCATGTTAAACACTTGTTTGGCTTTGTTCCCCAGAACCAGATCCAGCACTGCTCCATCTCTTGTTGAGCCTTCTATATGCTGATATAAAAATCTCCCCGGAATACTTTTCAAGAAATCTGCTCCCTCTAAATGCTTTGCATTCAATGTTTTGTATTCAATAATCCTACTCATCTCTGCATGCTATCTATTTAACATTATTATTCAATAAAATAATTGTTTTCAAAAAGTTTCTTTGTGTAGAAATAAGTTATTATTTTCCCATAATGCATACTTTCTCATCCTTGTGCAACAACGGAAGAAAGACAGTAAATTTAAGATCATTTTCTTGTTCATACAACAGGGCTTCTGGTTATTGGTTTATATACTTGTAGCTCCTTTTATTTAAGTAAGTGGATAATGAATAAAACTTCAGAATTGATACTGTGTCTGGATGTGGCCAGCAATCATCAAAAACTGAGTTACTAAAGAATAAGTATGATGTGCAAATACCATTGATACATCTCAGTAACCTCCTTTTGATGCTTGATACTCATAAATCAGCCCTTGAACACATTTTGAAACAAAAAGGTTAGAGGGTCTGACAATTTCAAAGTGTAATGAGAAAAGTTATTTTATTTCCCTTCCTTCATGCTAAATATAATTTTCAAGTTTAAGAAGACAACTAGTCTTCTCTCAAACTTTGATCTGCATTACTGAAATGTTGATATTGTGTAATAGTGAGATATGTCCCAAGAATTCAGCCTTTTTTTCAATAGGGAAGATTTTTTCTTCTTCTTTGTGGAGAGTGCAGTGTAGATGATATCCCATGTGACAAGTCATGGATGTGAATGTCCATTGACACAGTGACAAAGTCTGTTACATTATTGTTCTGTATCTGCAATCAGGAAGAACTTTCTAAAGTTCCATTTGTTCGTGACAAATCATAATTTTTAAGAGTCTGGAAATGCACAATATATAATTGTTATAAAATGTCATTTGCAATCTTAAATGAGTACACTAAGATAACAATATCCTTCTACATAGCAACCTCAACAAAGTTTTTGATAAGCGAGGGGATTAAGGGTTATGGGGAGAGGGCGGGAATGTGGAACTGAGACACGACAGATCAGCCATGATCTTATTGAATGGCGGGGCAGGCTCAAAGGGCTGGATGGCCTACTCCTGCTCCTATTTCTTATGTTCTTATGATATGTTTTAAGGTAGCTTACAGCCAGGAAGAAAATAGATATCTTGCTAAGGAAAGAATGATTAGACGGGGTAAGTAGGGGCTTAATCAAAGATAAGATATAAGGAAGCTAGCAAGAAGGGTGGTGAGTCTTAGGGTGCAAATTCCAATCTAAGATATCAGTGATTCAATAGTCATAGGTGAAGGGAAAAACAAAGGTGCAAGCGATGGATCCAAAGCAATAGAGTTCATCAGGGGATAGGTTACAAAAATAGGAAAAGTGAAGGTAATTAAGGGATTTGAAAGTTAGAATAAGAATTTTAATGCATTGGAAATTGAGAACAATATTAGATTAGCAAAGAACATCATCAGTGGAACTTGCTGCGGGAAAGAATGCATACAACAGAATTTTACAAGCTTAAGATGACAGAGGGTAGAGGATAATAAGCTAGCCATAACAGCATTGTAATAGTCAAGTTACAGATGACAAAGGTGTGGAAGTTTTTAGTGGCAGATATAGGGGCAGAGTCGGGCAATGTTACAGAGATACAAATATGTGAACTCTGTAATCAAAAGGATTGGAGTTGTATGCTCAGCTCTGGATAGTTTGGATTATTGGGGCTGGGTCCAAAGATCAATGGAAAGTGGGTTCAGATATAAATAAGTAAACTTTTGGAACAACTGAAATTTATGGTAAATGAAGCACAGAAAGGCTGGATCATACTGGACTTTCCAAGTTCATGACAGCTCAGCCAGTTACTTTTGAAAGCTTGTTGTGCAAACTATTTAATTAGTAATTTAAACATGGATTATAAGTTCCGCCAACAGCATTTCCGTAAAGGGGTTCTCACAGCCTGATTTATGTTATTCTGTTCTTGTCAGGCATGGATTTTTTTAAAATGTGATTGATTACTACCCTCTGCTGTGTCCCTGAGTGAGAGCGAGGGGGAAGGAGTCCCACCAGATTTGAGTGCTGCCTGATTTACCTGAGCAGCGTCGACCGTTTCGAAGTGCGGTTTGAAATGGCGCCTGACCGTTGGGCACGCGGCGGCTGAGCAGCGGAGCGCGAGGTGGGAGCCTGGTAGGCTCGCGCCCCGCCGGCACAGCCAATCACTCCAGCCCTCCTGCACCCTGGCACTCATTGTCAACTCATCCTACTGGATGCACATCGACGCGGCTGCCCAATGCATCACTTGCTGCTCATGTATCCCTCGCCAAAAACCTTTGCAGGCACCACACGGTTAGCGATGAGGGAAAAGCTTGCACCTGGTTTCTGCCTCCAGTTCACATACAATCTCATGTTATTCGATGTCAGAACTAAAGTACAGGTATGAGCAACACGGCAAAAACGCACTTAAGAAAGTGATTTCATTTTCAGGCTCATGATCAAAAGATACCAAGCTAGAAATTCCCCTTGGTGTTTTGAAATTGTCGTGTCCTTTTCGCAAAAAAAGTTTGGCTTTCTGAGAAGGGGAATGCAACGTTAAAGGAATGCATTTTTTTTTCACAGTGCGATTAGGATGCGGTTTTGTCAGAGGGTTGAAAAATAATCACGATCCATCTACAGAGTGTGGTGAGTGTCTGGAACTGCCAGAGGTAGTAGTAGAGGCAGATACAATTTTGTCTTTGAAAAAGCATTTAGATAGTTACATGGGTACTATGGGTATAGAGGGACATGGGCTAAATGCAGGCAATTGGGATTAGTTTAGGGGTTTTAAAAAAAAGGTGGCATGGACAATTTGGGCCAAAGGGCCTGTTTCCATGCTGTAAACCTCTATGACTCTGTGACAGTAGTCACCTTCCCAGACACCAAAGTTCTTTCATGGAACAATAACATGACCAAGGGCAAATGAAAAGTTTAAACATGATAAAAGATCAGTTTGCCAATCAAAATTCAAGCACTATGGATCTCCTATTCAACTATCTAATTCCAAAACTGAACGTTAAATACTTTGCCGTATTTGGTAATTATTCAATTTATTACACTTCCTCTTGGATTATCCTCTGTACATTTTGAAAGACTGTTATTCCATGCACCATCTCCAATGTATATATGGTCTTTTTAAACCACTGTAACCAGAATTTAATCAGTATTCCCAAGTGTGGTCTGACCTAAGGAGAAATTCCGCAGACATGTGTTACATTTTTTGATTATCTAACCCAAGATTTAATTTGTACTTAATTTGCTTTTCTACATTGCATCCACATTAAAAGTGAAAAGACTACCGTTGATGTTGTTACTTTCTAAACTAATACCTGTTAATTCTATCCATTATATAGCCATGTGACATTTTTTCACATGACTGCCAAATTTCTGATGTCACCCCACGAGTCAGCAAGTATACAAAACGCACCAAAGACAATGACCACCTGGGAATTCAGATTTCCCCCTTTTCAACATGCATGCTTCACTCACCCATTTTCAGTTCCACAGAATTTCTCCAATTTCTCATTTTCAGCTCTGTAGAATCTCTCCAATATCTAATAATTATTTATTGGCAATAGTCAGTGAGGGAGGTATTGTAGCACAGTGGGTAATAGCAACATAGGAACATAGAAGATAAAAGCAGGAGGAGGCCATTTGACCCTTTCAGCCTGCTCTGCCATTTATCATGATCATGGCTGATCCTCCAACTGAATAGCCGAATCCTGCTTTCTCCCCACAACCTTTGATCCCATTCACCCCAAGTGCTATATTTGGCCACTTCTTGAATACATTCAATGTTTTCACAGAATTATAGAATCACTACTATGCAGAAGAAGGCCATTTAGCATATCGAGTCTGCACGAACCATACTCCCACCCAGGACCTATCCCCTTAACAACACCTATTTATTCTGTTAGTCTCCCCCAACACAAAGGGTAATTTACCTTGGCCAATCAATCCAACATGCACATCGTTGGACTGTGGGAGGAAACCGGACCACCACGAGGAACCCCACACGGGAAGAATGTGCAAACTCCACACAGATAGTGATCCAAGGCTGGAATTCAACCTGGGTCCCTGGCATTGTGAGGCAGCAGTGCTAACCATGCCACCCTTTTTGGAATCAACTACATCTTGCAGTAATGAATTCCACAGGTTCACCACTCTTTGGATGATGAAAAGTCTCCCCATCTCCATCCTAAATGGTCTACCCCAAGTCCTCAGACTGTGACCCTTGGTACTGGACACACCCATCATCGGGAACATCTTCCCTACATCTATGCTGTCTAGTCCTGTTAGAATTTTGTAAGTATGAGATCTCTTATTTGTCTGAACACTAGCAAAACAATCCTAACCTAATCAATCTCCCCTCATACATCAGTCCCGCCATCTCGGAATCAGCCTGGTAAACCTTCGCTGCGCTCCCTCGAGAGCAAGAACATCCTTCCTCAGAAAAGGAGACCAAATTGCACACAGTATTCTAGGTGTGACCTCACCAAGGTCTGGTATAATTGCAGTAATACATCTCTGCTCCTGTATTCGAAACCTCTCGCAATGAAGGCCACCATCCCATTTGCCTTCTTTACTGCTTGCTGTACCTGCATGCTTACCTTCAGTGACTGGTGCATAAGGACATACAGATCCTGCTGCACACTCCCCTCTCCCAATTTACAACCATTCGGGTGGTAATCTGCCTTCTTGTTTTTGCTTCCAAAGTGAATAACCTCACATTTATCCAAATTATACTGCATCTGCCATTGATTGTCCCACTTACCCAACCTGTCCAGATCATGCTGAAGGATCTTTGCATCCTCATCACCCACCCAACTTGATATCATCTGCACACTTTGAGATGTTATATTTTGTTCCCTCATCCAAATCATTAATATATAGTGTGAATGGCTGGAGTCCTAGCACCAATCCCTGTGACACCCCACTAGTTATTGCCTGTCAATTAGAAAAGGACCCATTAATTCCTACTCTTTGTTTCTCCTCTGCCAACCACTTTTATATCCATCTCAATGCACTGCCCCCAATCCCATGTGCTTTAATCTTGCATGATAATCTCTTATACAGGACTTTATCAAACATTTCTGAAAGTCCAAACATCGACTGGCTCCCCCTTGTCAACTCTACTAGTTACATCTTCAAAGAGTTCCAACAGATTTGTCAACATGATTTCCCTTTCATAAATCCATGCTGACTCTGTCTAATCCTGCCACTGCTTTCTAAATGCTCCACTATAAAGTCTTTGATAATGGATTTGAAAATTTTTCCCATTACTGATGTTAGACTTACTGGTCTATTATTCCCTGTTTCCTTTCTACTTCTCTTTTTGAATATTGGAGTGACACTAGCTACGCTCCAATCTGCAGGGACTGTTCCGGAGTCACAGATTCACAGAATACTACGTGCAAAAGAGGCCCTTTGGCCCATTCAGTCTGCAACGATGCACAAAATGCCCTGAACTGCCAACCTACTCCCACTTGCCAGCTCCTGGCCTACAGCCTTGAATGTTATGGCATGCCAAGTACACATCCAGGTACCTTTTAAAGGATGTGTGAGACATCCCACCTCCACCACCCTCCTAGGCAGTGCATTCTAGACCGTCACCACTCTCTGAGTAAAAAGATTTTTCCTCAGAACCTCCCACCCCTCAGTTTGTGTCCTCTTGTAACTGACCCTTCAACTAAGGGGAAAAGCTGCTCCCTATCCATCCTGTCTATGCCCTGCATAATCTTAAACACCTGAATTAATTCACCCCTCAGTCTTCTCTGCTCCAACGAAAACAACCCAAGCCTATCCAACCTTTCTTCATAACTTAAATGTTCTATCCCAGGCACATCCTGGTAAATCTCCTCTGCACTCACTCCACTGCGTTCACATCCTTCCTGTAATGTGGTGACCAGAACTGCACACAGTACTCCATCTGTGGCCTCACTAAAGTTCTATACAACTCCATTATGACCTCTCTGCTTTTGTAATCAATACCCCGATTGGTAAAGGCGAGTGTGCCATATGCCTTTTTCACCACCCTATTAACCTGCCTTTCCACCTTCAGAGATCTATTATGGACAAGTACGCCAAGATCCCTTTGTTGTTTGGAACTTTCCAATGCCAGACCTTTCATAGTATTCTTCCTTGTCAAATTACTACTTCTAAAGTGTATTTTTCAAGGTTAAATTCCATCTGCCCATTTGGCCATTTCGTCTGTATCTTCCTGTAACCCAAAACACTCAATCTCACTGTTATCCACCCGGCCAGTCTTTGTGTCATTGGCAAACTGACTGATCCTACCCTCTACATAGTCACCTATGTCATATAAATGACGAACAATAGGGGGCCCAATGGTGGATGGCCTTCAGTCACTAAAGCAACAGTCTGTCACCACCCTCTGTCTCCTACCACTAAGCAAATTACGAATCTACCTTGGCAGATCACCGTGTCCCATGTGCATTAGTCTTCTTAATAAGTCTCCCATGTATGACTTTGTCAAAGGTTTTGCTGAAATCCATGTAAACTACATCAACTGCATTGCCCTCATTCACACACTTCGTTACAAAATTCAATCAAATTTGTTAGGCATGACCTCCTGCTGACAAAACCATCTCTGATTAAACCTTGCCTATCCAAATGGAGATAGATTCTCTCTTTCAGAATCTTCTCCAGTAGTTTCCCAACCACAGACGTGAGACTCACTGGTCTGTAGTTCCTTGACTTGTCTCTACAAATTTTCTTAAATAGTGGGATCACGTTAGCTGTTCAGCAGTCCTCTGGCACCTACCCAGTAGCCAGGGAGGAATTGAAAATTTGGGTCGGAGCCTCTGCAATTTCCTCCCTTGTCTCCCATAACAGCCTAGGACACAATTCATCCAGACTTGGAGATTTGTCCACTTTTAAGCCCACCGAAACCTCAAATACCTTGTCAGTCCCTATGACTCTAGTCTATAGAATCCTGGAAGATGTCCAACAATGCATCCACTATTTCCAGAGCTATTTCCTTCAGTATTCTGGGATGTAGGTTATCAGGCCCTAGGGATTTATCTGCCTTCAATTTCAGCAATTTTCTCAACGTCATTTCTCGACTAATATTGATTTCCCTCAGTTCTTCCCTCTCACTAAATCTTGCCTCTGCCTCAGAAGCTCTTGGCTTGATTTAATTTGACTTGATTAATTATTGTCACATCTATTAACACACAGTGAAAAGTACTGTTTCTTGCACACTATACAGACAAAATATACTGTTCATAGACACGGAAACAAGAGAATGTAATGTTCCAGTCATAGCTGGGTTGTAGGGAAAGATCAACTTAATACAAGGTGAGTCCATTTAAAAGTCTGACTGCAGCAGGGAAGAAGCTGTTCTTGAGTTGATTGGTAGGTGACGTCAGACTTGTGTATCTTTTTCCGATGGAAGAAAGAATGTCCGGAGTGCGTGGGATCCTGAATTATGCTGCTGCTTTGCCGAGGCAGCAGGAAATGTAGACAGAGTCAATGGATGGGAAGCTGGTTTGCGTGACATATTGCGTGACATTCATGACCTTTTGTGGTTCCTTGTGTTATTAGACAGAGCAGGAGCCATACCAAGCTGTGAAACAACCAAAAAGAATGCTTTCTATGGTGCATCTGTAAAAGCTGGTGAGTCTTAGCTGACATGCCAAATTTCCTTAGTCTCCTGAGAATGTAGAGGTGTTGATGGGCTTTCTTAACTATAGTATCGGCATGGGGTTTGAACTTTGGGTTTGAGTTCTACTCCAGGACTTGATGACCACAAAAAGTGCATTCATAATATAACAAAATATGTTGATTATTGTTCAAAACAAGCCTATGGCAGGCAGTAGGAGCAGGAGAGACTCCTGATCAACGATGCTTGTTCTGGAGTGGTGCCCCACAAGCCAAAGCCTCTGGCTTCAGACTAGCAACTTGTTCCAGAAAAAACAAGTTACAGAAAACAAATGTAGGCATGTGCTTTGTCTGCCTTGTGTGTTTCTAGATGTGAGAACTCTTCTATGTCTAAGTAGTCAGTGCCCCACAGATTTCCTTTCTAGTCTTCAACTTACCAAGATATATAACATCTGGCCCAAGGAATGTATTCGACTTCGGTCCCCTTAACCTGTTAAGTACCTCCTCCAACCAAAAGGGAAAATGCTGGAAAATCTCAGTAGGTCTGGAAGCATCTCTAAGAAGAGCTGACATTTCAAGTTCAGATGACCCTTTGTCAAAGCTAAAAGGCATAGAAAGTGGGAGATATTTATATTTCACTCCCTCTGTCAGCATTCCACATAGACTGTTCCCTCCAGGATAACCTAGTCCACTCCTCCACTATACTCAACACTCTCCTGTCACTCATAGCACCTTCCTATGCAATTACAGAAGGTGTAGCACCTGTCCCTTTACCTTTTTTAAGGTTACCATCCAAAGTCCAAAACATTCATTCCAGGTTAAGCTGTGTTTCACTTGCACCTCTTTCAATTTGGTGTATTGCATCCATTGCTCCCAATGTGGTCTCCTCTATATCAGAGAGACCAAGCTTGGACTGGGTGATCGCTTTGCTGAGCACCTTCAGTCTGTGTGCAATCAGAACCCTGACTTTCCAATTGCTTGCTATTTTAACACACAATCCTGCTCCCATGCCCATATGTCTGTCCTTGGTCTGCTGCAATGTTCCAGTGAAGCTCAACGCAAACTGGAGGAACAGCATCTCACCTTCCAGCTAGGCACTTTACAGCCTTCCGGTCTCAACATCGAATTCAACAACTTCAGATGATTTGCTCTACCCCACCTCGACTCTTTGTTTTCATTCTATTTTACTGTTTTTTGCCTTTTACTTCTTTATTGTCTTTTTTCATTTTTCTTCCACACCCGTCCGCTCTTTCCTCCTATTTTTGTCCCCCTTCCCTTACCTTTACTCCCCCTTTGCTTCCCCTTTTGTAAATTTTAATTCTGTCCCATCCATTCCAACTCCCCCGCATCCCCCCACCGCTCCCCCCCCACCCCTCCCGCCCCTCCCGCCCCTCCCTCTCTCTCCCCCCCCCCCCCCCCCCCACCCCCAGCCCCTCACATCTTCATCTGTCAAAGCTTACCTTGTCATTTTAGTTTCTCTGCCATTTGGCCATTCATAAGAACATAAGAAATAGGATCAGGAGCAGGCCATCTAGCCCTTCGAGCCTGCCCCGCCATTCAATGAGATCATGGCTGATCTGAAGTGGTTCAGTTCCACTTTCCCGCTTTCTCCCCATAACCCTTAATCCCCTTGCCTACCAAAAACCTATCTACCCGCATCTTAAATATATTTAGCGAGGTAGCCTCCACCACTTCAACTGGCAGAGAATTCCAGAGATTCACCACCCTTTGAGTGAAGAAGTTCCTCCTCAACTCCGTTCTAAACTGCCCCCCCCCCCCCGCCTTATCTTGAGGCTGTGCCCTCTAGTCCTGCTGTCCTTTCTGAGCGGGAAGAACCTCTCCACCTCTACCCTACCCTTTCATCATCTTATCCTTATTCACATCCTTTATTCTCTCTATGTCAGCCATTAGCAGTCTTTTCCTCTGGTTTCATTCCCTCTCCCTGCAGTATAAATATCTCCCACTTTCTATGCCTTTTAGCTTTGACAAAGGGTCATCTGGACTAGAAGCTTCAGCTCTTTTCTCTCCTTACAGAGGTTGTCAGACCTATTGAGATTTTCCAGCGTTTTCCCTTTTGGTTTCAGATTCCAGCATCCGCAGTAATTTGCTTTTATCAAGTACCTCCTCCATACTGAGTTCAATAATCCTCTGAAACATTTTTAATGTAATTATATAGCAAACAATATTTCCTCCGTAATGGATAGTTAAAATAAATAATCAAATTATTCTACTATTTTTCTTGAATTTTCAATTTTGTCATCATTTTTATCATTCAAAGTTCTAGCTTCCTAACCACTGTTTTACTCTGGCAACGTGAAAAATTGCTACATTGTATTTAACATCCTATCTTGTCTTTATCTTTGGTGCCCTCTTTATATCCCTTTAAATAATTAGTGAATCAATTAAGTTATTTCACTTAGTCAACTGCAGTGATAGTCACATTTGACCCCTCCATCATTTAATCCTTATCACAATACTATGCTATTTCTCCAAATACAAACTGACTACATTTCAAAAGTACTTAATTAACTGATAACTAACCTTTATAAAATATTTGTTAAACTTCAGCTGGAATATTGTATTTAGTTCTGGACAACACACTTAAAATCCAGAATAGATTTACTAGAATAGTGCCAGGTATGAGGGATTTAATTTATGTAGAGAGACTAGTTGAAGTGTAACAGGGAACTTGATGGAGCTATTCAAAATCAGAATTGATCTTGATGGATCAGATGGAGTCCAATCTCTGAAAATTGAATTGACATTGGTTACGGTATCCACATCCAATAGGAGATCAATCGTAGCCTTTCTAAGCAGAATTCTAGTCATCCAGCTCTGAGTACTAGGTTGACATTCAGTGGGATACTTTCATCCAATGGGAGTCAAATGCATCTAAGCTGTTAGATTTTGAAGTGCTCCACCCAAAACTGGTGAAAACAGAATCAATAATAGCCTCTAAAAAGAAAGTAGATGAATGTTTGAAAAAGAGAAAATTATAAGGGTATGATGAATGAACAGAGAATGGGACTAAGCATGTATATCTTTTGGTAGCTGGAATAGGCATGATGGGTTGAATAGTTTCCTGCACAATGAAAATTCTACAATTCTATGGGATCAAATTATATGCCAATGCAAAGAGATAAAAATCAATTCACTGTAATATTGCAGTTATAAAACCATTCAGGTATTTTAGAAAAAGAGTAAAAGGAAGATAAATGCAGAAGTAGCATTTTGAAGAAGTGCCAAATTAATTTAAAGTAAGGTTTTCAAACAGTGTGTGAGTGGTTGAGCTATAAAGCACATCTGTGGCACAGATTTTCAGTTGACCTCCTACTGAAAGACAGCATTAGACTGAAGACATCACAAGCATGTTAAATATCCCACATAAGATGGATGTTGCTTTTTTGTCACAAAGCCATTTCTTGGAATCTTGCTCATTTCTTTGATTTGTTGCTTGCTGCTATATGCTTTGAAAAAAATAAATATACTTTTGGCTTATATTGCCTTCTGCAGAACAAATTCCCAAAGCTCAATAACTATACGCATATATATATATATATATTTGTTGAGGTGCAGGGAGTTTTTTATTAGAATCATAATTGAAATATTCATAATTTTGGACGTAAATTGCCTATTTAATTTCAAGTTTCTTACATTCCCTGTACCAGAATTATCTACCCTGTTTAATCCTACAAAATAAGCGAACAAATTTGCTTAAAATAATATTCTATCTTCTTGAATACTTTGCTATTGTATATCTAAGATTTGTCCATACCAGCAGTGATTTGAATTGCAATTCAGATCATCTTGGCAGTTTGGAGCCTCAAAGTCTGTGTTTTATTGCGAACGATTCTATCCTGACCCTCTTCCGCCACTAGTAACATGTCCTCCTTCCCCACCCCCAAGCATATAGAAGGTTTGCTTTGTGAGAATATGTATCTATACAAGGTGATACAACCAAGTTCTGTATGTAATTTGATTGACTGATGATTTACAAAATATGCGCACATTGTACAATCTGTTAAAAGCATGGGATAAAGTTGTGATTTTCTCCATTCTGTACAAAAGCATAATATAATGTTCTGATCTCAACTCTCCAGCCAAGAAGTGGTTTTCAATGTCTTTTACCTTACAGTAGCCATAATGTAACTAGGGTTGATATGATGTAAATCTACCTGTGTTTTTGAAACTTCGGCTGCCTCATCTTCTGCCACTTTATCATCATTCCACTTTTTTAAAATGATTGTCAGTAGTTGGCTATCCAATTAAATTAACTAGAGCTAACTAAATAATTAAATTATCTAGTTGGCTTTCTCAAGTCAGTGAAAAGTAAGAGTGGTAGTACAGAGGAAATGTAAGTTGTGATCCATTTGCATGTCATGTTACCTTTGGTATAAGCGACATCATTCTCTTATAAAACCACCACAAAAATGGCTAATGTTGTGTCATGTTAAGTGTATAGAGGTTTTATTAAAACAGGACAACAACATTTTTTTTGCAAACTATTTATCTTATCCTTTTTTACACTTTCTCACAAGAACACGATCTTTAGGTGAAAAGATAAGCAGCACAACTGATCAGAGACTTTTGCCTTGCATTCTATTGCAATCTTGAATTTTGATGGATGGTTCATTTCTAAAATGAAATCCGTGCAATAATTTAGATCAGCATGTTGAATTTGGAACACACCTGATTTATATAATTCAAGATGTTTGAAGTGAAAGCAAAGTTGAACATAAACAGAAGAGCTGAATTCTGGAGGTGAGGTGAGATTGATTGCCCTTGACATCAAGGTGGATTTTGTATCAAGTCATCTGAACAAAATTGAAGTCAATAGGAATCAGGGAAACTCTCCACTGGTTTGAGTCATACCTAGCACAAACATAGCTGGCTGTGCTTGTCAGTTATCTCAACCATAACGTCTCATTGCAAGAACTCATCCAGGCACTGGTCCTGGTCCCAGACATCTTCTGTTTCACCTTTCCTCCAACATAAGGTCAAAGATGTGATGTTCACTGATGATTGCACATTGTTCAATACCAATCACAACTCCTCAGATACTGAAACATACTCGCATGCAGCAACAGTGGGATGATAAGTAGAATTCATGTCACGCAAGTTCCAGACAATTATAATCAGACTGATCTTTGGGATTGCAGGACTGACGTATGAGGACTCAGTTTGGATTATATTTTCTGGAGTTCAAGAAAATGAAGGGGGATCTCATAGAAACCTAGAAAACTGCAACAGGACTAAACAAGCTAAATGCACGAAGAATGCTTCCAATAGTTGGAGTGGCCAGAACTAGAGGTCACAGTCTTAGGATACACCGTTTAGGATAGAGATGAGAAGAAATTTCTTTACCCAGAGAGTGGTCAGCCTGTGGAATTTGTTACCACAGAAAGTTTTTGAGGTCAAAACATTGTGGGGTGAATTTTCCTGTCCCACCCGCCACAGGAATCGTAGCAGGAGGGGGGGAACATGCAAAGGTCCGTTAACCTCAGGTGGGATTTTCCAGTTTTGGGGCAAGCGTGGCCAGAAAATCCCACTCTGTATGCTTTCAAAAAGCAGTTAGCTATAGCACTTGGGGCAAAGGGCATCAAAGGATACGGGGGAGAAAATGAGATCAGCTACTGAGTTGGATGATCAGCCATGATCGTAATGAGTGAAGGAGTAGGCTGAAAGGATCGAAAGGCCTCCTCCTGCTCTAGCTAACCCACTTCCTGACTTCCCAAAGCGTGCCCATTATCTACAAGGCACATGCTAGGAGCTTGAAAGTATACTCTCGAGTTGCCTTGATGAATGCAGCTCCAGCAATACTTATGTGGCTCAACACTATCCAAGTCAAAGCAGCCTACTTGATTTATACCCCATCTACTACCTTAATGTTCACCTCTTCCAACACGCACAGTGATAGCTGTGTGTAGCAGCAATTCACTAAGTCCTTTGGAACTGTACATTCCAAACCCACAACCTCTGCCACTCAAGGACCAGGGCAACCAATGTACGGAGGCATCACTACCTGTAAGTTCCCTTTCCAGCTGCGTATTATAATGACTTGGAACCATATTGCTGTTCCCTTATTGTCACTCAGCCAAAAACCTGGAACTCCCTCCATAACAGCACTGGGGTGTACCTACACAACATAGGTTTCAGCAGTTCATGAGAACAGCTCACTACTACCTTATCAAGGACAATTGGGGCAATAAATGTTGGCTTTTCCAGTTGCACTCTCATTCCATGAGCAACAAACAAGATTTGCAGTGATAAGTCAACACTTCCAAGTTCCTTTCATGAAGTAGACTAGCTGGTCAGTCATTAACGGTACCCTAGAGTACTATAGGCCTGTCTGATTCGTGTATCGTATTACGAAGCCTGCTAAAGGATTAACTTGGTTCTGAATTTCCATTAGCAGGTATATCTTTCTGAAGCCATGTCAACCTTAAAGAGACCCTGCTTACAAACTGCTCAAAGCACTAAAGGGTATAAAATACTTGTCCATTATATGAAGAATTTATCTCACAGTTGGGAGAAGTTAAATAGTGAATTAGTGGCAAAGTTACAAGTTCAGTTGTGGTTAGTTCCCATTCAGAATAGAGTTTGATTTTATTTTCAACATTTAAGTATAATGTATTTATACTTAAAGCTAATTTTACGCCGTTGTTTAAGAAGGGTGCCAGGCAAAAAGCAGGGAATTATAGGCCGGTTAGTTTAACATCTGTTGTAGATAAAATGTTAGAATCCGTCATCAAGGAGGAAATAGCGAGGCATCTTGAGGGGAACTGCTTGATAGAGCAGACGCAGCACGGTTTCGTTAAAGGGAAGTCGTGTCTGACAAATTTACTGGAGTTCTATGAGGATGTGTCTAGGGCGGTGGATAGAGGAGAGCCGGTGGATGTGGTCTTTCTTGATTTTCAGAAGGCGTTTGACAAGGTACCTCACAAGAGATTATTGCAGAAGGTCAGGGGACATGGAGTTGGGGGTAGGGTGTTAGCGTGGATAGAGGATTGGTTGTCAAATAGGAGGCAGAGAGTGGGGGTCAATGGGTGCTATTCAGATTGGCAGTTGGTGACTAGTGGAGTGCCCCAGGGGTCGGTGCTGGGGCCTCAGCTATTTACCATTTATATAGATGATCTGGAGGAGGGAACCGAGTGTATGGTGTCGAAATTTGCTGATGACACCAAGATTACTGGAACGGCAAATTGTGCGGAGGGTGTGGAGAGTCTACAGAAGGATCTAGATAGGCTGGGCGAATGGGCCAGGAACTGGCAAATCGAATTTAATGTTGGCAAGTGCAAGGTGGTCCACTTTGGTAGGAATAATGGTAGGAAGGATTATTACTTACGTGGCGAAAAACTGCAGCAGGCGACGGTGCAGAGAGACCTCGGGGTCCTTGTGCATGGGTCACAAAAACCCAGCTTGCAGGTGCAGCAGGTGGTCAGGAAGGCAAATAGGATGCTGGCCTTCATAGTGAGGGGGATTGAATATAAAAGTAGGGAGGTCTTGCTGCGGCTGTATAGGGCATTGGTGAGGCCGCAGCTGGAGTGCTGTGTGCAGTTTTGGGCGCCGTACTTACGCAAGGATATTTTGGCCTTGGAGGGAGTGCAGAGGAGGTTTACTAGGCTGATGCCGGAGTTGAGGGGGTTGAGCTATGAGGGAGGCTGAATAAACTAGGTTTGTACTTGTTAGAGTTTAGAAGAATGAGGGGAGATCTCATTGAGACGTATATGATGATGAATGGGATGGATAGGATAGAGGTGGAGAGACTCTTCCTGCTCAGAAAGGACAGTAGGACTAGGGGGCACAGCCTCAAGATAAAGGGGGGGGCGGTTTAGAACAGAGTTGAGGAAGAACTTCTTCACTCAAAGGGTGGTGAATCTCTGGAATTCTCTGCCCGTTGAAGTGGTGGAGGCTGCCTCGCTAAATATTTTTAAGACGCGGGTTGATGGGTTTTTGATAAGAGAGGGGATTAAGGGTTATGGGGAGAGGGCGGGAATGTGGAACTGAGCCACGACAGATCAGCCATGATCTTATTGAATGGCGGGGCAGGCTCGAAGGGCTAGATGGCCTACTCCTGCTCCTATTTCTTATGTTCTTATGTTCTTATGTATTCTATTTTTGTTGTCCCTTTGCTTTCCCCCTTTTTGAAAACTGTTTCCTCCATTATTACAATTTACCCTTTACTATGTTACATGCCAAGACAACAAGCCAGCCAAAAGAGTAAGCATGACAACATTTACAGATTTATCAATCTAATTTAACTACTCTAGAAAAATGAAAGAGTGCTGAAAGGTCATATAGACTCACTGTCATTTGATTAGATGTTCCATGGCTCCAGGTATCTTATTAAAGCAATTTAGATGAATTTTAAAGGAATCACGGCACTATTTAAAGAATAGATTGCACATTCTCCCTATGTCTGTGGGGGTTTCTTCTGGGTGGTCTGGTTGCCTCCCACTGTCCAAAGGTGTGCTAGTTGGGTGAATTGGCATGCTCAATTGCTCCTTAGTATCGGAGGGGAAAGTTAGGATAAATGCAGGGAATTCTGGGGATAGGACCTAGGGGAGAATGTGGTCGTGCAGACTCAATAGGCCGAATGGCCTCCTTCACTATAGAATTCTGTGATTCTGTGAATGTCTGCACCAACACTTCCTCGTCAATCAACATGAATAAAAACAAATTTCTACATCATTCAGCACATTGCTGTTTATGGGATTGTGTGTATGAAATGGATGCTGTATAGCTTGCTGCTTAAGAGCAACAGTGCTACTACATTTAAGCTCCTTGGGATATAACTGAGTGATATGGGAGGGCATGTTATAATTTAAATGTTTTCCTAATAATTTTACCAATTACATACTTACTAAACTGGACAATACGTTAAAATGTACTGATTTAAGTCAGTGGAAACAGTGCCAGTCATTCTCTGAAAGTTCAACTGATAGAAAAGCAAAGATTGGAAATTCACAGCATGACGAATCATAGGTATAAAGCTACATCATTAGTGATGTACCTCTGTTGCATAACACCATAACAAATAATCCAATTCACATATTTTACATCTGCCACATTATGCATTTAATTTTAGCCAAAATCTAAAAAGGCTTTAATTTGGTAATTGGTACACTACCAGTTTATCACTATCAATGGAGAGTTGTACACTGTTAAATTTGATTCAGTTAATAGCAATCTTACCAAAGGATTGGGGATTATGCCCTGAACCAGGATTTCAATGTATAATTTGTTACCAAAACTTTGTTGCACGATTGGAAGTGCACTTTGAGGAATCTGCATTCAACTTCCTCATGAGGATCTGATAATTTTTTTTTGCGGCTGCAAAATTAATAGAAGCGCCTTGTTGAATTTTTATTAGAAAAGTTGAAAGTTTTTAGATTCACAAGAGGGTGGTTCTGGACTGTTGATGAGGTCAGAGGAGTTGAAACATCTGTCAAGAGAAAAGCTCTTTCAGCAATGGAGATTATTGTTACAGTTTCTCTTGGGCCTCACAATGAGATTAAGATGGAGCATAGGCAGCAAACAGAGGAAGTGGTGCACAGAGGGCGAAGGGGAAAATTTCTCAGTAGAAGGTTCCACAACACCGAGTGACTTCAGAGAGAACATCTTCTAGCTGCAACTTCAACAGTATTGTCTGCAACACCTGCATTTTATCAAGCAAGTTGAACATTCTTAATAGTGACACCTCCTGCAATTGGGCCTGCAGCCACATAGCAGAAAATGAACATCACTGCCAGTGCCTGTAAATATCACCATGGTCCTCAATTTCTACACCGGTCAATCCTTCCAGGAAAGAGAAGGCCACATTCCCAATGTTTTACAGTTCACTGTGCATCGCTACATCAAGACATAGTCAGTAGGGGCCCTGTACAGAAGGATAATGAACTCTGTTGTTGTCTCTCTTACTGGAGAAAACAGGAGAGCATCTTGTCATCTGGGCCAAAATCCTGAAATAAAAGTTGCTATCACAATACCATTCAAGAACTACTTTATCCAACAACTGCACATGGAAGTCGTGGCCCCCCCACTGTGTTGTCTCCCATCCCATCCCTTTCAACAGATCCTCCTGAGATTCCCTCCTCACAACTTACCTGGAAGTTAGCTGTTGACCAAGGACCATGTATTTTTTTACTGACAAGCAGACATTCTTTATGCCCATTTGCAATGGTGCTGCCACCTGAAACCCAATCAAGCTCAGCAAGTTTAAGTACTTAGAAATTATTGTTCCATTTGAACTATTCACCTGTCTTGCAGGTGCCTTTGCCTGGCATAGTGGTCCACAGTGCCACCCCTGTGACTGCAGCACACAGGTAAAGAGCTACTGAACTTATTATGAGAGATGTCAAATGGACTTACAGAAGAAGCAACTCCTGACCTTGAGGGCGCTGCTTTCAGCTGCAGCAACTCTGCATGAACACACTGTTGGAACTCTGTTGAGTGTGCAGCCGATCAAGAGTCATACTGTGTCCGAATCAACATGAAGTTGCATGCTATCTATCTCAATAGAACCAGACATTGGGTAATCACACATTGCAATCCCAATGCTGGATATCAGATCAAATTTAATTTTTTCTCCATAAGCTGTTATACAAAAGTGAGTTTTCTTACATTCAATTACCAATTATAATGTAAAATGCAAATAATTGGAAGCAGGTTATATTTTTAAAGATACAATATTGGTGGCAGAAAGTGAACTCTAATCCATTTAAAAAGAGAGAGGGAGGAGCTTGACAGCTTAAGAAGCTGAGCTCTTGACTCCCATTTAAAAGGTTGCAAGTTCAAGTCCCAAGACAGTCTTTCGTTGGCAATAGTTTGTCTCACTTGGGTAAATTCCATCAATTCCTGTCTAAGAAAGTAATGAAATACATAACAACAGACTTCCAGATGGATGACGGAGATCAGTATGTATGACAGATGATAACCTACAAGAAATATGAACTTGAACAAATGCTTTCAATAAAAATTACAAAAATTAAGATTGTTAAACAGTCAACTAGACAGCACATAGTGCCAGAAATTAAATCTTTTAACCCTGACATGAATGTAATTTTGAGTTTAAAGTTATGTTCTATGGGCCTTTTAATACATAATACACCAATTTTTAATTTACTCCCTGATAAGTAAGTACGATATTATCAGTAGAATAGCAACAAAAATAACTTATGAGAAAAACAATAATTTCTAAGTACTTGAACTTGCTGAGCTTGATTTTAACCCAGAGTGGGTTTCAGGTGGCAGCACCATTGCAAATGGGCGTAAAGAGTGGCTGCTTGTCAATAAAAAACACATGGTCTTTGGTCAACAGCGAACTATAGGATAGAGGTGGAGAGACTCTTCCCGCTCAGAAAGGACAGTAGGACTAGGGGGCACAGCCTCAAGATAAAGGGAGGGCGGTTTAGAACGGAGTTGAGGAGGAACTTCTTCACTCAAAGGGTGGTGAATCTCTGGAATTCTCTGCCCGTTGAAGTGGTGGAGGCTGCCTCGCTAAATATTTTTAAGACGCGGGTTGATGGGTTTTTGATAAGAGAGGGGATTAAGGGTTATGGGGAGAGGGCAGGAATGTGGAACTGAGCCACAACAGATCAGCCATGATCTTATTGAATGGCGGGGCAGGCTTGAAGGGCTAGATGGCCTACTCCTGCTCCTATTTCTTATGTTCTTATGTTCCAGGTAAGTTGTGAGGAGGGAACCTCAGGAGGATCTGTTGAAAGGAATGGGATGGAAGACAACACAGTGGGGGAGGGCCACGACTTTTATTTGCAGGCTCAGTGGAACCTACCTGTTGCTCCTGATCTTCTTCAGCTTCAAAGGAAAGTCACAGACCATTCCCTGCTTAGGAACCAGTTAAAATTGCATTGGGGTTCGATTAATATCATAAGACTCCAATTTGCATAATATGATGATGATACTTATTGACCCTCTTCCACTAGTTTCTGCCTTGTATGTAGGTTTAGAATTAAGTCCTTTCTCCTCTTGCCTCTTGATTATTCTGTAACGTGAATCCTTCTATTAATATTCTGTATACACAAATGAATAACAACTTGCACTTATATAGCATCTTTACTCTAACAAAATGAAGACCCTTAACAAAAGCTTTAGGAATGAAAATTTTGACACTGAACCACAGAAGCACATATCAGCACAAATGACCAAAAGCTGAGCCAAAGAGGTAGATTTTAGAGAGATGTAGAGAGACAGAGCAATTTTTAGAGGGGCAGCTGAAGGTACAGCCACCAATAATAGTGTGATTAAAATCAGGGATGTGTAAAATGCCACAAGTGGAGGAACAGAGAGCACTTCACAGACCTAACGGCTGGACAGTTTACAGAGGTAGAATGGGTAGAGGTAGAAAGACCGTGGAGAAATTTAAAAACAAGGATTTTAGGGACTCTAAACTGTGAGTCCAAAGCCTCACAAATGGTCTGCACATGGGCCAGGACTTTACAGCCCTGCTGTAGCATGTCTCCCTCCAGCAGATGCAATGAGACATTTAAATTTTCATTCAGCTTGACAGAACCGTATTATCCTACAGTTTGTGGGGGGTGGGGGGGGCATAAAGTCCTAGCCATATAATTCAAGAGGTCCACTGGTGACCTCCTGTCCCCACTGTGCATTTGAAGTAAATTTAATGCCAAGATTACATTATCGAAGTAACTGAGTTTTACACTCCCCAGTCCCAATTCACCAATCAATGCGAGTACAGTATCACTTTAGTCTCCAGCTACACACAAAACATAAGGAACCTGAAATCAGCATTTGGCATCAAAGGTTCACGGTTATTGATACAATGCTATGTTGTCAAGGAGACAGCATCTAATCTCAACAGACAGTTTCCACCCAGCTTGTTACAAACAAGTGTACAGTTTTAGTTATCATACCTAAGGAAGGATACACTTGACTTGGGGGGGAGGGGGGAGGTGAAACAAGGGTTCACTGGACTGGTTCCTAAGATGAGGGGTTGTCCTATGGAAAAGAATGAGCCTATGCCATCTATAGTTTAGAAGAATGAGATGTGATCAAATTGAAACATTTAAAATTTTGAGAGGACTTGACAAAGTGGATGCTGACAGGCTGTATACGCTGTCTTGAACTAGAGGTCATAATTTTAGGATAAGGGGATGACCATTTGGACAATGATGTGGGAAATGTGTTGAAAGGAAGTTCTGAATCTTTGGACTTTTGTACCTAAGAGAGCTGTGGATGTTCAGTCATTAATAGATTTTCAGACTCTGAGAGCATCAATACATACAAGGATCAGAAGGGAAAGTGGAGTTGAAGTCAGGGATCAGCCATGATCTTAGTAAATGGCATAATAGGCTTAAAAGGGGTGAATAACCTACACCTGCTATTTTTCTAATGTTTTTGAAATAAGCCATTCAATCCATCATGTCAGTGCATTTTCTTTGAAAGAGCTATCCAATTAGTCCCATTCCCTGATCATTTGGGTAATCAAAAGTCCTTCAAGAGCAGATGCTTCTGGACTGACAACTAGAATACCCACTGACAGTCAGTTTGTAGGATGAATGGGATGCCAAGATTATGAATTAGGGAAAAATCAGGAGAAGTGTGCAGGGAAAGCTGCAGGCAGATGAGGAGAAGTGATACGGAGGGGATCACAGGGACTGGAGTGGTTGATGATTGATAGAGAAAGAGCAAAAAATGAGAGAAGTAGTATTTGTAAGGTAGAGAAATCAAAAGAAGCTATTCTTCTTTTATACTATTAACTCCAAGTTAATTGTTCATATAATTGGTAGCAATTACCAAAGTGATTGATAATTGTATAAGTTTGAATGCAGGTTCTGCATGAAAATCTTGAATTTAAAATATTTCACTGAAGTTTTTTACTACATTAATTAGTGCAAATAGGAAATTATAAAATTCAGCAAGTGAGTCAGAAATATTTTGATTCATTTGAACATAAAAATAAGAACATAAGAACATAAGAAATAGAAATAAGTAGGAGTAGGCCATCTAGCCCTTCAAGCCTGCCCCGCCATTCAACAAGATCATGGCTGATCTAAAGTGGCTCAGTTCCACTTTCCCGCTTTCTCCCCATAACCCTTAATCCCCTTGCCTACCAAAAACCTATCTACCCGTGTCTTAAATATATTTAGCGAGGTAGCCTCAACCACTTCAACGGGCAGAGAATTCCAGAGATTCACCACACTTTGAGTGAAGAAGTTCCTCCTCAACTCCTTTCTAAACTGCCCCCCCTTATCTTGAGGCTGTGCCCTCTAGTCCTGCTGTCCTTTCTGAGCAGGAAGAACCTCTCCACCTTTATCCTACCCATCCCTTTCATCATCTTATACGTCTCAATGAGATCTCCCCTCATCCTTCTAAACTCTAACGAGTACAAGCCCAGTCTATTCAGCCTCTCCTCATAGCTCAACCCCCTCAACTCCGGTATCAGCCTAGTGAACCTCCTCTGCACTCCCTCCAAGGCCAAAATATCCTTGCACAGGTGCAGCGACCAAAACTGCACACAGTACTCCAGCTGCGGCCTCACCAGTGCCCTGTACAGTTGCAATTTGGTTCCTGTTCTTCATAGGTTCTCTTAACTGATCATTCAAGTTTATTTCTTTGCTGCTGTATTACTTTGAGCCAATTTACGATTGGAACAATGTGATATAGGGAAACTATTGCCAGAAGTAACTGTGACAGAAATATGCACTGTTTGCATGACTGTTAATATAATGCTGATTTTACATATCTACACATATCTTGATTCTATCACATGTTGTTTGTCATAGTTCATGTGTCATGCTTATATATTTCAAATTTCATATTCATAAAGTTTGACAAATTACAATTGATCAGGTAGTTAACAGACTAATTAAAAGCTTAGAAAATCAGCAATAAATTCCCCAAACGTGTGGCAATTAGAACAATCAACCAACACACAGAATAAGAGAGACAATGAAATTATTCAGATATTTTTCCCACTCATTGAGGTAAGGGATGTCAAACAATCCCACAACAGTATTGGGGAGGCAGACACAGTAAAACTTCCTCTGCTCTGCCCCAACTACTTGTCTCTTTCCCAAAGTTTGAACAGCATCCCTTTCTTAAAGATCTGATTGTTTATTTTGCGATATTCATACCAGCCATCCTGTCCTGAATATCGCTGAATGAAATTACCAATTGTTAGCAGATAGTCATTTGGTAGTACAGAATTTGTGTATTGCTGAAAAAAAATTGTTGAAGCTTTTCATCTTGTACTGCTATGAATAACATTGTCAGGGGACACAATGGGTGGAATTCTTCCATGAATACCACTGTCAGGGGACACAATGGGTGGAATTCTTCCATGTTGAGACTAATTGCAGTGACAGGTGACTCCAATGCTGCCTGTCCTGTCAAACAACATGCCAAGATACTATATCAAGTTCAGTGCTTGGAACTTCATTAATTATGGATAGATGAGTTCCCCTCCCATTCAGCCGGCAGCTGATTCATCCACCTGCCCTTTGCTGATGGACTCAAACAACCTGGTGCCATTTTTAAATACCTAGCACATTCTTATCATTCTCTCCACCCTACCTGTCTTCACCAGGCTGTGCTGGATCATAGAATCATAGAATGCTACAGTGCAGAAAGAGGCCCTTCGGCCCATCGAGTCTGCACCGACCACAATCCCACCCAGGCCCTACCCCCATATCCCTACACATTTACCCGTTAATCCCTCTAACCTACACATCTCAGGACACTAAGGGGCAATTTTAGCATGGCCAATCAACCTAACCCGCAAATCTTTGGACTGTGGGAGGAAACCAGAGCACCCGGAGGAAACTCATGCAGACACGAGGAAAATGTGCAAACTCCACACAAACAGTGACCCGAGCCGGGAATCGAACCCAAGTCCCTGGAGCTGTATCAGCAACCCTGAGGCAAAAGGATAGTAACCTCAAGAAAAAGTCTGTTCCTCAATTCAACCACCTTCCTCCTGAGCCCATTACCTGCGAGGTGCCCATGCTCCACTTGGACCTCTACCCAATACCTCCATGGCAACAGCTCTACCAATCAGAGTCCACTTGTCAATGAATCCACACTCCCTTCTCATAAACTATTGAGTTGTTCTTTCCACTATCATTGGTGTTCTTTTATTGTCTTGATGAGTGCAAGATGCAGAACTTGAACAGAATGTTTTTCTTCAGCATATTCAATTACTAGCAAGTTACAGATATTTTGTACTGAGACCCGTGTGATCAAAAACTTGATTGTGACTTGCCAAATTTAAATTACGTAAGAACATAATAATGAGGAGCAAGAGTAAATTATTTGGCCCTTCCCTGCCATTCAACAAGAACATGGCTGATCTTCAACCTCAATTCTACCTTTCTGCATTATCCATATGTACCTTTCTGCATTATCCATATGTTCCTTGATTCCCTTCATACACAAACAATCTCTCAACTTCTGTTTGAATATACTCACTGATAAAACATTTACAGCTGTGTGGGTGAGAGAATTGCAAAGATACACAACCTTCTGAGAAAAACAAATGTCTCCTCATCTTATTTGTAAATGGCTGATACCTTATTCTGAGTCTGTGCCCTTATGTCCTAGATTTCCCAACCAGAGAAAATATTTCCTCAGTGTCTACCCTATCAAAATCCTAAACAATTATGTTTCAATTAGATCACCTCTCATTCTTCTGAACTCCTGGGGATATAGGCCTAATCTACTCGGTCCCCATTCATAGGACAATTCCTTCATCCCAAGAACCAATTTTTGCAGTTCATCCAGGGCAGTATGTCTTTCCTTGGGCATTAGGAGACCAAAGCTGCACACACTACTCTAGGCTGATCCTGTGTAATTGTAATAAGACTTCTTCGCTCTTATGCTCCAATGTATTTGTAACAAAAGCAAACATACAAATGACTTTACTAATTGCTTGCTGTACTTGCATACAAACTTTCTTTAATTCTTGTACATGGACATCCAGGTCCTTCTGAATGCAAACATTTCCCAGTCTCTTAGCATTCAAAAAATATTCTGCTGTTATATTTTCCTACCACTGTATTACAAAATGGATCACTTCACACTTCACATTACCTTATTCTTGCCTGTGCAACCAATCTCTCCATATCACTTTGCAACCCCTTTGCATCCTCCTCACCACTGACTTGTGCTGTCATTGAACTTGGATATGTTCCACTCAATCCCCTTACCTAAGCCTTTAATTGGGCAGAGGCCCAAGTATTGATCCTTACGGTAGATTGCTAGTTACAGCCTGACTACCTTATTCCTATACTCTGTTTTCAGTCCGTTAACCAGTCTTCAATCCATGTCAATATATTATTCCAACCCCATGAGTTGTAATTTTGCATAATAACCTCTTGCTTGTTGAAAATCCAAGTACACTACATCTACTGGCTCCCCTTTATCCACTGTATTAATTACTTCCTCAGGAAAATTTGACAGATCTCATACATGATTTCCCTTTCAATAATCCATGTTGATTCTATTTATTCATATTATGATTTTCTAAGTGCCCTAAAGTCATGTCCCTAAAAGTAGATTCTAACATTCTGCCTATTATAGACGTTAGGCTAACTCCCTACAGTTTGCCGTTTTCTCTCTTCCTCCATTCTTAATTAGTGGAGTTATATGATCCAATCCTTGGGAATTGTCCTACAATTTAAAGTACTCTGGAAGATTACTAGCATCGCATTGGCTATTTCTCCGGCTACCTCTTTTAAGATGCAGGTAGAGGGGATTTATTGCTAACTGGTCCTATTAATTTCTCCAGTACTATTTACTTACTTATACTGCTTTCTTTAAGTTCCTCATTCTCACTAGACCCTCATGGGGGGTTCTTACCAAAAAAATTCTCAGTACTAAAAGAATAGGGAGGGGATCTACAGAACCTAATCACACTACTCAAACCAGTTGTTGAGCTCTATATGCACAATTGCGCAAGTGTCTTGATCTCCATGTGCACTATGTATACATATACACGGTATGCTGGGAGATCTGTCATACCCTCCCCTCCCGACCCCCATGGACATCAGGACGTACCGCTGATCACTCACTGTGCCAGTTTCCCCAGGACACTGTTTATATCCTAGTTTATATGGAGCCAATCCCAACACAAAAGCACCCTCTGTTCCCAATGCCATTCTCTGTGGCCCATGAAGTGAAAGCTCTGCTTCCCACATTAATCCTCAACAACACATTTAATGCTCTCATCTGTGTGTTCCTATACCAATTGGTGCATAGGTGAGGTAATCACTTTTGAGGTACTGCTTTTTAATTTGGAACATAATCCCTCAAAGTTTTAATAGAACATCATTCCTACTTTTATCTATAGTGTTGCTTCTTCCAAGAAAGATGACAATTGAATATTTCCTCTTCTATTCTAAGTTCTTCTCAAGCCATGAGGAAATATCTTTGATCCTGATAATGGCCAGTTTTCAGAACTCTGATAGCAGCTGCAGGGAATGGTATCTATTCCCTAACTGTACTGCTCCTTATCATACCACAATCCTTTTCTCTCCCCTGATTTGAAAGAGCTACTGCACCAACAGTATTACCATCAGTTTGCCCATCCAGTCACCCAATACCTCACAAGTGTTAGTCAAAGTCAAAAGCTGAGTCACCACCGTTACTATATCCTGGATGCCTAAACCTCCCTGACTTACAGTCACGCCCTTGTGTGCCTGACCATCGACTAACATAACTAATGTGACTGTCTTCTTAAAGAAGGTATCTAGGTAACCCGCCAAATATACAGGCCCAGAATGTCTTCAGCTCATACCCAGTTCAAAAAACCTGAGCCAACGATGATCCATAAACTGCAGACACTTACCATAGACATAGTTGTCCAAGATTGCAGTGCTCTCCTGAAGGTTCCACATGTTGCAGTTATGTCTTGCAATGTCTATCAAACCTTATTTATTGATTGATTTTTTTTAAGTTCATCAATTGTTTCAGTTTTAATTGAGTAATTGATTTATCTAGTTTAAACTAGTAATTTAGTAAAGTAATAGCAAGTTACAATTTGCCATCTTAAGCAAAAGGAAAACATTCACCAGACACTTGAGATTTAAAAAAAAGCTCTTTTCCCCTTCTGAACTGAATTCCCACTTGCACCAATTCCTGACTTTACCACTCTACTAATGTATTAATGAAGAACACTCTTTGCTCCCCATAGTACTTTGAAAGCCAGCAGATAGACAAAAATTTCCATCCTGTCAGTCTGGGCTGGATTTGAAGCAGGGCCCATGGATATAAACGCAGATTTTAAGCCACTGTCACACAATTCCTCTCTAATTACTGTGTGTAAGCCAATCTCAACATACAAAGCAATAGAAAAGTATCAGAACTGCAAATCTTGGAAACCATTTTTGGAATTTAGAAAATAAATTAATCTGTTTCATTTTGAAATTAAACCATGAAGAAAATACTGCAATTTGATTTCTATTACAATCCACAGGCTGGATTTAATTATTTGAAACCATTGAATCTAGTGAATTCTCTCTAAATCTGATCAACAATTGAATTTTGCCATTCATCATATAAAACTTATGACAGAACAAAAGACTTACGCTACTACACGTTCCCTAACCCTAATGCAGAGCTCCCTTTTCTCGCCACTAAGCAGAATTTTCGCCACACTGCCAGTTCCTCAGGACCTTGCATTAAGTTGATCTTTCTATACACCCTAGCTATGACTGTAACATTCTGCACTCTCTTGTTTCCTTCTCTATGAACGGTAGGTTTTGTCTGTATAGCGCACAAGAAACAATAATTTTCACTGTATGTTAAAACATGTGACAATAATAAATCAAATCAAATAAATATACAGAACTTCTTGATTATCCAACTGATATGTGAGATGCAGATATTTACTTATGCACTACAACAGGGTGAATAAAAAAAATTCTTGATCAGTGTATTATTTAGTTCACAGTTTATGAATATATCTCTCAAACAATCTTTCCAATTCCTTTACAGACAAGACTGGAAATGCTAAGTTGCCCCTTAGTGTCAGGAAGACTAGCTAGGGTAAAGGTATGAGGTTGTGGAGATAGGGCCTGGGTGGGATTGTGGTTGGTGCAGAATCAATGGGCTGAAAGGCCTCCTTCTGCACTGTAGGATTCTATGATTCTCAAAAAAGATTAAATGCAACTCTATCTCTGTAGCGAAAGAACTAACATTGTGAATCACAAGGTACAATATTCCTGCCTTGACAAAATATTGTATCATTGTATCCTTTAACTTTGAATTATGCTTTGGGAAATTAATTAATCGTACTAAGAATAGGAATAACAAACAGTAATTTTAAAACTCTGATATCAGAGCTCGAATCATCATTCATCTGTTTTATGATGCAAACGGAATCTTTCAACATTATTTCCTAGGCTAAATTTTTAAAACCCCATTGGGTAGCGTTAGCGGGGATTTTACGAGGTGACCACATAAACTTTATGACGCCATTGTCACTGTTCTAAAGATGTATCTTTATTTAGACCAGCAACTGATGGGATAAATCAGCCAAAGGGTCGAGGTCGCTCTAGAGACAGATCAACCAGACCTCTTCGCCAAGTTCTGACGTATACAGTTCAATACAGATCATAGGTTTTTCTTATCAATTATTCCCACCTTCCATTAACTTTAAATCAATCATCTTCAATATACATCAATTAATAACATATCTGTCATGCACTCTAGCCAATTGCATCTCTCCTTCCAGCATTGCGATATTTCATTAGTTAATTAAACACAATGCTTCCTCCTCTCTTGGCTTAAACTAACTTTCTCGTTGCCTGGTTACTCTTGACGCTGGCTGCAAAGGTTAAAGTACATGGTCCCATAGGTTCCCATATAGTTTACTGTTTAATCAGATGAATTCATAACTAGACATCTGGGCATGATTCCATCTTGCTTGGACAGTGAATAAATTCTACTCGTAAAGTCTGATTAGGTGTTCTAATTGTTCCTACCATTACACAATAATTTGGATTTTCTCAAGGCTATAGAATTCTGTTGGAATATGGTCTCTACCTAATGGATTTCACCATGATTATTTGCAAGATTTGCCTTTGACTAAAGTGTACTGTTGTTCTTAAAAATATATTAATACATTTGAAATAACATCATATACATTTTAAATCACAATCACTTGTTTAAATCCCTTACTGCATTTCATATGCATGTAAACTGTCCTCTTGTTAGCTTCGGAGTCTGTGTTAAAATCATTTCTGTATTGAAATCATTTAACTTAGTGTACTAGTTCTGTTAGTGCCTTAATACTTAATGGTTTTTAAAGACATATACTAGCCTATCAGAATTCTTGCCTATTGATAGCAACACAGATGACCCAGTTTCCTGTCACTGGGTTCCAGTTTGCCAGCATATTTCAAGTTTTGGGCTATTTGGAACACGTTGGTTCAAGGGATGAAATGACTACCCACTTGTAAGTGGCATGTTGCTAGTTAAACACATTAAAGGGCCCACCAGACCACAACTTATGACTACAACTGCAGCATTAGGTCATCCTGTGGGGGAATTCCCTGATGGCAGTCATTCTGCTCTGGCCAGTTTTAATTTGAGACCTTTTGAAAGGCATTGGGATGATGCTGCCATTTCACTCATACCTACAGTGACACGTCCCACCTGATGGTGGGACTGCTGTACTCCCATTGATGGAGGGTCTCCAGTTGGGCAGTGAATACATTCTCTGACCACTAATGGGTCTGACACTCAAAAATCACAATGAGTATATTGCCCAACACCATTTAGATCAGGACCTGAAAATGATCCTGATGTTGGGGTTTTGAGTCCTGTGCAAAATTCCAGTCTTCTACGTCTAATGAATTCTAGTCTTCTATGTCAGTCCCAGGCCAACACTGCAGGATTTCATCAGGGCAGTGGTCAGGACATCTTCAGCTGCTTCATCAATGACCTTCCCTCCATGACAAGGCCAGAACGGAGATATTTACTGATGATTGCATAATATTCAGCACCATTCGCAAGTCCTCAAATACTGAAGCATCTGTGTCCATCTGCACAACAACCTGGACAATATTAAGCTTGGGCTGATATGTAGCAAGTAATATTCGTACCACACAAGTGCTAGGCAATGACCATCTCAAACAGGAAAGATTCTGACCATGCCCCCTTCACATTCAATTGCATTACCATCATTGAAGCCATCACTATCAACATCCTGCCCAGAAATAGAACTGAAGTACCAATGTAAATACTGTGGCAACAAGAGCAGGTCAGAAGCTGAGAATTCAGTGAAGAGTGGCCTAACCTCCTGACTCTTCAACGCCAGTCCACCATCTACAACGCACGAGTGAGAAGTGTGATGGAATGCTCTCCACATGTTTAGATAATTGCAGTTCCAACAACAGTCAAGAAGCTTGACTGTCCTGGACAAAGCACTCCACTTGATTGGCACCCCATTCACTGCCTTCAACATTCACTGCTCCACCACTGATATGCAATGGCAGCAATGTGTATCATCTACAGGATTCACTGCAGCAACTCACCAAGGATCCTTTGACAGCACCTTCCAAGCCTACAACCTCCATCATTTAGAAAAGCATGGGCTGCAGATGCATGAGAACGCTGCCACCTTCAAGTTCCCCTCCACAGTATACACCATCCACTATTCTGGACTTAGAGCTGTTTCTTCACTGCTGTTGTGTCAAAATCTTACAACTTCCTTCCGAACAGCATTGTGGATATTTCTACAACATATGGACTGCAGCAGCTCAAGATGGCTTGCCATTACTTTCTCATAAGCAATTAGGGATCACCAGTCAATTCTGATCTAGCCAGTGAGGCCCACATCCCATGAATTTATAATTTTTAAGAAGTCAGATTTATAAAGAGAAGCATGCAGCTTCAAAAAACTTCAAGGGAAGGCAAATATTTACACCATGTGTGATCCTGTGATTTTCATTTAATATTTCCATAACTCATGGGAATGACTTCATCACATCACATTTCAATTACAAGAACTATCTTTCCCTTTGTAAATCCACTTTTGGATGATACTCATGTAACTATCAACAGACATGCACATTTTAAAATGATATATATATCTGACTGGATTTCCAATATAATTGCACATTAAAACCTCAGTCACATAAGAAAATATATCCTGAAGCAATACTAATCCTTTGTTTCCAATATAGGCACTTGCTCCAATATGTTTCATCAATCTATTTAAATTAACATTGGACTACTGCAGTACTGTGAATAGGCATTTTGAAAATGTTTACAAAATACATTTACAAAATACATCTGATGGTGTTCATTTCCATCAAATATTTTTCATATTTCATAGAGATGACTTCATCACATCACATTTCAATTACAGTAACTATGTTCTTCCTTTGAAATACATTTGAAGAAAATATTTCAAACATGCGCTCAGTAATCTAATTAATAATCATACTGCTTCCAGCTGCATATGAGGCAAACAACAAAAGAACGAATGATGCATCATTAAACCTATTTATTTTAATCACTTTACACAATTAAAGAGTGAGTCTCATTAACAAGACTCCTTTTAAAAATCTTAGGCCATTATGATTAATGCTTAAGTGCTTTTGTTTAGCTCTGTCTATTTTAGTTCTTGATGGTAAACTTCTTGATGCTACTTATTTAAATTGGAATGCATGGTGTTATAATTCAGGTCAGAAATTCCAAAGTGTTCTATGAAGCCTGCCTGGATCACAAGTTTTGCACTTTGAATTTGGCTAGGGTGAGCAAGAGATATTTCACTTCGGGTATGATTCAAATGATCAACTGGGAGCTTTTAGCAAACAAAGTTTATTTAAGAATACAGTTAACATGTATGGAAAGAAAATTAGCAATACATTTTACTAATTACAAGCAAGATATAGTATTAACTGCAACAGCTAAACACCATGCCAATGAAACAAATCCCATAAACAAAACCTTTGCCACAGGTTTAACACAGCAAAGACTAAAATTTAGTCCTTTGGTTGTTTGCTGCAATTCTCTTAGACACACACAGGTAAGCTTGGAGTCAGAACAGCTTACCAAAACAGCAGGGAGACTCTGGTCAAGCCAATAACCAACACAGATTTTCCACTCTAAGAAGGCCAGGAACCTTGCTTTTAGCTAACAGCAGAATCTCCAAAACCAAGGAGAAAGAGAAACGCTTATTTTCAGCTTGATGTCCCTTCTAAACTAAAACTGAAAATTAATCCTTTGATTTTTTTCCTGAGGAGGAACCACCCAACTTTTACTTGTCAATCAATTTCTTCCTCATAGTGCAGGGTCATAAAAGATCCCAGAGTAAAAATAAACAAAACCCATTCAAGCAATTGAAGTAGCAATAAAAGGACTTCTAGCAGAGGACCTGGAAACAATGAGAAAACAAAAACTGAAAAGATCTGCTTACTACGGCAGAGAACATGATTTTTTTTAAAAAAATCTTAAAGGCACACTAATGTCACACATGATGTAAACAAAAGTATTATGAACACCCATAGAATACGATTATGCCTCCCTTTTGGAGCTAATTGAAGTTTGCTTGCAAATTTACTAAAAATCATCAGATCAACTCATTAATAGGCAGATGTTGTATTCCTGTGGACCTTTATAATTATTGTTTTCTATTTCATAATTGCTCCCAGCTTTTTGGGGGGAGAAGCAGTTTAGATGCACCTTTTGGAAGCTTCTGCATTACAATGAGATTGGGGCACAACCTTCAAGAAGTGGTTAATTTTCATAGTAGCATAGTACCTCACTAAATAGACTGTTTGATGCTGCACTTGTTGCTTTTGTCCTGTATTTTAATGCCACATTATAATTTAACAAAGCAGTTTGAGCTACAGCTATTCAGCCATTAAACATGTTTAGCTGTTGCCAAGCCCAGCTCTATTGTGGCCATTTTGATAAATAGACAGCTTATCTGAAATGTTTTTGTGAGCATCTGAATTAAACTTTTGTTGGATCTCAAAGTGCTGGCTGCTCAAGACAGATGGATGTTCAGTGCTTAGGTTATTTTTCATGTCAGACATTGGATTCATATGCTAATTCAAATGAATCTGACATCTGTTTTACTACTCATTTGTATTGAGGATTGGTTTTATGAACCATTGGGTCGAAAAAAATAAACACAACTGTAGATTCTCCATATCTTCCAGGCAACTCCCCCCACCCCCTGCCCACTTCACTCCACCCCATACCCCACCCCCATCGTTGGCTTCTTTTCTAGCATAGCTGATTTACAGTAATTCCCTTGTCCATACTGAATAACAAACATTAAGCAGAAAATAAAATGAAAAATGTGGTCTGTATATAATGTATGAGCAAAGTAAGCCAAATGTGGTCGGGTGAGAGCAGAAAAAGCAGCAGCGAACACGTTTTTGGAGTGTGTGGGATTTGGCACTCAAGTCTACCTCCCAATTTATACTGGCAAGTGTCCATATTCTTCTGTATTGGCCTAGGACTGCTTCCAAGGACTTCAGGTTGAATTGGCATTTGGGAGTCCATCTAATGCAGAATATAAAATGGAGATTGGAGACATCAATTTACTTATGAATCTGATATTTAGAAACTAAATGAGACCTAACAGGTAAGGTTGAAGTGTTCTATCTGATTCACTGCAGTCCTAAGGTTGGCAGTAGGGCTGATACTGGAAAGAACTGCGGGTGCAGGGAATATTGAGTTTTCCGCCTGGCCTCTGCTGGATAAACTGTTCTCAAAGAGTTCTTGCATCTGCTAAAGTGGATGGACTTTTGTTCTAATTCATCCTTTTCACCCATCCAGTCGCAAATATTCCTCCATCTCCACATCTTCCTTTATAATTGGCTTGATGAATTAAACCTTCTAGATGGCAAAATTGTGCAGTATTTACGTACAATGACAGTCCTAAAAACTGAGAACTATACTGAAATCTATCTAGGCAGCAGAAATATTGCTTTAGGAGGCCTATAGTCTGGTCTGTCAGGCCTCAAAAGCATGCATAGTACCAGCTATATCTCATTTCTGCATCTTTGACTGAGTTCCTAAGATATCAACCATGATCCAGTTCAATGAGAGAGCAGGCTCAAGAGGTCTGAATTGCCCACTCCTGCAGTCTGTAGTAATGGTCCTATAACATTAGCCAGGCTTGGAGAGAATAGCCATTGTTATCAAATAATCAGCCTCTGATGCTTGAGATGAAAAGGAGAAGAGATTGAGGATTGATGCAGGATAAGGGCATCATGCATGCTTGTTACCAGAAAACAAGGCACAGTACTGTACTTAGAGAAAATGCTGGAAAATCTCAGCAGGTCTGGCAGCATCAGAAAGGAGAGAAAAGAGCTGACTTTTCAAGTTCAGATGACCCTTTGACAAAGGATCATCCGGAATCAAAACGCCAGTTCTTTTCTCTCCTTACAGATGCTGCCAAACCTGCTGAGATTTTCCAGCATTTTCTCTTTTGATTTCAGATTTCAGCATCTGCAGTAATTTGCTTTTATACAGAACTGCACTCATTTTTGCATGTTCAGTGAGTGAAATCTCTTCCTATTCATGTAGACTGCTGCTCCTCTACAGGTAATGCAAGGCTGTAAGTGTGAAGTTGGTAATACTGGGCAAATTCTAAAATTTTAGAAATGCCCAAATTCTTTGTGATTCTAATTCATGCTGAGGTTTGAAGTCATTAGCTTTCAATGTAATGCCATCTAGCAAATTCACAACAGACAAGGATATTTCACCTTGTTTTGGGCTGTCCTTGGTGCTGCAACAGTTAAAAGAGAGTTCTGTGATAGACTCTCTTGTAAAGCATAGCCTCCTCATACACATCTCAGTAAACTACAGTTAAGAATTTCTTGCTCTAAATACTTGTGGAGTTAGAGCTCTTGTTAGCTGCCTTCCTTCTCTCATTCTGCAGTTACAAGTCTTTGGATTCTAACCTGTTTCTCTTTCTCCTCTTCCAGGCATAATAACAATGCAAGTACCAAAACCAGTGAAACCAATGAAAAGTATATTAGAACCCTCTGGTAAAAATCTTCTGCTCACATACCAAATTACTTTGTCAAACCCTCTGTTTCTGCAGTAAAATTCCCAGAAGTTTAAAAAGTAGCACCCTTGCAGTCCAAATAAACTAATCAGTGATTTACCTGAGAACAGTTGATGACCTCTTTAAATATTCTTGGCAATTCTTGCTCACACCCAAGATCTCTGTGACTGGTATAGAATTGACAAATAGAGTGCCAGAGCTGTAGAAAAGGGACTTTTGGATCCTAAAACAAGAGTAGGACCAAACTGGACCTGGGTTCAATTCCCAGCTCGGGTCACTGTGCGGAGTTTGCACTTTCTCCCTGTGTCTGGATAGGTTTCCTCCGGGTGCTCCGGTTTCCTCCCACAGTCCAAAGATGTGTGGGTTTGGTTGATTGGCCAAGCTAAATTGCCCCTTAGTGTCCTGGGACAGAGAGATTAGCGGGTAATTATGAGGGTTAGAGGAATTAGCAGGTAAAATATGTAGGAATACAGGGGTGGGGCCTGGATGGGATTGTTGTCGGTGCAGACTCGATGGGCCAAATGGCCTTTTCCTGCACTGTAGGGTTTCTATGGCTTTCTATTTCTATGGCTAACTAGCTTCTTTAAATAAACACCCACTGATCTTGGACAAATGAACTGGATGCCTAAATGAAAAAACAATTAAATGTGATGATGGATAAAATCTGTGCAAAACCAAGAACCAAATAAGACCACTTTTGAAGCTCCTAAGTTGAATGCAGACTTGCCACCTGACCCCATAATGTCTATGCTGATGCTTTCGATATCAAAACGTCTTATTTTTTGACTGAAGCTGACATTTAACTTTATATTATTGTTTATTTTTCATACTTGCAGAATCATTGGAGGGATTCAAAAAATTTGAAAAAATAGTCTTACAGGCCACGGTGTGCATGTTCCCTCCATAGTTGTAACTGTCCTTATTCTAGTTGATAAAAAAGGCTTTATGGGTTTCCACAACCCATATAAGATGGAGAGAATGCTACCTAGAGCCTGTAGGTGTGAGCATCCTTTTAAATTTCAGTGTCAAAGCTCTGGTCTCCACTTGCTTGAGACAGTTTGGAGCTGAGTTTGAACATTATACTTTCTGAACTGAAAAATAGATGCGACCAGAGAGCTAGCAACTCGCATCCCATAATGGTAGAAAATAACCACAATATAGAGACAGACATACTTCTTTATTGTTCCATATTGAAGTGCGGCAGTAGCTATTTTGAATATTTCTTCAACAGCTATTTTCTTCACATCCATCTATATATTCCGTGCCACCACTTTAAAATATCCTATACTTTTGTGCAGTTCTTTAAATCAGAAAATTCTTTTGAACCTCTAAAATAGACCTGAGTCGTTCATTCATGGCACTCTTCCAATAATATGCAACCATGTTCTCCATGATCATAACACAACAACTACTTTCTGAAATTTCTATTATGCATTCCACAGATTTATACCAATTAAGTGACTGATTAGATTCTTTACAAACCTTAAATAATCAATTGCCTGCTGTTTTGTTTGTAATTATTCTGAAAGAAGCTGCATTTCTGGACACTACCTGTTTAAAATCAGGCCTTCCCATGATTTCTTTGAACAATGATGACACAGTGATTAGCAGTGCTGCCTCACAGTGCCAGAGACCCAGGTTCAATTCCTGGCTTGGGTCACTGACTGTGTGGAGTTTGCATGTTCTCACCAAGCCTGTGTGGGTTTCCTCCCATAGTCTGAAAGACGTGTTTGTTAGGTTCACTGACCTGTATGGGCGCTGGAGTGGGGCAACTAGGGGAATTTCACAGTAACTTCATTGCATTGTTAATGTAAGCCTTACATTGTGACTAATAAATAAACTTCATATTTTTTTTTTCATTAATGGGGTGTAGGCATCACTGGCTGGGCCAGCATTTATTGTTTATCCTTGAGATCATTTAAGAGTCAACCATATTACTGTGGATCTGGAGTCACATGTAGAACAGACCAGATAAGGATGACAGATTTCCTTCTCTAAAGGACATCAGTGAACCATGTTTTTACAACAATCAACAATGGCTTCATTGTCATCATTAGACTTTTAATTCCAGCTTTCTATTGAATTCAAGTTTCACCATCTGCCATGGTGGGATTTGAACCCAGGTTCCTAAAGCATTACCTGAGTCTCTGGATTACTAGTTCAGTGACAAGAACACTATGCCATTGCCCCTTCTCCCCTTGTAAATTATGACAAAAGATTAAAACTTTCCCTTTTGAGAAAGGAATGAATTAATTATACTCGCAGTTACATGGGAAGGGAACAAAATCATATATATTAAATAGTCCAAAGTTATCTTATTGGAACCTGTTTCCTTAGTAATCCATTGATGGCAGTAGGAGTGTGATCCATCGAATGAACAAATTGATCCACTCCTGAGCAGCACAGGACTCTCTCATGTGGAAAACTTCCTGTTTGGACCTTTGCCAACCTACTTTTAATAAACACTCTTCCATATGGTACAAAGAATTATTTTGTTTTAATGGTGGTCAGAGAGAGTTTTTATGCCCAATGTGAATTATGTATGTTGGTATGACAGAGTACTTGCATGATGGTATTATAGATCTTTAAGGACATATTTCGAAAGACTAAATCTAAAAAAGTAAATAAAACTGGAACTTCTGATGGCCTCACAGTTTTGTGGTTAAACCATCATATTTTTCAAGAAGACAGTGGTACTTTTTCTGATATTGATGGTGTGGTTACAGCTAGGAGACAAATGAAGCTCCATCAAGCAAATTTGTCTTGTCAAATCTAAAGAGACTTTGGCCACCTAAAATAACATGGGTGGAAGAAGATTTCAGGCTGTTAATTCAATTACCAGAATCCCTTATTTTAGACCATGACTCAACACTGATGTGGACTCATGTGATGCACTGGTCCTCTTGGCTCCCAGTTGCAGATTTATGCTGGCCTCCCAAAACATGCTTTCCAGAGACATCATCAGAGAAGCAGGCAGAATTCCACCACAGAGAGTGTCTGACAGGCAAAGCCAACAGCAGCAAAGCAGCAAAGTAACTACTTACAATATGATGGAAGATAAACTAAGTCTCTTTCCTCCAACCTGTCCCATTTTCAAGGTTATCTGCAAAAGCCACCTTTGGTCAAATCAACTGTAAGAACTAAACAACTACTGCAAAATCTCTGCATTTTTAAGACCTTCACTTCAGCTAAACTAACAACTCAACTATGTATAATATCAGGCCTGCACTGAAATATAGACTGAGTTAATTTCCAACTTTGCAATTACTGTTTTATCATCAACTATGTCTAATCTTTGGGAGTGTAACAGTGTGGGTAAGTCGGATGGGTGAGACATCACGGGGGCAATCCTTCCAGCCCGCTGCGCTGCTTTTGTAACAGCGGGCTGGGAGACTCTAACAGAGGTCATTTCTCAAGCTCCATGCTGGGCGCCATGGCCCCCATGCATCTCCAGCAGCCAGATTTCTGGCAACATCAACTCCATACCAGAAATTGGCACAGAGCTGGATAATTTATTAAAATTAGAACTTCAATATCGTTAGCAGGCATGGGACTGAAGTCTCTGGTGGCCAACCCCGCTGGAATGAAGAGCAATCGAGTCGGACGCCAGGGGGTGCTCAAGATATTACCACCTTGACAGTGCCAGCCTGGGCTCTCTGACAGTGCCCAAGGGGCAAAGTGCCAATGTCCAAGGAACACCTTGGCACTACCCATCATATATCAGGTAATGTCAAGGGGGCAGGGCCTAATGAGGATGGGGTCTGATGAGGGCAGGGCCTCTGGGGATGATCTGTGAGGGGTGGGGGTGCTATGCCACTCTGCACTTTGGGCTGAGTGATTGAGGGATGAAGGCCAGTGATTAAGGCTGGTTATCAGGGTTGAGGGGAGACAGCCTGCCGGGGGAGTCGGAGCTGTAGGGGTCATCAGGGCTGCTGGTGTTGGGGGGGGTGGAAGAGGGGGGTGGAGGAGATCGGGGGCGGGGTGGCGGGGGTGAGGGGGGTTGGGTGATTTTGAGCCTGGCTCAAGCATGTTTTGGGGGGGCCAGCGATCAGGCCATGGGATGATCGCACAGCCAACTTTGCTGGAGTCGCGGGGCTGGCCAGCAGTCGAGCTGACCAGCAACTGGGATGCTAGCAGACAGAGGTCATTGTGTATGCACTGATCTCAACACTGACAGATTGGCGCATGCACGGTGGGCCGCTCAGTGCTATGTTGCCAGCTTCTCCAGTGGGAATAGCCCCTCCCACTGATTTTTGAACTGATTCACGACAATGCACAGAGTGTAGGAGATAGATTTTGAAACTCCTGCTGAAAAAAACAGTGCGAGTTACTCCACTTTTTAAGCAAATTCGACACTTAGATTTTTTTGGGAGAATCACCCCCCATATTCTTCTTAATACCTAGGGCAGACAAGTGTGTGAGAAATAAAATAACCTTCATTTTTAAACCAGAATCTTACTGCTTGGTTATTTAAGTTTGACTCAGTCACATTGAGGATAAGAAAATACATGCATCAAGATACAAATATAGTCGATCACAGGCTATAAATAGTTAACACCTTCAAAATTATCCTTGAAAAAATGTTGTGAAAAGAAAGGCATCAAACAGTCTCATTTGGTGCAGATGCTGAATAAAGCTTTGTATTGCCCAACAATGTGTCAATGACAAATATTTCCTTTTGCTAATCTTCTCGACTTTTTGACCTGCCTCTTAGCCAGGTCACACTGAATCATGATACTTTAAGAGGTTAGATCCCATAGATCAGACCTGATGCCTTGCATTATATCCTGTGCATGTTCTGCCATACTTTTAATTGACTTTCTGTTGTTATTTGTACCTTCTAGTCATTGCAAACATGTGCTTCAAATACATGGCTGTTACAAATTTGTACTTAAGTTTGTTATTGTTGCAGCATTGCTCACAATATTGCTCTCTGCTGTAAAATGGAGAAATATTGAGTCCTTTTACTTCGCTATGTGTTTGTATTTCTGCCTGTTTTCTTTTCATTCTTGCCTGTTGTTACTGTCATTATTTCATTCAAAATCCCAAAAAATGAAAAAAGAAAGGCTTAAAGCATTTTAAAATTCCACAGGGATAAATGGCAGAAGACATGTGCGTACCTATAATGGTCACACAATCTACCAAAACATTAAAAGATAACTAACAGCATTCCAAGGATGTCAAAGAACCCTGTTGACTGTGCTGTAATTTTTATGACTGCTCCTGTTTTGTATTCTCCCAATTTAGCTTTTTGAAATTGTTATCAATTCTTTTCTCCAATATGTCATTAAAAGATAAACAGGACAAGGGTCTTTAAAGTAAATAAAATTTAGTTGTCTTGCTTTAAACATGGAAACATACAAAATAGTAGGGAATATTCAATTAAACATTGCAACGAATTGGATCCAACCTATCAGGTTTCACTTTTTTTGCAGCGACTCTTATTTTTACCCCATTTACAAAGAAAGTAAACATCTTCTAATAATTTCAATGACCTTGCAATTAGTCTCGTAAAGTCTCAGTGGCTGGTCTGACATTTACAACGAAGAAACTCGCCACTACTCCATGGCCTTGAATAGTTGCACAAGTATGTGCTTCTTTTGGGGTATGCAAATAAACTAAATCAACAAACTGAGACAAAAAATAAAAAACGAAATTAAAATGATAGAGTGTACATTATTTGAACACGTCCCTCAAGAAAAATCTTTTGTTTTTTTGTTTCAATTCCATGTGAACCAACAAGGGTCGTTTGAAACAAGACACTGCGATGTTTAATTAATCTCTGTGGGGTTGAACTGGTCTCGCGTTTGATCTAAAAATCTGAAAGGACTTGAGCAAAGTTAAAAGTACAATATGTTGCACAGCGCCACACTGCAAAACATACAAAAAATGCAGAACCCAGACAACCAACTCAGCAACAACGAACATGTCCAAGTGAAGCAGTGTTTCATGCTTTTAAGATTTGCCTATTAGTCGTTTTGCTCCCTTTATTTATTTAGGATATATTTTACTTTGGGTAATTGTGCGGAGCTGTCCTTTCTTCTTTCCCAAGAGCTCGCTATCCAGGGATGTGCTTCCACCATTTCTCATTTTTTAAAAATCTGTCATTAGTAAAAAGAACGAGAGCAGAAAAAGACCAATTGTGAATTAAAGCTAATTTCCTTTCTGCAAAAATGTTCACCGCAGCGCCCCCCCCACCAAGAAAGTTTGCTGTTGGCGCCGTCGGTTTTTAAGAGCATGAAGTCAGTAAAGCCGAGGTTAGTGATTACATTCTGAAACAGCTCGTTAAAGCCAGGTCCCTTTCTTTCTAGCCTGGTGCCAAACAGTGCACAGGAACACAAATCGGGATAGCGTTGCCTTGTTGATGTCATATAGCGCAGAAGTATGAATCTCTTATGTACTTAACCCAGATAGATCAGCACAATGCATCTGCCTTTAAAAAAAGCAATGACTACATTTAATAAAAATATCAGCGGGTCTGTTTTTCAAGGTTTTGAGGTTTTGAAAAATGCATTGTCATAATGTGTTTTCGTATCTACGTTCATAAATACACATATCATAATCCAGACGTTCCAGTGCAAAATACCCCTCGACGTTCCGATCATTTCACTTCAAATTAACACCTCAGCACTATGTCACTGAAAAATGATTTAAAACGACTGGCGAATTGTCATTAAGTACGGATGTGCTGAGCTACTTTAACAAAATCCTTCCCTGTGCTATAGCGAACCCAGACTTGCATTTGTAATCCATCTAAGTTGAAATGTGAATCGTCCTCTCCTTACACGCGGTGCGATTTTAACTCCTAAACTGCCGTAAAGCAGTACTTGTCTCGCTAGTTCATGTGGAGAGACATCACCCCAGGTCTCCTCAGGGCGAACTCAATCAGAGTGCGAGTGATGTAGTTCAGGGTATTGGCTCTAAACTTGTTCACCGGTGTTTTGAATGACAACAAACTCATTCCAAATTCATGGTCCCTCGGCATCTTGGAAGCTGTACATACCTTTGGTATACAGCATCAGCTCTCCTGGACTTTGGAACGTTTGTCTATTAAGACAATAATAAAAAGAAACACAAGTACAGGCATTACAGCTGGCTGTTCCACCTGTAACTCCAGGATGCCATTCTCGATGCAAGTTGAAACTACAAGGAAATAACCTTGACTAGACAATATTGTGGAAGGGCTGGCTGATATTGACTGAAAGTAGATCTAATGTTATCTGAAGACAACATGATTTCTTCTTTAGAATGTTTAATTTAATTTTCAAAATAGCTGAAGTGAAATATTGCAAAAGATTCATGTCCATTTAATACTCACTATGTTATTATCCAGATGACAGAGCGGTTATTTATACAGTGTTTTATTACTGAGACATCATTATGCATTATATAGTCACAGTATTTTATTCAGATATTTTCAATCTTACCCTATCAGTCTCCTGCTCGGTGCTCGTTTCCCTGGGTTTTGTCTGGCAATCTGCCTGTTTCTCAGCTGGGAAATACTTGCCGTTAGCCGCGTTCTTAAAGAATCTGAAGCCAACAAGCTAGTCCGAACAGGTGAACGCTTGCTGTCGCGAGTGGAAGTTGCATCTGAAACAGATCTGCCGCCAGCGTCGGAATTAAAACCACGGAGTCTTTCGGACGAAACGGCGTAACTGTGCTGTGCCAGGGTACGGCTACCAGCCTGGGCTGTCCCATGATGTATCCGGCTGCTCTCCCGGGATGATGCCGCGCTAATGCGGGATATAATGGGGCGACTTATCTTGGCTGAGGCAGGGTTGACTCTCCGGGATTCGACGCGGGAATCACTTGGCCGGTTAGATGCAGCTCTACTGAGCCCGGCTAAATTCTGTCCATTTATCTGGGTAAGACCAGTGCTCTTTTCTCGGGAGCCGAGAGCTCGGTCATTGCCAGGTAACACCTGACGATCTGTACGGGATAACACAGAAGCGCCGTCATCGGCTGGCGCCCGAATTGATGCGGGATTTCTGTCGTGGCTCCTCCGGCCGCCCAGTGTGGTACTGCGGGCTGCCAATCTCGTCCTGTTCACTGTCAGGTTGGAGACCGCACGTCCAGTTCTGAGACCTGAAATGTGTGCAGACCTCCCGCTAAAACCCCGCTGAGACTCACTCAGTTCAACAAAGCTCCCCAAAATGACCAGGACGGGGAAACAAATCCGTAAGCGGCTGCACTGCATCTTTCACACGGGGTGATTTCACTTTCTTAGTTATCAGCAGATTTTCAGTTCAATCCTGTTATAAGATCCCAAGAAGTTCTTGCGTGAAACACACACTCAAAAACTTTTCGAAAAACTCCAATGAAAACGGCTCCCTTCCTTGCTCTCTTGAATAGAAAAAGCACTCCCCGGATGGCTCCACATCCACCTTTAGAGGTTTGCAGGCTCCAGTAGATTCTGGTGCATGTGTGGATGACTGTCAGACTCCCAATCGGTAACTGTGGTTAAAAAAAATAATCGGCCTCTGCCTTAAGAGTTTTTAAAGGAACTCTGGCTTTCCTTTCAAATTCCTTCTGAAACATGCATTACGTATAGGGGACGCTCTCGCCCACTCTCAATGAACCGTGACGTAAGGACAAAAGCTAATTTAGCTTCGGGAGGAAAATGGATTTTCAGGCTATGCTTGTAACAGCCTGTCTCTTCGGTGACAGGACGGGACCGGGAGGAGGTGTCTTCACAGTAGAAGGTGAACATCAATCGGGGAAGCAAAGCCCCCAAACTCATCCATCCTCCCAACAGTTCGAATGTGCATCAAAGTGCCTCCACATACAGCGGCAATATTTGTGCCATGTGTCTATGTTTAATTATGCAGGCAGACACATTCCTCCTATCATGATTTGCGCTATCCTTTTTAAGATGGAGAATATTCTACATAAGTACATAGAAAGACAGGTTCCAATTAAAGAGTTGACCTACGGCGAGAACACCGGCAAGTGACGGTTGACCCGACTGCTATGCTCGTTTCCTGAGATTTTATAAGCGCCCGTAATTTGAGACCAAGGGCTCCCGGCGTTGTTACAAGTTGCTGGCGCTCACATTTTAAGCACAAAAGAGCGATAGCTCGCAATCAAAGTAACAACTTGTTTATGTATATCGTCAGAGATAAAAGTTTAGGTTAAAGTTAAGTTGGATTTCTTTATTTACAATTGCCGAGGCTTGTAAAAGTACTTTGCGTCGTGTCCACGGCGTCTGTCGGTTTCTAATGATGTTTCCTCCAGGCGCTGGCAATCACTTTCCACTCTCACCCCCTCCCCCTTCCCGATGTCAGACAAATCCCAAACTCGGACGGTGTCGTATTAAAGAGATGCAGCCAAGTATCGAAATGACATCCCTGCAAGTTAAAAACAAAGTCAAACAACTTGGGGACACCAGTTCGGGATTACTTTTCTTTCCTCACAAACACGTTTTGGAAATGTTCCAAACCACTTTAATTGGCTTTGCCAGTTAGACAAAATACGATTTCTCCAAGAATCGCAGAGAGGTCATTTGGCACCTGTAACAAGCAAGAACGTTTATTCCATCCCACAGCTCTCTTTCAAAAAAGCCCAGCTTCTCCCAAGCTGATGCTCTCCCCCCAGCCATACATCTGTGGTACAACTGCCTGGAACCCCAAATGATTCCTGAATAAAAGTTCCCATAACACAGCCTCACCAGCGACGTCAAGATATCTTAACTCCTTACGCTCCAATAATAATTATGTACCTGCAAGAAACTTAAATATGTTGCCCATGAATACTGCGAATCGCGTGTAATTTCAGAATTCAACAGTAATTTTTAGCATTCTAGTTTCCCCGTTAAAGATTTAGTGAGCGAATACAAGAATTATTTATACGTCTAAAGCGCCTTGACCGTGGCAAACGCCCCTTGGCTCTTCACAGGAGGAACAAAGGAAAGATCAACAACTTTAGCTCTAACCGATATTGGAAATGAATGACTGGTCAGACTCCTAATTAAAATACACCAGATCTAACAGCTGTTTTGTAAATCTTCAATGAGCTCAGCTTATTTTCAGTCATAATTGAAAAAACATACAGATTTGTAAAGGTATATATTTAACATTTGTCAGAAATAAATAGAAATAAAAATCAAGAGATGCGTAAAGGGAGCAGCAGATGTGCAATCACTGTTGCACTGTTGTACAAATGTTTAAAGGGCCTTTGCATTCTAGGTCTGTTAGGGAGAAATCAAAGCAATTGTTGCAACAGCCTGGAAAGAAAAGACCCAGTTTGCCCTAATGTGCCAAAATCAACTAAACCATTCTGGGATGGTGAAGAGCAAAGTTTAGCCATTTTTCCACATGGAAAGAGGGGAAATCAAAGAGCAGATTATTTGATATCTGCCTCTTGACCAAGAACATCCAAACAGCCTGTTGTCTCTAGGAATTATAAGGGGAGAAAATCATAAATACTTCAAAATTTGGAACAAAAACACTTGATTGGAATGAAAATATTTGTTGACATTGTGTAGTTTTTCACAATCAAAGCTAGTAACTGATGCAAACTGAATAACATGACCACATTGAATTGGTTAAGTATCATTTGAGAACAGGGAGCAGAGATTTGTAAATTAGGAAAGGCACTAATAACAGAATAACCTCTGTAGTAAACAGGTGAAACCTCAAATTTCCCACACACAGTGAGTCCTGATTTCCATCCTGCCTTTGGGGATGGGTAGGGCAGGAGGTAAATGGAGACCAGCCACTTCCCAACAGGAAAGAAAAGTCAGAGGGCAAATCAACCAAGGCCATTTCATAATTATACTTCCGTGTAGAACTGTTTTCTATTATGACTGAAAAGTTACTTTGCAACAGGTATTAGTTAACAAAACTAGGAAGCCAAAATATGCACAGGATAAGCTTTCATTGAGGTCAGATTTTGTCCCTAATTTATTTTCCTTAGTTTTCAGTTAAAAGCTAAGACAATATCCACCTCAATTGTTCAAAATCCACCATTTAGAGCAGCTGAATGCTTCAATTGTCAACAATTAGGTCTGACTTAGGAAATATATATGTGCTCTGGTGGGTCAGACAATCATCCTCTTCCCTTTGCTTCCCTGTGGAAGTGGAGAGAGCTAATTTGTTCCTCCAGCTGGCAGTTTGACAAAATTTCAAAAAACAAGAAAAATTAGATAATCACTAAAAGTAAAAAACTCAGATCAACATAACGAATTCTCCTACATTTTGTTCAAGGTAATAGATCAATTTGAAGACATGATTTGATCAAATTGCCTGCCCTAATTCCCCATTCATGGTGCAGATGGTATGGGTATTCTGAAGTAGTTGTAGATAATTCACAAAGTAACAGTGCATTCATTTGACAACATTGATAAATATTGAGAAATATGTAGCATACCACTACAGAAAAACATCAATAAAATATGTATCTAGATATAAAATAGTGATAGAATCATAGAACCCTACAGTGCAGAAAGAGGCCATTTGGCCCATTGACTTTATTACTGACCACAATCCCACCCGGGTCCTACCCCTGTATCCCTACATATTTACCCACTAATCCCTGTGCACAGTTCTGGTCGCCTCACTACAGGAAGGATGTGGAGGCTATTGAGAGGATGCAGAGGAGATTTACAAGGATGTTGCCTGGATTGGGAGGCATGCCTTATGAAGATAGGTTGAGGGAGTTAGGTCTCCTCCCTGGAGAGACGAAGGTTGAGAGGCGACCTGATAGAGGTTTATAAAATGTTGAGAGGAATAGATAGGGTGGATTCTCGGAGGCTATTTCCCAGGGCTGAAATGGTCGCTACAAGAGGACACAGGTTTAAGGTGCTGGGAAGCAAGTACAGAGGAGATGTTAGGGGAAAGTTTTTCACTCAGAGGGTGGTGAGTGAGTGGAATCGGCTGCCGTCGGTGGTGGTAGAGGTGAACTCGCTGGGGTGTTTTGAAAGACTTCTGGATGAGTATATGGGATCTAATGGCATTGGGAGTTACAGATAGTTCTATGGCTTGGTAGGTATAGGTGTGATCGGCGCAACTTGTGGGCCGAAGGGCCTGTTTGTGCTGCAGTGTTCTATATTCTATGTAATCCCTCTAACCTACACATGTCAGGACATTAAGGGTCAATTTTTTAGCATGGCCAATCAACCTAACCCACATATCTTTGGACTGTGGGAGGAAACCGGAGCACCTGGAGGAAACCCACGCAGGCACAAGGAGAATGTGCAAATTCCACGCAGACAGTGACCCAAGCCAGGAATCAAACACTGGAGCTGTGAAGCAGCAGTGCTAACCACTGTGCTACTGTGCGCCCCCCCCGCCTCCCCCCTAATAGAAAGATAGATCAATAGATAGAGGAAAACAGTGGAAGATTTTAAGGTTTACAGTACAATTAATTACTAACGTAATTTCACTGCAATTGGTTTTGATTGTATTGAATTGCCAAATAAGCCAAGACAAATTAAATTTGCTTCCATATGCTCCAATAAGTGTTTTATTTATATGTTACAGTACAATGAGATGGAGTTTCTGCTGTGAGGTGTGTTTGTCATGTGCTGAGATAATAATGATGTGTTAACAAGTGATCAACATATTTTAATTAAAAGTTGCCAGTGAACAATAGTGAGTGATGGTTGATTTGTCATTTGTACTGCTTGATCAGTCACTCCAACACCCTTTGCTGATACAGACTACTTTAATGCTCTGTCACATTATTATTCAACACAAGGTCACAACACCAGCAGTGTTGACTGACAATCAGAAAATAGGACACATTAGTATTTGCACCAGATTCAAATTCCCTTTATGTTGCTTTGATCCCTATGTTGCAGATTGCAAGGCTGATGTCACTGCAGAACGCATTTACTTTAGGGCACAGATTCTACTGGCAAAATGGAAATAGCTAATGTTAGGGACACATCAATTAAGCCCAAAAAGCGAAAGCTAAATTGTTGGGTTATCAGTCGTCCCATGACCAGATCAATGCGGTAGCATAAGCTACCGAACATAACTACCAGCATTCATTTACGTTTGCCTGGAGCCACAGCACTTTGTTTCAAATGGAAGCTACAAAACAACTTCTTGAGGTGGGCCTACATTCTACTGGTGCCATTAATTCCAGCTGGTAAATATCATGGCACTGTTAATGGAAATTGCAATATAATGTTAGCATTATTTTGCTGGGCTTATACAATACCTTGGTGATTAATTGGACCGGTTTGAAAATAGAGATTGTTTCTCAATTTTCCCAAATTAGATGCTTATATATTCAAATCTGGTGAGACTTATGGCTGGAATTATTTCCCTTCAGCAATCACCAAGAACATTGCTCTATTTGCTGCATTCTTTGTTTTCTGTATCTAGTTTGCCATTGCAGCCATTTCAATTTATATTCAAAACTGATTTTAAAGAATAAGCACATAAACATATGCATTCACATGCTTGTTGGAAAAAAACCCTATATTTCTATTAAAAAGCTGATAGTATGCATAACAGCCCAACTCCATCAATTCATTGTGTGGGTTTGAAATACTAACCATAACACAGTGGACCACAAAATCACTGAAGCAAGAGATCATTTTGTAGCAAAGCTAATATAAATTCTGCTGGAGTTAACATGGTGATGTGAGCTGTTTACAGTCATCAAAAAGTTATCCAATGTCTTCCTGTGCTTACTCCTTAGCTGCTCAATTGCTTGACCCAAAATCATTTTGAAAAAGTATTACTCTAATATCTTACCAGTTGCAAGAATGGCATAATTGGGTTCAACCCAGCTCTAGGGAATGCTCCCAAAAATACCTGAATTCTTGAAGAAATTAAATGAAGAAGAGATTGGACTCAGGGGTTAACTTTACAGATGTTTGCCAAGTAGATTGTAGAGTAGAAACAACTTAAAACTTATTTCAAACCTTTAAATGTAGTAAAACATCTGAAGACACTTTACAGGAGTGTAATTAGACAATATTCAATATTCACATAAGGAGATGTAAGAGCAGGTAACTAAAAGCATTGTCAAAGAAGAAAGTTTTAAGGAACATCTGAAAGAGGAGGAGAGGTAGCAAGGCTTAGGGAGGACATTCCCTAGCTTAAGGCTCACAGCTGCAGAGTAGAAATGGTAAAAACGGAAGTGATTTATATAGAAGTGCAACTAATACACTGGAGTTCAGTTTTTCTCCCATGTTTAAGCAAATTACATTGTATGTCCAGTCCTGCAGACAGAGGCAAAAATGTTTTAAAAACTAATTGATCTTTCCTATTTTCTGTGTACATTGAGAGGTGGCTGCGGCTGTAGCTAGTTTTAGTACTGTGTTGAAGATAGTCTGAAAAATAACTGACAGGAATTCATTTTCAAATGTAAATTGTATATGAACCTTCAGGCAAGAGGGAATGTATAATTTATTTAAAATGTGACAGAATCTAAGATTTAATTTTTGGATATATTTCCTCTAATTTTTCTGTTAATTTACACCATATATGGGACATTTTGGTACATGCTTAAGAATACTTCAGAATAAAAGCCCCATTTCGATCTGTACTTCCATCATCTGTGGTTTTTGTCTCATTTAGGCTTATTATCATTTTTCGTTTTGAAGTCATGACAATATAGCACAATGAAATTTAGATTTATAGACATCTTGGTGCAAGCATATAATTCAATGCACAATTTAATCAAGCATGCAAATTGTTGGCATTTATCAGAATTTTACAGAATGAAATATCCTGTTTATATTACCTATCTGTTCATATGGTTTACAACTGCTAGCATTTGCTTAGGGTATGTAAGATTGAATTACACTGCAGAGATAGGGTGAGGAAAGATGATTCATCTGTGATACAAATTGAAGGATTTAAAGGCAAAGACAAAGAGGTGAGATTTAATGTGTTGGGGGCCAGGAAACCAATGCCTGCCTGGAAGGATAGAGGTGATGGAGAATCAGGAATTATAATGGGATAGTAAAGGAAGTTCTATGGAGAAAGTGGAGTTTTGAATAAATTTAAACTTATGGTTAGTGGAGGATGGGAAGTTAGCATGGGGGACTCTGGCCAGAAGTTGTTTAACAATTACAAAAGTGAAAATATATGCTTCAGCAACATTGTGAGTGAGAAACATGGGGAGATGAGCTACATTGTGTTGGTGATGGGTAGTTTTGCAGCTCAGCTCTGGACAAAATAGGATACAAAGTCACACAAGATCTGGTTCAGCCTGGACAGATTCCAGAGGATGGGGTTGATGTGAGATGAAAAAGAAAGGTGTTTATAGCTTAATCTTCCCAATGTTTAATTGGAGAAAATAATGACTCATTCATAACGTGATGACTGACAGGCAGTTTGGCAGCCAGAGGCTGTCAGCTTGAAGGAAATGGTACAGAGGTGAAGCTGGGTGTCATCAGCTGTTGTGCGGAAGCTGCCCCTGTACTTGTAAACAATGTTGTTGAAGATCAGCAATATTACAAGCCTATATAAAAGGAAAATACTGTGGATGTTGGATTTCTGAAATAAAAACAGAAACTACTGGAAAAACAGGACTGGCAGCATCTGTGAAGCGGGAAACAGCATTAACGTTTAGAGTCTGATACAACTTCTCTTTGGAACTCCAAGAATTCTGAGGAAGCCATATCAGACTCAAAACATTAATTCTGTTCTTGCCACAGATGCTGCCAGACTTGTGTTTTTGCAGCACTTTCTGGTTTTAATATTATAGTCTTGTATAACTCAGTATGGATATCAAAGCTGTGTTGGAGCATCTGTGCACAGCATCAGAGAATGTAGCAGTGAAAAAGTAAACCCAGTTTCAATCACAGCCAGATTGTGCTATAAAGTGCTGAACAGAGATTAAATCACTCTATGTGGTTGGGAACTGGGTGGGGGAAATGCAAGTTTAAAAGATGATGCAGAGTGTCACTGGATAATTGTGTTAAATTTGCCGGCAACTGCGGAGGAGAAGCAGATACTGTACGTTGAGGGCGGCAGTAGATCAAGTTGGTTAATGATGTCATGATATCTGGCAAGACCTAAGCAAGAGAAAGAGAAAACAAGGTTTAAATATGAAAAGAATTACATTTCCTTACCAAAAAATAGCAACATTTCCTTTGAAGCAATACTTCAGGCTTGCCAGAGATAAGCAATCTGCGTAGAAGTAAAAACATGGATATAAACAGACTTCAGAGAAATGCAGATCTGATACAACTGTACAGTTCCAATATCTCAAACCACTTCCCCTCCACTTCAATTATACAGCAATCCTGATCCAAACATAATAATATTTAAATATGAATTCCTCATTCAAACATATAAAAAGACCATTTCTGATTATTTGTTTTGTAATGTTGCTGCCCGCATGGTAAACTACTGCCAACTTTCACCTAAGGCAACAACATATGTCTGGTGTAAAACATTTTGGCTCAGTGTTACCTGTTTTTCTTATGATAGCATCTCTGAATGAACCATTAAATAGGGCTGTGAGACAAAGAGTTGTAATTTGTCTGTTTTTATTTGCCGTGCATTTGAATCTCAATCCTGGTGTTATTTTTCCTGACAAGGTAAGCATGCATTTAAGCAACTTTTCATTGTTAAGTATTCAACTGAAGTCTTTGACCTCTTCAATGGAACTAGTATCATAAGCTGACCTGGGTTTGCAATTCAGTGGAGAATCACTCCCAAACAGCATAATGAGAATGATCAGTAATTATTAAGTGTTCAAGCCAACTTATTTACATTAATTCAAATCACTTCTACCTGTGTATTACCTTATCAGTTATATTTAGAGTTTATATTAATAGTAATCAAATTCAAGTTTGAACTTTTTTCACTGATTGAAATCTGAAGTTTTTTTTGCTGATTAGAGCATGGCTGATAGCAATAGGTAGGTTGATGCATACCACTGATGGATGTGGTGTAACTACTGAAGACTATTGTGATGTAAATAATGCAACATCACAGTGATATAATATTTGATGGGTTATTGATAAATAATACTGTTCTATTTGTATTGGAATAAAATAATTGATTAGATAGAAATCACTATATGTTACAAGGAATTAGACTGTCAATGGTTTGAGAGGCACCAACAAATTTGAAGGCAACACTGAATTTTTTATGATATCTAAACTTTGAGGCGTGCTACTGTCTCAGAACTCTGCTGAGTATTATTTTGCCTAATGCATAAAAATATAGCATATTGTTACTTCCTCCATATTTGTTTTTACATCTCCTATTTGGATTTTTCTTTTGGCAGCAGGGTTGTCTTGGAGAACAGTGATGAATTACAAGCTCTCACTTGTATGTCATGTGCTTTGAATGGCAGTGATATTGAAATCTATTCACAAACCAACACTGTGAAAACACCATTCTACAAATATAGAAATGTACTGTAGAAAAGTGAAAACATTTTATACAATGCTGTGTGCACAGGAACCATTTTTTTGCAAGATCTGCTTTTTGAAGTTATTTTAATTTTAATTTCTCTCATCACCTGGGCTATACACTAACACCATCCAAGTAGGGCGGACAAGTGAACTACTGTCAGGTTTCAGCCAGCGTCTTTCTGAGCCAGACATTATGAGGTGGGGGAAGAGCAATGTATTGCTGATCTTGCTTTTGGGGTTTGATAATTGAGAATGGGTAGTTGGAAGGGGAGGAATCACAGCTCGAGTCCAGTTCCCAAATTATGGTGCAGATTGGCACAACATACCACCTTATGTGGAGGCATACCACCCGTGAATTCTTAAAAAGAAAAATCAGACCATACAAATGTATTAAGCATTTGCCAATGATACTTGTACAAGGTAGAGTCAGTGAGATTAACGTTAACTCATTGTTATCATTCTTGGTTGTCAATCAGCACAATGCAGATTCCATCCCCTTAATATCATAAGTAGCAAAGTGTTTTACATGGACAGTAAGCTCAGTGAAAAATGTCTCAACACAAGACCTACACTTCCTGAAAAACCCTGTACACTCGCAGGATATTGAAGGCAAGAGCTCGCTCACCTTCCGTGCAATCACAACCACGTTGTCAGATGGCTGTGACTTGAGAGCATTTAAGAGGCACCCAGCACCTAAGCACAAGACACTTAGCTGTGCTAGAATATGGAAAATTTGTAGCACTGAGGCATGGGAACAATTACAATTTTGTGTGCATTTTTAAGGAAAACCTCATAGTAGAATAAGAATATATTGTAGAAGAATTGAGCATTTTTTAAAATATATAATAGAAGGATTGAAGCATTTAAAAAGTAAACTTACTCCTTTCAAATGTTGATTTTTCAAATTGGTACAATTTACTTAATTCTGAATAAAAATATTTTCCAAGTTTTTTTCCAGGCTAGGTTCCAGGATCTATGATTTTCTAGTTCCATCATCAAGATGCAGGACCTTGAACTGCAGAAATCCATTTATGCTCATTTTTATCAAAAATGATTAAAAGATTTTTGTTGTTAAATGAGCCTTCTCTGTACCCAGATGTAGTTATGTCTTTGTTTGACTCAGTGAATACTGAGTAATCATTTGAGCAAAGTGAACACCTGTAAATAATCAATTAATCAAGGCCATTGACTGATCTGTGGATTTTGCTATGCATGCTGACCAGGGAATATCAGTGACTGAATCACAGATTTTCCCTGGCAAATTTTAGTTAAATTAGATAAATTCTGTGTCAGTTTGGCCCAGCTGGTGGATTCTTGCACCTAAGTCAGAAGATTGGCCTTCAGAACATAAACTAGGCTAACACATAACAGAGAGTTTCCTTGTTGGAGGTTATGCCTTTTGAATGCAGTTTTAAACAATGCCCTATATGCCTGCTCAGGTGGATATAAAAGATTCCATAGAACTAATCAGAGTAGGTCAGTGAGTTCTTCTGGTGTAAAAACAAAAAGTGTTGAAAATACTCAGCAGGTCTGGTAGCATTTGTGGAGAGAGAAACAGAGTTAATATTTTGAACCCACTGTGAAAGTAAACATTGGTCCTTTAGAGGACAAGAAGGGGGATGTAATACCTGGAAATGAGAAAATGGCTGAGGCAATAAACAGGTATTTTGTGTCGGTCTTCACAGTGGAAGATACAAATAACATGCCAAAAATTGATGACAGGAAGACTATGGCACGTGAGAACCTTGAAACTATCATTATCACGAAAGAGATAGTGTTGGGCAAGTTAATGGGATGAAAGGTAGACAAATCTCCTGGTCCTGATGAAATGCATCCCAAGATACTAAAGAGATGGCGAGAGAAATAGCAAATGCACTAGTGGTAATTTACCAAAATTTGCTGGACTCTGGGATGGTTCCCGCAGATTGGAAAACAGCAAATGTGACACCAGTGTTTAAAAAAGGAGGTAGACAAAAGGCAGGTAACTATAGGCTGGTTAGCTTAACTCCTGTAGTAGGGAAAATGCTTGAATCTATCATCAAGGAAGAAATAGCGAGACATCTGGATATAAATTGTCCCATTGGTAAGATGCAGCATAGGTTCATGTTTGACTAATTTGGTGGAATTCTTTGAGACATGTACAGTGGGCAATGGGAAACCTGTGGATGTGGTGTCTCTGGATTTCCAGAAGGCATTTGACAAGGTGCCATACCAAAGACTGCTACATTAGATAAAGGTGCATGGGTGATGTTTTAGCGTGGATAGAGGATTGTTAACTAACAGAAAGCAAACAATGGGGATAAATGGGTGTTTTTCCGGTTGGTGATCTGTGACAAGTGGTGTGCCTCAGGGATCAGCATTGGGACTGCAGTTGTTTATGATTGACAGAGATGATTTGGAGTTGGGGACCAAATATAGTGTGTCAAAATTTGCAAATGACACTAAGATGGGTGGAAGAGCAAAGTGTGCAGAGGATGCTGAAAGTCTGAAAGGGATATAGATAATCTAAGTGAGTGGTCGCGGGTCTGGCAGAGTGCAATGTTGAGGTCATCAATTTTGATAGGAATATCAGCAAAATGGACTATTATTTAAATGGTAAAAATTTGCAGCATGCTGCTGTACAGAGGGACATTATATTTCAGAATATTATATGTAGAAAGAGAAGTATTTATTGACTGAAAAGCCACTGCAAAAATCAAAATTTGCAATGTCAAAATAAAATATAATTGTTGGGAGTAATACATTGGGCTGGATTTTACAGCCTCACTCGGGTGAGGCCGAAAATGCCACCCGAAATCTCCGTGATTTCAGTTGTCGGACCCTCGTCCGCGCTGATTTCATGGCAAGCGAGGTGGCAATTTCAAGCCATTGTGTTAGATGCAGACATTGACCTAACTAACACTAAAAGAATTAATCCCCATTTTAAGATCATGGACAGAAGGAATGCAATAAATGATTGTAGTTGGTTGATCAACATGAAAAGAGGAAAAGACAAGATTATAAAACTGGTTCAGTCTCAACTGGATCATTGTGTCCAGTTGTGAATGCTTTAGGAAGGATGTGAAGACTTCAAGAGTGTGCAGAAATGATTTACCAAAATGATGCTGGAGATGAGGGACTTCAACTATATAGATAGACTGGAGAAGCTGGGGTTGTTCTCAACTATCCTTTCAACTATCTCTTCTTTAATTAGATTCGTGCGGTCTAGACAGAGTGGATGGAGAGAAACTGTGCCCATTGGTGGAAGGACTGAGAACCAGAGGATGCTAATTTAAGATGATTGTCAAATGGTGATACAATGAAAACCCTTTTTACACAGCCAGTGGTCAAAAATTGGATCATATTACCTGAGGACCTGGTGAAGATTTCAAGGGGGAACTGGATAGGACATGAAGATTAAACAGTGCAGGACTACAGAGAAAGGGCAAGAAAATGGAACTAGTTGAGTTGATCTTGTTGAGAGCTAATATGGACGCATTACGCTGAATGGTTTGAACCATTCTATAATTCTTGATGTTTAAATGTGATCCTTCATCAGAAATTAGCTGTGAAATTTTAATTTAATGAGGTTTAACCTTGTCCCTTGTGAAGCTGTAAATTTGCCAATGGAGACATAATTCCTTGTATGCTTATCATTGAATTGTTACCTCCTTAAGCACACTGAGGGAACCCTTATGGTCTTTAAGGTACCTCTTATGTTCTTTTCTCAACACCTCTTCTTTCTCCTTCTCTGCTACCTTCTTTATAAGGGTTTGGGCACATAAACTGAACTCCCGCAGTGGCTGGAGCACTGTGTGCCGTTCTGATCATAACATGATAGGAAGGGCGTGAACACAATGGAAGGGGTGCAGAGGAGATTCATTAGGATGTTGCCTGGGATGAAACATTTAAGTTATAAAGAGAAGTTGGATAGGCATGGGTTGTTTTCTCTGGAGCAACGAAGACTGAGGGTTTCAAGGTTATGAGTGGCATGGACAGGATGGATAGAGAGCAGCTGTTCCCATTAGTTCAAGGGTCAGTTACGAGATGACACAAGTTAAAAGTGAGGGTTGGGAGGTTTAGGAGAGATTTGAGGAAAATGTTTTTACCCAAAGGGTGGTGATGGTCTGGAATGCTCTGCCTGGGAGAATGGTGGAGGCAGGATGTCTCATATCCTTTAAGAAGTACCTGGATGAATACTTGGCACAGTGTAACATTCAAGGCTATGGGCCAAGTGGGAATAGGTGAGCAGGCCAGGCCTTTCATGTGTTAGTGCAGACTCGATGGATCGAAGGGCCTCTTCTGCACTATAGCATTCTCTGATTCTGTGATTCAATGCTAACGGGTCTCTGATCAGAGATAGGAAACAATAATCTACCCTTGTCTGAAACTGGTGAAAGACAGCTTGTAGGTTCCATTCTTAATCACACAGCTAATTGCTTTAGGTTGAGCCAAGTTTAACCTAACTTACCAGATGATAACTACACAGGCTGGGGTATAAATTCCTGTTTTACACCCTTTCAATATTACTTTCCACCGTTTTCATAGGAGAGTAAAATCAGGCACTTGCAAGACTAACTTTTCCCCTGATCCTGTCAGTTTCTCAACAGGCAAGCTTGGTGAAAATTGCTAAGTCTTTGAGCTCAGCCACTTCCTGATTTGAAAACTCATGCAGATAATTTATTCTTCTTTTCTACATGTTATGCTTAAAGCAAGATGCAATTCTGGTGTAATTAGAGAAATTTCTGGACAGTTTTTATCCCAATATCCAGTTACTTACCAACATGCACAACTTTGAGGCCAGCTGCTGTTTCTAGTCAAATTTGCTAAAGGTTTTTAAAAGTTTATTTATTACTGCCACGGCTTATGTTAACACTGCAACAAAGTTACTGTGAAAATTCCCTAGTTGCCATGCTCCAGTGCTTTTTCGGGTACACTGAGGGAGAATTTAGCATCTGACCAGCACACCTTTTGGTCATTTTGGTTTGGATGCAACTCTGACTTGTTTTCCAAATTCTGATCCCTAATGAACAACATTTTTGTACCATAAATATTGGAACTTAGGATTCCTTCTTTACATCATTAATTTTATGTTCAGGGCTGTTTTCAAACTGCCAGTTGTTTAATAGTTGCGTCAGCTTTTAGGAAATCTCTTTGTCAGCTTTTGACAGTTTTCTAGATTGCCTGAACAGAGTCTAGGCAAAATCCGAGGCAGGGATATTTAGTGTCTTCCTTCAGTTGCTTTCATGTATGTGTCAGAAGTCAGGGCTTCATTGCCTGAAGTTTGCAATTTGTAGCCCATCCCCTTGAGTGACAATTGTGTTTAGTGAAGGAAGCAGACCAAGAGTGTATTTAAGTCTCTAAATAAAATGGGGAGTGATTGGAATAAGCTGAAAGCGTAATTGAACTTTAATTAAAAGGCTTCAAGGAAAAGGAAAGCATAGGTTTAAAGTACATAGTTGGCTTTGATTTTTAAATAATTAATTACATAACACAAAGGCTGAACTAGGAGAAAGAGCAAGCTTGACATACCTCCTTGCAACAAGTGTCATGACTACAGATCACAGCCCCAAATTACATACCAAGATATGCAATCTTTAAGTAAGACGTATGTTTATTAAAAAAAAGCACATACAGGCAAAAAATACCTGAAACCACAAAGTAACCACTTGCTGGAATTCCTTTGCGGATTCTCTGAAAAAGGGTGCAACATTTTCTCTTTTGGGAATAATTATAATAAGAACATATAAGAACATAAGAAATAGGAGCAGGAGTAGGCCAACTAGCCCTTCGAGCCTGCCCCGCCATTCGAAAGATCATGGCTGATCTGTCGTGGCTCAGTTCCACATTCCCGCCCTCTCCCCATATCTCAGCAGAAACTATCTCCTTTGAGTTATATTTCAGACATGTTTGTATTATCCCCTTCCAGGAATACACAAGAAAAGGGTTAAAAACAAACGGCCTTCTTTGTGCTGATCTGATGTTCTAGTTCTATTGTGTTAGCATGTGCTGTGAAGATCACAGCTGAAAAACATCCTCAGTATTGTCCATGACAGGTATCTCTGTCTAATGATTAAAAGTAAGAGAAAAAGGAAGTAGGATAACTCTGTTCAGTTAACCCACAGAACCAAGAATTTATAAACCAAATGCTGAACTGTTGAAGTCAGTGCTACTCGAATCACTCAAGTTAACAGCCACAACATTTCATTGTCTACTCCTCATGGACAAGTCAAAGATGGATTTGTATAACTTTTAAACTTTTATTTTTGGTCTCACTTCTCATTTCCTATCTATGTGTATGTGCACATAGATAGGAAATTAAAGATAGAAGGATGGTAGGAGTTGAGGGCCTGAATGCAATTACTGTCACTAGAGAGGTAGTGCTTGATCGACTAGCAGGACTGATGGTGGACAAGTCCCCAGGACTGGATGGAATGCATCCCAGGGTTCTGAAGGAAATGGCAGAGGTGATAGTAGACACCTTAGTGATTATTTACCAAACTTCGCTGGATTCCGGGGAAGTGCCGGAAGATTGGAAAACGGCTAATGTTATGCCGCTGTTTAAAAAGGTAGCAGGCAAAAGGCAGGGAATTATAGGCCAGTTAGTTTAACGTCTGTTGTTGGAAAAATGCTGGAATCCGTCATCAAAGAAGAAATAGCGAGGCACCTAGAAAAGAATTGTTTGATAGAGCAGACACAGCACGGATTCATTAAGGGGAAGTCGTGTTTGACAAATTTATTGGAATTCTATGAGGATGTGACTAGTGCAGTAGACAGAGGGGAACCGGTGGATGTGGTGTTTCTCAATTTTCAGAAGGTGTTTGATAAGGTGCCGCACAAAAGGTTGCTTCAGAAGGTTAGGGGGCATGGAGTTAGGGGTAAGGTGTTAGCGTGGATAGAGGATTGGCTGTCTAATAGGAGGCAGAGAGTTGGTATCAATGGGTGCTATTCTGATTGGCGGTTGGTAACTAGTGGAGTGCCGCAGGGATCAGTGCTGGGGCCTCAGCTATTTACCATTTATATAGATGATCCGGAGGAGGGGGCTGAGTGTAGGGTGTCGAAATTTGCTGATGACACAAAGATGAGTGGAAAAGCAAATTGTGCGGAGGGTGTGGAAAGTCTGCAGAGGGATCTGGATAGGCTGAGCGAGTGGGTGAGGGCCTGGCAGATGGAGTATAATGTTAGCAAGTGTGAGGTTATCCACTTTGGCAGGAATAATAGTAGGAGGGATTACTATTTAAAGGGCGAAAAGCTGCAGCATGCTACAGTGCAGAGGGACCTGGGGGTCCTTGTGCATGAGTCACAAAAACCCAGTCTGCAGGTGTAGCAGGTGATTAAGAAGGCGAATGGGATGCTGGCCTTTATATCGAGGGGGATAGAATATAAAAACAGAGAGGTCTTGCTGCAACTGTACAGGGCACTGGTGAGGCCGCAGCTGGAGTACTGTGTGCAGTTTTGGTCGCCGCACTTGCGCAAGGATATTTTGGCCTTGGAGGGAGTGCAGAGGAGGTTCACTTGGCTGATACTGGAGATGAGGGGGCTGGACAATGAAGAGAGACTAAATAGACTGAGTCTGTACTCGTTGGAGTTTAGAAGGATGAGGGGGGATCTTATAGAGACGTATAAGATAATGAAGGGGATGGATAGGGTAGAGCTAGAGAGATTCTTCCCGCTCAGAAAGGACAGCAGGACTCGAGGGCACAGCCTCAAGATAAGGCGGGGGGCAGTTTAGAACGGAGTTGAGGAGGAACTTCTTCACTCAAAGGGTGGTGAACCTCTGGAATTCTCTGCCCATTGAAGTGGTGGAGGCTACCTTGCTAAATATATTTAAGTCACGGGTAGATAGGTTTTTGGTAGGCAAGGGAATTAGGGGTTATGGGGAGAACGCGGGAAAGTGGAACTGATCTACTTCAGATCAGCCATGATCTTATTGAATGGCGGGGCAGGCTCGAAGGGCTAGATGGCCTACTCCTGCTCCTACTTCTTATGTTCTTATGCATGTGTTTTTATTATTTATGTCATCTCATGTTTTAGTAACTAATTAACTCACTTTAACAAGGTTTTGATCCTTTTTAAATTAACCTTGTTGTGACCAACCAAGGAAGTTGAGTAAAGAAGAGGAGCCGATTCTTCTCTCCTCCCTCTGGAGCATAACAATTTGGGGATATCTCATGCAGCATCAAAAGAAGCAGGGGGATTTTGCCCAGGGACCGGCCATAACATAAGGAAAATTATCTTTTTATGAAACATCAACTAATGGTTTAGTCGGTATATGTTTTTATAACTATAAAATAGAGAACACCTTTGAATAGAAGGTACAAAAAGAGCAAGGAGCAATCCACGACTTTTTATTCTCTTCATCAAAGCTGTCAAGCAAGTTACCTCTGCTTACTTGGAAAATGAAACATTTCAATCTTGATGCATTATGTATTTCAAATAAATCATATTTATATAATGAGCTATATGTGAAACAACATTTACCATAACCGCTCCAGTCTGCAAATCCAAAGTTTGGAAACTTCAGGAGGATTTTGAACCGGCCCAAGCAACACACAGATTCACCACTTGATTGTTCAGATGCTGCAACAAATCAAAACCTCGTGGATTCACCTGCTCTTCAGACTGAAGGCGGGAAATAGTGGGTGATGGCGGAGGTAAGGAGGCAACTCAGTAACTTTGTGGCATTAGAAAATGCAGTGCAAGATTACAAAACCACTCAATTTCTCCCTCTGCTATGTCTCTACCTCTTTCTTTTCAGTTACCTCTTGGTCTTTCTTTTGATCTTGTTCTCTGTCTGTCTGTCTCTCTCTCTGTCAGTCTTTTCTTCCATCTCTCTCTCCCTCTCTGTCTCTGTTGGTCTCTCTCTTTCTATCAATTTATTTGTCCATCTCTCTCTTCCCCAATTTCTCTCTCTAATTTTGGGAGCAGAAACATGTTGAGTATTTGGATAAGTAAAACAATTTTTGTCACTGTTTTGTGTTGCAGATAAATATTTATATATACGGTGTTTTTGAGTCCATACACTTGCGGTTAGGCATTTATGTCATTCTATCATTCAGAAAATTCTGAAAGCCAGAAATGACTTGATTCCAAGCGTTTGGACTGGCACAGTTATCGAGTATTAGTAGATCTCCCATGGAGGAATATATTGTTAAAGAACAATAGGAGTGTTATGACGAGTATGCACTTGATTGAATACATGAAATTCCATTGGGTTGCATGATATTCTGTGACTTTGACATCCATGACTTTGATGTCCATGACTCTTGTGTGCTTGAAGACTAGCATCTGACATGTGATAGGAATCGTGTGTTATGTTTACAGGAAGTGCATGTTGTATGGATGAATCCTCTATGAAATGGAGCAAATGCATCTAGGCCTGATGATCTTTTCTTATTCTGAGTACTTAAAATAACAGATGTGTGAGTAGTGGGTATATATTTGCATGTAGGTATAATTTTTGTACTTTAAATGTACAATTTATATGTTATGTTGCTAAATATATTGTTTTGCAAAATCAAAATCGAGCAGCAATTTGCGCATAGCAGAACGTTTCCACAAAGTCCGTAACAACATCAGAATGTAATTAAATTCTCAAAAGGGGGAAAAAATGCCTTTCTCTGCTGTACTGACAGAATGCAACTAATTCACTAGAAATATCTATCACAAACCAACTAATACAAACCTGTTTACAAATTGTACACATTCGCATGTGTCGACCTGAAAGGGTTGCAGAGTTATTGAATAAATCCATTACATCTGTCTAACCATGAAAATTAATGAGAACAATTCAAAGCTTTTTCAAATACCTAACAATGGATCCTTTGTTGATTAAGTCTTTACTACAGATTAGTTGGTGGTAGAAAATTATGGGGGAGGGGAGGAAGTGGACTTTCAGGTGGACCTGAATAGCATTAGAACAATGAGTGTTCCATATTACACACAAATAGACATGCATAACAGAGGCTCGTGTGAATACCCATAGCCACGCCTTTTATTTGCAGGAATTGTGACAAGTTAAAGGAGAAATTATTTAGTGACAGAACGAATTCAGCCAAGTGGAGGAGAAGGGTGGTGGATGGGAATTGTTCAGACCTCTGCTCAAGGAAGAAGCGGAGAGCCCTCAGACTGTGTTAAGAGTGATGGAAGTGTAGATGGATTGGACATCCATGTGAATATGGTAAAACAGACAAACTAAAATACTATTGGAGAGAAGAACAGCATTTTTCAAGGAAGGCGTTCCTGGTGAACATTGTAGAAGAGACCAACAGAAATGTGAACAAAGTTCAATTTTGGCCATGGGCTACAGTGAAATGGATATTTTGGGTAATAAATACATGCATTGCTGTCAATAGAATAATGTTACAGTCCCAATTGGTGTTATAACTGGATAGGAAGATCCCAGAAAGGAAACCTGGCTCAAAAGACCATAATCTTTACTTTTAATGAAACATGAAGGAACCGAGTCACAGGACCCGTAATTAGTTTTAACAAGAAAAAGATTGTTTAACTTAAAAAATGGACTATAATACAATATTCCTTTAGTCTCCCCTTAGCTCAACAAATACACACAGATTTTAAGATTAAAACATATTATAAAGTTCCCTTGAAACTACAGTGATCTCACTAACACACAAAGTCACTTTTAAACACAAGATAGCTGTGGTCAAATGCACTCTCCACTCTGAACTTCAAGTAACTATCTATGGATTTCTCGTCAGAATCCCCCAGATTATTGTCACATGAGAGTTTCCAAACTCCACTCTCAAAAACGTGCTTTAAAATCTTCTCTCAGTGTAATACTTTCATTTAGCGGTTTGCATTCTAAAATCTTGTCTAGCTTTTCCAAATGACTCTCTCGAACAGTGCTTCCATTCCACTTCTGCCAGGGAATTCAGTCCAGGATTTTACACCACCCTTTAGGATTACTTTGTCTTGACAGTTGCCCAAATGGCCACAATTACTTTAACTCTCAATTCTCAGATTCTTATTAAATAAGATTAAGTGTTTTAGCTACCTCTAAAGTTCTGCAGTCCCACTTTAAATCTAGTTACTAAAATTCTCTCTAACTCAGAGCACTTTGTTTACTTTTCCCTGAGTTCTTCAGAACAATACCTTAGTTGCCACTCACTTAACTTCAGTCATCTGAAACAGTCTTTCTGTCTCAGTTCCTCAGTTATATGGACTATGTCTTGTTCCTTAGGAATCTTGCATCTTTGCAACTCCCTTCTGTGGTAGAGTTGAGAACTGCTCACTCCTGAGTGATCTGTCTCCAATTGCTCTGGCTTCAGTTAAAACTAAGAACAAACAAATGCTCTTTTTACCTTTATAAAGGCCCCCAGTTGCTAAGCAGCACCAACATGCTTATGCCTTTTATTTATTCTTCACACCATTGCTCCCTCTAAGCACAATAGAAACACAGTTGGAACTTAACCAACCCACAAATACACAAATACCTTTGCCCAGCATGAATCTAATGATAGCTGCCTTCTAGGTACTTAGAAACATTAAATTAAACCCACTTAAAACTATTCCTTATTTCTAATGTTTACCTCCAAAAGTTGAAATCCCTTAAAACTATTTTTGGTTTCCTAACAATGCATGTTAACTTGTCCTGTGTTTTTCTAGTTGTCTCAAGGAGCTCTTTTGTGTAAAAAAAAACTGTAATGGCTGTTAACACAGAGATCTGTTTGCACTATTTTTACTTGTTTGAATATGCAATATTTAAATATTCTCAGTATTTGCTTCACCCTTATATTGCATTAACTTTCCTCCTTAAAGCCAGCAATAGAACACCAGAGGGAGCCAACAGAGTTTGAGTGGCATGCAGCTAGAGCAAGTCATGTTGTTCAAAGGATGAGTATTTCAGTGAACTTCGCAACATGAGAATCAAATATTTCCATGAAGAATATTTTAAGTTTCTTTATATCTTTGCTGAAAATGAGGTACAAAGCAGCCTTCATCACTACTTGTGGAAGGATCAGAGTGATCATTAACCCCATGCAGCACCACCAGTCAAATGCTGACTTGATGTCAAAATGGCACACTTTGCACACACTCAACAACAACAACAACAACATGCATTTATTTGGCATTTTTAACGTTGTAAAACATTCCAAGGCACTTGACAGTACAATTATTGTAATAATATCACCATGGCCAGTCATCCATCACCAACACCCTTTATTTGAAACATGCAGAAAGTGCCACTTCTGTGGCTACAGTGTAAGATCAAACCCAGAGTTCTTCAACTGCCAGCCTGAGTGGGGCCAACTGTTTTTAAACCCCCTGCTGCTTCTTCCATACTGGATGAACATCCACTCATCTAGTACATAGGAGGGTCTTTTCCGCCACTAGTCGATGGGCCAGAGGTCATTTGGAGGCAAGAATCTGGGGATGTGAAGTGAAGACCTGGGAGCATCATAAAGTCATTGATTTGGGTCCTTTCTGAGGTCTTGCTTCAGTTGGGATGGGCAGTCTCTTATGCTTCCATTTCGGAATTCATGCCCTCATCACCTGAAAGGATAGGTATAGTGTTGACTTCCAGTTGTGGCTTGACTTTGGTTTTTAACTAATCAGTTTTTAACGTTCTTTCTGTCCTTGCAGAATCATAGTTTTTCTTCTGGCTCTCTTGTTGGGATTCCACCCTCTCCGTCAGGTTTGAAAACGTAGGCTTAATCTAGTCCGAAGCATCCATCCCATTAACAATTTTGCTGAAGCGATTCCTGTCTTGTCAGAGTAAGTCCTATAATAGTTGGTCAAGGACTGCTAGCACATCTGATGAATTGCGCATGATACTGAATGTTGTGCAATCATCAGTAACATCAGTAGTTCTGACCTTATGGTAGAAGGAAGGTCATTGATGAAACAGTTGAAGATGTTTGGGCTGAGGATACTCTCCTGCTTAGTGTCTTGAAACTGAGATGATTGACCTCCAACACCATAATTCCATTGTGCTAGGTTTGACCCCAACCAATGGAGAGATTTTCTCTTGATTCCTATTAACTCCAATGTTGTGAGGACTCCTTGATACCACACTCAGTCAAATGCTGACTTGGTGTCAAAAGTAGTCGCTCTCAACTCACCTCTGGAGGTCAGCTCATTTGATCCATGTTTGAACCAAGGCTCTGCAAAGGTCAGGAGCTGAATGGCCCTCATGGAATCTAAACTGAACATCAGTGAGCAGGCTACTACTAAGAAAGTGCTGCTTGATAGCATTGTCAATCATTCCTTCCATCGCTTTACTCATGATCGAGACTTGATGGGGCGGTAATTGGCCAGGTTGGATTTCTCCTGCTTTTTATGCACCTGCTAACAAGGAAATTAACAAAACCACCCTCAGCTAACACAACATGTGAATTATGAGCAAATTACCTGTCGTGACTTAGATGTTCTCTCCATACAAATTGCTACAAGATTTCCATTATTTCTGAAGAAGTATCTTATCTTCACACTTGGGTTATTTCAAATAAGAGAGGTCAGTGCTTTTAAAAATCCACTCCTAATTTTGAAGAATGTGGAAATTTCCTTCTCCTTGAATAAGTATTAATGCTCGTCTTTAGATGGCGAATATCACAAGGTGTGCTAGGTCTGCCCGGTTCCTCTTTCTTGAAGCTTTCCCTCTTTGTCTTTCTTAGTTACTTTATTTCAATTACTTCTCCTTAAAGATTAAAGATGAGCTAAGAAAGCCTGAGAGCATTCCTTCATGCTGTCAGGCTTGGAAATTTTTCAAAGTCTGTTGACGTCATCAATGTTCACTATCTAAACAAAAATATTCATCCAACTTGTCCAACAAGTCACGAGGAAATTAGAATTTAACATCCTGCATCCTAACAGTTTAAATTTTGAAATGAAGCCTGACACCAAAATCATCTGTGAGCAGACATCACTAATTCCAATTTGACAAGTACAAACCGTGCCTGAAAATATAATTTAGGAGCTTTAGCTCAATAATCAGTTACTGCATTCAACCATTTAATCACCTCATCCTTGATAGATGTCAGCTAAATCAATTACTTCAGAACCTACGAGTCTTCTAAGCTCCACTTGAATCTTGCTGTGCTAAATCCATTCTATGAAGATTATGTGCAAACTTGTGTGCAAGATTGTTGTGCACAGTAGCCCCCCGGATTTTAGCTAGAAGCAATGGCCATTGCTTCATGATTTGTAAACCAGCACTATTCTTTTTCCCTGATGTAACATCGGCCTATGATATAGAAACGTGTTGTGCTGACTTCTAATAGTTGGGAAAGTGTTCCATAGAAACATGGATAGCTATCACCACTCACATTGTCTGCATCTTTTAGATTTGAATAGCAAGTTAGCTGTAAAGACTTGCAATCTAATCAGTATTCTGTAAACTGTGTGTGACTTTACATGCCCTTTTCTGATCAGAACCTTCCACACACCTGACGAAGGAACACCGTTTCCAAAAGCTTGTGGGATTACCATCAAATAAACTGGTTGGACTTTAACCTGGTGTTGTGAGACTTCTTATTGTGTTTACCCCAGTCCAATACAGGCATCTCTACATCATGACTCTCGGGGGAAAACAGCAACAGCAGTTTCACTGCAGGGGGAGGAGTAAAAAAGTGTGGGTATGTGACAGTTGTAGGGGATTCAATTATAAGAATAGATAGGCATTTCTGTGGCCACAAACGAGACTCCAGGATGGTACGTTGCCTCCCTAGTGCTCAAATCAAGGATGTCTCGGAGGCATTCTGAAGGGGAAGGGCAAACAGCCAGTGGTCATACTACACGTTGGTATAAACAATATAGATTAAAAAAAGGGATGAGACCCTAAAAGCAGAATATAGGGAGCTAGGAAGCAAGTAGGACATCAAAGGTAGTGATCTCAGGATTACTACTATGCCACATGCCAATCAGAGTAGAAACAGAAGGATATTTAGGATGAATACGTGACTAAAAAGATGGTGTGAGGGGGAGATAGTTTTGCGGGAGATGGGACCTGTACAAACTGGACAGGTTACAACTGGGCAAGATTGGGCCTTACGCCCTTGGGGGAATACTTGCTAGAGTGCTTGAGAAGGGTTTAAACTAATATGGCAGGGGAATGGGAACCTTTGCAAGGATTCAGAGCAGGAGGAATTAAGAACAAGAGGAAAAGACAATAAGGAGGATAAGGAAAGTGATAGGCAGAGAAATCAAGGGCCAGAGTCAGATAAGGACTGAACAAAAAATAGTAGGGAAGGGAAAATAAATGTTAAAAGTGCTCATTTTAAGGTTTTGTACCTGAATGCTCAGAGCATTTAAAACAAAATGGATGAACTAGTTGCACAGACAAATGTAAAGGGTTATGATATAGTTGGTATTAAAGAGACGTGGCTCCAAGGTGACCAAAGATGGGGACTGAACATTGAGGGCAATTCAGTGTTTAGGAAGGACAGACAGAAAGGAAAAGGTGGCGGAGTTGCATTATTGATTAAAGATGATGTTGATACGATATTGAGGAAAGATATTAGCATAGATGATGTGAAATCTATATGGGTCAAGTTAAGAAACAACAAGGGGCAAAAAAAAATTAGTGGGTTGCTATACAGGCCACCGAACTGTATTGGTAATGTTGGGAAAAGCATTAGGCAGGAAATCAGAGACGCATGTATCAAAGGAACATCTGTGATTATAGGTGTGTTAAAGGAACACCTGTGATTATGGATGATTTTAATCTGCATATAGATAGTCTACAATAGAACAGGAATTTCTCGAGTGCATACAGGATGGTTTTCTGGAGCAATATGCTGAGGAGCCAACAAGGGAACCGGCCATCTTGGACTTAGTGTTGTGCAATGCGAAAGGATTAGTTGGCAGTCAAGTTGTGAAAGAACCCTTGGGGACGAGCAGTCATAATATGGTAGTATTCTTTTCAAAGTGGATAGTGATGTATTGACTCTGAGACCAAGATTCTGAATCTTAACAAAGGTAACTATGATAGTATGAGGCATGAATTGACCATGGCAGACTGAGAAACAGTACTGAAAGGAAAGACAGTGGACAGGCAATGGCAGGCATTTAAAGAATGAATAGGTGAGCTCCAGAAGTTGTTTATTCCTGTTTGGCGCAAGACTGGTAAGGGAATTGTGGTGAAACCATGGCTCACAAGGGAAATTAAAGATAGTATTAGATTCAAGGAAGAAGCATACAAATTGGCAAAAAAAACTATAAGCCTGAGGATTAGGAGCAGTTTAAAATTCAGCAAAGGTGGACCAAGGGATTGATTATGAAGGGAAAAATAGAGTATGAAAGTAAGCTAGCAGGGAGCATAAAAACTGATTGTAAAAGTTTTTATTGGTATGCAAAGAAAAAAATTAACAAAAATGAAAATAGGCCCCTTACAGTCAGAAACAGGAGAATTTGTAACAGGAATTTTAAAAATGGCCGAGGATTTAAATTCATGCTTTGCTTCTGTCTTCACAAAGAAAGACATGAATAATATACCAGAAATTCTGTGACAAACAAGTTTTAGTGAGGAGCTGAAGGAAATCAGCATTAGCAGAGAAATGGTTTTGGGGAAATTGAACATAAGAACATAAGAACATAAGAAATAGGAGCAGGAGTAGGCCATCTAGCCCTTCGAGCCTGCCCCGCCATTCAATAAGATCATGGCTGATCTGTTGTGGCTCAGTTCCACTTTCCCGCCCTCTCCCCATAACCCTTAATCCCCTCTCTTATCAAGAACCCATCAACCCGCTTCTTAAAAATATTTAGCGAGGCAGCCTCCACCACTTCAACGGGCAGAGAATTCCAGAGATTCACCACCCTTTGAGTGAAGAAGTTCCTCCTCAACTCCGTTCTAAACCGCCTCCCCTTTATCTTGAGGCTGTGCCCCCTAGTCCTACTGTCTTTTTTGAGCGGGAAGAGTCTCTCCACCTCTATCCTATCCATCCCATTCATCATCTTATACGTCTCAATGAGATCTCCCCTCATTCTTCTAAACTCTAACGAGTACAAGCCTAGTTTATTCAGCCTCTCCTCATAGCTCAATCCCCTCAACTCCGGTATCAGCCTAGTAAACCTCCTCTGCACTCCCTCCAGGGCCAAAATATCCTTGCGCAGGTGCGGCGCCCAAAACTGCACACAGTACTCCAGCTGCGGCCTCACCAATGCCCTATACAGCTGCAGCAAGACCTCCCTACTTTTATATTCAATCCCCCTCGCTATGAAGGCCAGCATCCCATTTGCCTTCCTGACCACCTGCTGCACCTGCAAGCTGGGTTTTTGCGACTCATGCACAAGGACCCCGAGGTCCCTCTGCACCGTCGCCTGCTGCAGTTTTTCGCCACGTAAGTAATAGTCCTTCCTACCATTCTTCCTACCAAAGTGGACCACCTCACACTTGCCAATTGATGGGATTGAAAGTGGATAAATCTCCAGGATCCTGATAATCTTCACCCCAGAGTACTTAAGGAAATGGCACTGAAAATAGTAGATCCATTGGTGGTTATTTTCCAAAATTCTTTGGATTCTGAACTGCTTCCTACAGATTGGAGGGTAACTAATGTAAGACCACTATTCAAAAAGGGAGGTAGAAAGCAAACAGGGACCTATAGACCAATGAGCTTAATATCAGTACAGGGGAAGTTGCTAGAGTCCATTATCAAGGATTTTATAACTCAGAATTTGGAAGGCAGTGGTTTAATCAGAAAAAGTCAGCATGAATTTACAAAAGGGAAGTCTTGCTTGATGAATCTATTGGAATTTGTTGAGAGTGTAACTAGTGGAGTTGACCGAGGAAAACCAGTGGATGTGGTTTATTCAGACTTTCAGAAGACTTTTGACAAGGTCTCACATAACAGACTGCAATGTAAAGGTAAAGCACATGGGATTGTAGGTAATGTCTTGAGATGGATAGAAAGCTGGTTAGCATATAGGAAGCAAAGAGTTGGCATAAATGTGTCTTTTTCTGATTGGCAGTCAGTGACTAGTAGAGTCTTGTAGGGACCTGAGCCAGGACCCTAACTGTTCACATTATATATTTGGAAAAGGGAATTGAATGTATTATCTCCAAATTTGTAGATGATACAAAGTTGGGTGGTAGGGTGAGCTGTGAGGAGGATGCAAAGATGCTTCAGCGTGATTTGGACAGGCTGAGTATGTGGGGATCTGCATGGCAGATGCAATATAATATAGATAAATATCAGGTTATCCACTTTGGTAGAACTAATAGGAATCCAAATTATTACTTGAATGGATGCAAATTGAGTGACGTACATACTCAGCAAGACCTTGGTGTCCTCTTGCATCAGTCCCTGAAAGTAAGCACACAGCTACAGCAACCGGGAAAGAAAGCAAATTATATGTTGGCTTACATAGCAAGAGGATTTGAGTATAGAGATAGGAATGTTTTGCTGCAATTGTATAGGATGTTGATGAGGCCACACCCGGAATATTGTGTACAGTTTTGGCGTCCTTATCTGAGGAAGAATGTCCTCGCTATAGAGGGAATACAATGAAGGTTTATCAGGCTGATTCCTGGGATGGCAGGTCTGTCATTTGAGGAGAGACTAAATCAATTAGGATTATCTTCACTGAAGATTAGAAGAGTGAGAGTGGATCTCATAGAAACATATAAAATTCTGATAGAGTTGGACAGTGTAGATTCAGAAAGAACATTCCTGATGGCAGGGGAGTCCAAAATTAGGGAATATAGTTTGAGGATAAGGTATAAACCTTTTAGAACTGAGATGAGGAGAAATTTCTTCATCCAGATGGTGGTGAATATGTGGAATTCACTACCACAGAATGTAGCTGAGGCCAAAGCATTGTCTGATTTCAAGAAGAAATTAGATACTGTTCTAAGGGATCAAGGGATAATGGGGATAAGGGGGATCAGGATATTGAATTTTATGATTAGCCATGATCAAAATGAATGCTGGAGCAGGCTCGAAGAGCTAAATGGCCTACTCCTGCTACTAGTTTCTATGTTTCTCAACTTGGAAAATAGGAGCAGGAAGAAGCCATTTGGCCCTTAAAGCTTCTCTGCCCGCCATTCATTATGATCATGGTTGACCATCCAACTCCATAGCCTGATCCTGCCTTACCCCATATCTATTTCCCAGTATTAGCATATTGTACTTTGATAAGCATAATAGGAGAAATAGAAATTATGATATGGCAGGTTTTTAGATCAATATTACTCTGAGTTGTTCCCACTCTTTATTTGAAAAACTGTGGGATGATTTTGAGCCTACACTCTCCATCTGCAGTACTAGGAGCACGTGCTCAAAATCCAGAAAGGGCAATTTGCACTGGTGAATTTCAATCTTCCCAGCCCCTCCCTGGCAGAGTGTCATGAAACATGTCCAAAGATCTCAGAAAGCTAATTTTAATACATTACCAGGTCCTTAGTGAGCATTCTCACTAGGACATACCCCCTTACCGGATATTCAGCGGGCACTGGCATGATGCCACACTGGCATGAACTGGGTACCCACTTGAGGTGGCTGATGACGCCAATGCAGAGGCCACAAACATCAGCGGAGACTTGTTACAATGAGGCTCACTCTGCAATGTGCATACTGGTCAAGCAGGCGATTGACCTGCTGAACTTGCAGATCAGGTGCCTGGACCAGTCAGGGTGTTCCCTGCCATATAGACACCAGAGGGTCCCCCACATCACTGTAGTCTGCAGTGCTTTCCACAACTTGGTGCTGCAGAGGGCAGACCACCTGGACCTGGAGAAGATGGAAGAGCATCACCTCTCCTCAGATGAGGAGGATGTCGAAGAAGGTTGTGGAAGTGACCATGGAGGAAACCCAGGCAGTGTTCAGGGCCCAACTGGACTGACACTGTAGAGATGGCCTCGTAACGTGTCGCTTTGAGGATATTAGCGCGAGTGGGCAAAACGACCACTACGGACTCAGGGTGAAGTTCAATAACGGCACAGCTTTATTCTCTTTACGTCGGCAGAGAAGCACAGTCAGGACGTACAATCGGATGTCCCGAAAGTGCTCTAAAGACTCCCCCACAAGGGGCTACAGTTATACCTGATCTTCGCATTTCAAATGCTAATCCTTTATTTACAGTATTTGACTTCAGCCATCCTGTTTCAATGTTTTCGAGTGTTGGAGCAATTGTTTTAAGTGTGTGTTAATCATTTTTGTCTGGTTGGTTATCAATGGTCTAGAATCGCTGGGGTTTGAACCATAGGTGTGTTATTGATCTTGAGGGGCCAGGGACGTTTCCTTAACTGTGTTAATTTTAGGTGTCTCCATGGGTTGTTTGACTGGTTTAGAAGTGCTGATTTTGATGGGGTGGGGATGTGTTCTTTAATTTAATCCCTGTAGGTGCCATCCTGTCCAATTTCCCTTATGTGCTAGCCCTCATTTGCATTCTAAAAGCATGCTCTTGCCTACTGATCAGTGTCTGTTACTTTGTGATTTTAGTGGAGGGCTCTGAGGATAGCTTTAGTTTGCTTCCATTTTGTGTGCCCAATTTCATAAAATTTGTTGTCCGATAACGAATGGCACTATGAGCAATTAGCTGTCCTACAATGACGACTAACACCTAATCAGTTATTTGGTGGCAGCAGTGTGCTCTCATGCTATTGCCAGGCATCATGGTCAGGGTACTGAAGCTGTAGGCTGAACTCTGAGGGAGAATGATGATGATTTGCATTGAGGACAGAACAATGCTCCTCATATCCTCACTGATATATCTGACTCCTACCTGACAGAGAGCTTAAAGCATCCTTCCATTGAACGGGATTATCATACGATTCAGAAAAATGGGGTCCACAGCATCAGCTACTACCAGTGATCCTGTTCACATCCATCTTACAGACAAGATGGGCAGCCTGGCAGCACCTCAACAGTCCTTGGCCTCGTGATCATTAGAGAACACTGTTAGACATGCAAGGGGTGCGCTTTGATGGAGGGATCGAGGGGGTTCATGAATGGGCATTGATGGTTGAAATCCAGGGGCAGAGAAGAAGCATAACAGCTGCAGTGCCTCATTTGTGTGTTGCCATTGTGGGAGGGACATAGCACTGCCATTCTCACACTCCAGAGAGATGAGGTGCTGGGTGAATGCAGTGATTGTCCCAAGGTTGGAGGCATAAACAGACAGTGTGGAGGCTCTGTGGGTGAATAAAGTGAAATTTAATGCCAAACGTTCAAAGCAAAATGGTGACCTATCTCTCCAGTGCCTCTCTTCACTTAATGCCCACTAAGTACTTGCCTGCTGTTTCTTAATCTTTCTGACTCTTCCACTACATCTAGGTGTATCCCCAGGATGCACAGCTGATTTCCATGCCCTTTTGCCTGAGATGATCTTGACGGTCAGCCCCTGGGGGACCAGGACCTTGAGAATCCAGGCCTGCTTTCAGACAGCACGGATGTTTGACTGTTTCCCTCCTCAGTGTCAGGGGTTGGAGGCACCAGTGTCCCCTAACTGGAGGGCCGCGGGCTGTACCCCTGTCAATCCTCTTCCCTTTGGGTTCCCAGGGGCCCCTGTGCTCACCCATGGATGGGAAGGCCTGAAAACATGCCAGTGCATGTAGTCACTCTATTTTTTGTGCCAGAACCAACACGTTGCCATTTTTTGGTAAGATTTTGCCTTGTGAATTTGGACTATTTAATAGTGGTGTCACTTTCACTAAATACAATTTGGAAAACATGTTTTTCTAAAATTAGTAGACATGCTTATTAATCACTGAAAAATTCACTAATGCCTTTGCAACCATTGCAATTGAAATTATCCCTTTATAGAGAAAGTCAAAACCTTCATCACATCTGTGGGAGACTAACTTTTCAGTCAGACAATAAATTAAAACTGTTATTATTAACATACTATTTCTTTAACCTGTTAGTTAAGGTTGAAGAAATACCACAAGTAAGGTTACTGCAAAGCAGCTGTAACTATTCATCCTTGTTTTATTACAGGAAAGAAGAATAGTTATAGTTTACAAATCATTAAGCAATGGCCCAGGCCTAATCAGAGTGCTGCTACCAGACACAAATTAATCATTGGATAGTAATGTGCTTTAAATACTGCAGTGTGTGTGTGTTTGTGACCCAATGTACTGTCCATTGACTTCAAATGAGATTTGAAACCAGAATTTCACCCAATTCTATCAGTTTTCTGAAGAGCAAGTTAAGGTAAAATTGCCATCAGTGCATGTGAGGATGTGAGACTGTGGCAACTGGATCACCTTGACAATTGTACGACTTTACAAAGGAGACAGTGAATTATTATAATTCAACCTTTGTCAAAAGGAATGCATTGTGTTGTTTAGTGACCAAATGCCCTGTGCACTAGCTTGTGGCCCTGATTAGCTCACTGTCATCAGTTCAAGACTGTAATAAGGATCTTTGAAAGAAATTGACTAAATTGATAAAACTGCTATTTTGCAGAGGTGATGTATTCAAATACTAATGGATGCAAATTAGGTGTAAAAGGGAAATTGAAATTAACTTTTTTGCCCAAATGATGATAGAGCTGGAAATAGGTTACATGAAAGGCTATTGAACTGACAACTTAGCTGCAGTCAAGGGGAAGTGCTGTTCTGTAGAGAGAAAAGATAAGGTGGGAGTTGACCTACAAAAAGTAGACTTGTTGAACGTAATGGACTATTTCCTGTTTTGAAAAAGTCCACAATAATGACGAAAAGAAAACACTAGCATTGTGCATCTAGAAGTCTGCAGCATAAAATAATTTTTCATGACCATTTCCTTAATCTTTATACTGGCTTAAATCAGTACCATTTCTGGTTCTAGATCAACCTGACTTCATAATTAAAAGTCCCCTGACTGGGTGCAATGTGATGCTTGGTGAACATATGGAGCATTTCAACGTTCGGCATCAACCCAGATAGTGACTCAAGCTCAGCTTCTTGGACTGTCAGGGCATCATGAAACTTGGTGAAACAATTGAAAATATAAGCAGGATGTGAAGAGTAGAATAAAAAGAACAGCACAAATTATTTTGGGATAGAAAATGGTGTTTGTCTATTTAATGGGTGTGTAACAGGCACAAAACATAAGAACTTTGCAACGGGACTGCTTGCACTTAAGCTGTTCAAGTCTTGTCAGGCTGGATGGACACCTGAATCAGGTGTTTGTTAATATGTCAAATGTACTGATGAGGTCCAAAGATCAATTTCCATCGATCCAGGAGCCTCTGGTTTGTACAACATGCTTATCATACAGCACTGAGCCTGGGCCCAAACAAAAATAAATAGAGATCAATTAAATAAAATGCTGGAGTTAATAACTTCATGGACGATGAGAACAGGGCAAGAAACTTCCCCTGGCTATATTCTATTTTGTCAATTTATATTTTGCATTGGTCAATACTTATTGCAACACCAGTCATCTTAAAGGTTCCATGTTCTTAGCAAAATACTTGGCAAAGGCCCATTTGGCTCTTATTAGCATAAGTTACAAATGGAAAAACATAACTGGAAAATGTCACTGCAGTAAAATATACCATTGGTTCTTCTACTTCACAAACCTGTAGTATTCACCTTTTAATCAATACAGGATGTCCCTAATCAGTCCTTGCCTCTCTAAATGCCTTTACAGGATCTACAGGCATTTAGAGAGGTAAGGACTGATTTGGGATAGTGAGCATGGCTTTGTGAGTAGAAAATCATGTCTCACAAATTTGCGTTTTTTGAAAGGGTAACCAAGAGGGTAGATGAAGGCAGTACAGTTGATGTTGTCTGCATGGACTTTAGCAAGGCCTTTGACAAGGTACCATCTGGTAGGTTGTTGCATAGGTTAAATTTCAAGGGATGCAGGGTGAGGTAGCCAAATGAATACAAAATTGGCTTCATAACAGGAGACAGAGGGTGGTTGTAGAGGGTTGTTTTTCAAACTGGAGGTGTGCCTCAAGGATCGGTGCTGGATCCACTGTTATTTGTCATTTTTATTAATGATTTGGATGAGAATTTAGGTTAGTAATTTGCAGATGACACCAAGATTGATGGAATTGTGGACAGTGAACAAGGCTATCTAGGATTGCAATGGGATCTTGATCAGTTGGGCCAATGGGTTGACGAATGGCAGATGGAGTTTAATTTAGATAAATGCGAGCTGATGCATTTTGGTGATCAAACCAGAGTAGGACTTACTTAGTTAATGGTAGAGCATTGGGGAGAGTTTTAGAACAAAGAGATCCAGGGGTATGAGTTTATAGCTCCTTGAAAGTGGAGTCACAGGTGGACAGAGTGGTGAAGAAGACATTTGGCATGCTTGATTTCATTGGTCAGAACATTGAATACAGGAGTTGAGAGGTCTTGTTGAAGTTGTACAAGACATTGGTAAGGCCACACTTGGAATACTATGTACAGTTCTGGTCATCCTATTATAGAAAAGATGTTATTAAAGTAGAAAAAGAGTACAGAAAAGATTTGCTAGGATGCTACCAGGACTTGAAGGTTTGAGATATAAGGAGAGGTTGGATAGACTGGGACTTTTTTCCCAGCAGCGTAGGAGACTTAGGGGTGACCTTATAGAGATCTATAAAATAATGACATGCTTGGATCAGCAAGACAATCAACACCTTTTTCCAAAGGTAGGGGAGACTAAAACTGGAAGGCATTGGTTTAAGGTGAGAGGGGAAAGATACAAAAGGGTCCAGGGGGCAATTTTTTCACATAGAGGATGGTAAGTGTCTGGAACAAGCTGCCAGAGGTAGTAGTAGAGGTGGGCACAATTTTGCCCTTTAAAAAGTGTTTAGACAGTTACATGGGTAAGAGGGATATGGGCCAAATGCAGGCAATTGGGAATAGCTTAGTTGTTTAAAAAAAGGAGTGGCATGGACAAGTTAGGCCAAAGGGCCTGTTTCCATGTTGTAAACCTCTATGACACTATGACTTCTTATCACATTATAGTTATCCATATCTTTAAGTTCTTGAATTGTGCAATAGAGTGATTTTCTTTTTGGAAGTAATTGAGTTAAGGGGGGGTGGGGGGGTGGTGGCAGTTATCTCACTTGACTAGGAGGCAAGTGTATGATTCAGAATAACACGAACAGCATGGTGTTTGATTCCCCTTGTCAACTGAAGTATACTTACGGACTATCTCCCTGCCCTCCCTGTAGTGAAAATCACAGCTGAGCTGTGGTTTGGCCTCTGTTAAATAACGATGCTACATGGAGAAGGAGAAGAACTGAGTTAAAAAAGCTAACTGCCTGTATTAGAAATTTATTTGCCAAACATGTTATTAAACATGCTAATGTAATATACTTCATAAAATGGAATTGTGTCATTTGCACATGATATCATTGTGACCAAAAGTCAATATGCTCTGCCAAGACTCTTACTCATAAATGTAATGAGCTGTATTTAAACTTTAAGTTGGAAAGGAAGCTTTATGACTTTTCATTTGTCTAATGCTTACAGGAAGTTTACAGTAAGTTTAGAAGTCTTGTCAGCACCTAATTGTGATCTACAATACTTACAAACATGGGACCTGTCAGTGTGAGCATTAGTTCAGAATGGTTTACAAGAGACTATCTGCAGATTTATCAGCGTTCCTCCCTTTGCCAGAATTACTCTTGCCTTTCTCTGATTGTCCTACAACTTTGAGTCTTTGACTTTTTCTGATTGAAACCAATGGCTGCAGGAAATCGTGAATATTCCAAAATGAAAAAACGTAGGGTCTTGACCCTGATTCAGTCAAAAAGAAGTGTTTCACATGCACAGGAACAGTATGAATATACATTCACAATGCTGGCAGTCATTACAAGATAGAATTTCCTGAAATTGGATTTAGAGGTTAGAATTTTTGAGTGGAACAGTATAATTGAAAATAATAGTAATGGTATCCATCCATATTGCATCCTCAGGATTTAATAGTTTTTAAATAAATTAATTAAGTATAATGTGTTTATCCTGAATTCAATAATTCATGATATTTCGGTGAAGGCAAGGTACAAATTATATTCTTCTTCATCCCTAATTTTTCTTTGTACTGATTGTTCTTGAGTTAATCTTCCTGCCCCTGGTCAAATTGAAAACTATCCATCGCCCCCCCTTCTCAACAATCTCATGTTTCCTCTGACCTCATGGCAGATGTACAATACTCCTTTGAAACACTCTGAGCTTTAACCTTTCATAGTTACCAAATTAACAGGCAACTTAGCTCCAGACAGAAAGTTGCTCCATGAACACAGTGTTTTCTGATTTTATTTCTGCCATCGGAAGTGATTATTTCTTTTTCTCTTTCTCCCTTTCCCATCTAATTTATCCCCATGGTACTGAAGGATATCCATGCTGAGGAATGGAAACAGGAAACTCATTTACGTTGCATGGGGCTTCACATCTCATTAACGTTATATTACAAATGAATTAGGTAAAGTGACAAAATAGATTGGTTTAGAGATGATTCCTTTATAGAGGGGATGTAGTAAAGCTGGAGATAGCATGAGAGCTAATTTGTTAGGAGTTTAGAAGCTTACTACTGCTCTTTTCAGCATCATGGAATGTTCTACTATGTTGGAAAAACTTTACAAATACTGTGTTGTTATAAGGAGGAAAGTAATGGGTCAACAATTGATGAACTCTCTTCCCCAGAGAACAGTGGAGGTAGGGGGGGTGTTAATGAATATTTTTAAGGCAAAGTTAGATAGACTCTTAAAAACAATGGAGTGAAAGGTTAAGGGTGGGCAAAATGAGGGGTTGAGGCCACAATCAGATCAGCCATAATCTTATTGAATGATGGCGTAGGCTCAAGGGACCAAATGGATTACACTTTCTCCTAATATTAGTGTTATTGTTAATGTTATTTATCATTTATATTAATGATTTGGATGAGAATTTAGGAGGCATGGTTAGTAAGTTTGCAGATGGTATCAAGATTGGTCACATAGTGGACAGTGAAGAGGGTTATCTAGGATTGCAACAGGATCTTGATCAATTGGGCCAGTGGACTGGTGGATGGCAGATGGAGTTTAATTTAGATAAATGTGAGCTGATGCATTTTGATAGATTGAACGAGGGCAGGACCTACTCAGTTAATGGTAGGGTGTTGGGAAGAGTTATGGTTAAAGAGATCCAGGGTAAAAGTTCATAGCTCATTGAAAGTGGAGTCACAGGTGATCAGAGTGGTGAGGAAGGCATTTGTCATACTTGCTTTCATTGGTCAGAACATTGAATACAGGAGTTGGGACGTCTTGCTAAAGTTGTGCAAGACATTGATAAGGCCGCACTTGGAATACTGTGTACAGTCCCCGATCACTTTATAATAAAAAAGGATATTATTAAACGAGAAAGAGTTCAGAAAAGATTTACTAGGATGCCACTTGGATTTGATAGTTTGATTATAAGGAGAGGCTAGATAGACGGTGACTTTCTTCCCTAGAGCATAGGGGATTTAGGGGTGATCTTATAGAGATCTATAAAATAATGAGAGGCTTAGATCAGTGAGATGGTCAACATCTTTTTCCAAAGGTAGGGGAGTCTAAAATTAGAGAGCATAGGTTTAAGGTGAGAGGGGAGAGATACAAAAGGGTCCAAAGGGGCAACGTTTTCACACAGAGGGTGATGAGTGTCTGGAATAAGCTACCAGAGGTAGTAGTAGAGGCAGGTACAATTTTGACTTTGAAAAGCACTTAGACAGTTACATGGCTAAGATGGGTATAGAGGAATATGGGCCAAATGCTGATAATTGGTACTAGCTTAGTGGTTAATAAAAAGGGGCAGCATGGACAAGTTGGGCCGAAAGGCCTGTTTCCATGCAAATTGTGTATCAAGTGGGCTTCAGCCCAAATTGTCTTCTCTCGCCTACTTAATGAAGTTGGTAGGATGCCAGATCAATTTTCGGTGGTCTGTCGTCAATTCAAAAAAGTGGTGAGCTGTTGGGAGTAATTGTGCCACATCTAAGCAGCTCACTATTGGGCGAGTGGGAAACTCTATGACTCTATGACTCCAATTCATATGTTCATTTGTAAATCCTCCAAATTCCTGTTGGAGGGGTGCTTATTCTGATTTTTGGGCGGATCATAATTTTGGTGATCAGCATGGTTAAAACATTCAAATGGGGTGAACTGATGTCAGCGGAAGCCTCCCAATAACATTTTTGTGTATCAGCTAATTGGATGGTTGGACTTATTTTTCAAAGAGCCAACACAAGTATGATTCTATGCTGTAAGATTCTGTGATTGCAATCAGAATTCACGCTGCTGTTTTCTCAATCCAGTCTCCAATCACGAACAGCACTAGTCATGTGGAGGTCACAGAATCATGGAATCCCTACAGTGCAAAAGACTTTCTTACCAGCCCTCTCCCTGCCCTATCCACAGCTGTAACTGGAGAAATTTGAGCCATGAAGGCTGTAATGAGTTTATCTGCTACAGTTGTGAAAATGTTCATAATATTTTTCTGCCATTGAAAACTGCTGCATCATATCAGAGTCTGCTCAATGTATTTCCCACTCGCCCAATAGTGAGCTGCTTAGATGTGACACAACTACTCCCAACAGCTCACCACTTTTTTGAATTGACGACAGACCACTGAAAATTGATCTGGCGCCCTACCAACTTCATTAAGTCGGGGAGAGTAGACAATTTGGGCCAAAGCCCACTTGATACACAATTTGCATCAAAACTTGATCCCAATCTTTCACTTTTCAATAGAGTCTAATGAGATTGGTTCCAATTATAGCTTTAAATTGAGGGGTGATAATTATAGGACGGATGTCAGAGGTAGGTTCTTTACTCAGACGGTAGTAAGTGCGTGGAATGCCCTGCTGCAGCAGTTGTGGACTCGCCAACTTTAAGGACATTCAAATGGTCATTGGATAGGCATATGGATAACACTGGAATAGTTTAGGTTAGAGGGTCATTAGATTCGTTCCACTGGTCAGTGCAACATTGAGGGCCGAAGGGCTGTACTGCGCTGTAATGTTTTATGTTCTCTATGTTCTAATTGCATACCTTGAACTATGCTCTCAATAGATTAAAGTTCCAATTTCCTTGGAATAGAGCCAAATTAACAGTGGACAGAGCTAAGAAGACCTACTGCATCCAGTTTATGGATGATAGACATTTTAGATATTAATGAATAAACAATAACTTCAGTGTTGGTCATAGGGCAAGGTTGGTGGTGGTACAGTTTAAATAGCCTAATACAGGGAATGCGACTAACCCACTGCACAAAGTGGCTATTTTATCGTGTCCTAGGGTGAGTGGATGGCTCCTTCAAATAAGATATTTCAATCAGGCACCCATACTGCAACTGGGAGCTTAGTAAATTGACTGTTAGAGTACAGCTTTCCCAATTGTAGGGAAGCCTGCCAGTGAAGGGGAGGTGGCAGCTGCTGGCTCTCAAAGTAGACTCCCTTTTCTGACATTCCTTTTGAACTAGGAGGTGAAGGAGTGCTGATGCTTGATACTCGAGGAAGCCATGAGCTCCCCCAACTTTGCTCATCTAAACCTCCTAGATGTTGATTTCCTTCCTGTCTTTCAATCACAGCCATCCCCCAAGCCCCGATCATGACCTCGCTTCCCCTTCTCCCAATCATAACCTCTTTATCCCTTCTCCAAATCATGGCCTCTTTCCTGCTTCCTGATTGTGACCCTTCCCAGTTGTGTAATCTTTTCCTCCCTAACGTTGTGATTTCTCTCCCTCCTTCCATTCATGGTCTTGCTCTCTCTCCTCTCCCCTCCCCAAACATAGTCTATTTCCCCCTTGAATTATGGCTTCCAATCCCTTGTGATCACAGTGTTTTTTCTCCACCCTTGATTAAGATCTCTTTTCCAGTCTCAATCCCCTTCCCCTCTTCTGATCATGGCTTCTCAACTTCTCTCTTCTGATTGCAATCTATTTTTCCCCTCCCACTCGCAGTCTCTCTCTCTCTCTGTCTCTCTTTCTTTCTTTCCTTCTGATCTCATGGTATCTCTTTCCCCTTCCAATTATGGGCCTGCTGCCACCTTCCAATTGAGATATAATTCCCAAGGTTTCAATCTCCTGTGCTCATTCTCCTTACTGGTTTGGCTGATCATTTGGCTGAATATAGGGCTGGAAACAAACCAAAAACTGCTGCTGAGTTAGGTTAAATCATTAAGTGCAGCAGGTCTTTTACATTTCCAGTCTTATCGGATTCTTCAGCAGTTTTCAGCCTCCCCCATACCCTAGCTTCTTCCCCATAAATAATGGGGTATTGTTACTAAGAAGAAAATCCCCCATCTTGCAAAGCATGCTGCAGGTTAGGAGTTCAAATGATGTTCCATCCACAGTATTCTGCTTATCCAAACAGGCAAAATAAAGGAAATGGGCTTGGCATACACATGGAACATCTTTCAAAAAAAAAGCACACTTTGCCTAGGTGGGACAAAATCACACTAGACACATAATCAGAAGTAAGGATTGTTACGTAGGAAATTAAAACACAAAAGGCGTAGAACTGGAAAAAGGAGCTTTTTGATCAAACAAATTTATAAGGAGCACACAAACATAAAACAAGGTTCCATTATGTCAAATTTAATCGCTACATACATGTATGCACCGTATGTAGTTTACTAAGATTTTACATTTGCCTATGAAACTGAAAAGGTATAAATTTACATTTTGCAGTTTAAAAGCCATTTCTTTGCTTTTGAATGTGTACCAAAGCAACAAAAATGAAATACTGCAATGTTAATTGTAGTCTCTGTATCATAAATAGTTACAGATTAGAATTGCTTACATTTGCTACTTTTGTAGACATTTCTACTTGCTGACTGCCAAACACTGGGAAAACTGATACTTTGGGTAATCTTTCCTAGCATAACACTTAAGAAAATGCACATCAGACTATGAACCACATAATATAACCAGTAGATTAACCTCTGAGCCCAAGAGGAAGTTCCAAGCAGCAGCATCACAAGAGATGCCTTCTGTGTATCAAAGAGATTGCTTAGAATTTCAATCAGCTCTACTAACTAAGATGAGCAATGTTGCTCAATGACATGCAGCAATATCATGCCAAAGTGTTTTGCATTATTTCCAAATTAGCCGCACATATTCCATTTGCAATTTAGGATGTAAAATTGCAATAATCAGCCCTATAATGCTTCAAATAAAACTGGTTAGTATCTGTAGTTCAAAAACCAGAAAATGCCATGCGAGATCTGCTCTTACTCCTATTACTCAGCGTATGTTGACTTCTCTCTGGATGTCAGATCCTGCAGTATATACCATATGTTCAAAAATTGTGATTGTCAGTTCTGCTTAGTGAGCCATAGAACATTACTGTAAAGGAGGTCTTTCATTCCTATCCTATTTGTGCCACTTAGCTTGTCTGAATCTGATTCTATTGTCCTACACTCTTTCTATATATATTCCCTGACTTAAAAAGTGTATTAGTTTTCTCTTAAAATATGCCATTGTCTCAACTCTAACTACTCCTTACAATAAAATATTTAATGCTCGAACTAAAAAGGTTCATGTTTACCTCTATCCTCACTCACCACTAATTTTAAATTGATAACCCCCTCATCACTGACTCCTCAATTAGACCCAGACTGTTCCGTTCAGGGCATGATTTCAAAATTTGAGATGGTACCAAGATTAAAAACATCAGCTGCGGTGAGCATAGTCGTGAGTTTCAAAAGGGCATAAACAAGTTGGTGGATTGGGCAGACAAATGGCAGATGAAGCTCAATGCAGAGAAGTGTGAAGTGATAAATTTTGGCAGGTGGAATATTGAGAGACAGCACAAAATAAAGGGAAAAACTATAGAGGAGGTGCAGGAACAGACGCTTTCGGTGTGTATGTACATGCCATTGAAAATGGCAGAGCAGGCTGAGAGAACAGTTAATAAAGAATATATATCTCAGGATTTATTGATAGGGAATTGAATACAAGAGTAAGGAGATCATATTGAAATTGTAGAGATACTAGTTAGGCCTCATTTGGAGTATGTATCCAGGTCTGTGCACCATACCTCAGGAAGGATGTGAAGGCATTGGAGAGAGTACAGAGGAGATTCACAAGAATAATTCCAGGGACAAAGAACTGCAGCTATGAGGAGAGGTTGGGACTGTTTTCCTTGGAGATGAGTATTGATATTGGTGTTCAAGATCGTGAGGGATATCAGCAGAGTAAATCATGAAAAATCCTTCCCACTCGAGGGGCTCAAGAACTGAGATGTGAAAAAAACATCTTTCACTCAGAGGTTGGTTGGAGGCTGGAACATCCTTCCTGAAAGAGTGATAGAAGCAGGCTTGATCGAGGTATTCAAAAGGGAATTGGATTGCTGTCTGAAAAGAAAGAATATGCAAGATTATAGGGATAAGGCAGGGAGTGGGACTAGGTAGAATGCTCTTTCAGAGAGCCAGTGTAGATCAGTGGGCCAAATGGCCTCCTCTGCACTGTAAAGTTTCTATGATTCTATGACTCATTCTATCAAGCCCTCTAGCACTTTTAAAATGTCTATTAAATTTCTTCTTAGCGTTTTCTGCTTCACTGCAAATAGTTCCAGTGTCTCAGGTATCTTCCTATAATTATGGTGCTCCATCCCTGGTAACAGCCCGATAAGTCTATGTAGTATGATTTTAGCATCCATAGTGTGACGCTGAAAGCAATTTTTACAGTTTTTAGAACTTAGAAAAGTTCTGTTTTCTTTTGCTTAATTAAGGTAATTGGCAAAAAAACCAGCAGTGGTAACACAAGGAAAAACAATTATGCAGCAAGGCGTTTTGATCTTGAATGTGCTGTCTGAAAGTGTGTTGGAAGCAGATTCAATATTAAGGCAGCAAAGGGAATTGGATAAATGCTCAAAACAGAAAAAATGCTGAATTATAGAATCAACAGGGGAATAGAACTACTGTAATTGGATTATTCTTCCAAAGGGCTAGCAGAGCCACAAATGGCTGAATAATTCCATGATCTGCTAATTCACCTTTGTTTCTTTTTATCTCTTCTAATTTTTTTTTGCCTCCACATTCTGCATTCTATATTTCACATATTATTTATTCAAATTTAAGTGATAGATATGATAGGTTCATCTCTGAAATTACAATAGATTACATTATTAGGCTTTGAACTTTGCAAGGACTTCTATTGCTAAGGATAGCTACTTACATTATTTACTTGGAACACAACTGACAATGAATATTGCAAAGCATCATTAACTGAGGAATTGTGAACCCTTGCTTTTTGTTGGCATACCTTCAACAGTGAACTTTTTACAGACTATAAGAACTATATAGCTGTGCCTCATTATATTATTGCGAACTTTGGCTGTAATGTCTGTGTAAAAGTGTTCTCTTGCCTTCACCATGGTTTTCTTGGTGGTCTATTGTTATAATACTTTGAGATTTCTATTGTGTTCCAATTTATAAGTTGTTAAACATTTAAGAACATAAGAACATAAGAAATAGGAGCAGGAGTAGGCCATCTAGCCCTTCGAGCCTGCCCCGCCATTCAATAAGATCATGGCTGATCTGAAGTGGCTCAGTTCCACTTTCCCGCTTTCTCCCCACAACCCTTAATCCCCTTGCCTACCAAAAACCTATCTACCTGCGTCTTAAGTATATTTAGTGAGGTAGCCTCCACCACTTCAACGGGCAGAGAATTCCAGAGATTCACCACCCTTCGAGTGAAGAAGTTCCTCCTCAACTCTGTTCTAAACTGCCCCCCCCACCTTATCTTGAGGCCGTGCCCTCTAGTCCTGCTGTCCTTTCTGAGCAGGAAGAACCTCTCCACCTCTACCCTATCCATCCCTTTCATCATCTTATACATCTCAATAAGATCCCTCCTCATCCTTCTAAACTCTAACGAGTACAAGCCCAGTCTATTCAGCCTCTCTTCATAGCTCCGGTATCAGCCTAGTGAACCTCCTCTGCACTCCCCCCAAGGTCAAAATATCCTTGCGCAAGTGCGGCGACCAAAACTGCACACAGTACTCCAGCTGCAGCCTCACCAGTGCCCTGTACAGTTGCAGCAAGACCTCCCTACTTTTACATTCTATCCCCCTCGCTATGAAGGCCAGCATCCCATTTGCCTTCCTGACCACCTGCTGCACCTGTAGGCTGGGTTTTTGCGACTCATGCACAAGGACCCCCAAGTCCCTCTGCACCGTAGCAGAGTGCAGACTTTATAAAACTGTGCCAAGAGTTGGTATCAGGGACCAAATTATTATATTGAAATCAGGAGACAGAACTAAGCAATCTCAAGACCGCTAGGAAGTGGAATTTGCTGGTGATGTAGGTCCTGAGTGGTGGAAATGAAGATGCACCAAGTCCAGAGCAGGCACCTTAAAAGGCCTGCCTCCACTGCCAAAAAACCTCAGCCCGGTGCTTCCAGTGCAATCAATGGCTCTTTGGTATACTGTTGGACATTCTGACCACTTTGAATCACCCCAACTCGCCCAGGAAAGGATTGGACATGTGGACCTTCAAAGCCACCAACATGGGGTGTCCACCCACATAGTTGAAGGCAACTTCAGGAGCTATAGTGTTGCATACTGCTATCACTGTGCCGGCGAAGAGGTGAAGGCCCCTACAGCACTGCACCTGAGACATTTGGAGTAGTTGGAGCATTGTTCATTCACTCTAACTATTGGGTAGTAGAATCTTTGATGTCCCCTCCCACCATTACTGTCTGCGCTCACCTGGCTTCATCTCCCTTCTGCTCTTTTCCTCCTCTTCAGAAGAAGTCCCACCAGCTGAATACACTGTCGCCACTGGATCAGATACAGAGGATCAATGCTTTGTAAATGAGGGATCATTGTGCTTCAATCCTTAGGGAAACCTTCCAAGGAAGATGAGATTCTGAAATGCTGAAAAGCACGCTTGAAAGGCTTAAAAATTACTAGGAAACTTGGGGACAACTCTGTACTCACACAGCCACAAACTTGCAGTGACAGATAAAGTGCTGCTGCTCCGGGAGTCCTTTATCCCATCCTTGAATGAGGGAATGCGAAAAAGTGATAAGCGCCCACCCATTTCACCTGTGCAATAAGTTGAAAATCACACAGGCATCATTAAACCACTGTCCATTGGATTGTTAATGATTTTAATTGGCCACATCCAATTTGGCCAGATCAATTGCATTCCCAACCCTCAAATGTAAAATTCTGGCCTAGGCTAATTTCTTTATTCGTGAATTGTAAACATGGAGGCTCACTGGAGAAATGTAGATTTTCAAACATAATGGGAGCAGTTCTCCCAAAAAAATTCTAAGTGTCAAATTTGTGTGAAAACTGGAGTAAACCATGCTTTTTTTAAAAGTGGGAGTTTAAAAATGAATCTCCCACATTCTGTGCACTGCAAAGTGCAGTACTGTGATTCATGTTGAAAAGCTGGGGCAATGTGTGGGGTGGGGCCTATTCCCGTCAGGGAGGCTAGCAACAGAGCACTGAGCAGGCTACTGTGCATGTGTCAATCTGTCAGCGCTAAGTATGGCGCATGTGCAGTGGCCCCTGTCGGCTGGCCTCCTGATTGCGGGCCAGCTCAATCACCATTCCCGCAACGCATGCCCTCCACCTCTCCATGGCCCAGCCATGATCCCGCCCCCAGCAATGCCAACTGCCCCACTCCCCCCTGCAGTGCTGCTCCTCTGCCCCCGCACTGCCAACCCATCCCGGCAGCCCTGAACCCAGCAGGCAGGCTGCCAGTCCTAACCCCGATGGCCACCCCAATTGCTAGCCTCCCTCCCTCCCCTGCCAATCCCTATGCAGAGTAGCAGAGGGACCTCCACCCCCATCACTGCCCCACCCTCTTCAGGCCCAGAACGCCATACACTCCCAATGTGCAGTGCCAAGTTTGTCCTGTGGGCAATGCCAGGCAGACACTTCCAAGGTGGGCACACGCCCCAGTACCCGACCCTCTGGGGCTTTCGATTGCTCCCGCTTTTACTCCAGTGGGGTTAGGCCACTAGCTTCCCAAAAGTGGGGAGCTATTGTAAACCCCACTGAAGTGAAATACTCCTAGCGGGGTGGGAAAGGCTAGCGGAACCGGAGACTTCATCCTGGGTCCCCTAATTATATTTAAATGGCCTTTTGCATATCAAATGCTGGAAATCTGGCACTGGGAGAGGCACTCGGGGACAATGTCCAGCACAGATTGCACTAATCCAGCCCCGCTGAAATCTTCTGGCCCACTGAGCTAAAAAACTCGTGCAGCAGGATGAGAGAATCACCCCCCACGTACTTTTGATGAAAACCTAAATATTTCATGAGCAACCTAATTCACTCAATAGTTGTTAGATCTTTCTAGTTGGTAGAATTAATTATATATTCCACAGTTCCCTAGTCAGTGTACTTTATTTATCTTACAGCTTTGTGATGACATGCATAGGACAATATATAATAATTAATCACTAGTTGTGTTGACCCTTGATAAGATTCACATATTGCATCTTTTTCTGAAGTCCCCATGTGTAAGTTTTTGGAGTTGACGGGAATTACATCTCTAGTGTTCATTTTCCCCTGCTCTTCAAAATGCCAACAAATACTAGGAATATAACTCATTTCTTTGCTTTTCATCTGCAGTATGGCGCCTTGCTAAGCTCACCTGGTTCACCCTTGGGTAAAGTCATGCTATAATTAAGTTATGCACCACATCTTATTGATCCCAAGACTATAGTAAATCAGAGGCATTAACTGTCTTCTTGTCATCCTACAAAGGTTGCATTTATAACATATTATGAATAAAGTATTTCAGCAGTCATTACCAATTAATTCCCCCTTTCACAAAAAAAAGTCTATGCTGTTGTCTTCATGTTGCAACTTTGCTCAAATAACAATCATACATACAAGTTGCCAGGCAGCCAATAATCTTTCCTCATTAATGTTGTTCTTCTTTTGGCCCCCTTGTGTTGACAAGATCATTGTAAACTCAAGCAGCTGTTCTTTCCATTAGTCTATACTACTGTTAAACTCTCAGTCTATGACTGTAGTGACTAGTTGACAAATGGGAGTTTCCTCAGCAAATTCAATGTACTTTATGAAATTTGCTTGTTTTATACCTGAAGATGTGACAAATTAAGAATACAAGCAGCAAATCTTTGAGAATGTCTTGACCGATATAACGGTGAACTTTAATGTCATCATGTAAACATGGTAAAGAGAGGATTTTCATTTATGTAGCATCTTTCACAATCCCAGGCTTTTGCTAAAGTGATTTACAGCCAATGAAGTACTTTTGACGTGCACTGTTATGACATAGGTAGTAAATGGAATTGAAGAAGACCTTTAGAAAGCAGATTTGGACAATGCTAATGATTTATTTTAAGCATCAGCAGATTCTGAGGGCCAAACTGGGACATGATTCTTTTTAACCAATATGGTTAATCTAGCTTCCCTATAGATATATCTATGTTAATCAACAATTCCATCTGAGAGCAAGTTTCTTATTCTCAACACTCACAATACCAGGGCAGGACTTTTAGGCACCATACGAGGTGAAGCAGAAGCAGAGATGAATATAAGTTCCTCCATTGTCTGGAGTGGGAGTTTCCTGCCTCCTGGGCCATTTTCCTAAACTGATATCAGAATTGACAGGATTTCCCACCTCACCGACAAGCAGTGTGTAAACATTTAAAGATCTTTAAAGGCCTATTAAGATCTAAGGGCCCCCACAACCACCCAAGGCATCAGGACTAGGCCAGCTGCTTGGAGGCAACTTCCCAACAGTAGACCAGGATAGAACAAAGAACAAAGAAAATTACAGGCCCTTCGACCCACCAAGCCTGCACCGACCATGCTACCTGACTGAGCTAAAGCTCCCTATCTTTCCGGGGACCATATCCCTCTATTCCCATCCTATTCATGTATTTGTCAAGACCCCCTTAAAAGTCGCTATCATATCTGCTTCCGCTACCTCCCCTGGCAGCAAGTTCTAGGCACCCGCTATTTTTTGTATAAAAAACTCATACATCTCCTTTAAACTTTGCCCCTTGCACCTTAAGCCTATGCCCCTTAGTAATTGACCCTTCCACCATGGGAAAAAGCTTCCGCCTATCCACTCTGTCCATGACCCTCATAATCCTGTAGACTTCTATCAGGTCGCCCCTCAACCTCTGTCATTTCAGTGAGAATAAACAGAGTTTCTCCAACCTGTCCTCATAGTTAATGCCCCCAAAACCAGGCAACATCCTGTAAATCTTTTCTGTACCTTCTCCAAAGCCTCCACACCCTTCTGATAGTGTGGCAACCAGAATTGAACACTATATTCCAAGTGCGGCCCAACCAAAGTTCTATAAAGCTGCAACATGACTTGCCAATTTTTAAACTCAATGCCCCAGCCAATGAAGGCAAGCATGCCGTACGCCTTCTTGACTACCTTCTACACCTGTGTTGCCGCTTTCAGTGACCTGTGCACCTGTACACCCAGATCCCTCTATCAATACTCTCAAGGTTTCTGCCATTTACTGACTATTTCCTATCTGAAATTGACCTTCCAAAATGCATTACCTCATATTTGTCCGGATTAAACTCTATCTGCTATCTTTCTGCCCAAGTCTCCAATTGATCTGTATCCTGCTGCACCCTCTGATGTCCTCATCACTGTCGCAAATCCAACAAGGCAAACTTACTAATTAAACCAGTTACATTTTCCTCCAAATCATTTATATATATTACAAACAGCAAAGGTCCCAGCACTGATCCCTGAGGAATGCCACTTGTCACAGCCCTCCATTCACAAACACATCTTTCCACTGCTACCCTCTGTCTTCTATGACTGAGCCATTTCTGTATCCACCTTGCCAGCTCACCTCTGATCCATGTGACTTCACCTTCTGTACCAGTCTGCCATCAGAGATTTTATCAAAAACCTTACTGAAGTCCATGTAGACAACATCCACCGCCCTACCCTCATCAATCACTTTCATCACTTCCTCAAAAATCTCGATCAAATTAGTGAGACACGACCTCCCCTTCACAAAACTATGTTGCCTCTCGTTAATATGTCCACTTATTTCCAAGTGGGAGTAAATCCTGCCTCAAAGAATCCTACCACGGATGTAAGGCTCACCAGCCTGCAATTACCTGGATTATTCTTGCCACCCTTCTTAAACAAAGGAACAACATTGCTTACTCTCCAGTCCTCTGGGACCTCCCCTGAAGCCAGTGATGATACAAAAGTTTCTCTCAAGGCCACAGCAATTTCTTCCTTTGTTTCTCTCTCAGTATTCTGGGGTATATACCATCAGGCCCAGGGGACTTGTCTATCTTAATGTTTCTCAAGAACTCCAATACCTCCTCCTTTCTGATCTCAACGTGATTCAAATCTATCTACACACCTTTTCCAGACTCATTATCCACCAAGTCCTCCTCTTTGGTGGATATTGACACAACGTACTCATTTAATACCTCACCCATTTCCTCTGGCTTCACGCATAGATTCCTTCCCCTGTCCTTTAATGGGCCAACCCTCTCCCTGGCTACCCTCTTGCTCTTTCTATATGTATAAAAAGCCTTGGAATTTTCCTTAATCCTACGGGCCAATGATTTTTCGTGACCCCTTTTAGCCCTCCTTACTCCTTGCTTAAGTTTCTTTCATTGTATTCTACACTTGCTTCGTATGCCTCCTAGCCTCCTAGCCTTGACAAATACTTCCTTTTACTCTTTGACTAGGCTTACAATATCTCTTGTTATCCAAGGTTCACAAAATTTGCTATACTTATCCTTCATCCTTACAGGAATAGGCCAGTCCTGAATCCCTATCAACCTACACTTGAAAGCCTCCCATATGCCAGATGTTGATTTGCCCTCAAACATCTAGCCCCAATCTACATTCTTCAGTTCCTGTCTAATATTGTTGTAATTAGCTTTCCCCCAGTTTAGCACCTTGAGAACTACACTTATCTTTATCCCATCAGCACCTTAAAGCTGACTGAATTGTGATCACTGTTCCCAAACTGCTCCCCTATTGAAACATTGACCACTTGGCACTCATTCCTGAATAGCAGGTCCAGTATGCCTCTTCCCTTGTTGGACTATCTGCATTCTGTTTCAAGAAGCCCTCCTGGATGCTTCTTACAAACTCTTCCCATCCACGCCCCTAGCACTAAGTGAGTCCCAGTCAATATAGGGGAAGTTAAAGTCTCCCAATACAACAAGCTGTTATTTTCACACTTTGCCAAAATCTGCCTGCATGTCTGTTCCTCTATCTCCCGCTGGCAGTTGGGTGGCCTATAGTAAACTCCCAACATTGTGACCACACCCTTCCTATTCCTGAGCTCTACCCATATTGTCTCGCCATATGAGCCCTCTGAAGTGGTCTCCCACAGGACTGTGAAATTCCCCTTAACAGTTGTGCAACTCCCCCATCTCTTTTACATCCCCCTCTAGGTAGGAATAGATTTGACCCCTATATCATGGTCCTGACTCTAAGGCCACAATCCTGCTCAATCTAATATCTTTATACAGTATATGTATTGACATGCAAGGTGAATTCACAAATAGGGTGACCCCAGACCTCTCACCAAAAAGACCCACCAAAGTTCCATTGAAGGTCAACATTACAAAATTTATATCTACTACATTTCTTAGGTTCATGTCAGCAAACTCCATAAACTCACACTTCTTTATTTTAATCAGTGGGGCTGGAAAGCGGGCAGATATATCAGCCAGGTGATATGCCTCACCTGGCTCCTGTCATCTTTAGCTTTAACCTACTTTCTTAGGCAGGTGGCAAAGGTTAGTGAGGTCGATCATTAAATATGTTGCTTGATGTTCAATTACTAAATTAAGCTCCAACTCTAATTTTAACTGTGGCATGTGCAGGGGAAAGTTTTTGAGAACACAGAACAGGCCATTTAAGGTAAGTTTTATTATTTTCTTTGTGCGGCCAGGAGTTCCACAAGCATCACAAAGGATCATTTAGGCATCTCAGAACCATCCCAAAACCCTTCCAAGTGACCTATTTTTCCCAATGATTCTTCTGTTGGACAGTCTTACACTTCAGTCCAGCTGGCTGCCATTTATGTGCTCCTTTCAAGCAGGCAGTTGGCCAGTGGAATGCAGATGTTTTTGCAGTTAAAGATCCTGAGTTTCACACTGATAAGGTTGATGGGGTGGGGTGGGAGGTACATGGTGTTGTCACTCAGCACATGCCTACCCTCCTCTCATTACCCACACTACTTTTGCTTTATTTTAAAATTGGAGCTAGTTTGTTGCCGACCACTCACATTGTTAGACAAACCCTGTGGTAATTAAATGGTAACTTTCCCTTTCAGCTTCAACCTTGGCTCCCACTGTTAATTTTAAACAGCTGTCACTGTGTATCTATTCTGCTAGGCTGACTCTGATTTTTAATCAGCCATTATTCAGCCCAAGATGTCTATAAAAAAAATACAGTAGGAACACAAATTTCATCCTGAATATTTTAGGGCTGAAGGACAGACAAAGGGAGAGCAGAAATAGCTGATAAGTACGCAGTGTCACTCTGCTGCTGCTGGATTTACTGTCTTTGGCGAAATTGCATTCCTGCAACAGACTCCATCAAGGAGTGAACCTTCTGGACAATATGGTTTTATGTATAAAATGGTCATCCTCTCCTCTTCGCCACATTTTTAACCACAGACATTTTTACTCATGTCTAGTTTTACATGCACGTGTTTCATGGTGGCAACTTTCCATCCTGCAAAACAATGAGTCCGATTTTATTACCACATTCACCTGTTTTTGGGTGTGAAAAGTTGATAGAAGTCGGGCATCAGAAGAGTAGCGCAATCCACACCCACCTCTGTGCTGGTTCCACCTTTACCAAGACCTGAAAATGGCCGTGATTATTTGCATGCATTTAAATTGACTTAATGGGCTGCACTCCCAATTTTATTGGCACCTCTCCCTTGACCACCGTGTTCACCAATCCAGAATCAGCACAAAACAGATATGCTCCACAAAAGTCCAATTCGGGTGCTCCAGTTAGTGAGGAGGTAAGTGTCTAGTGTCCGATGGCTCTCTGCCTGAGATCAGTGGGGGTGGGGGGGAAGGGGAGATCCATCGCCACTCTGCCTGAGATCAGTGGGGGGAGGTGGGGCTTTGCTCCCACTCTGCCTGAGATCAGTGGGGGGGGGAGGTCTTCTGCCACTCTGCCTGAGATCGGTGAGGGGGAAGTGGGAGAGGGCCCCACGATCAGTCTGGGTGATGGGGGGGATAAGGGAGTCAGTTATGTTGGAGGAAGGTGGGGCAATGTCTGGGGGCCAGAGAGAGGCATTATCCAGCCCAGAAGCAATGTGGCAGGGAGTGGCATTCTATCATTTTTTTGTCTATGCATGCGCAGTTGGAAGCGTAGATCAGAGCTACAGGGTTTCAGGTGCATTAAGCCCCGCCCACAGGCTGCTACAGCACGATTCGGAATTGATGATATTTTTGCAGACAGAATGCGTATGGGAGCGCCTGAGAATAAGTCTAAAAATCAGATCTGAAACACTCTCAGTTCCAAGTCCGCCCAGCACCTAGAATCAAAATGGTAAAATAGGGCCCAATGTCTGTGACTTTCATGTCTAGCTTGCAGATGTGCTTGTAGCAGAGGTATGGACCCCCAGGAGGTCACGACCCAGTGGATGATTCAGATATCTGGGTAAGTGGCCGACATCCACCCGATGAATGTGGCTGAACCAGTGCAGTTGTTTCAACAATGAGTGGATGCTGATGGAAGTAGCATGCTGCAGGATATCTGAATTTATGACCTTGACCTGCAAAGGGATGCTGAGGATATGTCTGACACACTGAAGGTGACAACTTTCCAGCCTTTTTTCCTGCCTAACATATGCTGACCAGGTTTCACCACATAGTGAAATGCACTGAGAACACAGGCTTGGTAGAATCACAGTTTGGTGTTCTTAATCATTTTGCTGTTGCTCCATGCTCTCTTACTCAGCTTGGAAATAACAGCTGCAGCTTTTGCGATGCATGTTGATTTCAGCATGAATTGACAGATTGCTGTCACATTGTCAATGGTGATTGATGGTGATACAGAAACATCCTGGAACATTGCATTTGTCTTGCTGATGCTAATGGTCAGTCTGAACACTTCACAAGCTTTAGAGCATTTAGTCATTTGCTGTTGAAGGTGTTCTTTAGCATGAAGTTTTAGTGTTGTATCCTCAGTGCAAAACAACTCCCTGATGTGGACTTAGAACATAGGACATAGAACATTACAGCGCAGAACAGGCCCTTCGGCCCACGATGTTGCGCTGACCAATTAAAAAGCAATGACCCTCTAACCTAAACCAATCCCTTTCCATCCATAAACCTATCCATGGATCTCTTAAACACCCCCAAACTAGGCGCATTTACAACTGCAGCAGGCAGGGCATTCCAACCCCTCACCACCCTCTGGGTAAAGAACCTACCTCTGACACCCCTTAATTTAAAGCTATGCCCCCTCATGCTAGCTTTCTCCATCCGAGGAAAAAGGCTATCACTGTCCACCCTATCTAAACCTCTAATCATCTTATATGTTTCAATAAGGTCCCTTCTTAGCCGCCTTCTTTCTAACGAAAACAACCTCAAATCCCTCAGTCTCTCCTCACTTGGCACACCTTTGTCTTAGATCTCAGATTGACAAGGCTGAACAATTCTTTGTCAGTTCTGGTATGTTAGTAGACATCCTCTGTATATGACGTGAAGACATCTGACAGCAGCAAACAGAATACACCCAAGATTGTCAGTGCCAGAACACAACCCTGTTTGATTCCACCGTGATCTTAAAGGGTTCCAATGTAGCCCTATCATGACTGACCTTAGCCATTATGTTGGAAAGAGGGGATCATATTGAGCAGTTTCAGTGAGTAGCCAATCTAGCTTAAGTAGATGGTTTCTACTCACATGGCCAATGCATTAGTGAGGTCGATGAAGGCAAAATGATCTCATTGTGGTCTCCTTTGTTCATGGCATTTCTCTTGCAGCTACCAGACTGAGAGGATCATGTCAATTACAGATCTTCCCATTCTGAGAACCTTACAATGTTTTGGGATGGAGCACTCAGCAGCTCTTGTGGCAGTCTCTATCTGCATCTGAAGGAGGCAAACTCAACGCTGTTCTGCACCCAGCCCCCCTGAATGAAGAATCCATCCCAAGGCAGTGAACTAGACAATTTCCTGATCTGCACTATCCAGTTCAGGGACAAAAATCTGGGCCTTAGTAATTTGAAGCCAATAGTAGTGACCTGTCTGGAATACAAATTTTGGGCTGTAGAGTGAGTTAGCTATTCTGAAAAAATTTGCTTGATTTATCGCTGAAAAGCGGAAAAAGATCCCCAAATATTTTGTTAGGAAGTTAAATGGTCTTGGAAATATTCACCGTTGGACAGCTTATACATATATCCATGCAAGTAATGGACTCAATAGAGCGTTTGACCTTTCTCATTCAATGATTTCATATATTCCAGGAAGCTAACTGTAAGGTCAGTTCTTAGCTTTTCAAAATTCACAGAAGTGTTGTTTCATTGCATACAGAATTGATATAAGGTGTCAATTTACAGTATTCTAATGTAAGTTTTAATTGTTATTGAACAATAGTGTTTATTTAGAAGGGATCAAAGGTTTAGGAAGGATCGGGGTGGTGAAAAGTGTTGAAATGCACAAATAGCCCCAAATGATCAATGTTTCAGTCTCCCTACTCAAAATCCTGCTGCCCCACTTCATGTGCCCTGTTTAGAACTGTGAGCAAAGGTGTGAAAGTGGGTGTTTGGCACCTCTAAAAAAGACAGCTCCAGGTTGATAGGCCTCATCTGTCTTAACTGGCAGCCTACCTAGAAGAAGGTAATTCTGACTTCAAATCACCAGGTACAAGTTAATTAGCAACATTTATGTCAGCTGACAGTGCAGAAGATCACAAGTAGTACCAATGGACTGAACTGTGATGTCAAGCTTGGATAAGTCTCTTCAGCGTCATCCAGGAGAAGGACAGTTTCAAAATTAAACCTACATCCTTTCAACTCCTACAATTGTGGCATGTATTGCACTAGTATACAGTATTAACTGCTTTAGATGATGGAGTGGGAGAGGCTCTGCACAAATCCTATCCATTTGCATAAACTCAACATTCAAGTTGTTCACCAAATCACCAACCAAAATATCAAATGTACCAAGCATTGTGTGGATGGGGAAGTGATAACAGGGATAGGTAGAGGCTGCTTCTCGTAGTCTTTAGTCATAAACCCCAACATAGTTGCTTTTAGGATGACTGTTGGTTGCTCTCTACAGATCAGAGCAGATGTAGAGTTTGTATCCTCCTGTGACAACAGACCCTACCTTTTCAGGTATGGTGCTGTTCTCCCCCCATCTGGGAAAGGAGAAGGAAAGGAACTCTGCACACAGCCTGCATTCCCTATACCTGCCAGGCTACCTCTTCTGGTTGGTCATCCATTCACCACTGTCAAAATGTAAAGAACAAGACTACAAGTCACAATAGCTAAATTCATGGAATATCAGAACACCTCTAGGTAATAACACTAGAGCAGAATGCAGAGCAATCCTCACAGCCAAAATGTTGAATGCATAAAAGTTAACACGGCCACTGAGGAGTCTCAGCTTGAGGAGCTTGGCGCAGGTGACACATTCTATTGGATTTGCAATTCCAATTACCAGCTTTAACAGTCAGTGGACTTTGCCATTTAATCTGAACTAGTACATAAGCTTGTGATCTATAGGATCAGCGATCAACTCATGGTCCTTTGCTTAAGTTTTGCCAGTAACAAACATGAATAAGTTTTTTTTTCATAAGAAATAGGAGCAGGAGTAGGCCATCTAGCCCCTTGAGCCTGCCCCGCCATTCAGTAAGATCATGGCTGATCTGTCGTGGCTCAGTTCCACATTCTCGCCCTCTCCCCATAACCTTTAATCCCCTTGCCTATCAAAAACCTATCAACCCGCATCTTAAAAATATCGAGCGAGGCAGCCTCCACCACTTCAATGGGCAGAAAATTCCAGAGATTCACCACCCTTTGAGTGAAGAAGTCCCTCCTCAACTCCGTTCTAAACCGCACCCCCTTTATCCTGAGGCTGTGCCCTCTAGTCCTACTGTCCTTTCTGAGCGGGAAGAGCCTTTCCACCTCTATCCTATCCATCCCATTCAACATCTTATACGTCTCAATGAGATCTCCCCTCATTCTTCTAAACTCTAACGAGTACAAGCCTAGTTTATTCAGCCTCTCCTCATAGTTCAACCCCCTCAACTCTGGAATCAACCTAGTAAACCTCCTCTGCACTCCCTCCAAGGCCAAAATATCCTTGCGTAAGTGTGGTGACCAAAACTGCACACAGTACTCCAGCTGTGGCCTCACCAGTGCCCTGTACAGCTGCAGCAAGACCTCCCTAGTTTTATATTCAATCCCCCTCGCTATGAAGGCCAGCATCCCATTTGCCTTCCTGACCACCTGCTGCACCTGCAGGCTGGGTTTTTGCAACTCATGCACAAGGACCCCGAGGTCCCTCTGCACTGTCGCATGCTGCAGTTTTTCGCCACGTAAGTAATAGTCCTTCCTACCATTATTCCTACCAAAGTGGACAACCTCACATTTGCAATATTCCTTTGTGCCTATACTCCAACAATAATACATAAAGATGAGGTCAAAGAAGCACTCTATGATGACCTCAGCAAGATAGTTATAGGAGTATCCCACCACTGATTTCAATACCCAAGTAGGCACAGACTATAATTTGTGAAGAGGAATACTAGGACATCATAATTTGGCAAAGCAAATGCCAATAGCCAGCTCCTTCTTCTTAAGTGCAGTGGATTTGACCTAACCATTAACAGTCTTCCAGCAAGCAGACAAACTGAAAACAACATAGATGCACCTCAGATCCAAACGCTAGCACATGTTGGACAATGTTATTATAAACAGAGATCTCAAGAACAGGGGACAAGTTTGAGAAAGCAGACCTTCATGAATGCTCAGCTGATATGGGAATTGAATTCACACTGTTAATATTGCTCCACATCACAAACCAGCTGTCCAGTCAATTGAGATGACTGACTGTGTTACTTACAGCACAGCATTTGAGGTCCTCGGATTCATTAAGTGGAAGCATCGAAACGATTTTGACAACAACAAGATATAGGCAAGCTTCTAGATGAAGTGCACGACACTCACAGATTTAACATAGCTGACCAGAAATCAGAAGCAAGCAATGCCAGATGTCATTGCATAGAATACAGGCAGCAGGCCAAACTATGAGGGATGAAGAACAGATGGTGAGAAAACAAGGTTGATACACTCAATGGAGCTGCTGATAAAAATGATGAAAGCTCGATATGAAGGTCTGTAATCAGTATGGTCCCAAAACCAATGCTGCGACACTCAGATTTTTTTTATATTCATTTACAGGATGTGGGCATCACTGACAGGGCCAGCACTTATTACCCATCCCTAGCTGCCCACCATTTCAGAGAGCCTTTCAGAGCCAACCACATTGCTGTGCGTCTGGACTCACATGCAGGCCTGACCAAGTAAGGACAACAGATTTCCTTCCCTAAAGGATATTGGTGAGCTAGATGGGTTTTTATGACAGTTGACAATCATTTCATGGTTCACATTAGGTTTTTTTTTCTATTCCAGATTTTTTTTATTGAGTTCAAATTTCACTAACTGCCATGATGGGATTTGAACCCAAGGTCTCCAGACCTTGCTCTAGATCACAAGTCCAGTGACAATTCTGCTATGCGTTTGCAATCAGGGGAACAGTAGATATGATCTTGGCAACATGTCAAATTCAAGAAAAGTCCCATAAACAGAACAAGGAGCTCTAAACGGTGTTTGTTGACCTGACTAAAGCTTTTGAGACAGTAAACTGGAAAGGATTGTGTATAGTTCCATGCTAGTACAGCTGCCCTGAAAAGATAATCAGTGCCATTCACTTATTTCACAATGGCTTGATGGTCAACATGATGCAAAGAGATGTGTCATCAGATGTCTTTCCTGTCACAATAGCACCAAACAATGCTGCGTATTGGCTCCAGTTTTGTTTGCCACATGCTTCTCAACCATACTCCAGTATGCACTCGAAGATCTTGACACAGGAATACAAATTCAATTCAGGACAGAGAACAACCTCTCAAACTTGCACAGACTGAAGACTTGAGCAAAGATTACTGGGCAAACCCTTGTACATGAACAACAGTGCTCTCATTGCAGATACTCCAGAGGACATTTAGGTGCTTGTTGATCACTTTACTCCACCTTCAGATCACTTTGGCCTGTCAATAAGGTTGAAGAAGACAGAAATGATCTTCAGCTCCTGGGACGATGATCCCAACTATGTCATTGACAGCTGTACCAGTGATTGGAGAGGCATTTAAGATCTGAGATTTCAATTAATTTAGATGATGAGGGAATAAACAATCAACTTCTTGTAAGACTGTCAGGAAAAGAAGATATGAGTTCCCAATGATATTCTGGGAGGATTGTCTACTTTCTGTAGGCAATCATAAGAGAGCTGCATTTCTCTCTATGTGAGGTTGCCCCACCCTGGGAAGAATTTCTGAGAAAATACAGACAAGATAGCTTCATCTCCTGTAATGAGAGGAATTTCTTGGGGACAGTCAACTTTGGGACAATTATTCTATAAGGTTCTGCAGCCTCAGATGTGCTAATAATTCTGCTGTAACTTCTGTGCTGACTCCCAGCTCAGGAGGATAGAAGACCTTCAGATAGGAATGAAGTATACAGGTATCAACTGATTTTCAGCCCTGAAAGGTATCCTCTATGAATTCTGACCTGAACTTGGGCAAGACATCCTCTGTGTATGACTCTTCAAGGCCAATGAGAGATAAAATAGGCAATACATCAGTAGGTTCAATGGAACTAAGATCTGAATGCTGCTCAGCCACTAAAAACACAGCTGATTCTTCAAAAAAGACAAAAGTGACATCATTAGGTATGTCTAACAGTGAAAAATGATGAACCATTCTCTAGAACCTCTTTCTGGAAGAGATCACACAGTACTGCAAGGGATTCTTCCTCAGCACTCTCCAGGAAGAGTCAGTTCAGATCCAGCAGACTTCATGAGGATGGTCACCATCTGATGCAGTGCCGTCTTTATCCTCTACGTCATCAGGCTGACCTCCATGATTAACTAAGAGATACACAATTTTCTGGTCTGCCCTTGGTCTAACGGAAATGTCCCTGTGAAAGAAATACATGCATAGTTGATTCCTCAACTTTTGGAGCATGAATTTCCTCTGTTTCTAACTAAAATAATGAAGAGTGTTGCATGAAAGACTATGAGTTGATCAAATTGTATTCACCAACTGCTTTTTTTACAATTCCTAAAAATATGCCAACATCACCACTCAGCAGGGATGTAGACTGATTGTAAAGAACATAGAGAGAATCAATGATCTGTCACCTTAGTTTAAAGGGAACAAAAACCCTGCTTTGATTGGAAGACCTTTATCACCTGGACCTTGTAACTTGACGTCTGATGGATAAAGAGTCATCAGCTGATGCCAGTCAAGGTCATAATCTAATGTGTTAATATTCACTACCAATTTTTAAAGTGGCATTGAAACCTTGGACTATAACTGACCAGTAGTCTGGATGAAGACTGTGTACTGCTCAAGGATTTTGTAGATTTGTCTTGTTTTTGATTTTCCATTTCTTGAAAAAATTTGTTTCTTAAATACTTCTTAGTCTTTGACTTCAACTAAAATTGCTGGATTTTCAGACCTGCTTGAAATGTTCACTTTTAACACACAAAAAGCATTCTGTACCATCTGCTGGGCAGCATTAGCATCTATGTAGGGTTTTTATACCACAATACAAGCATTCCAAAATGGCTGCTACCATTTACCCTTGGAGTCAGCACAAATTTTAGCCCAATGAAATGCATGAAGATCGGCCTGCCAAACCAATTTGATTGCTTGATCCAATATAAGCACATCTTTGGTCAAAGGAAGTTAGAGTTTTTTTCATCCAAGACATCCATGACAATGCAATCATAGATTAGGTTTTCCTTCAGTACTCTGTATATAAGAACGTAAGAACATAAGAAATATGAGCAGGAGTAGGCCATCTAGCCCTTAGAGCCTGCCCCGCCATTCAATAAGATCATGGCTGATCTGAAGTGGATCAGTTCCACTTTCCCGCTTTCTCCCCATAACCATTAATTCCCTTGTCTGTCAAAAACCTATCTACCCATGACTTAAATATATTTAGCGAGGTAGCCTCCACCACTTCAACGGGCAGAGAATTCCAGAGATTCACCACCCTTTGAGTGAAGAAGTTCCTCCTCAACTCCGTTCTAAACTGCCCCCACCTTATCTTGAGGCTGTGCCCTCTAGTCCTGCTGTCCTTTCTGAGCGGGAAGAATCTCTTTACCTCCACCCTCTCCGTCCCTTTCATTATCTTATACGTCTCTATGAGATCCCCCCTCATCCTTCTAAACTCCAACGAGTACAGACCCACTCTATTTAATCTCTCTTCATAGTCCAACCCCCTCATCTCTGGTATCAGCCTAGTGATCCTTCTCTGCACTCCCTCCAAGGCCAAAATATCCTTGCGCAAGTGCGGCGATCTACAAGAACTAGCTTGGTAATATATGATGTTTAAGAATAATTCAACTGATTCCCTAGGTCATTGTGAGCACTGATTAAAAGATGCCCATTCAATTACAAAATTGCCTTCGGAGAATGTCATCTGCTACTAGGCCTACTGCATGAAGAAAAAAGCTAACTTGAAGCATTGCCTCTTTTCATGAAGATGTGACACTGCTGGGTACCAGAGAAAATGGTGTTTCCAAGGTGCTGCATATCTTGCATTGAAACATGCTCATTGGATCTTAATTCAACTGGGTCTGTCATGTGATTCCCACATCCTAAAGGTAGTATTCTACAGACAGCTGAGCACGGTAAACCACACCACAGGATATCCCAAACGTAGATATGAAGACAATCTGAAATTCAACCTCAGGGCTTGCAAGCTGGGTTCTGATACATGGGAATCTTGGACAAGCCCAAATGGAGCAGTCTCTTACATCAAATAATTTTAACATTTGAGAACAGTCAAGTTTTGACAGGTGCAAAGCCAATGCCAACATCCATGCCTCCAACACTGACATCACTTGTGACATTTACAATCAGTAATGCAATTTAGGACTTGGTCTCCCATCACATAGGTGACATGAAGTAGATTGTAAATCATTTTTTGCTCAACTCGTTCATCATAGTGATTGGGAAGTCCATCCATCTGTTTATATAATGAAACTGTGTTAATTCATAAATGGTATAAACATCACAAATACCTGCCCTGATGTTAATTCAAGAAGTCAGAGTACTTCATTGAGCTTAAGAATGAAACCCAAGGATTTTATAAATGTCATCCCTGCCCCTCTATTATTGTGTGTCTGAGGAAGATGCAAAGAGACATCATTTGCATTCAACAAACTTGGAATTTCTTATTGTTTCGTTGAAGTAGTCTGTTTTCTTAGAATTGTTCGCTGGATTTTAAAATATAATGACTTCAATCAGGCCATTGAGGTTGGCCAATTGGAATATGAATTCCCTGATTAAGGAGTCAATTGCTGGACCAATCAGGAAGTCTTTTCCTTGTATTTAACTCTGGCACTCCTGAAAGTAGACTGCTAACTGATAGCACTCTGTGTACTGCTGTTGCAATTGTAAATAAAGGGATTTTGGTGAAGAGACTTCTGACTCTGAATGCTTATTACAGTGGTGATAAGTAAAAAGGAACTACCCAAAGGAACCTGTTTGCGATCATCCACTACACATTGGAGGTAAGTCATTGCCTGTCAAACATGCCTCTGTTTGGAAAATTTGATGTTTTTGACCCTGCTGTGGAAGACTGGGCCCAATATGTAGAATGGATGAGGTATTTCTTCAGAGTTAACAACGTAGCCTCAGATGAAAAGCAATGGTTATTTTGCTGACCACTTGTGGACTGGCACCTTTCACTATTGTGCATAGTTTAACCTTTCCAGGGGCACCGGACAAAAAATCCTTCCAGGAGTTGATGGATTTAGTTGAAGAGTGCTATGACCCTAAACCATCTCTGCTACTGCGGAAGTAGCCATTTTATTCAGCATTCCAAGAGAAGGAGGAGTCAGTAACTAGTTTCCTGACAAGATTAAGGTGATTAGCAGAGGCTTGCAAATTTGGATTGACATTAAATGAGATGCTCCAAGACCAAATGGTGTGTGAAATCAATAATATGACCATACAAACATGCCTGTTGGCAGAGGCCAAGCTGGACTGCAAATAAGAAATGCAGCAGTTTTGTCTTTGGAAAAAGCGGCAAGTGGAGCACAAGTTACAAGGTATTCTGATGGAGGTTGACGCCCACACCAATGCAACTGAGTTAAGGGACCTCCACTGTGGGGCAGGCAACTATATAGCTTCCCTCAGGAAGGATTCTGATACAAGGGAAGCCAGGTGTGCCTGCAGAGCCATTCCTAAAGACAGAATTAGGACCGGACAGGCAGCAGCCCTTGCAGAATCCCGACCGGCAAGATATTGCTACTGCTGCTAGTATCCGGAGTCAGAGGAAAAACAAAGTTCCAAAATCGACATTTCAGAAAATGACACATAGGCCGGGACACAAGAGAATGCACACCCTGGAAGCTCCACCTACTTCCCATGAAGAACAACTACTTTGCATAGCAATGACCAAATCGGAACCTATTAAATTATCCGTAGGTCTGAACGGACATCCAGTAATAATGGCACTCGACACAGGCACTAACAGGGGAAATGGAAAGACCGGTCCAAACACGATTCCATCCCTATTGGAACAGAAGAGAGCAAATCACCATCAAAGACGGGATACTGCTATGGGGGGCACAGGTCATCGTCCCAAGTCAGGGTTATCGGGCCATTCTGGCCAAATTACATCATGAGCACCCAGACATGCCCAAGACAAAGATGCTGGCCAGGAGCTATGCCTGGTGGCCTGGTTTGTACACTAATATAGTAGCATTGAGTTGGTGGCAAGGGCAGAAGGTGCCATCAGCTGCTCGGCTGCACCCATGGGAATGACCAGGTAAACCATGGACTCGACTGCTCGTCGATTTTTGCAGGTCATTTATGGGTTCCATATTCTTGGTAATAGTAGACACCCACTCAAAATGCTTAGATGTCTACCCGGTGAACTCGACAAACACAACCATTAAGAAGCTGCGCACCTCGTTCTCGACACACAGAATTCCAGAGGTGCCAGTCTCGGACAACAGATCGGCTTTCACTGGCTAAGAATTCACCAGATTTATGAAATCGAACAGGATTCGACACATCAGGACAGCACCATATCATCCAGCATCAAATGGGCTTGTGAAGACAACTGTCCAGACTTTAAAAGCAGGACTGGAGAAACATCCAGTGGCGTCAATAAAAATCAAATTCTGCCACTATTTGTTTGATTACTGGACAATCCCACAAGCAACTACGGGAACAGCATCGGAGGATCTACTCATGGGTAGAAAATTCCGCACCAGGTTGAGCCTGCTATTCCTAAACCTGGAGGAGGAAGATGGAAAAGCACCAAGAGGCCCATTGCAAGGGCCACAACAATTGCCAAGAGAGGCATTTCGATGTGGGGGGAAAAAAAGTCTGGTTGAGAAACATCACAAATGGTCCCACATGGATAGCGGGTCCAGAATGGGACCAGTATTCTACCGGTACATGTGGGAGAGGCCATCTTGAGGAAGCACCTAGACCAGCTGTGGGCCTCAAGTTCGTCATTCCTCCCAGAGCTGATTCCGACCAGTGGGCCAAAGACGGAAGAGAGTCTTCCCCGATGGACCAGCCCCACGACTCTGGCACCTCTGGAGAGAACCTCGGAGTCCAAGATGAGCACAGTGGACGAAGCCACGGCTGCCCTACTGCCAGAGGACGAGAGCAAACTGGCCCTCCAACGTTCATGATGGAAGAGGTAGGCATGTAGCAGATATGTGCCTTCCTCCTTGGATGCCAAATTGGAGGATCTGGACCAGGTACAGAAATGGAGAAAGAGACCTGTGAAGTACCCGGACCATGGGGATTCCATGGACTTTGGGGGTAAGGAGTGTAATGACTTCAATCAGGCCATTGAGGTCGGCCTATTGGAATATGATTATGGAGTCAATTGATGGGGAGTCTTTTCCTTGTATTTAACCGGGAGTGTCAATTCCTCTGGCACTCCTGAAAGTGGACTGCTGACTGATGGCACTCTATGTACTGCTATTGGAATTGTAACTAAAGGGATTTTGATGAAGCAACTCCTGCCTCAAGGCTAATTACATAAAACAACAAAAAATATTATTTTATAAAACACAGTAGACCTTCACACAACCCTTTAAGTTATTGAACCAGCATCTTTGAAATAGCATACTGTTTAGTGAGCTGCCTCACAAAAGTCAAATTACTTCAATATACTGTTACATATAACAATGTGTGATTGCTGCTGAAAATGCTTGCATTACAATATGTAATAATATTTCACAATATAAATGCATGCTGTGATACATTCCTGCTGCTTAATAACAGTTGCACTTTAAATTGTGTAGTAAAATGGCACTTCAGAATAAGCCACATTGTACAGTAGCAGTGCTACAAAAAATCATGTGGCAGAATAACTTGAGAATATGAATTAGATCTTATAATAATACTGTGCTATGAGTCATCTGGTCCAGTGAGGCCAGTTGAATCATATGATTTAGTCATGGGACATGTTAGCCATTCAAAATTTTTGTCCTTCCATTCTCCTTTCCTTGCTTCCTTTCTGGCCCTTCTTCCTCCTTCCCTCCCTCCCCTTTAAAATGACTGCACCAAGCTGTGTAATTGTGCCAAAGCTAACTTTTTACTTAGCTGAAGAATGACTTCAACTTACAAAAGCAAAATTACTGAAGCAAGTGCTGACATACTCTCATGAACAAAGCTTCTGATTGTGAGTGTTTAATTCTCAAAAGAAACCATTACCAGCTCAAATTACCCTCCCTTTATTTAAACAATAAAGTCATGTTTGATGCATGATACAACTTGGCAGAGAGTTGATTGTAAGGAATGTGTTCGGCCAAGTTTATGGATATAAGAATATATGTATGCACATTTTATGGAGCAATGCCACCTGTGAATATTGCTGTCATGAAAGACCAGATGAAGATGATTGCAGAAAGTGAAGAGTTCAGGACACAGGAGGCCTAGCACTGGGACCATTGCTGATCCAGGATGAAAGGTCCTTACACTGGGCACAGTTACCTGGCTGAGGAATGATGTCTGATTAAGTTCAAGTGTGGTTAAGTAGCAAATACTGCATGGTATAAGGTGATCCACAGCCAAAATAAACAAGAACAATCCTATCAGCGGAAATGAAGTCAACAACTGAGATGAACTTTCTGATACCTTCTCTGCACTCAAGAACACTTGATTGAAATCAGCCACTGCAAAGCAATCCGCAACTTCTGAGATGTGACATAGGTACAGGAAGGTTCATCTGTCTGTACACTTCAGCAGTGATCACCCAGAAGCAAAAAGAGTTTGGATTTAAGCACATGGCCCACTTTCTGAGAGTGACGTTCATTACCATTTGTAAAGAGGTACTCCTAACCTTGGGGCATACATGAACAGGATATTTGTATGTAAGAGAGATAAAGGCCCTCCTGGGTAGCTGAACCATGCCCAATCTCTGAGCTGCTTCTAAAGCAATAAAAAGGCTGTTAACAAAATCTCTCAGACACATGAAAGTTGCAGCCTTGCCATATTCACCTCCAAAGGTTAGCAAAATTGTTAGTTTGCTCCATATTTCAAAATGTTGCTACTGAGGAAAAACCTTGCAATCATTTTCCATAAAGGCCAGCAGAAATTGAGGGAAAACAATATAGAGGAAGGTGCTGATGAGTTTTTGACCAGGGGACCAGGCTGGAAGTGAACTAAGCTTATTTTCACCTGCTTTTCCTCATTTGCATTAAACTAGAATTTTCTTTTTGTTTGGTTGAATTAGTCAGTTTTCCTTTAGAGTTTGGCTCAATAGTCAAAGCTATATATGGCAGTATGTAAGTATGTGTGGTCCCTAAAGTGCTTATGTCACCCAGTAGGGTCAATCTTTTGAGTATTTTGTGAAGTTATCCAGTGGGCAGGATTCCCAGCCACAGTGTGTACTTGGAAAATTATCTCTCATATGTTTTCCTAATGTGCTTATCAGCAGTTATGAGTCATGAATTTCTATATATGTGTGGTGTCTATGATCAACTTGCTTCCTTAAGCTAAGAGGCAACACATTGATGCCATCTCTGAGGTTTGAAATTCACTGTACACTATGGCTGGATTTGAAACATCTGATATACCTTCTATTGAAACACTGGAGTAGATCCTTAGTTTTAGTGCACAGAGTACACATTTGGCCATTGTCTTGCCAACTCTGTGCTAGAACAATCCAAAACTAATTTCCAAGCCCCCCATTTCTGTCGTATTCCAGCATCCTGAATCCTCCAAATATTTAACCAATTTTGTCCTAAATTGTCTGAATCATCTCCTGTGACAACACATTTCATAGCTGCTATGTGAGGAACTCGCCCTTCATAAATGTAGCACTTGTTTTATTATGACCCTTCATCACTGATTCCCCACCCAGAGTAAATAGTCTTCTCCTGCTCACTATATCAAAACTCTTCATTATTCTAATAACCTCTTAACTGTCTTATCCATAATTGGTGCAACTTGTCCTCGTAGCTTTAGGACTTGAGTTTGAGTCCAGCAAAGACTGAGTAATGGAAAGTTTCTCCAGCGGTTATGTAATGGAAGTTATTGGGCAACAATGTAAAACAGACTTTACAGATGGTGTCCTTCAGCTCTCAAAGTTGTAGTCAAGAAAAACCTAAATGGACAACTTTAGGTCAACTGGCCACAAACAGTGCTTAGGGATTGACAGTGCCCCAGACTTAGTGAAACTGATTGGAAGTTCATAAAATCTCCTGAGATGTAAAGAAATGATCCAAGGTAAGCACTCATTTAATGGAGCAAGTCTTACAAGAAATGCAAACAATGGCTGTCAGAGTCATAAATAATATTCTAAACTCGAATGAAAGATCCAGTTCAGGAAACTGTTTAAGATCCTTGTGGCATCAAAATTGCACAGCTGCAGGCAGTATGTGGAGTACAGCATAAGTGTTTCCTCTGAACTACTAGCATGCAGCATCTATAACCAAATTATACAGTTCAGATGCATACCTGACTTTGAGAATAGAAAATAAATACTTATCCAAAGAAATTAGAAAAGAGACTGGTGTAGATGAACGTGGTAAGGTAGGAATAATTCAAAAATGTTAGCAAATTTGGCCTAGATTTTTTTTTCTCCCTTTCCTTTAAAAATACACTTTATTCATAAAGTTTTCAAGTACATTTACAGTAGTTTGAGTTTGACATTACATAAAGTGCAGTACAGATTATTTCAAAACAGCACATGCAATGCCTCACTCCACATGCCATATTTACAGTGGACATTTAAATTTCATGTCAAACATTGTCTCCTGCATACAGTCCAAGGGGTTGCACAATAGCAAGAAGATCTTAGACAGTGGTATTTCCTCCACTGAGCCTTTATGGTAGCTGTCCCAAACTTTATTGCATCACGTAGTCCTGCACCCTAGAATGAGACATCAACAGCTCTTTGCACTGAAAACCCAGGAGTTTTGGGCAGACTAAAGAGGGCCTTTCACTGAGTTGTTGGTTCTCCAGCTGCAGGCCTAGGCATAAGTCTGAACTCAGTTTTGCCCAGGATATAGTATGAACTTTTATATAGCGGCTTTCATGTGCTAAGGATGTGTTTAAAACAGTCCACAGTCAATGATGCACTCTCGAAGTATAGTCGCAGTTATATCACTGCCAAATATGACAGCCAATGTGCATATAGCAAGGTCCTACAAACAGCAAAGAGAAATTATCAGAATCTATTTTACTGGTGTTGGTTCTCAGATGTTGGCTAGGTGACTAAAAATCCTCTTCACTCTTCCAGTAATAATTACATGTTCGTAATGATAGACAACCTTATCCGAGTGGAATTTCACAGCTGCTTTACTCTTGTTTTGCAGCAGAAAAGTATCTTAAAATCGGGTGTAAAGCAGATAGCACAAATGGTGCCAGTTTTTGCATATGTCGCAATTTTACGACAGCCTGATTTCCGGCATAGTTAACTTCTCGCCAGAAATGGGTGAGAGACTGATTCATTTATTTAAATGTTAATTTCAATATGTTTAGTCAGACCAGCATTCAATCATCTGGCATCACTTGCCTTTATGGCCTCGCCTAGAAAGGTTCTGTCTAGTGAGAAAAACACCTGCTCCCCATGAACAGGAACAGTTGTGTTGGCCTCATTGGTGGAACCAGAGGCCGTTGAGGTCCCCTGGGGAAGCCAAATGGAAGACGGGTTGCCTGTTGGGTTGTGCCAGACTGGCATTGCCACCCTGGCACCTAGGCAATGCCAGACTGGCACCAGGGCAATTCCCACTGGACACCTGGGCAGTGCTGGGGGCAGAGCCAATGGAGGTGGGCCAAGGAATGATGCCAGTGGGGGTGGACTATGGGAGTGGGGCCAATGGGGATGGGCCACAGGGGGGGCCCAGTGCCATTCTGCATGCAGCCAGTGGGGGAGGAGGAGGAGGGCTGCGATCAGTCCGGGCAGACGGGGTGTGTCGAGACTGCATCTCAGACCATGGGCACCCGCGATTACGGTGTAGCAGGAGTTAGTTGAGGCTCCCTCCAGTAACAAGGGCCTGACTTGATAAGACTCTCATTCCAACCATTATCTTGTAATTTGAGTTTGTGTCTATATATGCCCTGTTTGTGAACCAAACTCTTCACCTACCTGATGAAGGGGCAACGTTCCGAAAGCTCGTGTTATCAAATAAATCTGTTGGACTTTAATCTGTCAGTCTAGAATGGGCATTGAATGTGGCCTTGCCAATGTTGGCCACGTCCAGTGAGCATATAAATATTATAGACGGCTAAAAAGACACTTAATTGTCAAAAGAATTGTCACAGCATTAACTTTATTCACTGCTTATATTTCAAAGTCAATGTCAAAACAAAAAATCTCTTGACGTATGTAGGAAGATGCCCAGCCAGAAACAGAAAACACAATCTAAGAAGGCTGGAGAAGTTCTACCGCTGGCCTACAGGTGGGGTGTTGACCTCACTGACCAAGTCCTTAATCATCGCCCACGTCTGGTTTATATGATTGCCAAGTAAAAAATTGAAAGGAGCTGACATGTCATCTGACCATCACTTGAGTTCAGTTTTCAAGGTGCAGGTAGCTTATTGGCAGCATTTACTATCAACACGATCAGCACATTATGCACTTCTATTGCAAAAATTAAATTCGCCCCTGGGTGACTTTAATTAAAGTTCAACAAAGAGACTGGCTATCTTAAAAAGGGAATTGCTGCAGTTTTGAAAGGGCAAGGACCATGCATCATTATCATCATATATAGCTCATAAAGGCATTGACAGAGGCCCTATTAGCTACAGTTGATGTGTGGTCTGAAGAAATCAAAGTGACTTGAGAAAAAAGTCAAAGTACTTACACCTCACTGAAGTTCCTGAACATTATTAATACTGTGAAGGTAAGATATTGATATTACTGCTGGCTAAATGAAAATAAACAAGTTGTATGCAAATTTTAGCGACTAATAGGGATTGAATTTGACTCCCATTTTTCTGGTGGAAAGTAGGCAGGAAGCCACTAAGACAGAGCAGGAGATTTACCTTCTCCTTTCTAGGGCAGTAAAATGCAAATGGCAAGTCCTCCTTAAAAATGCAGATCAGACTGATTCAGCACCAGAGTCTAAGTAGCTCTTTCAACCTGAGACCTGAGTAGGGAAGAAGGGGGCTTCTTCACCCAGCCTAGCCTGACATGAACAGGAGTTGGAAGAGGCTTAACATTTAAATCTTCTGATATATCTTCCCTTTTCATCAACTGAGGATTTTCCCCTTCACTGTTATTGATAGCTTAATTGAGCACCTTGCTCTTTTACTCATGTTTTTGCCCTTGGCTTGCTGCCATGTCCCAATGAAGTTTAAGACAAAGTCAAGAAACACCATCTCATCTTGTGATTTGATACTTTACAGACTCCTGGACTCAACATTGACTTCAACAATTTCAAACCGTGAACTCTGTCCCCTGTTTTGATTTTTTTTTGTCACGTGCTGGTCTCTTTTTTTATGATTTTTGCTTTTGGACAGAGTTGTTCATTATCCTGCATTCACATTCACTCTGGATAAATTCTTTCTTTGCTACAAGCTATAACACTTCCTTTGCCTTTTGTTCCATTATATCTTTATCATCTTTCTCCATCTATTCTATTCCACCTCCTCCCCATTTTCAGTGGCATAAAACCCATAACATGGCTACCTTCCTTCAATTCTTAAGTCATATTTGCTTCAAAATATTAACTCTGCTTCCCTCTCAACAGATGCTATCAGACGCATTGAGTATTTCTAGCACTTTATGTTTTCACTTCAAATTTCCAGCACCTGCAGTATTTTGCTTTTGTTTAAAAATATTTTGCTGTTTCCTTTGACCAAGAAAGATATGAGTGCTCTTCTAGGCTGCATAAAGAAAACCTTAGCTTCACCCTCCCCTTCACGCGCCTGATCCTCCCCCTCTCCTTTGACGAAGGTTGCTTGCTCTTCCAGAGAACTTATTCTTGCTGTTGAGGACCATTCCCCTCCACTTGAAGGGAAAGGCTGTGCATGCTGTTGATGAGTGGCATGGTAGCACAATGGCTAGCACTGCTGCCACACAACTCTTGTCTTCGATTCCTGACCTGGGTCGCTGTCTGTGTGGAATTTGTACATTCTCTACATGAGATTTCTCAGGTGCTCTGGCTTCCTCCCACAGTCCAAAGATGTGCAGGTTACATTAATTGGACATGCTAAGTTAACCCTTAGTGTCCCGGGATGCAATAGGTTAGAGGGATTAGCAGGATAGTTAAGCGGAGATAGAACCTCGGTGGGATGGTTGTTGATGCAGATTTGATGGGCCGAATGGCTGCCTTTTGCACTGAAGGGTTTCTATGTTCTATTTAACATGGATTATAGATTCAGAGAATTGCTACCTGACTTTAATAGCTAGTGAATAGCTAAGTCTATGTTCCTGTGAAGCTGAGAAGCTGCTTGTTAATGAAAAATAATTACCCATGAAACATAGAAACATAGAAGGTAGGAGGAGGAGGCCATTTAGTCCTTTGAGCCTCCTCTGCCACTCATTACGATCATGGCTGATCATTCAACTCAAGTCTAATCCTGCTTTTTCCCCATAACCTTTGATCCCATTCGCCTCAAGTGCTATATCCAGCCGCCTCTTGAATACAAACACAAGAATGCCAAATTTTAAGCAGTCGCAATTTGTACAGCAAACTGATTCACTGGCAAGGTAACTCTGGCTGAGGTACTACTATAAAGAAAGCAATGGGAAACTATAGGTTCACCAAGTTTTAAACTTTTTTGCTTTTAATATAAATAGTTGCAATAATTTGAAATTTGACATTCTTATGTTTGGCCTGATGAATGCAAGACAAAAAGCTTTGGCAACATATCTTTCTTTTCAGCAATGTTTGGCACAGAAATGATTGGACAAGGAAGGGGAAGAAGTCTAGTTTTTAAAAACCTATGCCCTCTAGGTTAGTTTGTACTAACTTTTACATACTGGAAGTTCTCGTGTAGGCCAAACCAGGAAGGGCAACAGATTACCTTCCCTAAAGGCCATTCATGAACCAGATGGTTTCATGGTCATCATTACACTTGTACTTCCTGATTTTTTTTTTTATTGAGTCCAATTTTTCCCTCTGCCATGGTGGAATTTGAACCCAGGTCTTGAGAGCATTAGCTTGGGTTTCTGGATTTTTAGAACATAAGAATATAAGATAGGAGCAGGAGTAGGCCATCTAGCCCTTCGAGCCTACCCCGCCATTCAATAAGATCATGGCTGATCTGTCGTGGCTCAGTTCCACCTTCCTGCCCTCTCCCCATAACCCTTAATCCCCTCGCTTATCAAAAACCCATCAACCCCCATCTTAAAAATATTTAGCGAGGCAGCCTCCACCACTTCAACGGGCAGAGAATTCCAGAGATTCACCACCCTTTGAGTGAAGAAGTTCCTCCTCAACTCCGTTCTAAACCGCCCCCCCTTTATCTTGAGGCTGTGCCCCCTAGTCCTACTATCCTTTCTGAGCGGGAAGAGTCTCTCCACCTCTATCCTATCCATCCCATTCATCATCTTATATGTCTCAATGAGATCTCCCCTCATTCTTCTAAACTCTAACGAGTACAAGCCTAGTTTATTCAGCCTCTCCTCATAGCTCAACCCCCTCAACTCCGGTATCAGCCTAGTAAACCTCCTCTGCACTCCCTCCAAGGCCAAAATATCCTTGCGTAAGTGCGGCGACCAAAACTGCACACAGTACTGCAGCTGCGGCCTCACCAATGCCCTATACAGCTGCAAGACCTCCCTACTTTTATATTCAATCCCCCTCGCTATGAAGGCCAGCATCCCATTAGCTTTCCTGACCACCTGCTGCACCTGCAGGCTGGGTTTTTGCGACTCATGCACAAGGACCCCGAGGTCCCTCTGCACCGTCGCCTGCTGCAGTTTTTCGCCACGTAAGTAATAGTCCTTCCTACCAAAGTGGACCACCTCACACTTGCCAACATTAAATTCCATTTGCCAGTTCCTGGCCCATTCGCCCAGCCTATCTAGATCCTTCTGCAGACTCTCCGCGCAATGTCCAGTGATAATACCATTATACCACCACCTCCCCTTTTGTCATACTGTCCAGCCTCAGTTTTCCTATTGGCCTGGAGCAGAACACAGATATACAACTCCACAGCTCTGATGTCCTCAAGCTTTATTTCCATTTAAGTCTGTTCACATGTGCCTGGAATCAATAAGTGAACCCACAATGTGTTTTTTCAACCCTTTATGAATGATTGGTGTCCTTATATCATTATAACATATACAACAACGCTTATACATGTAGCATGCAATGAGCCTCACATTCACATCTCACAGCTTGCACACACTGCCAACTAAGTTCATCACTCAAACATATTACACAATACTCACTGACTTACTTTCTTTTCTTGCAAGATAAGGTGGTGCATAATTAAATAAAACTAAATTGATCTGACAGGCACCTTCTGGCTTGACATAGTAGCTGAAATATTGAGGGTACTGGCACACAAGGTGTGCCAGTACCCTCTAGCTTCATAGGGGACATTCACCAGCATGGTGGTGGCATACCATTACTGCACATTCAGAGAGTGGAACCCATTGAAATCTTATCTCTGCATTTAGCTGCAGCACCTAAGTAACCATGCGGATTAAATCAGAAATATTCTGCACCCTGGGGAAGCAATAGAGTTGTTGTCTGCTCCAACCTGGGAGGATGTCAAAATGAAGAAATTCATGGGTATGAACTCAGTGATACTACTGGCAGCAGCATGCTGGCCCTGCTGTGAGGCTGAAGGTCTGTTGGCAGATTTCAGAAGATAACAGAAATGCTCCTAGAAGACCCTAAGTGTATTAAGCCCTTTGCTGGGAGTTCCTCTCCCCGCCTCCTTCTCCCTCCTGTTAGCAGCTTGTCCTCTTCTTTACAGCCTTTGTCCTATCTCCATTTAGTGTTGCAGGCCAAGGGGAATGGTAACTGTAGAATCCATGATTGGAAGCAATTAGTCTCACCAAAACCTTCCACATCACAACCAAATCTTCCAGCACATGCAGCACCACTTCCTATCAAATTCATTAACTTCAAACGACAGTAGAAAATTCACAGAATTTCTACAAACTGAGGCAGGCCAGTAGAAGTCAACAGTAGTTGGGAGTTCCTTTTCCTGTTGCTGAATGCAGGTTCAGCCATTCATGTTTAAGAGAAAGTGTTTGCTAAAGCAGTGAGCAGAATCAAATAAGATTTGCATTTTGGTTGATGGCACAATTTATCTACTCTGCATACTTCCGAAGTACCCTCTTAAAACCAGCGCTAATACCCTCATCAAGATGGAGTTAAAAATAACCACAGATATGACAGATGACTTTTATATCCTTTACCCATTCTTTAGAATCCTGACCTCATCTAATGCTATCCAACATTTCTTGGTCAAGTGATAATATATTCTCAAGTCTCTGGTGATTCCCTAGTCTCTGATTTTCTGTCTCGTAGTTCCTTTCCTAACTCCCCATGCATGATACAATAACGCTGTTGATGCAAAAGGATTTCAATAGCATAGCAGATGAACACATCTGCATGCTTTAATATGAATCTACTCCATTGTGTGTCATATGTAGCTCATTTAATCCTGGACAAAATGATTAAGAGAAAGGAATATTTTTCTGTTTTATTAATTGACCTTGCAGTAATATGTATGGTTGAATGTTGAATTTAGAACCAAACAAATCATAAATCTGTTAATTAAACCTGTTGGCCCAGACAGTTTAATTTCCACTAGCCATTCACTGAGCCTCTGCCTTAACAAAGCAGGCTGTTTCATTAGACACTGGTTGTTTGTAGAATAGCATTGCAAATGCCTTCAGAGAGCTCCATGTGCCTCAGTTGTCCTTTCTAGACACATTCTTGGGTGGAGAAAAATGGCCGCAGGGTTGATCCTAGTTTTTGGGCTGTATTAGCTGATCATTGTTTGGGACTGCAACTGTAGTCAGCACTTTTAGATTAGGGAGGGAAACACACCCTCCAGGTTTCCTGATCCCTATCCTGTCACCACTGATCAAATTATGCTCAACTGTTAAGCACCAATTCCCTCAAATAGCTGAAATGTCTGTCAATACTCTCAGCTTGATCTGGGGAGGGGCTGCCCCAGTCATCAGCACCCATGATTCCTTTATCCAGTAAGGGGCTGTGCTGTCAGGGCAGAGCTTGAGAAAATCAGGAAAAAGAGAAAAAAACTGCAAAATAGAAAAATAATTTCACTGGAAGTCTTTTCAATTTTTGACCTTTAGGCACAATGCTAAGAATGCAGGTTACAAGGTCAAGAACAGCATTATACAAGTCCACGCACAATATGGAGACTCTTTCTCTACAACAAAGGCACAACAGTTCACTTACAGTTTAGAGCTCAAAATGTAAAGAGGCTGTTCAAAAGCAGCCTCTGTCAGCACTTCTGTTTGTCATCCATTAACATGTAAATCAATGTGAACTTTTGTACTCCTCCTGCATGGCTTGTAGACCCTTTAGTTAAAAATAGATTCTGAACGGGAGCATCTCAGAATTTCTCACACCTCCCACAGCTATAAAAATTTTAATGTGAGTGGCATAGCTTCTGTGCTCTCCATGACAATTAGGTTGAAGCACTTACTGGTACCACTTTATGGTTTTTTTTTGACATCAAACGAAGCATTATTATGCAGGCATTCAATCCTCAAACACTTTTAACTTGTTCACGGTAAGTTCTCAGTTTTCAAAAGCAGACTCCAAAATAGATTATACACAGAAGTAGTAAGAAATTATGGCATAGAGGTGGATATAGTGATATGGTCTCCCTACGCTGGTATTTCTGTTCCCAAGAGTCAACATGTGAGCGGAGTGAGCTGAGGCGCACTGACCTTCAGCAAGGCTAGAGGTGGACCTACCTGTGAGGTTCAATGAGATAAATATTTCTGTAAGATCTGTGGACATTGTGTACTCCTTAATAAGGGGCCCAGGAGACTGTGGCTTGGATTTGGGGCTGACTTTTGAAGTAATCAACAGAGGCTAAAGTGTCTGGGTGCAAGAGACAGTCATGCCAAAGATGCATCCAAACAGGTGCTTTGCCCAACATTAATTACATGGCCTCGCACTAACCCTGCAAACTCCAGCCAATTTACCACTAAAGGACACAGGTGGAATTTTTGCAAAAATAACAGGTATTGGATCGTTGAAACAGGAGTGCCCCTCTTGGTTGAACGAGGAAACTATTGCCCTCCTCCAGCCTCTGTGGTCATCTCAGAAACCACTCCATCTCAACCTACTCCTTCCTGCATAACGTTTCTTGCTGGGGATCACTTTGTTCGTCTATTCCTCTACCCAGCCTTCTGCTTGATTTGGGAGGGCAAGGAGATAGCATTGGGAAATTTGGAGGGATCCATCCACTTCAACCTCTGCCCCCGCTCCCAATTAATTAGGATATAGAGTTTCAGTGTAAATAAAAATATGCATTGCTGATGGTTGAAACTGGATGACTTCAGCCACCTAATGGTAAAAGGTCTGCAATTACACTGTGACAAATAAATAAGATCTAGTCATTCTAAAATGTTGACATAAGATTTTATCATTATAAATGTTGACATAATACCTGTGACTTAAATATCATACAACAGAAAATATAAGTAATATGGACAAGATGTGAATGTTGTATGCAGGAATCTTACTGCAATATCAATGTAAGATTGTATAAAGTAATTATTTTCATACATCTTCTGTTTCCTGAGCGGAGTTGTACTCTGGAAGCATCCCAGAAGGTGTGCTGGGAGAAGCATCCCCCACTCCAGATATTCCCACATAAAGATTGCATGGCAATTGTCTGGGTAATTCAAACTTGCATTTCAAAACTTGCTTGGGGGAAATATCCAAAACTCTGGTTTAAATTCCAAAATTCAAATGGTTTCAATTATCATAGAGGAATAGTTAGTTACCTGGGAAAAGTTAAAAGAATTAAAACCACTTCAACCCCTTGGGTAACTAAAGTACTGACACCTCCCCCCCGACCCCCCCCCCACCCCAGCACAAACCCATTGGACCTTGACAACATGCCTCACCCTTCCTAACCGTCCTAACCCACACTGGGTCTCCTGACAACCCCTCTGACCTTCCATTGGATCTACTGCCCACCCAACCCCCAACTACCCCATTCCTGACTGCCCTCTAGGTTTCTGACTATCTCCTCAAATGCCTCTCCCCACCTCACAACTAACCCCACACCACCACCTCTACCTGCAACATATTCCTGCTCCCCTGAATAACTTTCCAACCCTCTGACTACCCCTTAACTACGTTCACAAGCCCTGACTATCTCCCATCCTCTAACTACCCTTCAGACCCTCTGAAGGCCCCACCACCCCCAATTAATTCTCCACCTCTCCAATTGTCCTCCCAACCCGCTGACTGTTCTTATCGACCATACCTCCACTGGTCACTTTCCCTCATTACCTCCGCCTCACTGGGTATTCAAACACTCCACTGAACACCTAGCCTCTCCACACTGGTTACCCTCCCTCCACTCCTGTGACCACCAAACAGACTGCACAATCTTCCCACGACTAACCACCCTAACTATCCTACCCGAACATCCATCCTTCAAATCTATCAATCATAATTTTATCTTGAGGAATAATATGGATTTATTCACAAGATGATGCAGTGGAACACATTGGGGGAGTTTTCCCATCCAGTCAATCGTGCTGTGGGAGTTTGTATGGGGGGGGAGGTGGAATGTGGACCGTGCAAAGTCCGTTGACCTTGAGAAGGATTTTTCAGTTTTGGGAGCGAGCACAGCCAGAAAATCTCATCCAACGCCACTGCATCACCAACGTTGCTTCTTTGCTGCACAACAGAATAATGGTATTCCCTGGGGATGACGGATTCCATAGAAATAAACAAACATGAAAATCTTGATACAAACAAATTACTTGAATCTTTGGCTCATTCATACTAGGTGTATGTATGTGTACTGTAGCGCTTTGGTTCTGATGAAGTAAAGCCATGACTTAGATCTATTCAATGAAGTGTTGACACCAGGCCAAATATCCCACTGCTCACTCAATTATTGCCCTATTATTAGACACCTGGGAATTACATCCGGTAATTATCATTGACTGCAAATCAATCACAGAAATCAGATTTTGTACACGTGAAATAATAAATACTTAGGTGTGATTAGAATCATAGAATCTTACAGTGCAGAGGGAGGCCATTCAGCCCATTGATTCTGCACTGACTACAATCCCACCCTGCCATATTCCCTTAACCTCATGCATTTACTCTAGCTTGTCCCCCTGACACTAAGGGGCAACTTAGCATAGGCAATCCACCTAACCCACACATCTTTGGGCTATGGGAGGAAACCGGAGCACCCGGAGGAAGCCCATGCAGACACGGGGAGAATATTCAAACTCCACACAGTGTCCCAAGTTAGAAATCAAACACGGGTCCCTGGTGCTGTGAGGCAGCAGTGCTTGCCACCATGCCGTCCCACCTATGAAACAATAAAACAGAAACAAGGCAGTAATCTCAAGTAATTAGGTTGACACCACAAAGGTTCATAAAATTAAGGTTATAACAGCATTCTTAATCCTGGGATGTGATTTCCATAATATCTTTTTTTTAAATTATGAACTTTGTCATTCCAAAGCATTCCCAAAATAGGCTCAGTGGTCTTGTTCTGATGAAGTCATTCTGTTTGCCTTTCATTAATAAGAACAAAGGAGCGTAAGAAATGCAGGCAGGAGTAGATCATTCAATTCTCCGAGACTGCACCACCTTTCAATCTTCTATGGCTGATCTTCTGTGTCAATTTTGTCTTCCCACAATATCCCCATATCCCTTGTTTCTCTTAGTATTAAAAATTTATCAATCATTGTCTTGAATATATTCCACAACTGAGCTTCCACTGTATGCTGAGGTAGAGAATTCACGTTGGGTGAAGAATTTTCTGCTCCATTCTAAATGAACTTATTTTGAGACTATGACCCCAAGTTTCAGACTCCCAGTGAGAAGAGATTTTCCTGCAGCATTGACTTCGTCAAGCCCTTTCAGAATTTTATACATTTCAGTGAGATCACCTCCCATTCTTTTGAACTCTAAGGGATATAACAGGCTTGGTCCACTCAATACCTTTCAATATCACAATTCCCTTATCTGAGAAATCGGTCTAGTGAGCATTCATTACATCCTCTCAAAGGCAGGTATATCTTTTGCTCAGTAATGAGTCCAAAACTACAGATGGTATTCCAGGTGTGGTCTCCCTAAGAGCCTATATAATTGCAGGAAGACTTCTTTATTCTATACTCCAAACCCTTTACAGTAAAAATTAACATACCATGTGTTGGGGCGTAGTGCAGAAACACTCTCAATGATTAGTTATTTCACACTTTAGATCAGAAGATTTATAGATGGACAACCCAATCATTTATTGCATTCATATGTGGGTACATTTCACCATAAAGAGTACTACTAAGGGAAAACTACTGATCAAATTGCTACAGGCTTCATCAGAGGGAAGGCATAAAGAAAAAGTAATCAAGGGTTGCAACCTCAATCATAGATCACTATTGGCTTGCTAGCACCAGTTGCTCTCCAGCAGGAATGATGCAGATTCTGAAGTTGGGAAGAAAATAACTTCTCTAAAAGACACACACGCGCACAGACTAACTTGCATTCACACCATGCAACAGTATGTACCAACATGCTCTCGGCGTTGCCAGTGCTGAAGGAACTTCCAGCCAATCGGATTGACTGGCAGTGTCTGAGGATTGTCTCCAAACTGGCTTTGCTTTTGGTGGGAGATTTGTCCCTTCGCTTTATCCATTACCACTCCCTTTGACTTGAATCATGAAAACTTTTGTCATTTTATCTTGCCTGTCTTCCAGCCAGTCGCGGAAATTCCCCTTTGTTCTTTCTTCCTTTTCTCCCTCACAACCTAATACGTTCCTAACTTGTCTCAGTTCTGATAAAAGGTCACAGCCTTGCAACGTTATCTCTTTTCCTCCCCTCTGCAGATACTGCCAGACTTAAAGCGTATTTCCAATATTTTCTGTTTTTATTTCAGGTTTCCAGAGATGTGTAGGGTAGGTGGATTGGCCATGCTAAATTGCCCCTTAGTGTCCAAAGATGTATAGGTTGGGGAGGGGGATTAGAGGGTATATGCACGGGGTTGTGGGATAGGTTGGGGAGTGGGGCTGAGTGGTATGCTCTGTTGGAGAGTTAGTGCAGACAAAATGGACCAAATGGCATCCTTTTTCAATCCCTTTGGCTTTTACAATTCTATGATCACCAGCATCTGAAAGATTAGGAATGTAATTTTGTTACATCATGTTTGTGTTTTGTAAATCCACAAGCAGATGTTATCCCAAAGAGGCACAAACAATATCTAAATACTTCCTTGCAAGAAGGCAACTTCCAGGAGTCGGACACATTTCTGCAGGCATGGGAAGAAAGTTAGAATCTGAGTCCGACTTAGAACCTGTTCCCTTGCATAGGAGACTCTGGAGAAATTCCCAAAGCCATTCTGCAAAAGGCATGATGCAGAGCCTGTTAACAGAATGGAAATAAAGTAATAATTCATTTTGTTTAAAAAAAAAAATTACTTATCATTTGAATTTTAAAATGATAGCGTTTACTGTAAAACAGACTGCAAAGGGCAGTCAGGATGCAATCCAGAAAATCTGAACACTTTGATGGTAATGTTATTTCTTGCATTGGTTCCACATTGAGTGTAAAATTCTTTTCAACAATAATGTTTCGGAATTGCCATTACATTATGTCATTATCATTATATTAAATGGCAGGCAATTAGCATGACAATGTACATGAAAAGTCTAATTGCATGGCATTGACCCAAATATTACTGATATTTAAGACCAAATTTAACTGAATATATGTAAACACAAAAGCAATGAAATATGAAACAATAAAGGGATCTGGAAAACATAATCTTCTGAGATTCAGGTTTGAATTCAGTCCAGGTGTAACCGCTGTAAGAAAAAAGAAATACTTGCATTTATATAGCACTTTCCATGATCTTTGCATTAGATCAATGTCCCAAAGTGCTTGACTGCTAAAGAAGTATTTTTGAAGTATAGTGACCCTAAGAGTGTGGGAAACACTCCAGTCCCAAGTGAGTGCAAGTCCACAGTATAACAGTGTATATTTTTCAGTTGACTTGACTCTAACTGCTTCCATCCCTCCCCTCCCCCACCAAATGTACCTTTCAAAGATGTGTTCTTCTTGTCTTGTAAGAGAAATGAACACAACAAAATTTAAGGGCCTAAAGGTGAATAATTAGAATAGATACAAACAGCAAAGGCAAGATTCAAATCAATTCAGGACACTTTCCTCCTCTTCCTCCTTTTTTACACAAGGAGTAGTTAAAATCTGGGTCTACTGTTCCAAAAGGCTGTGGTCCTGGGTCAAGTGAAGTTAAAAGGACTGAGATTGACAGATATGGGGCGGAATTTTACAAGGTATTTTCTAAGTGTTCAGCTGGCATGAAAACGCAAGAGTTCCTAATCTGCTGTTTGCGCGAGTTTTCACACCCAATCTTCTGCACACTGTTTGCAAAATTTTGGGGTAGACTGTTTCTGGCCACAAGAGGCAGTGGGCAGGGATTAACTCACCAGACTGTCAGCAGCTCAGATTGGAGCAACAAACTGCACATGCACAGAAAAAGCGAAAAACAAAGCAGCTCTCCTTTGCAGAATCCTCCCAGGCCAGTTACAACATCCCCCTCCCCGCCATGGGTATCGGAGACCCCATAACATTACTGACCCCCTTAGCTACCCCTCAGACCCACTGGCACATGGCCACCTCACCACCCCTGGTCCCAATGGCTGCCTGATTTGACCCTCTCACTTCCCTGCCCCTGATTATCACAGAGCACTAATTCCATCACCCCACCCCCCCTCCATCAGCACAGTTTCAAGTGCTGACTTGGCTTCCTCTCCATGGTAACAAGACAAACTGCTTTAAACTCACTGGAATGCTCTAACGGACACCTGACTTGCCCAAATTGCCTGCAATTGATCTGCCCTAACAAGGGACTGCTCAATAAAAACCCCAAAGATAGACAGACAGGCAGGCAGTGCAAGAAGAAATTGCTTTGAGCAACGCAGCACCTAGATTTTCGGAATCTGACCTGGCTAGGTTGCTGGAGATGGTGGAGGCGAGGCAGGATACACCCTTCATCCCCAGCAGGACGTCATCCCAGGAGAAGGGATAGAAATGCAGCCGGGGAGGCTGTGGCCAAATGTGTCAGTGCCAGCGCACTGGCCAGGAGAATTGGGAAGCAGTGCGGGAAAAAAATGAATGACCCATTTTCGGGCAGCAACAGTGGGTGTTTAATCTAAATGACCCCCAGATCCCTCCATCCCAGCACCCTGCATGCTTCCAGTCCCTGACCCCCAAGCACCTCTCTCCTCCTCCCGACCCCCCACAGGAGTATCACAGCACTTGCCCTCTGACAGCCATCCCTGATACCCTGCAGGACTCGTGCCATGAGATTTTTCATGGCTCCTTTTGTCCCCACAGGAGAAGAATGCCCATAACCACTGGGAGAGGGCGAAGACAGGAAGTGATGAGCCCGACTTACGAGTCCTCACCCCTTTTGAGTAGCGAGCGCCTGAGCTTACAGGAGAGGAGGGGATTTAGACGATAAGTGACAACATGATCAGGCTGGAGCATAGGAATGAGTACCTGCTGATCCTCCACTTTATGGAGAAATGTCAAATAAGTTGCATGCAGCCCAGATTCCTGTCCTTCCCTTGGACTTAATCTTGTGTCTTGTCTTGCAGGGAGGGATCCTGATGCACCCAGGACATCTAGCATCACGGCCCCTGCTGCTGCTGTAATCCATCCTGCCCTGACAGATCAGAAGACTCCTCAGAGAAGCCAATGAAGGGATGTCTAAGCCCGGTACCAGTTTGGCGTCAGCTTCCACCTCGCAATTCACCGCCCCAGAGCCTCTCACATTGGTGGGTCAAGTTAGTGGCAAGGCATCTGGGTCACTGTCTTATGCACAAGACACATTTGGTGATGCACATTGGGTGGAGGAGGGAATGTCCCAGGCCTCAGGCATGCAAGGGCATGCTGAAGGTGCCCCAGGCTACTTGCTTTGCCTCTGTGATCACTTCTCCCTCAGCTGCTGGAGATGCAGTAGCAGAGCCAGGGAATGCAGGAGAGGCTGACAGCAACACTGGACCAACTGAAAGGCTGTTGGGAGGAATCCCAAAGCTTTCAGGTGGACCAGCCATTGCCTGTATTGCATGGTTCCCAGGCCAACACTGCAAGGATGGCATCCGCAGCAGAAGGCCTGGGCTAGGAGATCCTGGCCATGAGTGTCAGTCTCCAAGTGATGGCCGAGTCACAGCAGGCCACGCCAGGGTCCCAGTGGGCCATGGCTCAGTCACTGCAGACCACAACTGAGGGGTTTAACAGGCTTCTTGAGATTTACTGGCCCATGGTTGAGAGGCTCGAGAGCTTGAAGGAGATCCAGTGGGACAGTGCTGAGACACAGCGGGCTACAGCAGCAGCCAGTGAGAATGTGGCCCAGTCACAGAGGATCACAGCTGAGGGGTTGCAAGCCTGGCCCAGTCTCAGAGGGCACTTGCTGCTGTCAATGACAGACGGCACCCGACTCAGGTGGGCATCACAGAGGGCTTGACCACCATGGCTAGATTACAGGTGGTCCTCCAGGACTGGCAGGGCCAGATGACACCAGAGCTTCTGGAACTCACTGCCAAAGCATTGCCATCCCATGGGGTAACCAGGGGTCCACAGACACTCTCGAGCCTGTGCCAGTACCTTCCAACCAGGAGACTATGGCTGTGGCTACACCTTCTGACACAATCCTGCCTGACACTGGGGCAGTGGAATGAAAAGGGTGTCATGGGTATGTCCCTGAAAGCCCATCCGAGTCCTTAAGGTCCAGACCCTCCAAAGGATGATTGCCAAGGGCATCATTGGCCGTGGAGCGTGGTAGGCAGCTGGCCACCTCCATCTCCTGGGATGTACATCCTGGGGAGATATCGAGACATTGTAGTAGGCCACGTAAAGTTAGGATGTTGTAATGGCACTAAGATAGCATGGATGAAGGGCAGCATTAGGTAGATAGAATATTTAGGCACTTTAATGTTTCTTGTTCACATGTTTTTATGTCATCACTTATTAAGACACTTTTATTAGCCCCAATAAATGTCACCTGTGATGATTAATTTGTCTCAGATTTGCCTGTAACAGGAATGTTCTTACCCTGACAGTCACCAGAGGAACTCTGCATCTTGATGTCAGTGGGGGAGGCCCCTCAGTGCTGTGTCACAGAGAAAATGAAGTCGCTCAAATAAATCACTGGCTACAGTGGGTGGCATGCATTGCCAGTAACTTACAGCATCTGCCATGGCATCCCCAGAACCCACGAGAGATTCCCTCCCCTCCCCCACTCCACCCGCCTGGGGCTTTGTATGGGGGTTTTGTGATCCCTTACCCACTACCCAGATGTGGGCCCAGCATGCATGCGGAGCACAGGTATGAGTCAGACTACTTTGTACCAGGGCATCATAACAATGGTGCTTAGCAAGTGACCATCTCCCTCCTGCCTGCCCAAGAAACTCACTAACACAGCATTCCCAAGCCCACCACTCTGGTGTTACAATGTTGCAGGAGATTGTAAAACTCCAGGGAGGTTGGGGGAGGGGATGTGGAACCCATATGCAGCAACACAGCCTCCTATTGGCCAAAGTGTATGCTGATCAGGGCCTCCCTCGCCGCCCTCACATGCCTGACCCTTGCTGCCACAACCCTCCAGTGCCTGGGTGGGGTTACTTTTCATTGTCATCCTCCTCCTCTTGCTCGGTGGACTCTTCCCAGCGATTCCCGGCTGGTCGGCCTCCACATCCTCCTCCCCAAGAGGTGGTGATGTGCTGTGCCCTGCACAACCTGGCACAGAAACGAAGACACCAATGCAGGATGATATCAGGGGGCTATATTGGAGGGCCCTGCCAGAGCAGCCCAGGCATTTGAATCTCATCGTGAGGAGTCTTATGCACTGCTCCATTTTTGAATGGGTGGCATCATGGGCCTCATTATATCGGGTCTCTGCCTCAGTCTCAGACCTCCACACAGGTGTCATCAGCCAAGTCCAAATTGAGTAATCCTTGCTCCCCACAAGCCATCCCTGCACCCTGGGCGCCTCCTGAAAGACCTTCAGAATATCAGAACTCCTCAATATGAAGCTGTCATGCACACTGCCGGGTATCTGGTGCAGACGTGCATAATGTTGAGCTGATGGTCACACACCAATTGCACATTTATTAAAAAGAAACCCTTTCAATTCATGAATATTCCTGGATTCTTGAGTGGGGCCTTGAGAGCAATGTGGGTGCAGTCTACAGCCCCTGCACATTTGGCACCCCGCAATGATTGTGAATCCTGTAGCATGGGCTTCCTGCTGGGCTTGGTCCAGGTCAAATTTGATATACCGGCCAGCCCAGACATAGAGGGTATCTGTGACCTCCTTCACATGCTTAGAAACATAGAAAAACTACAGCACAATACAAGCCCTTCAGCCCACAAAGTTGTGCCGGACATGTCCCTACCTTAGAGATTACTAGGCTTACCTATCACTCTCTATCTTATTAAGTTTCATGTACTTATCTAAAAGTCTCTTAAAAGACCCTATCGAATCCACCTCCACCACCATTGCTGGCAGCCCATTCCATGTGCCCACCACCCTCTGTGAAAAACTTACCCCTCACATCTCCTGTATACCTACTCCCCAGCACTTTAAACCTGTGTCCTCTTGTGGCAACCATTTCGGCCATGGGAAAAAGCCTCTGACTATCCACGCAATCAATACCTCTCAACATCTTATACACCTCTATTAGGTCACCCCTCACCCTTCTTCTCTCCAAGGAGAAAAGGCCAAGCTCACTCAACCTATCCTCATAAGGCACGCTCCCCAATCCAGGCAACATCCTTGTAAATCTCCTCTGCACCCTTTCTATGGCTTCCACATCCTTCCTGAAATGAGGCAATCAGAACTGAGCACAGTACTCCAAGTGGGGTCTGACCAGGGTCCTATATAGCTGCAACATTATCTCTCAACTCCTAAACTCAATTCCTCGATTGATGAAGAGCAGTACACCATATGCCTTCTTAACCATAGCTTCAATCTGCACAGCTGCTTTGAGCATCCTATGAACTCAGACCCCAAGATCCTTCTGATCTTCCACACTGCCAAGAGTACTGCCATTAATATTATATTTTGCCATCCTATTTGACCTGCCAAAATGAACCACTTCACACTTATCTGGGTTGAACTTCATCTGCCACTTCTCCGTCCAGTCTTGCATCCTATCAATGTCTCGCTGCAACATCTGACATCCCTCCACACTATCCACAACACCTCCAACCTTTGTGTCATCAGCAAACTTACCAACCCATCCCTCCACTTCCTCATCCAGGTCATTTATAAAAATCACAAAAAGTAAAGGTCCCAGAACAGATCCCTGGGGCACTCTACTGGTGACCGACCATGCAGAATATAACCCACCTATAACCAATCTTTGTCTTCTGTGGGCAAGGCAGTTCTGGATCCACAAAGCAATGTCCCCTTGGATCCCATGCCCCCTCACTTTCTCAATAAGCCTTGCATGGGGCACCTTATCAAATGCCTTGCTGAAACCCATGTATACTACATCAACTGCTCTTCCTTCATCAATGTGTTTAGTCACATCCTCAAAAAATTCAATCAGGCTCGTAAGGCATGATTTGCCTTTGACAAAGCCATGCTGACTATTCTTAATCATATTATATCTCTCCAGATGTTCATAAACCTGCCTCTCAGGATCTTCCCCATCAACTTACCAACCATTGAGATTAGACTCACTGGTCTATAATTTCCAGGGTTATCTCTACTCCTTCTCTTGAATAAAGGAACAACATCCGCAATCCTCCAATCCTCTGGAACCTCTCCCGTCTCCATTGATTATTCAAACATCATCACCAGAGACTCAGCAATCTCCTCCCTCGCCTCCCACAGTAACCTGGGGTACATCCCATCTGGTCCCGGTGACTTATTTAACTTGATGCTTTTCAAAAGCTCCAATTATACTCTTTCTTAATATCTACATGCTCAAGCTTTTCAGTCCACTGCAAGTCTGCGTTACAACCACCAAGATCCTTTTCCATAGTGAATTCTGAAGTAAAGTATTCATTAAGTACCTCTGCTGTTTCTTCCGGTTCCGTACAAACTTTCCCACCGTCACACTTGATAGGTCATATTCTTTCATGTCTTATCCTCTCGCTCTTCACATACTTGTAGAATGTCTTGGGGTTTTCCTTAATCCAGCCTGCCAAACCTTCTCATGACCCCTTCTGGCTCTCCTAATTTCCTTCTTAAGATCCTTCCTATCGGCCATATACTCTTCCAGATCTCTAACATTACCTAGCTCTCTGAACCTTTTGTACGCTTTTCTTTTCTTCTTGACTAGATTTATTACAGCCTTTGTACACCACGATTCCTGTAACCTACCATAACTTCCCTGTCTCATTGGAACGTTGCTATGCAGAACTCCAGACAAATGCTCCCTGAAAATTTGCCACATTTCTTCCGTACATTCCCCTGAGAAAACCTCTTTCCAATTTAAGTCTCCAATTTCCTGCCTGATAGCCTGTGGACGGATGATTAAGAAATGGCACAAAGGTTTCTACTGGCAGTCTGGAAGGACCTGGTGGTTTAAGGCGGCTGTCATTTTCACAGCCGCTAGCAGTGGGTGCCCCCCGCTCCCCCACCCCCACCCCCACACTGTACACCCTCCTCTCCCCCATGCCCCGAAGTGCAAAATCTTGCAACAAATGGTACAGATGTGGCACTGTCTCCTTTCGGAGCTGAAGCCTTTGGTGGCACATGATGTCTGACAGCTGGTCAGAGGACACACACATGCAGAACTGCTGGAGTCTCTGCTCCCTCCATCCACTGCCCCCCTCCTTCTCCTGCCTCTCCCCCCGCCCCCCCCAGGTGAATGGCAGCCACATCCTGCCTCCGGCGGCCTTCTCCCTCTATTCCTGCAAGTGGGTGAGCCTGAGTCTCCTCTGCCTGCAGTTCATCCTCCTGTTCCTCCAGCAGCAACCAAAAGAACAGCAAGATCAATGGGTTGCATTGCAAAAATCACCTAATCAACCTGAAGGGGGGGAGGTGGAATTTGGGGAAGGGGAGAGACAGATGGAGAGGTGAAGGATCTCTCCTTGCCCTCAGCCCTCAACACATATTCCCCATTTTCCCACCACAGCCCCCTAACAACACAGCCTCTCCATTCCCCCCAACAACCTTTCCCGCAACACAACCCCCCCAATTTCCTCCACAGCCCCCAGCAACACAGCCCCCCATTCCTCTCACAACCCTCCAGCAACACCGCCCCATTCCTCCCCACAACCCCCCCATTTCACCCCCACAGCTCTCATCAACACACTCCCCATTCCCCCCACATTCCCCAGCAGCTAACATTCCCCATTCTCTCCCACAGCCCCCCCATTCCCCCTTTCCACCCACAACACGTGCATTAATGACCGCAGTCATTGCTGCTGGACAAGTCCTGAGGCTACAGCACTGCCACTTCATAGAACTTGCAGCACACCTTCCACCTGCAACAGTGCTTTTTGCTGTATGTGCTAGGACCGAGAAGCATCCCCTAAGATCCGAGATCAGCACTCAGACCCGGGTCCATGCTGAGAGTCCACGATTGGCCTCAACAACAGCCCCACAACCCCCTACACAGTCACAGGCTTCCCCGACCTGAAACGCAACATGACCCACCACGAAACAACCCCTCTGAGCAGCACAGAGAAGTTTGAAAGCAGAGACTTACCTCCTCACTTACCCTTACTGATCAAGTGCCAGAATCCGATTTTTACAGAAGATGTGTTTTCCAGACCAATCCGGCTGCAGCGAACGAGGTTGTAAAGGCTGATGAGATGGACAATTTGGTGTGAAGCTCGCTAATTACATTATGATGCGAGCAAAAACGTGTAAATTGTTGCCTTGCCCATTTTGGGCGGGCTCCCGATCTTGCTGATTTCTTTTCCTGTGGTAAAATGGAAATGGGTACAAAAACAGGGCCATTGCCGCTAGCAGCTTTATGCCCAATTTTACAAGATTTCCCGTCACTAAACGGGCACGATGAGGATGTAAAATTCCATCAGTAGTGAGGATAGCAAAGAACATGGAATAAAAGTAGGCAAATCGAGGTGGGACACAGGTCAGCCATGAATTTACCAAACAGCAGACCAACTTTCTGTTATTATACCTCCCAAAGTTACTGGCAATATTCTGAGCTTCAGACCAATACCCTTGTCTGTCTGATTTTAGGACTATGAGAAAAACTACAGGGAATATTCTACTATTTATTCCTGTAGCTGTTGATAAATGCTGCAATAACTCCTTCTTGTTCCTGCACAACATCACAGGTACAGACAATACTCTTCGGCATGTAGCTCTGTGAACTTAACAATAGGACAGATTTTCAAAATGGGGTCGAGAACCCGTGCATCAACTAGTCTGGAATGCAAATGTTCCAATTGGGTGGAAGACAAGCTTGGAGGCGAGAACTGTGGATCTGACACACGGGAAGGTGGCAATTGCTGAAAAGTGCAAGCAGCTCATTAGAGGACCAGCAGGAAAGGTACTTGCGAATGAAGGAGACAGAGGAAAAACTTAGCTAATAAGAAAATAGGAGCAGGAGTAGGCCATCTGGCCCTTCGAGCCTGCCCCGCCATTCAATAAGATCATGGCTGATCTGTCGTGGCTCAGTTCCACTTTCCGGCCCTCTCCCCATAACCCTTAATCCCCTCTCTTATCAAAAACCCATCAACCCGCTTCTTGAAAATATTTAGCGAGGCAGCCTCCACCACTTCAACGGGTAGAGAATTCCAGAGATTCACTACCCTTTGAGTGAAGAAGTTCCTCCTCAACTCCGTTCTAAAACGCCCCCCCTTTATCTTGAGGCTGTGCCCCCTAGTCCTAGTGTCTTTTTTGAGCAGGAAGAGTCTCTCCACCTCTATCCTATCCATCCCATTCATCATCTTATACGTCTCAATGAGATCTCCCCTCATTCTTCTAAACTCCAACGAGTACAAGCCTAGTTTATTCAGCCTCTCCTCATAGCTCAACCCCCTCAACTCCGGCATCAGCCTAGTAAACCTCCTCTGCACTCCCTGCAAGGCCAAAATATCTTTGCGCAGGTGCGGCGCCCAAAACTGCACACAGTACTCCAGCTGCGGCCTCACCAATGCCCTATACAGCTGCAGCAAGACCTCCCTACTTTTATATTCAATCCCCTTCGCTATGAAGGCCAGCATTCCATTTGCCTTCCTAACCACCTGCTGCACCTGCAAGCTGGGTTTTTGCGACTCATGCACAAGGACCCCGAGGTCCCTCTGCACCGTCGCCTGCTGCAGTTTTTTGCCCCGTAAGTAATAGTCCTTCCTACCATTCTTCCTACCAAAGTGGACCACCTCACACTTGCCAACATTAAATTCCATTTGCCATTTCCTGACCCATTCGCCCAGCCTATCTAGATCCTTCTGCAGACTCTCCGCACAATTTGCCGTTCCCCCAATCTTGGTGTCATCCGCAAATTCCGACACCCTACACTCGGTTCCCTCCTCCAGATCAACTATATAAATGGTAAAAAGCTGAGGCCCCAGCACCGACCCCTGGGGCACTCCACTAGTCACCATCCGCCAATCCGAATAGCACCCGTTGACCCCCACTCTCTGCCTCCTATTTGACAACCAATCCTCTATCCACGCTAACACCCTACCCCCAACTCCAAGTCCCCTGACCTTCTGCAATAACCTCTTGTGAGGTACCTTGTCAAACGCCTTCTGAAAATCCAGAAAGACCACATCCACCGGCTCTCCTCCATCGACCGCCCTAGACACATCCTCATAGAACTCCAGTAAATTTGTCAGACACAACTTCCCTTTAATGAAACTGTGCTGCGTCTGCTCTATCAAGCAATTCCCTTCAAGATGCCTCGCAATTTCCTCCTTAATGACGGATTCTAACATTTTACCTACCACAGACGTTAAACTAACCGGCCTATAATTCCCCGCCTTTTGCCTGGCACCCTTCTTAAACAACGGCGTAACATTAGCCATTTTCCAATCCTCCGGCACTTCCCCGGAATCCAGCGACGTCTGGAAAATAACCACCAATGCATCCACTATAACCTCCGCCATTTCTTTCAGAACCCTCGGATGCATTCCATCCGGTCCTGGGGACTTGTCCACAATCAGCCCCTCCAGTCTGTCGAGCACCGCCTCTCTAGTAACAGTAATGTCATTAAGACCCTCCAGTCCTACCACCTTTCCATCGCTAACACCCGGCAAATTATTCACGTCCTCCTCCGTGAAGACAGCAACAAAAAAGTTATTCAATACCTTAGCCATATCCCCATCCCCTACCACTAGGTCCCCTTTCTCATCCTTTAAAGGACCAACGTTCACCCTAGCCAACCTCTTCCTTTTTATATATTTATAAAAATGTGCATGTTCTGGTGCAGATTATCCAAGGGCCCAATAACGTGCACTGCCACAAAGGGAACTTTTCATTGGCCCTGTAGTGAACCTGAAGCTGTGCATTAATGTGCACCAGACTGTTCTGGTTCATTGAAGTCAGCTTTAAAAAGCATTCACAGACATCTAATTCAATAAGCTCCTAAAATTATAGAAACCCTACAGTCTGGAAGGAGGTCATTCAGCCCACCAAGTCTGCACCGATCACAATCCCACCTATCCCTGTATCCCCACTAAGGGTCAATTTAGCATGGCAAATCAACCTAACCCGCACATCTTTGGACTGTGGGAGGAAACCGGAGCACCCAGAGGAAACCCACATAGACATGAGAAGAATGCGCGCACTCCACACTGACTGACCCAAGTCAGGAATCAAACCTGGGTCCGTGGCAGTGTGAGGCAGCAGTGCTAACCACAATGCCACCTGAAAGGATCTTAATAAGTCATTAATTGACAGTGAGCGGGTTTCCCTTTCCTTCCCCTGCGCGATAATTTCAAAGTGTCCTGAAGGCTTTAGGATCGGGTTCACATCAGAACCCAACACTATGGAAATCTGGGCCAATATTTTTGGTCTTTCATTAGTAATAGTTCCACCTCTGAGTCAGAAGGTTTTGGGTACTGTGTCATGTTCTGGCCCTAAGCATATTTTCCAGGCCTTTTGGGATGCATGGGGAAACCATGTGCGTCACATTAAAAAATCCAGCAGCCATCACAAAATTCCAAAGGGCTCAGGGATAAATGCTCTCAAGTGGCTCAGTAATGAGCTTAATTGACATGCTGCCAGCATTGGGCAGGATTTCCGCATTTGGCTGTTTTCACCCATAGCTTAATTGGGAACCGTTTTCTCGATGCCAACAATTTGATGCAGGCCATTCTCAACCAATTTATCTGGCCTCCTAGCCATCATGCCCGCTCCAGCAGGCTCCATTAAATTCAGAGCATTGTTCTGAAGAATAGATAAGTCATTTGTTCCATTATTCTTCCATTATGCTGCAATTTGGATCTCACTCATATCACTCATAGCACTTGAAGAAAGTGATAGGGTAGTTTGTCCTTCTTTATTGGCACAACACCATTTGCTCTCATTATTTGACTTTGCTATTCTTTTTGTTCCTAGTCCTGTTCTGTAAATTATTCCTAGGCTCTTTGGCCAGCCTTCCCACTACGACTCTCTGTAAACTATGGTCATCAAAAACTTGACTGCCTATGTACTACTCACACCAAATCCTATTCACCCATAAAACATGGGCTTATTGACCTACATTGACTCTTGGTTAAGCAATGCCTCGATCTTTATATTCACATCTTTGTTTTCAAATCCTTGTATGGATTTGCTGCTTGTTATCTTTGCAACCTCTTCTAGCCTTTCAGCTCTCTGAGATAACTGGAGTCTTCCGATTCTGGCTTTTGCACATTCCCATTTTCATCTTTGGTTGCCATGCCTTTTATCTGCCCAGGCCCTAATTTCTGGAATACTCTCTGCAAACATCTCCACCTCTCCATCTCTCTCTCTCTCACTTTGCTCCTTTAAGATGTTTCTTAAAACCTACGTTGACCAAGCCTTTGGCTACCTGTCCTCATATCTTTTAATGTGCTTTGGTGTCAAACTTTGATAACTCTTCTAAAATGTCTTGGGATGTTTTACTACATTCAAGGTGCTATATAAATATAAGTGGCTGTTAAACAGAAAGGTAAATGTAACAACTCTGCCAAATCCCAGTTTCCCATCACCAAACAACCTTTATGTGTACCAAGAAAGGGACTGCTACCACCGCTCACAGCTAGGTAATGCAACACCTTGGGACCTACAACACGAATCCGGGTGAAGTAACAGATTTAAAAGCCCCCAGTGAACACTACTAATTGGGCAAGTCTCTGCCTGCTCAATAAGTGAACTCATACTCCACGAAACCCATGGGGAGATCTATCAGTGATCCACTGTGGCCTTCCTGGCCATCATGACAGTGAAGATTGCTTTAACTACTTCAATTACATTGATTTTAACTATTGTCTGATTTCTCTTGAAATGGAGCGGGAGGGAGGAGGCTTTTCTTTGAAAAATGGTGTTCATGTCTGTTTGTGTTTATTTGGTGGTCTTGACCTGTGAACATTGTATTTCTTTCCACCTATAATTGTGTTCTTTAGCTCATATGGCATGGAAGATGGCAGATCTAACTAAATGCTTTTAGTTCTGTTGTGATGGAGGTGGAAGTCTTCTTTTTCCTGCCTTGTGGATGTTAAGATACTGTACTCTTGAATTGTGACCCACTGTTCTCCTAACCACTGTCGAACAAAAAGCAGTTCAGCATTCATGAAATGAGATTTTGTGTGGGTTTTGTGAGCCATAGCTCTCAAATTTCTAATCACCACACCTGAATTATCTGTAGCTTGTTTCTTAGATGAGGCAAGAATCTCGTTTCCTGTTAAAGTACTGATTATTCCAGCTGAGTTTTAACTCAGTTGCTTCAGGGCCTAGCCCTAGTTGGTGCTTACCCTGCTGCTTTCCCTGCCAGTGAGAATGAGGTGGGTGAGACTCCTTTTTGCATGCCTGAGGTGTTAACACCTGCTGCAGTTTTAACTGCTGTATTTTTTGGCAATGTCAAGTCCAAAGACAGGTGAAGAACTCACTAATATTTAGATGCTGACCCCGATCACAGCAGTGATTCCATTTAGTGTCGGCAGCAAGCAGGAACAGGGTCAGAACAGGCAAACATCTTCAATTGTTTTTCACCTACCTTGTGAGAAAATGTGCTCCTGTGAGCCTCACATGGAAAGCACAAGTCTGCTCTGTATCAGGCTTCCCTTTTCATCCCTCAATCATAATCATCTCCTGATCCCCTGCTGTAAAGTTATCTTAATCCTAGAAACATTCCCTCGGGAACCCTGCTGTCCAAAATCAAGTCCAAAGTTAATCTTTTCAATGTGACTCTGGGTTTTACTCTGAGGGTGGAAAGAGTGGATGGTTTGCAATCTTAGACCTGGACTTAAAATCAGGTCTTTAAATTTCCACATGGTATTGTATTCCTGCTGATGGGACAGTGCTGCATCATCCTCATGGATCATAACTTTGGGCGGCTTGTTTGTTACATATTTCCATAAAAACTGTCATGAATGATGCAGAAACTCGTCCGTGTTTCTTTCTGTTTATTCAATTGGATTGCCATATTATTGTATAGCATGCATCCTTTGTTTCTTCCTGTCACTTTAGTCCCCCCTCAGCTATGTATAATTTATCACCCACTTTGTCTACTCCTGGATCTGAGGTGGAGTTGTTTCTCTTCCCTTCCGACGCACATGATCATTGCCTCCAGTGGACAGTCTGTCCTAGATCAAGTTGCAAGACTACCTCGGATAAAAAAATTCCTCTGACCTATTTGATCTGTGAACTGATAGTCAGTCAGGAGTGTGGCATCCTGTCTGTGCACCACAGCATGATGCTATTGGTCTGGAATAATCTAAAACAAATTTCAGGAATAAATTATAGTACATTCCAGCACTATAACCCAGCTTTAATTTACAAAAAGAATGCATTAGATGAAAAAAAGCTAACAGTGACTGCGCATGCAGAAAGTCTCGGTTACAGATGTTTGCTTGATAAATGGCTGCTTTTTACTTTCTGATTTGTTCAAGCTCAATCTATCAACATTGGATAATTCTGGCAGAAATTCCAAGACTAGGTCAAGGGCAGATCCCATGGCTCCTGTTAGCTACATCAACTAATGTAAACATTTCCAACTCTCACTTCTATAATTTATGTATTTGCAATAATTTGCTCGTGTAGATTATTTTATGTGTTATTCCTTCAAGAGCAATGAATATGTCTGACTTTTGCAAATTATTGTAAGAGTCATTTACAGTTTGGACTATTCCTCCTCCAGTGCCCACTTTTATTACAAACACGCTCTCCTCAAAACTACCCATTAGAATACAGAATCTAAATTGCACAACTCCTTCATTCTATCTTTTAAAGTTCAGAAGCCCTCAGTGTACTGATTGTAGTTTCTATCTCTGCATTTGCCTGCCTCCTTGGATTGTATGGATCCAACTCCAGATTTCCAATCATTCTTTAGAGTAGAATCACATTTCAAACTACAGATGATCATGATGAATGGATAGTATTCCATTAATTGCAACTCAGAATCAGTCTGCTCATTACAGAGCATCATGTTATGCCAAATCACACCATATCATATCATATCGCATGCCTACAAAAACTTCCAGAGGGAGCTGATGTAATATAATTGGACCAATGGAAGTATTACATTTAAGATCAAGTGCATTCACTGTGAGGGGATCATGAACCCATGCAGGGAAACCCCAATGGATTTCAAATCAAACTCCTTAATTTGAAAATTTGGAGCCTTTTGACCTCAAGGTTTACTCATCCTTCCTCAATTGTTGCCAGGTTCTTTGACTGTGCTGAGGAATCTGGATTTTTCACGTCAACCATGTGTTCTGGTGCAGTCCAGGAGAAGCTTAACAGTTGGCACTGCCCAAGGGGCAACCTTCTTGTCCTCAGCTGCTCTGGGGGGCCTCAGTCACCTCCAATTCCACTAGCGAGGGCAACACGACAGTTCCCTGTTCATGGGGAGCAGGCATTTTCCTTGCCAGAGAGAACCTCTCCCGATAAGGCCATTAAGGCAAGTGAGCCGGAATGGTTGAGCACTGGGCTCGCTAAACACATGCAAATTAACGTTTCAATATGTTTAAACAAATTATTCAGCCTTTTGCTCATTTCTGGCAAAAGGCTGACTGCGCTGGAAATCCAGCTCTCATAGAATTGCGAGAGCTGAGAAATCGGCATGATCCTGATTTCTCAGCTGTCGTGCAATTTTACCGGTGCATTTGGCCCATCGATGGGAGGGGTGAGCCGATAAAATTCCGCCATGTGAATCCATTCAAGAAACCATAGGCCCTGCCATGTGGGAGACCAGAAATCATAAATCAGAGATTGAAGGAACTATAACGTATAAAAGTGCATTAACTTTATCTGTGTCTAATCCTTGAATGTGCATACTTGTGCATTGGACCGAGTGTGTGATTTTATATTTATTTGTGGTAAGTGTGTGAGAATAAATTCTTTATTTTAAACTCATGAAACCTTGTTGCTGAAATATTTAAATGGAAGGCTAAGAGAAGACACAGCTCTCTCCATATAAAACATTCGGATGCTTTGTATATAGAACTCCCTTCTCCAAAACAGTGGAGGCTGGGTCACTGAATAATCTTTAAGGTTGAGTTTAATAAATTCTTGATTGAAAAGGGAGTCAAAGGTGTAGGAAGGAAAGTGGAGTTAAGGCCACAATCAGATCAGTCATGAATGATAGAGCAGGTTGGAGGGACTTAATGGCCTACTCCTGTTCCTAATTCATTTGTTCATAAGATGGCAGGCAATCAAAGAGCACATACATTTTGTCCATGACAGTTGTGATTATCCCTGTTAACTTGGGTTCATACTATTAGTACTTTAAATAAGATTGACTGATCACCTGGAAATTAATTAATGGCTAAGAGTTGAAAGTGCCTGTCAACTTCATTGCCTCAGGCAACAATGTGTTAACTACCAACATTAAAGGTCTTTTTCATCTTAAAACACTATTTGTACAATTTCAAAGCACAATATACACCATGTGTTCCTGTTGCCTTCTATTTACCATCTTGTCTTGTTGCTTTTTTGATCATTTTTAGAAGTCATTGTTTATATTACACATAAAATATTGCAGTACTATCCTTTCTAAAGCTGTTTCTAATTTTATTTAATGAGGATTGTGTGCTCGCTTAACAACAACAAAGTTTTTCTGTTTACGTGTCAGTTGGGGCTCAGTGGATAGCGTTCTCACCTCTGGGTCAAAACCTTCAACTATGATTCCAGAGGCTTGATCAGAAAAGCTCAGCTGACAATCCTGTGTGGTACTATACATAGGAATGTTACATTTTTCAAAATGCCATACTCCATATGTGATGTTAAAGCAAGGTATTTGCAGACAGCTGTTTGGAAGATGAGCTGGAGAGTTATCCCCAGGATCCTCACCAATATTTTTCCTTCAACTAACGTCATTTGTTGCTTGTTGTTCATTTGCTGGTTGTTTCTTGATTCGAAAGTGATGTCTACGCAGGGTTGCAATTTTCTGCCATCGTTCTTCATGTGACAGAACAGGCCGAGTCTCGAACTACAAATCTTTGAGCATACGAAATGGGATGTCATACAAGGTAATGGGATCCAGAGTGCAGAACATGCTTCTTTTCCTTTTCTGCCGTCACTCTGCCTCATCATTATGACATCATGTTTCAAAGCATGATGCAGCTTGAGTAGAAAGGTTGATAGTTTGATCTGAATGATTGGGAGCAAGCTCCTTCTAGCCACTGCTGCAATTCAAGGAGAGCATCAAAGTTTCTTTGAAGTGTTTTCTCTGTACTCCCCAGAACATTGGCCATTTGAGAGTAGAGAAGACAGGAGTTGATAAGGAAATGCTTTTCAGCTTTCCAGAACAGTGTCCAGTTTATCAAAGTTGATTTTACAGGAGTTTAGCCTGAATACTGGCAGAACTAGCCTCAAGAAGAATACTCATGCTTGCTTAGTGTTAGCGTGGATTGAGGATTGGTTATTTAACAGGAAACAGAGAATTGGAATCAATGGATGCTTTTCTGGTTGGCAATTGGTGACTAGTGGAGTGCCACAGGGATCAGTGCTGGGGCCTCAACTGTTTACCATATACACAGACAATCTGGAGGAGGGGGCTGAGTGTAGGGTAACAAAAGGGTGTGTTGTCTGCCTGGTGCTCGGGTCCGGGATGTCGCATCTGGGCTGCAGAGGAACCTGGAGTGGGAGGGTGTGAATCCGGTCGTTGTGGTACATGTGGGTGCCAACGACGTAGGCAAAATGCGAACTGAGGATCTGGGGAGGGAGTATGAGAAGCTGGGAATGGAATTAAAGAGTAGAACCGACAAGGTGGTTATCTCTGGGCTACTGCCTGAACTGAGTGCAGACGGGCGTAGGATTGATAGGATTAAGGAAGTGAATGGGTGGCTCAGGGATTGGTGTGGGAGGAATGGGTTTGAATTTATGGGGCATTGGCATCAGTATTGGGGTAGGTGGGACCTGTTCGGGTGGGATGGGGTTGGCCTGAACCGTGCTGGGACCAGAGTGCTGGCGAATAGAGTAAAGAGGACTGTAGACAGGGCTTTAAACTAATTAGGGGGGGTAGGGTGCGAAGGTAGGTGACATTACAGGGTCTAGAGTTGAGGAGAGGGTACAGGTAAGGGAAGAGGCCAAGGATGTCCGAATAATAGAGGGAGTAGGGGGCGTGAGTATGGTTGGTGGCGTTATGGCAAATAGGCTCCAGGTGAAGGCTGGGATGAAGGCACTTTATCTGAATGCACGAAGCATTCGGAATAAAGTGGATGAGCTGGTGGCGCAGATCGGCACAAATGGATAGGATCTGGTGGCCATTACAGAGACGTGGCTGCAAGGTGACAGGGACTGGGAGCTGAATGTCCAGGGGTATCAAGTGTTTGGGAAGGATAGGCGGGAGGGAAAAGGGGGGAGCGTAGCTCTGCTGATTAAGGATAACATCAGGGTGGTAGCAAGGGATGATATTGGAGTCAAGGAGCAGAAAGCGGAATCGTTGTGGGTAGAGATTAGGAACAGCAAAGGGAGGAAGACGCTGGTGGGTGTCGTCTATAGGCCCCCGAATAATGATCTGGAGGTGGGGCGGGCTGTTAACGCGCAAATAAGTGCGGCGTGCAGGAATGGGACGGCCGTAGTTATGGGGGATTTCAATCTACATATAGATTGGTCGACCCATGTTGGACGCAGTGGGCTCGAGGAGGAGGTCTTGGAATGCTGCCGGGATAGTTTCCTGGAACAGTGTGTGTTGGAGCCGACGAGGGAGCGAGCTATCTTGGATCTGGTGTTATGTAATGAGGCGGGTAGAATTAGGGACCTTGTGGTGAAGGATCCTCTTGGGGAGAGTGATCATTGTATGGTGGAGTTTCTGGTGCAGATGGAGGAGGAGAAAGTGGGTTCCCAGACGCACGTCCTTTGTTTGAACAGAGGGGAGTACGGTAGGATGAGAGAAGAATTGGCGAATGTGGACTGGGGGAGTGCGTTGGAAGGTAGGTCTGCTGAGGAGCAGTGGAGGATCTTTAAGGAGATCTTTCTTGGTGCTCAGCGGAAATTTATTCCGATGGTCAAAAAGGACAGTAGGAGGAGAGGTAATAAGCCGTGGATAACGAAGGAGGTGAAGGAAAGTGTTAAATTAAAAGCGGAGGCGTTTAGAGTAGCTAAGAGTAGTGGGCGAGAAGAGGATTGGGAGAGGTTTAAATGTCAACAAAGATTGACAAAGAAGTTGATAAAGAAGGGTAGGAGAAGCTATGAAGCTGGGCTAGCGCTTAATATAAAAAAGGATAGCAAGAGTTTTTATAAATATATAAAAAGGAAGAGGCTGGCTAGGGTGAACGTTGGTCCCTTAGAGGATGAGAAGGGGGACTTAGTGGTAGGGGATGGGGATATGGCTGAGGCCCTGAATAACTTTTTTGTTTCTGTCTTCACGGAGGAGGACGTGAATAATTTGGTGGGTGTTAGAGATGGAAAGGTGGTAGGACTGGAGGGTCTTAATGACATTACTGTTACGAGAGAGGTGGTGCTCGACAGACTGGAGGGGCTGATTGTGGACAAGTCGCCAGGACCGGATGGAATGCATCCGAGGGTTCTGAAAGAAATGGCGGAGGTGATAGTGGATGCCTTGGTGGTTATTTTCCAGACGTCGCTGGATTCCGGGGAAGTGCCAGAAGATTGGAAAGCGGCTAATGTTACGTCGTTGTTTAAGAAGGGTGCCAGGCAAAAGGCAGGGAATTATAGGCCGGTTAGTTTAACGTCTGTTGTAGGTAAAATGTTAGAATCCGTCATCAAGGAGGAAATAGCGAGGCATCTTGAGAGGAATTGCTTGATAGAGCAGACGCAGCACAGTTTCGTCAAAGGGAAGTCGTGTCTGACAAATTTACTGGAGTTCTATGAGGATGTGTCTAGGGCGGTGGATAGAGGCGAGCCGGTGGATGTGGTCTTGATTTTCAGAAGGCGTTTGACAAGATACCTCACAAGAGGTTATTGCAGAAGGTCAGGGGACATGGAGTTGGGGGTAGGGTGTTAGCGTGGATAGAGGATTGGTTGTCAAATAGGAGGCAGAGAGTGGGGGTCAACGGGTGCTATTCGGATTGGCGGATGGTGACTAGTGGAGTGCCCCAGGGGTCGATGCTGGGGCCTCAGCTATTTACCATTTATATAGATGATCTGGAGGAGGGAACCGAGTGTAGGGTGTCGAAATTTGCTGATGACACCAAGATTGGTGGAACGGCAAATTGTGCGGAGGGTGTGGAGAGTCTACAGAAGGATCTAGATAGGCTGGGTGAATGGGCCAGGAAATGGCAAATGGAATTTAATGTTGGCAAGTGCGAGGTGGTCCACTTTGGTAGGAATAATGGTAGGAAGGATTATTACTTACGTGGCGAAAAACTGCAGCAGGCGACGGTGCAGAGGGACCTTGGGGTCCTTGTGCATGAGTCGCAAAAACCCAGCTTGCAGGTGCAGCAGGTGTTCAGGAAGGTGAATGGGATGCTGGCCTTCACAGCGAGGGGGATTGAATATAAAAGGAGGAAGGTCTTGCTGCGACTGTATAGGGCATTGGTGAGGCCACAGCTGGAGTACTGTGTGCAGTTTTGGGCGCCGTACTTACGCAAGGATATTTTGGCCTTGGAGGGAGTGCAGAGGAGGTTTACTAGGCTGATGCCGGAGTTGAGGGGGTTGAGCTATGAGGAGAGGCTGAATAAACTAGGCTTGTACTCGTTAGAGTTGAGAAGAATGAAGGGAGATCTCATTGAGACGTATAAGATGATGAATGGGATGGATAGGATAGAGGTGGAGAGACTCTTCCCGCTCAGAAAGAATAGTAGGACTAGGGGGCACAGCCTCAAGATAAAGGGGGTGCGGTTTAGAACGGAGTTGAGGAGGAACTTCTTCACTCAAAGGGTGGTGAATCTCTGGAATTCTCTGCCCATTGAAGTGGTGGAGGCTACCTCGCTAAATATTTTTAAGACGCGGGTTGATGGGTTTTTGATAAGAGAGGGGATTAAGGGTTATGGGGAGAGGGCGGGAATGTGGAACTGAGTCACGACAGATCAGCCATGATCTTATTGAATGGCGGGGCAGGCTCAAAGGGCTAGATGGCCTACTCCTGCTCCTATTTCTTATGTTCTTATGTTCTTAAGCTTTCGGGGTTTGCCCCTTCTTCAGGTGAATGGAGAGCTCTGGCTTCAGACAGAGCGTACAACAGCACAGACAGTTTACAGATTACTGATTAGAATGCGAGTCTTTACAACTAACCTGCTATTCAAGTCTTAAAGAGGCCAACAATGTGAGTGGAAGGAGCGTTAAGCACATGTTAAAGAGATGTGTATTGTCTCCAAACAGTACAGTAAGTGAGGTTTTGCAAACCCAGGCAAGTCATGGGGGTTACAGACAGTACGACATGAACCCAAGATCCCTGTTGAGACTGTCCTCATGTGTGCGGAACTTGGCTATCCGTCTCTGCTCAGCGACTCTGCGCTGTCGTGTGTCGTGAAGGCCACCTTGGAGAATGCTTACCCGAAGGTCAGAGGCTGAATGTCCCGACCGCTGAAGTGTTCGCCAACAGGAAGGGAACAGTCTTGCCAGGCTTAAGACTGGGCCTGTACTCGTTAGAGTTTAGAAGGCTGAGGGGGTATCTTATAGAGACTTACAAGATAATGAAGGGGCTAGATAGAGCAGAGGTAGAGAGATTCTTTCCGCTTAGAAAGGAAAACAAAACTAGAGGGCGCAGCCTCAAAATAAGGTGGGGGGTAGTGGGGGGGCAGTTTAGAACGGAGTTGAGGGGGAACTTCTTCACTCAAAGGGTGGTGAATCTCTGGAATTATCTGCCCATTGAAATGGTGGAGGCTACCTCGTTGAATATATTTAAGTCACGGGTCGATAGATTTCAGATAGACAAGGGAATTAAGGGTTATGGGGAGAAAGCGGGAAAGTGGAACTGATCCAGTTCAGATCAGCCATGATCTTGTTGAATGGCGGGGCAGGCTTGAAGGGCTAGATGGCCTATTTCTTATGTTCTTATGCTTGATAGTCCTCCCACAAAATCCAGAAAATGTAGCAGAGACACTTCTGTTTGAATTTCTCTAGCACTCTTATGTGTCTCTGATATCTCACTGCACTGCAGGAGTGCAATGATGGCAACTACTCCGATCATTAGGACTTTTATGAACTTGTAGAGGTCTTTATCGTTAAACACTTACTTCCATACTTTGCAGTAGACTGAGCTGGAGCCGCTAGTCTGATGTTAGATCTCCTCATCAATGGTGACTTTTTGAGAGAGGTGGCTGCCACGGTATGGGAATTATTCAACATACTCCAGAGTCTCTTCTTCAACATATATGGGGGGTGGAATATTTGGCTGACCAGTTGTGGGTTGATATGAATTTTTTGGCAATGTTTAAGAACGGACCAAGTTTCTTGTATGCAAAAATTGAGGATATCGAGAGTGACTTGCCAACCTGGTGCAGAGTGGACAATGACACTGCAGTCATCTCAAACTGTAGATCATATATGTCTATAGTGGTCAGTTTAGTTTTGGCATGGAGGCGATTGGAGAGTTTTCCATCTAGACGATACTTGAAACAGACATCTAAGGGCAGTTGATCTTTGACAAGATGAATAATAAATAATAAATGATCATTATCAAATTGCTGTATGAAGTACAGAAAGAGAACCTGCTTTCAACATGAAAGATTCCATAACCAGAAAGCATAGTTTTAAAGTGATTGCCAAAAGAATTTTACATTAGGATTTGGAATCACTGCCTGATAGGGTGGGATAATAGATACAGATTGAATAGTGGTTGACAAAAGTTAAATGAATAAATTCATTTTAACAGTTGCAGAGCTATTGGAAAAGAGTGGAATGTGGGATTAACTGAATTGCTTTCAAATGAATCTGCACAGGCACACTGGGCCTTTTTGAGTGCCTTTTTTGCTGTAGAATTGTATGATTGTATAGATTCCGTCTAGAAGATAATCGGACTGCAATGTATCACTGCTGATCCCTGCCAACTTTCACACTCACCTAATATCACTCCTAGCAAATCAAGGAAGCACCTGCCCTAATCATAGAATCCATAGAATGCAGAAAGAGGCCATTTGGCCCATCGAGTCTGCCCCCCTTCTCCTACCTACACATCTTGGAACACTAAGGGGCACTTTAACGTAGCTAATCCACCTAACCCTTGCATCTTCTGGACTGTGGGATGAAACTGGAGCACACAGAGGAAATCCATGCAGACACAGAGAGAATGTGCAAACTCCATACAGACAGTTACTCAAGGCCAGAATCGAACCCATTTCCTTGGTACTGTGAGGCAACAGTACTAATCATTATGTCACAATGCTGCTGGAGGCAGTTTAGGCAGTTAATTCCAATTAAATAGTCCAAGAATGATGTGGTAACATCACAACCTAATATTTCTATCCTTGCCTCCTCTTGATTGGGGCACATCTTTGACAAGGTGGAAGTTTCAACTGCTAGTTGAGATGCCCCTTGATCCTGACCATCTATTTGTTGCATTTGCTTGAAGTCACTGGTAGTGAGAGACAGACTTCAGATCTATCTCTCTAAATTTCCTTATATTCACTTTCCATCACCTCAGCAAGAGCATAAATTGCATTCTTATTGGGAGCATCTTCTCTATTTTTGATGTATGTAAAGAAGAAGAGGAAAGTTGGAGGGACTGGCAGGGTATCATCAAGGCACTTGATACCTACCAGTCAGAACCCCACACTTGAAGCTACTGGCATTTCCTCATGGACCCATCTGATCAGGAGGTGAAGAACAACCTTTTCCTGCTTGCAAGGCACATTCCCACCACAATGATAAAAAATCCCTCATCCTTGGTGTTTTTCTGATAAATCTCCTCTATGCCCTCACTAGGACATCATCAGGAGTGTGGTGCCTGAAGTTCAGAGAGTAGCAAATGTTGTGCCTTTGTTTAAAAAGGATTGCAGGGAAAAGCCTGGGAATTACAGGTCAGTGAGCCTCACATCTGTGGTGGGTAAATTGTTGGAAGGTATTTTGAGAGACAGGACCTCGAAGCATTGCAATGGGATCTTGATCAATTGGGCCAGTGGGTTGACAGATGGAATGGCAGATGGAGTATAATTTAGATAAATGCAAGGTGATGCGTTTTGGTAGATTGAATCAGGGCAGGACTTACTCAGTTAATGGTAGGGCATTGGGGAGAGTTACAGAACAAAGAGATCGAAGGGTTCATGTTCTTAGCTCGTTGAAAGTGGAGTCACAGGTGGACAGAGTGGTGAAGAAGGCATTCGGTATTCTTGGTTCCATTGGTCAGAACATTGAATACAGAGTTGGGACGTCTTGTTGAAGTTGTACAAGACATTGGTAAGGCCACAGTATTGGAATATTGTGTGCAGTTCTGGTCACCCTATTATAGAAAGGATATTATTAAACTAGAAAGAGTGCAGAAAAGATTTACTAGGATGCTACCGGGACTTGATGATTTGAGTTACAAGGAGAGACTGAATAGACTGCGACTTTTTTCTCTGAAGTGTAGGAGGCTGAGGGATGATCTTATAGAGGTCTATAAAATAATGAGGGGCATAGATCAGCTAGAGAGATAATATCTTTTCCCAAAGGTAGGGGAGTCTAAAACTAGAGAGCATAGGTTTAAGGTGAGAGGTGAGAGATACAAAAGTATTCAGAGGGACAATTTCTTCAGACAGAGGGTGGTGAGTGTCTGGAACAAGCTGCCAGAAGTGGTAGTAGAGGCAGGTACAGTTTTGTCTTTTAAAAAGCATTTAGATAATTACATGGATACGATGGGTATAGAGAGATATGGACCAAATGCGGGCAATTGGGATTAGCTTAGGCGTTTTAAAAAAAGGATGGCATGGACAAGTTGGGCCAAAGGGCCTGTTTCCATGCTGTAAACCTCTATGACTCTATGACATTGACATCCAACTAAAGTGTGGCATCTAAACTGACACAATAGTCCAACTGTGACCTTATTTATAAAGATTTAGCAATTTGGCGTGAACTTTTACAGTCCCCCAGGAGTGAGATGACAGGTGAGGGGAGGGGGGAAGTGTAAAATCAGATGCCAGGATAGCAGCATCATGCCAGTCATTTAACTGCCTCTGGTGGTATTTTACCACTGGTTCAAGAGATGTTGCACATCTTTGGGCTAACTGAGTGTTTTGTCAATGGCTGGAGATATCCATGATATGTAACAAGACCACCAGATGTTGCAGATTGAGGAGATGGGTTCCCTCTTTTTAGGGAACCCTGCACCCAACAAAGGCCTTCCCACCTCCATCTCAAAAATAGCTCCTCCACTGTATGCTTCCCTCCTGTCATGCCCGATTGAACTCAACCCCACTCCCATCTAACTTGCCTGGGCCTGCCAGCCTAGATCTGGCACAGCCCCCTTACTTAGGCTTCTGGCTTCATAGTTCTTCTTTGTTGGAGATGACTGGTAATGTCAGCAGTGACAACCACTCCCGGGACAAGAGAATTTTGCTGGACATCTGATTGGCCAGCAGTGCTAGGAAGCAGTAGTGCTTCCCAGATGGGAATGGAAGTCCCGCTGTGAGCTAAATGAATGGCTTAACAACAGTAAGCTGCTGCGGAATAATCTGGTCAAGCAAAGGCCAATTCACCTCCACATTTTTAGCATGGGGAGGCTGGGTCATTGCCATCCTGTAAAATTCCAGCAGGTGAAAGTGACAGCAAAAGCAACAGGAATGATAATTTTGCAGTTATTTAGTGCATTTAAATATTGAACATGTTCAAAGGCGTTCCAGAGCAGCATAAGAAAAGAGAGTCAGCGAAGATATTAGAAAGGCCGATCAAAAGTAATGTAAGATTTGAAAGGAGAAGGGGTGATGGAGAGAGGAAGGGATTTGAGTATGGAATTTTAAAGTTTGGGCCCACGTTGCCAAATTGGCACAGCAAAGACTGGTGGTGTGACAGAAAGAAAAGATGGACAAGGTCCCAGTGTGAGAGAAATGTAGAATTTTTGGGGCAGTGTTGAGTGGCTTCTAACTTGGAATGTACTTTACAAACAGGAAAACCCATGGCCATGAAGAAGTTTAAACATAAGGATAATTACTTTAATCTTGAAAAATTTTAATTTGTGGTCCATTGTAGGTCAGCAAGGACAACTGTAACGCATATAAGTAGGACTTATTGCAGAAGAGAATAGGCCTACAAAGATTTTGGTCAGCTGCAGTTAAGGGACAATGGAAATCCACCAGAGAGCATTTGAATAGTTGAATTTGGAAATTTGTCAGTATGCCTCCCATTATTTTTCACTTATTACTTTGTCCCCTTTTCTTGGCACAAAAGCATCGTGTACAAGAATCATACATTAATTTGTCATTGGTCAAATACCATGCCACTGTGTCACATATTTCACTCATGCTTTCAATGTGTATGTTGGCTGGCCAACAAACAATAATGTTATGTTTCTTTCTTCACTGGCATTATTCCATAGCCCTGCAATTTTTAGTATCAGTATCAACATCCGTTCATTTTCATTTTTCCTTTATTAGTAAAATAAATAATTAAATGATCAATCACAATCAATGAGGCCACAATTTTAGCTGATATGGGAAGTGATCAGAATGCTTATCTTTGGCTGGAGTTAGAACATGTTGGGCTAAAAGCTCCCAGGATTGTAATGTCCTGTAACATTGGAAGATTTCCTCTGCTCTCTATTTTTAGGACCCAGAATTATCATTGTAACAATGAGGGAAATTAGAAGACATTCTTTCACAGAGTTTTCTCAGAACATAAAGTGCTTAGCCACAAGTAGCTACGAAACAGAGAAAACTTAATTTAAAAGGAAATTGGATTAGTATTTGAAAAATAATTAAAGGATATGGAGAAGGAATGGAGCAATGGGATGGAATGCAACAGATTCAGCTGAAGAGTTAACATGGGTATAGCCACAGTCTGCTGCATGGCTCTGTTCTGTTCTATGATTCCATAAAAGCTGTTCTATGATTCCATAAAAGTTATAAAAGACATTTTTAAGATTTCACAGTGCTGAACAGAGGAAATATTCACAAATGCATAGTGAACAGAGGAATTATCATTCCCTTTCGCACTGGACTTAAAGGCCTACCTAATCTAGAATCATGTGAGCAAATGTGTGCGCCAAAGGTTCCCACCTGATTGTTGTCTATTCTTCAGATGAGAGATGGACAACCAAGTTCAAAACCTCTCCCACCAGCTCCCCCATCCCCCAAAACCCCTGAATATTTCTTAACATCATTATCTTCCCAGAATAATGCTGTGAAAAGTAAATCATCCCAAATTCTCAAAGGTTGATTGGATACATCCTTTGAGCCTTCAATCCCAGCTGGCAGACAAATTGCATGTATTTTGCACAATTTTCATGAAGTGCATGCCATGATCAAAATGGATAATGATTGAGGTCTCCTCAATGAGTGAGTAAATTTTACAGAACAGGAAGGGCTCCAGCTTTGATCCCAGGTGCATTCTGAATTAAATACCCTCACTATGTAGTGAGCAGGAAATTGGGCAGAGTTCCAGCTTCTAATTACTAACTCAAAAGCCCCCATTAGGAGTTGCACAAGTGGGAACACTGGATAATGGTGATTTAGGTAAGTTACGGGGGCAGCTAACACTCAGAGCCAGAACAGAACAAAGATGCATGACTTTTAGAAAAAACAGGACAGCAGAAAATTTATAAGAGAAATAAGAGAACAGTGTATGTCATTTAAAAAATAACAGAAGTTAGTATGTGTCTTAATAAAACATTTGGGTGCATATTATTGCATAGGGATTATGGAGAAACAATGGAGTGCTGTGTCTTGCTTTAATCTTCGCCTGCAACAGTATCATGATGCCTTAGAAATAGCTGAATAAAAAAAGTTTATTAGAAATGAAGTTGAGAGAAATGTAGGGAAACTCTTGATCTGATAATAATTAAACGGATAATCAAAACTCATTACAAACGTTTACAGGAACTGAAGGAAACAAAGACATGGACACCCAATGACCTCTTTGTTTACTTCAACAACTTCAGCTGCCTATTTTGTTCAGATTTTTTGGTTCCATTTTAAACTCCACTTCCTTAAGCAGGAAGTGATTATAATGATTCTGCTATTGAATGAAACATCCAAGAGGATACACAATGAGTCATTGGTTACACATTAGAAATAGAATGTGGGAACATGGGGCAGGAATGAGCAATGAGCAAAGCCATTTCATTCATCAGGCTCACTGCAATCCTGCACCCACTTCACCCCTCACCCCTTTGGTTCCATATACTAGAATTACTCACCATTACAATCCTGCATCTACACAGGAATCTATCACTCTGTTTGGCAGTCTATTCTACTCACTTCAGTGCACATTATTTGTGTCACAGGACTTCACTCAATCTGAGTACATTCACTGCTGTAGTGGGAATCTATTCCTTCATCATTTTTGATGCCCATTTATTACATCTGAGTGTTCACTGTTGTTAGCATATTTTCACATCCAGACTGTTTTTTACACTTTGGGGAATAGTGGGAGAGGTGGTGGAAGAATTTCTGAACTGATTATCAACCCACTGAGCCATGCTGAATGTTCCTTCCATGGCCATCAAATCCTGGCGTTGGACTCAAACATGGAGTTTCTGATCCACTGGTGCGGTTTTTCGCTGTGGCGCTTTGGAACTGTCGATCTATGAGTCGAGCGCCATATCCTGTTCTTGGCGCTTGACTCATAGATCGACAGTTCCGATGCACCACAGCGAAAAACCGCACCGATCTCCTCAGAAGACAAACACGGGACACAGTGGACAGAGTACCCCTTGTCGTCCAGTACTTCCCCGGAGCGGAGAAGCTACGACATCTTCTCCGGAGTCTTCAACACATCATTGATGAAGACGAACATCTCGCCAGGGCCATCCCCACACCCCCACTTCTTGCCTTCAGACAACCACACAACCTCAAACAGACCATTGTTCGCAGCAAACTACCCAGTCTTCAGGAGAACAGTGACCACAACACCACACAACCTTGCCACAGCAACCTCTGCAAGACATGCCGGATCATCGACATGGATACCATCATCACACGTGAGAATACCATCCACCAGGTACACGGTAAATACTCTTGCAACTCGGCCAACGTTGTCTACCTGATACGTTGCAAGAAAGGATGTCCCGAAGCATGGTACATTGGGGAGACCATGCAGACGCTATGACAACGGATGAATGAACATCGCTCGACAATCACCAGGCAAGACTGTTCCCTTCCTGTTGGTGAACACTTCAGTGGTCATGGGCATTCAGCCTCTGACCTTCGGGTAAGCGTTCTCCAAGGCGGCCTTCACGACACACGACAGTGCAGAGTCGCTGAGCAGAGACTGATAGCCAAGTTCCACACACATGAGGACGGTCTCAACAGGGATCTTGGGTTCATGTCACACTATCTGCAACCCCCGTGACTTGCCTGGGTTTGCAAAACCTCACTCACTGTGCTGTCTGGAGACAATACACATCTCTTTAACCTGTGATCAGTGCTCCTTCCACACACATTGTCGGCCACTTTAGGACTTGAACAGCAGGTTAGGTGTAAAGATTCGCATTCTAATCAGTAATCTCTAAACTGTCTGTGCTTTATATGCTCTGTCCGAGGCCAGAACTCTCCATTCACCTGACGAAGAGGCAGTCCCCTCGAAAGCTTGTGAGTTTACTGTCAAATAAATCGGTTGGACTAAAACCTGGTGTTGTCAGACTTTTTACTGTGTTCACAAGATCTTCTCATATGTTCCCTTCAACAGGTATACATATGGTGGCGGGGTGGGGGGGTGGGGGTGCAATTCTCCCAAAAGTGCTGAATTGGTAGGAAACTGGTCCAGATCATGACTGTTTTTTCAGTGCAAGTTCAGATCCGAATCTCCCCACTCTGCAATGCAGAGGTCGCAATCATGAATATCATTAAAACATTCAGGGGGCAGGGCCTATTCATGCCAAAGAGCCTGAAATCGGTAGGGTGAGCGGGAACCCGCGCAAGCGCACATCTCTGTGAGATCGCTGAAAAGACCTCCCATCATCCAGATCACTGCCATCCAACCCCCACAGCATCACTGGCCTCATTGTTGGCACCCACAACCCAACCCCACAGACATCGCTCCCCCACCCCCGGCGTCACTGGTTTCCCTCCTCCAAGTGGTCATTGCTGGCCCTCCCTCCCATACAGACGTTGCTGGCCCCCCTCCCCCATATAGACATTGCTGGCCTCATTACTGGCACACCCCAATCCCCCCCCCGACAGACACTGCTGGCCCCTACAACCCACCCCCCCCCCAAAAAACATCGCTGGCCCCCTCCCCCATATAGACATTATTGACCCCCCCTCCCCTATACAGACATCGCTGGCCTCATTGCTGGCACCCACAATGCCCCCCCCCCCCAACCAAAGAAATCACTGATCCCCCTCCCCCATACAGACTTCACTGTCCCCCACCCCCTTCCCCCTGTTGCCCCCCCACACACAGACATGGCTGCCCACTCACCCCATGCCCCCATCGATCTGGATAATGCAGGTACCCAATCTTCCATTCTTTGAACATACTGTCCTCACTGCTGCCCTGCAGCGAACTTGCATTGTGCTGACATGCACAACCCAGCTTGCGATAAATGCCTGACTTGAATGGGAGCCTTGAGTATTGCAACCCCCCTTGGACACAGCAGCCTATTGAATGGTAGCCAATCAGCACTCCAAGACACTCAATTGAAAGCAGCCTTCAAAATTTCTCACAAGTATTTGTTGCCAACTGGCCCTTGACTGGCCACACTCGCTGCACTGTAATAACAGTAGGAAGTCTCACAACACCAGGTTAAAGTCCAACAGATTTATTTGATAGTAAAAGCCACAAGCTTTCGGAAATGCTGTTTCTTCATCAGGTGAGTGGCCGCTCACCTGTTCCTTCGTCAGGTGAATGGCCACTCATCTGACGAAAGAACAGCATTTTGAAAACTTGTGGTGTTTACTATCAAATAAATCTGTTGGACTTTATCCTGGTGTTGTGAGACTTCTTACTATGTTTACCCCAGTCCAACACTGGCATCTCCACATCATGACTCCTGTAATAAGCCAGAGCTGAATATAAGCTGCAAGAATGGACACACAGCCAATCACGCCACAAAGTTGTCTGCGCGCAAACTGCATCCAGATTTACAGAGGCCAACTGGGAGCACCTGCTAGATGCCATGGAGGAGAGCGCGAGTGGATCTTCCCCAGCCAGGGCCCCCACCCAAGGAGTGCATCCACCACGGCATTCTGGGAGGAGGTGGCAGAAACGGTGAATGCCAGGAACATGACACCGCACTCTGGCCAGCAGTCAGACCTTCTTCGAGCAACAAGGGTGAGTGAGCATCCCATTTGGAATCCCGTACATGCTTGGCACAGATCTCAAGCCCTGCTTAAACACCTGGAGGGCATGCAACAAGTTACCCTTACTCTAGGAACAGAATCTAACCACTTCCTCTCACCCCTCAACGGTGGTGATCACTTTTCCTGAAAATGCCGGCACAACACCTGAAACACAGGCACATATTGTGCACAATACATTACAATTTATTAAAGCTTGCTATCCATCTTATGTTCCCATAGGAAAAGAACATTCACAATGTACGTGAGATGACTGGTTGTGTATGCCTGACCTGAGGCAGCTGACCAGCATCGAAGAGCATGCCATGGAGCTGGCAGGGGATGATGGGCTACCCTGAATGGTCACCAATAGCCAGATCAGCGTCCAGCATGCAAGTGAGCAGAAGCATACCTCAACCTAGGTCCTCCTCGAAGTAAGTGCAATGGTGCGGAATGTTCTGCCTCCCTTCCCCTAATGTGTGTTCTTTATCACAGCTCTAGACTCAGGGGAATCCAGCCCTTCGGGGTGTTGCCACTGCTGCTGTTGCTCTGGAGCAAACTGCCCACTACCCGCTGGATGACGTCTCGGAGGGAGGCACTGAGGAATTCTCCAAGCACCACTGAAGCAGCATCAGTATGTATCACACAACCCACCAACACAGAGACTATCGCCACGGTGGGTACCTTTAGTGTTGAGGCTTCTAGGTCACAAACTGGTGGGCACATCGCAGACACTGATGCACATCGGGTGGAGGCTTGGGCATACGGAGGCCTGCCGGAGGCTAAGATTCAACTGTCCCCAAGCCAGCTGCTGGACCTCTGGATGTGTTCCTCCTAAGGCGGAGATGCATCAGCAAACCTAAGGAGTTTAGGAAGGACTGTCAGCAACCATGCTGCGACTGCAACGCTGCTTAGGTGAGTCAAATAGAGTGCTGTTGCAGGAGGTGGTACCAACACAGCATGCAAACCAGGCCAACACTGTAAGGGTAGTGACCGCAGTGGAAAATCTGGCTCAGGGTCTGTCCTCATGGGTGACAGGGTCTAGATGATCCTGGAGACACAATGGGCCACGCGCAAGTGTGTTTCCAGCATCCAGGAGGCACAGCATTCAATGGCCATGGGTGTCGAGGGCGTGTGGGAGACACTGCTGGCCATGGCTGGGACTTTCACTGGCACTCTGGAGACACAGCAGGCTGTGGCTATGAACTCGACAACTTAGCCCAAGCTCGGAGAACTACTGTTGAGGGGCTCCAGAGTCTGGTTCGCACACAGAATGCTGTAGTGGAGGGAATCCAGAGTTTGGCCCAGTCTCAGAGACCCAGGGCCGAGGGATCAAGATCATGGGGCAGACACATCTCTCCAGGACTGGCAAAGCCAGGTGACACCAGAGCTTCTGGAACTCAGTCCAGCTACCCTGGCATCCCATGGAGTGTCCTGGGGCCTCTGGGCACCCTAAGGGAGGAGGAAGGGCTTGAGCCTATGCCAGGCTTTCCGCTCAGGAGATCCCTGATGTCCCGAGACCTTTCAATTCTCCAGTTTCTCACACCGGGATATCTCAGGGCCAGTGAGATGATTAGGGAGGCACCGAGACAATGCCATCCGGCCACCCAGGGGACATCCACCAAGGGCATCATAGGCAATGAGGCGTGCATCACAGTTGGATACTTCCACCTCCAATATGCATCCTGGGGTAGCACCTAGAAGAAAGAGAATACTGCACAAAGTAAGAAAGTTGTAGTTCACGAAGAGGGCATGGGTGAAGGTCACCAGAAATCTGGGTTTATTAATCAGTAATGTTAATAACACAATAAACTGTTAATTGCACCTCACAGCTGTGACTAATGTGTCTCTGATTTCACCCCCCCTCCCCCACCACCCCACCCCCAACACACACAGGGCTAAGTGGTCCCGATTCGCAACATAGAGGTACAGTCTATTGAGCCTTGGAGACTCAACCACACGTTACAGAGTGCCTGCCCTACTTTCCCCAACATATACCAGACCTTTGGATGACATCTCTGAGAGGGCCTGGAATGAATTGTGGGGCCTGTACCTCCTTGGCCTCGGCACCCTCCCTTTCAGTGCATCCTCTCGGGACCCTTCTCATCCACCTTCTGGCCCTCAGCAGCAACTCCCTGCCCTCCTTCCTGAGGGACTGGTAGTGGCTGCTCCTGCAATGGTCTCTCCATACCCACCATATCCTGAGCCGTCTCCTCTTCCTCCTCCTCCACCCCTGCTGCCACCATAATGGCCAGCTCCAAATTGAGTAGACTGAGGTCCATCTGCACAGTGGGGTTTGGAAAAAGCATAGAATGATGGATTATTATCATTAGCTGCATAGACCCAGCACCATCTGAATCTCTCACTTGGGCCAGTACCCCCACTTGTAGGTGCTGGCAACACAATACAATCCATGGTGCCACGCGTGACCTGATTAGGGTTGTGTGAGATTCCCATCATGACAAACGCTGACGCAGATTATGGAGGTTGGTGTGCAGCCATGGCCAATGCGCATTTGTGAGCCATTGTTATGTGTGTAACTGTGGCATGTGTTGCTGGTCTGTGTCCCAGGACAGGGCCAGGCTGCAAATCAGTACCAGATGTGTGCCCAGTGACAGCAGATTCCATGCAGCCCATGTCTGAACCTCTGCACCCTGGTCTGGAGCAGCAGATCCTTCATCTGGTTAGGCCTCAGTCACCACATGGTGCACTCTTCCCCCATCCTGGAACACCGGCACTCAGTCGAGTCTCTGACCACACTCCACGGCAAGACATTGCCACTGCAAAGTGCCCTGGAGAGAAAGGCTGAGCAGGACTCCTTGAGGGTCCCTCCCACACTGAGCTACAGTGCTGCCCTGGAGGGAGGGCTGAACTGGACTCTTTCACAGAACCTTACCCAGTAAGCTCTGAGAAAATAGAAGGCCCTCACTCACACACACCCCCCCCCACCCCCGCCCCGGATATCACTGGTCCATGGGCCAACACCTGAAAACAGCAGGAAGAAGCCCACCAGATATCTCCAGGGCCTGCTTGAAACATCCCATCATTTACCTCCTTACGCTAGTTCAAGGCTGCCACACCAGATTGAATTTTTTATCTACCTACTCTGATTCACCAAAGTGACATCACGCCAAAGATGCGGGAGACGCAAACATGGGCGGAGATTGCCATGTCAATCGTGATAAAAGCATGCTAAAGTATGGAAAGTAATGCAAATCAGCGGCACACCAGTTTTCTGCACGGTCCCAGTGATGCCATTTTCTTCCGGTTAGGGAACCTGCAAAACGGCCAAAACGCGCATTTCCCTGCCCGACCCACCAGAAACTTTGCAGGTCGCAATGGGAGAATCGCCCCCATTCGTTCACTATGTATGCACACATTCACTGTGCTAGGACATAGTGTACCCTGGATGCTAATTGCATTCACACTCACTCTAATGCAAGTCCAATCACAATTTCAAAAAACTGTGTTTCAACAGGGTAATGAATTTCTGGGTTTTCATCAAAGCCTTAGCTGGCTGAGAGCCCATAAATTCAGTGGAGTACTCAAATACCTGAACCTCAGGGAAAACATTGCTGGATTGACAGCTCTGGCTTTCTGGCATGGGGGCATGAGAGACCATAGAGGTTGACTGGGGGAAATAACTTGGCATTGGGGCATGATGGGCCATGGGTATTGTTTGGGGGGATATCTTTGCATGGGGGCAAGAGAGGCTGTAGGGTATAATTGGGGATCTTGAGGTGGCATACATGGGTCATGGGGAGTGTGCGTGTATGAGGGATGAAGGCTGAAGTCTATTATTGTTTTTACTATAACTAGGTTAAAGCCTCACAGTACCAAGAGGGACCTGGCAGCTCCTGTACCTGCCTCTGCACTTTTCCCCAGGTCAACTGTTCTGAAGTTATCAGTTTTCTTGTGATTGGCAATTTCAAAATTTGAATGAGAGTAAAGGAACCTTGTGGACCTTCAAATTGGTTGGCTGATGAGAATTGTAGCTTTCACTGAAATTTTCAGTTTGCCCACTTTCACAATAATGGCACGAAAAAACATAATCAATTATGCTCCAAATTATAATAAGAGGTGTCAAGATGAAATTTTTTCTTTGCATTTTGGCCATTAGACCTGTCCTGTTAGGGGGGTTAGTACAAACTGTTTTGGCCATGAATTAATTTTGTGTGGTTAACTGCGCATGATTACTGCTTTTGCTTGAATGGATTTGTCTTTGTTTTGTTTTAAATAAGTTAATGTTTCAGTTAAACCTAGGGACAAAGGCATTTCACATGCATGCTTTGAACGTTCATATACTAACATTCACACATTATAATTTCAAGGCCGTTGTTTTTGGCAAACACAGCTGCGTTATTGCAAAGAGGACTTTTGTTTTTTTAGAAGTGGGATTGTGGTTTGTGTTCAGTCATTTTGAGGAACAGAAAAATCCCAGAAGGGCCAGACATTATTTTTGCTGTGGTGTAAAGGAAAACTGTGAATACTGGAAATTTGAAAAGGAGACGGGTACAGAGAAATTTCTAAAGAGAAAAGAAACCAAAATCCCTCACATTCACCTTTTACAACCTGAAAGCAACAGGGTACAAAGAGAATGGAGTTCTGGACTAATTGTAGCAATCAATCTCTTGTTAATTAATCTAGAGATCCAGAAATTAGGCATTTAAATCCTCAGTGATGGAAAGCTTGTCACCTATTCATCCCAAGCACACAACACTGACCATATTCCCACAGACTCAAGTCGCACTGGCATAGGAAAAGGACATCCACCTACTAATGAGGATTATCAGGGAAGGCCAGGGACATGGTAAATAAGTAAACTATTTTTTAACCACACTTGCCAATTTGATAAATTCTGTGGTACACTTTACAAGGACATAAAGGGCTGAATCTTCTAGGAGTGGCAATTACTGTTCTGATTGCCACTCTACTTCTAATTTCTTACCTTGCACCAGAGCTCCACATTTCTCACCCATACCTCCAAATCAGCTCTTCACATATGCAGAGCATTCTTGTTCTAGTAGTCCTTCTTCTTGCAGCACTATTGCTCGGAGAATTAAAGTCATGGTCCTTTTTCACAACTCTAGCTGCCATGTTCCAGTAGGTTTGGAGGTCTCAAAAGCACTTTGAGAAGGTACAAAGAGAAGTTAAGTGTGTAAGTTAAGAGTGAAAGGATAGGGTGGCAAATGAGTGAGTGCAGAGGTAGCATTGTATGTGGGTGGGTGAGGAGATAGCGTGGTTGGTGGGTGGGTGGGTGAGGGAGTAGGGTGGCAAGGGGTTAGGGAGGAGGATGGCTGGGAAGTGGTTGAGTGTGGCAGGAAGTAGTTCAGGGGGTCTGGTGGGTCTGGGCAATTCCTGCATAGTCAGTGTTTCATGACTTCTAAGCGGCACCCCAATGTCTCTTAGGAGCTGGGGATGGGAGGTATTATCTCAGGGTGCAACCATACTATAATAAGGCCTGGGAAAATTTCATTCTGTAATTCAGTTGAAGAAAATTTTGAAGGCCAAAGAAATACTTCATTCTGTAGGTTGCATGTGTAAAATATTCTAGGCTGCACAAATTTCTGAAGGAAATGCTCTCAAGAAATCTTAAGTAATAAATAAAAAGCTTAAATTTCAGTCTAGTAGTATATTTAGGTTTGGATTTCACTAATTAGTGCTACCGTCCCTGCAATTGACGCAAATAGACCATAAATTTACCCAGAGACCAAAACCCATCTTCTCTCTCAGAGGGATGTAAGAGATGCCACAGGATGTTTTGAAGAAAAGCAGGCAAATTCTTTTTGTTTATTGTCCAATATTTGTCCCCCAACCATCACCAAAGGCAGATTATATAAAGGAAATATGATAGCCAATTTACACATAGCAACATATCATATTTATGTTTGTGATATGTTGCTAGGTGTGAATTGGCTATTACACTTCCTTCATTTATAATATTAACTACATTTCAGAAGTACTTTATTGGCTATAAAGTACTTTGAAGTGTCCTGAATTTTATAAGTAAAAATGTTTCCCTCTCTTTCTTCAGAATCAATCTATCATTAATATCTGACTGCAAACTTCCATTTAGAGAAGACTTTAAATTTTTTTTAGAGTCATAGAGCAATGATGCAGGCTTCAGGCAACTTTGCCTTGATAATGGCTTCCATCTAGATGAAGAGAAGTAGGGCCCATCACCATTTAACACTGAACCTAGAGGAGCATCTTTTGTATGAGAAATTAAACTGAGGTACTCTCCGCTTTCTGGAGCAAATATAAAGATCCCATGCACCATTTTGAAGAGCTATCTGTTGGTCTGACCAATATTTATCCCTCAATCAACATCTGGATCATTATCACATTGCTGATTAGGGAGTCTACTGTGCACAAATTAGCTGCTGTGTATCTGACATTGCAATTACACTTTTTCAGAAAGTACTTAATTGCCTATCAAGCACTTTGAGACATCTGGCAGTCATGAAAAGTGAACATAAATGCAAGTCTTTCTTAATATAGTCTCCTATCAAACAGATAGTTAGTCTATTGTGCCATAGGAGTCAGTCTACCTCAACTCCAAGCATCTGGGTTATACTCCATGCCTGGACAAGAGAGCTATTCTTTGAGGCTCAGTCTGATCCAGTCTCCTCCAAATAAAGAGCAACATGGCTCATTTGAGTCATAATGCCACTGCCCGCCATCATTTAAGATCCTTTCCCCTCAGAGTCTAATATAAAGTGATAGATTTGCTATCCATCTCTGGAGGATATTAAAGATATTTAGATGTAGGGAGATTTCTTCCATTCCCCATCAGTTTGCCAGTTCACTGGGCCTTTGTAGAGGTGCCAACAGAACCTCCATGGTCTGGTAAAGAACATCTGGGTGGCCCATAATATTTAACACCTGCCAAATGAAAGATTCCCAGGACATCAAAAATGTTTTAAAATCTTACACTCCTCATTAAAGTTGTTTACTTTCTTCATATCTTTTCCTGCCATTCTCTTCACAGGAGTATACTACAGAAATTCACCTAGTCTGGAACAGCAAAATAAGGATACAAGTTCACGACTGAGGGGAGACAGGAAAAGAAAGCCTTGCTGTGAAACATCTGCAGTTAAAAATAACATTAAGAAAAATTGGCATTGCGATATTAATTGCAAAACCTAACTTTTTAAAGCTTGTGACCACTGACACATCCATTGCAGAAAATGCTTCTGGACCAAATTGGGGTCCTCCCCCAAATACCACCCCCCCCCACCCCCGTACACACACGCCACCTCATCCCACCCCCCAGCAATTTCAATTTTATTTAGAAATTCAGCAATGGTTATAAAGAAATTTATAGGGAGTTTAGTTTTGTATTAAACTTCTAATAGTACGATGTTCCTCACCATACTTCTTTCCTTCTGAATTTAAAATAATATTCTCTGACAGTTTTTGAAGGCATAATAATCATTTCTTGGTAGTGAACTGATATGTGGATTTCCACATGGTGAACAGGAGCAGATGGTGACAGGAATCATAAATAATCAGCAATGCATTGAAAAGAACACTTCTGACTTCCGCGTTATTGTAGAATGTTTCTGCTCAAGGAAAGTGACTAAACTCCCTGAAAGCCAATGTTCCATATATGTTCACTCAACTGCAAATTTTTATTTTATTATATGACATGTCCGACGCTGCCGTGAATGCTATATTCCTGAAAACTAATTGGTGAAGGATGATACTGAAGCTATACTTCATTCAGTCTTGCATTTGTTAACAAAGTGAAGCATTACAAGCACGCACCTCCTAATTCCATCACACCACAGTTCCAGTAATTATTTGGAAATGCAATTAATGCCCTTCACCTGTATACAATTAAACACAATTGCTATACAATTAACAGTGAAGTCAATGGAGAAGACTTTTTTCCCTTCAATTCTGATGAAAGGTCATTGATCTGAAACGTTGGGCAGATTCTTCCCAAAAATGAGTAGAATGTTAGCTTAGGTGAGAAAACTGAAGTGAAGCTCATAGGCTTCACAGCTGGTTTTTCTCACTGTACTGAACAACACTCTGCATTTTAAATAGGGAAGAGAGATTCACACTACCAGCAGGAGGGCAGAGCCTAAAAATGCCTTCAATGCCAGGAATCCCGAGATCCAATTTAACTAAAAGGCTCCCTTTCCTCTACAAGAAATTGCCACCCTCTCTCCCACCACCAACATTGGGGCAACCAGCCACTCAATATTGTGTCAGCCCAGACTAGGGTGCTCATTTGGGGTCCGCAGACCACCAAAGTGACATGACGATGCCATGTAACCTCCTGCCGGACACTATTGACCAGTTGGTCATGCCCTCCATCAGCCAACTACCAACTGGCTAAAATTTACTCTGGTGTAAAACTAGTCCTAATAAGTAATGTTTTAACCACTGGTTCGGTAGATCAATTCAGTGGTAAATTGGTTGATGTCCCAGGGTTTAAAAGTAGCCTATGGGAAAGAAGCTCATGAGAGCTGTCAGTTTCACTGCTATAGGCACTGATAAGCTGATGTCTTTAACTGGGGCTTAATGCTCCTTCCACTCACATTGTTGGCCACTTTAAGACTTGAACAGCAGGTCAGGTGTAAAGACTCGCATTCTAATCAGTAATCTGTAAATTGCCTGTGCTGTTATATGCTCTGTCTGAGGCCAGAATTCTCCATTCGCCTGACGAAGGGGCAAAGCCTGAAAGCTTGTGAGTTTACTATCAAATAAATAGGTTGGACTTAAACCTGGTGTTGTCAGACTTCTTACTGTGTTTATCACAGTCCAACGCCGGCATCTCCACATCAAGCTGATGTAAGGACAGGAATAGATTATTCAGTTCCTTGAACTTGTCCCCCTTATCAATTAGAATATGACTGTAACTTAATTCCATTTATCCATTTTGGTATTGGAATTCTTAGTATCCTCATCTAACAAAAATCTTCAGCGGAGTCACACAGGCTCAAAATGTTGAGCCTGATCTTATGGCCTCACTCGACTCAAGACCAGAAAATCCCACCCACAGTCAATGAACCTTCCCATTGCCCGCTCCTTGTCTGTTCCGATTCCCATGGCAGTCAGGGCAGTAGAATTCCGGCAGTTAACTCTGTTTCTCTCCCCTCAGATGCTGTCAGACTTGTTGAGTTTTTCCAGTATTTTCTGCTCTTATTTCAGATTTCCAGCATCTATGGTATTTTGCTTTCATTTTACTATTTAATTCATTACCATTTATTTCCATTTGTCTCTTTTTACCGTGTTCACCTTCATTACTTTCCATTTCCCTCCTGGTGTTTAATAGGATGTTTATTGAAACTCGCTTTCACATCCATATTTCCTTTCTCAGCGACTGCTTCTGTCCATGACTCACCCCCACGTGGATTCCAATTGAAGTTCTGTCCCTCATGTTTTGAGTTCACTCAGGATCACAGGTATCTCTGCGACATATGACGCTCCCATGGGATGCTGTTCTTACCTCATTCTGAGATCCACACTCAGTGCCTTGTGTCACCATATGTAAACACTAAACCTCTCTCTCCAGCAGCAATGGTTCACCCTCTCTTAAAACTGTACTGGTCTCAAGTTCCAATTTATTCTTTGTCTGATCTTATGCTATAACAAGAAGCATTTTATCTTTCTTTCAGGTGTTAAAGACCAGATGTTCCAACTGGAGGGAGTGCAGAGGAGGTTTACTAGGCTGATACCGGAGTTGAGGGGATTGAGCTATGAGGAGAGGCTGAATAAACTAGGCTTGTACTCGTTAGAGTTTAGAAGAATGAGGGGAGATCTCATTGAGACGTATAAGATGATGAATGGGATGGATAGGATAGAGGTGGAGAAACTCTTCCCGCTCAAAAAAGACAGTAGGACTAGGGGGCACAGCCTCAAGATAAAGGGGAGGCAGTTTAGAACGGAGTTGAGGAGGAACTTCTTCACTCAAAGGGTGGTGAATCTCTGGAATTCTCTGCCCGTTGAAGTGGTGGAGGCTGCCTCGCTAAATATTTTTAAGAAGCGGGTTGATGGGTTCTTGATAAGAGAGGGGATTAAGGGTTATGGGGAGAGGGCGGGAAAGTGGAACTGAGCCACAACAGATCAGCCATGATCTTATTGAATGGCGGGGCAGGCTCGAGGGGCTAGATGGCCTACTCCTGCTCCTATTTCTTATGTTCTTATGTTCTTATGTTCTAATGCCCAGCTGGGAACTCCACAACTTCCCATCCCTCTGACCCCAATCTTTATTCTAATCCTAGAGCTTGCCATGTCTTTGTTATACCTTCTGACCTTCCCCTTTCTGGTACTAACATAGGACTCAATTTCATGCCTTACATCCTCACCTCAATGATAAAGACCTTTGAAGACTGGTAGGGTCTCAAATTGTTAACTCTTTCTTTCTCCACAGATGCTGCCAGACCTGCTCAGTCCTTCCAGCATTTTCTGTTTTCAATACCTCTCTATGGCCTGGCTCTAATTTTATAATTATGACCCCTTTTCTGGACTCCTGTACCAAAGGAAATATTTTCTTTCAATCTGCAGTATTGAATCCTTTAACCGTTTTAAGCGCCCTTAAGTCTGCAGTCAAAGGAAAACAAGTTTAACTGTTGTACTAAATCCACCTGCGAGTAAAATAAAAGTTTATTTATTAGTCACAAGTAAGGCTTACATTAACACTGCAATGAAATTACTGTGAAATTCCCCTAGTCGTCACAGTCCGACGCCTGTTCGGGTCAATGCAACTAACCAGCATGTCTTTCAGAATGTGGGAGGAAACCGGAGCACCTGGAAGAAACCCATGCAGACACGGGGAGAACGTGCAAATTCCACACAGACAGTGACCCAAGCTGGGAATCGAACCCAGGTCCCTGGCACCGTGAAACAGCAGTGCCGACCACTGTGCTACTGTGCTGACCAGTAATCAGAAAATCAACTCTCAGTCATTTGTTATGTCAAAATTTGCATCTTTTCTTAGATCCAATGGTTTGCAAAGTCCCCCATTCTTTATGTCACCACAGAATGTATATCCCTCCATCGTCCAGATATGGCTGCTTGCTGAGGTTTGTTTTTGCTCTTTTACATGGCTTTTGACATTATTAAGATCAGATGCGCGTTGTTTTAATTAGTGCCAGAACTGAATAGTTTGTCTCATGCCGAGCTATAAAACCAAATCTGTAGATGCTGTATTCATTGGCATTAATAATTGCAGGTGGTACAGGTTTGTGTTGACGAAAATCAAACACAGAACTGCCCCAATATATACCACAAACAGAAAAATCCTGTTATTCAGTTATGCACATCTGAAACAATGCCAAAAAATTGAGCTGAACATATAGAAATGACTTTAAAAGCGGGATCTTTAGAAAAATTGGAGGATGGTTCCGAAGTGACTTTTTTTTGTGTATCTTAGACATGTTTAATCTGATTGTACAGATCTCATTGTATAGATTCTTGCAGAATTAGTAGGGAGAGTGAGGTGGTGGGCAGTTTGAATTTGGTAAGGTTGGACCCAGCTGCCCAGTAGCTTCAATGGATAGCCTGGACCATCTTGGAATATATTCCAATTTTATCTTTCAGAGTGCCTTCAACTACACAAATAGTAAAACCAAATCGAGATTGCGGCGCATAGTTTCCAATTGAATCCAGTGTAACCCATAATTTTCCATATAACACAGATTAATTGTGGATGATCTCGCAGGTCTAGGTTAGCCCTGTAATTTTTGTGGTTCTTCATACCAGATCAGGCCTCTGTTCTTGTGCACACTGTTGTGCCTGGGTACTAATGAGTTCCAAAGTGGCACTGGACTTGCTATTGGTTGCTTTCCTGCAGCCAAACCACATGTGCATCTGCTACATACTGTACATAAGACTGTGCACTGAAGCTGGAGCCTGGTGCATTTTGCCTCAGTTGTGTTCCTGAACATGGCACAGTGATTAGCACTGTTGCCTTACAATGCCAGTGCCCTGGGTTCAATTCCTGGCTTGGATCACTGTCTATGCGGAAACTGCATGTTCTCCCTGTGTCTGCGTGGACTTTCTCTGGGTGCTCCAGTTTCCTCTCACAGTCAAAAGGTTTGCACACGGGTGCCAAAGTGTGGTGACTTGGGGATTTTCACAGTAACTTCATTGCAGTGTATAATATAAGCCTACTTGTGATACTAGAACCATAGAACATTACAGTACAGAACAGGCCTTTGAGCCCTTCTTGGCTGTGCCGAACCATTTTTCTGCCTAGCCCCACTGACCTGTAGCTGGACCATATCCCTCCACACCCCTCTCATCCATGTACCTGTCCAAGTTTTTCTTAAATGTTAAAAGTGAGTCTGCTTTCACCACTTCATCTGGCAGCTCATTCCACACTCCCACCATTCTCTGTGTGAAGAGCCCTCCCTTAATATTCCCTTTAAATTTTTCCCCATTCACCCTTAACCTATGTCCTCTAGTTTGTTTCTTCCCTAGTCTGGTGGAAAAAGCCTGTTTGCATTCACTCTATCTATACCCATCATAATTTTTTACATCTCTATCAAATCTCCCCTCATTCTTTTATGCTCCAGGGAATAAAGTCCTAACTTATTCAACCTTTCTCTGTAACTCAGTTTCTCAAGTCCCGGCAACATCCTTGTAAACCTTCTCTGCACTCTTTCAACCTTATTAATATCTTTCCTGTAATTACGTGACCAAAATTGCACACAATAATCTAAATTTGGTCTCACCACTGTCTTACATAACCTCACCATAACATTCCAACTCTTCTACTCAATACTTTGATTTATAAAGGCCAATGTTCCAAAAGCAGTCTTTATGACCCTATCTACCTGTGACGCCACTTTTAGGGAATTATGTATCTGTATTCCTAGATCCCTCTGTTCTATTGCCCTCTTCAGTATCCTACCATTTACCTTGTATGTTCTACCTTGGTTTGGCCAATAGTGCAATACCTCACACTTATCTGCATTAAACTCCATCTGCCATTTTTAGGCCCATTTTTCTAGCTGGTCCAAATCCCTCTGCAAGCTTTGAAAACCTTCCGCACTGTCCACTACACCTCTAATCTTTGTATCATCAGCAAATTTGCTGATCTAATTTACCATATTATCATCCAGATTATTGCTATAGATGACAAACAACAATGGACCCAGCACTGATCCCTGTGGCACACCACCAGTCACAAGCCTCCACTCAGAGAAGCAATCCTCCACTACCACTCTCTACCTTCTTCCATTGAGCCAATGTCTAATCCAATTTACTACCTCTCCATGTATACCTAGCAACTGAACCTTCTTTACTAACCTCCCATGCAGAGGTTATACTAATAAGTAAACTTTAAAACTTCAACTCCAGCCTTCATGTGGAGAATAAATATGTGCAGAAACTTTCACCTAGCACTCATTTGTTTACCTCTGTTATCCTTTCTGATAGGGGAGTTAACCATCTGCCCACATATCATACACATAAACACACAAAGTAAGTATCTGGTGTAAGAAGTTTGTTCTGGAGATGGTGAGGCAGAGCAGCAACTTGTGGTGCTGTGGAATTGTAGAATATGGGTGTTTTCCTCTATATGCTGAGATCCCAAGCTTCCACACAAGGATCAAGGGAGAAATATCTGTTGAGTTGTTTCAAAGCAATTATTCACTTAACTGGATAAGGTGTGTTTCACGTGGATACTTAAAAAGGAAAGATTTGTTTAAAAAAATTGTCTATCCTAATTTATTTAAGGATGTGACTAATATTCAGCATACCAAGAGTTTATGTGACCTGTAGGGAGGATATGTTCCACCCTGAGGCTGAAAATATTGCACATCACTGATGTAACTTGCAATCTCACATAAATACTGAAACCTGAGAACATAAGCCAGGGATTGCTTGATGGGTATATCTTTGTTTATAAATGGCCTGCTACTTAGCCTGCAGTGATGAGTATATTCATCAGATGGATAGCCTGCAGCCCTCAGCATAAATCCAACAGCACCAACCTTTCATCACTGAAGAGCTGATCCTCCACCGTATGTCGCTGCAGTGACCCTGCTAATTGCAATAAGCTGGCCCACATCCAGTCAGACTATATATAGGATGACAGAGCACAGACCTCTATTGCTCTTTCATGTCATTCTGCTAAGATAAAAAGGAGAACAAAGCTTTTGCAAATAATTAGAATTTGCTGTGCAAATATGTGTAGGTGTGTATAAGCAACATAGATAAGGAGAAACATGTACTGACTCTAAGGCAATGACATCCAGTTGTTATTGTGGATGCTGGAATCAGAAACAGAAAATACTGGAAAATCTCAACAGGTCTGACAGCATCTGTGGAGAAAGAATACGGCCACTGTTTCAAGTCTGAATGACCCTTCAGCAGAGGGTCTGCTACTCAGAAACACACCCTCAATGGATGTCTCTTCTCAATCCTTGTTCATCATTCTACACATTTTTCCTCCTATTGCTTGGCACCACCATATTACCTTTTAATTAATTCCCTTTGAAGCAGATGGTGGCAGCTCCTACTTTTGGTGCTGCAGCCATTGCTGGTTTGGCATAAGAAACATTACCTTTCAAACAAACTATCTTTCCAGATCTGTTTCCATTTCCAGGTCCTTGTTGTTACCATCAAGCTGCATGCTTATTTTTCTCAAAATTTCTTTGTTATGTGTCTTCAGGCTTCAATCTATCCTACCAACAGCAACAAAGCCATGCTCACCACAGTAATCAATGAGTAAACAAGACACATTGCCCCTCCTTGAGCAGAATTTGAAAAGCTTGTTGCATTGGGGGAGGGGGCTATAAAATGCAACAAGCCACTCAAAAGTCCATCAAATTCAATGGGACCAGAAAATTCTGCTGGTGGTAGAAGCCAGGAAGGACTTTTCTGCACAACCAGCAGTGTGTTTTGTGGTGGTAGTGGCAGCCTTTTGGTCCTGCCGTTGTCAACAGGGTTTCCTGGTGAATGTACCCCACACCACCGGCAAACCCACGGCGGGAGTACACTGTGGCTGGATTTTTTCAGCTGTTCATTTTCCTACATTTTGTTGTATTGCTCAACAAAGTTGGCAATTTCCTTCACTACCCCTTCTCAGTGGTCCACATCTTTTTATCATTTATACAGTGTCATTTGAAAGGTGTTTTATACAGGCAAGGAGGTCTGGCAAAGCTTACAATGAAATAGAAGAGAGATGAATGAAAGAACCAGCACTTGTTGGTCCTTTACCAACATAAAATATTGCAGGTTCTGATCATCTGAAATAAAAACAGAAGGTGCAGGAAATATTCTAGTAGGCCAGGCAACATCGCTGGGGAGAAAAAGGTTCATGTTTCAAGTCAATCGGCTTTTATCAAAACTGGTAAAAGTTGCAGATGAAGCAGGTTTTAAGCAAGTGTAGATGCAAAAAAAAAGGGGTAAGGAAGGTAAGAGCAACAGGAAAAGTCTATAATATGTGAAATGTAGGAGAGACAAATTGACAAAAAGGAGGATGGTGAAAGGAATAGTTTTAATCATAATAGTGATAAATTGCTAGTGCTAATGGGGAGGGTTTAAATTAAGGGACATGGGTCTGAAAACTGGGAGATAATAATAAAGAGGAAGACAAAGATGCACAAAGAATTTGGAGACAGATAGCACTAGACTAGGGAATATTAGATGGACACTCTAATAGGATGAAATGTTATAGGGACTAAATTAGGTTTACAGTGCAAGTATGTGCATGTCTGGAGTGTAGTGAATAAAGTTGGTAAGCAGCAGACACTGATAACCATGTGAGAATAGGATGTCATGGTGAAAATGGACATCTGGCTCAAAAAGTACCTGGTCTGGCTTACATGTGTTTCTGACCCAAAACAATATGGTTGAAGCTTAATTGCTCTCTGATATTGCCTTACAAGTCACTCAGCTCAAGATCAATCAGGGATAGGTAACAAATGATGGCCTTGCCAGCGACGTTTACATTATGTGAAAGAATCAAGTAACAAAAAGGCAGTTTCAGCATTGCAGGTGCTGTAACTTCATAGCCTATCTACAGCCCACCATGAGACAACTAGGTTACTACCTTAGGTTACAACTTATCTAATCACAGCATTATGTGAAAACCCTCCCTTGGTGACCATTTTGAACCTTTGGTTTTATTTGTTGTCCAGTGTTTAATTTGCAGGTGGAAGAATGAAGCTCCTCATCCTCAGTGGAAAATCCTATTTCAGCTTGAAGTACCAAAACAGTAGAACACATGAAAATTGGCCTGAATGCTAGTGTTGTTGGATAAATATAAAGCCTGGGAATTGAAGAGAAATGAATTTTGACAAAAAATGAAGTACCCTTTCAATCTAGATAAGGAACTAATCAGCAGACAACAGGAATTCCTGTATTCAGAACAAAATGCTTGCTGCTTATGATTCCCTCTGCACATGGACAGCTCATTCCTCCCTGGTCTCTCAGCAAACAAGAACACCGAAACTCAGTAGCACATGATCCAGGAAGGCATCTTATTCAGTACAACTAAACAGGCCATGAACAGACAAGTTTTATTTATCAATGCAAAAGGAAAGCAGCTGGAAATCTGACATAAAAAGAGAAAATAATACAAAGCAGGACTGTCAGCAACAAACCAAATAGAGAGCTATTAATAAATCCAAGAGGAAATTTGACAGAAACCACTTTTCTCAATAGTTAGAATGCCAAACTCAGAATGTAATGGTCTGCCACCAGTGAGTTTCCAGGAGGGGCCTGTAAAATTCCCCAGGTAGCCTTCTCACCACCTTCCAGCCCACCCATCCCTGACTTGTGTGCAATGTTATAGGGAGTAGAGAGGTTCAGTTATTATCCAAGTAAGGGCAGCTTCCTGCCTTAAAATTATCTGAGTGATGAGAGGAAATCAGGGTAGCAAGTGGTGCTCAGAAGATCATACTGCTCGAGCTTCAGGCAGAATGGGGGGAGGAGGCTGCCTCCATTATGGGTGCCCCTCCCCACCCCACCCCACCCCAAGGTCTGCACACCTTTCACCCTGTCCTGGGGTGCTCCTTCCCCACATGGCCTTGTCAGTATGGCCCCAAATCCTCATTTCCATCAACCCTCCTTCCCCAGGCATTCCCTTCCATCGCTGCTGTGAGACCCTGCATCAAACTTTTGCTGTATGTTCTGGCAAGTGGGTTTGCTGTCCTAACAGTGCTGAACACTCCTGGTAGTGCTGCCAGGACCATGGAGCTGTGCCAGCCAATAACATGGCTGGCAGCTGTCTGAGGTGGGAATTTCTATTGAATGAGGGTGGAAGTTCCGCCTCCCTCTAATTAACGCTTCTCGGAGCTTTAAATGGCTGTGGGGCCTCAGTCATTAGCAAGGAAGTATCGCCCACTGTCTTTGGATAGTTGGGTGGGAAACCCTACAATTCAAAAGTCCTGTCCTCTGTTTCACAGAGTCCCTACACTGCAGAAGGAGACCATTTGGCCCATCAAGTCTGCACCAACCACAATCCCACCGAGACCCTATTCCTGTAATCCCACATATTCACCCTGCTAACCCCCTGACACTAGAGTCCATTTACCATGGCCCTAACCTGCACATCTTTGGGAGGAAACTGGAGCACCCAGAGGAAACCCACACAGACACGGGGAGAACGTGCAAACTCCATGCAGACAGTGGCCCAAGCTGGGAATCGAACCCAGGTCGCTGGTGCTGTGAGGCAGCAGTGCTAATCATTGTGCCACCATGCCGATCAATAAAATAGAGGAGCATAAGGGGAAGCTAGTAAGCACAGAACAGAGAAAACTTTGCTGATAGGAATAGTTGAAGGGAGGTGAGAGGAGACTTATGGGAAGCATAAACTCCACCCTGAAACAACTGAGCTGAATGATCTGTTTCTGTGTAGTACATTCTGTATAATTTTATGTAAGGGTGGAATAGCATGTCAGGTAAAAACATTTCATTAAAAGTGAAAGGAAACACAGAAAAGTGGTGGAGGCAGAAAAGGGCAAATGCCACTGCCTGTCAGCTAGGCGGATTATTGGTACAAAGTAGAAGTTAATATGCTTAAGAGCTGGTTGGAATGTTTTTTTAAGTAGCAGAAAGAGATGAAAAATGTTACATGGTATCAAAGAAATGTCAGCACCGAAAGAAGCTTTCAACCCTTTCTGTGTCACATGGTGCTTCCTCTGTGCCTCAGTTGGCAGTGTGTTAGCCTTTTAATTTTACGATTCTGGTTTCAAGACCCGTTCCAGTGCTTGAAAACAAACAGCAAGGCTGACACTTCAGTGATTTACTGAGGGAGCTCTGCATTGTTGGAGGTGCTGTCTTTCAGATGAAATGTAAAATTGAGGCCCCATCTGCCTGTGCAGGTAAATGCAAAAGATAGCATATGGCATTATTGTGAAGAAGGGCAACGGAGTTATCCCTGGTGTCCTGGCCAATATTTATCCCTCAATCAACCTAACAAACAAAAAACTGATTATCTTGTCATTATCACAATGCTCTTTGTGGAATATTGCTCAGTGAAAATTGGCTGCTGCTTTTCCTACATTACAATATTGACTACATATCAAAAACGTACATTATTGGCTGTAAAGAACTTTGAGACGTCCAGTGGTCATGAAAAGCACTACATAGATGCAAGTCTTTTTTATTGTTCACTTATTCCAATCTGTGCTGTTTAACCATAATCTTAGATAGGTTCATCAAGTGTTTACCTAACTCCTTCATAAATGTCACAATTGACTTCACTTCAGTAACGCCAGGCACCCTAGTTGGGGCGTAACTATTTATTCCTTTTTGTTGCAAAATACCAGCATAGTTATAATGTTTGCCAACTTTTATTTATGCCAGGTTTTGTTCAGTGTACAGGAAAACCTGTTAACTCACACAGGAATGTTCTGGCAAAAAAGGTTTGACATGGAGCCCCTTAGTCACTGAAGTAGGTAGGCATTGGCCAAAGCAAGGGACACAAAACATCAGGAAAACAGAGAAAAAAACAATAAGAACTGAAGCGGAAAGACTGAACACACACATTTTCTGGCAAGTTGCTGAGTTTGTCAGCTCCACGCCAAAACTGGAAAAGCAATTCACCCCTGCATAGTTGGCGAGGGGCAGATCCAGTCATACAGGCTCCTGTGAATATAGAGCAGAATTCTAGAGCAGAAGAAAGCACATCTAAATTCCATAACAATCGAAAATAATTGTTTGCTGGACACAGTACTATATTAGAAACAGCAGTACCACAACCATGTTGCCATGAGGTTTGGCATGATCATCAGCTGACACATAACACTGTTGGAAAGTAACCATGACATGAAACCATTTGATTTCTTCACATGTTATTCCATTGCCTGGGCTGTGAACTAAGGAAGAGAAAGAATCTCTCCCCTCATCTATTGTCATTGTCTCACTGTAGAAACAGTGACTGCTTGCTCTGCGAGGGAGAAGGATGCAGTATGCAGGACAAAATAATAGCAGTATCATGTTTGCTTCTGTCAGAATCATGAGCCAGTTACAATTGACAGCATCAAGCTCAAAATTCAGCAACTTCTACTTTAGTTTTGGCAGCAAAAGATTTCCACCGACTTTTTTTCTACTGAAATGTGGCATTAGGCAGTTTGGGTCTTTGTTTCACTTCTCAAGTTTCAAGTAATTTCTTTTCAAGGTGGTATGTTAGATCAACACACTACACCTCTATTCAATGAGTTAGATGTTGGACCACCAGGTGAATTTAACCCCATCTAAGAAGGAGGGCAGGGAGACTTTGATATTTCTCTGTAAATTGGCAGCGAGTGGAGCTCTGATGCTGGCTTATTCTATAAGTGTGCTGCCTGCTAAGTTACAGAACTACAAAGACCTGGAAGATCCCAGATTGATTTCACCTGCATTGAGTTAGCTGAGAGCTGGATTGGTAGTGTGATGATGTGTATTCCCAGCTAGGCTAGTGATAAAGCTCTCACATGCTGATGCAGTTTTTTTCAGAAATAATTGTAACATAGGCGTTCCTAAAACATTTATTTATTTGGTGAAGGAGTCAGGAGAGGAAGGGGATCAGCAAAGGGTGTCTGCTTCTGAACTTTAAGCAATGACCCTGCAGTAAAATCTGTTGACATTGTATGAGGATGTGATTGAACTCATCTGGGATATGTACCAATAGCTGAAACTCTTGATGCCACTTGCTGGCAGCAATTTAGAAATAAAGAATGGCTCATTAGTTCCAGTCATCAGAGAGTAACCAATGAGTGAATACATTTCAGCCCGTTGTGAGTCACTGCCTTCAGGAAAAAGGAACAGCGAAGGATGTGAATGAACAGTAACCTGGTTTGTTCAAATAATTTTATTAAAGGAAAAATTAATGTCAAAAGACCAATAGAATTTTGAATTTCATAAACTTTGATATTGAGTACAAGAGCACTCATGAGTTTATAAAATAAAGTAGCTAGACCACAGGAAGAGTAGCGCATACTGTTCCAATCACCTCATTATAGTCATAAAGAGTATGAATAAGGTATTGAGTGAATTGTGAAATGTTATTCGCTCTCTTTGGGGAGTCAGTGGGGACATCAGTTTAAAACTATAACTGAGGAGGTGAGGAGAGAAACGTGTAGAAATTTCTTCAGAACAGAAGCTTTCAAACATGGAATTCTTTGAAGCTGAGAAGATTGAGGCAGAGAGTACTCTGTCTTTTTAGAGAAAATTCAATAAATATTTGATGCACGGGAATATACAGCGATTATGGGCAGAGAATGGGGCAATCAAATTTTAGATAACCATGCGCTTTGTCTTAGTTATGTTTGGGGTTCTGGCAGGTCAGTTCAGGTGGAAATACAATTATATGTATTTTAGAACTCAATGTATGCTTTGTACAGTAAAGCAGCAGCACTAGCCAGAGCCGTAAGGGCACATGGCACTATATATCCCACTATAAGGCAACCTTAACTTTCTGGATATTATAGTTACATTTAACTTGGCTGCATAGCTAGCCAACATCATTCTTCTGTAGATTATCCACCTTGGCTTCAACTCTAGGTAGAGATCCTCTCTCTTTATATTCATAGAATAATAGAAACCCTACAGTGAAGAAGAAGGCCATTTGACCCATAAAGTCTGCACTGACAATTCCATCCCAGGCTCTATCCCCACACATTTACCCTGTTAATCCCTCTAACCTACACATCCCGGGACACAATGGATGATTTAGCATGGCCAATCAAGCTAACCAGCACATCTTAGGACTGTAGGGGGGCAACTGGAAGCACTCGGAGGAAACCCATGCAGTCACAGGGAGAATGTGAAAACTCCACACAGACAGTGACTCAAGCCAGGAATCAAACTCGGGTCCCTGGTGCTGTGAGGCAGCAGTGCTAACCACTGTGCCACCATGCAGCTGCCAGTCTTTGTTTTGTGATTGCTCCTGTCCCAGTAACAACTTCCCATGGTCTCCCACGAACTTTATTAAATGAAGAAAAGGATGTTCTATTTAATGAAATGGTTCACTTTTGCTAAATTAACACTGGTATCCTTGCAATTTATATCAGTAAGTACCAATTAGCCTATCACAGAGCACAATTTTCCAGCAGTCAATTGTTAATTCAGCCTTTTGGGCCTCCTTAACCATAAATCTGGTTACTATTCATTCAAAGCAACCTCTCAATTTTCAAGTCTGCCGCCCTCATCGTGTAGTGCAATATTTCATTGCAAAGGCATAACCTACTTGTTATTCCAACCTCAACACTCTTATTACCTTTCAACCACAGATTCCACTTCCTGATTCATTCACTCATTCAAAAACCATCTGTTTAAACTATTTCCCCACACATAAGTGCAAAACAGTAATCAGGCACCAATTAGTTACTTTAAGACATTGTGGCTTAAAAGTCATATTTTCAGGTTTGACAAATAAAAGCTAAAATTTACACAAACGCAAAGAAAAGCAATTCTAACCTAGCAGATTCTCTCATCAGTCAAGTCAGCCACAGGATCCATTCAGTTGAATACTCTCCTGACTGATGTATTACACTTCGCAAAACTATTACCCATCAGGAGGAAGAGAGCTGCAGAATGATGTGTCTTAGGTGAGCTTACACATACAAATTGTAGGCCTCTGTAGGCTGAAAGATCAGTCGTGAAGGAAAGGGAGGGCAGAATGAGGAACAGTTAATGATCCAAAGCCACTGAAGCTGAGTCTGCAGACAGAACAAGAAAATCATCAAAGGTAGAATTTCCCCATTCATGCATGGACTGAGTATTAGCAGGACGCCAATGACTACAGCCAAAATATAATTCGAGTGATTCATCAGCTGTTAAGATGCAAGTGTGAATCTAGGACCTGTCTTCTCAGTGATGGATCGGCTATCCCCTTAGAAGTCATAAAATGGCATGGATGGTTAACAGAGACGTCTCCTGATGATCTGACTTAGTTTCACTCCTTCTGGAGTCTCATGAGCACACCTCCCACATCTCTCATCCTCCATGGCATCAACATGCTCATGTTGTTTCATAGAATCATAGAAGTCCTAAAATACAGAAGGAGGCTATTCAGCCCATCAAGTCTGTACCAACCACAATCCCAACCAGGCCCTATTCCTACAACCCTACACATTTAACCTGCTCATCCCCCTGACTCTAGGGTCAATTTATCATGGCCAATCTACCTAACCCACACATCTTTGGAATGTGGGAGGAAACCAGAGGACCCGGAGGAAACTCACGGGGAGAATATGCAAACATTCTCAGATAGTGACACAAGGCCGGAATTGAAACCTGGTCCCTGAGGAGATCTGCTGCTCCTCCAGTTCACCCTCTGACAGGGCCTCATCTCTGCACAACCAGATCGTGAAGGTCACAGTAATCTGCAATGACCCGGCAAACACTCTCCAGTGCATATTGCAGAGAACCACCTGAGCAGTCCAGGCATCTGAATCACTTCTTCAAAAATCTTATGGTCTGCTCTATGAGGCAGCGTGTGATGGCACTAGCAGCGTTGTACCTATCCTTTCCTGGAGCCTGAGGATGATGCACTGCAGTCATTAGCCCATGTTTAAGCGGGTAGCTCTCATCCCCCAGCAACCATCCTTGCAGCCATCTTGACCCTTCAAAGATCCCAGACACCTGTGAATGACTGGGGGTTTCATGGATGTAGGATGAAAGAGTCATGAAGCTCCCGGAAAAATATGCATACATATGCAAGATGTGCTTACAGGAATTCACCCTGAATTCCAACCTAGCCCTTTAACCTCCCCCTCTCCCAGTCCACCACAGCCACTTTGCCGCTCATACCTTCATTATTTTCTTTATTTAGATTTATGAGCCTGGTTTCTGATTGAACTACATCACTTTCAAATTACCACAATGCAACTGTCTCCCCCTTTAAGTAGCAATGTAAATGGTCACCCCTGGTTATTTACCAGCCAGGCCTCCCAGACAGGAGCAGGAAGTGGTTGTCATCAGGTGGCAGCTTTGGAAGTAGTGTTGACACTATATTGATTCTGCTCCACACTGATTTAATCAATTCATGAGATGCCCGTCTGTTTTAGACCTAACTAATATATCCTAAAAAAAACCTCAGCAGCTTTGACAAGCAGCTGCAAGCAGACGGGATGTACAGAATTCAGTATTTTTCTATCCACTGTTGCTCTTTTTCAGAATGTGGAGATGCCGGTGTTGGATTAGGGTATGCTCAGTAAGAAGTCTCACAACATCAGGTTAATTTGGCACTAGCTTTCAGAGTGTCCTTCACTGGTGTTGTGAGACTTCTTACTCTTTTTCAGTGCACTCAAGATGATAAAGAGATGAAAACCAACTCCCATTGTATGTTTTACAAGCAAACAGGACTTCTAGAAGGTAGAATGTAATTAAATTGATGGTGGTGGGGGGAGGGATACAAAAATCCAACAGCAAGCAGGAAATATTTTTTAAGGTAGAGAAGATAACCATTAAATTTGCATCTAGAATTGCAGTATATTTTTCTTTACCTTGGAACTGGATTTAATGTTGACTGATGGTGTACAATCATTGTTCATTTGGGTAGTGTGAATGACTGTCCTCTGCTTTTCTTAAGTAAAATAACATTGATATGGAAGTCACTCACACCCATTGAATAAACACAGCCTGTCACCATCTATTTCAACTAGGGTAATCTTGGAGGGCAGTAATCAGCTCAGGGAAGAATTGTTGATATGATTATCAAGGTCTGTTGTTTTATAATTGCTTTTTGAAGCATTTTAGCTCCCACGTTCTGAAAGGGGCAATAACTCAAGCAGTACAGTGGCAGATTTTATGGTGGCACAGCTTCAATATACCAGTGACATATAAAGTTCTTTCATGTCAGGTGTGGGAAGATAGAGAGCAAAGAGTCAGGTGTTCCCCTTAAGAAGACAGAGCAATGATGTAATAGGATTAACTGTTCAGAGCAACTCAGATAACCTCTGATATAGCACATCTTTAAGTTGAGCAAGGGTATGGGGAAAGGCATAAGAACATAAGAAATAGGAGCAGGAGTAGGCCATCTAGCCCTTCAAGCCTGCCCCGCTATTCAATAAGATCATGGCGGATCTGTCGTGGCTCAGTTCCACATTCCCGCCCTCTCCCCATAACCCTTAATCCCCTCTCTTATCAAAAACCCATCAACCCGCGTCTTAAAAATATTTAGCGAGGTAGCCTCCACCACTTCAACGGGCAGAGAATTCCAGAGATTCACCACCCTTTGAGTGAAGAAGTTCCTCCTCAACTCCGTTCTAAACCACCCCCCCTTTATCTTGAGGCTGTGCCCCCTAGTCCTACTATCCTTTCTGAGCGGGCAGAGTCTCTCCACCTCTATCCTATCCATCCCATTCACCATCTTATACGTCGCAATGAGATCTCCCCTCATTCTTCTAAACTCTAACGAGTACAAGCCTAATTTATTCAGCCTCTCGTTATAGCTCAACCCCCTCAACTCCGGCATCAGCCTAGTAAACCTCCCCTGCACTCCCTCCAAGGCCAAAATATCCTTGCGTAAGTACGGCACCCAAAACTGCACACAGTACTCCAGCTGCGGCCTCACCAACGCCCTATACAGTCGCAAGACCTCCCTACTTTTATATTCAATCCCCCTCGCTATGAAGGCCAGCATCCCTTTCGCCTTCCTGACCACCTGCTGCACCTGCATGCTGGGTTTTTGCGACTCATGCACAAGGACCCCGAGGTCCCTCTGCACCGTCGCCTGCTGCAGTTTTTCGCCACGTAAGTAATAATCCTTCCTACCATTATTCCTACCAAAGTGGACCACCTCACACTTGCCAACATTAAATTCCATTTGCCATTTCCTGGCCCATTCGCCCAGCCTATCTAGCTCCTTCTGTAGACTCTCCACACCCTCCGCACAATTTGCCGTTCCACCAATCTTGGTGTCATCAGCAAATTTCGACACCATAGACTCGGTTTCCTCCTCCAGATCAGGCGGGAGAGTTGTAGAGCTCATTTGCAGTGCAAACATGACAAATGGCCTCCTTCTGTGCCATAACAATTCTTTGATTCTATGATCAGGACAATAACTCTTTTAATTAAGATCCCCTATATACTGCTAATGTCAGATATCAAACGTGGAGTGTATCATATAATTTAGGACAGAATGTTATGTCCATTGTTGGGATCTATGGTCAATCTTCTCAAAGCTAGTTTAGGACCAACATTAGGAGAAATCCAGCTTCTGACTGTATGTGGCAGACATGGATTCTGGAATCTGGGCAGTCCCAGCAGATTGGAAAACAGCAAATGTGATGCCACTGTTTACAAAAGGAGGTAGACAAAGAGCGGGTAACTAAAGGCTGATTTGTTTAACTTCTGTAGTGGGGAAAATGCTTGAATCTACCATCAAGACAGAAATACGAGACATCTGGATAGAAATTGTCCCATTGGGAAGACACAGCATGGGTTTATGAAAGGTATGTCATGTTTAACCAATTTAGTGGAATTCTTTGAGGACATTACAAGCACCATGAACAATCGGGAACCAGTGGATCTGGTATATCTGGATTTCCAGAAGGCATTCGATAAGGTGCCACACAAAAGACTGCTGCATAGGAAAAAGATGCACAGCGTTACGGGTAATATAGTAGCATGGATAAAGGGTTGGTTAACTAAGGAAGTAAAGAGTGGGGATAAATTGATGTTTTCTGGTTCACAATCAGTGACTAGAAGTATGCCTCAGGGGTCAGTGTTGGAACCGCAATTGTTTATAATTTACATAGATGATTTGGAATTGAGGACAAAGTGTAGTGTGTCAAAGATAAGTGGTAAAGCAAAGTGCACAGAAGACACTGAATGTCTGCAATGGGATATAGATCGTTTAAGTGAGTGGGTAAGTGTCTGGCAAATGGAGTACAATGTTGGTAAATGTGAGGTCATCCATTTTGGTAGTAAATGAAAGCAAAATGGACTATTATTTAAATGGTAACAAATGACAGCGTGCTACTGTGCAGAGAGACCTAGGTGTCCTCGTGCATGAGTCACAAAAAGTTGGTTTGCAGGTGTAGCAGGTAATTAAGAAGGCAAATTGAATTTTGTCCTTCATTGCTGCAGGGATGGAATTTGAAAACAACGAGGCTATGTTGCAGCTATATATGGTGCTGGTGAAGTCACACCTGGGGTACTATGTTCAGTTTTGGTCTTCTTACTTGAGAAAGGATATACTGGCACTGGAGGGAGTGCAGAGGAGATTCACTAGGTTGATTCCAGAGTTGAAGGGGTTGGCTTATGAGGAAAGACTGAGTAGACTGGAATTATACTCATTGGCATTTAGAAGAATGAGGGAGGAATCTTATAGAAACATATAAAATTCCGAAGAGGGTAGATAAGATAGAAGCAAGGATGTTGTTCCCACTAGTGGGTGAAACCAGAACTAGGAGAAATAGCCTCAAAATAAGGGAGAGCGGATTTAGGGTGGAGTTGAGAAGGAACTTCTTCACCCAAAGGGTTGTGAGCCTATGGAATTCTCTGCCATGTGAAGCAGTCAGGCTATCTCGTTGAATGTTTTTAAGACAAAGACAGATTTTTAAACAATAAAGAAATTAAGGGTTATGGTGAGTGGGCGGGTAAGTGGAGTTGAGTCCACGAAAGATCAGCTATGATTTTATTGAATGGCAGAGCAGTCTCAAGGACCAAATGGTCTACTCCTGCTCCTACTTCTTATGTTCTCACGTTCTTAAGTAGTATATATTCAAATATGAGACAACTGGAACACAAATTAAATATGTTCCTGTGAGATGAAATATGGATGCACCAAAGGAGTCAGGGCAAGGAGAGGTCATTAAGTTAATTTTTCTTCATTGGGCTCAATTTTACATTCCCCTGCCAATTGTGTTTTTGACCGGTGGCCTCTAACATGTGCCAGATGACCAGCCCCCCATCTTTGTGCTCACCCTTGATCCGTTTCTTATAATAAAATTAATAAGGCCACACATCAGTAGGTCTTTTGAGGCCTGTAAGTGGCCAATTATTGGGCATTTAAAGATTTAAGTCTGCCTCCATTGCCATAATATGCTGGCCTGCATACGAAGGAACAGAGTTGACAGGCCGCTTTCTCAACAAATTGGTGGGAAGGAAGGGGATTTTCTCCTTTGGGGTACCAGGTAGTCATCAAGGGCATCCCACTAAGACAATTTTCCCCCTTTGTGCCTTCCCACCTCATCTTCAAATCCCACCTCACACCGTGCCCCCTCCCCAATCCATTTTGCCCTTCTTTAAAGGCTCCCAATCCTGCCCTGTCCACAGCCTGGAATTACCCCTCTCCAATGGCCATATCTTTTTGATCCAGGGAGACTGCTTCTTTTCTTGTTGCAACTGCAAGAACTGATGGTCATTCAGGCTGGCCAACAGTTCTTGAGGACAGAACTTCTTTTGGTCCTCAGCTCATTAAAGCAGCTTCCAGAATGTTATTGCTGCGTGTCAACCTCCTGTTAAGGACAATTGATTTTTGACTGATTTTACTTCTGGGAAGTGGGAGATAGGGGAGCAAACGATACATCCCCGCTCTCTCATCACCTCCTCCCACACGACCACCCCTACCTCCCATCCCATAAAATTCAGCCCATTAAATCTCCTCTAAGTCCCACTATTAAAGTATGGGCCTGCATGTCCCAGAATTCTTCTCCCTTCCCCCTACTCCATAGTCAGGTTTTACACCCCTTCCTGACAGTTGGGATTGTTCCTCCCCTGCCACCCACCCCCACACACCCCCTCTACTCACGGCTTCCACCCAACAGTCAGCCAGTGATTCCTGCTAAGATAAGTGGAGCCTGACCATGAATACATAAATGTGGTTCGGAGCTTAAATCTCTAATGCCATCAGCATGGAAATTTGATGCCTACCTAATCCCCACCCGAGTTAAGATCAAGGCTACTATATTTCATATACTTCCATTTGCTGCCATGTTATAGGTGAAAATTTGTTGCTGCTCTTTGAGGTATTTTCATATTTGAATTCAATAAAAATTTGGAATTATAAAGTCTAATGATGACTACAAAACCACTGCCAATTGTTGTAAAAACCAATCTGGTTCACTAATGCCCTTAGACATTAGGAAATCTGCTGGCCTATATATGATTCTAAATCCCCAGCAATATCTTGAACAATGGTAATTAGGGATGGGCAATAAATGCTGACCTAGTCAGTGATGCCCTTATCTCATGAGTGAAGAAAAAAATACACAGTCCGGAAAAGGTTACCATTGTTGATTCGTCCATCAGAGCTATCTGGTTTCCATCTAATTACTGCATGTTCTGCCACTTTTTCTCTCAATATCTCTGCTGTTACATTTTAATATCCTTCTTCACTCAGTATGCAATAGTCTATCCAGCTCCTTCCGTTCAACTTCCTTTGTGTCCCACAACCTCGGTACTCACAACCTCCATAGACCTCTCCTGATGTGATGTGTTACTAGAGCAAGACCTCATCCATATGCTTCATTGATGCAGCAAGAAATATCAGTACCACTACTGCCTTGATTTGCAAATTAATCCTGTACTTATCTTGTGGGTTCTTTCCTGCTTTACTACAACAAGCAGAATGTGTAGCTTTTAACAGTTTTATATAAAAAGAGTGCTTCTTCGCAAAGCTTTTCTTTCCCTTCTTTAGTCTTTCCTTTCTGACTCTGAGTCATTCTGTGGTAAGCAGTAGGCGAGTGAAAATTAGCTTTTTTCTTGTTGTTGATGGGTTCAAGTACACAACCTGTCACCCACGGCATCTCTGGATATCAAGCTAGAGAACAGCATGAGCAGAACAGGACTTCAAACAATCAGATCTCTTGGAGCAGTAGGATCCTTAGTGTAGGAAAACTCAGTGGAATGCAGAAACATAAAAAGCAAATATTGAAAAAAAGTGAACATAAAAGACTTCATCAAAGCTTGGCATAATAAAATTGGGTACATTGGATTAAAAATGATCCAAATTTCCAGTCTAAGTCGAATTTGACCAGTAGTGAGCTTGTGAGCTGCTAATTATTTGTGTACAACAGCCTATTATTATATCTTCACTTCATTGTATTATTTCATCTCTTAAGTATTTGTTAATACCAATCATTTTGCTACCAGCTTATTTATATATATTTTCCGTTGTTCAGGAGTCATAATTGTATAGTTTTGCTCAGTAGCTGTTGGCTATCCAGGATGTACTGTCTATTTTTTTGTAATTTAATAAGAACATAAGAACATAAGAAATAGGAGCAGGAGTGGGCCATCTAGCCCTTCGAGCCTGCCCCGCCATTCAATAAGATCATGGCTGATCTGTCGTGGCTCAGTTCCACTTTCCCGCCCTCTCCCCATAACCCTTAATCCCCTTGCCTATCAAAAACCTATCAACCCGCATCTTAAATATATTTAGCGAGGCAGCCTCCACCACTTCAACGGGCAGAGAATTCCAGAGATTCACCACCCTTTGAGTGAAGAAGTTCTTCCTCAACTCTGTTCTAAACCGCCCCCCCCCCTTTATCTTGAGGCTGTGCCCTCTTGTCCTACTGTCCTTTCTGAGCGGGAGGAGCCTCTCCACCTCTATCCTATCCATCCCATTCATCATCTTATATGTCTCAATGAGATCTCCCCTCATTCTTCTAAACTCTAACGAGTACAAGCCTAGTTTATTCAGCCTCTCCTCATAGTTCAACCTCCTCAACTCCGGTATCAGCCTAGTAAACCTCCTCTGCACTCCCTCCAAGGCCAAAATATCCTTGCGTAAGTGCAGCGACCAAAACTGCACACAGTACTCCAGCTGCGGCCTCACCAGTGCCCTGTACAGTTGCAGCAAGACCTCCCTACTTTTATATTCAATCCCCCTCGCTATGAAGGCCAGCATCCCACCCGCCTTCCTGACCACCTGATGCACCTGCAGGCTGGGTTTTTGCGACTCATGCACAAGGACCCCAAGGTCCCTCTGCACCGTTGCATGCTGCAGTTTTTCGCCATGTAAGTAATAGTCCTTCCTACCATTATTCCTACCAAAGTGGACAACTTCACATTTGCCAACATTAAATTCCATTTGCCAGTTCCTGGCCCATTCGCCCAGCCTATCTAGATCCCTCTGCAGACTTTCCACACCCTCCGCACAATTTGCCGTTCCACCAATCTTGGTGTCATCAGCAAATTTCGACACCCTACATTCGGTTCCCTCCTCCAGATCATCTATATAAATGGTAAATAGCTGAGGCCCCAGTACCGATCCCTGGGGCACTCTACTAGTCACCAACCGCCAATCCGAATAGCACCCATTGACCCCCACTCTCTGCCTCCTATTTGACAGCCAATCCCCTATCCACGTTAACACCCTACCCCCTACTCCATGCCCCCTAACCTTCTGTAATAACCTCTTGTGTGGCACCTTATCAAACACCTTCTGAAAATCAAGAAACACCACATCCACCGGCTCTCCTCTATCCACCGCCCTAGACACATCCTCATAGAACTCCAATAAATTTGTCAGACATGACGTCCCCTTAACGAAACCATGCTGCGTCTGCTCTATCAAACAATTCTCCTCAAGATGCCTCGCTATTTTCTCCTTGATCACGGATTCCAACATTTTACCTACAACAGACGTTAAACTAACCAGCCTATAATTCCCTGCCTTTTGCCTGCCACCCTTCTTAAACAACGACGTAACATTAGCCGTTTTCCAATCTTCCGGCACTTCCCCGGAATCCAGCGATGTTTGGAAAATAATCATCAAGGCATCCACTATCACCTCCGCCATTTCTTTCAGAACCCTTGGATGCATTCCATCCGGTCCTGGGGACTTGTCCACAATCAGTCCCTCCAGTCTGTTGAGCACTGCCTCTCTCGTAACAATAATGTCATTCAGGCCCTCCACTCCTAACATCTTTCCATCGCTAACACCCGGCAAACTATTCATGTCCTCCTCCGTGAAGACCGAAACAAAACAAAACAAAAAAGTTATTCAAAAGATATTCAATTAACTTCTGTTGAATTGACAGATGTTTCAATGAAGATCTTCCAACGCCAAATCAATTAAGAAAGACAACACATGTTATTGGAAACTGCTTTAAAAAAATCTTTTATCAATAATAAACAGCTTTATAAAAATGGCACAGAAACAAAAGTCAGCTAGGATTTTTATTTAAGAGCTGTTTTTGAATAAATATTTCTTCTTTTTTAATTAACATGCTGGGCTTGGATTAAACATACCTATGTTTGTGTCTTTTTCTTTTTAAGAGCAGTATTTGGATTAATTGTACCTTTTTAAATCTAAAAGTTGGGCTTGGATTAAGCATACCTGTGTTTATTTTTTATTTAAGAGCTGTTTTTGGAGAGTTTGAAAAGTGATCTTCATATAAAGGTATTTACATGAAAGTAATCCAGCACCACTTGATGTGTAAAAACAGTGGAGTTACAAATTTTATGCTGCCATTTTGATATTACTTAGAATACAGTTTGGTGCCAAACATAAACTCAAACAGATGTGGCCAAAATGTAGGTGGGGTTATAGTTTAGGCTCTTTTAATACTCCATAAATCTCATGCCCACCTCATCTCACAATGGGACTCCACAAGACTTTATAATTTGCTAGTAGCATTAGCTTTTACCTCAAGCAAATGAGCTTGAGCAGAACAGCTTCTCTTCTAGAATGTCTCACAGGAATGAAATGGCAGAGTCTTTAGGAAGTTTCAGCTTGCAAATGTTAATTTCTAAACCTTCCAGTGATACAAATGATTGAACCAAACATGGCATGGTACAATGATTGAATCAAAAAGGGCTTCTAGACAGACACAGCATAATCTAATCACTTGATGCTACGGAACTTGAGTATTGCTTTAAAAAAGGCATATTTTTGAGGCTTTTCATCTTGCACTCATCAATACAGGATCGTAAGATGTTATAACCATTTCTCCAGATTTTGTTTCTCCAGATTTGACCATAACAGGATTTTGTGCAAATTTAGAGAGAATATGCTTTGCCGATTCTGTAAGAGTTCCACTACTTACACTTTCAGATTATAAAGAATTAATCAAACAGGTTTTCTTAGGTTAAACAAAAAACCTGGTAAGTTTATTGAAACTATCTCCCAAACTAAAAAATAGATAAATTGCAACCATCATTCATACATCACATGCATTCATCAGGCCCAACTCACATACCAGTACAGATAGCTGAGTAAGAGGATAGGTTTACAGGACTTTTACATTTCATGGGAAGTGAAACAGAGTAGTAGACATGGAAACATAGAAAATAAGAGCAGGAGTGGGCCATTCAGCCTTTCAAGCCTGCTCTGCCATTCATTATGATTATGGCTTATCATCCAACTCAATAGCCTGATCCCATTTTCTCCCCATATTCTTTGATCCCTTTAGCCCCAAGAACTATATCTAGCTCCTTCTTGAAAACATGCAATGTTTTGGTCTCAACTTCATTCTGGAGAATTCCACAGGCTCACCACTCTCTGGTTGAAGACATTTCTCCTCATCTAAGTCCTAAAATGTCTACCCTTTATCCTTACCTTGTGACACCTGGTTCAGGACAGTCTCACTAATAGGAACATCCTTCCTGTATTGACTGTCTAGTCCTGTTAGAATTTTGTAGGTTTCTATGAGATCCTCTATCATTCTTCTAAAATCCATTAAATATAATCCTGACTCAACCTTTCTTCATGTCAGCCCCACCATCCCAGTGGAATCAGTCTGGTAAACCTTTGCTGCACTCCCTTGATAGCAAGAACATCCTTCTTCAGATAAGGAGACAAAAACTGCACACAATATTCCAGGTTTGGTCTCACCAATGCCCTGTATAATTGCAGCAAGACATCCCGCTCCTGTACTCAAATCCTCTTGGTCAACATATCTGCTGCACCTACTTTTGAATTCATTTGACTTGATTTATTATTGTTACATGTATTAGTATACAGTGAGAAGTATTGTTTCTTGCATGCTGTACAGACAAAGCATATCGTACATTGAGAAGGAAAGGAGAGGGTGCACAATGTAGTGTCATAGATAGGGTGTAGAGAAAGATCAACTTAATGCAATGCAGGTCCATTCAAAAGTCTAACGGCAGCAGATAAGTAACTGTTCTTGAGTCGGTTGGTATGTAACCTCAGATTTTGTATCATTTCCTGATGGAAAAAGGTGGAAGAGAGTATGCCTGGGCTGCTTTTCCAAGCTAGTGGGAAGTGTAGACAGAATCAATGGGTGAAAGGCTGGTTTGTGTGATGAACTGGGCTTCGTTCATGACTCTTTTTGGTTTCTTTCAATCTTGGACAGAACAGGAGCCATAGCAAGATGTAATACAACCAGAAAGTATGCTTTCTACTTTCAATAACTGGTGTACAAGGACACACTGGTTTCATTGCACATTTCTCTCTCTAAATCTCTGGCCATTCAAATAGTAAACTGTCTTTCTGTTTTTGCTACCACATGGATAACCTCACATTAGTCCACATTATACTGCATCTATCATGGTCACTCAACTTATCCAATCACACTGAAGCATCTCTGCATCCTTCTCACAGTTCAGCCTCCCACCCACCTTTGTGGTTACTTTATAAAACCAGGCACAACACTTCCAAGAGAGAGGGGCAGAGAGGTACACACCTACATTATTTTTTGTTCTCACTCTCCTGCTTGGTAAGCAGTCCTTAAAAGTATCTTGCTGACTGTATATTCCAGAGAAATTCTATTAGTTCATGCCTGCTGCAGTCATTGTTTCATAACAAATGATTACATTTTAATGCCTTCTCTCAGAAACATTTGAAAAGGCTCAGGATGGTGAGAGCCCAAAGGAATCTCTGGAATTCTCTGCCCGTTGAAGTGGTGGTGGCTGCCTCGCTAAATATTTTTAAGACGCGGGTTGATGGGTTTTTGATGAGAGAGGGGATTAAGGGTTATGGGGAGAGGGCGGGAATGTGGAACTGAGCCAAGACAGATCAGCCATGATCTTATTGAATGGCGGGGCAGGCTCAAAGGGCTTGTTGGCCTACTCCTGCTCCTATTTCTTATGTTCTTATGTTCTTACGAAGGATGGATCTTTCATACTCCCCAGGGGGCTGAGTGTTTTCCACGTGGTGGAATGCAAGATTGTGTGGGTTCCACAGTCTGGACAGCTTTCCATTGTCTATAGAGAACAAAAACTCCTTTTTCAAATACTTATCCTATTCCCTTTTATATAGTCATTTCTGGCTGTTATTATTTATGTATTCCCAGACCCTTTCCTTGGACAGCTTTGTGAAGTAGTCAACTTCAAAGGCTGATTAATAGTCCAAAAGACCACAATTCAAACAGCCCATTTAGGGCCATGACCATCATCATATCTGCCAATAGAATCATTCATCGTATATGAAAGGAGATTTTGTACACTCCTACAACCCATATGATGGAGGCTGGGTGTAGAGGGAGATGGATGAGGGAACATCCATTCCCACAGTTTCAACTATCCTGCTGAATATCAATTCAGAATTGGTGCTCTAGTAATCTAATAACTTATACATAAAGCGTTCAATATTCTAAAAGCCCCCTTTATAGATAAAAGAATTCCACTTCAAATTGACAATGCAGTTAGAAGTATCTGGATCTGACAGCAAATACTTGAGCAGTAGCATCAAAGAGAAAAATCAGTTTAATGGCTAAACGTCACAGCCATATCTCTACCTTCACACTACAACAGAAACAATGTCCAGTTATGTACCTCTTTTAGCATTATAAAATACTCCAAGGCACTTCACAAGAGCATTATCAAATAAAATTTGACACCGAGTCACTTAAGGAAATATTAGGACAGATGACTTAAAGTTTATTCAAAGGGTAGATGTCTTAAAGATAGGAAAAAAGGTGGCAACGTGGAGAGATTCAGCGAGTGAATTCCAAAGCTTTGGGCCCAGGAAGCTGAAAATACCATGAGCACCACAGGAGATCAGTTTGCATTTTATAATGTTTATAGGAAATGGACAGCCAACCACAGCTATTTGCAAATCAGCAAAGATCACAATAAAATATGTAGACTGACATGTATTCTGTGGAACATTATACTTCTTTGCTTTGAAAACAAAATAGATAAATTAATTACTTTTCTTTGAAATTGGACTGGCCTACTTTATCCTGTGTGCATTTCTCCCCCCTTATTGTTCAACAATGAGATTGATCTTTTGAAGTTGAATCCAGTTTAGTATAAAGCCCTGTTTTGGTAAAGGGAGATGACAGATAATAAGCTTCTCAAACAGAACTGAAGTAAGGGATCTAAGAGAAGCTGAATAGAGATAGATAAAGCGTTTGGTTGTTAGCAATAAATTAATCTACAACTCTGGCTACCGTATAAATGCATGAAATGTCATCATTTAGAACATGCTGCCGAGATCAAAAAGAAAAAAAGTAAAACCTCAGCAGTGGTTACTTGTGGCACATGCTGGTCTTGGCCTAGATTCCAACTCAATTAAAGACTTAAATCATTCTGTCCAATTCAGAAATTGTCACATAATAAAAGATTATAAATAGTTATGCTAGGAATGATTTTTAAGAATTCCCGTTTTGGTATTAATTAAAATAAATCTGATATTATAAATTGTAAGCCACCACCCAATGACTTTAACCTATAAAGGACACACGTTACAACCCCTTTGAAGTCACTCTGAACAATTCCATATATACCTTCAAGGTCTGTTCTGAACAAATGAGCATTTGTTATCTAAGGCATCCCTCTTCAATCAAGAGAAAAATAGAGGTGCAAAGGTAAAAGAAAAAATGCAAATAATGAAAATTCAGAATGAAAATTAATTTTCCAACAGAAAATGCTAAAATGTGCAGCAAATCAGTCAACATCAGGCAAAAATAGATTGACATTTCAAGTAGAACCTTTCAAAAAAGTCAGCCTGACCTGTTAGTAGCAGTTTTCCTAGATATGTTTAAAGGAAACAGAAAGTGGGAAACCACAAGCCAGTTAGCTTAACATCTGAATAAAGGGGAACCAATGAATGAGACCACCCTATCAAATACCTTCTGAAAATTTAAATAATGTACATCCCCCCGGTTCCCATTTATCCACAGCACCTGTTACTACTTCAAAGAACCCTAACAAGTTTGTTAAACATGATTTCCCTTTCACAAAACCATGTTGACTCTGTCTGATTGCCTTAAATTTATCCAAGTGCCCTATTAAAACATCTTTAATAATAGCTTCTCACATTTTCCCTATTCCAGATTTTAAACTGTAGTTTCTCACTTTCTATCCCCTTCCCTTTTTGAATAAAGAAGTCACACTTGCTATTTTACAATCAAAAAGAACCTCCCCAAATCTAGTGAATTTTGGAAAATTAAAACCAATGTATGAACTATTTCATGAGCCATTTCTTTTAAAATCCTAGAAACCCATCAGATACCGGAAACTTGATAATCTGCAGCTCCAGCAATTTGCTAAACACCACTTCCCTGGTGGTTTTAATTTTCTTGAGTTCCTTTCTCCCTTCCAATTTCTGATTTACAGCTATTTCTGGGACGGTCCTTCTTTCCTCTTATAATGAGACTGATGCAAAATATCGGTTCAATTCATCTGTTGATTCCTTACTTTCCTTTATTAATTCCCCAGACTCACTTTCCATCGGACCAACATTCAATTTGTTAACTTCTATTTTTAAAGTATCAATAGAAACTTTTATTTTCTGGCCTTACGGATAGAATTTTCAGGCTTTGGTTCGAGGAAATCCTGTCGGCGCTGGTGGGAAAATCACCGAATATTGAGTCTCTTTAACAGCATTTTCTTTCCATGTATTTCATGTCACCTTCGTTGCAGCTCACCTTTGATTCGCTCAACCTGGAAAACTTAATCTCTGCAATTAGTGCAGTGCTCCTTTTAAACCATTGCCAGCTTGCTGCATTAGAGGATGGGCAAACAGGATCCAGAATAGGGTGAATGACCTTCATGCAGTTCGATTATGTCTGCCTCCTGATATGTTCCGCAGCACTTTTTCACACAACCTTCACACTTCCACAGTGATCTCTCACCCAGCCAGATTCCCACCAATTCCCATGGTCTCTTTCCCACCACCCATTGCCACCACCCTGTTCCCCTGTTTCACCCTCCTCTGCAATAATCTGCTCCTCAGATCCCCACTCCCACTCACAGCTTATGCATGCCAGACTTCATCACTATCCAACCAAGCTGGACTCCTGCCTACACTTTCCCCATCTCTCTGTGAGAGCATGCACAGCCTGCCGGAGTCATTCATGAGCTGAGATGCTTGAAGCACTTTGAAGAAAGAACCTTTGAGCTGGCCAGCGAGGAGCAAGATCACATTTGTGCAGAGGGTGAGGTGGAATCAAGAGACAAAAGTGAAAACCATGAAGACATGCAGTCATGGTGCAAGCCTCATGTGAGTTAACTTTCTCCCATCATTTATCCCCTCTGATATACTAATGCTATCTTGCTTCCCTTTCAGGTCAATCAATCAATCAGCCCAGACCATCCTCGTGCCCTCCTGACACTGCAGACCTGGGCAGTTCTGAGGGAGATATCTCAAAGGCAAGCATTGAGGAGGCATCAGAGCTGTTACCTGCACCTTCCACCAGTGTAGATACTCACACCTCAGTGGCATTACCTAGTAGGCAGTCTTCTGGATCGCTCACTAGTGAGCATCTCACAGCTGAAGATCCGGAGCAGACAGAGGAAGGAACATCCCAGGGATTTGGCACTCGGAGGAATGCCTTATGGCTCCAGAGTTAACTCTAGAAGTGTGATAAGCATGATGGGAGATCATGTTAACTTCACTAAAAACACCAGGACAGTTCTTGTGAAAAGAAGAAATAAATTTAGACTGCTGACTGAGCACTCTGATGCTAAGGGTCATTCGACCTTGGTGACCTTGGTAGCTGCGAAGGTCATCAAATATGATTGATAAGAAGAACAATGGAAATTGTTTACATGGCACTTGGGCAAATGAACTCAGGATAGTGAGGATCTTGAACAAAGGAGATGTCATCAAACATTCTGCAAGGTTGGAGAAAACATAAATAAGGGAACATCAGGAACCTCAGGAGTGAAGACTCGAAACCCACCATTGCAAAGAGAGGACCTGAGTTTGGAACTCAGAGAAGATCACCACTCGTCAGAGTGAATCTGGTCTGCTTATCACACGAGTGATATCTAGATTCTAGCCGTAAGGTTGCGGTGTAGTGGAAACCATATTAAAATAAAGTGTTACTTGTGCTCTTATCAAATAATTAAGAATAACTAATATGGAATAAATTGTACTAGACTTCAGTTTGAGTATCTGTCCTTGGCCTGTCACATAAGTCGATGCCCTAGCATAAGAGAGTCAACATGCTGGAGCCCAGGACTCTGCTGAACCCCTGGCCAATGATATGTCATCCTGTTGGAATTGCAAAGGCAGAATCGTGAACATCAGGAAGGGATGACAGAATCCCTTCTTGGGCTGCAAGGCTGACTGGAGGAGTTATTTTGCCTTCTAGCCAAGGAGAGAGTGCCGTCAGTCCTGATGCCATGAGGCCAACACTGCGAGAATGGCATCCACATTGAAGATCTTGGTGCAGAAAATGCACTCTCTGGTGGATGGTGCCTGCTCCATGGTTCACCTCATGCACCCCATGGCTGAGGAAATGAGCTCCATGGTGCATGGTTTCAACTATATGGTGCAAGCGCTAGTGGAAATCTAAGAATGTCAGTGCCAGAGGATGGCTGGGCTTCAGCATCTCAGGCTACTGTGTCTATAATCCCATGGAGGAGCTTGGGGCACCCGGATCACCAACCGGAAGAAGACCAACAGGACCACAGCCTGGAGCCTTCTATTCAGGAGACCCTATCCAGCCAATCTGCACACCAAGGAGGACAGAACTGCAATATCATGCAGCCTGAAAGTAGGCCTGGACCCTCAAGATCCTGGCCCCCCAGGGGATGCCCATCAAGATCATCTCAGGCAACAGGGCATGGGAAAAAGCAGGCTATCTCAACCTCAGCTATGGATCCTGGGGATACATATAGACTGGAGGGCCAGTAAGAAACTATAGGCACATAGTGGGCCATGTGTAAACCTAGGCACGAGTGGAGACAAGTCACCATTATAATATCACTTTTGTATTAAACATCACTTTGTTCACCCATAAAGATGTTTCATTCTGTCACGTCATGGTGTCATGCTCAGCAGACACCCATACACACTGAGAGTAATGACTTGCCCACCTCCCACAATGAAGAACAATGCAGTAAAGATGCTGGCAGGCCCCGCCCAATACTTACACCTCTCACGACTTGTACTTTCTGTCTTTCCAGGCATGATTTGATTATCATTTCCCATATTAATACCTCAGTGGTGAGGCCCAAGCACCTGTTCATTGAGCCGTGGGCTTTATGTCCATGGAACCAACAAGTTTTGAAGAGTAGCAGAAACGGTAGTGGTGAGGAAAGGAAAGAAAGTAAAGAAAGTACAGAGAATTAGAGGAAATTTAGAGAGAGAGAGTGAGAAAGAGACAAAAATGAGTGAGAGAGAAGAAGCCAGCATGCATACCAAAGAGGTGGAATCATCACACTAATTGCAAATAAAATGCAGATTTGATAAATGAAAGGGCATTTTTAAAACAAATGTGTGCCTAAGTTTGCAAAAGCATAGATGTCTCCTCTCCAGGTGCTGGGAATGTTATTACTTCACCGTCTGTGGTACCCCTAAAAACTTAGAAAACTTTTGGGAATTAAGAATTTTGTTCAAAACACGTCTCCCCCTTAAACAGTGCCCATTTCTCAGTGTTTCTGTCTGTCTGTCTATTTGTTTGTGCGTTGCCAGGGTTCCTACTTGGAAAGGGGGATGTTTTTTAGCAGATGGATGTCTTCGTTGGAACAAAACAATGTTTTTCATTTTTTCTCTGGGTTATTTTGGTCTCATTTATGTCATTTAAAATGATATAAATTTGTATTTTGTCTCATATAAAATGATCACATTCTCAGGGCAAGAGAGGAGAGAAAGAAAGTTTGTACATTCCAGATCTCATTCAATATCAAAGACAGGCAAGTAGAAAGGATCTAAGATCAACAACTTCAGTCAAGTTCTTCCCTCCCTACCACAATCATTAGGATCAGCACCATCATTACCACCCACCAACATCACCCCACATCACCAGAATCACCGCAATATGGAAGCATTGATTGTACTCTTTCAAAATTCCCTAGATTCTGGGTAGTTTATTTATTAGTGTCACAAGTAGATTTGCATTAACACTGCAAGTAAGTTACTGTGAAAATCCCCTAGTTGCCACACTCCAGCTCCTGTTCGGGTACACTGAGGGAGAATTTATCATGGTCAGTGCACCTAGCCAGGACATCTTTCAGACTGTGGGAGGAAACCCATGCAGACAGGGGGGAGAACTTGCAAATTCCATACAGACAGTGACCCAAACCGGGAATCAAACCGGGTCCCTGATCTTGTGAGACAGCAGTGCTAACTATTGGTCCATCCATGTTGCGATAGGTCACATCAGATTGGGAAAACCACAAATGTAATACCACTGTTCAAGAAAGGAAGGAGACAGAAAGCAGGAAAATATAAGTAATTGCTAGAATCCGTTATTAAGGAGGTAGTAGTTGGACATTTAGAAAATTATTATGAATTCAGGCAGAACCAATTTTGTTTTGTTAAAGGGAAAGCCACGATTTACAAATTTATTAGTTATCTGGGGAAGAAGGAAGTAATGTGTATGGAGAACCAATAGATGTAGTGGATTTGGATCTTTCCAAAGGCATTTGATAAGGTGCCACAAGATAAGAGCTGTTGGTATCGGGAGTTGAATGGGGCCATGATATATTAGCATGGCTGGAGGATTGGCTGACTAACAGGAAACTGGGGGTTGGGATAAATGGGTCATTCTGGCAAGCTGGTTGGCAAGCTATAACTAGTGGAGTAGCACAGGGGTCAGTCCTGGGGCCTCAACTATTTACAATCTCTATTAATGACTTGGATAAAAGGACTGTAGCCAGTTTTGCTGAAGATATTGATAGGTAAGAAAGCAAATGTGGGGATGATACAAAGAATTTGCATCAGGATACAGATAATTTAAATGAGTGGACAAAAATTGACAGTGGAGTATAATATGGGAAAATCTGGGGTTGTCCACTTTGACAGAAAGAATCGAAACACGGAATGTTATTAAATGGAGCGAGATTATTTAAATAGTGGCGCAGTTGCACAGTTAGCGCTGCTGCCTCAATGTGCCAGGGACTTAGATTCGATTCCAACCTTGGGTGACTGTCTATGTGGAGTTTGTATGTTCTCCCTGTATCTGCTTAGTTTTCCTGCAGGTGCTCTGGTTTCCTCCCACAATCCAAAGATGTGCGGTTAGATGGATTGGCCGTGTTAAATTGCCCCTTTATGTCCCAAGATTTGGGATGCTAACAAATGCCAAATGCCTAACGAATTTGCTTGAATTTTTTGAGGAGGTGACCAAGTGTATAGATGAGGGTAGTACCAGCAAAGTAGTTTATGTGGATTTCAACAAAGCCATTGACAAGGTCCCACATGGGAGCTTTGTAAAGAAGGTAAATTCACATGGGATACAGGGTAATTTGATAAAGTATATTCAAAATTGGCTCAGTTGTAGGAGGCAGAGGGCGATGACAGAAGGCTGCTTTAGTGACTGGAAGCCAGTGTCCAGTGGCATATCACAGAGATCTGAGTTGGACCACTTATTATTCGTCATTTATACAAATGACATTGATGACTATGTGGGGGTAGGATTAGTAAATTTGCGGATGACACAAAGATTGGATGGTGGGCTAACCATGAGGCGGAGCGTTTTGAGCTACAAGAAGATATAGAAGGAATAGTCAAATGGGCTGATAAGTGGCAGATGGAATTTAACCCTGAAAAGTGTGAGGCGATACACTTTGGAAGGAGTAATTTGACAAGGAAGTATTCAGTGAATGGTAGGACAGTAAGAGGTTCTGTGGAACAAGGGACCTTGGTATGTTTGTCCACAGATCTCTGAAAGTAGAAGAGCATGTTAGTAGGGTGATGAAAAAGGCATATGGGACCCTTGCCTTTATCAATCAAGGCATAGAATGCAAAAGCAGAGAAATCATTTTGGAGCTGTATAGAATTTTGGTGACGCCACAGCTAGAGTACTGTATGCAGTTCTGGTCATCACATTATCAGGAAGATGTGATTGCACTGGAGAGGATGCAGAAGAGATTTACCAGGATGCTGCCTAGTTTGGAACACTTAAGTTATGAAGAGAGGTTAGCTAGGCTTGGGTTGTTTTCGTTGGAGCAAAGAAGACTGACGGGTGATCTGATCAAGGTGTGCAAGATTATGAGAGGCATGGACAGAGTGGATAAGGAGTGACCCTTAGTTGAAGGGTCAGTTACAAGGGGACATAGCTCCAAGGCGAGGGGCAGGAGGTTTGGGGGGATGTGAAGAAAAATGTTTTACCCAGGGCATGATGACGGTCTGGAATGTGCTGTCAGTGGGGGTGGGGTGAAGACAGGTTGCCTCACATTCTTTAAAATGTATCTGGATGAGCAGTTGCACGTCATAACATTCAAGGCAATGGGCCAAGTACTGGCAGATGGGATTAGGTAAGAGTTCAGGTGTTTCTAATGTGTCAGTACAGACTCAATGGGCAGAAGGGCCTCTTCTGCATTGTATAATTCTATGATTCTAATATGTGTAGGTTAGGGGAATTAGTAGGGATAAATGCGGGATCCTGGGTAAGATGCTCTGTCAGAAAGTCAGTGCAGATTCAGTGGGCCAAATGGCCTCATTCTGCACTGCAGGGATTCAATGATTTACATTCTATGATTTCCATGAGATGGGAGAATGCTTCAATACAGAGGGATCTGGGTGTCCTTGTGCATGAATCACAAAACATTGGCATGGAGATCCATACAGTAAGTAGCGAGGAAGGTAAATGGAACGTTGGCCTTTATTACAAGGGCAATGGAGTATAAAAATAGGGAAGTCTCACTATCGCTATGAAGAGATTGATGAGAGCACTACTAGAGTCCTGTGTACAGTTTTAGCCTCCTTATTATTGGAAGTAGTTCAGAGAAAGTTCATTCAGCTGATTTCAAGGATGAAGGGTTTGGCTCATAAGGAGAGACTGAGCAAGTTGGGCCTACACTCAATGAAGTTTTGAAGAATGAGAGATAATCTTAATGAAGCAATTAAGATTCTGAGGAGACTTGACAGGGTGAATGCTAGATGTTTCCTCTTGTGAGGGATCTAGAACTAGAAACCACAATTTAAAAATGAGTTTCCCATTTGAAAGTGTTCGTCTTTGGAATTCTCTTCCACAGAGGGCAGTGGAGGCTGAGTCGCTGAATATATTCATGGTTGAGTTAGACATAATTTTGATCCACCAGGAAGTTAGGTATTATGGAGGCAAGCAGGAAAAGTGGAGTTAAGACCACAGTCTAATCATCCATGATCTTTTTGAATGGCACAGCTGTTTTGATAGCCCAAATGGCCTAGTCCTGCTAGGACTATTCTATGATCTTATGCAATCACAAGATTCACTATCTTTTCGTTTATAACATTTCCACAATTACTATAATCACTAGCATTACTTTCTGCCTACCAACATCCCATTACAATCACTGTGATCATCAGAATCACTACCTGTCCACAGCAACACCATTACAATCACCAGCATTACTTTCTGCCCATCAACATCACCATTACAATCACTGTGATCACCAGAATCATTCCCTGCCCACAATAACACCATTATAATCACCAGAATCAGCAACCAGGCTTTAGACTAATGACATCATCAAAACCACCACTTGGCCAAGAAACCTCAAGATCACCAACCCTAGATGATGCATGGCATGAAAACATGAGAAAAGAACACTGGACAAAGCTGCACTCAAAGAAAAGACCACTAGGTAGAAGGTACTCTGTCATCAAGGTCTAGACTACACCACCTCTTGTGTTCAGTGAGATATAGCAAGGAGAGATTGCAAGAATTCTAGATCTGTTTCAAACAGATCATCCTATTGAGCACCTGTTGTGCTCTTTCTCCAGCTCCCAACTTTTCAGACTGCAATTGCTGACTTCTGCAAAATTATCCTATTTCCAGTCAATGCTGTATCAGTCTAAACACTAAAATAATTTTCAATGGGCAAACTTCCTCAATTTGCAACTCTTGGAATACATCAGCCTGGGACAAAGATCAGAGGGGGGCGTAACAATTTCTGGGATGAAAGCTATTAATTTGACTTGCTTCTAAATTAAGCCCCATAGCAGGAAGAAACACATACCACTGCCACTTCAATGCAGTCCTATGCCATAACAGATACAGTCGTTTGGATGTTCAGGTGGTCAAAAAGAAAAGTCCTCCTCTGTCACTAAATGAAAAACAGTAAGGGTTTTCTTCTTGTATTGCTCAATAGTCAAGCCTTGCTGAGCATAGACTGGCTGCTGCATTTCACCACACTTCATAAAAGTAGCCCTGTGGTTGATGTCCTGGGGATTAAATACCACTATTATAAATCCAACTTTCTTTTCCACAGTCTATTTTTTTCCATTAGACAATATACTATTTATACGGCAACAAACTGTTTCAATTTATTCTCATCTCCTGAGAAATTAACAGTTTATCTCAAAGTTGGAACATCTTCCTGAAATCTCTCTCTAACCTGCGAAGATACTCAAATTCCAGGACAGGAATCCAATATCACAATTGTCATCCTCGCAACCTGCCCGCTCTCAATGAAGCTGCAGTGTCCTTTTTTATTTATTCATTTGTGAGACATGGGCATCGCTGGCTGTCCAACATCCAATAATTTACTCATCCCTAGGTGCCCTTGGAGGGCAGTTGAGAGTCAGCCACATTGCTGTGGCTTTGCATTCACATGTAGGCCAGACCAGGTAAGGGTGGCAGATTTCCTTCCCTAAAGAACATTAGTGAATCAGAGGGATTGTTTCGACAATCGACATTGGTTACATGGTCATCAGTAGGCTCTTAATCCTGGATTTCTTTAAAATTCAAACTCCACTATTTGCCCTGGCAAGATTTGAACTCGAGTGCCCAAAACATTAGCTGAGTTTCTGGACTAATAGTCTCACGGTAATACCACCAGCTCCCTATTTTTTAGTGGTGTAAGAATGAGTGGTCACAATCTGCTGGTACACTATGTTAGTCTACAGAAGTGTGAAACGTCAAGCACTCAATCATGACTTGGTCATGAAGAGAAAATATTGAACACAAATGAAATACATTGCCACCAGTAAAAGTTGATTACTGAGGGACAGACTTTATTGTCTATTGTCTCATATTACTGACAGTCAAATTGTTTCCCTCATTCATGTGGTTTTTACGTGAGTTGAGAAATTTTGATTGGTTTACAATCTTCAGTGTTGTTTACTCTCTCTTCTCCTATCCCCCACGTAAATGTATGACGTATATCTTTAGCAAAACCAACACTTCAAGTTGACAATCTGTCCAAGGCCTCTAACTATAGTCGTTTTATACCTTGTCATCAAGGAATCTCTCAGTTTGACCAAGGAAGTACCTAGTCTCCAATTTGCAGATCCTTCCATCCTCTTCCATGACACAATGAAGATCAGGAATTTTCCTTCTAGGGAATGTGGGTCTTGAACTCATGTCCTACGAGCCCATAGCACACATTTCTTTAGAACTTTGACATTTTATTAGAATGAAGGCACGGTACTGTACAGCCTTATTTTAAAACAGGAGCTGCTTAAGTGTAAATGTTGCAATTATATAAAAGTCCAGGTCAAGAAAACAAACAAACCTTTTAGTATGAAACAAGGCATCAACTTCTCAATCTGTTTTTCTTATTTTTACTCATGGGGTTTCAAATGTCACGTCCATCATCTCCTCCCTGATAAATAGTTATCTCAAATGATCCCAAACCCTTTCATCCATCCACATTAATCAAACTACACAGAGAAAATATACAAATGCCTGTCACCAGAAGATTGTAATACTGGCCCAGAAAATCTGACACTTCAACTGCATTGGAGGGCAACACTCCATTAGTTTGTTTTATGTTCGCTTTCTTACCATTTAATTCTCTGGACTGATTTAAGGCTGTAGTACAATTGTATTTGGCAAAAGCAGCCTGAAATTCTCTAAAGATTGCATTGCACTTTGCTTCTAGGCAGACATTTTAATGCCATGTTAAGAGAGTGCTACACTGTTGAAGGTCCCATCATTCAGCTGCAATATTAAACTGAGGCCCTGTCTGTCCTATCTGGTGGAGGCAAAAGAATCTTTAGAAAAGAAGAACATGGGAGATTCATGTGGTGTCTTAACCAACATCATTATCCCTGAACCAACATCATTAAAACTTTGTATTTCACCATTATCACATTGATATTTTGGGAGCTTGCTGTATGCTAACTGACTAGAGCATTTCTTACATTACACAGTGACTGCACTCCAAAAATACTTAATTGGTTGTAAAGAATTTTGGGATGTCTCATGTTCATGAAGGTGCTATATTAACATAAGGTCTTTCTTTCTTTAAATATGTGCAGGATATACATTTCTAAAGGTTACATAGTCATTGAAATTTACAGGTCTAAAACATGACCCCAGATTTCTAATATGTCAGGTGGCCCACATGTGCTAGTCCCAGGCCAGAAGTGCAGAAATGGGCTGCGGTATGGTCATCAAGGATGCCCACTTAAAGTAGTAGACAGCATCATTATAATATTTGTTATGAACGGGAAGAGTGGTTTATTTTAAAAGCCTCTCCTCTCATTGCCTGTCTGTAAACAGAAGAGTGTTTTGTTTCCCTTTATAAATATGTTTCCCAACCCCTTGGTTTCGGGATGATTCAATTTCTATTAATACTCCCACAATAAACTCGTGATAGGATGAACTCATATGGTTAGTTTATTTGTGCTCATGTAAGCATGGGAGCAGGATAGCAGTGTTGCTTCCCTTTCACTCATACAGTAAAACAGACATGGAGAAAGAAAGATATACAGGGAAAAGTCCACAGAGGAAACAATTATTGTGTCTAGAGTCCAGAGTCAAAGTTCCATGGCGCATTCCTTCACAGAGATTGGCAGGCTCTTGAACTGATGTTGAATAATTCACTTTTCCAGAAGAATTGATTTCCATGATGAGATAGGCATGCAGAGATGAATCAATCTTGTAGGCGATAGCACAGAAGTTCTAGTAGAAACACTATAGATGGGGTGTGGCAATCAAACATGAAGAAAGCCCCTTCTGTGCTGTTGTTTGTTGATGGAAAGCTAACAGACCAAGATTTCCAGTACAGCAAGTATTATAGATTACTTATTATGGACAGTAACAGTATAACTAGTTCTCCAGCTAGAAGTTCATGTCACATGATTCCCATATCTCCATGCCATGTTTGATAAAGAGCATGTATTCCTCATCTGGGTCCTTGGGATTGTTGAATGTCCCATCCATTAAGAATTGAAAGGAATGTTTCAGGGCTCTTTGCCCCAGCAGACTAGTAGACTCCAGTTCGTTGGCCAGTGTGTGTCTTAAATTGCAGGCAGCCTTTGTATAGCTCATTTTAATTTCATCTCTGCAGCCTCTGGTGGGGGAATGGTGGGGTGGGGAGGGTGTCTTCAGAGATAACGGCATTCAAATTTCTTCAGTACTGCCAAATAGCCCCTTTTTTTTGGGTCACAGACAGGCATAGCTTCAGCTTTTTAAAAGATCATTCTTTAGTTTTTTAACATTTTAGCAATTAGCCAAGAGGATATATATTTTAATGATCTACAGTTCTTAGTCCATTATAATTAAAATAAAGGCCTTGCCTCTTTTGAGATTGGACTGTTTCAGTGACTGACTCGCTAGGTGTTAAACTTGCCCAGAGCAAATCACAATGCTCACAGTCAAAATGGAACCTGGAGGAATACTAGTTAAAGGTTGCATCTTCTTCACATAGGTTAGTTGCTTTCTTGCTATCTTAAACTGTTTGTTATCTACCGGGTCTGGTTATTTAACTATATTCTCCATTCCTCCCTGGTTCCCCCTGACAAGTTGTTCATTTCATCTTGAGCCAAAAGCATAATTGCTGCTTTGAATCAGCTGACTGATTGAGTGTGAGCAGTTGGGGATTTTTCAATTTCTATTCTTCCTAGAGGAACAGCATTGAGTAGATTCAGCCTTTATCATGGTTATGTGGATTTCTGCTCCAACATGTCAACATGACCTGATGGTGGAACATTATTCGTTTTGCCAGTGTAGATAACGTCCAACGAATTATGTCTGTTAACAAAGAGTATCTGTGTATGTGTCTTTTGATGGTTTATTTCTGGTAATTTTGGTACACAGACTCAGCAATAAGAACATCCAGTGTCAATGCAGAATAGGCCACTGACAGAGTAAAGTCTTTTCCAATCTGTTACAAAGAAAGATAAAAATGAATTGCACTCATCTCGCGAGTGCTGGTATTCACCCAGTGCAAATGAGGAACTCACCATGCAGGGATCCCAAGGACAAATCTTGACATCTTTGCTTGTGGCTTCCAGGGCTGAAGGTCTACTCATTCAAAGGCACTCAATGCCCGATCAAGGATTTTGACATCAGGAAAATGGGGGCCCATTGAGAGCCACCCACCTTGCCTTGTTGCAAACCATCCTGCCTCTGCAACTTCCCTCCTGCCATCAATCACTCATGCTTGGGTCCATGTTAATTCTGGGTCTACATGAGTACAGAAGCAACAGCAGATATCATCTCCCTCGAGGCACTGTGCTATTGATGTTTTTTATGTTTAAAGGGTCTGCTTTAAAGTTCAGTTTTTTTTCTACAGGAAGCCGGTATGTCTGGTAGGAATATGGCTCAGATGCTGGGAAAGCAGGATAATTATTCATTTTAACCATGCAGTGTTTATTTACGATAGAGCTAATAGATTTTTGTTTATAAATGGAGATTTCCCCAGCTGTTTTGATTAAAGGAATGGAAGGTTTGTTTAGGTATACATAGTCATTTAATAATGTAGTTAATGGGAGGAGTTAGGTCTGTAGCAAGGATTTAGCACTGGTTTAGTTTCAGTTTAGAGTTCAGTTCTTGGCAGGGGTTGTTTAAAGACAGAATGCCTGCAAGCTGCTCTGAAAATCAATATCTCTTTGAAAATTTCAAGGGTGTTAACCCAATCCAAAACAATGAGTTTGCCAACTGTATTTAAAGTGACATTTGAGTCTAAGAAGACTGTGGCTGATTTGAAACTAAAATAGTAATAAGTTCGAAATTAGCGTTATTTCTTTTCACTTTTTAAATGATTGTTCAGCTGTTAAGTGTCAGCTGCTTCATTTTTTTCAGAGTCATATTTAAACTGTATTATGAATAAAGCTTGTACTGGTAAAAGCTCCATAATTTGTCAGTAGAATTACGCCTGGAATGAAGTATCCTATCCTCACATTTATGCTAAAATAGACAAATTTCTGGGATCTAGTCTGGTTTTATAATATACCTGGGGGTTCGGGTCCAGAACTCTAACTCTGCCAAACAAAAAAGAGTTAGCATCCTCTGATTGGCCAACAGTTCCCAGTGGGTGCAATTTCCACCCCGGTGTCCTTGGTCCTGGGGAAGACTCATCACTGTCCAGTCTAATGCCTTTTTGAAAGGAGGTGACATTGGGCTCTTATTGACTCTCCAGCCAATTGGCTAGAACCATGTCGCATTCATTAAATGCTGGCCACTGTGTTAGTGATATTGACTTGGATCAAGGACAGTAATTGGGGCAATATGGTGACATGGATTCATACCTTTGAGATGACACATCTCCAAATTGTTTTCACATATACTCCTTGCTCCTACTGGAGAGACTTACATCCAATTAGTCTGGCCTGAATTTAATCTCAAGTGTTGGAGATGAAATGACAATGTTATACTATAATATATCTTGTCACCTAGGCTCTTCAGTGGGCTGTGCAGTAATCCCCAACCCTAAATGGTATCCTCAGCAACATCTGAAAAACAATCTCAAAACCAACATAAATAACACAAAGGTGAAGGAAAATAATGTAATTAATACAATGAACAGCAGACCCACTCTCACTGGTAAATATCCATTAACCATACATACTGTTTCCAAAAAATTCAACCCAATTATTTATCATTCAGTTGGAACAAATCAATTAGTACTATATTGAGAAAGCAAAGGATTAAACGGATTCACATTTTGTGCAATTTCTAATCCATGATTTTCCAGATTTAATGATCAAAGCAGCTGAATATCAGCTGGCAATTGCAGGGAATTTGAGCAATGTAATCATCACTGTATATGACATTGGTTTAGATTAACTATTTTCTTTTCTTAATTAGATGAATTGTGAATGATTAAATAAACTGGAAAATAATTTACAAATGTACCTTTATTATCTCTGTAGATGTCCTAATTGAAGCATAACATTTCTCAACAAACTGTGAGAGTTGAAGTGTACAAAGTAAAATTAACACAGTATAGAGACAATAACCATGGCCATACCAAAGGCAAGTCGTCAATTCGCAGATGAAGATCTGCACATGTCAGTCAAAGATTCAGTCACCTCACACTGTAAAAGATGATTTAATTCAGTGGGAAACATATGAAAATTCCTCTACCAGCCTACCATTTTGAGTTTTGCAATTATTGATGAAGGTGCGAAATGGAACTCTAAAGGATCTTGAAGCAATTCTACTTCAAAACTCCAAATGAGAAAATTAATGGGTTAGGAGAATTTTTGTTATATCAAAACCGTGCATGTTATGCTTTACCAAATCTCATTTATATCGCCTTCCCTCACCCAATATCCAACTTCATTCTGCGTAACCATGAGTCTCGTTAGCACAATATCTATGTCATGACGCACATGCCTCACATCTGTGATAGGTAAGTTGTTGGAAGGTATTTTGAGAGACAAGATCCATAAGCATTTAGAGATGCAAGGACTGACTAGGAATAGTCAGCATGGCTTTGTGAGTGGAAAATCATGTCTTACAAATTTAATTGAGTTTTTTGAAGGGGTAACCAAGGAGGTGGATGAGGGCAGTGCAATTGATGTTGTCCACATGAACTTTGGCAAGGCCTTTGACAAGGTACCGCATGGTATGTTTTGCATAAAGTTAAATTCACAGGATTCAGGATGAGGTATCTAAATGGATACAAACTTGGCTTCTGTCAAGAAGCCAGAGGGTGGTTGGAAAGGGTCGTTTTTCAAATTGGAGGCCTGTGACCAGCAGTGCCTCAGGGATCAGTGCTATATTTAAGTCACGGGTAGATAGGTTTTTGATAGACAAGGGAATTAAGGGTTATGGGGAGAACGCGGGAAAGTGGAACTGATCCACTTCAGATCAGCCATGATCTTATTGAATGGCGGGGCAGGCTCAAAGGGCTAGATGGCCTACTCCTGCACCTATTTCTTATGTTCTTATGCATGGGTAAAATAGGTATAGAGGGATATGAGCCAAATGCAGGCAATTGGGATTAGCTTAGAGGTTTGAAAAAAGAGGGCAGCATGGACAAGTTGGGCCAAAGGACCTGTTTCCATGCTGTAAACCGCTATGACTCTATGACAGGTTTCACCTTTGGTTGCTTATCAACCTTGTATCTACTAAGTTGTGTTTTGATTTTCTAAATATTTCACTTTTCTTTGATGAATTGTTACGCTTATTAAGATTACAGGTGGAAAAGAGGATAATAGGCAGCGTTCCACTGTTAGCACCCAATAGCGGAATCAAACATTTCCAGCGCAAGTATAGAACAAAGAGATCTAAGGGTACACTTTCATAGCTCCTTGAAAGTGGGGTCACAGGTGGACAGAGTGGTGATGAAGGCATTCGACATGCTTGGTTTTATAGGTCAGAACACTGAATATGGGAGTTGGGAGGTCGTGTTAAAGTCATACAAGACATTAGTAAGGCCATACTTGGAATACTATGTACAGTTCTGGTCATCCTATTATTGAAAGAATATTATTAAATTAGAAAAAGTACAGAAAAGATTTACTAGGTTGCTACCAGGACTTGATCGTTTGAGTTTTAAGGACAGGCTGGATAGAGTGGGGCTTTTTTTTCAGGAGTGTAGGAGGCTTACACATGATCTTATTGGGGTCTATAAAATAATGAGGGGCACAGATAAGGTAGATAGTCAATATCTTTTCCCAAAGATAGGGGAGTCTAGCCTGGAGAACATAGGTTTAATGTGAGATGGGAGAGGTACAAAACGATCCAGAGGGGGAATTTTTTCATTCAGAAGATGCTGAGTGTCTGGAACAAACTGCCAGAGGCAGTAGTAGAGGTGGGTACAATTTTGTCTTTTAAAAAACATTTAGACAGTTACATGGGTAAGATGGGTATAGAGAGATATAGACCAAATGCAGGCAATTGGGACTAGTTTAGTGGTAAAGACTGGGCGGCATGGACAAGTTGGGCTGAAGGGCCTGTTTCCATGCTATGAACCTCTGTGACTCTATGAGAACAGATTAGGTGTAGAATAATCTCTTTCAAACTGCAACAATGTGATTTTAACTCTAGCCTGCTACACCTGTGAGAAGGTCTCACTTAAATACTATTGCAATCTCTCTGAGAAGGATTGCTAACTTTCAGCAAACTGCACTTAAATAGTTTCATCATCATAATTAGTTACTTTATAAGAGGAGACCAAATGCCAAACAAAAGTTTGGGAGAAGTTTGAAATGACAAAGAATGAATGAATATGGGCATAGAATGTATTCTGGATGGGGAACTTCAGTGTCCATCACCAAAACTGGCTCAAGGGTGACCAAGCTGGCTGATTCTGAAAGAAAATATCTGCCAGACTGGCTCTGTGATCGGTAACGAGGGAACCAACAAACAGGAACAACCTGCTTGACCTTACTGTCATTAATCTACCTGTTGCCAATGTACTTGTCCGTGGCTGGTAGGAGTAACCGCTATACAGTGCTTCTGCAGAAGTCCATTGTGCTATGTGGCACTACCACCATGCTATCTAGCACTCAAAACTCAACATCCGTACAGTACAGTGAGTCATCAAGAACAACAGAATTTTACACAACAACAATACGTTACCTCGTGGCTTTATATATCCCTCACTCTACCATCACCATCAGGGCAGGTGATAAACTGTCATTCAATGAAGAGTGCAGGAGAGCATATTTGGAGTAGCAGAAGGCATTCTTGGAAATTAAGTGCCTACCTGGTTAAGTAATAATGCAAGATTACACCTATGCCGAACAGTGGAAGCAGCATGCAATAGACAGAGCTAAGCAATCTCAAAGGGTCAGATCATAGCTTTGCAGACCTGCCACATCCAATTGTGAATTGTGGTGGACAATTAAGTTTAAAGCTCAATGTAAGTGGAATGCCAAGTCTAAGCAATTAGTACCAATTAATATGCTGTTTTGTATTTGAGATTTGTACTAATAGAAGCTGCTTTGAGACATGTTTTATATACAATCCTGATCGCTTACTATTATCAGTCGTTTTGGGCTGGAGTGGAGCCCAGGTCTTAAACAGGCTGACTGTGACCAAAGAAGGGCAGATCCCGGAGTCAGAGACTTCTGCCCAATTCTACGATCCAAGCATGAAAAGAGACTGCCAGCTAACATAAAAGGGAATTCCAAGATCTTGTGTAAGTGTTTAAGTAATAAAAAGGTAGTAAAAGAAAGAGTAGTGTCAATTAGGGATTAAAAATGGGATTTGGACATGGAGGCAGAAGAGATAGAAAAGGTATTAAACGAGTACTTTGCCTCTGTCCTTACAAAGGAAGAAGATGCTACTCAGGCAGAGTTGAGATAGGAGGTAAAACAAGAAGAATTTACACTTGAGAAGAAAGAGGCTTTCTTTACTTAAAGGTTATCTTTACTTAAAATAGATAAGGTACTAGGACTGGATGAAATGCATCCAAGGATACTGAGGGAGGTGAGAGTGGAAACGCAGAGGCATTAGTGATAATCTTCCAGTCTTGCTTAAATACAAGTTTCCTAGGATTTGGAGATTATGAATGTTATGCCCCTGTTCAAAAGGGGATGCAAGGATAAGGCCAGCAACTACAGACCAGTTAGTTTGACCTAATGGCAGGCAAAAGTTTGGAAACTACCAGCTGGGACAAAATCAAAAGCCATTTAGACAAGTGCAGGATAATTAAGGAAAGCTAACATGGATTCATTGAGGGAAATCATGTTTAACTAATTTCTTGGAGCTTTTTGAGGAAGTAACAGAGAAAGTTGATAAAGGCTTCACTAATTGTGTGATGTATATTGATTTTCAAAAGGCACTTAATACAATGCCACTCAACAGACTTGTGAGCAATATTCTACGTCATGAAATAAAAGGGAAAGTAGACACTTGGATAAGGAAGTTGCTGGGTGACAGGAAACAGAAGTAGTGATAGTAGTTCTTCAGGTTTGAGGAACATTTATAGTGGAGTTCTCCATTATTGGGAATCATACTCTTTCTAAAATATATATATGTTAATGATACAGACACTGGTGTTCAGGGCATAATTTCAAAATTTGCACATGATATGAACATTGGAAACATTGTCAAATGTGATGAGGTTAATGTTGTGGGGTAAATTGGGATGGCCGGTACTGTCTTTCACTACAAACGTCATGAGGCAGGTATCCCTGGATAAAGACATAACATTTATTTAAAACAAAAACACAACAAGCAAATACTCAGATCACCAAAAGGGTTGAGTAGCTCTGAAATAGAGCAACAGAATCTGTCTGACAAATCTGACAGATACAATCAAAAATAGATCGGTTAAAGCTTTTCTTATCAATCATTCCTGCTTCATATTAACGTAAAATCAATTCCACTTAATATTTATACATCAATTAAAATCTCTGTCAAGTAACTCAACCAATTGCATTTTATCATCCAGCATAATGATGTCTTATTTGTCCATTCAATCTGGATGCTGATTCCCATCTTGGCTGAACTCACTTCCTGTTACTAGGCAATGATAGATACTCATCATAGAGGTCAAAATGAACATTCCCACTAGTTCATTGCCTAACTAGACAGACATATGATCCTCCATCCAGCTACATATCTATTCTATGTCTAGACAATGAATATCCCTATTCAAAATGTTACAAGATCTGTTCCCTCACCAGAAACTTTCTGATATAAACTCTGCTAACTACTGGGGTTCCTAGGCCTTTGGCTATGAACTATTCAGCTTTACCATCATACCTTGCAGTAACTTGTTTTTGGCTGAAATGGACAACAATTCATCCAGTACTTAAAATACATTTACAATATCAGCATATACATTTTAAAATCATAATTACTTCTTTAATTCATTTACTGCATCCACATATGTAGAAACTATTTGCTTTTTTAGCTTATGGACTTTGAATTAAGAGTCATTTAACTATTTGTTGGTACTGCTGTCAGTGCCTCATGAATTCTGTCTAAAACCTTATTAGCTGATTAATAATTTTCCTGTTCAGATACTATTGAACTTCAAAATAACATTGACATGTTAGCGGATTGGGCAAACAAGTGACAGATAAAATTCAATGCAGAGAAGTATGAGGTGATTTATTTTGGCAGGAAGAATATGGAAAGACAGCATAAAATAAAGGGAGAAGCTCTAAAGGAGATGCAGGAATAGAGGGACCTTGGTGTATATGTACATAGTTCATTGAAAATGGCAGGGCATGTTGAGAACATAAGAACATAAGAAATAGGAGCAGGAGTAGGCCATCCAGCCCTTCGAGCCTGTCCCACCATTCAATAAGATCATGGCGGATCTGTCGTGGCTCAGTTCCACTTTCCCACCTTCTCCCCATAACCCTTAATCCCGTTGCCTATCAAAAACCTATCTACCGCGTCTTAAATGTATTTAGCGACGCAGCCTCCACCACTTCAACGGGCAGAGAATTCCAGAGATTCACCACCCTTTGAGTGAAGAAGTTCCTCCTCAACTCCGTTCTAAACCGCCCCCCCCCCTTTATCTTGAGGCTGTGCCCCCTAGTCCTACTGTCCTTTCTGAGCGGGAAGAGTCTCTCCACCTCTATCCTATCCATCCCATTCATCATCTTATATGTCTCAATGAGATCTCCCCTCATTCTTCTAAACTCTAACGAGTACAAGCCGAGTCTATTCAGCCTCTCCTCATAGTTCAACCCCCTCAACTCCGGCATCAGCCTAGTAAACCTCCTCTGCACTCCCTCCAAGGCCAAAATATCTTTGCGTAAGTGCGCCGACCAAAACTGCACACAGTACTCCAGCTGCGGCCTCACCAGTGCCCTGTACAGTTACATAAGAAACATAAGAAATAGGAGCAGGAGTAGGCCATCTGGCCCTTCGAGCCTGCCCCGCCATTCAATAAGATCATGGCTGATCTGTCGTGGCTCAGTTCCACATTCCCACCCTCTCCCCATAACCCTTAATCCTCTCGTATCAAAAACCCATCAACCCGCGTCTTAAAAATATTTAGCGAGGTAGCCTCCACCACTTCAACGGGCAGAGAATTCCAGAGATTCACCACCCTTTGAGTGAAGAAGTTCTTCCTCAACTCCGTTCTAAACCGCCCCCCCCTTTATTTTGAGGCTGTGCCCCCTAGTCCTACTGTCCTTTCTGAGCGGGAAGAGTCTCTCCACCTCTATCCTATCCATCCCCTTCATCATCTTATACGTCTCAACGAGATCTCCCCTCATTCTTCTAAACTCTAACGAGTTCAAACCTAGTTTATTCAGCCTCTCCTCATAGCTCAACCCCCTCAACTCCGGCATCAGCCTAGTAAAGCTCCTCTGTACTCCTTCCAAGGCCAAAATATCCTTGCGTATGTACGGCGCCCAAAACTGCACACAGTACTCCAGCTGCGGCCTCACCAATGCCCTGTGTAGCCGCAGCAAGACCTCCCTACTTTTATATTCAATCCCCCTCGCTGTGAAGGCCAGCACCCCATTCGCCTTCCTGACCACCTGCTGCACCTGCAAGCTGGGTTTTTGCGACTCATGCACAAGGACCCCAAGGTCCCTCTGCACCGTCGCCTGCTGCAGTTTTTCTCCACGTAAGTAGTAGTCCTTCCTACCATTATTCCTACCAAAGTGGACCACCTCGCACTTGCCAACATTAAATTCCATTTGCCAGTTCCTGGCCCATTCGCCCAGCCTATCTAGATCCTTCTGCAGACTCTCCACACCCTCCGCACAATTTGCCTTTCCACCAATCTTGGTGTCATCAGCAAATTTCGACACCATAGACTCGGTTCCCTCCTCCAGATCATCTATTTAAATGGTAAATAGCTGAGGCCCCAGCACCGACCCCTGAGGCACTCCACTAGTCACCAACCGCCAATCCGAATAGCACCCATTGACCCCCACTCTCTGCCTCCTATTTGACAACCAGTCCTCTATCCACGCTAACACCCTATCACCAACTCCATGTCCCCTGACCTTCTGCAATAACCTCTTGTGAGGTACCTTATCAAACGCCTTCTGAAAATCAAGAAAGACCACATCCGCCGGCTCTCCTCTATCCACTGACCTAGACACATCCTCATAGAACTCAAGTAAATTTGTCAGACACGACTTCCCCTTAACGAAACTGTGCTGCGTCTGCTCTATCAAGCAATTCCCCTCAAGATGCCTCGCTATTTCCTCCTTGATGATGGATTCTAACATTTTACCTACAACTGACGTTAAACTAACCGGCCTATAATTCCCCGCCTTTTGCCTGGCACCCTTCTTAAACAACGGCGTAACATTAGCCGTTTTCCAATCTTCCGGCACTTCCCCGGAATCCAGCGACGTCTGGAAAATAACCACCAAGGCATCCACTATCACCTCCGCCATTTCTTTCAGAACCCTCGGATGCATTCCATCCGGTCCTGGGGACTTGTCCACAATCAGCCCCTCCAGTCTGTCGAGCACCACCTCTCTAGTAACAGTAATGTCATCTAGACCCTCCAGTCCTACCACCTTTCCATCACTAACACCCGGCAAATTATTCACGTCCTCCTCCATGAAGACCGAAACAAAAAAGTTATTCAAGACCTCAGCCATTTCCCCATCCCCTACCACTAAGTCCCCCTTCTCATCCTCTAAGGGTCCAACGTTCACCCTAGCCAGCCTCTAGACCTCCCTACTTTTGTATTCAATCCCCCTCGCCATGAAGGCCAGCATCCCATTCGCCTTCCTGACCACCTGATGCACCTGCAGGCTGGGTTTTTGCGTCTCGTGCACAAGGACCCCGAGGTCCTTCTGCACCGTAGCATGCTGCAGTTTTTCGCCATGTAAGTAATAGTCCTTCCTACCATTATTCCTACCAAAGTGGACAACTTCACACTTGCCAACATTAAATTCCATTTGCCAGTTCCTGGCCCATTCGCCCAGCCTGTCTAGATCCCTCTGCAGACTTTCCACACCCTCTGCACAATTTGCCGTTCCACCAATCTTGGTGTCATCAGCAAATTTCAACACCATACACTTGGTTCCCTCCTCCAGATCATCTATATAAATGGTAAATAGCTGAGGCCCCAGCACCGATCCCTGGGGCACTCCACTAGTCACCAACCGCCAATCCGAATAGCACCCATTGACCCCCCCCCTCTCTGCCTCCTATTAGACAGCCAATCCCCTATCCACGCTAACACCCTACCCCCAACTCCATGCCCCCTAACCTTCTGTAACAACCTCTTGTGCAGCACCTTATCAAACGCCTTCTGAAAATCAAGAAACACCACATCTACCGGCTCTCCTCCTATCCAACGCCCTAGACACATCCTCATAGAATTCCAATAAATTCGTCAGGCACAACTTCCCCTTAACGAAGCCGTGCTGCATCTGCTCTATCAAACAATTCTCCTCAACATGCCTCGCTATTTTCTCCTTGATTACAGATTCAAGCATTTTACCTACAACAGACGTTAAACCAGCCGGCCTATAATTCCCTGCCTTTTGCCTGCTACCCTTCTTAAACAACGGCGTAACATTAGCCATTTTCCAATCTTCCGGCACTTCCCCGGAATCCAGCGAGGTTTGGAAAATAATCATCAAGGCAGAGAGAGCAGTTAATAAAGCATATAGTATCTCGGGCTTCATTAATAGGGGCATTGAGTACAAGAGTAAGGAGGTCATGTTGAAATTTATGAGATACAAGATAGCCTCATCTGGAGTACTGTGACTCAACAGCGATCTTGGGTTCATGTCACACTATCTGTAACCCCCGTGACTTGCCTGGGTTTGCAAAACCTCACTTACTGTACTGTCTGGTGACAATACACATCTCTTTAACCTGTGATCAGTGCTCCTTCCACTCATATTGTTGGCCACTTTAGGACTTGAACAGCAGGTTAGGTGTAAAGATTCGCATTCTAATCAGTAATCTGTAAACTGTCTGTGCTTTATATGCTCTGTCTGAGGCCAGAACTCTCCACTCACCTGACGAAGAGGGTAACCTCAAAAGCTAGTGAATTTACTATCAAATAAATCGGTTGGACTTAAACCTGGTGTTGTCAGACTTTTTACTGTGTGTACTCCCATTCTGAGCACCATACTTGAGGAAAAATGTGATGGAATTGGAGAAAGTACAGAGGAGATTCATGAGAATGATTCTGGGAATAAAGAACATAAGAACATAAGAAATAGGAGCAGGAGTAGGCCATCTAGCCCTTCGAGCCTGCCCCGCCATTCAATAAGATCATGGCTGATCTGAAGTGGCTCAGTTCCACTTTCCCGCTTTCTCCACATAACCCTTAATCCCCTTGCCTACCAAAAACCTATCTACCCGCGTCTTAAATATATTTAGCAAGGTAGCCTCCACCACTTCAACGGGCAGAGAATTCCAGAGATTCACCACCCTTTGAGTGAAGAAGTTCCTCCTCAACTCTGTTCTAAACTGCCCCCCCCCCCTTATCTTGAGGCTGTGCCCTCTCGTCCTGCTGTCCTTATACTGTGACTGTAACTGTAAGGATAGATTGGAGAGATTGGGACTTTTTTCCTTGGGGAAAAGAAGACTGAGAGGAGACTTGAAAGAGGTATTCAAGTTCCTGAGGGATATGGACAGAGTAAATAGTGAGAAACTGTTCCCTCTCAAAAGAACATCAAGAACTAAAGTGCACAGATTCAAAATAATTCACAAAAGAAGTAAAAGTAATGAGGAAAAATATTTTCAACCAGATCTTTCTGAAAGCAAAAAACTTAAAAACAAGATACAGGCATTTGAGGGAAAATAAATCAAAATGGAGGACAGGGACCATGGCCTGAAGCTATTGAACTGCATGTTGAGTCCAGAATGTTGTAAAGTACCTAATTAGAAGATGAGGAGCTTTTCCTCCAGCATGCTTTGGGCTTCACTGGAGCATTGTAAAAGACTGTGGACAGAAATATGAGCATGAGAGTAAAATGGTGAGTTGAAATGATAAGTGACCAAAAATTTGGGGTCATGCTTGAGGTATTCTGCAAAGCAGTCACCCTGTGTGCTTTTGGCCTCCAGTGAGTGAAATGGGAAGTTGGAAGAACATCATTGGCAATACAAACATGGAGTGGGAGTGAAGTGGGTGAAGGTGAAAAAATGTTCTCAAAAAAGAGTTCAAGCTATTAGCCTTCTGTTAATTTCAACTGTTGAACATGCATCACATACAGTGAAACCTTGACTTTATACAAAGCAGGGCACTGATCTATGCTGAACATTTAAGTAAATGTTCTCGAAATAAATGTTTAAACTGTACATTCAATACAAGCCTGCTGAGTAGCTCCTCTATGAAAAAATAGAAGTGGATGATCTCACTTGTCTGTACTCAACTTGGCAGTTCTTCAAACGAGCAGATATTTTATGCTTTGGTAGAACTGAGATTTTTGTCTCGTTTAATTGAGAGACAGATATAGCAAAAAAGTGTCTGAAAAATCCATGAATTTCACTTAAAATAACATTTTGCTCCATGGGTGACAATCAATTAATCTTTGTTCTTCAAAGGGACTAACGCAAGATCTCTATTCTAGGAGTGGTACCATTAACACCCCATTTTAAAAAAAAGTCAAACAATGAACAAAATTGATTTGTTTTCAAATCCTTTTAAATTTTGTTCTGCTGATTTTATAAATGGTCTTGTTTAAAATGAGTGACCATGGGTTAGATTTTCACGGAGTCTTGTTACTTCTTAGATCTTTAAAAATGATAGACAGAATTCAGAGGTTAGCATCATGGGTTCAGATACCACCATGGAAGTTGGTGAAACCTAATTTCAGTGAATAATTCTGGAATTAAAAGCTAAGTTGACGGGTTGGCTTTTGGGATGCAACCCATTGATATTGCTGTTCTTTTAGTTGCTGCTGGAGTTGAGGAAGAGGAGAAGGAGGAGGAGGAGGAACAGGAGGGGGAACAGCAACACCACTCAATGGCTGAAGGGCTGCTGGCAGCCAGGGTTAGGCATGCGTGGATGGTGAGAGGGCCTCTGATCAACACTCACTTTGGGCAGTAGGAGGCTGTGTTACCTCCCATGAGTTCCTTTCTCCCCAGAATCCTACAATCTCCTACAACATTTTCACACCAGATGCCTGGGTATACTGTTTTAGTGGGTTTCTTTGGCAGGCAGGAGGCTGATGATGTCTTGTGAAGCATCTTTGTGGTGATGCCCTGGTGCAAAGTAGTCCAACGCCTTCCTGTGCTCTGCATACAAGCTGACACCTAGACCCACATCTGGGTAATGCATAAGAAGTTACTAAACCCCCATACATGGTCCTGGGAGAGAGAGGTGGGGGAGGGGAGGGAATCTCTCGTGGGTTCTGGGGATGCCATGGCAGATGCTGTAAGTCATTGCCAATGCATGCCACCCACTGTAGCCAGTAATTTATTTGAGCACCTTCATTTTCTCAGTGACAAAGCATTAAGGGGCCTCCCGCACTGTCATCAACATGAAGGGTCCCTCTGGGGACCATCAGGGGAAGAGTGATTCTATTAGAAGCAAATCTGAAACAAATTAGTCACAGGTGGGTGGTGAAAAGACATTTATTAGTGACAATAAAAGTGTCTTATTAATAGTTCTATGCCTGTTTCTAACAAAAGGTCAGTGAGAGCACACCCTCCACCCCAGAAGCCTTGGATGAATCTGTGTCTGAGGTTACCATTGCAGATGTCAGTGCAGCCTTCTCAAAGGTCAACCTATAGAAAGCGACTGGCCCAGATGAGATACCCAGATGAGTTCTCAGATCCTGCATGGATCAGCTGGCAGGGATATTCACAAACATCTTCAATCTCTCTTTACAACAATCTGAGGTCCTATCTGCTTCAAGAAGACACCCTCATCCCAGTACCAAAGAAAAGCCAAGCAGCATACCTTAATGACTATCATGTGGTGGCTCATCATTATTAGTACTTCGAAAGGTTAGTCATGGCATGAATCAATACCATCCTGCCAGATTGCCTGGATCCACTACAGTTCACCTATCGCTGCAACAGGTCCACAGCAGATGCCATCTTCCTGACCCTGCACTCAACCCTGGAATATCTAGTTAATAAAGCCACCTATGTCAGACCTCTATTTATTGACTACAGTTCAGCCTTCAACACTATTATTCCTAAGAAATTCATCTCAAACTCCATGGCCTGGGCCTCAGCTACTCCCTCTGCAACTGGATCCTGAACTTCCTAACGCACAGGCCACAATCAATAAGGATAGGCAACAACACCTCCTCCACAATTATCCTCAACACCAGTGCCCCACAAAGCTGTGTCCTCAGCACCCTACTATACTCCTTAGACATCTATGACTGTGTGGCCAAATTCCCCTCCAACTCGATTTTCAAGTTTGCTGATGATACCATTGAAGTGGGTCAGATCGCAACAATGATGATCAGAGTACAGAAATGAGATAGAGAATCTGGTGAACTGGTGCGACAACAATAATCTCTCTCTCAATGTCAATAAAATGAAGGAGATTGTCATCGACGTCAGGAAACGTAATGGCAATCATGCCCCTGTCTACATCAATGGGGATGAAGTAGAAATGGTCAAGATCTTCAAGTTTTATGGTGTCCAGATCACCAACACCCTGTCCATGTTCCCCCACCTCCATGCTGACACTATAGTTAAGAAAGCCCACCAACGCCTCTCCTTTCTCAGAAGACTAAGGAAATTTGGCACGTCATCTATGACTGTCACCAATTTTTACAAATGCACCATAGAAAGCATACTTTCTGGTTGTATCATAGCTTGGTATGGCTCCTGCTCTGCCCAAGATCGCAAGGAACTACAAAAAGTCGTGAATGTAGCCCAATTCATCACGCAATCCATCCTCCCATCCATTGACTCTGCCTACACTTCCCGCTGCCTCGGCAAAGCAGTCAGCATAATTAAGAACCCCACGCACCCCGAACGTACCCTCTTTCTCCTTCTTCCATCAGGAAAAAGATACAAAAGTGTGAGGTCACATACCAACCGATTCAAGAACAGCTTCTTCACTGCTGCGATCAGACTTTTGAATGGATGTATCTCATACTAAGTTGGTCTTTCTCTACTCCCTAGCTATGACTATAACACTACATTCTGCACTCTCTCCTTTCTTTCTCTATGAACGGTATGCTTTATCTGTATAACATGCAAGAAACAATACCTTTCACTGCACACTAATACATGTGACGATAATAAATCAACTCAAATCAAATCAAAGCACTAACAGGAAACATTAAAGTGCATAAATACTCGATCTACCTAGTGCTGCCCTTCAGCTGTGCTATCTTAATGCCGCTACAACTTTTTAACTTTACATGGCCAATCACTATGTCTTGGTGTTTCCCCAGAATGTACATCGGAGATGGAAGTGGCCAGCTGCCTACCCTGCCCTGTGACCTGTGATTCCCTTAGCAATTGTCTTCTGGAGGGCCTGGACCTTGAGGTGTCTGGAATGTACCTATGACACTCTCTTCACCCCTCTGCCCCTGAGATGCTCCAGTGTCAGGAAGGAGGGGATCAGAAGGTGGAGCCATAGCTGGAAGGCTCCAGCACTGGCTCGAGCCCTTCCTCCTCCCTTGAGGTTCCTGTCGGCCCCTGGGTCACTCCATGCGACGGTGGTGCTTCTGCAGTGAGCTCCAGAAGCTCCAGCATCACCTGGCACAGCCAGTCCGGGGGTCTACCTGTGTTCTAGCCATGATAGTCGAGCCCTCTGCAATGACCACCTGAGTCAGAGACCAGCTCTCAATGGCACCAGCACGTGCCCTCTGTGACTGGGCCAATTCTCAAGGGCTGCAGCTATAGCTTGCTATGTCTCGGCGTTCTCCTGCAAGCTCTGCAGCCTCACAGCCATGACCCTCTGTGACTGGGCCACATTCTCAAAGGCTGTAGCCATAGCCTGCTGTGTCTTAGCACTGTCCCGCTGGGTCTCCTGCAAGCTCTCAAACCTGTCAGCCATGGGCTGCGGAATCTCAGGAAGCCTGATGAGGCCCTCAACTCTGGCCTGTAGCGATTGAGCCATGGTCCTCTGGGACTTCGCCGTGGCCTGCTGTGATTCAGCCATCACTTGGAGCCTGCCACTCATGGACAGGATCTCCAGTCCCAGGCTTTGCACCGCAGATGCCACCCTTGCAGGGTTGACCTGGGAACCATGCAAGACAGGCAATGGCTGCTCCACCTGAAAGCTTTAGGACTCCTCCCAACAGCTTTTCAGTCAATGCAGTGTTTTAACCCCTCCTGCATCCCTGTTGCTGTTGCTGCATCTCCAGCAGCTGAGGGAGAAGTGATCACAGAGGCCCAGCACGTAGCCTAGAGCCAGCAAAGTTCTCGCCTCCAGCAGGCCTCTGTGTGCCAGAGGTCTCAGACGTTCTCGCCTCTACTAGATGTAGATGTGCAGATGTGTTGTGTGCATCAGTGACCCAGATGCCTCGCCACTAACTTAATCCACTGATGTAAGAGACTGTGGGGTGGTGAGTTGCAAGGTGGAAGTTGATTCAAAACTGGTGCCAGCCTCATAAGTCCCTTCATCGGCTTTGGCTGAGGAGTGCTCTGAGCTATCAAGGGCAGAATGGGTGGGAGCAGCAGTGGGGGCCACAATCCCAGATGGCCCGGGCGTGTCAGGGTCCCTTTCTGTAACATAGGACACAAGGTTAAATGCAAGGGAAGGAGAGGAATCTGAGGTGTAAGCAATATACTTGACATCTCTCCATAAACTGGAAGAATGCCTGGTGCTCACTTCTATGGTCCAGCTCTCGCTAATAGACCGCATCCCCTCATCTCCGACAAGCTCCAGCACCTGCTCCTGAAAGGGGGTGAGGACTCAGGGATCAGGCTCACCACTCCCAATCTTCTCCCTCTCCTGGCGGTTATAGGCATTCTCCTGTGGTGACAGAAGGAGCCTTGAAAATATGATGGCACAAGTGCTGCAGGGTATGGGGGGTGGCAATTTGAGGGCAAGTGCTGTGATACTCTTAGGGAGGAGGGAGGGAGGTGCTTGAAGGGCAGGCTGCTGGGGTGGAGGGATCTGAGGGTCATTTAGGAGAAAAATGCTAGATGAGGTTAAACACTTACCCTTGCTGTCCGGATTAGGTCACTCATTTTTTTCCCAGACTGCTTTTCAGTTCTCCAGGCCAGTGCCTTGGCACTGAGACACATGGCCACAGCCTCCCAGGCTGTCTTTGCATTACTTCCTGGCCCGATGTCCTGTGGGGGGAAGAGGTTGTCCTGCTTTGCCTCCACTGCCTCCAGCAACCTGTCCAGGTCTGAATCAGAGAATCTGGGTGCTGTCTTCCATCATACAAATCTTCCTGCATTGCCTGCCTGTCTGTTCATCCTTGGAGTTTTTATGAAGCAGTCCCTTGTAAGGGCAGTTCAGCTGCAGAAAGTTTGGGTGAGCCAAGTGCCCATGAAAGCATCCCAGAAAGTTTAATGCAGTTTGCCTTATTGCAGGGGGCAGGGGAGTGAGAGGATCATGTCAGGCAGCCACTGGGGCAAGGGGGTGATGTGAGGCCATGTGTAAGTTGATCCGGTGGAGGTGGAGGGTAAGGGGGTCAGTAATGTTGAGTGGGGAGCTCCGATGTCCATTGGGGGGGAAGGCTGTATCTGGCCTAGGAGGGTTCTGCCAAGACAGCTGGTTTATTTTTCACTTTTTCTGAGCATGCTCAGTTTGTGGCTCTGATCTGAGCTGCAGGCTGTTTGGCAAGTTAAGCCTGTTGTGGCCAGAGTACGGTAAGAAGTCTCACAACATCAGGTTAAAGTCCAACAGATATATTTGGAATCACGAGCTTTGGGAGCACTGCTCCTTCGTCAGGTGAGTCTAATGGCCAGAAACAGACTAGTCCAAAGTTTCAGAGACAGAGTGCGTAAGATTGGGTGTGAAAACTTGCCCGAAAAACTGGAGATCTGGAACTCTCCTATTTTCAGACTCATTGGACACAAAGGCTTCAGTTGATACTATGTGCCAATAGATTATTTAATGTTCACAAGGTGGAAAGTCTGCTCACTCTTTGTATTGATGGTCTGCTTCATCCATAACATCTGTTTGTATAATTTGGCTGGACATTTCATGGATCCTATTTGGGGGATAACTGTCACATGCCCCTGGTTGATGGAATGTTGTTCCTCTGTAGCCTTTGGCTGTGACTTTTTGTGATGCCTTTGCTTTCTGTATTGTGTTTCCAGTGTCCTCCGATATGCTTGCATACATTGTTAAAAGCTGGGCAAATTCTGGATGCATTTATGAGGCTGCATTGCCCAAATTGCTTATTAAGCTTGTCTGCAGTGACCTTTGTGCCAATGGTGGACAAATTACATAGACTGTAAACTCTGGCTACACAGTGGTGGGGCTTTATACTTCAATCCACTTTGCAATGCTGCTTCCACATTGCAACCTTTGGTTTGGTCCAAGTCATCTTTGTCAATTGCCTTTATTGGGGTAGATGCTATCATGAGCATTCTGTTGGCTAGTCTGATTTTGAATACTTACCATATTTAATTTGGATTTTTAAGATCACTGTTTGACAGACCTGACAATGCAGTTCAACAGACAATATTTAGTCTGTGGAGGCATTCATTGCTGATATTGATATTAATCTTAATGGCTTGTTTATCTAGTCTGAAATCGAACTCCAGAAAACAGAGCTCTAAGCATTGTTGGAACAAAATAAACTCAGACAGAAGATCCATTGCCTTCCAACTGAGTGTCTGTCATCCTGTGGCTTTTTATAAGAGTATTAAGACTAGCTGGAAAAGGAACAAGTGTTCAGGCTTTTTACAGACCTTGATAACTTGCTTTGGCTCCCTGAGTTGCAATTTCATCAACTTAGCTGGTCATAGGTTGTTGCTTGACTGCAATGTTGACCATGCTGCCATCCACTCAAGTCCCCAAAACAACATTACCCACTAACCAACTGCCCACTTTTTTCACCAGACCAGGATGTCCATTTTCTGTGAGTGGTTCACCAAGAAAATGTTAATGAGGCCTGATCCTCAACGTAATTCATATCTTCTGAATGTCTTGTTGGGAGGGCAGTTGACATTTTGCCAGTTTGGCACCCACCCAAACCTCTCCCTTACAGCCTCAGCCAGAGTTGTACATAATAAATCATAGTATCTTAAGACAGCTGTAAGAAGGTGCTCAATTATCGCAAAAATGACTTTGCAGCCACTTTTTTGCTTTGATGGAAATTATAGGCATTCTTATCCTCACTTAGCGAGAAAACATTGGTTGGCCTTAAGGTTTCTCTTAAATAATATTAGAGCTTTCACATGAGTCAGAGATGCAAGGTATTGAAGGCACCTTGATGCTTCTCCGCAGAGGAAAATAGGAAATTGGAAGGCTAGAAATGAAGAGGTGAAAGAGAAAACATGTCCTTGGAAAAATGTTCAGGTCAATTTGTCCTGTTAATTTAAACCATTGGACATGCTTGATACATGATGAAATATGAAAGTAGCTCAGGTCTTCCTTGTTTAATAGCTAATTGATATCTTGCCTTTTTAACACCCACCTAAGGTGTGTGGGTGAATGGATGAGGTTACCATTGACCAAAACTTAACTGGAGTAGCTATATAAACACAATGGCTACAAGAGCAGTTCAGAGGCCGGAAATCCTTTGGAGAATAACTCACCTCCTGACTGACCAAAGATTGTCCACAATCTACAAGGCACACATCAGGAATGTAGTGGAATACTTTCCACTTGCTTGGAAGAATGCAGTTCTAATAACACCCAAGCAGCTTCACAATCCAGGTCAAAACAGGCTGCTTGATTAGTACCTCTTGCATAACCTTAAACATTTGATTCCTCCACCACTGGCGCACAGTGACATCAGTGTGTACCATCTGCAAGATTCATTGCAGCAACTTGCTTCTCCTTTGACTCCTTTGATTTCACCTTGCAAACCTATGACCTCAACCACCTAGAAGGACAAGGGCAGCAGATGCTTAGGAACAGCATCAACTGCTAGTTGCCCTCCAAGACATACACCATCCTGACTTAGAAATAAATCACTGTTCCCTCACTGTCACTGAGTCAGAACCTGGAGTGGCTGTGTCTACACCATGTTGACTACAGCAGTTCAAGGAGGAAACTCACCACCACCTTCTCAAGAGCAATTAAGGATGGCAACAAATGCTGGCATTGCCGGTGATGCTGACATCCTATGGGAACAAATTTTTAAACAGAATCTTTGAAAAGATGTACTTTCAAAGACTTCATTAGTGAACACAAAAGATATTTATAAGAATTTTTTTTGTTTGTTTACTTTATTCCAATCCAATCAAGTCAAATTAAAGCCAATTCAGAGTCCCAACAAGTCGGGACATTCCCGATCCAAGCTGACGAGACAGGGCTCTCACCTCCTGTCTTGGGCTTGATCTACATGATCCCGGCTGATTGTAATAGGTGTAGCTCCTCCTCCAAGGCTCGATCTTATTTGCATCTTAGCCAAAAGGCCGAGATGCCGCTTTATAAAATTGCTTCAAATTAAGCTGAAATGTAACCTAATGACTTCAACCAAGTGCAGCATGTCAATACTACACTTGATCTTAGCCAAAAGGCCGAGAAACGATCTTAGCCAGAAGGCCGAGAAGTGATCCCTAAGAGTAGCAGCTGCACGGTTATAGCTAGCTCCCAAAATGTCTTTGCCTAGGAGCCTTTCTCACCATGGCTGATTCCACACTCTGTGTCCAGATTGGTCATCCAGACCAGGTGACCCTTACTCTGCTGTATTGTCCTTTAAAGGGACAATTACCACAACCTTGGGACATTTTATTCCCTCAAAGGTACAGAGTAAATGCATGTTGCAGTTAGTGTTCACATATTAATTAGCATATAGTTAAAATGGCAATTAAATTGCTTTTATTCCATTTCTTATTCAAACAAATTAATATTGGCCTTGATGCCTGATAGAGCAAATAGAAAATGATGGAGTTTCAGAGAGAATAGGGTATTGGCAAGAGACAACGCAACAAGCAATGGAACTGGGGGAGTAGACGGTTAAGACAGAGCAGTCAGCAGGAATTTGATGATAGTGATCCAAAACAGGAAACAGCAGCAAAAAAGAAAATGTGGTTAATTGTGAATTTTGGATTGGAGAGAAAGAGTAAAGATTGTGAAAGAGAAATGGAGTGGAAAACATAGAAGAACACTGAAGGATATTGAGACTTGAGAGAAATGCAAAATGCAGATTGAAGAAAGAGCCTTTAATCAATTGAAGATTATAGCTGAGATAAATGGGAAAGGAAGCTAGAAATACCTGGACATTAGGGACAGGGGAGTTACCATGAGATAGATTGGATAATTTTAAGTGACTGAGCAAGGGTCTGGCAGATGGAGTACAATGTTTGTAAATGTGAGGTTATCCATTTTGGTAGGAATAACAGTAAATTGGACTATTATTTAAATGGTAAAAAATGGTTAAAAATATTGCAGCTGTGGTGCAGAGGGACCTGGGTGTCCTTGTGCATGGATCACAAAATGTTGGCTTGTAGGTGCAGCAGATAATTAAGAACGCAAATGGAATTTTGTCCTTCATTGCTAGAGGGATGGAGTTTAAAAACAGGGAGGTTACGTTGCAGCTGTATAAGGTTCCGGCGAGGCCACACTTGGAATACTGTGTATGTTTTGATCTCCTTACTTGAGAAAGGATGTACTGGCACTGGTGGGTGGTTGCGGAAGGGGGGGCGACGGTGAGATTTGCTAGGTTGATTCAGAGTTAAGAGGATTGGCTTATGAGGACAGTAGACTGAGAAGACTGGGACTGTAGTCATTGGAATTTAGGAGAATGAGGAGGGATCTCATAGAAACATATAAAATTATGAAGAGAATAGGTAAGATAGAAGCAGGGAGATTGTTTCCACTGGCAAGTGAAATTAGAACTGGGGAGCAGAGCCTCAAAATAAGGGGGAGCAGATTTAGGACTGAGTTGAGGAGAAACTTCTTCACCCAAAGGATTGTGAACCTGTGGAATTCCCTACCTAGTGAAGCAATTGAGGCTATCTCGTTGAATGTTTTTCAGGCAAGGATAGACAAATTTTTGAACAGTAAAGAAATTAAGGGTTATTATGAGCTGGAAGTTAAGTGGAGCTAAGTCCATGAGAAAATCAGCCATGATCTTATTGAATGGCAGTGCAGGCCCGAGGGCCAGATGACCTACTCTTGATCCTAGTTCTTATGTTATTACAATAATAAAGGACACATGAAATGGTTTGAACAGTAGGGAACTCAGGACATTAAAAATATGCTCTCTGACTACATATCATTTCTGTTCTTATGTTTATAACACATGGTTTTCAAACAGTGTATTGGCTGTAATTTTCATTAAGTCTCCCATTTTCAGATGGAAAATTTCATTGGTAAACTTCCTGGTATGTGGTAAAAATTATTTTGCATTTTCCATTTGAAAACTGGGACAAAAAAGATAAAGGTGAATGCACAATGTCCTCTGTCCAGTCTACCTGTCTATTTGGGCATTACCATTTTGACAACTTGCCCCTTCGGGTTCAGAGATGTATAGGTTCGGTGGATTTGCTATGGTAAATGCTTCCTTCTGCACTGTAGGGGTTCTATGATTCTAAAGAAAACTATTTAGGTTTACAGGCCAGATGCTATACAGATATGAGGTTCTGGCAAGCTTGGGTTGGATTGCTCAAGGCTGGTGTTGGGTGGTTTGCAGTCATGATTCTTCAATGCCTGCTAACAAATTTAACTTAGAAAGAAATTAAAGAAACCTGGTGGAGTTGGTGTGTTGGCATATCACCTGTTACTAACCCAGTAAGAGTAACTTATTGTCATTCCTTAATTATTCATTTGCCAGTCCTTTTTTATCGAAGTAATTAAACCAAAAACTCTTACTCGGGATGTTCAAGGTCTATTTGGACTTTTTATAATAGTGTAAAATGAGTGATAGTGAATTGGCAACCTGTTGAAATTTCTCCCAATTTTTATTTCATTTATTGAAGTTAATGTAATTGGAAAAATTGTAAAATGATTTGCTATCAGCCATTCAATACCGTCACACAAATTTGGAATCTCGCCCAAAAGGTTAGAGCTTTCTCTTCTTGATAATTCCTAGCATAAAGGAATTTAATGAAATGCTCCTTGTTTGTTGCTATTACAGTCACATGTTAGAACACGGTAAATCATGGAAAGCAAGCTCCCACATCTGAAGTGTTTGCTTTAGCCCCCAGTGTGCACTTTGTATGTTCTGGTGCCTTTTCTTTTCTTAAATCATTATTAACTCTTAGAATTGCAGGCCTGGTTAAGTGAAACTCACTAAATATTTGGAGATTACCATTATCTGTCTGAACTGAAACTTTGCTGCAAGTGTGGCATAAATCCCATCCTGTGAAATTATGCCAACAAAGCAGGAACAACTCTAAGGAATTTCCGAATCCATTCTCATTAACAAATACAATGATGTAACTTCTCACATTTCAGAATTACTCTATTACTGTAATCTTAACTACAAACATAACTTCAAAATAATCCTCAATAAAAATGTTTTACTGCTGTCCATCTTGTCTTCCTTTGTTACTTCCTTTATTCTCTCCCATTTTGCTTGCTTAATTTTATCGATTTCAATTCAATTTCACTTCATGCTTTCATTCTTTTCATTCTTACATTCTACTCTTCAAACCCACCATAAAAATCCCACGAGGAGGTTTCCGAACAGATATTTGTTTTACAGTAACAAATTATTTTTTATGAAATTAAAGTACTTTCAATGGGCAATTTATGTAAGTTTTTTATCCCTCCTTTATTATCCATTTGTGGATACACTCCATGTTTGAGAAGATACAGCAGCCTGGTTTCAATCTTTCACCAGTAGAATGCTGTGATCACCCGCTGAAGTGAAAACAACTGGAAGAGGTGTTGAGATGGTGGAGGATCAGGTAAGTGAATAACTAGATTTACAATGTGGGTGCAATTCTCTTACTTTCTTTATAAATTGATTCTTGGCATCACTGTCGAAAGGCCAGTGTTTGTTGTTTGTTTCGTATAGTGGTTAACCACTGCATGGCTTGATACCACTGATTGATTTGATAGGTCACTTCTGAAGCCAGTTAAGATACATTGTTGTGGAACAGAAGTCTGGTGAGGACAGCAGGCACCCTTCCCTAATGTTGACATTATATGACAAACTAACAATTTCGTGGACACTTTTATGGATACCAAATTTTTATTAAAACTGAATTCAAATTCTCAAACTGCCATGATGTTGTTTAAATTGACTGTATTGTTGGTCCAGTAACATCATGCTGGTGAGTGAGAATACTCTGAATCAGTTCATTAGTTAGTTTGGTTTATTTATTACTGTCACAAGTAGACTTACATTAACACTGCAATGAAGTTACTGTGAAAATCGCCGAGCCGCCATGCTCCAGGCACCTGTTCAGGTACACTGAGGGAGAATTTAGCATGGCCAATACAACTAGCCAACACGTCTTTCACACTGAGAAGAAACTGGAGCACTGGAATATGGAAGGGAATCCACAATACCATGAGAACATGCAGGCTCTGCACAGTCAGTGACCCAAGCTAGTGATTGAACCTGGGACCCTTGCACTGTGAGGCAGCAGTGCTAATCACTGTGCCACTCAATGATGGTGAGTGAGAATCCTCTGACTCAGTGCTGGTGAGTGAGGATACTCTGACTCAAGCACAAGATCAATGGATATTATCTTGATATTATCATTTCATGGAAATGAAAAACCAAATCATTTTTAATTCACATGCATTGGATTTGTTCTTCAATCCTCTATAAATTCCTATTTAGTGAATAATATTTTGCCCAGATTACACAATGTGATATGTTTATCTTACCTCGTTTACAGCCCAGATTATAAACATTTGACATGTTGGACAGAACATGACTAATTTTTTCAATCTGGGTAAGATGACATCACTGCAACTGGCTTGTTCTCTGTAGTTACACTAAGTAATTTGGCTCATAGAAAGAAATAATAAAGCTGTCTTGGTGCATGAGCCAAATTTCTGTGGAAAGTTCTATAATGCATGATTGCAGAGCACAAGCTGGACACAGTGAAGTCATCCTAACCAAACACACTCGCCTTTCTGTGGTGAAGCATTGCAACACTGGATTTTCACCACAACGCAGCTGATACAATCTCAGTGTACTTGACCGGAAATCATATTGAATAGGATGTGATTCCTGTTTTTTTTCAGGTGCTTCCTCACTTACATGTTCTTTAAGAACCTAGAAAAGGTGATCTATTCCCAGTTTCCTGCTGACGCTGGGTGAAAAATAGGGTGTGATCTAACAGCTGAGGGGTGACTTTTATGTGATAATTTATTTTTGTTTCTGCAGATGAAATTGGTGTCCACATGTCTCATTTTAACACAACAATTGGACAAGTCACTGTTACATCATTCGTTTAATTCCCTACAGTCTGATTTTGGATTATCCTTTCACTAAACCATACCTAAACTTTAGAAACAGGGATCAGGTTGGACCTGGCCAGGATTATTCAGCCCAATTGTGGCTGGGGTCTTCCAGCCCTGCTGAAAGTCAATGGGCTTTTGGCTGGTCGATCACATTCCCCACAATGAATCCCATCACCACAGGGCCAGAAAATCCCAATCAATATCTTTGACTATTTATGTGGCATGCCCTTAACTCCCCTTTTTACAACCACAGATTCTATCCTACTCCAACTCCTACTTTTCCCCTCCCCAAATCACAGTCCTGGGAAATTCAATCTCCCACATATTATCGGCCCTTAGGGAAGATATCTTGGAAACATGAGGGCTTGTTTCTGCATCTGGTTTGACATCATCATCTGTAGAATAGAATGACAATTTAGCAGCATTGGTGCCAGCATTGCAGGTAAGCAGAGCATACGGTTCTGGATGGCTGAACTATAAGGACAACAAAGACTTTTCAATGAAAGGTTGACGCAAGAGAGAAGACTGAAAAAAAATCAACCTCTAGGACTAGAATAAAAGAACTAACACTCTGAAGAAGTAGTTGCCACCCCGAAAAACACAGGGAAAATGCTTAAGAAGAGGAATGATCCTGAGATCCAGGGAAGACTATCACAGCTGTATACACTGCTGTATTAATGAATAGAAAGGCTTGGAAGATCCAAGACTTCAATGAACCAAGACGACAAAGAAAGAGATAACTAAATTCTTGTAAGACTGGCAGGAAAAGAAGAAAAGATGATTTCCCAGTGAAATTTCGGGTGGATTGTCTACTTTCCGTACAATTTCTAGAAGAACCACACTTCAGTCTGCCTGAGGTTACTCCACTCTGTGTAATGGGAAGAGTCACTAAGGATCTGGAGACAAGACAGCCTCATCTCCTGTAATTAGACAAATTACCTGTAGACAATCAGCTTTGGGACAAGATTGCTGTACAGGGTTCTGTAGCTTCAGAAGTGCTGAAAATTCTGCTGTAGCTTCTGTGCTGATCTACAGCTCAGGAGGAAAGAAGACCTTCAGCTGGGACTGATGTATATGGGTAACAATTGACTTTCACCCCTGAAAGGTACCAGCTCTTTAACAATGTGATCCTCTATGAATTCTGACAAAGACTCAAGCAAAGTATCTTCAGTAGAAAACTCTTCATGGACAACAGGAGATAAAGTAGGCAATATGTCAGTAGGTGCAGTGGAGCTAAGATTAAAATGTTGCTCAGCCACTAAAAATGCAGCTGATTCCTTAAAAAGATAACAGAGACTCCAAATTGTATGTTGATCAACTGGAAAGATGAATCATCCTCTAAGACCTCAAACTCCAACAGATCACTCAGTGTGGCAAGGTTTTCTTCCTTGTCACCCTCCAGGAAGAACCAATTAAGGTGCACCAGGTCTTCATGGGGATAGTCTCACCCACTGCAGTGCTCTGGCATCAATAATGGGCTTTCGCATTACAACACAAGCATCTTAAAATGGCTGCTGGTGTGGAGTTCCCTATCATTTTGTTTGCTGAGCTTCCTAATGGATGTGGTCACTGCCTGTGGGCCTACAACAGAGTCAACAGAGTAAAGTGAAATATTGGAGTCACGCCAAATTATAGCCAACGAAACTCTCTAAACTCACTTGTTCACTTTATGAACAACTTGATCCAAAGTAATATCATCTTTGGTCTGAAGAAAGTAACATAATTTCTCATCCTGGACAACCATGGCAATGCAATCAGGGTGCTCATCCTTCAGCACCCCATGTCCATAATAACCAGCTAGGCGATCTGGATCACTTGGAAATAATTCAATCAATTCTGAAGCACTAGTCATAATGGGCAGGATTTTCAGTCTCGCTCGACCCGAGACTGGAAAATTCTGCCCGAGGTCAACAGAGTTTCCCATTGTCTGCCCCTCGCCCACTCAGATTCCCATGGTGGGCAGGGCAGTAGAATACCAGCAAACCTCAAGATTACTGAAAATTTTTATACCTTGGTAGAGTGCTTTCTAGGCATGCCACTATGGATGAAGATGCCCATAGATGCAGCCAGAAAGCAAGTTCAACCTATCATCGACTTCATGAGCATACCTAGAAGCAGCATGACATAATGTTGAAGATTACCAGGCTATTGTCCTTACCACCTGCTGTGTATGACGCAGAATCCCAGGTCAGCTATCAAAATTTTAGAATACTTCCACCAAAGAGACCTGAGGCTCATCACAAGCATTTGATAGCAGGGCAGAATCCCAACAATGAAGTCCTCCATCTTGTTGGACTCAATAGCATGGAGACCAGTATCCAGAAAACTCAACTCAGATAGGCAGGCCATGTCTCCCATTGATAACTACAGAAACCCCCAAGTCAAACTTTCTTAGGACAAACACCATCAAGGTGGTCAATACAAATAATATCAGGACCCCCTAAAAAAGAGTTTCCCAAGCTTCTACATTGCAGACAACCTCTCTTGAGAAAACACTGCTGCCAACCAGCCCATGTGGAGTACTGAAATTTGGTTCAGCATGCTTCAAGGATGAATTTTGTCAAATGTAGAGCATTCAACATGATCAGGGAAAAGCCAGAGGTGGTGCACTGCAGAAGTTTCCCCAGCACAAACAATGATAACATGAATGCTGGTTCTATGGATGGCTATGCTGATTTCACATTGAACTTGTCAGCCACAAGAAGACCCATGCAAGAAGAAGCTACTTACAGACTGGGCATACTTCAAAAATGACAAGTTTACCACCAATGGTGAACCCACCAATTGGATTCTTAAGTTTGCTACAAAGGGTTAGCTTTAAGGGTTAGCTTTATAGGATCATACACTCTAAAGGAGGATATTTGGTCAAATGTGCCTGTACTTGGCCTTTGAAAGAGCTATTCAGTTGGTTCTCCTTCCCTGCTCTTTGTTCACAGCTCTGCAGAGTTTTCTTTAACTTAGTTAATTTTGCTTCTGAATTTCCAACTTGAACCAAACTTTCCCCAGAGAAATCCTTTGTGGTGTTTTCTGAAAGTCTCCAAAACTAATGATAATAAGAACCACAGTAATACTGAAGATAGTGTAAATTCAGTCACAAAAGTATGAAACAAAAATCACTATTTCACAGATATTTAAATGAGAGTTGAAGCAGCAGAATTGCTTAAAAAATTAAACCATTTATAGTCAACTCACATTCCCATCCAACTTCTGAATGGAAGTCACATGGGACTTGAAATGTTTCTCTCGCAGCAGATTCTGCCAGACGTGCTAAGTTTTTCCAGCATTTTATAATGCTCTCATCCCTTTGCTTTGTTCAATCTCATTCAATTAATTGTGTGAATGCAGCATCAACAGTGATAAAAGGTCCAAAAATAGTGGAAGTTAAAGCATTATAAATTATAGTCAACTCACAATAATTTGCACAGACAAACTGTCAAGTTTCATTTTTAAAGCGATCTATGATGGTGAGAAAACAATGTGATCACTGATCTTAAATGATAAGCATAATTCTCCAATATTTTGTTAGGTCACCTGGACTTTTCAACCATTTTATAGTATTATTCTCAGCAACTCATGACAGAAAATAAGTTACAGACATGGTTGCTTGGATTATCTCAATGGAGGCTACGACCCAACAGTGGATCTGAAGAGGAATACAGTAAGTGTTGCTCCCCATAACCCTACAATATTTACTCCTTCATGGGTTCTTTCGAAAGCTGGTATTGAATCTGTCTCCCCAACTCTTTCAGACAATGCATTCCGGATCATAACTCATTGTATAAAAGTAATTTTTCTCATCTTGCTTCTAGTTGTTTTGCCAGTCATGTTAAATCTGTACCTCAAGGTTATCGACCCTTCCTTCAGCCTTTGGAAACATTGAGTGAAATTTTCATTTTTTTACAGAGTGGCAGGGTTCAATGTGGAATTCCCATTATGTCATTGGCAGGAGACAGGGGCATTCACTACAGGAATTCCCGTTGGCATAAATTGCATTTGGGGACTCTGCCTGAACTTGCATTGCACCTAGATATGTTGAGGCATCAATCATCAGGCACTACATCACACTTTAGTGCTTTCATGGAGTTAGTCACCATTTCCATACTGGAAAGGATGGGCTCTGAATTCTGCACAAAGTTCGATGATTCAACACATACAGATCCTGCCTCTATTCTATTCCCTCAAGTAAGTGAAGTGCCAGTATCTGAACTTGTGGCTGTGTCATATCAAGTGAAGGTGTTTCTTCTTCACTGGTTTGGTCTTCTCCTGAGTCTTCATCCTCAAGTAGAACTGGCCAGCCAATGGGGTTTCAGAAAGTGCCGAAAGGGGAAGCTGCCCTCACCCTGGGTGATTTCAGTGACAATGGTTGCCTTGACCTCAGAGACCTATGTTCCAATTCAGATTGAAGTGGGACCATAGAGGAGTGTCAATGGCTCCATGTTACATGACCCTGCCAGTCTCTTAGAACAGCATATCTATGCTCTCATCACTGCTATTCTGCCAATGCCCCAGTGCACTTGCTTTTTCCTGTCAGACAACCAGGCCAGGCTTTTCTCCCCACCACCACTGAGATGGCATAGTCCAAAGCCAAGGCCTTTTTCACCCAACGTTGTTTGAAGATGCTCTGCAAGGTCATCTGCAGCTTTCCACGAGTCAAACACCATCTACCCACAGGGATAAGGATATGTAATAGTGCCTGTCCCCCACCTGGCCATTGTTGCTCCTTCCTGCAAAGGCCACCTGCAAGAGAGAAGGAAGAGAGTGAGTGAGTGTGTTAAAATGTGTTTGGGCGGCATATCTATCATAGCTGAATAGCTCGGTGAAAGTTGTGAAATGCAGATATGAGGTCTATAGCAACAATAGCAATGTGAGTGTGAGGCAGGGCAAATGAAAGTCAAGCATGAGTACATTGCTAGAGATTGCTGATAGGTCAGTGTTGCATTGAGTAGAGTGTGAGTTTGGTGGTGCAGTTGCTGGTAGATGGCATTTGAAGATATAGACCAGGATTTTATTCTGCTGACATGGTCTCACCCACTGGTGTGAGAACAATAGGGGGACCCCCATCAATTCCAAAGAGGAAGCCCAATCAAGTGCTCTTCAGGCACTTAGATAGCTACTGTTGGCCCTCTCAAGGATTAACATTTCTAGCATAAGACCATAAGACATAGGAGCAGAATTAGGCCACTTGGCCCATCGAGTCTGCTCCACCATTCAATCATGGCTGATTTTTTTCTCATCTCCATTTTCCTGCCTTTTCCCCATAACCCCTGATCCCCTTATTAATCAAGAACCTATCTATCTCTGTCTTAAAAATACTCAATTATCTGGCCTCCACAGCCTTCTGTGGCAAAGAGTTCCACAGATTCACCACTCTCTGCTGAAGAAATTCCTCCTCATCCCTGTTTTAAAGCATCATCCCTTTAGTCTGAGGGTGTGCCCTCTGGCTCTAGTTTTTCCTACTAGTGGAAACATTCTCCGTACATCCACTCTATCCAGGCCTCACAGTTTCCTGTAAGTTTCGATAAGATTCCCCCTCATCCTTCTAAACTTCAATGAGCACAGGCCAGAGTCCTCAACTGTTCCTCATATGACAAGCTCTTCATTCCAGGGATCATATTTGTGAACCTCTTCTGGACCCTTTCTAAGGCCAGCACATCCTAGCAGCAGAAGTCCCACCTGCTGAGAGCTGCCAGCCAATCAGAAGCCAGTAGCTCCTCAGGCCACCAGTGCCAGTACCTTACCTGCACTTTGGATGCCTGGCCCTTTAGATAATGCTACAGTCAGAACTCTCTGTTCCTTGATGAAAGACAAGTAAATATGTTGAGTGGACCTCTGTGGTCCATGTTTGTAAGGAGGGTATCAAATCAGCTAGCAGGGTTATTTGATGACACAGCAGGACCAGGTGGGTTGTTTCCTTTGAAAGCAGGGGATATGTATGCCAGTGGCCTTCCTGGCATAGGGCACCTCAGGCGGGAAGCAGCTGTGGGTGCTGTCCAGCCGTGCAGCAGGTGGTCAGGAAGGCTAATGGGATGTTGGCCTTCATAGCGAGGGGGATTGAATATAAAAGTAGGGAGGTCTTGCTGCAGCTGTATAAGGCACTGGTGAGGCCGCAGCTGGAGTACTGTGTGCAGTTTTGGTCACCGCACTTACGCAAGGATATTTTGGCCTTGGAGGGAGTGCAGAGGAGGTTTACAAGGCTGATACCGGAGTTGAGGGGGTTGAGCTATGAGGAGAGGCTGAATAAATTAGGCTTGTACTCGTTAGAGTTTAGAAGAATGAGGGGAGATCTCATTGAGACATAAAAGATGATGAATGGGATGGATAGGATAGAGGTGGAGAGACTCTTCCCGCTCAGAAAGGACAGTAGGACTAGGGGGCACAGCCTCAAGATAAAGGGGGGGCGGTTTAGAACGGAGTTGAGGAGGAACTTCTTCACTCAAAGGGTGGTGAATCTCTGGAATTCTCTGCCCATTGAAGTGGTGGAGACTGCCTCGCTAAATATTTTTAAGACGCGGGTTGATGGGTTTTTGATAAGCGAGGGGATTAAGGGTTATGGGGAGAGGGCGGGAAAGTGGAACTGAGCCACGACAGATCAGCCATGATCTTATTGAATGGCGGGGCAGGCTCGAAGGGCTAGGTGGCCTACTCCTGCTCCTATTTCTTATGTTCTTATGTTCTTATGTACTCCCCACTCAGATGCCCTTCAACTTCCCTAATGCCATCTCCAACAAAGCTATGGACCTGAATTTCACACCCGAGTTCAATTTGCCTCTTTTAAGAGTTTACCTACTTGGGCTACCATTTTTAGGTCTGAATGTTTTCACACAAAGTATCTCTGTTCCATTTGGAACATATTTAACAATCCAGACTCTACAACCCTCTGTGATAATGTCTTGGAAGATCATTTGGTGGGTGACTCTGCAACCAGAGTAAAGATCCTACCACTCTCCTCCCTTCCTCTTCCTCCCCATTATTGTCCTCCTCCTCCTCCTGGGGCTGTCAACAAATCTGAGGTGGCAAGAGCTGTGCCCTCATCATTGACAGATTGTGCAGATCACCTCATAAATCAGGTTGTCTGCTCCTGTGAGTGCAGAGCCATTAAGGAAGTGAAGTCTTTGCTTCAACATGCCAGTTGTCTGCTTTGATTTGATCTGATTGATTATTGTCACATATTGGTATACAGTGAAAAGTATTGTTTCTTGCACACTATACAGACAAAGCATAACACTCATTGTGGCAGCATGGCTCCCTTTATATTGCTGTTGGCCACTTGTGGTTGGCTTACAAGAAGTAACAATCAGCCAGATGTCAAGCCTGGTCACCTAACAGCCACCCTCTGATTGATGACCTGGCTGAAAGTTTGCTGGCGTGGTCAACTGGAACAGGTTGAATGCCTCATGACTGCTGCCAGGAAAGACATTCACTAGCATTATGCATTTGTTCACCAACTGAGCATTAAGAAAATGGCAGCCTTTGTAGTTCCAATACATTTCCGAATTGTGGTGCCAGCAACGCTACAAGTGTAGAAGCGATGGCACCATGGGAAAGCTCTCTGGCAGAGCCAGGTGCATGCTCCACTTGCTTCTCTCTGTTCTGAGAGTAGGACCAACTAGTTATTACTCTGTGGGGGAACCACAAGTATAGACCCAACCTGACCGTGCCCTTCGGTGCTGGAAACTGGAGAATGGCCATAAACAAAGGCATAATTAAGTGTCAGCCAAAAACAACGTAACTGTAAGAAAGTGACGGCCTCCACTCAGCAACTGCTTACAGCAATACAACTGAGATCAGAATCTAACTGCATGCTTGTTTCCATTAATGACCTAATGGAAGAAAAATTAAATCTTGAATGATTCATGAAGATGGTAGCTCAAAACAAATCTGTTTAGAATAATTCTCTTTTTGATGTTGCAATATAAATAACATGTTTTAAACGGAATGAAGTCAAAACTGGGATTAAACCAAAGCCCATTAGAGTTAATGGGTGAGGCAGGAGCTAAATTGAAGACTTTTCAAGTTATTTCAGTGAAGCAACTTATTCCTGCTAAAGTCAAGGGAGTCCTCACTGTTAGTTATTCTGATTTAAATTCCAGTCTAAAGATATATTATGGCACATTAAATTGCATCTCTAAAATGTAAAAATAACATACACAACTGACAACACGTACTCCTGGGACAGGCCAAAAAATCCCAGAGACAGAACCTCGCCAATTCGGGGATAACTGGGAAATTCCACTTCAAATCAAAAAGCAATTAAGTTAAGGTCCAGAAGATCTCAGTAGCCCATAACTCTCATAATTACATACAACTGGTTCTTAAAGAAACTACATGATTAAAGATTCTCCAATAAGTCCTGTCTAATTCCAGCCCTGATCCCAGTGCTCTTAAAATCTGTAATTTAAACTTTATTATCAAGAAGGAAATATTTCTGTGTGAAGTATTTCTTAAGCTTAAAATTGGAAGCGTGTGGGAGGTGAACAGAAGTCTTCCTGCAATAGGGACTTAAATGAGTCATGCGAGCTATTCCCATCGCTGGATGTTATCAGTTAGGCTCCACTCAACCACTGAAGTGCATTCATTTTCTGTGGATAGAAGCGACTTTGTCAATACATTACTCATTATCAAAGTCAGTATTCCCAGAATGGTGATTATTCCATCCACCCACCAGATGATCTTCAAGGCTGGTTCCAGAATATATAAAGGGAATGGGGAGTTCCAAGCATCTCTGTTTTACAGCTAGCATTGATTGAAATTCCCACAATATCTCCATTTAATAGACAAAAGAAAGATTTATTTTATAATGGAGTGATTTCAAAATTGTAATTCGTTTAATCCACATAAAACTCAAATCCAAACATGTCTGTTCAACTGTTTGTGTTCGCTCCCATGGCATAAAATTTCTGATCCTCCATTTGCTTCTATTCTCACCTGTCCATCTTTCCTAACTCCTCATGGGGAGCAGTACCTCATCAAAGTGATCATTATTCAATGATAGTGGAAGCCTGAAAATAAAACTGGATATCATGTGGCCAGAGCTAAGTAATCCCACAGCCAAAAAAAGCTCCACGGTCCTGCCACATCCAGTTACAAATGGCAGTGGACAATTAGCAATGAGAGGAGCAGGTTCTATGAACATCACCAATATCAAAGATAGCAGAGTTCAGCACATGATTGAAAAAGACAAGGCTAAAGTGTTCACAACCAACATAAGCCAAAGTATGAAGTAGATTTCTCTTCTCAGTCTCACTGTCTTCAGGGAAATAGATTCACTCCACATGATATCAAGAAACAGTGCATTGAACACTGCAAAGAGCCCCATTAACTTTCCAGTTGCAGTGCTGAAGATTTATGCTCCAGAAATAGCTGTGCCCCTAGCCAAGCTATTTCAGTACAGTTAAAACACTGGCACTTACTTGACAACAAGGAAAATCATCCACATATGTCTTGTCCACAAAGAAAGCATGACAAATCAAATCCAGCCAATTACTGTCTCGCGAGTCTGCTCTCAATCATCAACAAAGTGAAGAAAGGCGTCGTAACGTACTCATTGGAAGGAATTTTCCTGTTCCACCCTCCACGGAAATTGTAGCGGGCAGGGGCAGATCATGCAAAGGTCCATTGACCACAGATGGGAATTTCCGGCCTTGGGACGAGCACAGCCAGAAAATGCCATCCACAATGTTATGTCTGGAATACCTGGCTCAAAACTTTGTCTAAAAGTGAACAATGGAGCTGAATTCTAGAAATGAGTTAAGAGTGACTGCCCTTGACATCAAGACAGCATTTGATTGAGCATGAAATGAAGGAGCCTGAGCAAAATTGAAGGTAACGGGGATCAATGGGAAAACTCTCCCATAGCACGGGTGTGGCAGGCCACACAGCAGCAACTTGCCAAAGGCCTCTTCAACAGCACTTTCCAAACCCATGAATTCCACGATTTAGAAGGACAAAGGTGCTTTCCCCTAGCACTTCCAGGATGCACGCCATCCTAACTGTTAAAAAAATTATTCCATGGGATTTGGACATTACTGGCTAGGCCAGCATCTATTGCCCATCCCTAATTACTTTTGAAAAGGTATTGGGTGAGCTGCTTTCTTGTACTGCTGAAGTCAATGTACACCCAGAGTGCTGGTAGGGAGGGATTGGAAACATATCAGCATTCCTTCAGCATCACAAGGTCAGAACCCTGGAACACGCTTCCAGCTGCACTGGGGCTGTAACTATACCATATTGACTGCAATGGCTTACCACCACATTCCTGAAGGTGTTTAGAGATAGACAATAAATGTTGTCCTAGCCATCAATGCTCACATCCCACCAAAGAATTAAAAACAACTGTTCCAACTGGTGGGGGTAAAAAATATAGCTCAGTACAATCGTGTCCTCAGCCACTTTTAAAGATCTGCCCTAATGAGGGTTATCTCAGTTAAAAGTTGCCATATCCCTGCCTTTAGTGGGAGCAGTTTAACATCAGTGGTGTTGTGCCTATTCAGAAAGTTATAGGGCTAGTTTGAGGGTCTAAAGATAAACAGGCAAATTTTTTGCTCCAGTTCGCCAGATTTTCTACCTCTTTCCTGCACTGTGTCTCATCATTGTTTGAGATCCGACCTACAGAGGTGATGTCATCAATAAACTTGAATGGACCTACCTTGCATTAAGTTGATCTTTCTCTACACCCTGGTTATGAATGCAGCACTACTTTCTGCACTATCTCCTATCCTTCCCTATGTATGGTATGCTTTGTCTGTAGAGCGCACAAGAAACAATGCTTTTCATTGTATACAAATACATGTGACAATATTAAATCATATCAAAATTCAGAAGTGGCTGTGGGCTACTGATAATTCTTTCTGGAGGACAATCTCCCTGACCAGGCACTTTTTGTCCAGATTCCCTGGCTTCCCTGAAATGCCAGGTATGTATCATTGATAGGGATTAAGGGAATCACCTCCAATCCTGGAAAATATTGGGATTGTGGACAGTACAGGATTTCAAGGTTCTATTATTTTCTGACTTGCTTTTCACTTCAAATTTCCAGGATTTGCTATTTCCCTCCTTTCTGTTTACAGTTCCGTTTGTTCTTTCTATTTATTCCCGGCACCCTTTTGAAATGATTTTGCTTGGGCCACTAATTTTCATTTTCCAATAAAACCAATTCATCCCATTTGCCTCTGTTTTTCCTTTTTATTTTATTCAATCCTAGTAAAGGCCCTACACATCTTCCAGTTTCCAGACTGATGAGTAAACCAAACCGCAGATTCATCTTGAACCTTTACAGGTTCTGAGCAACCTGCTGAGTACTTTGAAGCATTTGCTATTTTTCTTCCAAGTATCAGGATTTGGCAGCTCCTTCGTCTCTGAGTCAGGAGGTTCAGATTTCAAGTCAGTCCCCCAGGTCTCCAGCACAATATAAACTGAGGCTCCAGTCTAACTCTGAGAGAATACTGCATTCCTGCAAGTGATGTCTTTCAGATCAGCTGTTAGTCCTAGAACCCTTGCCCTCATTTGAGAAGAGATTGCTTCTCTAGTGTCAAAGCTAACATTCTCCAATAATCAAAAATAATCTCATTTCAGCCATCAGCAGCAACAGAATTCTAGTCAACCATAATCTGTAACCTCATGGCCTGGCATATCCCCCATTCCACCAGTATCACCAAGCCAGGGGATCAACCCAAGTTCAATGAATAGTGTAGGACGTCATGCCAGGAGCAGAACCAGGAATACTAAAAATGAGTCATCAACCTGGTGAAGCTACAACACAGGCCTATTTGCATGCCAAGCAGCATAAACAGCAAGTAATGGACAGAGCTAAATGATTCTGCAACCAATGTCCTGCCACATCCAGCTGTGAATGATGGTGGACAATTTAACAACTCACTGGAGAGGAGGTGTCATTAATATACCCAAACTCAAAAAGGTGGGGTGGGGGCAGGGGAGAGTCCAGCAGATTAGTGCAAAGGATAAGGCAACAATCTTTGGCCAAAAGTAGAAGTGTCTGATCCATTTTGGCCTCCTCCTTAGGTCCCCAGCACCACGGATGTCAGCCTTCAGCCAATTAAGTCCACTCCACGTGATATCAAGAAATAGCTGAAGGCACTGGATTCTGCAAAGGCTACGAGCTGTAAAAATATTCCGGCAATATGCTGAAGGTTTGTGCTCCAGAATTTGCTGCATTCCAAGACAAGCTGTTCTGGTACAGCTACAAAACTGGCATCTACCCAGCAATGTGGAAAATTGCCCAGATATATCTTGTACACAAAGAGCAGAACAAATGGAACCAAGCTAATTACTACTCAATCTGTCTACTCTCAATCATCAGTAAAATGATGGAAGGGTCATCAACAGTGTTAACAACTGGCACTTGCTTATCAATACCTGCTCACTGGTGTTCAGTTTGGCTTCCACTAGGATCACTTAGTTCCTGACCTCATTATAGCCTTGGTTCAAATATGGACAAAGAGCTGAATTCCACTTGTCTGATTGGTGCAGTTCCAACAACAGTTACCATCCTGATTTGAAAACATAAAGTGGAATTTTAGATTTTTTTTGAAGTGTCCAACTAGTCTGAAAATGGGAGAGTTCCAAATCAATCTTTCAGGCAGGTTTTCAGGCCCAATCTAATACATGTGTCTCAGAAATTTTGGACTAGTCTGTTTCTGGCTACAAGGAGCAGTGGGCAGAGCTTAACCCACCTGACAGCCTGCAGCTCAGATCAGAGCCATAAATTGCACACGTGGAGATAAAGTGAGAAATAAACCAGCGCTCCTGGCAGAACCCTCCTGGGCCTGATACAACCTCCCCCGCCCCACCACAGACATCAGAGATCCTCCCTCAAAATTACTGATACCCTCACCCCCAGCAGAACCGCTTGCTCATGGCCCCCCACCACCCCAGCCACAATGGCTGCTTGACACGACCAGCTCTCTCTCCCCTACTGCCAATCATCACAGAACCCCTCTCACCATCTGCACTCCCACAAGTACTGACTTGGCTTCCCCTGCATGGTAACAAGGCAAACTGTATTAAACTTGCTGGAATGGACACCTGACTCATCCAAACTGCCTGCAGCTGAACTGCCCTAACAAGGGACAGCTCCACAAAATCCCCAAAGATGGACAGACAGGAAAGCGGTGTCGGAAGAAATGGCCTCCAGGAAGTGATTCTCTGAATCAGACCTGGACAGGTTTCTGGAGGCGAAGGAGGCAAGGCAGGACTCTTCCCCCAGTAGGATGTTGTCCCAGGGGAAGTAATGCAAACGCAGCCTAGGAGGCAGTGGCCATGTGTCTCAATGCCATGACACTGGCTTGGAGAACCAGCAAGTAATGCCAGAAGAAAATGAATGACCAAATCTGGGCAGCAAGGGTGAGTGTTAACTTCATCTAGCGTCTTTCCCCTAAATGACAGCCAGATTCCTCCACCCCCAGCATCCTGCATGCTTCCAGCCCCTGACCCCCAAGCACCTCCCTTCTTCACCCTAAGAGTATCACAGCGCTTGCCCTCTGAGGACCATCTCCTGATATGCTGCAGGACTTGTGCCATCATACTTTTCATGGCTCCTTCTGTCCCCACGGGAGAAGAATGCCCATAACTGCCTGGAGGGGATGAAGACAGGGGATGGTGAGAGTTGAACAGGGCCTTCCTCACTGCCCTCGTATGCCTGACCTGGCTGCCACCAGCCCTTAAACGCCTAGGTGGTGTTGCTCTTTCTTCTCCTCCTCCTCCTGCTCGAAGACCTCGTCCAAAGTGACATCTGGCTGGTAGGCCTCTACATTATCCTTCTCAAGAAGTTCATCTTGCTGCTGCGCCAGATTGTGTAAGGTACAGCACGCCACCACAATGTGGAACGATATCAGGGGGCTATTTTGGAGGCCCTTGCCAGAGCGGTGCTGGGAGCTGAACAGCATCTTGAGCAGCCCTATGCACTGCTACACTATTGAACAGATAGCAATGTGGGCTTCATTATATCCGCCTCAGTTTCAGGCTCCACATAGGCTTCATCAGCCAAGTCCGAATCGGTTATTTCATGTCCCCCATGAGCCACCCCTGCACCCTGTGCTCCTCCTCAAAGACCTCCAGGATATCCAAACTCCTCAATATGAAGCTGTCATGAACACTGCCTGGGTGACTGGCGCATATTGTTGAGCCAATGGTCACACACCAATTGCACATTTGTTGAATGGAGGCCCTTTCTGTTCATAAATGTTCCTGAATCCTTGACTGGGGCCTTGAGGGTTTTATGTATGCAGTCAATTGCCCCCTGCACATTTGGCATCCCTGTGATTGCTGCGAATCCTGCAGCCCACACTTCCTGTCGGGCCTGGTCCAGGTCAACTTTGATATACTGGCCACAGGGCATCCGTGGCCTCCTTCACACACTTGTGGATGGATGATTGTGAAATGCCACAAAGGTCCCCACTGGTGGTCTGGAAGGACCCGGTGGCTTAAAGGTTTAAGGCAGCCGTCAATTTCACAGCCACTTGGACTGTGTGTCACTCCTAGGCCCCGAGGTGCAAAATACTGTAACAAATGGCACAGGCATTGCATTGACTCTTTTCAGAGCTGTGATATCCGATAGTTGCTCGAAGGACACTTGCATGCGGAACTGCCGGGGTCTCCACTCCCTTCTTCTCCCGGGTGAATGGCAGTCACATCCTGCTCCGGTGGTTGATTCCCTCTCCTCCTGCGAGTGGTAAGGCTTGGGCCTCCTCTACCCACAATCCATCCTCCTGTTTTTCCTCTGCAGCTCCACTAGCAACCAAAAGAAGAGCAAGATCAATGGGCTGCATTCCAAAAGTCACCTCGTCAATCTGAAGGGGGGGGGGGGGTTGGTGGAATTTGGGGAAGGGGAGAGGTTAAAGGATCCTGTTCGCCCCACCCCAGCAACCCAGACCTTCCATTCCTCCCCCACAGTCCCACAGCAACACAGACCTCTCATTCCCCCACCACAGCCCCCCAGCAACACGGCCCCCCCATTCCCTCACACGGGCCCCAACAACACAGCCCTCCCATTCCCCCACATGGCTCCCCCCAGCAACCCAGACCCCCTATTCACCATCCAAACACGTATGCAGCAGTAACCATAAACACTGCTGTTTAACAGGTCCTGAGGCTGCAGCACTGCCAATTCAAAGAGTTTCCAGCACATCCCCCACCTGCAACAGTGCTAACTGCTGCCTTTACTAGAACCCAGAGGCTTCCCTAAGACCCAAGGTCAGTGCTCAGGCCCGAGTCTGTGCTTAGAATCTGAGGTTGGACTCAGTAATGAATAACGCCCTCCACATACTCGCAGCACCTCCCCCCCACCACCCAAAACGCTGCCACAAACTCCCTCTGAGCAGCACAGTGCAGATTGATTGCAGAGACTTACCTCCTCACTCACCCTCACTGATCAAGCACCAGAATCCGTCTTTTACAGAGGAGGTGTTTTCCAGACTGATCCCGCTACATCGAGCAATGTCGCAAAGGCATCCGAACTGGGACAATTGGGAGTGAAGCTCACCAATGACATTATGATGCATGTGAAAACATTTAAATTGATGTCTCATCCATTTTCAGTTGGTTCCCAATTGCGTCAATTTTTTCCCATGGTATGGGAGAATTGGTGCAAAACAGCGCTAGCTGCGCTAATCATTTTATGCCCAATTTTACAACATTTTTCCACCGCAAAACGGGCATGAAATGCCAGTAGAGTTCCACCCATATTGCCATCCCCTCAATGTCACTGGGTCAAAATCGTGGAGCTCACTCCCTAATAGTATTGCAGGTGTACTCACATTACATGGACTGCAGTGTCTCAAGAAGGCAGCTTACCACAACCCCCTCAGTTAGGGGTTAGGGATGAGGAATAAATACTGGCCTAGCCAGCAACATCCACATCTCATGAATGAATAAAAGACATTTTTACACGCCAACACTTCAAAAATAATACATTGCCTCATTGAACTACCTTGAAAATGTAACCAAATCATAAATGACAATGCAGATTATCTGATTATTCTCTTATTGCTGATTGTGGGATTGTGCTTTGCACAATTTTGGCTGCCATGTTTCCTCCATTACTATATGACTGCACTTTAGAAGGATTTCATTGGTTGCAAAGCACTTTGGGATGTCTTGAAGCCATGAAAACTGTTGAGTAGATGGAAATCTTCCTACCTTTTTAAACATATGTGAGTTATTTTCTTAGAATTCTTCTGTAGTATAAGTTGTAGTGATCATTTGAAAATTGGCATTCTTGTGTTTGTCCTGATGAGGGCAAAATGGAAACCTTCAATAAAATGTCTCTCTTTTCAGCAATATTCAAGTTCTGTATTACCAAGTTTTATATTTCATAAACATAATTTCACTTTGGTCCTTGACTATAATTGATTAAAATGTCCTGTTGTATATCAATTATTGTGATCTCTATTACTTATTCTGACAATTCCTTCATTTCCACATTGACATTGCTCATAGTTTAAACAATAATATTCAAAGACCAACACAAATGAGGCTCCATCAATAACTTGCATTGTAAAGGTGTTAACCCTGGTAAATTAGAAAAGGTTCAGGATGCCCAGTTTCAAGTCTTGTTCAGTATGACATTTCTTGTCTTCTTCTATGGCAAGCACTTGGGATGTGACTACTGACCTCTTGGCCAATGGAAAGTTTGAATGTTGGATGAGAATAGTGTCAGTCTCAGATGTTATGTCTTCCTTAGGAGCTTGCTGGTGTCCATTGCAATAAATTTTTCTGCTCCTAAATCTGGATGTAATGGATCAACTGGACATACTTGTTGGAATTCCATTGCTGCACCTCCGCGGGAATTGGAGCCGACAAGGGGCGGACAATGGGAAGGTCCATTGACGTCGGACCTTGGGTCGAGATGGCCGTAAAATCCCTCCCATTAGCTGACCACGAGTATTGGATCATTTGGTCTATAGCATCACTTGATGTTTTAGATCACTGAGAGTATCAAATCACTAGGACTATTGGATCACAGGGTACATTGGATTGGCATGGTGGCACTGGGGCAGCACAATGGCACAGTGGTTAACACTGCTGCCTCACAGTGCCAGAGAACTGGGTTCAATTCCAGACTTGGATGACAGTCTGTGTGGAGTGTGCACATTCTCCCCATGTCTGCGTAAGTTTCCTCTGGGTCCTCCAGTTTCCTCCTGTAGTCCAAAGATGTACAGCTTAAGTCAGTTAGCCAGCCTAATTGCCCCATTAGTGTCCAAAGATGTGTATGTTAGGGGGATTAGTGAGACAGATGTGTGAGGTTACAGGGTAGACTTGGGTAAGATGCTCTTTCAGAGAGTTGGTGCACACTCAATGGGCTGAATGACCTCCTTTTGCACTGCTGGAATTCTATAATTCAGTGAATGATAGAATAAATTCACCAGATTACTGGGAGGAAACCAGAGCACCCAGAGGAAACCCCTGCAGATACGGGGAAAACATGCAAATTTCATAGTCACGCAAGGCTGGAATTGAACCTGGGTTCCTGGTGCTCTGAAGCAACAGTGCTAATCATTATGCCACCATGCCACTTCGTTCTGTGAGAATGAGGCTGGAATTCTCTCACCCGTCCGCCACTGCAATTGTAGTGGGCGGGTTGCAGGCAATGTGAAGACCCATTGACAGTCGGGTGGGAACTTCCAGCTTTTAGATTAGCATGGCTAATGTGTTTGTTAGTGTAAGAATGCATTGTGAGTGTATGTCTGAGTATGTGGGAATGGGGTATGTGCAGAAAAATGGTTCTGTGTGTTTGCGGGTGGGTGCGTCTGGATGGTTTGGAGATGTGGGAGTTAATGTGCGTGAGAATTAGTGTGTGTGAGCGTGTGTTTGTGAATGTGTGGTGATGGGATCTTATCCTCACCTTTTCATTTGTACTGCAGTAATTGTTCAAGAGCACCTCTTCTCCAAACTATTCTGGATATTACAATGGGCTCATTCACCATTCAACATATAGAGTATGTTTACTTTTGTCTGTAATTATCATGCATGAAAAATCCAGACAAAAGTTCTTAAATTACACCACAGGATCGTTGCCATCAAACACGAGACTCTGCATGTCTCTCAATTCTGCAGCCAGTTCCTGTGCTTTTTGTGATTGTTTTTTGGACGGTTTACAATTGACAGAGTTTGCTTTCCAGGGCCTCCCTGTAAATCAGCTCCTGGCTCTGTGCACTCCACCCTCTGAAGATATGTGAAACATTTTAGTTAGTTTCATAACCAATAAACTAGGGAGGTGTTCCAAGGAGTAAGCGGATAGAATGGCAATGTCCCTCGCTCAAGTACAGAAACAGCAGTCCTGGTGATGTTCATGTACTGATACATAGAAACATGAATTGATAGAAAACAGATCTTCAGACATAGCTTCTGGCATAGGGTGGTCCTGATCAGGATGTTTGGGAGCTTACAGTCTGTGAAAGACATTTCCTCAGTGGGGTGGAGGTTGGGGGGAGAGAGGGGGAGGGGGTAAGAGTTGCTAAATAATTAAATATTGCAGGAGTTCTTGAGAAAGCCAGACTAATGTAACAATGACTTGTGTCACAGAGAACTCATGCTGCTTTCCTGGTTTTCTTGGCATTCGTCGTCTCATCCCAAACTGTACCAAGAATCACTGAGTAAAAGCCAGGCTCTCCTACAAAAGAGGAGAGGGGAACTCATGAGAAGAGTAAGGTCCTCCAGAGGCTGCTCTCTCACACTTACAATGAATTGGAGCTTTCAGAACCCCAGGATTAGCTAAGGAGCCCATTCACTTTGTTGGGATTCACCTGATTAACTTTCATGAGGGAAAGTGTAGAGACCAAAACAAAACAGTTTTAAAAACTGAGGGAAACTACAACTGCAATAAACAGCCCTACTTATCATATAGTCAGTAGATAGTACAGAACTTGAATATTGACATAGAACAAACAATGTTCTGATCAGGATGTCAGTGTCCCAAAAGATAACTTTGATGTGCTCGATATATGCATCAAGCTTAGGGAACCTATGATTCACCATTACTTAACCAATGGCAACACTTCAGCCAATCAGAATCAATTTGCCATCCAATCAGCACCCTGTTCTCCAGTAGGATATATTGTCGTGATCATTTGAAATTTGACATTCTTGTGTTTGTCCTCCCTCCCTAACCAGTATAGGGACTTACTCAGCATTACCTCTGCAGTTTCCATTGTGTTATGAGGCATTTTGACTTTCAGTGATTGAAAAATTCATAGAGTTACATAGAATATACAGGACTGAAAGAGACCATTCCTATGTTTGTTTTTCACACAACATGCCCCCTCCCCCACACCCCCACACCCCACCACCACCGCTCCATCCCTCTTAATCTATCCTGGTCAGCGTAATCTTTTATTCTTTTCTCTGTCATGTGTTTATCCAACTTTCCCTTAAATTCAACTGGGGTTTTCATAATACAGTAATAGTACTGCTGGCATTTTAAGGCTTGAATCCTATGTTTGGGAGCCATTTTGTAAACAATGTATTTGGTAAGAATAGAAGGATTATTTGGCGCAATGGGGAACATCTCATTATGCTGTTATGTGTTAGGTTGTTGTTGTTCATCCATCATCATCGATGAGGACCTCGACACCATTAGTCATTTTGAGGCTGGTTGCGGTGTGTCCGAAGATGACTGATCAGGCCAATTCGGGCACGGAATGTCCTGGCACATATTGGACAGGCTTGTGTAGACATTGTAGTTGTTGTGCTGATGGCTCCGGACTTGCGCAGCTCACGCTTAAGTTGTGCTTTAGCAATACACCTTGCTTCGTGAGTTTAACAGCCTTTGTGGATGAGGCAGCGCCAGGTAGGGCGGTTTTGTGCCAGCGTTTCCCAGGTGGTCGTGTCAATGTCAAGTGACTTCAGGGAGGCCTTGAGTGTGTCTTTGACATGTTTCTTCTGCCCTCCATGCGAGCGTCTTCCTGCAGAGAGTTCCCCAAAAAGGAGCTGCTTGGGTATTCGCTCGTCTGACATACGGATGACATGACCTGCCCACTGGGTCTGCGCACTCATCAGCAGTGTGTGGACTGATGGTAGACTTGCTCTAGAGAGAACTCCAGTGTCTGGTACTTTGTCTTGCCAACAGATGCGTAATATTCTGCGAAGACAAGTCATGTGGAAATGATTGAGCTGTCTTGCATGCCTTTGATACACAGTCCATGTTTCACAGGCATACAGGAGGGTAGTGAGTACCATGGCTCTGTAGACCCTCAGTTTTGTTGCTGGGCTGATTCCTCGACATTCCCATACACTGGAGCACAGTCTACCGAAAGCAGAACTTGCCTTTGCTATTCTGCAGTTAACTTCTGTATCAATAGTCACTGCTTGGGAGAGGGTGCTGCCAAGATAAGTGAACTGGTCCACTGCCTGTAGTATCTGCCCTTTGATTGTGATTATGAGTTCTGTGTACGGTGCATGAGGAGCAGGCTAGTGCATGGCTTTGGTCTTTTTAATGTTGATGGTGAGTCCAAAGTTGTCATAAGCCATGGAAAATTTGTCCATATTGACTTGCATCTCTGGCTCTGAGCCAGCATACAGGGCACATTAAGATGCTATGTGTTAGGTATTGTTCAAAACAAAGGAAACTTTGGTTAATAAGGAAGAAATTAACACAAAGTAAAGTTAGGCAATGGAGGAATTACATAGAGCTTGAAATAAGATTTAAATGATTGTTGAGTGAAAAATGTGAATTATAATAAATTAATGTGGACGCACAGAAAATTGCTTGTAGATTGTCTGTTGTACAGGAATGAGGATGTCTAAGGAAATAATGTTCCATAGGAAAATGGGTATAATCTGCTGGTAATGACAGAAAGTGAGAAGATAAATTAATTAATAAAGATTTGTCTGTCCTACTGTCATTGTAACCAACTTTGTGTATTCAGTATCCACTTCAGACATTAATTATTTATTTGTCTAGCCCACAACCTGTAGTGGAAGTATTCACTGTATAATGAATATTTTTTAAAGTCTTAAAAGCACAAAAACTACTTAAAACCTAGTTATCTCAAATACCAGTGGCCGAATCCGAGGAAGGAAGAAATTAAAGGTGACGGTACCATAAGTACAAGCAAGAAGTAATATTTTTTCTTATACTAATCCAACTCCAGCAGATTGCACAACTCAACCAAGTTCCAGTGATTTGCAGGTAAAATAAAATTAGAATTGGCAGAGGTAATGAGAACAAAGAACACAGACGTGATTCAGACCCCTCTCTAAACTGAGATGTGCTGCACCTATTTTTACATTTCCGCTGTAAATTTCAATGTTCATATTTATGAAAGAAACTGCCTTTTGAAGATCGCCACATTGTAATTATTCCCTCCTGCCATTGATGGCACTGTGATGGGAGGAGGGTGTAATTACAGAGTGACAAGTTCACATAGTCAGTTTTCATTATAAATACAGATCTAAGAACTTATAATGGAAAAGGGTTGACAGGAAATGCATGCAGTTGAAAGATTGTCAATGTTAAATAAACTGAAACAACATAAGAGCTAACAGAAATATACTACTGAATATATGCTAGTTAATATAAAGGTTCGTTCTTAAAATATTAACTAGTCCATTCTCTCTGACATTTTTTTTGAGTGCTTACAGCATAAATGGTTTGTTTTACAAGATTTATTATGCCAAACTGTCCCTGTCATTGTACTGGGGTCACTTGGTGTTGATAAACAGTACATGGGCTACCTTCAAAACAGAAATGGCCTGGACACTGTCATGGTATTTTCCCTCAAAAGAGAAAGGTAGCGCAATCAAACCCAGAAAACCCTGGATGAAAAATAGACAGAAATCAAGATAATGAAGAAAATGTATGCTTATGATAGGTGTCAGGTAGAGAATCAAGAAGAATACCAAGGCGAGGTGAAGCACATCAGAGTAGTGAAGAGGGATTATGAGAAAAGACTGACAGCAAACATATAGAGGAATCCCAAAATCTTTTATAGGCATGTAAGAAGTGAAAGAGTGGTAAAAGGAGGAGTAGGGCCCATTAGACCAAAAAAAGGAACTTACACATGGAGGCAGGGAGCATAGCTAAGATAGTAAATGAATACTTTAATTGTCTTTTTCAAGGAAGTAGATGCTGCCCAGGGCATAGTGACAGACAAGGAAATTCTGTCCTTCTGAAGTGTTGAATAGACTGTCAGTACCGAAAGCTGACAAGGCATCAGGACGGGATGAGATGCATCCAAGGATTTTGAAGGCAATGAGCATGGAAATTGCAGGAGTGCTAGCCATAATCTTGCAGTCTCTTCTAGAGTCAGGAAAGGTGCCAGAGGATGGAGAATTGCAAATTTTACACCCTTATTCAAAAAGGATTGTAAGGATAACCTAGCAATTACAGGCAAGTCAGTTTCACATCATTAGTGAACAGACTTCTATTAGAAACGATCATTTATAGTCACAAGGAAAAATGTGAGTTGATTAGGAAGAGCCAGCACGAGTTCCGCAGGGCAGAATGGTGGCACAATGGTTAGCACTGCTGCCTCACAATGCCAGGAACCTGAGTTTGATCCCCGGCTTGGATCACTGTCTGTGTGGAATTTGTTCGTACTCCCTGTGTTTGCGTGGATTTCCTCCGGGTGCTCTGGTTTCTTCCTCCTACAATCTGAAAGATGTGCTGTTTAGGTACATTAACCCAAACAGATGCCGGATTGTGGTGACTCGGGGAATTTCACAGTAACTTAATTGCAATGTTAATGTAAGCCTTACTTGTGACACTAATAAATAAACTAAACTTTGAAAGTTTTTAAGGGGAAATCATGTTTCTCTAACTTGCTGGAGTTTTTTGAAGATGCAACAGAAAGGATCAATGAAGGTAATGCTGTAGGTGTGGTGTACATGGAACTTCAGAAGGCATGCAATACAGTGCCTCAACAGGCTTGTGGAAGAAGTTATAGTTCATGGAATAAAAGGGACAGTAGCAACATAGAAACAAAGTTGGCTAGATAATAGGAAGCAGAGGGTAAATGTCAATGGATATTTTTGGGACTGGAAGAAGATTTGTAAAGGTGTTCGCCAGGGATTTATATTAAGATCTTTGTTTGCCTGCTATATCTAGACTAATGGTCTAGATCTTGGTGTGCGTGGAACAATTTAAAAGTTTGTGAATGACACAATGCTTGAAAGTATTGTAAACTGTGAGGTAGACAGTGTGAAATTTCAAAAGGACATAGACAAGTTGTTAGTGATAGGTGAGCAGATAGGTGGCAATGAAGTTCAATACAGAAAAGTGTGAGGTTGTGCATTTTTGGTAGGAAGGTGGAGACACAATATAAAACAAAGGGAAAAATTCTTAAAGGGCTTCAGGAGCAGAGGGACCTGGTTGTATATGTGCACAGATTTTTGAAAGTGGTGGGACAGGTGGGGTAAGCAATTAATAAAGCATATGGCATTCTGGGCTTTATTATTGGGGGCATAGAGTACAAAAACAAGGAGATAATGCTAAACTTATACAAGATATTAATTAGACCTCAGCTGGGATAATGTGTACAGTTATGGGTGCCACACTGTAGGAAGAATGTAAACACATTGTATAGAATACAGAAGAGATTTACAAGAATGATTCCAGGGATGAGAAACTTCCGTTATGAGGATAGATTGAAGAGATAGGGCCTGTTTTGTTGGAGAGAAGAAGACTAAGAGGAGATTTGATAGAGATGTTCAAATTCATGAGGTGCTGGACAGAGTAGGTAGGGAGAAACTGTTCCCTCTCGTAAAAGGGTTGAGAATGCGAGGGTATAGATTTAAAGTGATTTGCAAAAGAATCAAATGTGATGTGAGAAAAATCTTTTCACACAACAAATGGTTCAGATCTGGAATACACTGCCTAGAAATGTGGTGGAAGCAGGTTCAATTGAAGCATTCAAGAGACATTCGATGATTACTTGAATAGAAACAAAATACAAGGATAAACAGAAAAAGGTACTAAGTCATGATGTTCATTTGGAGAGCCAGTGCAGACATGAAGGGTCAAACGGCCTTCCTCTGTGCCGTAACAATTCTGTGATTCTGTGACTGCAGTATCCAGGAGACAGGCTGGTTGGCAAGCATTAGAATGGAGAAAAGCAGAAATCAATTTCAATCCAGCACTGACTAAACAGTTGGGCAGTTAACATCAGCTGGAGATTTGACCCACTGATACATCTCTCTGGAATTTGAATCTGTTTTTCTGAATGTCTATCTGAAACCACGAGTGTCCTTCTTTCAATATTGGGCAATAATTTTCTGTAAGAGTGAATCTAATGGCATCTGCTATTGGTTAAACTTGTCATTGCATTCTTAGATCCTTGAATGTTTCACATAGAAATTTGGTAAAAGGGCAAGCTGATAGAATCACCAGGAGGGAACCTGGACACCTGATACCTCAGAGAACAGACTAATTAATTGTTTATTTCTTTAACCAAACAAATTAATTGTGTTGTTGCATTCAATCAATTAAAGGACCAAATTTTGCGCTCTTACTGGAGGACATGTGCTTAAGCAGGATTATGTCATACCTGAACTAAGTCACCTTCCCATTTCTGCTCTACTTAAGTTCTGAGTAGGAAGGTCCATGGTCAACCTTCTGATCCTGTTGCTGATTGAGGCCATTAAGTTGCTACTTAACCACTTAAGACCCCATTGTTTCACTGCTGGAATTAACCTTGCTGCCGACAGGCTTGTTGTCATGTGGTTTGCATAACAGTTGCTATCTCCAGAGAAAGGGATCCCTTAATCAGGCATGGAGTGAATTTGATCAAGGAACTGGTCACTGGGAAAGAGGGGACACTGCTGAGAGCCAATCCCTGATCTGTCTTCTCAAGCCCCTATAATCCTCTCCTCATGAATTCCACTCTGTGAAATTCCCATCCCCACCACATCATCTACCTTTGGCCTGGGTCAGTCTGAGATCTTGACACTCTGGAAGGCCTTCTTTCTGGCTTCACAGCCACAGCCTCCTCTGTGGTCCTACTATGCACAAGAGTTGCGGCCTCTGTTTGGTTGGAGTCATTTGCTAGGTGAGACTTCAGTCTGCAGGGATCTGATCTGGGGGAGGCCTGTCGAACAATATGTTTATCAGGCAGAGGTGAGACCTGCTGAAGTTTCGCACCAGCTCTTCAGCTGGCAGGAGAGACCCTGACATCTCAACAAGATTCCACCCAAAGACTGAGAAGATGGTGTAAATTAGAGGAAGTGAATTCAATGACAGATCAGAAAGAAAAATAAACTGAAGGAAAAAAAGGCTGGAACCATAGAATTCCTACAACGCAGAAGTAGACTATTTGGCGCATTAAGCCTGCACCAATAACAATCCCACCCAAGCCCTATTCCCGTAACCCCACATATTTATCCTGTTAACCCCCTGACACAAAAGGCCAATTTATCATGGCCAATCAACATAACCTGCACATCTTTGGAGTGTTATAGGAAAACCGGAGCACCCAGAGGAAATCCATGCAGACACAGGGAGAAGGTACCAACTCCACACAGACAGTCACCCAAGGCCAGAATTGAACCAAGGTCCCTGGCATTATGAGGCAACAGTGTTAACCACTATGCCACCATGCCGCCCCTGAAACATGGAAGATAGATGGAAAAACAAGCATTTTTAAAATGTATATTTGGACAAATTGCAGCAACTAAAACCTGAAGGAATGAGATCCCACATTTGTTAATTTTCAATGCTGGTGAGGTTAATTTGCAGCAATTAACGCTCATCATTACATTAAAAACGTATTTAGACTGAAACGACTATGATGAGATGAGTTCTCATTAACTATGCAAATATAGCAGCTTCACACTATTTAGTGTCTTTCAATGGTGAACCAGACAATGAGAAATAATTCTCAGGAAGCTTATGACACAGTAGTGCTTCACAAACAGCAACTTTTGGATTTTCATACTTAGCCACATCTGGCCTGGCCTGAAGTTGTTGTAGTATTTGTGCCAGCATCATTAGCCTCACTGATCTTTTGATTGCAGATAATGGCTTGTGGAGATCAGAATGTATAATGTTATTGTGAGTCAACTGCTATTTTAAATGGTTACCTGTGCAGGAAGCTGTTGTGGCTTTTTGGGAGGTAAGGTCAGATGGAGGGAGTTTGGAATCTAGGGGCAAGAAGGTGGGGGAGGTGCAGGAGTGGTGTATGGTCAGAAGAATCTCAAATAGGTAAGGTTTGGGAAAAATGCATAATTTTCCTTGTAAGGCCAGGAACAGTGGGATTGCTCCTTTGTGCTTGAAACATTAAGTTTTAGCTTTCTTTCGATTGTGATAAAATTCCCAAAATACTCTTTGCCAGACCATTTCTTTCTTCAATCCAGCTAGTGGCCCCTTGCCTGGCACTTTGTTGGATTTGGTGCTTGAGGCAGCACACCCCATCACCGTCCTGTCCCCATCCCCCCACCCCCTCCCCCCTTCCCCTGCCAACCCACTGACCTGAATCATAGAATCCCTACAGTGCAGAAGGAGGCCATTCAGTCCATTGAGTCTGAACCTAGACCCAATCCCCGTAATCCCACGTATTTACCCTGCTAACCTTCCTGACACTAAGGAGCAATTTAGCATGGCCAATCCACCTAACCTGCACATCTTTGGACTGTGGGAGGAAACCAGAGCACCCGGAGGAAATCCATGCAGACACGGAGAGAATGTGCAAACTCCACACCGTCACCCGAGGTTGGAAATGAACCTGGACCCACGACACTGTGAGGCAGCAATGCAAACCACTGTGCCATTCACTTAATTACTGTTCTGTGTTAAAATCAGGGCAAAAAGTGTAATTATCTTAGAAGTAGAATTGAAAATAATGCACCTCGCAGCAAACTGATGGAAAAACTAACAGGAATATCTCTCAAAAATGTCTTCTATAAATTAACAAACAGCATTAGCCAGTTCTTGTATTTCTGATGGTGTTAGAGGAGGAATGTTGTCCCAAATGCCAGGAGGGTAAGCTCCCTTCCATTCTTGGAATAGTGCATGAGATCTTTTACCTGAATGTGCAGACAAATCCTTCATTTTAATACTCAACATTTCTGATAATGCAATGCCCCAGCAAACCTGTACTTAAGTTTTGGAGGGAGCTTCTAACTTAACATCAAGTATGCAGCCATCTGCCCACATTTTGGCTTTGCATCTGTTTACGTGTCACATGAGAGGAAGCACCATTTCAAGGTATCTTTTTCAGAAATCACAAATGAACTATTGACATCCACTCTGCGCATGTGTCAGGAAACAAAAGAGGTGGATCAGAGCTTACACAATGAGGCTGAGTTCATAAGGGAAGTGCCTGCATTCTTTATACATTTTGTTAATTTACCAGTAACTCTTTAAGAAGTCACAGATACTTTTTTCTCTGGGTCCTGACACTATCTCTACACCAAAATTGCTCTACCCTCTGCCAAGGGCTGACAGAAACCTGCTGATACGCTCTCAGATCAGCAGCCCATTCCTTGTTAACAAATGCAGCATGAGTTCCACCTTACAACAGGGGCCACGATGCCTTTGGCTGCCCTGCCATGAGGGTCACTGCTATTAAAGTAAGCCCTGTACCCGCAGGCTGAGATAGTGCAGGAATCAAACCTCTGAACTCTGCTGCATTTCAGGAATTAACTCTGAGTGGCACTTTTCATAGCTGCACCTGTATCCAATTTGCACCCAGTAACTGGAGTAAGTGAGGGGGGAAGATGCCACGAGGTAATAACATTTCCACAGGACCTAATCCCTGGATGATTTCAGCACTGAGACAGGTTGGACCTGCGATTACCCATTACTGGGCTGCGTCAATACAAATCATTTTGAGTGTCATTATCCTTTGTTGCATGCCCTTAATCCTTGCATACTTCAAGTAAATCATCATTAGTCCTTTTACGTGGAAGAAATTAACCATGATATAAGGTCCTCTTTCTGATGCAGTTTTGATGACTTGTTGGGAATGAGCATAACCAGAGAGAACAGTGAAACCCAAGTACACCAAGTTGGCCATTATGTTTTTTTTCCCAGTCAGGTCTTCCTGAGTTAATGTTTCCATTGAGTATCAGCAGTGCAATGGGCCTCATATTAAGAGGTATCTTCCTGGATAGTTAAATACTTCCCAACAATGGTGCATAAAGTGATGTGTGGCGGTAACGGAGTGAATCACATTATGTTGTATTACACTGGATTCCAATACTTCCTCCATTGTTTTTGGAGACTATAATTCCATCCAGACAAGTTAGAAACCATTAGCCCATGCCGGAGGGTCCTGCTGCCATTCTGCATTGGGATGGATGGGGCACGCAGAAGGCCAGCGTCAGGGTGGGTTCTGCACTGCAGAGGGAGTGAGGAGTTGGCACTACAGGGGGTGCTGGTGATCGGGGCATCAGGGCAGTCTGGGAATGGTTGAGGGTGCCGCTGCAATCAGAAAATAAATTATAGCCTTGGTTTAGAAAGTGTCAACAACTACTATTTGGACAGAATAGGAGCAGTCAATTGTAGAGTCTTGTTGAGCCTTATCACCCAAAATGACTAGTGGAAGCATTTTTAATAGTAATTTACAAAGGGAATTTGATAAATACTTGAGGAGAAATACTGCAGGAAAAAGCAACGTATTGGGATTATTTGTGTAGCTCTTTCAAATAACCAACAAAGACACTTTGGGTTGCAGGCTCCTTCTGTACTGGATGTTCTATAATACTGTAGAAGGGCCTTAACTAAACAATGGTATTTAAGATATTCATGATACAGATATTTAGATAGGGTCTTGTAAAAGTATGCACTTGTTTCTCAAACTTCAAGGCAATACAATAGTGGTTGCAAATTAAAATTGAAAGGGACAATTTGGATTGTCCTCATTGAGTTTCTAAAATTGAGTTAGTATTTAAGGGTGTGTTCCTAGTGCTGCTTTTGCTGTCTCTTGGAACAGGGTTGAGCATATAACTAAACTTCCAGCAATTCACTGATAAGGTTGTGTGACAGAAGAGGATACAGGGAGGTGAATTTTACATTGGGGTGGGGAATATAAGTCGCAGATGAGCCCACTTGTAATTGGTCAGCATGCCACCAGCAGCCATTTAATAGCCGTTGATCCTTTAATTGGTTTGAGGAGGTGATTCCAAGGAAGTTCCACCTGGAACACCCCCTAGCTCAGCCACAATGCTACTAGATGGAACTTGAGCATCAGCCTCATCCACTGCAGGGAATATGGTGGGAAGAGGCCCTTAAGTCGTCAGTAAATGACCCACAAACAAGTGGGCTGCTTGACAACACCCTGCCATGGGGAAACACCTGCAGGGACAGGTAGGTGATGTGCGTGACACCAATGCCTTGCTGCCCAATTTTACACCCTCCTCCTGTCCCACAATCCATCGTCATTCCACCTTGGGTCAGAGCACTAACCTCCAGCCTAAGAGTAAATGTAACCTCTGAAGTGTAGGACTTTGGTTATGTCAACTGTACTGTACACTAGAACTGTTGTTGATTTGCAGAGGTCTTTGTCATCAAACACTCACCAACAGTTTGTAGAAGGCTGACCCAATTTTAGATCTCCTCACTAATGGTGGCCTTTTGAGAGACGTGGTTGTCATGATATGTGAAATACTCAAAGTGTTCCAAAGCCCCTCTTTCCGCATATATTGGGGTGGGATTGGGGATGGAATATTTGGCTGAACAGCTATAGGTTGATATGTGAGTTTTGTTTCAGCAACATTCAAGGACAAGTTGAGATTCTTGTCTGCAGAATTGAACAGAGCGAGACTGGCTTGCAAATCTGGTGCAATGGTACTGCAGTTATCTGTGTTCTGTGGATTGTGTATATCCCTGGTGGCCTGTTTAGTTTTTGTCATCAAGGCAAATATGGTTAAAGAGTTTTCCATCTCGAAAACGTTTAATAGGACATTTGAACTTTGATGAGGTGAATAGCGACTGCCAAGTGGATAACTGTAAAAAGTAAGTGATCTATCACACAGCCTCACTTGACCCCAGTCCACATTTTGAAAGCATCAGTTTCAAATCTCCCATTCAAGTTTACCTGTTTTTGGTTCATGTTATTTCAGACAAGATGACACTGAGCACAAATGGAAGAGTATATGCAACAATGTGAGGGAGAACGCTGACAGAAACAGCTGAGTTTGAGGAATAGAGAGTGGTCATCTAACTTTGTCTCCAATTGCCACAATGAGACAATTGAGATCATCATACTTCTTTATGGGAAATTGTGGGTGCAATTCTATGTTCTATCACTATGCAATGGTAACCTCTTGGAGCACTCAAAGGCCAAAGGTGTGAGTTTTTGGAGATCAGCAGCTTACCAACATTCTGCAAATGCAGGGCCATAGACAAGGAAATAGTTACTCATTGTGAATGGAAATTCAGGGGGTGATTCTCCAGCGCAAAGGACTGGGAGAATTACGCGGGGGCGGGGGGCAATTCACTGGTTTCCCGTGAGTGTTCGCTCCCCATTTGGTCTGCTAGTGCCAGACTTCTGGCGCAGTCTGCTCCGTGCTAGAAATCAGCAGGGAGGTGGAGCTAACATTTAAATAATAATTTAAATATCATGTAATTGCTATTGGTGGGTCTGGGACTGAATTTTGCAGGCCTGATAGCCTTTTCCACCCTGCCAGGGTGTTTCACTCCAGCGAGATTAGGAGTAGCTCCCCACTTTCAGGGAACTAGCGGCCTGACCCCGCAGGAATGAAGGGCAATCAGGGCCCCATAGCAGGTTGAGTGGCAGGAGGTCGGTGCCCCATGGGCATGGGCACTCTGACAGTGCCAGCCTGTGCCCCATGGCGCTGCACAAGGAGCAAAGTGGCAATGCCCAGGAGGCACCTTGTCACTGCCTATCAGACATGGGGCAGTGCCAAGGCGTGGGGCCTGGCGGCAATCAGTAGGGAGTGGGGGTCCTGCTGCCACTCTGCATTCAGATGGATGGGGCAGGCAGAAGGCCAGCGTCAGGGTGGGTTCTGCACTGCAGAGGGAGTGAAGGATTGGCACTACAGGGGGTGCTGGTGATCAGGACATCAGGGTGGTCTGGGAATGGTTGGGGGTGCCGCTGCAATCGGGCTATGGTGGAGCTGGAGGTGCAGCATTTGTGGGCATCCTAGGCTGGCCAGCGATAGATCTGGCCTGCGGATGGGTGGCTGACAGTTCGGGACCACTGCACATGCGCAGAGGCCTGCTGGTTTCAGCCTCCCAGGAGGGAATAGACTCTGCCCCCTAGTTTTTAAAGCCATTCACACTGGTGGCCTCTGCATTGCACAGAGTGTGGGCTATTCTAGTGTGAACTTCCACTGAAAATACCAGCATGAATTCCTCCAATTTTCCTATGAATTCAACACTTAGAATATTTTTGGGAGAATTCCACCCTCAGTTTTCAACGTGAGTTTTTAATGACATTACCCCAGGTCACAGCAAATTACAAAGACTGAATTGCTTTAGACAGTTTTGGCTCTGAGCTAGGTTACTGGTTTACAGTATATCAAATTCAATTTTTATTACAGGACATTACAGGACTTTTACAAGGTGTTTGGAATACTGCATTTCGTGATGTTGTTTTGTTTATGGTTTGTGGGGCTGAATCAATTAAAAATTCCATTTTCATTAACTAGGATTCTGAGATGTGACTGGTATTTGGTGATCAATCTGTGTGCAGAAACCAAAGCTTATTGTTCTTGATTGCATGTCCAACTCAACATTGTCAAAAAAGGGTCTAATAATTGAACAAGATTGCCAGGGTACAGATATCCTACATTTTGCCATTTCATAGGTGCCACTATTTTTTGGAGACTAGAAGATTAAGAAAATTTGGCTGTAACCCGGAAATATTTTTGGGAGAATTCCATCTTCAGTTTTCAATGTGAGCTTTTAATAACATTTCCCCAGGTCGCAGCAAATTTCAAAAACTGAACTGCTTTAGATAGTTTTGGCTCTGAGCATGCACCGTTCTGGCACATGCCAGGCTACATATACAACTCAGCATAGCAATCATGAACCTACATGAAGAACTGTATATATCATGATTGAATAATACATCAATTTGTCAGTCTTTCCACTCAAGTTATCCAGTGTACATTCCCTTTATCAATTTTTTGTTGTTTCTATAGTTAGTCAATAGAACATGTAACAGAAGGGGCAAAGACAAACCTGATGTGTTGATTTGTTTGAATGCTTGCTTCTTGTGTAATGTATGTGGTCATACCTTTTGACATCCCTGGTTATATATCTACAAAGGTTGCTTCATTGCTTCAAGAAATGTAGGAAGAGGAGTAGGCCGGGTCGAACATAGGCTTTAGCTATGTCTTAGATCTGTAGTCAAAGAAGTTGTGGATTCAAGTCCTGCTCCAAAGGCTTGAGCACAAGATCTTAGCTGATACTCTGAGTTCAGTACAAAGGGAGTGTTGCACTGTGAGAGGTACTGTCTTTTGGATTAGGCATTAAACTGAGGCCACATTTACTCCCTCAGGGGCATATAAAAGAGCCCATCCCACTAATTTGATGAAGAACAGAAAAGTTAGCCCTGACGTCCTGGCCAATATTTATTCCTCAATCAACATCACTTAAAAATAAAAAAGTTTATTTGGTTATTAATACATTACTGTTTGTGCAATTTGTCACATACAAATTGGCTGCTATGTTACAACAGTACATCACACAGTACATCATTAGCTATGAAAAGTTTTGGATGTCCTTGAGACGTAAAAAATGTGTAAATGTGAAAGTTTCATTTAGCCTCATGTGTCTGTTTCATCATTTAATTAGATCGTAGCTCATTTGATTTCAATGTTACTGATACAAGTAACATTATTTATATAACCAGGAGGTTTCAATTTAGTATGAGAGGATGGCAGAAGAACCATTCGTATTTTCTGTTGGTTGAGCATCAGGATGCAGAATGCTGATAGCACAATGGATGGCTCGCTGCCTTTGAGTGGATTGTATAGAAGCATGTGACCAGGAATCCAACATAATAACATGAATACTAGTATCAGCTCTTCTGTTCCGGAACCCCATTCCCCAGGCAACCAATAGTTAATACCTATTTCTGCCATTAGGGTCTGTCTAACACACGTTCATTAGTTGAGAGAAACATTCCCTCATTTTTGCTGTGTTCTCACAATTTCATTACCAAGTTCTAACCACTGGGATAACTCCGATGTGATCCATATATTATGTTACATTTATTCATTCTTATAATGTGTCCTACATTACAGCAGTGACAATGCTTGAAATGTACATCACTGGCCGCAAAGCACTTTGATGGATTTGATGCGAGTCTTTTTTTCTTCGCTTCATCATTGGATCATTACCTCCAGTTGGTAATGCAATGCATTCCATACATCAAAACAAGTGGCATTTGTCTCTCAAATAGATCTATCTAGTCTTCTCAGCTTCTAATTCTCTACAGTGGGGATTGGGCCAAGATGTCAAAGATGTCTCAATGCTGCTGCCACACTCATGCATCAGTGGTAGCTCCACCACCTCCATAAACCCTCAAGACTGTGTTATCAACTGCTCATGAAATTAGAGAAGGTGCATAACAGGTGGTTGACACAAAGTCTCCCACACTCCCACCATCCTCACACTCGCACCATGCGAAGTTGAAAGTTCTAGCCTTGGTTTCCCTTGCTTGTAACTTCTCCAGTGTGGCCTTAATGAATGGAAATGATGAATCCTCCATGTTTTTGAAAAGGTAGATGTTTCTGAAATTGTGCTGGTGTCTGAATTAAGAATCCATCTGGGATCTCATGGAGTTCAAGCAACTATTGCTTTTTAAACTACTAAAATATTTTCATAGCAGAGCTCTGGCTGGGTGAATTAAATTCCTAAAAAGTGACCAACACAAGTTCTCATGGACACAGAAGTTGTGCAAATGCATAAATGGTTGTTCGTTGAAGCCCCAAATGAACAACAACCAGAAACACCTCATCATTCCAAAGTATTTATTTTAGTTGCTCAATGGGATTCTGCTGAGAAAACAATCCCAAACCTGTTGCCAAATAAAGCTGAAGAAGAAATGTTACTAAAGTAACAACAGTTCTTTCATGATAATGCTCATTGGGCTGGCTAAGGCAAGACCATGATGTTTATCTTCAAGTGCAGAGCTATGGCCTGTTCCTCTAAGGCCACTAGCCTGGTATGCTTTGTGAAGAACAGAGCACAGACTTGTCTACAAGAATCTAAAACAATATGAGGAAAACCTTTTTTATGTGTTGAGTGTTTGGCATCTTGAATGCACAGCTTGGAAGTGTGATGGCACAACTGCTAGGCAAAATAGATGGTCACCTAGAGTGGCAAGAATTGTGGGGGTGGTGGAGGGGGGGGTGGTGGGCGGTGGTGGTTTGGTTTGGGTATTGGGTGGCAGGTGGCCAAAAAATGCTGGCTTTTTAAAAAAATTAGAACTGAAAGCCAGTCGGAAACCCATGAAGCTGCCTGAAGGTCAGAAGTAGCAGTTCTTGCTCTCTCAGTTTCGGACAGTTGCTGAGAGGAGAAAATGACTGCAGAGCAATGATGGTGGAGCTGCTGCTGTTCCAATCACAACCTCTGGCTCTCATGGTTTGGAGTAGTATAGTTGTATTTGAAGGAGTTGCCCACTCTATCACAACTTCTCATGGCAGCTTGCTAAGTTGACTGAGTCAGTTGTCAGGAGAAAGTTTGGAGACAGGGATCTTGTGGAGCTACATAGCTATCAGATATTAAGAATGGCGCTATGTCAGTGGAGACATCCAATGTAGCTCATCGGCACATAATGAAGTTTCTACCATGTGAAGTAAGCAACCAGAAATTGATTAATTTTTCCAATGAATAAGCTGAAAAAGTTGATTGAATGCAGGGATGCAGCAGGTTTGCAGTTACATGCTAGTAGTTTGGAGGAGGTCGGAACTGAGCTTTATCTTGTACTGAAAACCCAATTACATATTTCTTTAATGTTTTGCATGTGGATTCAAAAGCAGGAATCTAGTTTTGTACATGTAAAAGGGCATGTCAATGCATGAGCGTGGTTTTGGAAAAATGAATCAATTCCTGGTTGCTTACTTCCCAATTTTGGTGTAGGCAAGGTGGTAAAATTCTGGCCATAGAGTAAGAGAGATAAGAGGGAAGGAAAGATATAGGGCAACACCACAAGGGCAAGATAGGAAACATCTGTGAGAAACAAGGATTTCTGGATTCTAGCTATCTTTATAGAAATCAATTAGAAAATGTCAATATAAAATAGTTAATGTAAAAGTTTATTTTCTGCTTTAAAATTGTTTGTCTATTTACAAAACAACATAAGTAAACAATTAAGATTCAGCATGCATGGGGAATGGCTGATGCTGATCAAAAATGCATGTTCCATGTTTTGAACTACTTAGAAAGCTCCTGAATATTCCCGTGATGATCTGAGTATTGAGGTCTCATGAGAGGTGGGGCAAGCAGATGGCACAAATCCAGTGAACTGCACCAGGGTGCTGCAGAACAGTGGGAGGCTGAGACCAGAGTGAGGGAAGGCCACAGAGGGCAACAACCCATGAGCTATTCATTTTTGAGAGTTAATTGTGGGAGAAGGGGGAGGCACCAGGCTGAAAGTTCACTAAAGGTGGCAAATCCCAGCCCTCATGGGGCAGATTCAATCATGGCTTTCAAAGAGGAATCAGACAGTCAGCTGCAGAGAAAAAAAAATTACAGGGCTATGGAAATAATCAGGGAGAATTGGACAAGCAAAGCTGGTCTTGAAGGGAGCTGGCTTGGACACAACAGGCTAAATGCCCTCATTCTGTGCTGTAACCATCCTTTGATGCTACTCAATCCAAGTTTCTGAAGCATCTATCTCAGACCCACAGGACATCTCAAACCATTTCACAGCCAAGGAATTTATTTTCAAGTTACCGTCATTGTTGTTGTGATCAAAAAAGCACATCCTGAGATCAGTCATGTTAATTGTTGAAGGAACTCACTGCAAATTGGCAGCTTCTCTGTAAACTATGGCCTTGGGCTGAGGCCAGGTTAAAAATGTCAGAAAAACAAGAAGAAATGACTGGTTTTCTCCTTTTTCCACTTTTGGCACTTTGAAGTCAGATGATTGAAGAGTGACAGACATGTGTTAGATGCATGAATTTAATACAGACAGATCGACTGTCCTGTGCGTTTGGGCAGTTCACTTTATTTCTGCAGTTTCCTGTCTCCATTGAATGCAGAAACTTTCAACTGCAGCATTCCTCATTTGGACTGGCAAACATTTCAGAGTTTATTGCTTTTGAAACTAAATGCAGCCATACTTGGGAAATAAACTTAACATTCTTTTTCATTTTGTTAACAATTATTAGTCGCTTGAAAAGTAAGAAGTGGGAGAAAAATGATCCTGGTTGATCACAGTTGACTGAGTTAAAAGCCTTATTCTATATTGTCAAATGTATTATTTAAAGGGGAAATGCCTTTGACAAACATTGTGGAATTTGTTTGCAGATGACTTAACAGTGTAAATCATGTTGAGGCACTTAGAGTCCCACATGCAAGTGTTGTAAAGAAAATAACACTTTCCGTTTCTTGTGACTCCTCCTTCACACCAGTCAAGAAGAGATAGATTAGCAAGGTTCTTGCTTAAGGCTGGTAACCTTTTAAATGTTGGCTTTGTTACAAAGTCCAGAAAAATGTGTTTCACATAACCGATCACACCAAAGCCATTTCCTAGTAAGTTGGTTCGCAAAGTTGCAGTTTGTCACAAATCATATTTATAACACACGTCTCAGGAAGAACAAAATTACTGAACAAAACTAAATCTGTTTGCCAGAATCATCAGTGGTTTGTAAAGTTTCTAATGGGCTGTTCACTGAAGAATATTTCAAGTGATTTATTTGCTTGGGTTGATGTCATAAAACATTAGATAGGGGTCATGGGTAGAGAGGTGGACTGGTGGTGTTGAGATGGCGGCGCGGGCTCGTTGGGCCGAAGGGCCTGTTTCCCGGGCTGATTTTGTTCTTTGCTCTTTGTTTTTTGTTCATTGACTAATTGCGTCTTTGAGGGCATGATTTTGAATGAAATGCTGATTGGTATGGTGCTGCTGACTTGACACTAGTATCTTCAATTGTATTTTCAATAGGGATTCTCAGTTACTGTTTTGTTTTTGCCTCAAATGGACAGAGAAGTGGCAGGTGGTGCTTCACCCTGAAACATTATAACATTTAAGGGACAGATGCTGGAAAATGGGGTTAGTGTGACTTTAGTGGAAGATATTTTTGATGCAGACTTGGTGGGCTGAAGGGCCTTTTCTGCGCTGTATGACTCTATGACTCAATAATTATCTAGCTTTTTCAATTATTCAGGGCATCATTCCTTCGGTCAACTGTGCACTTGCCAAAATTTCAAGCAGGTCACATTTGCTTTCTCAGGTGGACTTAAATAAATCCTTTGGCGTGATTTCTAAAAAGAGCAATGGCATCCTTCTTGGTGCCTTCACAAACATTTATTCCTTGGACTACATCACAAAAACACATTATCTGGTCATGATCACATTGTTGGTTTTGGGACTATGTTGTGAGCAAATTGGATGCTCTGTTTCTTCTATTGCAACAGCTTTTACACTTCAAAAGTACTTCATTAGCTTTAAAGCACTTTGGAATGCCTGATTGCGAAAGGCGCTATATAAATACAAATGTTTCTTTATTTTACAGTTGACAATCAGCTGTTGGATGGTCGAAAACATCTATTTAATATTTCTTACAGGCAAATGTGTATTTTGAACCAGATTTCTGAAGTAAGCGTTACTTAACAATGTGCAAGAGCATACAAAGGTTGCAGATATGACTGGACTATAATCATCCCATGAAAATATTCTCTCACCAGATGTCAAAGCAAAGTGAAAAAGAGGCATCTGCCCAACTGGATCGCCTACACATTCTAAGAAGAGAGTTCCATGCACTCCTCGCATCAGGTATTTGACATATGAAGATGTCAACAAATATTTCCACAGTAAATATTCCTGCAATTTATTTATCAGTTTTATTTTCTTATTTACTTATCTAACTTGTAGGCTTGCTTGAATTATTCAGCATTTTCACTCACCTTCTCATCACAAGCTCCTTGCCTCATGGAAATGTGGCTTCTGCATTTTTGGCTTTGATGTCGAGCACTTTGATCTTCCAACATCTGTGTGTGTGTGTGTGTGTGTGTGTGTGTGTGTGTTTCTTTTCCAGAAGCTCTTCCTCCTCTTGCCGCAAGACAACCTTCTCCTCCCCACCCCCCATTCTTCCTATTTATGTTCATCATGGTCAAGTGCTGACTGATTTGGTACTTCTGGAGGTTTATGACCCCCTGCCTCAGGTTACCACATGGGGCAATTTTGATCAGCAATTTCAAACTACCAATAACTTATCAGGGAAAAAATACATTTTCAAAGATTCTCTAGCTCACTTTACACAGGTTTAATCATGTAACCTTCTCTCACATTGGGATTATATCTTAAGAAAAATGGATAATTCTAGCGTATACATGTCATTAATGCTTTCACTGACAAGTTACGTGGCATCAGAAGGTCACCTGATTCATTCGAAAGCAGCTAGCCTCTGTTAGGCACCTTACTCCCATTCCCCCACTCTCTACATCCCACCAGAAGAGAGATTTATCATAGCACATTAAAATGTTCCAAACTAATTCAATTTGTTTACTTTAATTTTGATGCAAATGACGCAGCCTGTACTCTTATCAAATGTCAGCTGGAGAGAGCAGCCGCACTTGTCAGTTATATACACCGTGTGTATGTGTTCTTGTTCAACCTGTTTACGTTTAGAGTGAAAAAATGATTCAAGCAGGCTGTGGATAACGATTTACAATTATGGTTAATTTTATCTCTGGAAATCCTGAAAGAAACACAACTTTGCCTGCAGACAACTAATGTTTTTTTTCAGATGTAATGTATTTGCTGAATGGTAAAAGGTGAGACTGGTCACATTGCACTTCAATCAATCTCCAGCACATCTTCCCTCCAATACAACCTTGAAGTACTTTCAAAAAGGTAGACATCGTATTTATTTTCTGGACAATCATTTTTATCCCCTTGCTCACTCTATCAGCATATCATAGTCAATAACTTTGATCTCACTAAAAATGACTTGCATTTATATGTCATCTTTCACAAACTCAGAACATCACAAAGTATGCACCAGCCATAGCTTTGCATTTTTCCTGAATTACTTGAAAACCATAGTTCTGCACGGCTCTCTCCATGGCAACGCCATGGCCAATCAGCACTCTTTTCTTCTGTAGTGTAAATTTTTGTGATTATTTAAAATTTGACATTTTTGCATTTGTCCTGATGAGTCAAAGGCAAAAAGCTTTGGCAACATGTCTCTCTTTTCAGCAATTCAAAATTGAGGTTGTTGGTGAATGTCTTTATTGGATTAAACTGAGCATAATAGTAGGAAGGGATGTAGCCAGAGGATGGAGCATGAATGAGGTTGATATTGAAACCACAGGTACGGCCACATAGGCAATTCAATACACATACTGTAAACACGGTGTCACCTGCAAACTTGGGATATACAGCTCTCCCTATTCCTTGATCCACATCATTAATATATATGTGTTGAAAACCCAGACCAAGTACAGGTCCTTCAGTAGGAGCCCCAAGGAAAGAACAAACTCAATGGGTGAGATCTTCCGGTCCCGCTGAAGTCAATGGACATTTGGCTGGATCAACTCATCCATCATGCTGGGATCAGAACGTCCTGGCTTAGATTCCTAAACTCTGTCCCCTACATCCCAACAAGGTTATATCCAATCCTACATATTCTAATTTTTGCTAATTACCTCATGGACTAATCCATTCATTGCTAAGCCAACTAAGTCTGTGCAGGTTCGTCTGGCAGCATGCTAGCACAGTGGCTAGCACTGCTGCCTCACCACGCCAGGGATCTGTGTTCGATTCTCATCTTGGGTCACTGACTGTGCAGACTCTGCACATTCTCCCTTTGTCTGTGTGGGCTTCCTCTGCGTGCTCCAGTTTCCTCCCACAGTCTGAAAGACATGCTGGTTAGATGCATTGACTATACTAAACTCTCTCTCAGTGTACCCGAACAGGTGCCAGAGTGCAGCAAATAGGGGATTTTCACAGTAACTTCATGGCAGTGTTAACGTAAGCCTACTTGTGACACTAATAAATAAACTTTAAACATGTTCATCAGATGGATGACTGCTGCATAGTGTAGTGAATTGGCTGTGTGATATGGGTCATGGCCTCCTCGGCACCCATACCTCTGCTATAAGGATACCATGCAGGTAAAATATGAAGATGATGGACCTTGGGCAGGATTTTCTAGCCCTTCTCAAAGATGAGATTTTCTGGTCCAAAGGTGACCCCTGCAGCAGGTGGCAAAACGCATGGGCCATGCAAAATGCTGAACGATTCCACTGGCAACCAATGGCAAGCTGCCTCTGCACCGAAAGCACCCCACGGGGTGACCAGAAAGTCCCATTGACTCTGATGACTGGGAGGTGGTCGCTGAGGGCTGTGACTTCTGGAGGCTGACTGTTTAGAAGAGGTGTTGGAAAAGGCAAGCAGAAGCAGAAAACTCAGTAGCTGAGATGACAACCCAGAGAAAACAAAAGCTAGAAAATCATGCACCTTCTCAGTGCACTGTCTTCCTCTACATCAAATGAGAAAATAATGCCACACCAAGGTCAGACTCCTGACCCACACCAGGTGATAAAAGTAAATTACTGTAGATGTTGAAATCTGAAATGAAAACTGACAATTCTGGAAAATTTCAGCAGATCTGACAGCATCTGTGGAGAGAGAACAGAGCTAAAGTTTCAAGTCTGGTAGACTCTTCATCAGAGCACATGATGCTTAAGACAAAGTTGACCACCATAGTGCCAACTGTTGTCTCACAAGATTAAAGGCTGTGTTTATAATCATGTGTAGACCATATGCAACACCTGGAATTCCACATGGACAACATCCATTGACACACCCCTCACAACCATACTAGTGACCTCCAGAAAAAAAATCCAACTAGATTATTCAGACATGATCTAACCTCCACAAATATATGCTGATTCTCTTTGATTCACTGTTCAAGTGCTCAGTTACTAATAAGTGTACCACTTCCTTCTTATCCATTACGAGCCATATAAATACAGTGGCTACAAGAACAAGTCAGATATTGATAATTCAGTAGTGAGTAACTCATCTCCTGACTACCCAAGGTTTGTCCACCATCTATTTCCAAGTCAAACATGTGATGCAATGCTCTCCTATTTCCAGGCTCCAAATTAAGAAGCTTGCCAGACTTCTGAAATAGCTATTGTGTCCTGTTCTTTACGCTGAACTTAAGTTTATACTCACTTGTTTTATTTCTTATCCTTCTCCTGTTGAGCAGAGCAGAAAGCAAATTATAGTGCGATAACAAGTGGTGTGTGAAGAGGGTTGGTACAAAAGAATATCGATAATGACTATCAATAAAACCTAAGAACCCTTAGGTTCTTAAAATTATACAATTAATCAGTATTAGAGCTGATCAGAGCTTGCAGCAGAAGGCTGTGGAGGCCAGGTCATTGAGTGTCTTTAAGACAAAGATAAATAGGTTCTTGATTAATAAGGGGTTCAGGGGCTATGGGGAAAAGACAGGAGAATGGGGACGAGAAAAATATCAGCCATGATTGAATGGAAGAGCAAACTCGATGGGCCGTGTGGCCTAATTCTGCTCCTTTGTCTTATGGTCATATGGTCTTATCAATTATATTAGAAACTGAGTGTGTATGATGATGATGCCACGTAGAGTGACAGCGTGTAACACACAGGGTACAAAGTGGGACTGTGTAGCACAGTGCTGTTGAATTGTGAATCAAATGGGGTGTGGGGACAGTAATATGTGATTAACCCACACCTGCTCATTGCAATTCAATCAGCTGTTAAATTAATGCTGTCTGGTGTTTTAATTGATAGTTGTGTCCAGTTAGCACCAGCCAAACAGGTCAATTGGAGATACACATCATTGAGAAGCCCAGCATTGTGCACTACTTGAGGCAACTTAGGGCTCTTAAATTGGAGGTACATTTGGCTGGAAAAAGTGTAGGAAGCCCTTTGTGAACTGAATCTCTATTGTGAAAGATTGAAACGTATAAGAGTATGCAACAATATTTGCCAATAATGGACTGGAAGCCTTGGTGAAAGACATGAACAGAAGGACAGATATCCTATTGATGGAAGGTATAGGAAGCTTTCCATACAAATTTTTAGGAGGTAATGTAAGGTCAAGGCCATGGCCTTTACCTTATAATGGCCAGGTTGTGCAGCATGTAGCAAACTGCCACAAATCACAATACACCCTTAGTTGAATAGTGCAGGGTTCCACCAGAGCAGTCCGAGCATTGCTTGACACTACCAATGGTGAATTCCACAATGTTCCTTGTAGCAACATGGCTCCCATTACAAATCTGCTGTGCTCATGTGCATGGGTTTCTAATCAGTGTCAAAAGCTATGCCATGAATGAATAACTCTTGTTACCCAGTAGCCAGCCATTGACTTGTGATGGTGAATCAATTATAGCTGTGACACAGGACTGCCCATAGAGTGACCGAATCATGAGTACTGCTTGGATAATAGGACAAAATACGGAAGTGCTGGAAAATCTCAGAAGGTCTGACAGTATTTGAAAGAACAGAGCTGGCATTTTGAGTCTGAGTGACACTTTGTCAGGACTGGCCAAACACAATGAGGAAAATGGAAGACAATGAAGGTGGTCAGGGTAAAAGAGACAAATGGAAATCCTGTAGGAGAGAAAACGAATACTTTTTCAGGGTCGGCATTCCTGGAAGAGAAGTGGCAGCAAATCAAAGACTAGATAAAAGCAAATTACTGTGGATGCTGGAATCTGAAACAAAAATAGAAAATGCTGGCAAATCTCAGCAGGTCTGACAACATCTGTGGAGAGAGAGAGAGAGCAGAGCTGGGAATTGATCTGCATAATGCCTGGGATCGCAATGCCTGGGATCGCACACCAACTGCACATTGACGGAATAAAATACCTTTTGATTTATACAAATGGCATCTTGAAAGTAATATGTGTGTATTCTGCACCATGGGAAACCTGCAATCTAGACGAACATTTATACTTGCATTGCCTTTTTGTCTCCAGCAAGGAAGAATGAGATGAAAACTTCTCTCTGTATAGAGAACTTGAGCTTGTATGGTATTGTACCATGGATTAAGAGGTGTTGCTTCTATCTCTTTACCCTGACATATAAAATTTAATAGCAACAGTTGCCATGACAGCCATGGGCAAATTATTCTTGCCCTGTTTTGAGGCTTCAGTTGTGGGTCAGCAATTGGTTAATTTCACCTGTGATCTGTTTTGTGAAGAAGGGCATCTCATACCTTGGTCCTTGCTGAAGTTCAGTTAAGAGAATTGTTTTCTAAAGACCTTGAGTATAAAGGGCTTTCTGCTCACTGCCCTTAGTTCTTCCCCTCTGCCTGCTCCTCCCTCTTCTAACAACTTTTCCAGCTGTGTACACCCTCTCTTCATCCCCAGTAATGTTCAATTCTCAGAGGAAAACCAACCAAGCCACTCCTTTCAGCACAAGACGTTAAATGACTGAAGAAAAATGCCAGCTACAGCCATGCCACTACCTGAAGACGATTCAAACTGGAGCCGAATATGGCAAAACTCCAAAAATGCGTACAATTGCAACTGGAGCCAAAGGAAATATTCAGTAAATAACCTGTAGATAGTTCATGATTCCTTTAAATGGGTAGGGAGGTCCTTCAATTGTTTAATGTTGTGTTCAGCTGGACAAGGTAAAGATGGGGGGGGGGGGGGGGGGGGGGGGGGGGGGGGTGCGGGGGAAGATGGTGTTTGGGGGCGATTCTCCCAGCACACTGTGGCTAGGAGACATCAGCAGAGGCCATTTAGCACCAGAGCCATTGTGCATCTCTGGGGCTAAATATTCAGAGTAATCAGCTCCACACCGGAAATCGGTGTAGAGCTGATTTTGGGGGGTGTGCCCCCTGGGGAGTGCTAGCCTGGCAGTGCCAGCCTGGGCCCCGGCACTGCCCAAGGGGCAAACTGACAATGCTCAACGGGCAGATTAGCACTACCCAACAGGTATCGAGCGTGCAAAGGGGGCAGGTCCTATAGGGTCAATCACTGGGGGTGGGGGGAGTCCCCACTGCCACTCCGCATAGCGATCTCAGATGGAGGGAAGGAATGGTGGTCACAGCTGGCCATCCAGGTTAGGGGATCAGAGGGGTCAGGGCTGTGATGGGGTCATGGAGATTGGGGCAGCCCAGCAAGGGAACAACATCAGTGCTGGCCTGGAGAGGTCTGGGAGGCCAGCGATTGGGGATGGGGCAGTCAGAGGGCAGCGACATAGAGTTGTGGGGCTGGCCAGCAATCAGGAGGACAGCAGTGCAGGGCCACTGTGCATGCACCAATCTCTGCTCTGACAGATCAGCGCATGCACAGTGGCCAGCTCAGCACTATGCTGCCGACCTCTCTAGCAAGACAGTGATTTTCAGTCTGGATCCTGCTAGGCCACTCTTCAGTGGAAAGTAGCCCAGTGATATTATTGTTAGACTATTGATCCAGAAACACAACTAATGTTCTGGGGGCCCATGTTTGAATCCCACCATGGCAGATGGTGTAATTTGAGTTGAATGAAACTATCTGGAATTAAGAATCTACTGATGATCATAAACCGTTGTGGATTGTAGAAAAATCCATCTGGTTCACTGATGTCCTTCAGGGAAGGAAACCTACCTTCCTTACGTGGTCTGGCCTACATGTGACTCCATCAACGTGGTTGATGCTCAAGGGCAACTAGGGATGGGCAATAAATGATGGCCAGCCAGTGATGCCCATGTCCCACAAATGAATTAACAATAAGTGTGGGAGATTCATTTTGAAAATCCCACTAAAACAAATCAGCAGGAGTTATTCCAGTTTTTATACAAATTTGGCACTTAGATTTTTTTTGGGAGAATTGGCCCCAGGATGTTGGCTGGTTGGTGAAGTTCGAAAGTGACAGTGATCGTTTCAAATCAGCATTGCACAGTGATTCACAACACAATCTCATCACTCTGCATGTTGCTGCTAGTTGTTGGATACACACTTGCAAATGCCTTTACCAAAATGGTGTCCTACATACTTCCCACTGAAAGTGTGAAATGCGTCTCAGACCCTATAAATCGCATGTAACACTAAAAAACAAACAGGTGCAACATGACACAATTTAGCCCCTCTATTGTGGTATGTGAGTGTGTAAATGGACAGTGTGTAACAGTGTATAAGCTAAGTGTGTAAGGTGAACTGACAGTGTAATCTGGGCCAAGAACATGGTCAGATGTGTGAACTAACTATGACAGTTTATTTTGGAGAAGTAAGGTGTGGCGTGCCTTTGATTCTTGCTGTATTAGATTAATGTGGTAGAAATTTCCTGCACCATATGGATAGCTTCATCCCTACAGAGAAGTTAAGGTCAGGATTTCCTGTATTAAACCATAAATCTCTCTTTTCTTCCCAAAGGTAAGAGAGACAATATTTGGTGAAGGGACCACTGAATTCTATAAATATTTATAGGGTTAGATTTTCCTGTTTAACACACAGGCATGAAAGCTCAGCAGACCAGACATACTTCACAAATTGCTGACAATACGTTACTCTCAAATTCTTATCCATTAACGTGGACGATAAAGTGTGAGCAGCTGGTCCCCCAACTTGTAATAAATGCTCCTGCTCATTTCAGCTCTTACACCAGTTATTGTAGGGGGAAATATACCCCATCTGTGTACACATGGGTGTGACAGCATGTGTGAGAAAATGTTTCTGTGTGTGTGTGTGTGTGTGTGTGTGTGTGTGTGTGTGTGTGTGTGTGTGTGTGTGTGTGTGTGTGTGTGTGTGTGTGTGTGTGTGTGTGTGTGTGTGTGAGAGAGTATGTGTGAATATCATTGTATGTTTGCTAGCACGATAATCAATGTCAATGGATGTGTCTGTGTATGAAAGTGAGAATGTGTGGCTGTGACTGAATAAGTGTGTGTGTGTGTGCACGCACATAAGAGAGAGAAAATGAGTGTGTGTATGAAAGTATATTTGACTGTATGTGATTAAGTGTTACAGAGTATACATAATATATATGATATGGTGTGTGTGTGGTGAAAGTATGGGAAAACATACGTGTGACTCATTCTCACATTCTAAACTGTTAAACTGGTAGTATTTGTACTGTGCATGGGCTTTGGTCCAGGATTTCTTCAGGCCATATGAATGTTTCGTAATTTGTTTTTTGACCATGAATAGAGAATAACAACATGAGTGGATGAAGAACTGTGGATATTATTAGAGTGTCAAAAAATGCCAGGTCTTAATAGCTGACATGATTTCAAAATATGGTTGTAAACAGATTTAATCTATTGTCCACAAGCCCATGAAAACAAGGATTTTATATCACATTATTCCTGGGACACTGTGACGTTCAAATCCCTCATTTTAAGTGTATATTCCCATGGAAATAATTTAATCATTAAATGATTTAGTATTTAAGGGAGTAAAGATAAGGCCTCACAGGCCCTACACATTCAGCCAGCAATGGCTAGGCCTCCTCATTAGGGAATGAGAGCTCAACAGCCAACCTCACAATTAACTGGAAGCGGATCCCTACCCTGCACAACTGCTGTCCCCACTAATGTGGGGAGGAGAGGCCTGAACCCATCATATAGCTAACTTGTACATTAACGACATACATTTTTTTGATTCATTCGTCACTGGATTTGTTGCCTGTCTCTAATTGTCCTTTAATTGAGTGGCTTGATCAGCCATTTCAGAGAGCATTTTAACTGTCAACCACATTGCTGTGGGCCTGGAATCATGCATTGGCCAGACCAGATAAGGATAGCAGATTTCCTTTTCTAAAGAACATTAGTGAACCAGATGGGTTTTAATGACAATCCATTAAAGATACACAGTCATCAATAGACTTTTAATTCCAGGTTTTTATTGAATTCAAATTTCATCATCTGCTTTGGGGAATTCACACCAGGAACCCTGGATCCCTAAAGCATTACACTGGGTCTTTTGATTACTAGTCCATTGATGTGTGGCATAGGTTGATTGGCCATGCTCAATTGTTCCTTAGTGTTAGGGAGAATTAATAGGGTAAAAGAGTGGGCTTATGGGGATAGGGCCTGGGTGGGATTGTTGTCAGTGCAGGCTTAATGGATCAAATGACCTCTTTCTGCACTGTAGGGATTCTATGATTCTATGATACAAACGGGTATGATATGATTGTGATTACAGAGAAATGGCAGCAGGGTGATCAAAGCTGGGAATTGAATATCCAGGGGTAATCAGTATTTAGGAAGGGCAGGCAGAAAGGAAAAGGAGATGAAGTGGCATTGTTAGTTCAGGGTGAAATCAGTACAATAGTGAGAGAATATATTGGCCCAGAAAATCTAGATTTAGAATCAGTCTGGATGGAAGTAAGAAGAAACAAGAAACAGAAAACATTAGTGGGAATTATCTATAGGCCTCCAAATAGTAGTGGTAGGATAGGGGATGGCATTAAACAGGAAATTAGAGATGGATGTAGCCAGATTGCTACAGTAATCATGGGTGATTTTTAATTTACATGTAGGGTGGATAAACCATAATGGATGAATTCCTGGAGTGTGTACAATTCTTTTAGACCAGTATGCTAAGGAATCAACTAGGGAACATGTTATACTAGATTTGATATTCAATAAGACAGGATTAATTAATAATCATGTGAATGACACTTAAGGGAAGAATGACAATAACATGATGAAATGCTTCATTAGGGTGGAAAGTGAATAAGTCCAAACTGAAACTCCTTTTCCAGTGTCTAATTTGAAGATTGTTTAATGCCTGCATTCTAATAGCTCTTCTGATTTTTTTTCCAAGAATGGCACTTCATTTGCATCTTCAGTTTCTTGAATGCTATTTGCTTTAATTGGTTTTCTTTACATTTATGAGTATATAGCTTAAAATGTCCTCTATTCTTACAGGAATGACACTTTACATTTCTGGTGGGGCATCTTTCTACCAAAGCAACCCTTTCCCACCACAACAGGAATACTGATTAATGGCAGTTAATAGCCCTCTTCACTGTTTCCCTGTTTTTGAGTAGGTGCACTGCAATGTCTGTGTCTACAAACTGTGGAACACAGACAGTTATTTTTCTCTACGAATTCTTCCTGTCACCTTGAATAAACACACAATTTTGCTTTCACACTTCTGCCTTCCTTATTCACTGCACAGCTTTTGGTAGCATTAAAACCTCCCTCAATGGTAGGAATTCTGTAGAAAAGCTTCCTCTACAACAATGTTATCCTGATTTACTTCATCTTTCAGATTTCCATATTTGCAATTCTTAGCTAGTTGATACAAATTGTTAACAAAGCTTTCTCCCAATCTTTAGTTGCATATATTGAACTTCACCCTTTCTATGATTGTGTTCTTTTTAAGGCTGAAATATGAACCAAAAGTTTTCATAACATTTCAACAGTATATCATTTCTTCATTTATGCCCTGTCCGACCAATATGTCATTTGCACTGCCCCTATAACGTAGAGGCAGGTACTAACCTATTCCTTGTTAGGCTTCTCTTATAGTCCTGAAGCACCTGGTAAACAGATGACACCAGTTCTACCCCTTCTCAGCTTGGCCTGGGCCTCCCATGTGTGCAAAGCACTCTGCAAAGGATAAGATTTTCTTCCTGACTTTTCTTCACTCTAACCTTTCTTCATGTTCTATTGACATGTTTCCCATATTTAACTTTCATAGAATCTCTACAGTGCAGAAGCAGGACCATTGCATCTGCTTCGACTCTTCGATGGTGCATCCCACCCAAATCCTATCCCCGTAATCCCATGTGTTTACCCAGCTAACTTCCCTAACCTACACATCTTGTGGCATAAGGTGCAATTTAGCATGGAAACTTGCACATCTTGCGTTCATTTTACTTACTGCTTTTTCAACTGCTGGAAATTTTGCCTTCGGCTTTCAGTCTTGCTAGGAATTTTTACTTGATGTTTTTCCCATTGTCTCTACTGCTACCATCATGTGTTATCATCATTGTGGGTTTTAGCTAATCTTGTCCTAATTTAGAATCGATAAAGAGGCAAGGCTGTTGATAAATTTTACCTTTTATTAAACATTCCTGTATGCACAATGTGAGGCTTGGCATGAGGCTTCACGCACAACCATCCCTCTGTAAGCTCTGTTGTCATTTACTTTTACATCACTGATGATGTAGATTCTCTATTTACATATTCACTATTAACCTTTTATACTACATTTGCCACATGTCTGTTTCTATTTGATATGTTGTATACGTTGATCTCCCTCTTCCCTCGTTGTACATTGTATGTTGAACTCAGCCCTCTTTCTTCATTACCAGTTTATTATTTCCTGCTTGTCTTTCATATAAAAGGAAACACTCGTGTTTCAATAGCATTATCCAAGACTTCAGGATATGCCAAAGCATTTTACAAGCATTGAAGTATGAAGAGTAGTCATGTTGAGGAAGTTTGAGGAATGTCAAATAATTGGGAGCTTTTTAATTTTCCACAGGTATTAATAATGCCAGTCATAGTAATCACCACTTTTTGTATACATTATACCGAACCCTACCTCAGTCATATTGTCTTACATTAAATAATCACAACATTATTCAGCCATGTGTATATTGATTCAAAGCTCCCACTGAGCTTATTCTAAAAATCAAAAAGGATAGTTAAAAAACTATCTAATCCAGGCCTGTGTTAGACAGAATAGCAAAAAGCAGGTACCTCAATTAATGGAAGTTCAACCTTTTAGAAATTGTTTAATTCTTATGTGGTAGTTGCCAAAACTATTGTCAGTAACCCACATTTCCGTTTAAAATCCAATTAATCTCAGGCTTTGTCTAACCTTCCTGTCCTCCGTGCTACTTTGGAGATGTGTAAAGTGTTCTCGTAAGCTTTAACTTTTGAAATGCTCTCCTTCATTTCCCCCAAGCCAAAGTCTTAAGATTTATCCTTCCTTGGCACTCCTAGAGGTGTGAATGTCAATGTGAAAATGGAAGTACTGGTCAAACTACACCCTTAACCATTAATTCCACCCTGAAAGGAGAATGAAAAAAAAGACATCCCCAAAGCACTTTACAGCTAATGATATGCTTTTGAAGTGTTGTCATCCTTTTAAGCTGTTAACCTGGAAGTTGAATTATAACTGCCTCACCAGTCATACAAATAAAACCTGGTAAGTTTTGATGTCCCAATACCCATTGCTCTGTACTAATGTTGATATATAGATGGATCACCAATTGCTCAGCGTGGAAATGGATCTACCTTTATCCTTACCCCATTTCCCATGCTTGGACCCTCCCACCTTCTCCTCCTTCCCAGAACCATGATACAGTCCCCCTTGTCCTCACTTTCTACCTCACAGCCTCGACATTTTACATCATGTTCCATCATTTCTGCTACCTCCGCCACAATACCACCATTGAATTCAAATTTCCCCATCTGCCATGGGGAATTCACACCAGGGGCCCCAGGTCCCTAAAGCATTACCCTGGGTCTTTCAATTACTAATCCATTAATGTGTGGGTTCGGTTGATTGGCCATGCTCAATTGTCCCTTAGTGTCAGGGAGAATTAGCAGGGTAAATGCGTGGGTTTATGGGGCTAGGACCTAGGTGGGATTGTGGTCAGTGCAGACTTAATGGACTGAATGACCTCTTTCTGCACTGTAGGGATTCTATGATACAAACGGGTATGATATGACTGTGATTACAGAGACATGGCAGCAGGGCAATCAAGGTCTTCCTTTATCCTGATTACTCAACATTCTGAAGGTACAAATTCCTCCACAATGCTCTAACCTACTCCTCCATCACCACAACATCCTGTCTCCTTCTCATGGGAGCACAGGAGAGGCCTACTTGCTCTCTTATAGAGTCACAGAGATTTACAGCATGGAAACAAGCCCTTTGGCCCAACTTGTCCATGGTGCCCTTTTTTTAACCACTAAGCTAGTCCCACCTCCTCCCTTCACGCTGTCTAATGGCCTCAAACCGTCATTTCAGAAGACACAGTGATTTACTAGTACTTTTTTCAATTTATTACACCTTATTCACTGCTGACAATGTGGGTCAAAATTTTGCAGATGGGACCAGAAATTTCCACCCAAAATCAACAGACTTTTGGCTGATCCATCAAAATTTCTGGATTCATCGGTATGAATTCCGACTGCGGACAGGGTTACAGACTGGAAAATGCTGGCCGTGGTCGCCCATACGATGGCAAAACCAAATGCAGATTGGGTGACTGCTTTAAGAAATTTGACTCAAAGCTTCTGTTCATTTCCATCCCAATGTGACCTCTCCAACCTTGGGCTCTTGCATTGCTCCAATGAAGTTCAATGCAGGTTTGATGAAACAGCAATAGATCTTTTCATTTTGTATTTTACAGCCTCTGGACTCAATATTGAATTCAACAACCAACAATTCCATTTACACAAGGAAGTTTTTTAAAATTCATTTACATCCCTAGTTGCCCGTCAAAATGTGGTGGTGAGCTGCCTTCTTGAAACGCTGTAGTCCCTGAAGTGTAGGTATATCCACAGTGCTGTTAGGGAGGGAATTCCAGGATTTTGACCCAGTGACTATGGAGGAACGGCAATATATTTCCAAGTCGGGATTGTGAGAGACTTGGAGGGGAATCTGCAGGCAGTGATGTTCCCAGGTGTCTGCTGCTCTTGTCCTTCTAGATGGTAGTGGTAATGAGTTTGGAAGGTGCTGCCTATGGAATGTTAGGGAGTTCCTGCAGTGCATCTTGTAGATGGTGCACATGGCTGTCCACTGTTCATCAGTAGTGGGGGGATTGAACATTTGTGGAAGAGCTAGCAATCAAGTGGGCTGCTCAGTCTTGGATAGTGCTGAACTTCTTAAGTACTGTTGGAGCTGCACTCATCCAGGCAAGTGGGAAATATAACATTACACTCTTGACTTGTGCCTTGTAGATAGTGGGCAGGTTTTGGGTGGGGGAGTTGTAGTCTTGAGGTGAGCTACAGGAAACCACAGGAATTCTAGCCCTGCTCTGGTAGCCACAGTATTTATATGGCTAGTCCAGTTCAGCTTCTGGTCAATGCTAACTACCAGGATGTTGTTAGTAGAGAATTCATCAATAGTAATACCATTAAATGACAAGTGGCAATGATTAGAACATAGAACATAAAAAAACTACAGCACAACAGGCTCTTCAGCCCACAAGTTGCACTGATGATATCCCTACCTACGAGGCTTACCTATAACCCTCAATTCTATTAGGTCCCATGTACTCATCCAGAAGTCTCTAATTTGCATCTACCACCACCGATGGCAGCCGATTCCACTCACCCACCACCCTCTAAGTGAAAACTTACCCCTGACATCTCCTGTGTGCCTACTTCCCAGCGCCTTAAACCTGTGCCCTCTCGTAGCAACCATTCCAGCCCTCGGAAAAAGCCTCTGAGAATCCACTCGATCTATACCTCTCAACATCTTATACACTTTTATCAGGTCACCTCTCATCCTTCGTCTCTCTAAGGAGAAAAGACCGAGCTCCCTCAACCTATCCTCATAAGGCATGCCACCCAATCCAGGCAACATCCTTGTAAGTCTCTCTGCACCCTTTCAATAGCTTCCACATCCCTCCTGTAATGAGGCAATCAGAACTGAGCACAATATTCCAAGAGAGGTCTGACCAAGGTCTTATAAAGCTGCAGCATTATCTCCCAACTCCTAAACTCAATCCCTCGATTGATGAAGGCAGCATACCATACGCCTTCTTAACCACATCCTCGACCTGCGAGGCCGATTTAAGAGTCCTATGGACCCGGGTCCCAAGGTCCTTTTGATCCTCTACACTGCTAAGAGTCTTACCTTGATATTATACTCCTTTATCCCATTTGACCTTCCAAAATGGACCACTACACATTTATCTGGGTTAAAGTCCATCTGCCACTTCTCCGCCCAGCCTTGCATCCTAACTATGTCATGCTGCAACTTCTGACATCCCTCCAAGCTGTCCACAACACCACCAACCTTCGTGTCATCAGCAAACTTACCAACCCATCCCTCCACTTCCTCATCCAGGTCATTTATGAAAATTATAAACAGCAAGGGTCCCAGAACAGATCCCTGGGGCACTCCGCTGGTGACCGACCTCCATGCAGAAAAAGACCCATCAACAACCACTCTCTGCCTGCTGCAGGCAAACCAGTTCTGTACCCACAAGGCAACAGTCCCTTGGATCCCATGCCCTCTCACTTTCTCAAGAAGTCTTGCATGGGGGACCTTATCAAACACCTTGCTGAAGTCCATATAAATCACATCTGCCGCTCTTCCTTCGTCAATGTATTTAGTCACATTTTCAAAGAACTCAACCAGGCTCGTAAAGCACAATCTGCCTTTGACAAAGCTGTGCTGACTACTATTGAGCATACAAAACTTCTCTAAATGTTCATAAATCATGTCCCTCAGAATCTTCTCCGTCAACTTACCGACCACTGAGGTTAGACTCACCAGTCGGTAATTTCCTGGGCTATCCCTATTCCCTTTCTTGAATATAGGAACTACGTTCTCAATCCTCCAATCCTCCGGAACCTCTCCCGTCTCCACCGACGATGCAAAGATCATCGCCAGAGGTTCTGCAATCTCTTCTCTGGCCTCCCACAGTAACCTGGGGTACATCCCATCCGGTCTCGGCGATTTATCTATCTTGATGCTATTCAAAACTTCCAACATACCCTCTTTCTTAATGTCCACATACTCAATCTTTTCAGTCCGCTGCAAGCCTGCAGTACAACCACCCAGATCTTTTTCAACCGTGAATACCAAGGTATTCATTAAGCACCTCTGCTATTTCTACCGGTTCTGTACAAACTTTCCCACCTCAGGGAAATTAGGCCCTCTCTTGTTGGAGATGATCATTGCCTGGCACTTCTGTGATACAAATGAATCTGCTTCAGTATCTGAGGAGTCATGAATGGAGGAGTCCTGACTTTGTGCAGTCATCTGTAAGCATCCCCATTTCTGACTTTATGATGGAAGGAAGGTCATTGATGAAGCAGCTGAAGATGGTTCAACATAGGACACTACTCTAAGGAACTCCTGCAGTGATGCCCTGGAGCTGGGATGATTGACCTCCAACGACCATGATCATCTTCCTTTGTGCCAGGCACGATCCAATCAGTGGAAAATTTTCCCCCAATTCCCATTGACTCCCGTTTTCTAGAGCCCTTTAATGACATATTCAGTCAAATGCTCCTTGATGTCAAAGGCAGTCACTCTCACCTCACTTCTGGCATTCAGCCTTTTTGTCCATGTTTGAACTAAGACTGTAAAATGAGATCAGGAGCTGAATCACCTGGCAGAACCCAAATTGAGCAGGTTATTGCTGCGTAAGTTTTACTTGATAGTGCAATTATTGCTGACCCCTTCCATAACTTTACTGATGATCAAGAGTAAACTGATAGGATAGTAATTGATTAGATTGAATTTTTCCTGCTTCTTGTGAATGGACATACCTCAGCAATTTTCCTCATTGCCTGGTAGATGCCAGTGTTGTTTGTGTACTGGAACACCTTGGCTCAAGGCACAAAAAGTCCTGGAGCACATGTTTTCAACACAATTGCCAAAATATTGTCAGGGCCTTTGCAGTATCACGTGACCTCAGTCATTTCTTGATATCACATGGAGTGAATCGAATTGGCTAAAGACTGATAACGGATACTGGGGATCTCTGGAGGTGGCTGAGATGGATCATGCACTCGCCACCTCTGGTTGTTACAAATACTTCAGCCTTACTATTTTCACAGATATGCCAGGCTTCTCCGTTATTGAGGGTTGGGATATTTGTGGAGTTGTTTAATTGTTCATCACTGTTCATAATTGGATGTTGCAGGATGGACTGGCCCCATCATATTTTTTGTAATTTAATCACACCTGCTCTCCACCCTATCACTGGCCATCTCATTTGTTCTTTCCCTCCTCCCTCCATCCCCTGCCTCTGTACTTGCTGACAAACTGTTAAAGCTCTAATATCTTCTGATGAAAGGTCAAAAACCTGAAACATTGCTTCTTTTTCAGGCTGCCTGACCTGCTGAGTTTTTCCCACATTTTCTGTTTTTATATGTTTCCTGCAGTAGTGAATAAAATGGTCAATTCAAGGATAATCGACGCAGATCCATGTGACAGCATTCATGAGTGTCACAATGCCAGCCGATAGATGAATTATGGGAGGGCAGGACAGCCAATAGCAAACCTAATGTGAAATTAATTTTATACCGCAAGGATTCCTGAGCTATTTTGTTGCTTAATAAACAGTCTATATTGGACACAAATGACCGTTGTTATCAGGGTGGGATTGAAACTGAGGTTTCAAGTTGCTGTAATAATATCTATTAAGTGTATAAGGGATTGCCAGAGCCTAAACAAACACTGAATCTTCCATTATCACTGCATATGATCCGGCTTTAAAAGCTTTTGAACAAGCCACCCTTTTAGGGTGACTGAAAAAAACTAAAATCTGTTCTTATTAAATGGAATTCTAATATTTTTACCATGTTTTGGCATCATTTTCTTTAATTCTGTTTATAATCTGGCCAACTGGACTATGGTGACTGAATAAGACAAATTCTTTGTTTATTACTCAGCATTACAGAATTTCCCTGGATATTCAGAAGTGTTTCCGGAATTATACTCTGATTCTGCCCATTTTCCCAGAGATATTGCAAAATGAGTGGCCTTGACTTCAAATAATCAACTGCTGTGGTATTAGGGGAGAAAGGTTGTGCATGACTTATACACACAATCTGGAACAGAGATACAAATAAACCATACAGGAACAGATGTCTTTGAATTAACATGTTTCATCCCGTACATGCATAATTAAAAATGTTAATTCACTTGCATCTGCTGCAACTATTAATATACAGGAGCTCACACTCACAACATGAATAAACCAATCAATTCCCTATTCAAGCCCATTGCACAGAATCATTTTGTACCCAATTCATTCCCATAATATAGAATTACTTATTATCCAATCCATTCCCCATTCACTGCCATTGTGTAGAATTACTTTGTATCCAAACATTCCCTTTTGTGATGATATTGTCCCTTTAATATATTTGTATCATGTTTCTTGTGAAAAGTGTGTTTACAATTTAACTGTTTTACATGGTGCCGATTTGTCTGCAAAACAGCAGCTCACATGCTGAGAATGCAAACTAATGAATGATTTTAGCTAAGGATGTGTTTGTTTTAATCTGAGTTAATGCAGTTTTGTTTATTTGGTTTTCTGCTGAGGTTTCAGAGTAGGGTTTTGATTAGGTTGATTGACAGTCATGTGCCTGAGAGGAGGAGCTAAGTTTACAGGGAAAAGCAGGCAGTTACTGCTAGGTTCTGAAAGAAAGAAGTTGGGAACTGCAGACTTCATCCAAAGGACTCAATTCCAGTATCACATGAGTATTAGTCTATGATGTGTTGAACTTGTTTAAAGGGTTTTGTTCACGGGATTGGTTTGATTGGGACAGCTCCTATATTCGTTAAGGGCAATACATTATCATGGTCATTTTGTGTTGTTTGTAATTGATAGAAGTTGTAGCTAATATTCTTATTATACATGTTAACTATATTCTTAAATAAACTTTGTTTTATAAAAGCTCCCTAGTGGGTCATTTGAATCATACCTGAATTGAAACCCATCATGTTTATCCTAGCCAAATTCAAGATGCAAAATTTATAATCCAGACAGACACCATGAAAAACTTTGGAGTTTCTGACCTGAACCATAACATTGTGTTTCCAAACTATTCCCTATTGATTCCCATCGTATAGAATCCAAATAAACTAAATCATGCCTTATTTCTGCTACTGTATTGAAATCCATTCAACCAATGTACTTCACAGTCACTCCTAAAGTACAGACTGAAAACATATTAAACATTTCCATATTTACTCCCATTATATTGAATAAACTGATCAATCCAGTCCATTTTTGGTGCGAGTTGAGTATCAAATGTCTTCAAACTAATTCAGCATAATATGCAGTCAGTCAAACTCTGTCAGTGTCTTAGTTCCACTCAAATGGAACAAACTGCAAACAATTAGTCCAGCTCCACATTCTAGAGTCAATCAGATTCAACACAACCATCAAACCCTGTTCTGTCTGTGCAGTAAAAATAAAAAGACTAGCATTAAGAAAGCATCTTTTAGAACCTTGTGATATTCCAAAGTCCATTTTATCTAAATAAATACTTTTGAAGTGGTCACTGTTGTAACACAGCAAACAGCAGCCAATTTGGTCATAGCAAGTTCCCACTAAGAGCAATGTGTTGATAATCAGATAATCTATTTTTACTGTTTTTGGCTGAAAGATAAATATTGACCAAGACAATAAGTTGAACTCCAACCTCTCATACCGTCAGCTTGACTCAGTGTGCTGAATAGTGAAAACTTTCACTGATTTAAAGTGTCTTACTAAAATATTTTGTTTATCTTTTGCTGTGAGGTAAAATGCAATAGTTGGACATAAAAATATCCCAAGTGAGTTTTGCATGCAATCTCACATCAGAATCATTTGTCTTTTGTACAAATGGCATTATGCAGCATCCTAATGCATAATTAGTTATCCCAGTCAATGGCTGCTATGAAACAGCTCCTATTTTCTCTTTCCTATCAATAAGAATGGATGCAATCAAGCATTACCATTCTGCAGTGTGTTTTTTCAGATTAGCCCAGCAGGATAGAAACATTTAAAATGTGTAATGACATTTATCTACCTTCTCAGTATCTAATCTTAATACAGTACTAACCCTAATGAAAAACAGTCTTATTTACTGTTCAAAGGGAAAGAGATTTAAATCACTGCAGATGTTTTAAGGTTCTTTGTATGTCTCCTCTCACCACGCTCCTGTTCTGACCAGACAAACTCCAGGTTTCATCATCCCATTTTCATGATGGAATGGGTCTGGTTCACTGGGGATTGTATTCATCTTGTTTGTAACCAGCAATGTACCAGACTTAGAGCAATATTTTAACCCAACCAAAATCCATTCACTTGCACTGAGTTAGAAACAGGTCCAATAGTCTACTTATTAATGCACCGTACACATGAACTTAGGAAGAGCCAACTCACACACAAAAGTTTACATTGTGAGTTGTACCTGACAGCTGCTAGAGCATGTAGTTATGTTACTGGAACCATAATCTGGAGGTCTAGACGGAACATCTAGTTCAAATCCCATCATGGCAGCTGAGGAATTTAAATTAGGTTAAATAAAATATAAATTTGAAACAAGAACAGTTTCAGTAATGGTGACCATGAAGTTACCACCTTGCTGTATAAATCTGTCTGGTTTACTAACACCTTTTGGGGAAGGAAATTTGCTGTCCTTACCCAGTCTGGTCTATACGTGACTGCAAATCTATAGTTATGTTGTTAACTGTCCTCTGAAATGACACAGCAAGTCATTCAGTTGTATTCAGAAGGCAGCTTATCATCACCCTCCTAAGACTAATAAGGGAGAGACAGTGATCCTCTACAACTTGTGAATGAATGAAACTATCTTCCCATAGCACTATAAAAGCATAACAAATAGGAGTAGGAGTAGACTATATGGCCCCTTGAGCCAGTTCTACCATTCAGTAGATCATGGCTGATCAGCTGCCTCAACCTGAGTCTTCTATTCACTCTTCACTTTCGCTTAGAACAATGAATCACCTACATCCACTGATATAGATACTGGACCAATATGTTGAGGAACCAACTAGATAGCGAGCCATTCTAGATTAGGTATTGTGTAATGAGAAAGGAATAATTGGCAATTTAATTGTGCGAGACCCTTGGGAATGAGCAACCATAATGTGATAGAATTTTTAATCAAGATGGAGAATGACTTAGTTGATTCTGAGACAAGGGTCACAAATCTTATAAAGGAAATTACAGTGATATGAAGCGCAAGTTGGCTATGATAGTTTGGGGCATGTTATTTAAAAGGATGATGGTGGACATGCAATGACAAACATTCAAGGAGCATATGGGTGAAATGCAACAATTGTTTGTTCCTATCTGACACAAAATAAAACTGGAAAGATGGCCAAACCATGGCTTACAAGAGAAATTAGTGATAGTAGTAGGCCTAAGAGAGAGCTATACAAATTGGCCAAGATAAACAACAGACATGAGGATGGGGAGCAATTTAGAATTCAGCAAATTAGGACCAAGGGACTGATTAAGATGGGGAAAATAGAGAGCAAGAGTAAGCTTGCGAAGAAGATAAAAACTGACTGTAAAAGTTTCTATAGGTATCTGAGGAGAAAAATATTGGTGTATACAGACATAGGTCCCTTACGATCAGAAACAGGGAAATTTATAATGAAGAACAAAGAGCTGACCAACTGAATACATACAGCCCATCTGCTTGCTATACCTACAAACTAACTTTTTGTGTTCCTTGTCTTGTACAAGTACACTCAAGCCTCTCAGAATAGCAACATTTAGAAGTTTTGACCTTTCCTGTTCTTATTACTAAGGTGAATAACTTCACACTTCCCACATCATAATCCATCTGCCACCTTGCTGCCCTCTACCTATAATGCACTTATAATCGAAGAAGTAATTTCGACATCAAGAAGTGAACTCTGTGGACTGTCTTGTCATTGCCCCAAGACAGAACCTTTACTGTTTACTATTGTTTTCATGCATTCTATTACCATCCCCATTTTCAATTCCATTAACTCAATGAGCATTAGCTTTCCCTTAAATAATTCTAATGAAGCATGAACTATGGGATGCAAACATTATTAAACTTTGGAATCCTTTTACAGCTTGAAGTTTACAATAAATTTAGTGCAAATGTTTTTCATCTGCAATGTTAAAACCTATATATAATCTCACCTTCTCCGATTTCAGGACCACCCAAGGCAAAATTGGGTGACCTCCTCTAATGTCAGTCCTGACTCCAGGAAGTGTGTAAAAGTGATTAATTGATAACGATCCATTTGAAGCCCTGTCAAGTCTCCCCTACACTTCCTGGGGAATATATGGTTTTCACTCAGCAACCTCTGTCTTCTGCCCACTCCTAAAAATGACACATCAAAAATAGGATCTCACTAGAGAGGGGTTCAAAATCTGTACTCCACCAAGCTAGTCTGACACACAACAGAGCTTTCCCTCCTGTCTGTTTTAGCCTTTCAATAGTATTTAGATGGAGTTAAGATTGTATGAATGAACATCGCGACATGATTTGCTTTGAAAATAATTCAGTGGATTTGAGATTTAAACCAACAATCTGTGCTTGCTTTCCCTCTCTCCCATTCAAATCACGTGACGTAGGCATAGCAGTTCCAAAATAATTCACATCTTGAGGCTCTTAAGATTTTGACAATGTGATAAGTTGCTAAGTAAATGCAAAAACGTTAATGGAGGAAAATGGGGAAATTGGAGACGTAACTATTCTTTGAGTTATGCAGCACTTTCGAATCCAAACCACTGACTGAAAGTTAACTGAAATCAGTTCTCTTTTTGCTTTATTTCTTTCAAATTGTAAATAGATTTTCATTCTTTCAGCAATCATTTCTATTCTTTAAATGAAAGAAAATATGAATCACACCCAAACCAATGGAACTTTCCTGCATGCACACATTCCTTTCTATTCCAGATTATCACCAATTGCTCTTGATGATATATTATTTACAATTGTCATCCTTCCTTCATCTTTCCAATGAGCCATTTTTGCTTCTCGCCAATTGTGAAAAAATTGTACAATGCAAATGCTGATGCTTTAATAGGGGATATGGCACAGGAGACATACTTTGAAGATACTTTGGCAAATAGTAGTTTGTGCATTTACTGATGTGATGCCTAGATCATTCCACCTCCTTGTGACCAGTTACCAAGCAAAACTGACAAAAGCCCCAGAACCAGATTTCCCATCTGTACATAACTTGTCCATGACTGTTCTTGGCACCAGTGGGTGAAATAAGCCTCAAGAGATGGTAGAAAAATCTTCTATTACCCAAGTCACACTAGTTATTTCTGTCCATATGGAATTCATGTTTTATTTCAGCAGATCAAGGGTTAATATCAGAGTGCACATGTTGCCCTTTATGTCACATTGAATCGAACTTGATAAAACCCAGGTGCCTCGAATTGCCAAAATCACTTTACATGAGTACAATCCTTACTTTTCCCAAATTGCTTTGTCTGACCCTGGGACTGAACATTTAATCCGATTGGAATCACAGGAAATAATTACTGCGAGACTCTAACTGTTGTCTTTGCCTGTTTGCCAGTTTTTTTTTTAGCCTGATGCTTTAACTGCTGTTTGCATTAAAAAGGCCCTTTGACTCTTGAGACTGCTTGGCTGGTTCTCCACGAAGAAACCATTGTCCTTACTATGTTTTTAAATGAAGGTGAGTCTACACACGCAAGTGAACTCCCTCTTCCTTTAAATGTCACTGGCGTCTGTAACTCTTCCACTTATTATCAGCAGGATGATGGTTTCTTGCCCAAGCTACCGATGGGCATCAATTTCCACATATTAATGTCACATTGTGTGTTTATTGTCCGTGGGAAGAGCCATACTGACCCATCCCTGCTGATCAATTTAATCTCTTTATATGTTCCCATCCTGTAGGTCGAACACAGAAGAATTTGAAAAGTAAATGACATTACCAATATTACAGATACTTCTTATAAGTGTCATGTTAATGTAAATACATAAAACAAAGTTAGGAGAATTCAGAATACTCTCATATTAGTTGGCCAATCATAAAAAGAACATTTGTGAGCCACCAGACATTTATATTAATTCAGCAGTTTCATGGTCACTTTTATTGTTATCAGCTTTTAATTTCCGATTTGTTTTTAATTCAAATTCTTAACTTGCCATGGTGAGACTGGAACTCAGTTGGCTCCATTTTACAGCCCTCCTGCCAGGCATGTTTTTGCCAGGGTGGGGGAAGGCATTTAAAATATGGCAGTTGGCCCACCCACCATTTTCCTGCCAACCCCAACCTGGTCCCCATAATATGATAGGTGGGCAGAAGCCAAAATCAGAATGCTGACCACCATTTTAAAATAGGTATTTAACATGCCATTGAACTTGATAACAAGCCAATACAACTGAAAACATGTTCTGGATGCCACAGAACAGTTGGCGTGGTCAGGCAGACAAAATTCAGGAGGTGTTTTTTACATAACTTTGTGGAAAAGTGGGAAGGCCAGCACGGTACTTCATTTGGTGCCGATGTCCTGTCCCTGTCAGGGACCAGGCCCTCAAAGATGCTACCTTCTCCTTCGTTCTTTCCTGACTTGCCTTGTAAACCTACCCCCAATCCTTTGGTTCCCTAATTCCTTGCCACCCTAAAACCCAGGATTGACTTTACTCCAGAGTCCTTCAATCTTCTCAGCGAGCCTTCTTGTAGTAACAGCCGTGCACTCTACCGAGTTCCAGGACTGCTGTGACTGCTAGATCTGACAACCAATCAAATTGGTTAACAGCTCTCATAAGAACATAAGAACATAAGAAATAGGAGCAGGAGTAGGCCATCCAGCCCTTCGAGCCTGCCCCGCCATTCAATAAGATCATGGCTGATCTGTCGCTGCTCAGTTCCACTTTCCTGCCCTCTCCCCATAACCCTTAATCCCCTCTCCTATCAAAAACCCATCAACCCGCGTCTTAAAAATATTTAGCGAGGCAGCCTCCACCACTTCAACGGGCAGAGAATTCCAGAGATTCACCACCCTTTGAGTGAAGAAGTTCCTCCTCAACTCCGTTCTAAACCGCCCCCCTTTTATCTTGAGGCTGTGCCCCCTAGTCCTATTGTCAAGGGCTCCCACTGTGCCGGACTTTGGCCCCTCCATAAAATTCTGCACAATCTCTCTGGATTATTGCTGAGGCCTTTAGATTACTCTACCATTATCTGAACCTTCGATGCTTTAGGCACACAAAATGCAGCAAAATTGAACATGAGGAGCTCATGTTCTTCATAGTCCACACAAGTTACTATCCATTGGATTTATAATAAAGTCAGGCTGCATTACGTGCAAGAAATCCTACACATCTGATTCCCCAACTTTGATAAGCGCACACCGTTCAATAGTTTTCACAGAAATGCGAAAACGTGCCTCTGTTAGTTTCACTGGAAATCTGGTTCTGACATTACTCTGTGGGATAATAGCCTTGGAATGCTGAACAGATCGGTGTGAAAGTATTCTCTCCAACATCAACAACGACTTGAGGACAAAGAGGCAGAGAGAGAATTAGAGAGCGATCTTAGAGCTTAGGGAGCTAAAGGCACAGTGGCATGTGAACTAGATGTTAAACTACTTAGAAATAAGTGAGATGGTGCTGATAATGACAGTGCAGAGAAGATTTACAAACAGTGAACAGTCATATAGTCTTAACTTTCAACTTAATCTCCATGATTAATTATCAGTATTGTTACATTCTCATTCCTCACATCTATAGATTGATCTTTTTCTTTAACAAATTGCTAATTGTAAAATCACACTTCTTCTTAGTCTTGGCTAGGCCAGCGTTTACCTCCTATCCCCAATTAGCGTTGAGAAGGTGATGGTAAACCACCTTCTTGAACTGCTGCAGTCCATGTGCTGTAGGTGCACCCACAGTGGTGTTGGGGGCGGTGGGTTTTGACCCAGAAAGGTGATATGTTTCCAATGTATGGCATGTGATTGAGGCCAGAATTGCAGAGGTGGTGGTGTCTCCAAGTACCTGCTGCCTTTTCCTTTGAGCTGGTAGGGGCTCACAGATTTGCAAAGTGCTGTTGAAGAAGCCTTGCTGAGGTGTGGCAGTGAATTTTTTTTAGATGGTACCCACGGCAGCCATCGCACATTGATTCACATTCACTTTCTCCACCACCAATGAAAAGTTGGAAAATGTGCAAATTGATTCTACCATAATAATATATTTTCAAAGGAAAAGTACAGTTCAGATGCTGCCATAGAAGTAATAACCACTGATGAATAGATCTAACCATTTTCTGTGACCATTTTCTTTCTTTAAAATATATACCCCAGCTTTTATGATTTCAACTGATTTGTAATCTATTTCACTATCTCCTTATCATCTTTCAGGTAGAAGAGAATTAAAACTGTTTGAATTCCTATATGGAATGAATTTTAATGAAATTTGGATTCCATTGATCAAATACTCCATGATTCCGTCATGTTGAGTCCATGTAACCTGTGACATCCATACAATGCAGATTGTAATGTTAGATTTGCAGTCTGGATTTGAATTATCTTTGTGAAGTGATGGTAACAGCTCCAGCATTATGTTTCCTTTGGCATTGATCCTCTTCCCTGCCTTTTCAATGTTGAAATAAATCAAGCTCTAATGGCTTAGCTTGGAGTAACTAAAACACCAAATTATCCAATTACTGAGGTTGTGACAAGTTGAGCTGCTGTTTTCTTCATGCTCCATGGGCATTACAACAGGGAATTGTGGGTGGAAATTGGTCTTCAAATAACAGGAAAGATAATTGGATGGATGTAATCAAGGCTGCTGATTGGCTACCACCCATTTTGTGCTATTATCCAAGATCAAACTCCCCCCCAAGCATGTCATTGCTTGACTAAAGCTTGTGTGAGTGTTCAGTTAAATATAAATACATAGCGACTTATTACACTGCAGAGAGCTACTAATATTACATGCAATCTCAAAGGACTACAAAATAATGCCTACATTTTTGAAAGTGTCCATTTTCAGAATAATGAGCAGAATTTATATCCAACATATCAAACAAATACAAAGAAACTAAAATAGTGGAAGCCAATAGGACATCAGAGACATTCCCCATCCTTGTATTCTAGGATTGACCCTAGAAACTTAACTGGACCAGTGACGTAAATAAACCAAATCTGAAAGAACAGAAGCCACCATAAATTCAGTAGGTCTGCCAGCTTCTAATAGACCTGCTGAGTTTATACAGCATCCTCTGCTCTTGTTTCTTTGGTTAGAAGGGTAAATCAAAAGCTGTGTATTCTATTGCACATAGCCTACCTCCTTACTCCTCAAAACCTGCTCAACATCTACAAAGTACATGTCAAGGTGTATGATAGAGTACACTCCACTTGCCTGGATGAGTGCAGCTCCAACAACGGTCAGGAAGCTCAGGACAAAGTAGAACACTTAATCAACAACCCAACCATAAACATTTACATTCTCCACTACCAGCATACCGTGGCAGCAATAAGTACCATTTACAAGGTATGCCACGGCAACTTGCCAATGTTTCTTTGATCTTCCAAACTCACAACCTCTGTCAGCTAGAAGAATGAGAGTGATAATTACATGAGAATACAACCACCTGTAAGCAAATCTGCAAATCACTCATCATCCTAACATGGAAATAATTCAGTATTCCTTCACTGTCAATGGGTCAAAATCCTTAAACTCCCTTCCTAATAGCTCTATAAGTATACTAAATTGGTCCATACCTGATGAGCTACAGCGGTTCAAGAGTTTGGCAACCACCAGCTTCTCAAGTGTGTTATGAACAGATGAGGAGGAGTCGAATGGCACCTCTTTTTTCCCACTCCTTGTTTAACTGCAATAGTTTTTTTTAAGAATATATTTGCCAGTGATAAGGCTCACTCCAGTGAGTGTTCACTGTTCAAGTGCTGTGACCATGAAAGACAAACAAACAGGTTTCTTTGCAGGTCTTTGTAAAAGAAAAGAGAATGGTTTTTATTGTACTTAACAATGATCTAAAAAGAATAAAAACGTATTCTTCCTCACATGTACATTCAAGAGCATACATGCACACACTCACAATTTGGTTAGATATTATTTCTGGATTCTGTGTCGAGACAATTTAAAGAATGGTTGGCTTATATCTTTCCTTCTGAAGTGAACAGCTGCTCGTTGATCATGAATCAACTTGCCTGGTCAAGCAATAGACGTGGTTCAGGCTTGTAGGATGGATGGAGATAGAAAGAGAACCTACCAGGGGACTTTATTCTTCCATGTCTCTACTGTCTCATGGCCTGGGAAAAAGCAGTTTCTTAAAAATACAAAGAAAAATTGATTTGTTCATCCCATGAACTCCTCTCACCAATTCACCAGTTACCCAAACATGGGCGTAACATGTTAATCCCCGGTCCCTGGTTTAGACATGATTGGCCAGATGAGTTCCTTTTTCAGCCAGGGTCTATTGTCTCAAGTGATTGCACCAAATGTCTGATGTCCATATAATTGAATACACAGGTGCTCTCTGGGTGTTTGTAAAGACAATACCTTTAAGATGATTGTCTTTGATTGGTTCTTGTAGACAGCCTTACTTTATTTTGATGGTTTTGTAATTTGTAGACTATAGTTATGCAAATTGTCCACCATCTTAGAAGCTGCTGTTTTAAGTCACTAAAATGCTGTTGTTCAGTCTTTTAAAACCCAACCAGTGGTTTCAGCTCAATAAATAAATTCTTTATAACATGGCTTTATAACATGGGCATCTAGGATGATCAATAAAGGTTCACGTCCCATGAATGGATTTTTAAAAGGGTCCTGATGAAACCACAAAGTGCTTTTGTAGCACATAGCAGAACAGCCAGTTCACATTTCTAAATCATTTTTAATATTGTAAAACATCAACAGGCACTATACAGGAGTGCTTTCAAACAAAATGTCAAGCCACATATGGAGATATAAGGAGAGGTGGCCAAATACTTGATCAAAAAGGTGGGTTTTAAAACGTTGAACTCCTGAGAGTTGACAATCTCTCAGCAGAGGAGGTCAAGTGTGTAAATGAAAGGGAAATGGCAACACCTGATTGCCTGGATGGACTCCTCCACTGTCTAAACCTGAGTGTGGCTATGCTTTGGAATCTCTGCCAGAGCTTGACGCACCTCACACACAAACTCCAGCTTCTTTAGGGTAGAGTCCGGTCTACTCCTGATGGAGTAGACTTTATGATGTGGGTATGCCGGCGTTGGACTGGCGTAAACACAGTAAAAAGTCTGACAACACCAGGTTTTAGTCCAACCTATTTATTTGATAATACACTCGCAAGCTTTCGGGTTAGCCCCTTCGTCAGGTGAATGGAGAGTTCTGGCCTCAGACAGAGCATATAAAGCACAGACAGTTTAGAGATTACTGATTAGAATGCGAATCCTTACACCTAACCTGCTGTTCAAGACCTGAAGTGGCTGATAATGTGAGTGGAAGGGGCACTGATCACAGTTTAAAGAGATGTGTATTGTCTCCAGACAGTACAGTAAGTGAGGTTTTGCAAACCCAGGCAAGTCACGGGGGTTACAGATAGTGCGATCTGTAGGTCTTGAACAGCAGGTTAGGTGTAAGGATTCGCATTCTAATCAGTAATCTCTAAACTGTCTGTGCTTTATATGCTCTGTCTGAGGCCAGAACTCTCCATTCACCTGACGAAGGGGCTAACCCGAAAGCTTGCGAGTATATTATCAAATAAATAGGTTGGACTAAAACCTGGTGTTGTCAGACTTTTTACGGAGTAGACTTTAATCAGGGTACAAATAAATAAAGACAGAGTAGACTAGAGTCTGGGCAGACTACAGTCTGGGTAGACCATAATCTAGGTAGACCACAGTCTGGGTAGACAATAGTCAGTGTAGACTCCACAATGAGGGTAGACTACAGTTAGTGCAGACCACAGTCAGTGTGGACTCCAATCAGGGTTGACTCTAGTCAGGAAGACTTTGGCCACAATTTTGGTACTAGCAACCCATAAAGATGGTGCCAGCACATCCACTGGTACCAGCTGAGTTGGCAATGCTTGGCTCTGCTGACTGCTGGCAGTTAATTTGCAGACATAGCAGTGAAATCAGGGATTGGGACATGAATGTCAGTGTCACCCACTTCTGGCACCAGTGTCTGTAGCTTGGCTTTTTTCAAAAAATCTTGGCACAGCATCCAGAACTACCTTGTACCTAAAACACTTTAATAATTCTTGTTTCTGTTTTGCTTTTCTAAAGATATTTATCCCTTCAAAAGAAAAGCTACCGGATATTGGAATAAGGCAAGATATTTTGTTGAACATGTATCCAATTAGGTTAATCTTTGGGCCTAAGCCAGTTCCTACTCACACACGAAGTCAAATGCAAATACCACTCAATTTCATGGTGTAAACTCATTTGCATAATTTGTCACAGAACACGGTGTTGAGTTGGACAGGTCTAGTGGGATTAGTGGGGTGGGGGTGGATTTGAATTACTTTAGTGTGTACGTTTGGTTGGAGTTGAGGCGCAAAGGGCCTCAAAATATAGCAGCAATAAATTCTGCCTGATTTCCACCTCTGTTCCTGGACACTTACCCTTTCCTGGACAACTTGATGTGGGAGACTCTCATCCAAACTGTGTGGTAACTTTCTGAATATATCAAAGCCAGGCTAAAATCCCGAGAATGGCCGCACATATTTACTCCTTTTAGCTGCTTGCAATGCGGCTTCCTGATTCTGCTCATAAAAACAGTCATGTAAGTACCTCCACTTCACTTCAAGATACACTTCATCGTCTGTAACTCACTCTGAGATGTCCTGAGATCACAAAAAGTGATACATATATATATCTATTTTAGTTCAAATCAAGCAGCAGATTTGGAACGGGACATTTTTTTAAGAACTGGCACTCAATAGTAACTAGCTGTTGTAACTTTTGTTCTTGACAAGAGTGTTCTACTGATAAATGCAGGTTTCTCTGTGCGAAAGGAGCTTTACAGATATAATTCCTGTGAAATCAGTGTAGCTGGCATTATCCTTGGCATAATGGCATTCAATATCGTGCATCGACAAGAAGACAGGGAACGGTGGACAGAAAACTGGATGCTGCTCATAGCTCAAGACATGGAAGAAGGTTAACTCACACCCAGACTTACCCTCTCCCAGCCAAGTGTGCAGACCATGCCAAACATTCCTGAGCGGCATGAGGAGACTATGCCTCTCCAGGGAGCCAGTGAAAAATCTGTATCGTCTTGCTGCCAACCTCTGAGGCAATCACAGCACTGCCTAATGCAGGAGAGGTCACTGCAACCTCTGAACTTTCTTGTTGCTTTGGCCCTTTCAGACTTCACAGGGGACCTTAATAATATTAGCTGATCTGCAGTCCATCCAGAAATGAAGTAGGTCAGTTTACTAGAACAAATACCTCCACTGTTTTCCATATGAATGTCCAGAAACAGCAAGGAAGACCTCCAGGATTGCTGGAATATCAGGGTGTTACAAATTGCACATGCTTTGACTTCACGAATTGAAATAAATTCGACTCTATCGACACGCAGCTATCTGCGATCATCTGCATAGGATAATGAAGATCACTGCTTGCTTTGCCTGCAGCTGCTACACCAATTTTCTACTCCCTCAAGACAACAAAGTGCAAGGTCGGGTCGGTGCAGGTTCCACATGCACCTGCTAAACAGAGCTGCAAACGTGGTCGCTAATTCTACAAGAGCTATTGTTGAACATATTACAGTACAATGATTCTTGGTCCTTAGCATGGGGGGACTTCTTCCATTGATCCGGTGTGCCACACATTACTGGGATTTGCTGCATGCTGAAAAATGAAGATTGCAAGTGGAGCTGCCAGGACATCTTACTAAGACAAACAACACACAAAATATATAGAATAGTGACTTTTCCCCCTCTCCCTGCCTCCCACCCCCTGCCTCAGCAACTGCCATGATCAAATTAATGAGCCCTTCATGTAATGGTTTTCCCAGCATTCCTGTATCAACAGTTCTCCCAATCATTATTCTCAATTCCTGTAACCATGTGCACTCCACACTGCAGATAATTTGTATGAAATGTGATGCCCTCCCTCGTGGTGTGTTTGGTGGCAGGAAGCATTTAATCAGGAATATATGGGCAATTAAGCCAACTCAATAGCCTTATCTCACCACTGCTGATATTAACATAGCAGTGAGTAAGGCTTTCACCATTCAAAGAAACATGACAGCAAACACTGGCATGTTTACTCGTGGCCTCATTGAGGTTAGGTGAGCATCTGTCCTTTTTATAGCACTTGTTGCAGGATTAAAGAATAGAAAGTGATGGCACGTGGGTTTTGGGTGGAGCAACAGAACATGTTTACTAGATAGCTGTTAACATAAGAACATAAGAACATAAGAAATAGGAGCAGGAGTAGGCCATCTAGCCCTTCGAGCCTGCCCCGCCATTCAATAAGATCATGGCTGATCTGTTGTGGCTCAGTTCCACTTTCCCGCCCTCTCCCCATAACCCTTAATCCCCTCTCTTATCAAGAACCCATCAACCCGCTTCTTAAAAATATTTAGCGAGGCAGCCTCCACCACTTCAACGGGCAGAGAATTCCAGAGATTCACCACCCTTTGAGTGAAGAAGTTCCTCCTCAACTCCGTTCTAAACCGCCTCCCCTTTATCTTGAGGCTGTGCCCCCTAGTCCTACTGTCTTTTTTGAGCGGGAAGAGTCTCTCCACCTCTATCCTATCCATCCCATTCATCATCTTATACGTCTCAATGAGATCTCCCCTCATTCTTCTAAACTCTAACGAGTACAAGCCTAGTTTATTCAGCCTCTCCTCATAGCTCAATCCCCTCAACTCCGGTATCAGCCTAGTAAACCTCCTCTGCACTCCCTCCAGGGCCAAAATATCCTTGCGCAGGTGCGGCGCCCAAAACTGCACACAGTACTCCAGCTGCGGCCTCACCAATGCCCTATACAGCTGCAGCAAGACCTCCCTACTTTTATATTCAATCCCCACAAACTCCACAGTGGTTGGATCTATGAGCCTACCAAGTAGCTGATGACATCACAAACTGACCTCATGACCAATCCCTTAAAGGGACCATGCAACACACAGTGGCCAGAACCTTACCACTGATCATGTCGGTAAGATTTTCCCATCCCACTGCAGTGAACGGAGATTTGGTTGGCCGCCATATTCTCCAACCTTGCTCCAGCATGAGTATGGTGTGAATGGGCAATAAGATGGCACCTAGTTACTCTAATATGTAACAGTATCCACTCGAGTTTGGAAGAGTAAAAGATGATCAAAATCTTTAAGATTGTGAGGGATGTTGACAGGTTGGATGTGAAGCGAACGTTTCCTCTTGTCGAAGAATCTAGAATTTGGGGGGTCACTGTTTAAAAATAAGAGGTCATTCATTGAAGACAGCAATGAGGAGAATTTTTTTCTCTCTGAAGCATGATTTTCTGGAATTCTTCCTCAAAGGACAGTAGAAATAGAATCTTTCAATATTTGTAAGGCTGAACTAGATAGATTCTTGATTAACAAGTGTTTGAAAGGTTATTGGTGTAGGCAGGAATGTGAGGTTGAAGTTACAATCAAAACAGCCACGATCTTCTGTAATGGCACAGCAGGCTCGAGGGATCAAATGGCAGACTCCTGCTCCTAATTCGTAACTTTGTATGTTTGTACATATCAAGGCCCCCCTAAATAAAAACACATTGTATGTTCAATATTCTGTATGTGTGGCCAGTTTCTTTCAGGGAGTGGACGCAGGCAGCTACCAACATGCAGTATATAACAGAACAAGCCCTGCATGGTACCATCCAAGCTGCCGTATGACTGTGCACCCACGCAACTTAGCAGGAACACATGTGAGAGGCCATATCTGACACAATGGGTAGCACAATGGCACAATAGTTAGCCCTGCTGCTTCACAGCACCAGGAACCTGGGTTCAATTCCAGCCTTGGGTGTCTGTCTGTGTGGCATTTGCATATTTTCCCCATGTCTGCATGGGTTTCCTCCAGATACTCCAGCTTCTTCCCACATTCCATGGATTGGCCATGGGATATAGCAGGGGAGAAGACCTGGGTAAGACACTTTGGGCCCTATTTTACCATTTTGATTCTAAAAATCAAGTGCTGGGCAGACTTAAAACTGGGAGGGTTTCATATCCAACTATTAGACCCGTTCTGAGGCACCCCCCATACGCACTCTGCTTAATAAAATATCAGTGAGTCTGAATCATGCTGCACAAGCTTGTGGGTGGGCTTAACATGCCTGAAATCCTGCAGCTCCTATTAGTGTCTCCAACTGAGTATGCGCAGAAAAGAAAATGATAGAATGTTGTTCCCCTCCCACATCCCTCCTGGGCCAGATAATGCCTCCCATTGGCCCTCACAGACACTGCCCCACCTAACATTACTGACCCCCCTTATCACCCCCATCCCCTTGTCACCCAGACTGATCCCAGGCCTCTCCATCCCCCCTCTCCCCCCCCAACCGATCTGAGGCAGAGTGGCAGCAGACCTCCTTGCCCTCCATTAATCTCAGGCAGAGTAGCAGTGGACCCCCCTTCTCCTCCACTGATCTCAGGCAGAGTGGCAGCGAACTCCCTTTAACCCCCACTGATCTCAGGCAGAGTGGCAGTGGACCCCTCCTTCTCCTCCCCCACCAACCTCAAGCAGAGTGCTGTGGACCCACCTTCCTCACCCCCCACAATCCACCAATATCAAGCAGAGAGCCATTGAACACTTGGCACTTACCTCCTCACTAACTTTCACTGATGAAGCACCATAACGGACATATATGGAGCATGTCTGTTTTGCACTGATTTCAGAAGGGTGAACGCTGTGGTAAAGGGGAAAGTGGTGGTAAAGTTGGGCATGCAGATCATTAAGTCAATTTAAATGCATGCAAATGCTCTCCTCAGCCTGACTTTACCAAGTTTTCGTGCCCGAAAACGGATGCAATGTGATGATAAAATTAGGCCCTTTGTTAGAGAGTAGGTGCAGATTCAATGACTCGAATGGACTCCTTCTGCTCTGTAGGGAGTCTATTGCATTCTATGGTATCAGAGTGGAATCACACTGTGCAGCAAATAGCTTTGTTGTGAGTCACCAAGCACTCCAAGTGAATTATTAATCCACTAATGAGAAATATCTGCTTCACAGCAATTAATTAAGAAATGTTAATGCCTTTTCTGTGCCAAAATTCTAAATGTTGCACTTTTCGATCCAGTTAGAAAGATTTATGGCAAATTTCTGTGATGACAATTTTGAGTAGTTGACCCTTTGTATTATTGGAAAGTTTTTAAAACAATTATAGCATTTTAATGGCATAATAATTGTGTATTTTAAATAAAGGAAAACATGAAATATGAGAATTAGTTTCTGCAGAGGCAATTCATAAAGGCACTGTTGTCTGGGGCACTTCGTCAATTGGATAAATAATTCAATCAACGTTGTCACCACATTTTCCCCTCGGAATGCATTGCAAAATATATTCCTATAAATCCCTCCATGGCCTTGCCTCTCCTTATCTCTATAATCTCCTCCAACCCCACAATCCTCTGAGATATCTGCCCCCCTCTGAATGTGGCCTCTTGAGCATTCCTGATTTAAATCAATCCAGGTTTGGAGGCCATGCCTTCATTTGCCTAGGCCCTAAGCAAAGGATACCCTCCCTCTCCATCTCTTTGCCTTATTTTCCTCCTTTAAGACACTCTTTAAAACCTACCTCTTTGACCAAGCCTTAGTCACCTTTCCGAACCTAATATCATCTTCTGCAGCTTGTACGGTGAAGCACTAAGGGTGTTTTATTAAGTTAAAGGCACCAAAGAAATATAAGCTTTTGTTGTTCATATGCATTCTCAGTTCTTCATGTACTGCATACTGAAAGTGCCAATAATTTATTTAAATCATATGGCCTTGTGTTATAATTCAAAAATTCACAGTTATACACTACAGATGCATGAAGTGTTCCCATGCCTTGGCACCATACTTTCAATCTCCTTTGTGTCTTACCAAGGATCAACCACCCTCTTTTTCCTTTCTACATCCCCCCACCCCTCAGCTGAGAAAGCAGGAAATCCTGCCAACCTCCTCCAACTGTTCAGCTCGGAGCACAGCCTCCTTGTTGGCCAACTGCCATTTTGTTCTCCAAGTAGCTGGCGATTGTGGCAACAAATCAAGGTCTCAAATTCATCTCAGAGCACTCTGCTGCAGCTCATGGTGACAAGTGGTGCCGGGCAAGTGACTGATGGCAAGGGGGCAATTTTAGAAATGTCACTTGACAACATGCTTATCTTAAAACAGCCATTGTTATGTATCTTAGAACAAGTCTGTAAACAGGCCCCTTTACCTGATACTGCCACTTGATCATTCCACTATTGTTGTTCCCTCACAGATTCCATGCCCAATTTTGGCTGATTTTGGCCTCCGTCCAAGTTGGGTGTACAGTTGTTGTCCCAAGTTTTTATACTTATCAGGAGTCTGCAGCAAACACTGAATAGAATGGGCACTGGTGGGAACTGTTAGTGTTAGATTTACAAATCTAACACCATTAAAAAAAAATTACTCTCTTATCGGAGATTATACTTTGATATGATCTGTTGTGTTTAAAGAAACAAGTACAATGAGCATGGATAAGAAACATTTTATTTTTTTAGTAAATAAGACTTAACGAGAATGAAAGTAACCCTTTGGAGGAGTTAGTAATCTTACAAAAATATACGTTTAACTTGGCGCCTGTGACTAATTCATTATTTCCCCCACTTCTCTGCAATATTTAGTTATTTCCTTGCTCCCTGATTATGATGAGGGAATTGAAGAAATGTCAAAGGCATTTATTAATTCCTTGATGAAGAAACCTAAGTCAGGAATTGAAAAATGTGATTAAAAATGTTCTCTCCCCCCCTCTTTCCCCTCTCCCACCATTACTGATCCTTACAATTGGTCCTATCCTGCCCAGCAATTGCCACAGGATGAAGAAGACTGTGATCTGAGGTCTTGACTGCATTGCAAAATGCCCCTTATCTGGGGCCTTAGTTGCCCTAAATGGCTGCCCATCTCCATGGCGTGTGCAGCTAGCCTTGGTCCTGCTCAGCTTTTAGAAAGTTCACCAAGGTGGGAATATGTCAAGGAAGCACCCTGACATTGCGTAACCCTTATTTTTGCAGACTGTCCCCAGCTCCAAACTTATCTCCACGTACGACCGAGAAAATTCAAACCTTGATGATCAAACTATGCAAATGCGTTTTTCGGCAGCTGTTCATATTACTCTACCATAAAAATTGGTGGATAAGACTGATGTTAATTAGCCTTTCTGACTTGCATACATGAAGGGGAAACTTACACAAGAAGAGAGATGTTATGCCATTGTTTATCTTGTGGTAAATATTGCTCAACATGGAACAGTTTGAACTTGAATTCCTGTCTGCCTCTTAACGTAAAGCATTAATTATGCAAAGAATAACACAGCAGTTGGGAATTACAGACAAGAATAACACAGAGGCTGGAGGCCATTAGCTACAAGATAACACAGAAAGGCTGAATTCCTCACATAGTGCATAACACACAGGCCGGATTGCATTACATATAAAGACTAATATGAGACTAGAGTGTGCTAAAGTGTGGTATATAGCTGTGACATTTTGCAGGATTCATCAATATCACCAGTTCAAACGTTCTGCATTATCTGTAGCCCAAAATTCATTACATTCTTGAAACATATGTTAGTCTCTGTGTTGATCAGGTGATGGAATTAATGGGTCAGTTAGTTCCATTTTCAAGCTTTGTTATTGCCCACAGATAGGTGCCTAGATTATCAGCGATAGATAGCAGGTTCGCTTGTTGAATCCCATGATAGGAATTTTCAGTCATTAAGATGTGAATGATGGTATAGATAGTAGGTTACTGAGGCTTCATGCTAACTGCTTTTAGAACCATTTCCCATACTTCTCAAATGAAACTGTCTCATCCATGTGATATCTGACAGGTGATTTATTCAAACCTCTTCGTGCTGTGGAGAACACTTTAACACTTTTGAAATAGACTCATGCTAAGCAATGAAGCGCAGTGTTAGGTAATGGGATGGTAGCATCGAAATAATATCATTGAGCTAGTAATCCAGAGACCTGGACTAAAGATCTGGTGATATGAGTAAAAACCCCACCATAGCAGCTGAGGAAACTTAACCTCAGCTAATTAAATAAATCTGGGATAAAAAGCTAATGTCAGTAATGATGACAATGGAATTACAAAATTGTCGTGGAAGCCCGACTGGTTCACCAATGCCTTTTAGGGAAGGAAACCTCCAGTCCTTATCATTCAGTCTATGTTACTCATTTAATTGTGGTTGACCCATAGGGCCTGATTTTACCATTTTCATTCTAAGTGCTGAATCTGGGTGCGATTCCGATCCGACTTGGAAAACTGCTTTCAGGCACCCCCATACGCGCTCAGCCTGAAAAAAAAATTGTGAGTCCGAATTGTGCTGTGGGCGGGGCTTAGCATGCCCAAAACGATCGGGGCTCCGAACTGCGCACGCGCAGTTAGAAATAAATTTTAAAAAGCGCACCCATGTCAGATCGCTCCCGGGCCACAAAAAGCAGAGAAAGCGGCCCGGAACCAAAAAACGGGAGCAATGGCCCCCACAAACATCACTGTCCTCCTTATCCACCTCCCGCTACTCAGACCGATCATGACCCCCTGCCCCCTTGCCCCCCACCAATCGCTGGCAGAGTAGCAGAGGAGCCCCCGTCCCCCCCCACCCCCACCCACCCCACCAGAGATCCATCTGCAAGCCCCCACCAGTGAGCGATCAGGCCTCCCACCCAACCACCAGAGATACATCTTAGCTGCCTCCCTCCATCCCCCCTCAGAGAATGATCTGGCCTCACTCGCCTGCCCCCCCCCCCTCCTGCAGAGGAACATCTGACCCACCTCCTCCTCCCTCCCCACCCCTTCACCAGAGAATGATCTGACCTGCCTCCTCCTCCTCCCGCCTCAACCGGACAACGATCTGGCTCACTCCCCTCCCCACCTCCCCGCCACCCCCCGCCCCCGACAGAGAATGATCTGACCCACCTCCCTTCTCCCCCCTCACCACCGATCTGCTGACTCTTCAGCAGCTGGAGCGCCCGATTCAGACTTTTATTCGGCAGGTTCATTTCTGTACAATTCTGGACCAGCAAATGCGGTGGTAAAGGGGGAAGTGCTGATAAAGTTGGGCGGGCTGTTCATTAATTCGATTTAAATGCATGCGAATGCATTTAAATCGCCGTTGCGTCCATTTCAGGCACGAATCAGATCGCGGCCATTCCTGGGTCTCAGTAAAGTGGCCATCTATGTGGATGCGGGTGCGGATCGCGTTAATGGCCTCACACCCGAATTTACCACATTTTCGTGCCCGTTAGGGCCCATAATCTTAATCACTGCAGCAAGCCATTAGATTGCATAGTGAGTGGGCAAAAAATGCTTGATTTTACAGAGGAAAGGTGGGCAGCCGATTGGGTAACTGAGGCTCCATTTTGCAATGGAGCCAAAAGCTCAGATCACAGTCAAATAGTGTAAAAAATGGGGCAAGTTTTTTCAGCTGGGGTAATTGCTGGGCATGGTAGGAACAACTGTGAGGGTCAGGAATGGTTAGAGAGGGGAGAGAGGAGAAGAGAGAACAGTTTTGATCATGTTCACATCCCATGAGTGAATTTTAAAAAATCCAAATTATGAATTCCCTATTCATTCATGGAATATGTGTGTCACTGGCTGGTGGTGAGCTGCCTTCTTGAATTGCTGCAGTCCATGTGCTGTAGGCTGACCCACAGTGCTGTGCCCCAGTGACTGCGAAGGAACAAGCAGTGGTTCTGAAGCAAGTCACTGCACAGGATTGCCGTCTTCAAATAACAGGGTTTAAAGTGAATACATTTCATCAGAGACTAAAGATTAGGTTATTGTTCCCGCTGTATAGCAGATACATGGATAACAGGCATATTAACAATTCTGCTCTGCATGGATAAGACTGGGCTTGATGAGCACTGTAAGAAGTCTCACACACCAGGTTAAAGAGTAACAGGTTTATTTGGTAGCAAAATCCACTAGTTTTCAGAGCGCTGTTCTTTCGTCAGGTAAGTGGGAGTAGACTGAGATGAACAAATATTCTTCTGCTGCTCAGGTGAACAAGCAGAAATACTTTCCACAGAAAATAGCAGGTTAGGTTTGGATGGTGGAGATATGAGGATGGTTGAATATTAACAATTACATTTGGGTATCAGAGAATATTTCCACGTAATGCTGCTTTAGAGATTCCCCAGGATTTTTATTGCTCTTCATTTACTTTTTCTTGGGTTGTCCCCATTCCTAGTTACCTTGCACCTTCACCATTGTGTTAGAACTGAGGCTGTTTAAGTGTCACAGATAAGCTAGACCACGCAAGGGTGACAGATTTCCTTCCCTAAATTTCATGAGTGATCCAGTTGATTTTTTAACAATAATTCAGCAGGTTCATAGCCGCTTTTTATCCTGGGTTTGTAAATTAAACTCAGATTCCCAAAAGTGCCATGGTGGGATCGAACTCCTATTAGTCCAGGCCAAGTAATGAAACCAATACATGACTGTACCCAAGTAATAGGGTGGAATTTATATCATCTGTGGAATGAGCACCCATGATGCATTTTCTTCTTACATCGTTTATCAAGAGCATAATACTTGAAATGAAGAAATTGTATTTTCCATAGAGGCACTTTAGGAACATTTTCCATCACAGAATCATGTTCTTGCCTGAGACAAACGGACAACTCAATCAATAACTTGAAGTTACTTGACAAAGTCAAAGTAATGTAATAAGAAAAGCTGTAGAAACAGCCAATTACTGTTAAACATAATGGGTCATAGTCAAATGTTGTGATATTTACATGTGTTTCCTGTGAGTCTCAAGTAACTAATTACCTTTCTTTATTAATACATCTCTCATGGTTGACATAAGCTATTCTAGATATATTTATACATCATAAAACAGGCAAGATACGTTAAAAGGCAGGTCAGCTGGAAGATTTTAGTTGCAATTTCTTACATTAAGATTGATTCATAGAATAATCCATTTGTCAAAAATATTTGAACTGCCATTTAACAAGAGTCGCTGCTGTTGAAAGTCAAAAGAGGGCCCATCTTTTATTTTATTACTGAAAGGAAACTGCAACTCTTAAACCATTTTTTTAAAAATGGAATCTAAAATTTACTTTCAATTCTCAGTTCAGTGGGCTGGAAAATTGGTGGTGATAGGGGAGGGGGATGTGGGGCTAGATTTTAACCCTCAAAAGTGGCCTACTTGCATTCGATGCAATGTTCAATTTTCAAAACTTGAACCCTGTCATAAAACTATTTTAACCCACCCATTTCAAGTTTTAAAAAGATGAGTAACCAGGAAGTTGTCTGGCAATTTAAATATCATAATGAGGTTGCATGCCATATGTTCAATCTCATTTACATAGAAACTAGAAGCAGGAGTAGGCCATTCAACCCTTCAAACTTACGCCATTCATTTTGATCATAGCTGATCATCAATTTCAGTATCCTGATCCCCCTTTCCCCCCTTGTTGCCTTTAGCCCTTAGAGCTATATCTAATTTCTTCTTGAAATCAGACAATGTTTTGGCCTCAACTACATTCTAGGTAGTGAGTTCTACACATTCCCCAACCTCTAGGTAAAGAAATTGCTTCTCACCTCAGTTCTAAAAGATTTACCCTTTGTTCTGGATTCCTCCACCATTGGGAACAATTCTTTCTGAATCTAACTGTCTAACCCTGTTAGAATTTTATAAGTTTCTATGAGATCCTCTCTCACTCTTCTAAACTCCAGTGAATATAATCCTAACCGATTTAGTTTCTCCTCATATGACCTGCCATCCCTGGAATCAGCCTGGTAAACCTTTGCTATACTCCCTCTATAGCAAAGGCATCCTTCCACAGATAAGGACACCAAAACTGGACACAACACTCCAGGTATTTACCTCAGGTTAGATGAAGGGGAGAACCTAATGTTGGCAAAGGGGATGTGTAATGATGCGCCTTCAGAGACTTAATTTGGAAAAACCAAAAAGGATTTATTAATAAGAAAACAGTAGCCTCACGGCTGCACCTAGCTTCACCCCTTGAAGTGATTACTACTCTTGAGTCCCCCCAAGCCAGGTGACCCTTACTCCTGTGTGTTGCTCTTAAATGAATAATCTCCACAAATCATTATATCCCTCCCCCATTATCTCCCTTATACAACCTTCAATAACTAAGTTAATGAGTCCTAAATTCTGAGTAAACATTATGTACATGAGTTGGACTGTTATAAATTGGTTCATTGAGGGTTTTTTTCTGTTTCTTGTGGAGTGGTCTAATTCTGTAGGTTGAGATGCTTCCAAAGGATTGACATTGACAGGAACTGCAATAACAAACCCAGGCAGTTCATTACTACTTGCTTCAACAGAGAAATCAGTTATTTCTATAACGGGTCAATCAGGTACATTAGTGCTTACATGTTCAAAAATATTCTTTGATGGTAACCCTGAATGCTGGAGCATCTTGAAGTGTGGCGCATTAATATTATTACCTTGGAATAGCTTGCTACTAATTGTTCAAAGTAGTGACAACTTGTCCATCAAGCTTCATCACGCTTGAGTCACAACATCTTAATGATGAGGCAGAGAGGTGGCAGAGAAAGAAAGGAGAGGAAACAAATCCTCCACTTTCGATTCTATTACCTCATGAAACATTGTGCTCCATGCGTCCAAAGATCTATGGGTTGAGTTTTGGTCTGTTCAGCCATGAAGATTCATGGCAGAAACTCAGGGCTTGAGTAGACACCTTCCTGAAATCAAGAGACAGTCAATGATGACAATGATGAAATTCCACCTGGGCTTTCTGGGCCCTAGGAAGGTAGCTAAAGGGAAATGAAGACTGCAGGATCCAAATATCTGTCCACTTACATACTGGATCTGTTACGCCTGCTTCACCAGCCCCCACAATTGGACTGACCCAACACTTCCAATCTGACCCTGATTCTTCTGATAGTCACTCTGCACTGCCCTTCATGTCCATTCTAATCTCACTCACAAGGCCTTTGATCCTAACCCCAGCATCTTATCTTGTTTTGGACCTCTCATCCACCACATACTCCCAAGCCCCTCCTCATTTCACTAACATCCACCAGCACTCTGGTTCCAGACTCTGATCTTTCCTCTGGCCCTTAACCTTCCCATACCCCTAGATTTTTTGACCTCTCTGCTTCCCTGTTGTGGCCTGTGGCTGTCTTTCTGTTTGACAGTGACTGGGAAAAAGAGCTAAAAATTGCTAATTATGCACCATCTTTAAAGACGGCAGATGAGAAGACCTTCTTCCAGGTTTCTCAAGCTCAAAGCAGCTTCCCAATTTTGATTAATCCAGCCTTTGTTCTTTTCCATCCAATCAACTTTCTGCTGATAGCTGTCACTTTTCTGTTTGTGATTTGCAATATCAATTAGCTTGATCAGTTTTGAATATCTTGTCTTTCCCACTTCATGCACCTGAATTGCTAGTTTGCTTAAACATTACTTTGTTTGTTTCCTGTCCTTTAACCTTACACCCTTAACATAGGTCATGTACTATGAGCACAGGTCACCTTATTAATGAGATCAGCTTATTGAGAAATACAAAACAAAGAAAAGCCCTGCCAATTATTTTTGTTTTTTTAAATTGTTTTCTGCTACAGAACATTCCAAATGGGACTTATTTATCACAAATTGAGATAGATAAAATAGAGTTTTGCGTCATTATTGTTGTTTGTGGGAACTGGGTGTGTGCAGATTACCTGTTGTGGTTCCTGCATTAATAATAGGATAAAATATTTAATTTGCTGTGGAATGCACCAGTAGTGAGAGGGGATGTCATGTCTCACTAACTTGATCGAGTTTTTCGAGGAAGTGACAAAGATGATTGATGAGGGTAGGGCATTGGATGATGCCTACATGGACTTCAGTAAGGCCTTTGACAAGGTCCCTCATGATGTGGGTATGCCGGCTTTGGACTGGCGTAAACACAGTAAAAAGTCTGACAACACCAGGTTTTAGTCCAACCTATTCATTTGATAATATACTCACAAGCTTTCGAGGGGACTGCCTCTTCGTCAGGTGAATGGAGAGTTCAGAATAGAGGCCAGAACTCTCCATTCACCTGACGAAGAGGCAGTCCCCTCGAAAGCTTGTGAGTATATTATCAAATAAATAGGTTGGACTAAAACCTGGTGTTGTCAGACTTTTTACAAGGTCCCTCATGGCAGACTGGTGCAGAAGGTGAAGTTTCACAGGATCAGAGATGAACTGGCAAGATGGATACAGAACTGGCTTGGTCATAGAAGACAGAGGGTAGACTGGAAGGCTGCATTTCTGAATGGAGGGCTGTGACAAGTGGCATTCCTCAGGGATCAGTCCTGGGACCTTTGCTGTTTGTAATATATATATAAATGATTTGGAGGAAAATGTAACTGGTTTGATTCATAAGTTTGCAGACGACACAAAGGTTGGTGGATTTGCGGATAGCGATGAGGACCATCAGAGGATACAGCAAGATATAGATTGGTTGGAGATTTAGGCAGAGAGATGGCAGATGGAGTTTAATCCAGACAAATGTGAGATAATGCTTTTTGGAAGGTCTAATACAGATAGGAAGTATACAGTAAATGGCAGAACCTTGAAGAGAATTGATCGGCAGAGGGATCTGGGTGTACAGGTACACAGGTCACTGAAAGTGACAACACAGATGGAGAAGGTAGTCAAGAAGGCATATGGCATACTTGTCTTCATTGGCTGCGGCACTTAGTTTAAAAATTAGCAAGTCATGTTGCAGCTTTACAGAACCTTAGTTAGGCCGCACTTGGAATATAGTGTTCAATTTTGGAGAGGGTACAGAAAAGATTTACCAGGATGTTGCCTGATATAGATGGCATTAGCTATATGGAGAGGCTGGAGAAACTTGATTTGTTCTCACTGGAATGACAGAGGTTGAGAAGTGACCTGACAGAAGTCTACAAGATTATGAGGGCATAGACAGACTGGATAGTCAGAAGCTTTTTCCCAGGGTGGAAGAGTCAATTACTAGGGAGCATAGGTTAACGCACGGTTTCATTAAGGGGAAGTCGTGTCTGACAAATTTATTGGAGTTCTATGAGGATGTGTCCAGGGCGGTGGATAGAGGAGAGCTGGTGGATGTGGTCTTTCTTGATTTTCAGAAGGCGTTTGACAAGGTACCTCACAAGAGGTTATTGCAGAAGGTAAGGGGGCATGGAGTTGGGGGTAGGGTGTTAGCGTGGATAGAGGATTGGTTGTCAAATAGGAGGCAGAGAGAGGGGGTTAATGGGTGCTATTCGGATTGGCGGTTGGTGACTAGTGGAGTGCCCCAGGGGTCGGTGCTGGGGCCTCAGCTATTTACCATTTATATAGATGATCTGGAGGAGGGAACCAAGTGTATGGTGTCGAAATTTGCTGATGACACCAAGATTGGTGGAACGGCAAATTGCGCGGAGGGTGTGGAGAGTCTGCAGAAGGATCTAGATAGGCTGGGCGCATGGGCCAGGAAATGGCAAATGGAATTTAATGTTGGCAAGTGCGAGGTGGTCCACTTTGGTAGGAATAATGGTAGGAAGGACTATTACTTACGGGGCGAAAAACTGCAGCAGGCGACGATGCAGAGGGACCTCGGGGCCCTTGTGCATGAGTCGCAAAAACCCAGCCTGCAAGTGCAGCAGGTGGTCAGGAAGGCGAATGGGATGCTGGCCTTCATAGCGAGGGGGACTGAATATAAAAGTAGGGAGGTCTTGCTGCAGCTGTATAGGGCACTGGTGAGGCCGCAGCTGGAGTACTGTGTGCAGTTTTGGTCGCTGCACTTACGCAAGGATATTTTGGCCTTGGAGGGAGTGCAGAGGAGGTTTACTAGGCTGATACCGGAGTTGAGGGGGTTGAGCTATGAGGAGAGGCTGAATAAATTAGGCTTGTACTCATTAGAGTTTAGAAGAATGAGGGGAGATCTCATTGAGACGTATAAGATGATGAATGGGATGGATAGGATAGAGGTGGAGAGACTCTTCCCGCTCAGTAAGGACAGTAGGACTAGAGGGCACAGCCTCAAGATAAAGGGGGGGCGGTTTAGAACGGAGTTGAGGAGGAACTTCTTCACTCAAAGGGTGGTGAATCTCTGGAATTCTGTGACCGTTGAAGTGGTGGAGACTGCCTCGCTAAATATTTTTAAGACGCGGGTTGATGGGTTTTTGATAAGCGAGGGGATTAAGGGTTATGGGGAGAGGGCGGGAATGTGGAACTGAGCCACAACAGATCAGCCATGATCTTATTGAATGGCGGGGCAGGCTCGAAGGGCTAGATGGCCTACTCCTGCTCCTATTTCTTATGTTCTTATGTTCTTAAAGGTGCGAGGAGCAAAGTTTAAAGGAGGTGTGCAAGGCAAATGTTTTACGCATTGGGTGGTGGGTGCCTGGAATTCGTGCTGGGGACAGTGGTGGAAGCAGATACGATAATGACTTTTAAGGGGTGTCTTGACAAACACATGAATAGGATGGGAATGGAGGGATATGGTCCCCAGAAGGGTAGAGGGTTTTCGTTCTGTTGGGCAGTATATTCAGTGCAGGCTTTGAGAGCTGAAGGCCTGTTTCTGTGCTGTAATTTTCTTTGTTCTTTGCTCTTTGTTCTTTGGGACAGTGAGAAATTGTATTGTCAGAACAGGCTCTTCCTGATTGGGCTGAATGTAAGGGTCACAGATTTTAAACTAGTAACTGGGGAATATGGCCCAGGTCTAATAGGTAGTGTAACAAATAGTTTGAAAAAGAACTAAAAGGAAGAGAGTAGAGTACTCATCAGAAATTATGCTGTAGGAAAAATGGGAAGGGGAAAACTAATGGATGTAAAATAATTAAAACAGGAGAAAGAATAAGAAACATGTGAGTGAAACTTTCAAACAGAAGGACAGGTTAGTAGGTGTTGTCCAAATATGCATTCTTTATAAAAACACACAGAGTAGAAAGAACAAAATTGAATTAAATACAGGCACAAATTCAGTTTGGAAGCAAACCAGTCAGTTCTTGTTCCACCACCCTCACCCCACCAAAAATGCAAAATTCAGTCTAATGTTGCACAAGGCTACCCTAAGCAGGCTCAAGACAGGTTTTACCTTTCTGAGACATACTCCGATCTACATAACAGTTAAAATGCCCCATTATTAAAATGCCCCACTCTGCCATTGCTACACACTTAACTGATCTCATCATTTATACATTCTACCAGCTTACAACTTCCACTACAGTCTTAAATCCTTTTCTTTTTCACAATTTGATCTATAAAGACTATACTTCCTGCTTACCTGTCATAATATCTTCTTATCCAAGCATATTCAGTGCTGACTGTGTTGTAATTGTACTCATGATGTGGGTATGCCGGTGTTGGACTGGCGTAAACACAGTAAAAAGTCTGACAACACCAGGTTTTAGTCCAACCTATTTATTTGATAATATACTCACAAGCTTTCGAGGGACACCCTCTTCGTCAGGTGAATGGAGAGTTCTGGCCTCAGACGGAGCATATAAAGCACAGACAGTTTAGAGATTACTGATTAGAATGCGAATATTTACATTAGGTGTAAAGATTCGCATTCTAATCAGTAATCTCTAAACTGTCTGTGCTTTATATGCTCTGTCTGAGGCCAGAACTCTCCATTCACCTGACGAAGGGGGTAACCCCGAAAGCTTGTGAGTATATTATCAAATAAATAGGTTGGACTAAAACCTGGTGTTGTCAGACTTTTTATTGTAATTGTACACCATATTCTAAATAGGGCCTCACTAATGCCTAATGGGGTTGAGCTGCCTTTGTTGCTATGCCCATATGGAGTGACAAAGTGGTACAGTGGTTAGCACTGCTGCCACACAGCGCCAGGGACCTTGGTTCAATTCTGTGGGTTTGTGTGGAGTTTGCACATCTCCCCGTGCCTGCATGGGTTTCCTCCAGATGCTCCGGTTTCCTCTCACGGCCCAAAAATGTGTAGGTTAGATTGATTGGCCATGGCCCTTACTATCCCGAGATATTGAGCTTGCTTAGGATAGCTTTGTGCAACATTGGACTGAATTTTGCATTTTTGGTGGGGTGAGAGTGGTGGAACAAGAACTGAGTGGTCTGCAAACTCCCACCAACTCCCCTCCCCCCACTCCTCCCGGCATCTCAGTTGGTCAAATCAAGCATTACAGAGAGAGATTGAATAGGTTAGGACTTTATTCCCTGGCGCGTAGAAGAACGAGGGGAGATTTGATAGAGATGTATAAGATTTTGATGGGTATAGATAGAGTGAATGCAAGCAGGCTTTTTCCACTGAGGCTAGGGGAGAAAAAAACCAGAGGGCATGGGTTGAGGGTGAAAGGAGAAAAGTTTAAAGGGAATATTAGGAGGGGCTTCTTCACGCAGAGAATGGTGGGAGTGTGGAATGAGCTGCCGGATAAATGCGGGGTCACTTTTAACATTTAAGAAAAACTTGGACGGGTTCATGGATGAGAGGGGTGTGGAAGGGTATGGCCCAAGTGCAGGTCAGTGGGACTAGGCAAAAAGTGGTTCGGCACAGACAAGAAGGGCCAAAAGGCCTGTTTCTGAGCTGTAATTTTCTGTGGTTCTATGGTTCTATGGAAAGTCAATCAGTGCCCAGTCAGCTGGCTGGCCGGAAGGAAGCCAATTAGTAGTATAAAGGGAGGTGTCCATGTCCGATGGGATTGTCGACCTCGATACCATATGGCAGCAAAGTAAGGCCATGAACAGGAGGCCATTCATGTTCAAAGGTCCCCTGCTCCCTGAATCTTACTTTATTTTTTATTGAAGGCTCAAAAAAATCTCTAAAATTAATTTTAAAAATATGTGGGTAATGTCACTCCCTAAGTTGCTGTTACTTTCAGCTATTGATCCATTACCAGGCATTCTCGTCTGCCCATATGCCACCTTGTCATAGCTGCTGTAAAACCCTCCGAAACTTTTTGACATCCAATGCCCAATCATTGCAGCAAACAATGAAGAATTTCAAATGATTGCAACAGGTGGCACAGTGGTTAGCACTGCTGCCTCACAGCTCCAGGGACCTGGGTTCGATTCCCGGCTTGGGTCACTGTCTGTGCAGAGTTTACACGTTCTCCCCATGTTTGTGTGGGTTTCCTTCGCATACTCTGGTTTCTTCCCACAGTCCAAAGATGTGCAGGTTAGGTTGACTAAATTGCCCCTTATCATGCCAGGATGCATAGATTAGAGGGATTAGCGGGGTGAATATGTGGGATGCCTGGTGGGATTGTTATCAGTGCAGGCTCAATGGGCCAAATGGCCTCCTTCTGCTCTGTAGTGTTTCAATGGTTTCTACTCATCTTCTATAATTTTGGAGACTGAGATGATGACGTCAAATTGCCAACCCAAGTCATTGTGCCTTATTTTATGTTCACACAGAGGGGCTATGTACCTGATCTGTAAATGTGAAATCTAGCCCACAATGTCCTGGAACCAACAAGGGGCAAACTATGTAAGATTTAGTAATGAGAATTGAGCCAGATTTGATTAACATCCTAATGGTAAGTGAAAATATGTCCGATAGTGTTCACAATATTGAATTAAACATAAAGGCCCAGATCTTCTGGTCTTCACAGAGATTGGAGATATGATCCAAGATGTGGATCGGGAACCTGTGGAGGTCCTGATACACTGACCTCAATGGGAATTGCCCAGGAATTCTGGACTTCTGACAGGCAGTTTCCCTGCTTTCAGTGACCCCCGTAAAAGTCTCCAGCTTTAAATTGGAGTTGGAGACTTTGGGCAGTTCTGCAGTACTTGCCTGCATAGTCACCCAGGAAATGTTAGACAAAAATCAGTTACATTCTTGGGCACACGCATCTCCATTAAGGATGGTCATCCCAGCACCTCACTGTACCGCCAGCCCACAGATAACCTCACGATGTTCCACTTCTCTAGCTTCCACCATAAACATGTTAAAGAAGCTTTCCCCTATGGACAAGCCCTCCAGGATCTGCTCAGATGAGGAGGATCGCAACAGACACATCCAGATGCTGAAAGATGCCCTCATAAGAACGGAATATGAAGCTCGACTCATCCATCGACAGTTCCAACGCGCCACAGCCAAAAACCACACCAACATCCTCAGAAGACAAACGTGGGACATGGAAGACAGAGTACTCTTCATCGTCCAGTGCTTCCCCGGAGTGGAGAAGCTAAGACATCTTCTCTGAAACCTTCAACATGTCACTAACGAAGACAAACATCTCACCAAGGCTATCCACACACCCTCACTGCTTGCCTTCAAACAACCACACAACCTCAAACAGACCATGGTCTATAGCAAACTACCCAGCCTTCAGGAGAACAGTAACAGTAACACAACCCTGCCACAGCAACCTCTGCAAGTTGTACCGGATCATCGACACCGATGCCATCATCTCACGTGAGAACATCATCCACCAGGTACACAGTACATACTTTTGCAACTCAGCCAACGTTGTCTACCTGATACGCTGCAAGAAAGGATGTCCCTTGGCATGGTACATTGGGGAGACCATGCAGATGCTACAACAATGGATGAATGAACACTGCTCAACAATCATCAGGCAAGACTGTTCTCTTCCAGTTGGGGAACACTTCAGCGATCACGGGCATTTGGCCTCTGATCTTCGGGTAAGCATTCTCTAAGGCAGCCTTCATGGCACACGACAGCGCAGGGTCGCTGAACAGAAACTGAGAGCCAAGTTCCGCACACATGAGGATGGCCTCAACCAGGATCTTGGATTCATGTCACACTATCTGTAACCCCCACAACTTGCTTGGACTTGCAAAATCTCACTAACTTTCCTGTCTGGAAACAATATACATCTTTTTAACCTGCGCTTAATGCTCTCTCCACTCATATTGTCTGTACCTTTAATACCCGATTAGCTGTAAAGACTCACATTCTAATCATTATTCATGTAAATCGAGTTTGTGTCTTTATATGCTCTGTTTGCGATCAGAACTCCAACCTACCTGACAAAGGAACAGCCAGTTCCGAAAGCTAGTGGCTTTTGCTACCAAATAAACCTACTGGACTTTAACCTGGTGTTGTGAGATTTCTTGCTGTGTTAACTCCAGTCCAACGCCAACATCTCCACATCATCCTACCAGCCTGCCATCTTACCCACATGCCACCATACCTACCTACCACTTCTCCCATGTGCCAGACTCGACCAAAGGGCTAAGAGCTGTACTTGCAAAAAGAGAAACAGCCATGGGCAGCATGAACAGAGAAAACAAAAGAAAAAGCAGACAAAAATGCAGAATCTTTACCCTGGGTAATGGGGAAACTGCAAAGAACACAATAAAAGGTGGCAAAACTATGGTAGAGCTACAGAAGGCAGCATGAAAAGATACATGCAAGTATTATCCAAATCAATGCAGAAAAGCATTTCCAATTACATTAGGAAAAAAAAGGTGGTCAGGTGAAATGATAACAGGGGCATTTGCAATGAAGGTGAGGGATTACTTGGCATCAATATTTACAGTAGAAGAAAAGATTGCATGTTCAGCATCCCATGGAACAGGCATTGAATCAAGGGCTATAGCTCGCCAAAATTAATGTAAGTTGCGAAGAGTTTTTGCATTGTCCTCACAGAGAGTGCCTCACTGGAGCAGTGTTTTGGTGAGGGGCAAACACTCAGTGCCTGCAATCGGCAGAAGCCTGACAATTCTCTGTCTTGGAGTCTGAATCGACTCTCAAACAAAGTCCCACTAAGGTTTCTGTATCTGTGCTGGCGGAGACTGCAGGTGAATGCAGTGATGGGTCTTCCTCTGAAGTGATCTAAAGGCTGGGGCTCAGTCTTCTGGAGAACAATTTCCTGTCGCTTTTTTTGCTAATATCTGGAATAGAGAGAAAAGAGAAATTGTGACTGACTAAGCAGGCTCATACGTTAAAGATCACTCACAATCGTTGCCCATGTCCTGTCAATGTATATTGGATGAATTTTCACTGGCTTGTTTGGGAGTCCGATCTCACCTTCCACACAGAAACAACCTCTCTCTTCTCCAGTGAACTCTGTGACATGCTGTCCAAAGCTGAATAAGGTGTACCTGATCATGGCTCGGTCATTTTTATTATGAGGAGTTTTATCTACAGAAAGACAGAAGGTGAACTCAGTGGATAAATGAGCAGTTTGGAAGCATGCAGACCTATTGTCTCTGCTGAACCCTCCCCAGTAAAGAATTAAATTGTTTTTGCAGGAATGTAAATTAGTTTGTGAGCTTAAGGTGGCAAAACACATTCAGTGCTGATAACCCACCTGCTGGTCATGTGTGACATTCCTGTGGAGTCCAATCCTTAGACTGCTTGATGTCCTTATGAGTGTGTGAGTTTGCAACAAGTGGAAGCTTCACCTACTCTGACTGAGTACAGCAGAACATTCATATGTTTCCTGCACTGGACCTCATGGGCATTAACCTCCCTGGCCATCTCCTCCCAGATCAGCATGGTGAGGTGGGAGGGCAACCTGCTCCCATCCCTTGGAAAGAGGATCTCCTGTCTTTCCTAGATGATCTGGAGGAGAATCCCCAGGGAAGCTTCGCTGAACCCTTCATTGAGGTTCCTTGCAACTTGGAGCCCTGGGGACCACTTCTTCACAGTGCAGCGAGTGAATGTCTGTCCAGAGGACATGTAAATATGGTGCCAAGACTTACAACCTGATAAGGTAACGGTGGGGCTTTTCCCCATCCGGTACAAGATTTTCTGAGTTGCTCGCTAATGTATAGCTAATGAACTAAAAAGCAAAAGATCACAGATGTTCAGCTATCCCACCACCCAACTGCCACCGGACACAAACTCCAGAATCATAGAATCTACATTGGGCTCATGGAGATGCACCAACAACAATCGCACTCAGGTCCTATCCCCGCAACTTCACATATTTACCCTCCTCAATCCCCTGACACTAAGGGCAATTTATCATGGCCAAGCCACCTAACCCGCATATCTTTGGACAGTGGGAGGAAACCGGAGAACCCGGAGGAAACCTTCGCAGAGTGTGCAAACTCCACACAGTCACCCAAGGCTGGAATTGAGCCGGGTCCCTGGCGCTGTGAGGCAGCCGTGCTAACCATTGTGCCACCATGCCACCCTGTAGCTGTCCAGAGCAAAGGCTTCTATCCATCAACTTTGGAAAGAGTGCAGTATAGGTTTACCAGAATAATACTTGGTCTCCTAAAGTTAAATTATGAATGTACAGGGCTATCAAGTGTTTAGGAAGGATAGGCAGGAGGGAAAAGGGGGGGGCATAGCTCTGCTGATTAAGGATAGCATCACGGTGGTAACAAGGGATGATATTGGAGCCAAGGAGCAGAGGGTGGAATCGTTGTGGGTGGAGATTAGGAACAGCAAAGGGAGGAAGACGCTGGTGGGTGTCGTCTATAGGTCTCCGAATAATGATCTGGAGGTGGGGCGGGCTGTTAACGCGCAAATAAGTGCGGCGTGCAGGAATGGGACGGCCGTAGTTATGGGGGATTTCAATCTGCATATTGATTGGTCGACCCATGTTGGACGTGGGGGGCTCGAGGAAGAGTTCTTGGAATGCTGCCGGGATAGTTTCCTCGAACAGTGTGTGTTGGAGCCGACGAGGGAGCGAGCTATCTTGGATCTGGTGCTATGTAATGAGGCGGGTAGATTTAGGGACCTTGTGGTGAAGGATCCTCTTGGGGAGAGTGATCATTGTATGGTGGAGTTTCTGGTGCAGATGGAGGAGGAGAAAGTGGGTTCCCGGACACGCGTCCTTTGTTTGAACAGAGGGGAGTACGGTAGGATGAGAGAAGAATTGGCGAATGTGGACTGGGGGAGCGCGTTGGAGGGAGGGTCTGTTGAGGAGCAGTGGAGGATCTTTCAGGAGATCTTTCTTGGTGCTCAGCGGAAATTTATTCTGATGGTCAAAAAGGATAGTAGGAGGAGAGGTAATAAGCCGTGGATAACGAAGGAGGTGAAGGAAAGTGTTAAACTAAAAGCGGAGGAATTTAGAGTAGCTAAGAGTAGTGGGCGAGAAGAGGATTGGGAGAGGTTTAAATGTCAACAAAGATTGACAAAGAAGTTGATAAAGAAGGGTAGGAGAAACTATGAAGCTGGGCTAGCGCTTAATATAAAAAAGGATAGCGAGTTTTTATAAATATATAAAAAGGAAGAGGCTGGCTAGGGTGAATGTTGGTCCTTTAGAAGATGAGAAAGGGGACCTAGTGGTAGGGGATGGGGATATGGCTAAGGTCTTGAATAACTTTTTTGTTTCTGTCTTCACGGAGGAGGACGTGAATAATTTGCCGGGTGTTAGCGATGGAAAGGTGGTAGGACTGGAGGGTCTTAATGACATTACTGTTACTAGAGAGGTGGTGCTCAACAGACTGGAGGGGCTGATTGTGGACAAGTCCCCAGGACCGGATGGAATGCATCCGAGGGTTCTGAAAGAAATGGCGGAGGTGATAGTGGATGCCTTGGTGGTTATTTTCCAGACGTCGCTGGATTCCGGGGAAGTGCCGGATGATTGGAAAATGGCTAATGTTACACCGTTGTTTAAGAAGGGTGCCAGGCAAAAGGCGGGGAATTATAGGCCGGTTAGTTTAACATCTGTGGTAGGTAAAATGTTAGAATCTGTCATTAAGGAGGAAATTGCGAGGCATCTTGAAGGGAATTGCTTGATAGAGCAGACGCAGCACGGTTTCATTAAAGGGAAGTCGTGTCTGACAAATTTACTGGAGTTCTATGAGGATGTGTCTAGGGTGGTGGATAGAGGAGAGCCGGTGGATGTGGTCTTTCTAGATTTTCAGAAGGCATTTGACAAAGTGCCTCACAAGAGGTTATTGCAGAAGGTCGAGGGACATGGAGTTGGGGGTAGGGTGTTAGCGTGGATAGAGGATTGGTTGTCAAATAGGAGGCAGAGAGTGGGGGTCAACGGGTGCTATTCGGATTGGCGGATGGTGACTAGTGGAGTGCCCCAGGGGTCGGTGCTGGGGCCTCAGCTTTTTACCATTTATATAGATGATCTGGAGGAGGGAACCGAGTGTAGAGTGTCGAAATTTGCTGATGACACCAAGATTGGGGGAACGGCAAATTGTGCGGAGGGTGTGGAGAGTCTGCAGAAGGATCTAGATAGGCTGGGCGAATGGGCCAGGAAATGGCAAATGGGATTTAATGTTGGCAAGTGTGAGGTGGTCCACTTTGGTAGGAAGAATGGTAGGAAGGACTATTACTTACAGGGCGAAAAACTGCAGCAGGCGACGGTGCAGAGGGACCTCGGGGTCCTTGTGCATGAGTCGCAAAAACCCAGCTTGCAGGTGCAGCAGGTGGTCAGGAAGGCGAATGGGATGCTGGCCTTCATAGCGAGGGGGATTGAATATAAAAGTAGGGAGGTCTTGCTGCAGCTGTATAGGGCATTGGTGAGGCCGCAGCTGGAGTACTGTGTGCAGTTTTGGGCGCCGCACCTGCGCAAAGATATTTTGGCCTTGGAGGGAGTGCAGAGGAGGTTTACTAGGCTGATGCCGGAGTTGAGGGGGTTGAGCTATGAGGAGAGGCTGAATAAACTGGGCTTGTACTCGTTAGAGTTTAGAAGAATGAGGGGAGATCTCATTGAGACGTATAAGATGATGAATGGGATGGATAGGATAGAGGTGGAAAGACTCTTCCCGCTCAAAAAAGACAGTAGGACTAGGGGGCACAGCCTCAAGATAAAAGGGGGGCGGTTTAGAACGGAGTTGAGGAGGAACTTCTTCACTCAAAGGGTGGTGAATCTCTGGAATTCTCTGCCCGTTGAAGTGGTGGAGGCTGCCTCGCTAAATATTTTTAAGACGCGGGTTGATGGGTTTTTGATAGGAGAGGGGATTAAGGGTTATGGGGAGAGGGCGGGAAAGTGGAACTGAGCAGCGACAGATCAGCCATGATCTTGTTGAATGGCGGGGCAGGCTCGAAGGGCTGGATGGCCTACTCCTGCTCCTATTTCTTATGTTCTTATGTTCTTATTACAGAATTTCCTGGAATTTACGTAAACAAGAGGTGATTTGATCAAAGTTATCAAGAATTTAGGGGGAACCAAGGGAGTGGACAGAGTGAAATTATTTCTGTTGATTGGGGAGTTGAAAACTGGGCCTGGTTTAAAAATTAGAGCCAGATCTTTTGGAAGCAAAGTTGTGAAGCACTTCTTCGCAGAATTGATGCCAAATCAGGTGTTAATTTTAAATATGAAACTAATTTTTGAGACAAAGATATTAAGGAATATGGAGCAAAAGTGGTTTACAGAATGGAGTTGGGGCACAGATCAGCCATGATCATATCAAGTGGTGGGACAGGCTCAAGGGGACTATTCCTGTCATGATATTCCCACCTTTCATTATCAAATGTACCAGCCTTCAAAAGAAGACTGATAATCTGATGGTACAGATGAGTGTTAAAGATCCCATGGCACTATTTGAAGGATCCACTCACCTGATGAAGGAGCAGCGGTCTGAAAGCTAGTGGCATTTACTACCAAATAAACCTGTTGGGCTTTAACCTGGTGTTGTGAGACTTCTTACTATTTGAAGGACCCATGGCAAACTACTCATGCAATCAACACCACCAAGTACAGATGACCTGACAGTCTGATTCATTGCCATGTTTGCAGTCATGCTGTGGGCAAAATGACTGCCACAATTGGCTGCAAAACAAAAGTCACTTAACTTCAAAAGAAACGACTGCATATGAAACGTTTTGAAACAAAATTCAGAGATATAGTAGGCACTGTGTAATTGTGGATCTTGAATAAGTAGCAATTTTCAATGTAACACTGAAGAAATGGCACTTGTGGATAAGTGAGGCAAGGAAGTGTCAGCCAGAAGCGACTATAATTGTTTCCAAAACCTGTGTGAACACAGGGGAGAAAATGTGCAGGAAAGCCATCAAGGAAACACATAAAATTACATAACCAACAGGAAAGGTCTGCCCATGATCAGTGAACATTGCAATACCACTGGGAGCAGACGGCACCTGGTTAAAAAATGAGGTTCCTCCTTTAAAATGATGTGCATTTGTATAGCACCGCGCACAATCTATATACGTTTGTACAGCACCATTCACAATCTCAGGCTGTTCCACCTTAGAGTCAACTAAGTACTTCCAAAATGGAATGTATCAAATTGTTATTGAATGTGTGTTAGACAAACAAATGGCAGATAAAATGAAAGTTGATGTTCAATTACATTCTTAAAACACTTTTTTCAAATGGAGATTACAACTGGATGCCTTATTAAAATGACAACATTCATTGATTTTTTTTTTAATATGATTTGAATTCAATTGTCAAATATACATTTTATGTCCTGTTTTCAATATGTTGGTTCAGTAATGACATCAGGATTGAACCATTGCAGTGTTTCATTCTTCATACCAATCACTACAGACAGTGAAAATGGACTCTAGCAATAAGGTGCCACGAAAAGTGTAAGGTGTAGAGGTTGGAGGAGGGAGGATGTTTGGGTATTGAGTTTTAATATGGTAGATACTGGTTGTTGTAATTTTAAAAGTACATTTCTCAGATCAAAAGATTTACTTAAGAAACATAAAACAAGATAAACACCCTCAAAGTATGTGAAACAATGCCTGTCATGTTAAATATGCTTCAGAAAGCAAAGTTGAAGAGAAAAGTAAAGCTATGACTTATGAGAAAGGGAATTTACTGAACAAGGATCAAGGAGTGGAAATGGACCCCATATGGGCAGGGATAAAAGGAGAGAGTCAGGCACTGAACCAAGGAAAGGCAAGAAAAGGGAAACCTATTTAAGGCAGACATTCCGTAATCTAAGGTTAATTATGCAGAGGTTTTATCTTTCTGTGTATATATACTGGCAACAATGCCCACAGACACAAACCACCGATGACAGACTGTAAGCAAGTCCGAGACATTTGTGCATCTGACAAAAATGTTCTCAACGTGTGTTAAAACAAAAAGCTTTAAATAAGGTACAGATAATTAATTGGATATTCCTTAAATCCTAGCAGGGGCACCCATTAGACCTGCTGCTTAATTGTTTCATTTATGTTGTCCAGATGGTTGTTCAGATTAACTTGGACTTCAGCTTCAGACATTCATTAAGATGTCAAGAATCCAAGCTTTGTTTCAGGAACTGTGAGAGGTTCACTTAGATGTGTTCCCATTCAACTGCCAGACAACTAACTCGGTGAAAAGCTAGACAGAAACACAGCTACATGCTGCCAAGGAGTGTAGGTACATTATACGAGGGCATTCAGGTACACAACAGCTAGACTCCTGGACAAGACCCGATGAATGAGACTTCTTTGGAACTTGGATGGGGAGTTACTGAATTCCAGGAAATTTAAACATTTGCTCATACTGTCAGGAAAATCGGATGTATAATTATTACAACAAGCAGAGCATGTTAGCTTCAAACTCAGTTTAAAGTCTCTTACATAGTTCTAAAGCTCCGCATGAATCACTTATTTCCCACCAACATTTCACATTTTTAGGCTCGCCACCTCTTTCTCCCCCAGGAACATTTTACAAACTGTACCTTCATTGTAATGTAGCCCATTTTCTCACAAGAAATGTGGATTAAGAAAGAGATTAAATCGGAATGAAAATGGTTACCAGCAAGCTGCAAAGAACTGCTCCAGTAAACTTGCTCTCTAGCCCAGTGTGCGTGCAGTGGTAGGTCGCAGGTTCATGCCTGCGACCTGCCACATAGTGCTCTAATATATCTTGTTACAGACAGGGAGAGAAACTTGGGATAATTTCCCCATTTCTCACCTCTCAGCTGATAGCAACAAGTTGTATTTTAGAGAAGTCGTTTAACCAGTTGAGTGCTGTGACTTTAAAGAACAGACCTGAAACAGGCTGCCTTGTACATTTAAATCAAACTAAGGGATAAATGTTTATTTTTCATTAAACCCAAAATGTAATTGCACCCAAGATACACAGACACAAGAAAAGATGATTTCTAAAGATGTAGCGTGAATTAGTTTATCTTAAAAAAACCAAAAAATGATCATTTTAATTATTGCTTCAGGCTGAAGCATTGCAGGCCTGAAGGATTCTCCCTTGACGCACTAAAGGTTGGAAGTTTCTGGTAATGAGTTCACACTGGCTCACCCAGCAAGCATCGAGCCTTCCAGTCAAAGCTGGTCAAGCAACTAATAAAGAACCATAATCTTAAAGGTAAAATTAATTAGCCCCAATCCTCTACCTGAATTGACTTATTGGGCAGGGTCCGTCCCTGTGCTTGGTGAGAGGTGACTTCCTTTACATCTTTACATCCTAGGCAGACCCACTGGGTTGCCTTTATGGATTAATGTGATACTGTATATCCTGAGTCAGTTTCAATCACATGACAACAGTATTGATGTTTCCCATTGCCCACACAAATGAATTGATGTCATCAGCGATTGTCATATTTCTATGTTCTATGTTTTTCACTCAGAGGGTGGTGGGTGAGTGGAATCAGCTGCCATCGGTGGTGGTGGAGGCTTTTGAGAGACTTCTGGATGAGTTACTGGGATTTAATGGGATTGAGGGTTATAGGTAGGCTTAGTAGGAAGGGATATGATCAGCACAACTTGTGGGCCAAAGGGCTGTTTGTGCTGTAGTTTTCTATGTTCTGTGTTCTATGTTCATACAATCAGGAACGATTGGCAGCCATTCACATCTTCTTGTGATAAAATGATTCCTTCACAACCCACTTTGTTAGATTTCAATTCACAGACACCAAGCCTGGGGTGATCATTATGTTTGAATTTCTGTGAATAGTACCTGTAAACTCTCCAAGTGATCTTGTTGCATCCTGATTTTATTCAATGGAAAGTCCTCCACAAAGTCATTTACATTTTAATTACTTTACAGAGGTGTATTCAGACATGAGTTAATCCTTGTCTATATAGGAGCCACAAAAGAAGGCTCTTCTGGGATTCATTTTGTTAAGATAATTGTTCATTCCATGCTGTCATTTAGAAAAAGGTAAGGTATCCATTTTCTAATAAGTTTTGCAGACAATGGATGGGACCATAAGATCTCAATGGGGCGGTGGGTGAGGATTTTCTGGCTGTTCACGCCAATGAGTTTCTCTGGTCCCACTGGCAGCACACACTCTAAGAAGTCTCACAATGCCAGGTTTATTTGGTAGCAATGGCACTAGCTTTCGGCACACTGCCCCTTCATCAGGTGAGTCATTATATTGCCACCAAATAAACCTGTTGGACTTTAAACTGGTATTGTGAGACTTCTTACTGTATTTACTCCAGTCCAACGCCAGCATCTCCACATCAGCACACACTCTCCCATGGCTTACACAGCGGCGTGGGGTGACATCAATGGGAAATACCATTGACAGCTGTGGGACCAGAGAATCCCACCACCACCAACAGCATTGCTAAGAAACATGCAGTTGGGACGTCAGAGAATTCCCCTCAATGTCTTTCATGTCACATGATGGAGAGTAAAAGCAAAAATAGTCCAGCTACTTTTGTTTGTCTTTGAGTTCTTCTGAGCCTTTGTTATAACTGATGAAAATTATTGAGTGGGATTTTCCAGCACTTCCCAGCAAAAGCAACCCCCTTCCCCCCATCATGTTGTGGGGCCCCTGGCGGCAGGAAGGGTGAACCACGCAAAATGCTATAAATATTGGTAGGACCAAAAGATCCAGCGAACGGTCGATGCTGAACTGCATCCACTGCTGGAAAACACCCTGTGGGGTGGAGGGGCAGCTCTTGGTTATTGGCACTCAGTGGTGAAATTAAGAAAAAGTTAAACAAGAGAAGAAAGAAATCATTAAAAGAATTGAAGGAGGACAGAAAAATGGTAAGCGATAATAAAAATCAAATGAATGCAGATAACTAACAAAACCAGCGGTCCAAGACACTAAGAATCTAAGTAGCAGGCAATATGCTTTCACTCACTCATCAGACATGCAGAATATCTGAAGTACAATTCTATTAATAGCTCACTTAATCAAGGCTTTCCCATTATATACAACAGAAGTGCTCAACAGTTTGTGATGTATATTGTTGCTTTGGGAAAAATGAAACCACAGTCTCTAAAAGCAAATTCAACTCCCCCCATTCCATCATAAACTCTTGGCACAAAGTAAGCTTAGCGCATCTGTACCAAAGAAAATATTATTCTCTTTCCTAGCTTATAATACTCACATTAAGACAAAGAACAATAATTCAGTCGCAGTGTGTTATGTGACTATAGCACAATCTGCAGGTGTGGTGGGGGGATGCAGGGACAAGAATTCTGTAAGTAAGGGGAGAGATAGCACACTGTGAGATAACAGTGCAGTCAATAGACTAGTAATCCAGAAACCCAGAGTAATGCTCTGGGGACCCAGATTCAAATCTCATCACAGCAGATGTTGAAATTTGAATTTAATAAAAATCTGAAATTAAAAGTCTAGTGATGATCATGAAACCATTGTTGATTGTTGTAAAGGCCATTTGGTTCACTAATGTGCTTTAGGGAAGAAAATTTGCCCTCCTTACCTGGTCTGGTCTACATGTGATCCCAGCCCCAACGTAATCTGGTTGACTCTTAACTGCCTAGCAAGCACTCAGTTCAAGACAATAAATGGTGGCCCTGCCCGTGGTGCTCACATCCCACAAACAATTTTTTTTTCAAAAGCACCAGTGAGAGTCTTGAGGGATGTGTTATTAGCTGGTGCCAGAGCAAGAGATCTGTCAGGGCAGCTGGAAAGTAGCAGCTGAAACAGCTGAAAGTAACAGTATCCAGTTGTGTGTTGAAGCCAACAGCATAGGTGGAAACAGGAAGAAGGCCCTGCTGAGGGAATATCTAATGTTAAGAATTAAGTTAACAAGCAAGATCATGGAGAGATTAATCTGTACAATGTTGCCTAAGCTAAATACAAATTGCATAAAGGCAGAATAAAAAGGAGGTTTAATACATGGTTGAAGGACTGGTCTGGAAAAGAGGAGTTCCTTTTCATAGGATATTGACATCAGTACTGGGGAAGGAAGTATTGTACAAGTGTCTCACTCAAGCATAATCTTCTGATCATGAAACCCTTACTTATTATTTTCATAAAGTGGGGCATCCTATAAGTCCTTTAGGGAAGGAAATCTGCCGTCCTTACCTGGTCTGGCCTACATGTGACACCAGAGCCACAGCAATGTGGTTGACTCTCAACTGCCCTCCAAGAGCAACTAGAGATGGGCAATAAATGTTGGCCAGCCGGCAACGCCCATGTCCCGCGAATGAATAAAAATAAATCATTGAGTGAGTAGTGAATTAAATGTATGAGAAATGAAGTGATTTGAGTAATGTTTATTACAGCTAGTAAAATGTGTTAAATATTCATCAGATTTGTCAATGCTAGCAAGGTTTATCAATAGTTGTGAGGTTTAGTTATAACTAACATAAGTAAATGAAAGTAAAATAAAGTTAATATAAGTGAAGTAAAGTTAAGCCATAGCAGGGCAACTCAGTCTCAAAGAATGTATGTGCTGAGTATGTCGGAATTTGGGGATATTACTGGTGACCTAGATGACTATATGTGCAGAAAGTTACCAGCTACAGAAATGTGGAGCTCAAGCGGTAGCTGGAGTCACTATGGCGTATCTGCACACACTCTCACTTCTCTCACAGATGTACACATACATACTCACACTCTCACTTCTCTCTCTTTCACATACATGCTCTCACCCCTCTCTCTTTTTCACACTCCCTTCTCTCTTTTACACACATACTATCACCTCTTTCTTTCACGTACACGCACAGGCATCTCTCTCGCCCTTTCATGCTCATCTGCCTTTAAAACTCACATTCCCCTCTCCCTTACACCCCAGGGGCACATCCCTTCCCACTCAAGGCTCCTGCCCTTCTGCCCCATGCTCGCTCGCTACCTCACTGCCTTATGTCCTCTCCCTCATCCTTGCCCTAGGACATTTGAGGATTTACTTTCCAGCTTTTTTGTTCATTTAGAGACTGGCCTCACACTGCATTGGCTGCTGTTTGGCTCACTAATGAGCCTATCAGCAATCAATGCAGAGAAAAATCAGCCTTTGTTTGGACAAGCAGCTTCATAGCATTTTTGTGGCCTACCACAGAATCCTTGGTTGTACGAACACAACCCCTAGGCTCCATGGAATCCAGTTTGCTAAGCTCTGCCCTAGAGTTTCAAAGAATGAGAGGTGACCTCATTGAGAATTACAAAATTCTTACAGGGCATGACAGAGTGGATATAGCTAAGATGTTCCCTTGGCTGGTGATATAAAACCAAGGGATACAATCCCAGAATAAGGGGCAGATCATTTAAGATAAGATGAGGAGGAATTTCTTCACTCAGCGGGTGGTGAATCTTTGGAATTCTATATCCCAGAGGCCTGTGGAAGTTCAATCATTGAACATGTTCAACACAGAGATCAATAGATTTCTGGAGACTAATGGCATCAAGGCATATGGAGATAGTGCGGGAAGTGGCAATGAGGCAGAAGTTGAGTCATGAGCTAACTGAATGGCAGAGCAAACTCAATGGGCTGAATGGCCTATTCTGGTTCCTATGTTACTATAAATGAAACAGGAAAGGATAGGATAGGAAGACTATGCTCAGACTACGGTACATATGTGTCCAGAGAATAAATGGAGTTAAAGGACAGGAATACAAAAAGATACTTAAAAATGAAGTGAGTGAAAGTGCTATTAAAATTAATTAAATAGTCTGTACAACAATGCACACTGAGTCTACAATAAAACAGAGGAACTGGAAGCAATAATAAGGAAGCAGCTATGGTAGGGATTACTGATAGCTACAGAAAAACTAGGTCTATTATTAAACATTGCAGGGCACAACATATTTTGATATAAGAGGGTAAAAGTGTACAGTGTCAGAGGACTGGCAGATAGCTAACATTTACGTTTAAGAAGGGGGATGGAACAGATCCAATGAGCTATTGACCAGTTTAATATCATTGGTAAGGAAGATAATAGATTCCTTTCTAATGGAGAAAACAAAATAAAAACCCAGAAACTAAAAATATATTAATCGGCATGGATTTCACAAGATAAATTCTTGCTTCACCAACCTAATTAAATTATTTGAAGAGGTAACAGAGGATAGACAAGGGTAATTAATTAAGGGGAATTGAGTAGCAAAGTAGAACAGTTATGCTAACTTGTATCAAACATTGGTTAAACCACTTATACAGGAACATAAAAACAGGAATAAGCCACTTAGACCCTCAAAATTGTAACACTCAAATTAATGTAAACAGTCTGACAATCATATTATAAAAAATAATATAAGTGGGGAAGGCAAAAGTTAGTAACAAGAATGTTATCAGAAATGCAAAGCCATACCAACCAGAAACTTAACTGGACGAGCAAATTAAGTGCTGTGGTGGCAATTCTGTGGTGAGTAATCCGTTTCCTAACTCTTCAAAGCTTGTCCACAAGGCACAAGTCAGGAGTGTGATGTAAAACTCTCCACTTGTTTGGATAAATGCGATTCAAACAACACTCAAAAAACCTGTAAACATCCTGGACAAAACAGCCCACTTGACTGGCACCTCATCCATCTTTAACATTCACTGCCTCCACCACTGGCACATTGTCAGTAATATGTACCACCAACAAGATGCATCTCACCAAGGCCCCTACAACAGAACCTTCAAAGTCTATAACTTCTACCCCGTAGAAGGACAAGGACAGTGGATGCATGGGAACATCACATGGAAATTCCCTTCAAAGCCACACACCATCCTGAATTGGAACTATATTTCTACTTCTTCACGGTTCCTTGGTACACATCCTAGAACACCCTTCTTAACAGCTATGTGGGAGCTGGTTTTACAGGCACCACATTCCCCATAACACAATTATACTGGATTTGCAATTCTAATGACCAGCCTCAACAGTCAGGCATGGGCTTTGCCATTAAATCTGAATTGGTACATAAGCTTGACTCACTTTCTACAGGAATCAGTAATTGACTCATGGTTCTTTGTTTAAGTCTCACCAGAAAACAGCATGCAACGCTCATTAGTGCCTATGCTCCAGCAATGACACATACAAATGAGATCAGAGAAGCATTCAATGATCACCTCTGCAAGATGATTAAAGAAGCAACCTCACCAGGATAAACTCATTATCATTGGTGATTTCAAAGTCCAAGTGGACACAGTATATGTGGAACACTCCACAGTAGAGGAATACTACAACACCATAATATTGGTAGAGCAAACTCCAATAGCCAGCCCCTTCACCTTAATTGCAGCAAGTTTGACCTAACCATCATTTACACAATCCTTGAGTAAGCAGACAAACTTAAAACAACATGGATGCATCCCAAATCCAAACACTAGCACATGTGGGATGATGTTATTGTAAACAGAGATCTCAAAAACATGTGCTCTATTTGCTCACCTCAAGGCGCAAAATTTGGTCTGACAATCAGCTTGTCAGGAATATTGTGTCTTTGAAGATAAAATCTAAGGCACTTTGGCACAGAGTCAAGCCAGAAAGGAAGATTAATGTAACTGTTCTTAAAGACACAAAAACTGGAACACAAACTAGCCACAGGAATTGTTGATACCTTGTAGAACAGTATTACTATTGAAGATTTGTTAAAAAAAATTGAAGAATGTTACTTACAGCACGGCATCTGAGATCCTAGGATTCGTTAAATGGAAGTACCAAGATTTGTTCGACAACAACAACCGAGACGTAGGCAAGCTTCTAGATGAAGTACATGACACTCACAGATTTAACATATCTGACAAGAAATCACAAGCAAGGAATGTCAGATACCATCATTGCAAAACACAGGCTGCAGGCCAAACTAAGAGAGATGAAGAACAGATGATGAGAAAACAAGGTTGATGAACTTCAGGCAGCTGTTGATATAAATGACCTGAAGGCTCTATATGAAGATCTGTGATCAGTTTATGTATGGCCCCAAAAGCAATACTATGACACCCAGATGGCAATCAGCTCCTAACAAAGAAAGGTGAGATTCTTTCTGCTGGGTAGAACACTTCAGCAATTTCCTAAACTAATAATGCATAGTGTGCAATTATACCACTGGGTCACTTCCACAGCACAACACTCTAGAATAGCTTGCTCTCAATCCTTTTTAAGCGAAAGTCGTAAATACCACAAAGCAGCTTCCAATGATCAAATCGCTGGGAGCTGATTGCATTCCACCTGAAAGTATTCACATATAAAGGAATCATATGGTTAGGAAACTCACTAGTCACTTCTGCCTAACCTAGAGTCAAGATGCTTCCATAATTCATCTCGATAAATAGAAAGAGAGCAAACCCAATCAATGTGGACTATCACTTCTTCCAAATTCAGGAAAAACTCATGCGAGTTATTTTTAATTGGACTGTCATTTACCTTATTGACTCTGTGTATTCAGAATCACAATGTGCCTTTGGTGCTAGATGGGGGTTTGCAGCATGTCAAATTCAAGAAAAACCCCAGAAACAGAACAAGGAAATCTAAATGGTATTTGTTGACCTTACCAAAGCTTTTGAGACAGTAAAACAGGAAGGCAGTATGGCTGCCCTGAAAAGATGATCAATGTCATTCACTCATTTCACAATGGCATGATGGCCAGCGTGATGCAGAGAGCTACGTCATCAGATGCGGAGAGCTACGTCATCAGATGCAGAGAGCTACCTCATCAGATGCTTTTTCTGTCACCAATGGTACCAAGCAAGCCTGTGTATTGGCTGCAGCTTTATTTGCCACATACTTCTCAGCCATGCTGCAGTATGTACTCAAAGGTTTTAACACAGGAATACAAATTCAATTCAAGACAAAGAACAACCTCTCAAACCTGCAAAGGCTCAAGCTTGAACTTGGAACTATTTTGCCAGGTGACCTGACGAAGGGGCGCAGCCCCAAAAGCTAGTGGTGTTTGCTAGCAAATAAACCTGTTGGACTTTAACCTGGTGTTGTGAGACTTCTTACTGTGCCTGCATCTCCACATCAGTTGTGCCTACAGCACATAGACTGCAGTGGTTCAAGAAGGCAGCTCATTACCACCATCTCAAAGGCAATTAGGGATGGGCAATAAATGCTGCCCTAGCCATTCCTGGCCATAACTGTAAATGAATTGAATTGAGTGATGGCAGACATCTGCACTTTGATAACACATACTCCAAAGGCCATTGAACTGCTTGTTGATCACCTTGCCCTAGCCTCAAATCACTTTGACCTGAAACAAGTCTGAAGAAAACAGGGAAGTTGTACCAATCCGCTCCAGCCATGCACTCGAAGATCCCACACTCACTATCAACAACACACTCCCCCATTCAGTATAGATGTTTTGCTATCTTGGGACTATCCTCTCCAATTACACAACACTGGATAACAAAATCAACAAATGCCTGGCAAGAACAAGCTCAGCATTTGGCAGCCTCACTCACAAACTTTGCAAAGAGCATGGAGTTGGTCTCTAAATAAATTTTGAAGACAATGGCCCTTACATCATCTCCTTATGGGTGCGGGACCTGCACAACATCTCAGCATCACACAAAGCAATTAAAAATATTTGAAAGAAGATCTATTTGAAACCATAAGATCATAAGAGTTGGGGACAGAATTAGGCCCATCAAGTCTGCTCCGCCTTTTGATCATAACTGATGTGTTTCTCAACATATGTTTCTTAACAAATGAAACATCATTTGTCAGAACAAAATGCCAAAAACCAACTGAGTGTTACATATCTGGAATTGAAAATATACTCACCAGAGCTCAGCTTCACTGGGTTGGTCATGTGGTTCATATTGAGGATTCCTGCATACTGAAGGAAGTACTCTACAGCCTGCTGACCATGTGAATCCACAGCACAGGATATCTCAAACATAGATATAAAGCCCTCAGAGCTTTCAAGCTAGGTCCTAATGCATGGGAAAAAGCAACTCTGATAGACCCAAAAGGCCTATGCCTTCAAATGCCTTCAACATTAAGTGATTTTGACATTTGATGAGAACAGAGTTAATTGCCTTTAAGACAAGCAAGCACAGCGCAAAGCCAACCCCTCCATCCATTTCTCTAACACTGTCTTCATATGTAGTATTTGCAATTGGTTACATAAATTAAGACTTGGCCTAATGTCACACATGAGCTGACATCAAAGTCGCCTGTAAACCATTTTCTTTTGCTGAACACTCATCCATCAAAGCAGTGGATGAAGAATCTATCATCAATTGTACTTCTGAAGCCTGAAATTTATTTTCCTAGCTACATTACAGCTTTGGGGGTGAAGCTTAGATTTAAGCTTAGACTTTGTGGAAAAACCAGAAACTGTCTAATAGTGTCCTCGTTGCAGTTAAGCAGTAACCTATGATCAGTTAAGCAGTGGCCACCAAAGGTGCTGCAAATCAGAGCTAAATTAAGTTTAGAAGTGCTGTCAAAACCACCCGGATAGCTATCAACAGTTCCAGATAACATGAAAGATCTTGCAATAAGCTTAAAAGTGACCACAAAATTTCCAACAATCAATCGGAAGGCAGTGGGCGTCAGTCTGAGTTTACATTGTTCTGACAATGCATAGAATTGTGTTTTGTGGGCCTCAATACTCCCAGACCAGATATATAAGCCATTAAAATTAAAATTGCAAAAGGCAATGAAGGCCACCACAGACTGAACAGAGCTTGTCAAAAATCTAGATAAAATATAGTCAATGCTCAAACATCAATTATTAGTGAAGTTCAATTTCCATATACACCCTCTGGAAATCATGTCCTTTAGGCAACAATCACAGACCAACAATCAACAACATCAGGAGATTCAGAGATAAGGGCCATGATTGCAACTTCATGGCAGTCGAGCTAGCCAGCAGAATAATTGAGCTTGTGACAAGACCTCCTCCAATAGAAGTGTTCCAAAAAAGACATTTAGACCAACATAGATGTTACAAAATAGAAACACTACTGTGAAGCAGACAAAGGTATAAGGCTTGTTACTAAATAGATAGGATCTACAGGGTATGCTTCATTCAGTCCACCATTGACATGATAGCCAGTATAGGCAAGCCTACTGAGCAATACTGGTGGTGGGAGTCTCATATATGCACCCAGAAATTACCACATTTTTAATGCTGTATGCAAGGTACGTAGCACCAGAGGACACCAGAAAGTAAAGGCAGGTACCAGTGATTCAATATCATGAGAAACTACAACCAAACCTACAGTGCATAACAGAGAGCATCAAGGATCCACAAAATGTCTAGACAAGCTATACAGCCAAATGATGAGGAAGATCAGACCATCAATAAGCAAAATGAGTCGACGATATTCAATATGATGAACATCAAGGACTGTATTGGCACAGTGGTACCAACATTTGCTTTTGACATTGTCCAGATTATATGCTCACAGATTTACTGTCATTATGACCTTTTTGCAAGACTGAATATGGCTACAGGTGCAGACATCCTTCCACTTTGTACACTGAAATGTGTATACCCACAAAAAAGGTAATTAATGGTTCCTTACAACTGCTGCCAACCCATTGCATACAATGGTTCAGAGATTCCATTCCTGGAATCCATTACACTCAAATATCACTACAATAACTCACCCTGGTCACCCCAGATATTTTATGTATGGCCAGTGATTACAGGCCTGCTAGTGTGTAAGGATTGCACTTAGTCACTATCCATGACAATGTCAACACCATGATAAGCCCCAAGGACCATAAGGAGCATTCATCAGAAACCCTGTGCCATTAGGAGAAAGTCATCTAACTCTACAATGCAAAAACACAATTTGAACCAAATATTCATACCCATTCTGAACCCATTCTACCCATTAAGATCTCAGAGGCACACTTCATTATATAAGGAACCAGTGCAGAATTACTATTTTGCAGACAAATGTAGACAACATGCCCCAATCATCACTCATTGATACTCCCAGGCATACGAGATGCACTAATCAATAAACAGGGAAAAATAAACAATACCTAAGACTGACATGCAGGTAGCAAATTACCTAATCTGAACATCAGATGGAAGAGTCAATCCATTGCCCAACTATGGCACATGGAATCCAGCAGAAATTATCAGAACATTTCTAGATCCATGGATGACAGTGTGACGAAACAGGTACCAAAGAATAGCTAGAAGAATAGCAAAACCAGAAACACTGTGCAATCCTATTGCAAACAGAACACAGTCTAAGATGCAACACAAAGACAGCATGCTTAACCAGCTTTCTGTCTCCACCAAAAATTGCTGTAATTAAATCTGGATAAATAAACAAGCTGTCAATACGTTTCAGAGATTTATTAAGACACAATGTTATTTTCTTTTGCTGTCGTTTAAATAGTTTTGGTCTTTAAGGGTAAATCTTTAGTTTAGGAAAAAGGGGGATGTCATGTGATATATATGATACCTTTAAGAGTACAACATCTCGTTGTCAATCACCTTGACAGGATGTGATGTATTAGCCCCATGACTTCTACAAAGTCTATAAGCAGCAACAGTAGGTGTTAGATTTCTATGCATAATCTGGCAGTTAATGTTATTTGGATACAGTTGTATCTTCAAAGAAAGAACTCATGTTATCATTTTACCAATCTTTCTCATAGGATGATTGTTGTAATATACTAAAGAGATGGAACCCAGAGTGGGGAGAACATGAAACCCATTAGCCCAGGGAATGATTGAGGTGAATAGTACAGATGATTTGAAGGAGAAACAAGGTAAGCCATTGAGGGAGAACGTAACAGTGTTACATTGATAAGAGTTAGCTAAGGAACGATGAAAGGAGGGTCAAGTGGAGCATTAAACACAGGTATTGACTTTCAGTCAAGTGCCTTGTTTCTTTGCTATATAATTTGTTTAATTACATGTAAGAACAACAAAATGCATTAATATAGTGCCCTTAATCTAATAAAAAATCCAAAGGTACTTTATCAAAGAACAAAATTTGACAAAGAATCACGTAAAGCACAGGATCTAAAAGCTAAAATGTCTGTTTTAACAGTGTCTTATAAGAGGAGAAAGAGAAATGCAAAGGCAGAGAGGTTTAGGGAGGGAATTCTAGACCTTAGGGCCTAGGCAGTTGAGGGCACAGGTACCAATGATGAAAATTGAAGATGCACAAGAGGCAAGATTGATAAGATCTGAGGCTAAATCACTGAAGCCATGGCACAGAGGTTAGCACTGTGTAGTGTGGTGACTAGAGGATTTTCACAGTAATTCATTGCAGTGTTAATGTAAGCCTACTTATGACACTAATGAATAAACTAAATTAAACAAATGTATTTACAAACTGAATAGATAGATTTCTAGACTCTATGGTGTTGGGATAGAGGATCAGCCATGATCACAGTGAATGACAGAGCAGACTCGAAGGGGCAAATAGCCTACTCTTATTTTCTATCTTTGTAGGAATGTTAAAGGACCTTCAGTCTCTCAAACCCACCCCAGATCCCTTTTATACTTGCTAATATGCACCTCTTGTTCACACCACTTTTCTTCTAACCTTTCACATTTTTCAGTTCTCTTTCTGGTGAGTCCATCCACACAAATCCCCTCCCATTCATACCTCTTTTCACTCACCTCCACTGTATCAATTCCCAAATACAACACTTCAAGCCCATCTTCGCTCAAACTACATGCTATTATCTCTCAACTGGAAGAAAACTTATTAATGTGACTTTTTTTTCAATAAATGGTCAACAATAAATCATATCACCCATTTGGTTGAAATTTCAGGAATTGGCTCCCAGAACTGAAGCAATCTCAACCACTTCAATCCACTCTGACACAAGATCTTACTTCATGAGTTTTTCCAGCAGTTTCTGAGGAGCAGGTTTCAAATTTCTGTAATCTGCTCCCCCTCTATTCTGTTATTTGCAAAATACAAGTGTGCCATTTCATGAAACTAATGGAAGTTATTGGCACTTGTTTAAAGTTGAAGTTTTACCAACCTCCCTCCACCCCATGCTCACTGCTGCCACCAAACAGGGGTGAGTTTGAATGGGTGAAATCTGAACTCACGTAAATCTTTTCATTCTGTAATGGGACAGTTTTGTTCATCAGCCAGTAATGTGATATTAACAGTGAGCATGTTAATTATCCATTTCAGAGGTTGCTGAATTTCACCATTGGACAAACAAACTTAGGAAATTTAACTTATTTAATTGTATAATTCTCAACAAAGGAACTGCTCTCAATTTATACAAGTGGAGGTTTACAACTAAAGAGGAAAAGGAAAGTGAAAATGTTTGCACGTTACTCTCCCTGATGAATGTCACCTCTATGCTACAATCACAAAAGCTGGGACTATCTAATTACATTACTGGTTGGTCAAAGGCTGAATCACTGGCTTCAAAGTAAACTGAGTAACTTAGCATCTGAGTGACTATATTGTTCATAATGTATGGTTTGGATTCAGTTTCTATTCTCAATCTGTGTCAGAGGAAGTGGTCAGGTGGAGTTTTTATACATTGACAAACAAAGATGAAAGACGTCAGATCATGACACCAGCAAGGCTGAAAAAATTAGAAGAAAAATGAGAAAGTCATAATTAAGCAATGTCAAGGTTTGGTTTTAAAAGTCTTTGTACTATCCTATAAGCACTTTTGACTTGGCAAAAACAGTTTTATTTATTCTGTCATGGAATGTGGACATCACTGGCAAAGTCAGCAATTTATTGCCCATCCATAATTGCTCTTGAACAAAGTGGCATGTTAGACCAGTTAGAGGGCAGAAGACGGTTGAGAGTCAACCAATCATATTACTATGGATCTGGAGTCACATGTAGGCCAGGCCAGGTAAAGACGGCAAATTTCCTTTCCAGAAGGACATTAACCAGATAAGTTTTTATAACAATCAATGATAGTTTTATGGTTATCATTACTGAAAGTTGCTTTCAATGTCATTGAATTTAAAGCCCACCAGTAGCCATGGTGGAATTTGAACACACGTTCCCAGATCATTAGCAGTGTAGAGGAGCACAACCCAGCAGGAAGAGCAGAGAGTTTAGGGAAGATGCTATCAAAGAAAGCTTTTGAAGGATGATATTTGTACACAGGGTGAAGGTGTTTTAAAATGGAGGACCAGAATGTGGGAGAAAAATAATTGAAGGCTCTTTTACACATGTTAGATTGGAGAGAGGGGGAAGGCACAAGAGACCAGAGCTAGAAAAGCAGAAGGTATGGGTAGCAAAGTAAAGCTGGAATGGACTTCAAATATAATTATGGGCTATGCCGTGAAGAAATCATGTGCATGGAAAGAGCTGGGGAGTGAAGCACAAGAGGTCAACACATGGTCTGAGGGTGACAACCAATGGTTTCATCAATAGTGGAATTGAAGTAGAGAGAGGAACAGATGGTGGATTTCCAAACTTCCTGTGTTCTCCTGGACTGTCCAGGAATTAAAGATTAATATCTTGGTCACTGCTGCAAGAAATGTGGCAGAAATATCATACAATTTTTTTTAAAAGGGTGGGCGGAATTCTCTGGCTGTTCACACCAGCAGAATTCTCCGGTCCCCCCAGCAGCACACTCTTGCCCAAGGATTTCCTGCTGGTGTGGGAATGATGTCAGTGGCAATTCCCATTGACAGCCGGGACAAGAGAATCCCACTACTAGCAATAACACACCACCTTCCACTGGTGGGAAACATGTGGCTGAGAGGCCGGAGAACCTCACCCAGTATCTTTTTCAAGGCTGATTGACTGATCGTGAAGAACCACCCAATGAGGTCACAAGAAGTTTATTTTCTTTCCTGGATTGTGAGGATTGGTGTGTCAGGTGGTCAATGACATAACATAGAGGTAGGGTGGTTGGAAAATCGAGGAATATATCCAACTAGAATGGGCAATCATAGCTGGCACTGACGAATGCAGCTCAACTCAAGGCGAGTGGGACACCAGGACCTGGTTAAGGTAGAATCAATATTTAATTGCGGGGGTGGGGGAGGGGGGAGGAGCAGTGGTTTCTGAAGGAGTTACAGATTTGTTGCAATCTTCCGAATATTGTTACATAAAAGGTGAGCCCACACGTATAAATAATGTCACGTCAGAGTAATAAGCCTGACTGATAACTTCTGTACAATTATGTCGAGGTTGAGACTAAGCATTTCTAGGCTAATTCTTTTTCTGCTGTTTTACAGTGTCAGGCCCAGTCACTTTACTGACAATATTAAGAACTCTATAACTAAATCATGTTAAGGTAACTAAATCATGTTAAGGTAACTTACAAATAATGAGGAAAATGCATAATAAAGTTGTTAGAAGTTGTGCTTGCCTTAAAATAATGTTTTCCTTTATACAAAGTTTATTTTTGAAAAAAACTAACATCAAAACATAGAACAGTTATTTGCGGTGGACCAGATGTGCCATCTGCTCCTGCTCAAATTTTCCTAAACAGTCAACATGTCGAGTTCAAAGTTGCAGTTTGGAACATACTGCTTGCAAAGCTCTCCTATGATCACACATTTTTAAAAAAGCATAGAATTATGCTCAATTATATCATCATTTATTCCTTTCACATGGGGAATTGCTAGAATGATTCCCTGTTAATTAAGGCCTGGAGTAAAACACTTTCGAACTCCACAGGTTGATAATAGTTAAATTCAAAGACATTTGTAACAGTCTTATCATTGACTTCGCACTGGTTTACTTTAAAATAAGCACTCTGTGCAAAACTCAAAGAGAGAAAGGAAATCAAAGTGATATATCTGTGAACAATTGAAGGCCTTGCATACATAGGACTGTGGTAGCAACAAGTAGCGAACAATTACAGAGAAGCCACAAACTGGGTTCACAACTAAAATCCAAGCCAGAAACTAATGCAGAAAATATGCACTGAGATAAAAACTCCACTAATGCAAATACCCGTCAGTCTGCTGATATGTGCATGAAGTATGCACATCAATGAGCCTTTGTTAAGCTGTTTTTATACTATGCAAGGCCAAAGCTAGCACTGTTACATCCCAGCAAGCTGCTGGGAAGGTAACACAAAGGTAAACATTTTCTAAGGTCACCTACCAGCAAGACCCCAAATACTGGCCTCACTGACTGCTGGCCTTAGCGAATACCTTTGTGAATCTTTAGATTCAAGCTGGCTGCACTAGACCCACGGGTCAGGAACCAGTGGTGCTTGCACTGGCCTCACATAATATGAAAGCAGTTTGAGACACAGGGAAAAATATTTTCCTCTGTTTTGACTAAATTTAGTGAAAACTATGGAGATGCATATACACAATGGCATACTTCATTTCGATGGCACTGACTCAACATCTGTCTTTAACACAGCTCAGAGGAACTCTGCAACCCAAAAATGAATTGACAGAAGTTAACTAGCAGCGAGACAAAGACTAATTGTTAAGAATTATGCAGCGTAGGAGTAAATCAAAATATTAGTTAGGACTGGAGCTAACGGTATACAAGTAGGATTAACTAGAGGACTCAGATTTAAGATAATTGGCAAAAAAGCATTTTGTGAGTTTTTTTGATCCACAGCGTACTACCTAGAAAAGTGATGGAAACAGATTCAACAGTAACTTTCTAGAGGGTATTGGATATTTACTTGAAAAGGAACAAATTGCAGCTGTATGGGGAAAGAGCAAGGGGGGTACAATGCATTGGAGAGTTCTTTCAACAACCTCCTTCCATAATGCAAAATTCCATAGGCCCATTTTCAGGTGTATTTGAAGTATATGCCTGAATAAGGTGCAACTAAGGCTCCAAATTTGTCCCAGTAAATAAAATAAACTATTCACCAGGGCTCCTCATGTTGTTCATTCGATGGACTTGGGCAGTATGAAATTATCAGAAAATTGAGACCAAACATGCATGGTATCACTAACAACTTACAAAACATGACATATCTCTATCGAATTGCCGCTTGGTAATGCTGCTTTAGTTCAGTAACAATACCAAAGGAGTTAACAAAAAACAACTGCAGTCACAGAAAGTTTGTCCAGCGTAAATGAGTCTTTCATCAATTTTTGATTAGAAAGAAAGAAACCAGAATTTTGCCAAGAAGTTGAATGATTCAGTGCCTTATTTACATGCATTTAATATTAAAGTAATCTATGGGACACTCACACCTCAGATTGCAAAATAGGATGTGATGTTTAATGGGAAAAACTTCAGCACACCTCAATGGACCAGGAGCATGCCTTCCATTTGAAGGAGGATTGATGGGGCCTTCCACAGGTAGCGTTCTGCTGCATCTAACAGCATGTTATAGCTCACCTCAGGTAAATATGAATTTGACAGCATGTTAGGTAGAAAGCTCATCACACAAATAGCTTGCTTATTTTGCTAACAGCCTTGCAAGTGGGATAAATAAGATGGAACAGGTACATTAGAGATACTGGGACTAAATAGAAATACTCCAGTGCACTCCTGGTTGGGCTCCAAACTTCCACTATCTGTAAACTTAAGTTCATTCAAATACTTCAATCCATTAACTGATGTTGCTCACTGACCTACATTGGCTCTCGGACCAGCAAGCCTCAAATTTAAAATTTCCATCATTGTCTTCAAAGTCCTCCCTCATAGCCTCGCCCCCTCCTTATTTCTGTAAACTCTCCCGGCTCTTGCTTCAGCTCTGGTAGCTCTGGGTGCGAGGGTAGGTGAAATTACAGGGTCGAAAGTAAAGGAGAGGGTACAAGTACGGGAAGAGGCCAAGGATGTCCCAATAATAAAGGGAGTAGGGGGCGTGAGTAAGGTTGGTGGCGTTCTGGCAAATAGGGTCCAGGTGAAGGCTGGGATGAAGGCACTTTACCTGAATGCACGAAGCATTCGGAATAAAGTGGATGAGCTGGTGGCGCAGATCAGCGCAAATGGATATGATCTGGTGGCCATTACAGAGATGTGGCTGCAAGGTGACAGGGACTGGGAGCTGAATGTCCAGGGGTATCAAGTGTTTAGGAAGGATAGGCGGGAGGAAAAAGGGAGGGGCTTAGCTCTGCTGATTAAGGATAGCATCAGGGTGGTAGTAAGGGATGATATAGGAGCCAAAGAGCAGAAAGTGGAATCGTTGTGGGTGGAGATTAGGAACAGCAAAGGGAGGAAGACACTGGTGGGTGTCGTCTATAGGCCCCCAAATAATGATCTGGAGGTGGGGCGGGCTGTTAACGCGCAAATAAATGCGGCGTGCAGGAATGGGACGGCCGTAGTTATGGGGGATTTCAATCTGCATATTGATTGGTTGACCCATGTTGGACGCGGTGGGCTTGAGGAAGAGTTCTTGGAATGCTGCCGGGATAGTTTCCTTGAACAGTGTGTGTTGGAGCCGACGAGGGAGCGAGCTATCTTGGATCTGGTGTTATGTAATGAGGCGGGTAGAATTAGGGACCTTGTGGTGAAGGATCTTCTTGGGAAGATGATCATTGTATGGTGGAGTTTCTGATGCAGATGGAGGAGGAGAAAGTGGGTTCCCGGACATGTGTCCTTTGTTTGAACAGAGGGGAGTACGGTAGGATGAGAGAGGAATTGGCGAATGTTGATTGGGGGAGCACATTGGAAGGTAGGTCTACTGAGGAACAGTGGAGGATCTTTAAGGAGATCTTTCTTGATGCTCAGCAGAAATTTATTCCGATGGTTAAAAAGGATCGTAGGAGGAGAGATTATCAGTCGTGGATAACGAGGGAGGTAAAGGAAAGTGTTAAATTAAAAGCGGATGCGTTTAGAGTAGCTTTGAGTAGTGGGCGAGAAGAGGATTGGGAGAGGTTTAAATGTCAACAAAGAATGACAAAGAAGTTGATAAAGAAAGGTAGGAGAAACTATGAAGCTGGGCTAGCGCTTAATATAAAAAAGGATAGTAAGAGTTTTTATAAATATATAAAAAGGAAGAGGCTGACTAGGCTAAACGTTGGACCCTTAGAGGATGAGAGGGTGGACTTAGTGGTAGGGGACGGGGAAATGGCTGAGGCCTTGAATAACTTTTTTGTTTCGGTCTTCACGGAGGAGGACGTGAATAATTTGCCGGGTGTTAGCGATGGAAAGATGGTAGGACAGGAGGGCCTGAATGACATTATTGTTGCTAGAGAGGCAGTGCTCGAAAGACTGGAGGGACTGATTGTGGACGAGTCCCCAGGACCAGATGGAATGCATCCAAGGGTTCTGAAAGAAATGGCGGAGGTGATAGTGGATGCTTTGATGATCATTTTCCAAACATCGCTGGATTCTGGGGAAGTGCCGAAAGATTGGAAAACGGCTAATGTTACGCCGTTGTTTAAGAAGGGTGCCAGGCAAAAGGCAGGGAATTATAGGCCGGTCTGAGGTGGTCTGTTGTAGGTAAAATGTTAGAATCCGTCATTAAGGAGAAAATAGCAAGGCATCTTGAGGAGAATTGTTTGATAGATCAGACGCAGCACGGTTTTGTTAAGGGGGAGTCGTGTCTGACAAATTTATTGGAGTTCTATGAGGATGTGTCTAGGGCGGTGGATAGAGGAGAGCCGGTGGATGTGGTCTTTCTTGATTTTCAGAAGGCGTTTGATAAGGTGCCACACAAGAGGTTATTACAGAAGGTCAGGGGGCATGGAGTTGGGGGTAGGGTGTTAGCGTGGATAGGGGATTGGCTGTCAAATAGGAGGCAGAGAGTGGGGGTCAATGGGTGCTATTCGGATTGGCGGTTGGTGACTAGTGGAGTGCCCCAGGGATCGGTGCTGGGGCCTCAGCTATTTACCATTTATATAGATGATCTGGAGGAGGGAACCGAGTGTATGGTGTCGAAATTTGCTGATGACACCAAGATTGGTGGAACAGCAAATTGTGCGGAGGGTGTGGAAAGTCTGCAGAAGGATCTAGATAGGCTGGGCAAATGGGCCAGGAACTGGCAAATGGAATTTAATGTTGGCAAGTGTGAGGTGGTCCACTTTGGTAGGAATAATGGTAGGAAGGACTATTACTTACATGGCGAAAAACTGCAACATGCAAAGGTGCAGAGGGACCTCGGGGTCCTTGTGCATGAGTCGCAAAAACCCAGCCTGCAGGTGCATCAGGTGGTCAGGAAGGCAAATGGGATGCTGGCCTTCATAGCGAGGGGGATTGAATATAAAAGTAGGGAGATCTTGCTGCGGCTGTATAGGGCATTGGTGAGGCCGCAGCTGGAGTACTATGTGCAGTTTTGGTCGCCGCACTTACGCAAGGATATTTTGGCCTTGCAGGGAGTGCAGAGGAGGTTTACTAGGCTGATACCAGAGTTGAGGGGGTTGAACTATGAGGAGAGGCTGAATAAACTAGGCTTGTACTCGTTAGAGTTCAGAAGAATGAGGGGAGATCTCATTGAGACATATAAGATGATGAATGGGATGGATAGGATAGTGGTGGAGAGACTCTTCCCGCTCAGAAAGGACAGTAGGACTAGAGGGCACAGCCTCAAGATAAAGGGGGGGCGATTTAGAACAGAGTTGAGGAGGAACTTCTTCACTCAAAGGGTGGTGAATCTCTGGAATTCTCTGCCTGTTGAAGTGGTGGAGGCTGCCTCGCTAAATATATTTAAGATGCGGGTTGATAGGTTTTTAATAGGCAAGGGGATTAAGGGTTATGGGGAGAGGGCGGGAAAGTGGAACTGAGCCACGACAGATCAACCATGATCTTATTGAATGGCGGGGCAGGCTCGAGGGGCTAGATGGTCTACTCCTGCTCCTATTTCTTATGTTCTTATGTTCTGGTATTTCCTCAGTTTTAGCCTCGAGTGAATCCTTCTCTTGCCTTGCCTTCAGCAGCTCTATGTTTAAAAGCTACTGCATAGGCTGTATACTTCCTCAACCCTAAGCTCTGTGGTTACACTGCTAAACCTCTCTACCTCTCTCACCTCCTTAAAGAGAATGTTAAAACCTACACCTTTGACCAAGCTTTTGATCACCTGGACTAATAACCCCACTTTATGTCATGCAATGCTAAATTTGATAACAGTTCTGCTAAACACATTAGGATGCTTTACTACTTTAAAGATACTATGTAAATGCAAGATATGTATGTTGTAGGTTTGCCTGTAGCTCCAGTAACAGAGCTGGCCATGTTAGCAATGCAAGAGAGGCAGAAACAACTACTTCTGGCAATGAGAGCATTGATCCACGTAACGCAGCTTTCCCCCATTCACAGAGCAGCAACTTGGTCTCCCACCTGTGTATACCTGCCGCAGTCATTGAATGGTCTGAACCAGAATCAGAAGTTTACATAGATCACAGATTATCATAGAATCTGACGACCAGGACTCCGCAGATCTAGCAGCCTTGGGCAATCTGGTGGAACTGTGGGCTCCACAGCTCAACAGAATAAGTATTGGATTAAACATTGATCTAATTGAACATATTCCCTGAAATTCAAATCTGAAAGTGATAGGACAGTACAGTCACCAGCTGAAACAGGTTAGTTCTGATAACTGAGTGCTGCCTAAAACATTCACCTTTCATTTCTATGACAAGAGAACTTTAATCAATTGCCAACAACAAACAAAGGGTCAGAACTTTTGACTAAGCTGGAGATTCAAAATGGCCTATGAGAGTACTGTAAAAGAACTCAATGACGGAGTAATCTGGATGGCCTAAGTGGCTTTTTCCCCATTCCTGCATTCTTATGTTCTTATGTTTTTAAATGATACCATCTGTAATGGCACAGAAATTGCTTTTTTGATGCAATATTGTTGAACTATAAAATTTTTCAGAATGTTAACACTACAATGCTTTGTTCATATGCAATTGGTGAAGAATGTGTAGCAATTGTTCCAATTTACTGAACAATTATGCTGTTGTTTTAACAACTCAGTGTAGAAGCAAATGGTAGTCAAGATGATGCCTTCCATTCTTCCAATGGAGCCCAGCCTGCTACTGTTCCAGGTCATTGGTTACCACAGAGATTTGTTACAGAAATTATGTTTCATGGGTTGTTTATGAGCCATGCAAATGAAATCATTGACCTGGCCAATTCTGCTTTGTAGGCAGGGAGTTGCTGGCTTCATGAAAAGCCTACTGGGACAAAAATCACTAGAAGAGTATATTCTTAGCTCCATCTCCTCTGCAATGCTCACTTTCCAAATGTGAACAATTGATAGTAACAGAATAACATCCTTGGGTCTGGTCCCAGAATGTGGATCAATGCTGTGTTAAACATTATTAACACTGCATATTTAATAAATGGTGGTGTTGTAGGAATAAAGTATTTCTAAACTATATTTAATACACACTATGGGTTTCCAAAACTGAATCTGATCTGGCACCATCAATCACATTGAGTAAAACAGAGATCAACATTTCCTACATGAATACAATATGGGTTGCTTAACTCTGTATAAATAATAACACAAAACTGCAATGTGTTACACAGAGTAACATCAGTTGTGCTATGTTGCACAGAAGATTTGGAATCCGCCAATACCAGTTAGCTTTTGACCTCATTACTGTCTTGGTTCAAACAAAGATAAAAGAAATGAACTCAAGAAGTTAGCTATGAGTGATTTCCCTGTTCATCAAAGTGGCATTTGACCAAGTGTGGCATCAAAGATCTCCAGCAATGCTGAAATCAATGGGAATCGGAGTAAACTGTCTATCTGGCTGGAGTCATACCTAGCGCAATGGAAGATGGATGTGATTGATGGAGGTCAGTCATCTCAGCTCCAGTACATCACTGCAGGAACTCATCAGGGTAGTGTCCTAGGCACAACCATTTTCATCTGTTGCACCAATGACCTTCCCTCCATCATAATGTCAGGTATGAAAATGTTTGCTGATGATTGCAGAGTGTTCAATACCATTCGTAATTCCTAGATACTGAAGCAGCCCATGTACACGTGCAGCACAACATTCAGTCTTGTGCTGTAAAGTGACGAGTAATATTTGTGCCAAACAACTGCCAAGTGATGACCATCTCCAACAAGAGGCTATCTAACAACCTCTCCTTGACATTACCATCACAGAGAGATCCAGTCATCTAGAGACCCAGAATAATGCTCTGGAGACCTGGGTTCAAATCCCGCCACCTCCAATGGTGAAATTTAAATTCAATAGAAATCTGGAGTTAAAAGTCAAATGATGATTATGAAACAATTGTCGATTGATGTAAAAACCCATTTGGTTCACTAATGTGTTTTAGGGATGGAAATCTGCCATCCTTACCTGGCCTGGCCCATATGTCATTCCAGGGGCACAGCAATGTTGACTTTTAACAATTAGGGATGGTCAATAACTGCTGGCCTAGCCAGCAATGCCCACATTCCATGAATGACTAAAAGAAAACAATCACCCTACCCACCACCCTTTGCCCTTGATCCCTCCATACCAACTTATCAGGAGATTCAGAGATAAGGGCCAAGATTGCAACTTCATGGCAGTCGAGCTAGCCAGCAGAATAATTGAGCTTGTGACAAGACCTCCTCCAATAGAAGTGTTCCAAAAAAGACACTTAGACCAACATAGATGTTACAAAATAGAAACACTACTGTGAAGCAGACAAAGGTATAAGGCTTGTTACTAAATAGATAGGATCTACAGGGTATGCTTCATTCTGTCCACCATTGACATGATAGCCAGTATAGGCAAGCCTACTGAGCAATATTGGTGGTGGGAGTCTCATATATGCACCCAGAAATTACCACATTTTTAATGCTGTATGCAAGGTATGTAGCACCAGAGGACACCAGAAAGTAAAGGCAGGTACCAGTGATTCAATATCATGAGAAACTACAACCACACCTACGGTGCATAACAGAGATCCACAAAATGTCTAGACAAGCTATACAGCCAAATGGTGAGGAAGATCAGACCATCAATAAGCAAAATGAGTCGACGACATTCAATATGATGAACATCAAGGACTGTATTGGCACAGTGGTACCAACATTTGCTTTTGACATTGTCCAGATTATATGCTCACAGATTTACTGTCATTATGACCTTTTTGCAAGACTGAATATGGCTACAGGGGCAGACATCCTTCCACTTTGTACACTGAAATGTGTATACCCACAAAAAAGGTAATTATTGGTTCCTTACAACTGCTGCCAACCCATTGCATACAATGGTTCAGAGATTCCACTCCTGGACTACTTTGACAGTTCATTGACAGTTGGACATTTAATTTTAAGCTGGACAGTTTTTTAATAGTTCCTTGGCAGCTGGACAGTTCCGTGATAGATGAACAGTTCTTTAACACTTCTTTGACAGCTGGACAGTTCCAAAGCATTTGTACATAAATAGTGCATAATTATGTTCACTTTTAAAATCTCATAGTGTTCCTTACTTCTACCAAAGATGTTCCAGGGCCTTATCCAAAAACGTAGCTAACTTCTCCAAAGGCCTATCCGAGCTATCCAAACGCACCCATCGAGTTCAGAACTGTTCTAATCTGCACACCCTGGACTCCACACTCCTGTTCATCCAAAATCTCATTTAGTGGATTTAAATGACCAGTTGCTCCCACGAATCGAATATATTCACACCCCAACCTGATTCCAATCCTGCCGCTATGAAGATGGGAAATGCTGGATGCTGAGGCTGAACATAGCATTTTCGGTAATTTCTGGGATTTTTGCCATATTGGAGATGCTCCCCATTATGGAGAAAATTTGGGCCTCAGTCTCTTGATGGTTGGTATCACTGTGATATCATAATACACATCACTATCTGATTACCATAATTATTAACCTTACACAGAGTATTCACTTTCTTCATGGCCTTATATCAGTTTTCCTCAGTGACCTTATGGAAAGAGGGTGCAGAAGTATAATGTTGTTGTAGTAGCTAAAGTGCTGACATCAAGTTCTTGTGCAAATTATTTATCAGTATGCGCAATCTGTTTAACTTGCACAGGTTAGAGATTTGGCTGAAGGGCTTGTGGTGCAGAATGTAGTGTCCTTTTCCTCTGAACCAAGATTTAAGTTTCACCCCTGGACTTGATAGCAAAGGGAGCAATATTCATAATGTGGCCAAACAGATTGAGTATCACCTTGCAAATCCTTCCATGGCACACCAATGACAGGTGGTAAGATTCCTGGTCAGCCATGTGATGGAAAGGAATTGGAACCTCAGACCTCAGCCAGCACAATCCATTACTCCAGGCAACAACATGCATGTAAAGGTGTAAGTTGCCACAACAACTCAGACATTTTGGGGGTGGATTGGTTCAAATGGTTGGGATTGCCAGTCTGGATCAGACATGTGCCTATAGCCCAGTGTTCAAAGGCAGGGCAGATTCAGGACCTGCTTTCTTGCTCCACCCATGCTGGAGGTTGTGGGATTGTGGGCCAGACCTGACCTTGGAGAGAAAAAAGAGATGCACCCGAAGCAGAGCATGCAGAAATCTTGTGAGGTGTATATATTGAGGAGAAATTGCATACCTTGTATTTGATAAAGGGCAACAGTGCACCTTCTGGACATACATTCAAAGAAAAAAGCCCCTTGTACATAATGAAGCCTATTGCCACCCACACACTCAGATGGCATTCGTATGTTCATTTAATAATAATGGGTCTGTAGCATGAATAAAAGAAATGAAAAAAAATTAACATGTTAAACATTCTGTTGCAAATTATTTTTCTTGATGCTAATAAGTAAATCGTGAATCTGATCAGTTCTATATTGTTGGCCAACACTTCTCTTTAAAAAAAATTCTTAATCTTAATTGTTGTAAATATATTGAGATGAAATTCCAAGTTCTTAAACTAATATTTAGTTAGAAACAGATCAAACAGCTCAGGAGCCAAATGAAATGCAAGGTGATTTGCTAAACTTTACAGATGACCCCTGGAGCATTAATCACAAATCAAGGCAGCTCTTAAAATATCTTGCAGGTGTGCATTAGCAAAGCAAGAACAATGGGCAAGAGTTCAAGAACCAGAGTGCGTTGGAAGAATGTGCAGAACACTGCGTGACTATTAAATCCTGTAGGAGAAAATGTTTATTGTCATCTCTTTGCAAATCGTATCCCATGACCTTCCCTACCAACTCCAACCCCCTGCCCACATTGGCCATCATTGGGTACCGTCTGAATCCTAGGATTCAGTCACACTGAATTCGGGATGAAGGGGCAAGGTGGGAGGGGCCCTGTGGTCTAGTAGTGATATGGATAGGGATCCTGAGGTTTTTGACAGAAGGGGCAGGTGGAACATAGTACTTAGCATACTTGTGGATCATTGGATTCTGTTTGCAGTAACAAGAAGAGACACAAAACTGAAAGAACTGGGTAAGAGTCTGGTGCTGCTGATTTCTGAAATCTTTAAGATTGAGCTATATCATATGAAAAGGGGAAGAACAAAAGAAAAATTTGCATTTATATAGCATATTTCACAACCAGCAAACATCTCAAAACAGCTTATACAGTATTTTGAAGTCAAAACACTGCTACAATATAGCAAACAGAGCAGCCAATTTAGCAGGCAGCAAGGTCCTAAATCAGCAACGTGATAATGACAAGGTAATCTGCTTTTGTGAAGTTGATTGAGGGATAACTATTGTCCAGGACACAGGAGTTCTTCTTCAAAATAGCACCAAGATCTCTCATATTCACTGAGAGAGTCGATGGAACCTTTGTTTAATATCGTATCTGAAAAGCTGCACCTCCAACAGTGCAGCATCCTCTTGGTCCTGGACATGCGTCTCAGTCTAGATTTTTGTGCTTATTAAGTCTGTGGAATTGAATTGAACCCACAACCTTCTCTCTCACAGGCAAAAGTGCTACCAGCAGAGCTATGGCTGATACTGGATCCATTTCGCTCAGTGTGATTCTCTCTGTCTAGTCTCTCTCATCCTTTTTTCCCCTTGCTCCCTCTCCCTCACAGATGTCACTAATTAAGATGTTTCTATTTCTGCCAACAAAGCATAGTTTAGGTGAATCCAATTTCTATTCTCTTGAGAAACTTTGAATATTCAAATAAAATTTGTCTTTGTTTTGGAAAACAAAAAAGACAAAATTGAAATTAGGATGGAGGAAAGGCTGTTCGGCAAGTCTTGGTGGTGTACAATAGGAATTGGGCTAAGATAAGCAATTCAAAATTTGGGCGTGCAATTCCGATATTTTGGGTACTACCAATGGCCCAAGAAACACAACATGGCATCTGCGTTGCATGTGTATCTTTCAGGCATGAGTCATGGCAGATGCCATATTAATGAAGGCATTAGTATGGGTACAGCTTAACAACAAAAATTTACAGAGTTGAAAAACCTTGGTGTCAAGCAGCATATGACCATTTGACATTAGTGCTACCATTGTGGGGCTCAATGCTTCAGATAATATTTCTCTTAATCAACACAAGTTCAGCAGCAGGAAAGACCATCCTCACTATTTAAAAGGACAATCAACTTTTTTTATTCATTCATAGGATTAGGACAGCACTTATGGCCCATCCCTAATTGCCCTTCAGAAGGTGTGTTGAGCCTTCTTGAACTGCTGCAGTCAATGGCATAGGTATCAGTGCTGTTAGGAAGGGAGTTGCAGGAATTTGACCAAGCAACAATGAAAGAATGGCACTATAGTTCCAAGTCAGGACAATATGCAGCTTGGCAAAGAAAATGCTGGTGTTCTCATGCATCTGCTGCCCTTTTACTTCTAGATGATAGAGGTTTAGAAGCTATTGTCAAAGAAGTTTTGGTGAATTGCTGCAGTGCATCTTGTATACTGCTGCCACTTTCTGTCAGTTTAGGAAGGAGTGAATGTTGAAGGTGGTGAATGGGATGCCAATTAAGTGGGCTGCTTTAATCAGGATGGTGTCCAGCTCCTTGAGTATTATTGTAGGTGTATTCATCCAGGCAAGTGGAACGTATTCCATTATACTTTGATTTGTGCCATTTAGATGGTGGACAGGCTTTAAGGAGTTAGGAGGTGAATTATTTGCCACAGAATTCCTGGCCTCTGACCTGTTCTTGTGACCACAGTATTTATATAGCTACCACAGTTCAGTTTCTGGTTTAGAGGTGACCACAAATTACTTTGAGTTTAGTTACTTATTGATTTGACAAGTGTCTGGCACTTTCCAAAATACTTTCAAGTTGTTAAAACCTGGAGTGGCAGCAGCTAAAGGAGTTGCTACTGACTTCAAAACTTCTGTATACAACCAATTGCCCCATAGATGCAATCTTAGGCAATCCCCTTAGAATCTACTGTGAGAAGGAGAATGAATAGAGGATGCACAAAGCAGAACAAACTGTTAGAAGAAGGATAAGAAGAGAGAGAAGGATGCTTATGAGAAGCCATATCTGCCCAGGGTGTTCAAGGTGCAAATTCTCCAACCTGAACTCAAGGAGGAAGAGACATTTCCTTCCTGAAATCTGCCACCTGATGCAGCCGCAACTGTAACTTCAAAGCATTTCCAGTGATTGTGAACATAGACATGAGTCAGGTTCCTTCCAGGCTAGAGCTAGAGATATTTGGAACATCTCGTAGTTTAACTTGACTGTCGTGTAAGGAAGGTAATTAATAATCTCTACTCAAAGGGAATGGGCTACATTCCAATTGCTCTTGCCAGGAGCAGTTGGCAAAGAAAGCATGAAGTTTGATGAGGATTGCAGGCTTCCCTGTGGAGATGGATGCCATTGACTGAGTGTATATTACATTATGGCAACTTTGAGATATGCAGCAAGTGAAAGGAATTCCACTTCCTCAATATCCAGTTGCCATGTGTCCATATCAGGTATGGAGGTCATTGCCTGGTAATCTGGCAGCTGTCACAGTACCTTTATGTTGCAGCAGTCTACTGAGCCATCTACATTTGAACCATAATGATGAATGAAAGAGTGGCTCCGGGATGATGAAAAACTTGCTGACAAATGGCTGATGGCTCCATTGCACAATCCATTATGAGATTTTATTTAGTTGTTGTGCTTTGAGACTATGGGCAGGATTTCCTGACCTCCCAGCCGTGTGTTTCTCGGCAGCGGAAGGCAGCGTGCTGTTTGTTGGCAACAGGATATTCTGGTTCTGCTACAGTTAATGGGATTTCCCAATGAAGTTACCCCATGCCACCAGGAACCCTACGGGCAGGTGTGCGCTGCTGGAGGGACCACTGTTATGAACAGCCAGGGAATTCTGACTTGTGTCTTTTGCTCAGGGTAAAATGAAGGAAGTCATATGACCTATGCTGAAGTCTGCCTGACAACAGGCCTCGGTAAGGGTCTGTTGAATATAAAGGAAAGCCCAGAGAGTTTTGCTGGGAAGAAGGTGCAAGGTGTTCACACTTGAAGACAATGGCAACAGCATTTATGTTTACAGTGGTTGGATGCTAGTCTCCAAAATCCCAGGAAGATGATAAGAATGTTGGGTTGTAAACAGTAATGCTTTAAACTGTCATTTACTTGCAAGTTAAAAGAGAATTGGGTCTCAATGATAGCTAATCAGCATTTCTACCAGGAAACAATGCCCCTGTTATTCACGTTGCCACGAAGACAGGCTTTGAGAGGGGATAGTTTTCTAAAATATCCTTGAAACTCACAAATAGAGTTAGTCTGCCTGGATCTGGGAAAGAGAGGGAGAAACTAATGACCCTTAGCGTTAATCTGCCATGTGCCCTTTTTCCTTGATGTGGGTATGCCGGCGTTGGAAGGCGGCCTTCACGACACACGACAGCGCAGAGTCGCTGAACAGAGACTGATAGCCAAGTTCCGCACACATGAGGACGGTCTCAACAGGGATCTTGGGTTCATGTCGCACTATCTGTAACCCCCGTGACTTGCCTGGGTTTGCAAAACCTCACTGTACAGTCTGGAGACAATACACATCTCTTTAAACTGTGATCAGTGCTCCTTCCACTCACATTATCAGCCACTTCAGGTCTTGAACAGCAGGTTAGGTGTAAGGATTCGCATTCTAATCAGTAATCTCTAAACTGTCTGTGCTTTATATGCTCTGTCTGAGGCCAGAACTCTCCATTCACCTGACGAAGGGGCTAACCCGAAAGCTTGCGAGTATATTATCAAATAAATAGGTTGGACTAAAACCTGGTGTTGTCAGACTTTTTACCCTTTTTCCTTGTCATAGTGCTTGGACGGAATACTACCTCAATAGCTGCAGCATGGCTGGTGAGAGGTTGCTGACTTTCAAAGAACAAAGAAAATTACAGCACAGCAACATGCCCTATGGCCCTCCAAGCCTGCACTGATCATGTTGCCCGTCTGAACTAAAACCCCTACTCTTCTGGCAAACCATATCCCTCTATTCCCATTCTATTCATGTATTTGTCAAGATGCCCTTAAAAGTCACTATTGTTTCTGTTTCCACTCTTCCCCCAGTAGCAAGTTTCAGGCCCCCACCACCCTCTGTGTAAAAAAAACTTGCCTCATATCTCTCCTTTAAACCTTGCCCCTTGCATCTTAAACTTGTGCCCCTTAATTGACTCTTCCACCCTGGGAAAAAGTTCTGTCCATGCCCCTCATAATCCTGTGGACTTCTATTACGTCGCCGCTCAACCTCTGTCATTCCGGTGAGAATAAACCAAGTTTCTCCAACCTCTCCTCTTATGCTCTCCATACCTGGCAACATCCTTTATGCACTCCGATACTACACAGAATCTGCCACTAATTGTGGAATGGCCATGATTCCGAAGAGATCAGCTTTTGCAATCCTACCACAGGAAGGACTGCAAAGTCTTAGTTGGGGAAAGGGCTTCTCTTGAGGTACTGGGAGCACTTGCGTAATCAATGTCTGGTTATGTTCAGTTTGAAGGCAGCCACGTCTGATGCACTTTGATTGTTGTTTCCACGCCCCCCCCCACTCCGATACCCATTCCCTATCAAAACATGTTGTGTTTACGTGCTATTTGCTTGAAATGTTGAACTCAATCCAATTGAAATTGGCCTTTTTTCAGCGAGATGCACTCTGAGCACTCTTAATTGCAGTGGCTGTCCACGTCGGTATCCTTTGACGAGATGTCAGCCTTCCATTCGGCCATCTGCTAACCTTCTCCAAATTGCTTGTTTCAAACTATGCTTGGGGTTAAAATGTTGTTGCATATTTTTAATATCTCCTGTGATGTTTCAGCCTATTTTGTGCTAGGATAGGGGATCAGGAGTTTGTTTTAGAGTACTAACCTCTTGCACTTTGATGACCATCAGTTCCCTGTTTTCTTTGGAGCTACAGTGGAACATTTATTATTAGCATTAATGAAGAATTATGGAATTCAAATGCTCCATGCTTCCTGTTTTAGGGATGTGGGGTTTTATTGTATGTTGTAATGCTCTCCCATTCAGTTAAGTTGCTTGATTTAGTTAGGTAATATATGCAACGATGGAAAGTCTGGACTTATTTTAATTCCTCAGTCCAGCTCCATCTACACACTAATTCCATTTTGTTTTAGAAGTTTCCTTGGCATGGTGGCACAGTGGTTAGCGCCGCTGCCTCTCAGCGCCAGGGACCTGGGTTCAATTCCTGGCTTGGGTCACTGTTTCTGCGGAATTTGCACATTCTTCTCATGACTACGTGGGTTTCCTCCAGGTGCTTTGGTTTCCTCCCACCGTCCAAAAATGTGTGGGTTAGGTGGATTGCCCATGCTAAATTGCCCCTTACTGTTAGGAGGAACTAGCTAGGGTAAACATGTGGGGTCATGGGGATAGGGCCTGAGTGGGATTGTGGTCAGTGCAGACTCGATGGGCCAAATGGCCTCCTTTGCACTGTAGGATACCATGTCTGTGTTATCCTGGTAAATCCTTTCTGTGCCCACTCCAAAGACTCCACATCCTTCTAGTAGTGTGGTAACCAGATTTGGACATTATATTGTGTCTTACTACTGTTCTATAAAGCTGGTTCTATAAAGGTTCATTGGGGGAGACTGCAGATGGCCATGTGGGACAATCTTGAGCAGCTCTGGATCTCCAGGCCAGCTTCAGATTGTGCCAATTTAACATAAGGCACATCCATTTGCGCTGGTTAGCAACAGGTGATAGCAAAAGCACTGGCAGAGTAGCAGTGCTGATAGGATAAACGTTGTCAACCTGAGAGAGGACAACAGGTTAGTCTACTCTGGAGCACTGCAATCCATAGCCATAATAGCAGCAGACTGAGCTGACATGAGAGCAGTCTGACTTTGGGGGACGCGTCTAGACTATTGGATTGTGCTGTATTTTGCTGCAGTGGAAGCTGAGACCTTAGCCACCAGACACTGCATGATGGTTGGATCCATGAGTGCACTGATATTGTTGACCTTCACTTCCATGGTAGAAAGGGTGGGCTCCAAACTCTGAGACTTGTGCCAAGTCAGTGATGAATATTTCCATGTTCCTCGTCTTTGACCAGAGGCGTTTTGACAACCAATGCACCAAGCATTTCATTGTGCAGATCCATCAGCCTTCTGTGGCCTTCCCCATTGAAGTGTTCATCTGATGCCTCAGCAGCAGAGCTCATGTGTGACTTCACTTTTTCCAGGGAGCTAGTACCTGCACACGAATAGTGATGCAGCTTACTAGCCTCTATGTGGAGGACCATGGAACCTGAGGATCCTAGGAGCCTAGGATGCAGCATGGACCTTGCACCTCTGTTTTAGAGAACTGGTCACCAAACAGCAGAACAAAGAACAAAGAACAACCCAGCACGGGAAACAGGCCCTTCGGCCCAACGAGCCCGCGCCGCCGCATCAGCCTACACCTATTCTACCCTGCATGTCTACGAATGGGACCCTACTCAGTCAGATTCAGGGAAGAAATAGTGTCAATTTGGTAAAAACCGATTAGCCTAAGAGCACATCTTTGGGGTATGGGAGGAAACCGGAGCGCCCGGAGGAAACCCACGCAACCACAGGGAGAATGCGCAAACTCCCACAGACACAGGCCCAAATCCATGTGTCTGCACAGCCAGCAGTGCTAGTCACTGAGCTGTTGCGGCGCCCGTCTACCGGTCCACGATCAAGCACACACACCGACATGAAGTACTAGGCCACTCCTGGACTTGGATATGACTAGGTCCTCCATCACCCCCAGGGAAAGTAGACAATATTCTCAGCTGCCATTGATAAATAGACAACTCAGGTGCATCGTAAGGAACAACTATCATTTAAAAACTCCAATGAAAACCACAAAGCACAATGATTTAAAATGTCAGTGTCAAACTTCAGACATCTTACAAGCAAATTACAACAGAATTCCTCCAGAAAATGCATAAATAAAAGAAAGGAAAGCAAGCATCCTATGCTGGTTTTAGGAAACGACCTCAGGAATAAAAAATACCGTCTAAGTGGCCTCAGGACCTCTTACCTCCTCTCAGGAAAATTCTCCAGGTTACACACGGCTTTCTATTAGGAATGGAAGAGTACAATTTGTGTTCCATGGTAAAATACTCCTTTGCTTACAAAAGAAAACACCCTTTGACTTAGTCTGAACAATGGCACAGAACATCTGCTAGTAATACATTATAAACCACACATCTGGTCTGCACAGATGTCGCATTTTGATACAAAACATTCCTAAAATGCCACGACCTTCTGAGCTGCAGCCTGACAGACGGACAACCACATTCCAATCCACAATAAATATTCAAACCATATAAACTCTAGTCAACCTGAATCTGTGTTTGCTTAACAGCAATTAGATTTCGGGCCTGAAAAGGACACAGATTCACCTGAGCAGATCAGCACATTGTGTATTACATGGTATAGCACACCTGCCTTAGGGAAACAACATTTGACTTATTCTGAGCAATACACAGAAGATTTGCTTGTATATTTATACATTTCTTGCCAGTCTGTTGCCTTCCTGTCTGTGCAACAGACGTATGTCAGAGGACCGTGCACTACCTGACCTATCTGGATTCCACACTTCCAGCAATTTTAACGTAGCCATTGTTTCCACAGTCAAAGCCTATCCATTGGTAGTGCTCCATAATCAGAAGCTGGAGAGGACATCAGACGCTGCTGTTGGCTGGCTCACTGGCTCCTGACAAACCTCTGCCCAGGGGCCTGACAAGAAATGCAGGAAAATGGGACAAGAGGAAACATGGTGAGATTCTAATTCGCTGCCATATCACTGATCTGGAACAGTTTTGGATGCAAGCAAGGGTGTATTTCATAGCAACCACCTGAAACCATCTGAAAGCATAAAGGAACCAAAATTCCCATGTCACAAAAGCCTTTGCTCTGTTTCCTTTGGGAAATAAGCATTTTCCAGGTGCAGAACAGAACACATCTCACCTGTATTGACATCCCTCCGGTATTTTTTCTATTCAGAATCCATGTTATAGGATTTTGTAATAGCGTGACACCCCTCAGGCGATGACAAGACACTTCAGATTTTGTTAGGAACAAAAGGTATTTATTGATTAAGATAAATCGGGTAGAGGGGATTGCAGCCCATGGCTGCCTTGGGTTGAGCTCCAGTTCTTACAGGCTTCCTACATGGCTGCTTGATGGTTCTGCATGAGAGAAGACTCCATCCTCTGGTGTGATCACTGGTCCCTCAAGCCAGGTGACCCTCTTCTGCTGTGCTGTCTTCAAGAGACAGTGACTATAATCACTACAGATTTTAAAGCTAATTACTTTATTTGAAGATCAAGAATTTTTTTGAATCCTTGCTGGATTCCTAGATTCATGGACATTTACAGCACAGAAGGAGGCCATTCAGCCCAGCCAACAAAAATCTGACTACAGTAATCCCAATTTCCAGCACAGGACTCATAGTCCTGGCAGATACAGCAAGCAAGTGAATAACAAAATACTTTGTAAATGTTATGAGAGTTTCTGACTCAATTGCCCTTTCAGGTAATGAGTTCCAGAGTCCCACTGCCTTCTGGATGAAAAAGTTTCTCCTCAATGCCCCTCTTAGCTTTGACGTCTTACTTTAAATCTATGATTCCTGGTTATTGATCCCTATGCTAATGGGAAGAAATGCCTTCCTATCTAATCTATCTCTGCTCCTCATAACTTCATACACTTCTTTCACACGCCCTCTCAAACTTCAGTGCTCCAAGGCAAACAGTCTATTCAATCTTTCCTCATAACTGAGAACCTCCAGCCCAGACTGCATCTCTGAATCTCCTCTGCAACCTCTCCAATGCAACCACATCCTTCCTATAATGTGGTGACCAGAACTGCACACACTACTCTAGTCTGTTGTTTAACGAGCATTTTGCACAGTTCCAGCATGACGCCCCTGCTTTTATCTTCTATGCTTTGGCTAATAACGGCAAGTATCCCCTTTGCCTTCTTAACCACTTCAGCTACCTGTACTACCACCTTCAGGGATCTGTGGACGTGCACTCCAAGGTCCCTCTGTTCTTCAGTACTTTCCAGGGTCCTACCGTTCATATTGTAATACTTTATCTTGTTAGCCCTCCTCAAGTGCATTTCCTCACACTTTCCTGGATGTGCAGGTAAAACTCCACATAAATGTGGAGAAATGTGAACTCTTCCCCACTTCCAGTGAAAATACCAACTGTGGAAGAGGAGCAGTTCCCAAGAAATTCCTGACCAAGTTCACTTTGTTATTTCGATCCTATTCCTGGTTAGAATCAATCGATTCTTCAATTTCAACAACCAGTTTTTCACCCAGACACACAGAACAGCCATGGGGATCAAATTCACGCCTCAATATGCCAACATCTTCATGCACAGATTCGAACAAGACCACTTCACCACACAGGACCTTCAACCGATGCTATACACTAGATACATCAATGGCATTTTCTTCTTTTGGTCTCATGGTGAACGATCACTGAGACAACTATACGATGACATCAACAAGTTCCATCTCACCATCAGACTCACCATGGACTACTCTTCGGAATCGGTTGCATTCTTGAACACGCGCATCTCCATCAAGGACGGTCACCTCAGCACTTCACTCAGCAAGCCCACAGATAACCTCATGATGCTCCATTTCTTCAGCTTCCACCCTAAACATGTTAAAGAAGCCATTCGATATAGACAAACTCTCCATACACACAGGATCTGCTCAGATGAGGAGGATCGCAACAGACGCCTCCAGATGCTGAAAGATGTGCTCATAAGAATAGGATATGGTGCTCGACTCATCGAACAACAGTTCCAATGTGCCACAGTGAAAAACTGCACCGACCTCCTCAGAAGATAAACATGGGACACAGCAGACAGAGTACCCTTCGTCGTCCAGTACTTCCCCAGAGCCCAGTAGGAATGACATCTTCTCTGGAGCCTTCAACATGTCATCGATGAAGACAAACATCTTGCCAATGCCATCCCACACCCCCACTTCTTGCCTTCAAACAACCGCACAAAACAGGCCATTATCCACACTAACTACCCAGTCTTCAGGAAAACAGTGACCACGACACCACACAACCCTGCCACAGCAACCTCTGCAAGACATGTCAGATCATTGACATGAATGCCACCATCTCATGTGAGAACATCATCCACCTGGTACACAGTATATACACTTGCAACTCGGCAATGTTGTCTACCTGACACGCTGCAGGAAAGGATCTCCCAAGGCATGGTACATTGGAGAGACCATGCAGACGCTACAACAATGGATGAATGAACACTGCTTGACAATCACCAGGCAAGAGTGTTCTCTTCCTGTTGGGGAACACTTCGGCAGTCATGGGCATTTGGCCTCTGATCTTTGGGTAAGCGTTCTCCAAGGTGGCCTTCACGACATGCGACAATGGAGAGTCGCTGAGCAGAGACTGATAGTCAAGTTCTGCATACATGAGGACAGCCTCAACTGGGGTCTTGGGCTCATGTCACACTGTCTGTAACCCTCACAACTTCCCTCAGCTTGCAAAATCTCACTTACTGTCATGGCTGAAGACAATACATATCTCTTTAGCCTGTCCTTAACCCTCTCTCCACTCACATTGTCTGTACCTTTAAGATTTGATTACCTGTAAAGACTCACATTCCAATCATTATTTTGTAAATTGAGATTGTGCTTTTATATGCCCTGTTTGTGAACAGAACTCCCACTCAGCGCTCAGAAAGCTTGTAGCTTGCACTACCAAATAAACCTGTTGGACTTTAACCTGGTGTTGTGAGACTTCTTACTAGAATCATTTGGTATCAGGGACCAAGAAACAGTAACGATAATGGACCAATAGCAGGCAAGGTTTTTCAGTCATACTTGTTGACCAATCACAACACTCAGAAAATGACACTGCAAAATGATCACAAATTTCTACCGGCATATCAATAGACTCCACAGTTCCCTCCTAGTGAAATCAATTTAGTTTCACTTTCCCATTGCTAATAACAAGGATCATATGCAGATCAAGTATCAGTTTAGTTCATTTGGCTCTGTGTTGGAAGGTTGTGGATTCAAGTGCTACTTTAATGCATAATCCAGTTTGACATACCATTTATAGTGAGTGAGACCTGCTATTATTCAAATACAATATAACTTGAGGCCCAGCCTGCTGATCTCTCAACACTAATTGTTGGATATCAGGGAAGTTTGTTTGGCAGTGTTCTCTCGGCTAACCCAACAAATAGAGATTAACTTAATTTCTCTCCGGGATGGTGTGGGACTTTACTAAGGGCAGAAAGTCTTCTGTGATTGCCCACATAACAATGGTGAGCTGTACTTCAAAGCAATTCACCAGATGTGAAGTTCTTTGGAATGTTTCTGTCAGATACAATGTGGCGTTACATTTTTAAAACATGTGTGGTATGGATTTTCTGTCCTCTCACTCTGTCCTCCTGACAGTTTGGAATGGGGGAGGGGAAGAGGAGGAAATGAGTGGTTGACTGTGGAGCTCTGAATACTTGTGATTCTGGAGGATGATACCAATCAGAATTGAAATTCCTATCATTGCCATTGCACATTTGGAAGGTAGTAATACAATTTGATTTATATTGTATCCTTCATGTTGAAACATTTTGAGGCACTGTATAATTAATTACTCCTTGAAGTGCAGTGACTTAAGTTATCAAACTATTCGTACTCTATCCTCAGGTATCAAAAGTGCTCACTCCGCTAACCAAATAGCAATGTGTTTTGTTTTATCTGAAAAGTTATATTTTATGGTAATCTTGCACTCAGCAAGGTAAGGGGTAATATATTTTATTCAGAGATATTAGCCTCTTCCAGTCGCAATTTTAACACCAACAACCACCCCCCCCCCCCATTTCTCTACAATATACGGGTGTGATTTTATGTAATCATTGCTTGTGAATTTGATTCCTATCAGAGCCTTTTTCAAATCTCCCATTCTATCAGTGACCAGCCAACTAGACAACCCACGTCGGGGGAACACATATCTTATTAGGCATTGTCCTGTTTTTCTCACTGCCCCATTTTCTTTTGTTTCTCTATCAGAACTCTCTATAATTCCCCTTTCTCATTATTATGCTTTCCTTCCTTTCAATCCCTCTCCCATGGCTGTGGCTTTTCTGTTATTTCTCTTGGTATGTTATTTCCCTCCTCTTCACCTGATGAAGGGGCTAACCCCAAAAGCGAGTGAGTGTACTATCAAATAAATCGGTTAGACTTAAACCTGGTGTTGGTCAGACTTTTCTCTGTAAGTAGCCATCTTAACTGTTCAATAAGGAACAGCAATAATCAAATGTGATCAATGCTGCCCAAAAAATAAAATCAAAAACCTGCCAAAGGTTGCATGTAAAAATGTGAAGAGTGACAATGGCCTTCTGTTCATGAATGAAGAATTCAGCTGTTTCACAAAGGTTAGCATAACTTCTGAAGTGGGAAAAATGCTTGAATTTGTCATCAAGGAAAAAATAGCGAGACATCTAGTTAGAAATTGTCCCTTTGGACAGACACAGCATGGGTTCATGTTTAACTAATTTACTGGAATTCTTTGAGGACATTACAAGCACGGTGGAAAATGGGGAGCCAGTGGATGTAGTGTATCTGGATTTCCAGAAGACATTCAACAAGGTGCTATACACAAGGTGGCTGCATAAGATATGGGTAATGTATTAGTATGGATAGCAGATTGGTTGACTAACAAAAAACAAAGAATGGGGATAAATGGATGTTTTTCTGGTTGGCGATGAGTGTCTAGTGGTATGCCTCAGAGATCAGCGTTGGGACCGTAATTGTTTACAATTTATGTAGATGATTTGGAGTTAGGGACCAAGTGTAGTGTCAAAGTTCACAGATGACACTAATATGAGTGATAGAACAAAGTGTGCAGAGGACACTGCAAGTGTGCAGAGGGATATAGATGGTTCAAGTGAGTGGTCCAGGGTCTGGCAGATGGTTAAAGTTAAAGTATATTTATAAGTCACAAGTAAGGCTTACATTAATGAATGCAATGAAGTTACTGTGAAAATCCCCTAGTCACCACACTTCAGCGCCTGTTCAGGTCAATGAACCTAACCAGCAGGTCCTTCAGACCATGGGAGGAAACCAGAGGAAGCCCATGTGGACATGGGGAGAACATGCAAATTCTATGCAGACAGTGATCCAAGCTGGGAATCGAATCCAGGCCCCTGGCGCTATGAGGCAGCAGCGCTAACCACTGTGTCACCATGCCACCCATGGAATTCAACGTAGGTCAATGTGAGGTTGTTCATTTTGATAGGAATAACAGCAAAATGGACTATTATTTAAATGGTAACAAATTGCAGCATGCTACTGTGCAGAGGGACTTGGGTATCCTTGCGCATGAATCACAAAAAGTTGGTTTACAGGTGCAGCAGATAATTAAGAAGGCAAATGGAGTTTCGTCCTTCATTGCTACAGGGGTGGAGTTTAAAAACAGGGAGGTTATGTTGCAGCTGTATAAGATACTGGTGAGGCCACACTTGGAGTACTGTGTACAGTTTTAGTCTCCTTACTTGAGAACAAATGTACTGACACTGGAGAGGGTGCAGAGGAGATTCACTAGGTTGATTCTGGAGTCGAGAGGGTTGGCTTATGAGAAAAGACTGAGTAGACTGGGCGTGTACTCATTGGAATTTAGAAGAATGAGGGGTGATCTTATAGAAACATATACAACTATGAAGGAATAAATAAGATAGTAACAGGGATGTTGTTTCCATTGGCAGGTGAAACCAGAATGAGGGGGCATAGCCTCAAAATAAGGGGAGCAGATTTAGGATTGAGTTGAGGAGGAAATTCTTCACCCAAAGGGTTGTGAGTCTGTGGAATTCCCTGGCCAGTGAAGCAGTTGAGGCTACCTCAATGAATGTTGTTAATGCAAAGATAGATAGATTTTTGAACAGTAAAGGAATTAAGTAAAGGTGAGTGGGTGGGTAAGTGGAGCTGAGTGCATGAAAAGATCAGTCATGATCTTATTGAATGGCGGAGCAGGCTTAATGGGCCAGATAGCCTATTCCTGCTTCTAGTTCTTATGTTCTTATGAACGTGAAATTCATCGCCACATTAAATTCAGCATCTCCGTGCTATTCCCCATTAAGTGAAAGGTGATGGGGGCAGTGAAAATCAGCAAAGGAATCGTAAAGAAATCTATTAAGTCCAACACAGATGTAAGGCAATCCTCAAATGGAAAAACACACCAATTGAAGACATGGAAAGTAGTCCAGTCCAAAGACTAATTTTACAACGCATGCAAACTACTCTTCCAATAGCAAAAAAAGCTACTGAAACCAGAAGTAGTAACAGGTGTAAGTAAAATAAAATCTAGATAAAATGGCAGAAAATCAAATTTCAGCTTGAAAAGACATCTAAACAAGTGCCCCAGCTGAGCATTGTGGAGCCAGTAAGGGTGCAAACTTCCAACGTTCTCAAAAGGTGTCAGCCCACATAGAAACTTGGGATGTGAATTGCGAAATCCATCATATGCATTGGAAGTGAACATCCAAATATATAGGCATACGCAATCACCTAGCAAAGCTGTAGCTTCACCACAGTCGGCCAGCCAAGATAAAGGGGTACAGAACTACCATCATTCCTAGAAGTCCAAATGTCCCCAAGAATAGCAATAGGACCACAAGTTACCAAGGCAACAAGTGCCATGGGAGCAACATTACCCAGAGAGGGAACATCATCCAGATGAACAGCCAATGACAAGGCACATGCATGCCATTCAGAGACCTGCATGATATAACGACTATGTAGGTAATGCATTTGCAGTGACAGATGAAAATAATGAACAGTTTGTTAATATGCATGAACAGCGGCGATATTGTGAGTGACTTTCTCATTAGAGAAAGGGGAATGTGTGTTTTTTTGTTCATTTTGAAAATGGGCGTGAAAATGGGGTTTTGAAATTGGGGATTACATGTTCTATCTGGCTTGCTGTAGTCATGTGACTTCTGCCATGAGGCAGTTTCTCTGTAAGCAGACATCTTGATCTCTTCAGTAAAAACTCTCACTGAGAAAACACTGCTGTTTTTAAACACAAAATGGATATATTTCCCCTCCCCTCCCATCTTTTAAAAAACATTCTTCAGTTTACCCATTTCCAAAGATTGCCTGGTGCATATGTACCTTCTTATCACATTTCTAGTTTTATTTCTCCTGGTTCTTGTGTGACTTTGTAAATTTTTGATCATTTTTATTTCTTCCTTAGTTCTGGAAACTTAGCTTGTGATTTCACATTTTTTAACCCAGAACATCTACTAATGGATTAAAATTAGTTAGGGAATATGCAAAGCATTTTCCTGAACTTCACCTTGCCCTTGTTTATTTTACTCCATTCGGTCAGAGCACAGTAACACTGAAATGGATAATGGAACCTTTCTGAGCACTGAAGCATTATATGAAACACAAGCAATCACTGTGAGTGAATGTGTGTGATACAATAGCTCTTTCTGCTCTCCTGAAATGTTTTGATTATCTTAGCCTTTGCCAAGCCACATGATTAAAGCAAGACTTTCGTTTGTATGGCACCACATCCGAACTCACAGAAACATCATGAAAAGTTTCAGAAGTAATTAAATTAATTATTGAAGTGCCGGCAACACACGACAGCAAGAACACCCAGACTGCAGTTGGACTCCTAACCACAGTTGGACAATGTGATGTTGTTTCATGCTAAACTGGAGTATCAGACAACAGCATGCATCCAAGCCTGCATTATAACTTGAATCTATATCCATCTAAATTAAAGGAAATAGTGCTACCAAAAGTGTATAAAATATGACAATATGAGAGGTACTGCCAATCATATGGTTTCTGCTGATTGATCTATGATCCTTTTTCAGAATGCGCTGTATTAAGACAGGTACTTCCAACTGAGTGTACCTCACATCCAAATCAGTGAGAACTAACGGGTCTGCAAAATCTTTTCTAAAAGCTTATTTAATGCTCAGTTTATGATCTTCCCTAATTTAGGCTTATGCACAACAAAAACAAATGAAAATTAATCAAAATTCCTTCCCATTCCTTTAAAAAGGAATAAATCTTAGCTTTGGAATAGCCAAGAGGTATATTAGCTTCCAATGTTGAAATTATTTAAACTATTTCTGCTATCCTGATGACAGAGTTGTTCAGCCACAGTTCATGGGGATGAGGACTTGTTTTACCAATGTTAATGTGGGCCATTGACACCCAGATGTCACTTGCAAGTAATCTGAACAGTGATGCTTTAAGTGTCAAACCACCTTCAGGTGCAAAACTGAGCACAGTATGGAACAAAAAGTATCCAAAATCCAAGCATATACTTGTTGCCATTACAAAAAGATTAGTGTGTTTATTTTTCAGCTCCTCATCAAAACAGGGGAGTAATTTATTTCCCAGGCTAAGTGTCAAGGGTCATTTTCCATCCCTGTCTTAACTTGACCTTTTGAATCAAACTGTCTGCAGTTTGATGGAGGTCTTGAACCAAAATATGAACTTGTCTTGCTTTCTTAGATGGTGAATAACACGCTGTGTGTTTATAGCATTTTCCATGTTTCTTGAGCTCAATTAGAATCTGTCTTCCAGCTATATGCCCAAGACTGTTGTTCAGTCAGCCTAGAGATACTTACATTTTGTTTCCGGATGTTTAATTAAGGATTGTGGTTTAATATAAAAGGAGTTGTGTTCTATAAAAGTGTATTAAAAAGAAATGAATTTTGTAAAATGCCAGTTTTACAGAGTAGAAGATTACAAAAATACTTTCTGTAACGGAAGAGTGTTTTGTTAGGGATAGTGTTGTTGAGGAGGAATGAGGAAAACTATTTTAAAGGGATCATGTAAAACCCATCGTTGGGAAGACCTTTGACAGGGTAACCAATATTACAAGATTTTAAGATAGTGTTATGGAATGCAGTTATGATATTAGAAATTTTTAGAAAAGTTATTCTGAAGGTCACATTTCTTTAAAAAAAACCTTTGGACTGAGTTTAAAGACTTCTCAAAATGGCTGCAGGCTACCAGACAGAGGTGTGGACTTTAATCATCTTTCTCTTACCCCCTGAGGAGACCAGAATGATTCCTCAGATATGTACATTAAAAATTCAATGAGTGTGCCAAAGGAGTAAACAGAAACTCACTGATTTGATGGCTATTCCTCCAAGCACAAATACACTAACTGATAAACCACAGTAAGGTGTGTACAACATAGACCCTTTTGATCAGTACAGCGGGTAAGGAGGCTTTGACTAATTATAATGGAATTACCACTTGTCCTACATGGTAAGTGACTTGGTATTGTTGTGCAGCTCATGTGATAATGGTGGTCTTCTTACCTGCAAAAAGCATTGAAAAGGACAGGAAAAAGGCAGAGATACCTAGAAAAGGCTTCAACCTAAGGAAAGACTGAGAAAGGCATCACATCTAAAACAGCGACTGGTCTGCAGTAAAGCAAGAATAGCCATGCAGACCAAATTCACATCTCAATATGCCAACATCTTCATGTACAGCTTCAAACAAGACCTCCACCGCACAGAACCTCCAACCGATGCTATATGCTAGGTACATCAATGACATTTTCTTACTTTGGACTCATCACTGAAACAACTATATGATGACATCAATGAGTTCCATCCCACCATCAGACTCACCATGGACTACTCGCCAGAATCAGTTGCATTCTTGGACACACGCATCACCATCAAGGACGGTCACCTCAGCGTTTCGCTGTACCACAACCTCACGATGTTCCACTTCTTCAGTTTCCACCCTAAACACATTAAAGAAGCTATCCCTACGGACAAGCCCTCTGTGTACATAGGATCTGCTCAGATGAGGAGGATCGCGACAGACACCTCCAGACGCTGAAAGATGCCCTCTTAAGAACAGGATGTGACACACAACTCATCAATCGACAGTTCCAATCAGCCACAACGAAAAACCGCACCGACCTCCTCAGAAGACAAACATGGGACACGCCAGACAGAGTACTTCCCCACAGCAGGGAAGCTATGACATCTTCTCTAGAGCCTTCATAGAACATAGAATAGTACATGCCCTTCAGCCCTCGATGTTGTGCCGAGCTATGTCTGAACCCAAGATCAAGCTATCCCACTCCCTATCACTCCCTAACCACTTCAAAGTTCGTAAAGTATCCAACTCCACTATCACAGCAGGCAGTGCATTCCATGCCCCAGCCACTCTCTGAGTAAAGAACCTACATGGACATCCCTGCCATATCTCCCACCATGAACCTTATAGTTATGCCCCCTATTAACAGCTACATCTACCGGAGGAAATTGTCTCTGAATGTCCAGTCTATCTCTCCCTCTCATCATTTATAAATTTCTATTAAGTCACCTCTCATCCTCCTCCGATCTAAAGAGAAAAGCCCCAGCTCCCTCAACCTTTCCTCATAAGACCTATCCTTCAAACCAGGGAGCATCCTGGTAAATCTCCTCTGCATCTCTCCAATGCTTCTACATCATTTTTATAGTGAGGTGATCAGAACTGCTCACAATATTCCTAATGTGGTCTCACCAAGGTCGTGTATAGTTGCAGCATAACCCCATGGCTCTCCGGTGTGTTCGTGTTAATAGACGCGAACACACTATAAGCCTTCTTCACGGCTCTTTCCACTTGAGTGGCAACCTTCAGAGATTGCAGATATGAACCCCAAGATCTCTCTGTTCCTCCACATTCCTCAGAACCCTGCCATTGACCCTGTAATCCACATTCAAGTTTGTCCTACCAAAATGAATCACCTCGCACTTATCAGGGTTAAACTCCATCTGCCACTTTTTGGCCCAGCTCTGCATCCTATCAATGTCTCTTTGCAGCCTACAATAGCTCTCCACCTCATCCAGTACCCCACCAATCTTGGTGTCATCAGCAATTTTACTAACCCACCTTTCAGCCCCCTCTTCCAAGTCATTGATAAAAATCACAAATAGCAGAGGTCCCAGCACTGATTCCTATGGTACGCCGCTGGTAACTGGCCTTCAGTCCGATAATTTTCCCTCCACCACCACCCTCTGTCTTCGATGAGCTAGTAAGGAGTCTCACAATACCATGTTAAAGTCCAACAGGTTTATTTGGTAGTAAACGCCATTAGCTTTCAGAATGCTGTTCCTTCGTTAGGTGAGTGGGGAGTTCTGATCACAAACAGGGTATTTAAAGGCACACACAGTTTACAGAATACTGATTAGAATGCAAGTCTTTATAGCTAATCAGCTAATCAAGTCTCAAAGGTGCAAACAATGAGAGTGGAGATAGCATTAAGCATAGGTTAAAAAGATGTGTATTGTCTCCAGACGGGACTGTAAGTGAGATGTTGCAAGTTCAGGCAAGTCATTGGGGTTACAGATAGTGTGACATGAACCCAAGATCCCAGCTGAGGCCATCCTCATGTGTGCAGAACTTGGCTATCAGTTTCTGCTCAGCGACTCTGCACTGTCGTATGTCATGAAGGTCGCCCTGGAGAATGTTTATCCGTAGAATTCGGCCTCTGATCTTCGGTTAAACGTTCTCCAAGGCGGTCTCCAAGACTTACAACAGCGCAGAGTCGCTGAGCAGAAACCGATAGCCAAGTTCCGCACACATGAGGACGTCCTCAACGGGAATCTTGGATTCATATCACACTATCCGTAACCCCCAATGACTTGCCTGAACTTGCAACATCTCACTTACTGTCCCGTCTGGAGACAATACGCATCTCTTTAACCTATGTTTAATGCTATCTCCACTCACATTGTCTGCACCTTTAAGACTTGGTTAGCTGATTAGCTGTAAAGACTTGCATTCTAATCAGTATTCTGTAATCTATGTGCGCCTTTATATGCCCTGTTTGTGATCAGAACTCCCTGCTCACCTGACGAAGGAACAGCATTTCAAAAGCTAGTGGTGTTTACTACCAAATAAACCTGTTGGACTTTAATTTGGTGTTTGACACTTCTTACTGTGTTTACCCCAGTTCAACGCCGGCATCTCCACTTCTATGATACAGCCAGTCACATATCCAATTGGCCAAATTTCCTTCTATCCCACACCTCCTTACTTTCTTCATGAGCCTACCATGGGGACCCTTATCAAAGCCTTACTAAAATCCATGTATACAACATCAACTGCCCTACCATCATCTACGTACTTAGTTACCTCCTCAAAGAATTCAATCAAATTTGTGAGGCAAGAATCCATGCTGACTATCCCGATTAAGCTGCATGTTTCCAAATGGTCATAAATCCTATCCCTCAGGACCTTTTCCATTAACTTACCGACCACCAAAGTAAGACTAACTGGCCTATAATTACGAAGGTCATTTCTATTTCCTTTCTTGAAGAGAGGAACAACATTCGCCGCTCTCCAGTCCTCTGGGACAATCCCCATGGACAAAGCTAAAGGCTCCGCAATCTCATCCCTTGCCTCCCAAAGTATCCTAGGATGTATCCCATCTGGTCCAGGGGACTTATATCGACCCTCAGGTTTTTCAAAATTGCTAACACATCTTCCCTCAGAACAGCTACCTTCTCCATCCTATCAGCCTGTATCATACACTCATCCTCAAAAACATGGCCCCTCTCCTTAGTGAACACTGAAGAGAAATATTCATTCAACACCTCACCTATCTTTTCCGACTCCATGCACAAGGTCCCATTACTATCCTTGACCAGCCCTAACCTCACCCTAATCATTCTTTTATTTCTCACATAAGAGTATAAAGCCTTGAGGTTTTCCTTGATCTGACTCGCCAAGGACTTCTCATGCCGCCTCCTAGCTCTTCTAAGCCCTTTTTTTAACTCATTCCTTGCTAGCTTGTAACCCTCAAGCAACCCAACTGAACCTTGTTTTCTCATCCTTACATACGCTTCCTTTTGCCTCTTGACAAGACATTCAACCTCCTTTGTGAACCATGGTTTCCTCACTCGGCTATTTCCACCCTGCCTGACAGGGACATACCTATCAAGGATACGCAGTGTTTGTTCCTTGAACAAGCTCCACTTTTCATTTGTGCCTTTACCTGACAGTTTCTGTTCCCATCTTATGCTGCCTAATTCTTGCCTAATTGCATCATAATTACCCCTGCACCAATTATAAAGCTTGCCCTGCTGTGTGACCTTATCCCTCCCCATTGCAATAATGAAAGACACTGAATTGTGGTCACTATCTCCAAAGTGCTCCCCCACAAACAAAGTCCAGTACCAAGTCTGATGTGGCCCCACCTCTTGTCGGCTTATCCAATGTTGTGTCAGGAAACTCTCCTGCACACTGTACAAAAAGCACCCCATCCAAACTATTCAACCTATTAAGGTTCCAATCAATATTTGGAAAGTTAAAGTCACCCATGATAACTATCCTGTGACTTCCACACCTATCCATAATCTGCTCTGCCATTTCCTCTTCCACATCTCTATTACTATTTGTGGGCCTATAGAAAACTCCTAACAACGTGACCACTCCTTTCCTATTTCTATCTTCAGCCCATATTACCTCAGTAGGCAGATCCCCCTCGAAATGCCTTTCAACAGCTGTTAAACTATCCTTGATTAACAGTGCTACTCCTCCACTTCTTTTACCACCTTCCCTACTCTTACTGAAACATCTATACCCCGGAACTGTCAACAACTATTCCTGTCCCTGTTCTAACCATGTCTCTGTAATGGCCACAACATCGTAGTCCCAAGTACTAATCCATGCTCCAAGTTTACCTACCTTATTCTGGATGCTCCTTGCGTTGAAGTAGATACACTTCAAACCACCATCCTGTCTGCCTGTACACTCCTGCGACCTTGATACCTTCCTCAGTACCTCACTACCCTCAACACTGGCTTCTGGACTACAGCTCATTTTCCCATCCCCCCTGACAAATTAGTTTAAATCCCCTCAAAGAGCTGTATCAATGAAGACAAACATCTCGCCAAGGCCATCGCCACACCCCCACTTATTGCCTTCAAACAACTGCATAACCTCAAACAGACCATTGTCCACAGCAAACTACCCAGCCTTCAGGAGAATAGTGACCAGGACACCACACAACCCTGCCACAGCAACCTCTGCAAGACATGCCGGATCATCAACACAGATGCCATCATCTCATGTGAGAACACCATCCACCAGGTACACAGTATATATACTTGCAACTCGGCCAATGTTGTCAACCTGATATGCACAGTAAGAAGGCTCACAACACCAGGTTAAAGTCCAACATTTAAATGGTTTATTTGGTAGCAAACACCACTAACTTGCTACCAAATAAACCTGTTGGACTTTAACCTGGTGTTGTGAGACTTATTACTGTGTTTAACCCAGTCCAACGCTGGCATCTCCACATCATGGCTACCTGATATGCTGCAGGAATGGATGTCCCAAGACATGATACATTGGGAAGACCATGCAGACATTACAACAACGGATGAATGAATACCACTCAACAATAACCAGGCAGGAGTGTTCTCTTCCTGTTGGGTAACACTTCAGCATTCAACCTCTGATCATCGGGTAAGTGTTCTCCAAGGCTTGCCTGAGCTTGGAAAATCTCACTAACTGTCCTGGCTGGAAACATTACACATCTCTTTAACCTGTGCTTAACCCTGTCTCCATTCGCATTGTCTGTACCTTTAAGACTTGATTACATGTAAAGGCTCGCATTCCAACCATTATCTTGTAAATTCAGTTTGTATCTTTATATGCCTTGTTTGTGAACATGACTCCCACTCACCTGATGAAGGAGCAGCACTCTGAAAGCTTATGGCTTGTGCTACCAAATAAACCTGTTGGACTTTAATCGGGTGTTGTGAGACAGCTAGGCAGCTAAAATTCCACACCTGCTGAACAGAAATAAAGGACCTTTTCTCCTCCCTGTAGCTCCTGATTCCACTGACTAGACTTATATGTTCAAGCAACCTCCAACAATTTGAAAAGAATTTTGGGTAAGAAAGTCTGACTCTCATTGCCACTCTGAAGAAGTTCAGTTGCAAATTTATTCTTTATATACCAGTTAATACTTTGTATACTGTTTTCTTTATTCTTTGAGGAGATATCACTGGCATGACCAGCATTTCTTAATTGCCTTTGAACTGAGTGGCTTACTGGACCATTTCAGAGAGTTAACCACATTGCTGGAGTCACATGTAGATGAAGCAAAAATGGTAAATTACCTTCCCTAAAGGACATTAGTGAACCAGATAGGTTTTTATGACAGTCAATGACTGTTTGTTTCATGGTCACCATTATTGAGATTTACTTTATCTTCCAGATTTTATTCACTGAATTTAAATTCCACCAACTGTTGTGGTGAAATTTGAACCCGTGTCCCCAGATCATTGGCCTGGGCCTCTGACTTACTAGTCGAATGATACTATCACTACACAAATGTCTCCCTTTTATATAAATCTATGTTCCCTCCCTGCCAAGCCATCAGCACCGAAGTTGTTTTGCAGTTCAGTATTCATAGATCAGCTTTGCAGCTCTTTTCTGTATCACACATTTTGTGTCTCAGTGACCAAAAACAATGAGGGTCAGGGTGGTTTGTACTCTGATAATTTGATTACATAACTCAGAATCCTTTGCGGTTTGTTAATTATTGTTGTAAAATGACGGAGCAAGTTAACTATCATGTCCAACAGAATGAACTGTGCTATTCTCCTACACACCACACTTAGAGTTCTTCCATTTTTGTCTATTGGGTGGGAATTCGTGGGTTGAATGGATTCTAGTTTGTGATATGTGCTCACAGGATCAGATGCAATAAAGTTTTAACTCCATCATTCATGAATATATGTACGTCACTTACTTTGTCTTCCAGTGATCAATACTTTACAATTGTCCACAAGCAACTTCTTGTGCTAACAGTTTTCCCATTCACATAGAGTTATAGAGGTTTACAGCATGGAATGAGGCCCCTTAGCCCAACTTGTCCATGCCACCCCAGTTTTTAACCACTAAGCTAGTCCCAATTGCCTGCGTTTGGTCCATATCCCTCTAAATGCACCTTACCCATGTAACAGTCTAAATGCTTTTTAAAAGACAAAATTGTTCCCACTTCTACAACTGCCTCTGGTAGCTTGTTCTAGACACTCCCCACCCTCTGAGTGGAATAATTGCCCCTCTGGATGCTTTCGTATCTTTCCCCTTTCACCTTAAATGCATGCCCTCTAGTTTTAGACTCCCCTATCTTTGGGAAAAGATATTGACTATCTATCTTATCTATGCCCCTCATTATTTTATAGAGCTCTATAAGATCACCCCAAAGTTCCTACGCTCCAGGGGAAAAAATTCCCTAATTTATTTTGTAGGACTTTGGTTCTCTTTTAAGATTCAACTGAATTTCCCATAAATCCTGTCAGTAATTCTGCTCCTCGCATTATCACCTTCTTAAACATTACCTGCTACTTTCTGCTTTTCAGCCAAGTTCTCATCCATAAGCGGGTTATTTTTGGAATTCCCATTTCTTTGACCTGAAGTAGCACTATTGCATGGGAAGTCTGTGGATGGCTTGCTTGGAATTTTACCACATAATTTGACATTGTCTGCAAGATATTACAAACTAAAAAAAAACTCAAGGATGGAGAATCTTTACCTTCTGAAGCTGTTTTGACAACTTAGTTTATGACACACAAATAATCATCCTGTTTATTCAAGATAACTGATTCCATCACTTCAGCTGCTACTGATATGGAACAAATGGCTCTGATGCCTATCATCATGAGGATTCTCTGTCCATGAAAGAACCATAGTAGTCAACTTAGAGGGCTTCCTCTGACACATTAGCTAGACAAAGCACATGCACATTCTCATATCTACTTTCTGTAGCTTATTCTTTCTGGAATAGATCACTAGCCTAAGGTAGAGGCTATAGCTTGAGGAGCATCACTCCACATAAAACACTGTTGAACAGGAGTCTCACCCTCCCGTAGTCTATCCCTCTCTTAACACCGGCCACAGGTGTGTTGGAAGGACATGCAGGTTGTCATAAACTTTTTTGACCATATTGTTAGCACAATTTCCATGGCCATCAATTCCTGGAGTTGGATATGAACCTGGAGTTTCTAGCTCAGATGCAGGGGTGCTATTGATGTGCTCAGAATAGCGGTGATACTCCTTGTGCCAGAGGAACTCAACTCCTGACAATAAAAGAATATTTAAATACAATAGGTGTTAATTTGATGCGCGTATTACTGAGAAATGTGTTGCTTGAATTGGAATTATGATTGGATCAGGATTTCTATGAGCTGCAGATAAAAGGCAGTCATCTGTATTCCCATTTAATTACTCACTTACCAACTCCAATTAATCAAACACAGCAGAACTGACTTAGCCAATACATCAATTTCACACAAAATTGAGTCAGCTTCTAAAATCCATTACTTGTTCTTGCAGAAATTTGGCAGTAAATTGAATGTTTTACATATGCTGGGCTTTGAACATGGGATAATTGTGGAACATTTTACACTTGGAGTGAAGTTTTATATTTAAATATTATCCTTGGATCATGATTTCTACACAATGGGAGTGAATGAGAAGACTTTTGGTTCTACACTTGGATTAAAATTGTGTTTAGATTAGGCATGTAACTTGGTGCATGTATGAGAGTACCGGCAGTCAGATATCTAAAATATTGTTGAGGGATGGAGTCAATTTTGCTATGGTGCATATGCATCCTTCCCAGGGTTTCTATCTTTTACCAAGCCAACAGGTAGACGTGGGTGTAGGATGAGATGGAGCAGGCATGCTTTAAGAGTCACTGGCAAAGCCAGCAATTATTGTATATCCTTAATGGTGTTGAGCCACCTTCTTGAAACACTGCAGTCAGTGTGGTATAGGGACATCTGCTGTGCTGTTATGGAGGAATTTCCAGGATTTTGATCCAGCAATAGTGTAGGAATAACAATATAACTCCAACTTGGAATGGGAGTGGAGTTGGATAGGAACTTCCAGTTGGTGTTTCCATGCATCTGCTATCCCTGTCCTTCTAGGGGTAGAAGTCACCATTTAGCAGCTGCTGTTGAAGAAGTTTTGGTTAGCTGCTGCAATGTATCCTATAGATGGCATGCACTGTGGGCAGGTGGTGAAGAGATCAATATTTCCAAATTTAGATGGAATACCAGTCAAACAGGCTGCTTTGTCCTAGAAAACACTGAGCTTTATGAGTGCTGTTGGTGATGCACCCATCCAGACAAATGAAAAGAACTCCATTACAATCCTGGCATCTGAAATGAGTTTGGTGAGTCAGATGCCGGGTTACTCGCCACAAAATGTTCAGCCAGTGCAGAATGTCTGAGCATAGTAATACACCAAAGTAAGTGGGCAAAAATGGGCTTCTGCTTAAGCAATTTCTGCACAGCTAACATAAAAACTGGGTGAATTGTATAGCAATTGAACTCAGAAGTAAGAATAAAGAAAATCACTGTGTCATCCTGAGACTGAAATATATTATCAGCTGAGCCAGTGGTTACACGTTATTTAGTGGCAGAGTACTACCTTTCAAGGCAGGTACATCTGGTACATACTATTGAAAGTTAATTTATTTTTATCTAATTTTCAATAGAGGGAGGATAGCACATTTGGTATATGCCCTTGGTTCTTAGGAATGCTACATTGAACTGCTGGGTGACAGCCAAGAGAGAAGCTATCAGCTGATACCCAAAACTTCAAAGTGTTGGCTACAACCTTGTGGTTTTCAATCATCATCTCCCCATGCAGTCAGTTACTCGTTGTCTCAAAGTGAGTTAGCAAGCCGAGGCCAGGCAGTTTCTTTGGGATGAAACACTCATTCAGCAATCCTTTGATGGGCTTCATATAACACCACTTGTTTTACTCCAATACAACAATAAAAAAACTGTCTGATTGGAGACAAGGGGCAGGATTCTCCGGCCTCACCTGCAGCAGGACCCATTATGAGCGAAAAAGGCAGATTTGGTGTTTCAGCCAGAACTCTATTCATTTTGAGTGGCACTGGAAAATCCCAGCCATGAACAGTGACAGATTTTAGTCAAGTGCTTGATTCTCCTACATATTTAGCTCATTAGTCCTCTTAGGATCCCATGGAACTCTCTGGAGTTCCCCCACAGCACCCCTCAGCAAATGGCCAGTGTGGGGATGCATGGCTGGATGGGTCTGTTGGCTTCCTGCTTTCAAACCCAAGCGTGCACTTCCATGTGATTGTGTTTTGCTGCATAACATTGCTTTGCAATGAGATCAACAAATGGAGCTAGCATTGGAGCAGAATGTCCAGCCTGATCACAGATATTATTGATGAAATACAAGATGGTGAAGATGCAGAAGAGCTCTGCTAGCTGCCCCCAGTTAGGCCTCTGCAGCAGCACCGCATGTGTGTGAGTTTCAATTGAACAAAAAGTATTACACTGTAATAAAAGCTGACTCTGTTCTTACACCAGGAAATCATAAGACCAGGAAGAACAAAATTGATATTCAACTAATATTCTACAATATGAGAAAAGGGCCAAATGAAGAAAAGAATAAGGATGCTTACGTGCAACTGTGCATTGATATTCCATGTGACACAATCAACTACCTGTTCTGCTATTCACAGGCAAACCGATTTTCCCTTCTTCACAATCTAACCCCTTCCCCTTCACAATCTAATCTCTTCCCCTTCACAACCTAACCTCTTTCCCCTTCACAATCTAACCCCTTCCCCTTCACAATCTAACCCCTTCCCCTTCACAATCTAATCCCTTCCCCTTCACAATCTAACCCCTTCCCCTTCACAATCTAACCCCTTCCCCTTCACAATCTAACCTCTTCCCCTTCACAATCTAACCCCTTCCCCTTCACAACCTAACCCCTTCCCCTTCACAATCTAACCCCTTCCCCTTCACAATCTAACCCCTTCCCCTTCACAATCTAACCCCTTCCCCTTCACAATCTAACCCCTTCCCCTTCACAATCTAACCTCTTTCCCCTTCACAATCTAATCCCCTCCCCTTCACAATCTAACCCCTTCCCCTTCACAATCTAACCCCTTCCCCTTCACAATCTAACCCCTTCCCCTTCACAACCTAACCCCTTCCCCTTCACAATCTAACCCCTTCCCCTTCACAATCTAACCCCTTCCCCTTCACAATCTAACCTCTTTCCCCTTCACAATCTAACCCCTTCCCCTTCACAATCTAACCCCTTCCCCTTCACAATCTAACCCCTTCCCCTTCACAATCTAACCCCTTCCCCTTCACAATCTAACCCCTTCCCCTTCACAATCTAATCCCTTCCCCTTCACAATCTAACCCCTTCCCCTTCACAATCTAACCTCTTTCCCCTTCACAATCTAACCCCTTCCCCTTCACAATCTAACCCCTTCCCCTTCACAATCTAATCCCTTCCCCTTCACAATCTAACCCCTTCCCCTTCACAATCTAACCCCTTCCCCTTCACAATCTAACCTCTTTCCCCTTCACAATCTAATCCCTTCCCCTTCACAATCTAACCCCTTCCCCTTCACAATCTAACCCCTTCCCCTTCACAATCTAACCCCTTCCCCTTCACAATCTAATCCCTTCCCCTTCACAATCTAACCCCTTCCCCTTCACAATCTAACCTCTTTCCCCTTCACAATCTAACCCCTTCCCCTTCACAATCTAACCCCTTCCCCTTCACAATCTAATCCCTTCCCCTTCACAATCTAACCCCTTCCCCTTCACAATCTAACCCCTTCCCCTTCACAATCTAACCTCTTTCCCCTTCACAATCTAATCCCTTCCCCTTCACAATCTAACCCCTTCCCCTTCACAATCTAACCCCTTCCCCTTCACGATCTAACCTCTTTCCCCTTCACGATCTAACCTCTTTCCCCTTCACGATCTAACCCCTTCCCCTTCACGATCTAACCCCTTCCCCTTCACGATCTAACCCCTTCCCCTTCACAATCTAATCCCTTCCCCTTCACAATCTATCCCCTTCACAATCTAACCCCTTCCCCTTCACAACCTAACCTCTTTCCCCTTCACAATCTAACCCCTTCCCCTTCACAACCTAACCTCTTTCCCCTTCACAATCTAACCCCTTCCCCTTCACAATCTAATCCCTTCCCCTTCACAATCTAACCCCTTCCCCTTCACAACCTAACCTCTTTCCCCTTCACAATCTAACCCCTTCCCCTTCACAATCTAACCCCTTCCCCTTCACAATCTAATCCCTTCCCCTTCACAATCTAACCCCTTCCCCTTCACAATCTAACCCCTTCCCCTTCACAATCTAACCTCTTCCCCTTCACAATCTATCCCCTTCACAATTCACAATTCCCGTCCAAGCGGGAGTGTGCTGAACTGGGGAAAGGCAAGCTATGGCAGGATTAGGAGGGAGCTGCAGCAAACTGACTGGGAGGGACTGTTAGCTGGCAAGTCCACGGTTGGCAAGTGGGAGGCTTTTAGGGACAAAATGAAATGGTTGCAGGGGAGGTTTGTTCCGGTTAAGCGAAAGGATGGGAAAGGTAGGATTAGAGAGCCGTGGATTACGGGGGATATTGAAGACTTGGTTAGGAAGAAGAGGGAGGCGTATGATAGGTCAAAACAAATGGGTACGGAGTGTGCGCTGGAGGAATATAGAGAGAGTAGGAGGGAGCTAAAAAGGGGAATTAGAAGGGCGAAGAGAGGGCATGAGATGGCTTTGGCCGGTAGGATTAAGGATAATCCTAAGGCATTTTATTCCTATATTAGAGGCAAGAGAGTAGTTAGAGGGAAAATTGGTCCTCTTAGGGACAAGAGTGGAGAGTTGTGTATTGAGTCGGAGGGAATGGGGGAGCTCCTGAATGAATACTTTGCGTCGGTATTCACGAAGGAGAGGGGTTCGGAATCGTGCGGTCTCTTGGAGGGAGCGGAGGTTCAGTTGCAGGATATAGTTATTACGAGAGAGGAAGTGCTAGGGCTTTTAGGTAGCGTAAGGACGGATAAAGCTCCGGGGCCTGATGGTATTTATCCCAGGCTGCTTAGGGAGGCGAAAGATGAAATTGCTGGGCCTCTGGCGCACATCTTTGTCTCTTCTTTGGACACAGGTGAGGTCCCAGAAGACTGGAGGGTAGCAAATGTGGTCCCGTTGTTCAAAAAAGGTAGTAGGGATAACCCTGGGAATTATAGGCCAGTGAGTTTGACGTCGGTGGTAGGGAAGTTAATGGAAAAAATACTTAGGGGTAGGATGTATGAGCATTTGGAGCGTTGCGATCTGATTAGGGATACGCAACATGGCTTTGTTAGAGGGAGGTCTTGCCTTACGAATCTGGTGGAATTCTTTGAGGAGGTGACAAAAACGGTTGACGATGGGAGAGCCGTTGATGTCATCTACATGGATTTCAGTAAGGCGTTTGACAAAGTCCCTCACGGTAGGCTGGTAGAAAAGGTTAAGGCGCATGGGATACGAGGCCAGGTAGCTAGGTGGATTGAGAACTGGCTGGGAAATAGGAGACAGAGGGTAGTTGTGGAGGGTACCTTGTCGGGCTGGAGGCCAGTGACCAGTGGTGTGCCGCAGGGCTCGGTACTGGGACCTCTCCTCTTTGTAGTCTACATAAATGACTTAGAAGAGGGAGTAGGTGGTGTGATCAGCAAGTTTGCTGATGACACCAAGATGGCAGGGTTGGCGGGTACAGAACTGGATTGTCAGGTGATACAACAGGATATAGATAGGTTGGTGCAGTGGGCAGATAGGTGGCAGATGGCATTTAATCCTGACAAATGCGAGGTGATGCATTTTGGAAGGAATAATGCAGAGAGGAGTTATGTGATAAAAGGTAGGCCGATTAGGAGTATAGATGTACAGAGAGACCTGGGAGTGCAGGTCCACAAATCCATGAAGGTTGTGTCACAAGTGGAGAACGTTGTTAGGAAGGCTTATGGGATGTTAGCCTTTATAGGAAGGGGCTTAGAGTATAAAAGCTGCCGTCTAATGCTTCAGTTATACAGAACGTTGGTTAGACCGCATTTGGAGTACTGCGTCCAGTTCTGGTCACCTTATTACCGGAAGGTTCGTGGAGTCTCTGGAAAGGGTGCAGAGGAGGTTTACCAGGATGTTGCCTGGCATGGGGGGACTGGGTTACGAGGAGAGACTGAAGAGACTGGGGCTATTCTCCTTGGAAAGAAGGAGATTGAGAGGGGACATGATAGAGGTATATAAGATACTGAAGGGAATAGATAGAGTTAATAGTGAGAGACTGCTCCCTAGACTGGGTACGAACACAAGAGGTCATCAATTAAGGGTGAGGGGGGGGAGGTATAATTTGGAGGTAAGAGGAAGGTTCTTTACACAGAGAGTTGTGGGGGTCTGGAATGCGCTACCGAGTAGGGTGGTGGAGGCAGGCACGTTGGACTCGTTTAAGATGCAGTTAGATAGGCATATGAGTGAAACGGGAATGGAGGGATATGGTAGGGGCTATTAAATAGGGTAAACCTCGGGAGACACCGGAAGGGCAGGCTGTATAACTAATATGTTTTGTCTTTATTCCACAGGTGGAGGTCCACCTCGTGTCAAGCGAGGGGCATGCACACGGCAGGTTGTGCGTGGGCTGCTCTTGGAAGTCCAGGAGTGGCCTAGTACTTCATGTCGGTGTGTGTGCTTGATCCTGGACCGATAGACGGGCTCCACAACAGCTCAGTGACTAGCACTGCTAGCTGTGCAGATACATGGATTTGGGCCTGTGTCTGTGGGAGTTTGCGCATTCTCCCTGTGGTTGCGTGGGTTTCCTCCGGGCGCTCCGGTTTCCTCCCACACCCCAAAGATGTGCTCTTAGGCTAATTGGTTTCCACCAAATTGACACTATTTCTTCCCTGAATCTGACTGAGTAGGGTCCCATTCGTACACTATTTCTTCCCTGAATCTGACTGAGTAGGGTCCCATTCGTAGACATGCAGGGTAGAATAGGTGTAGGGCGATGCGGCGGCGCGGGCTCGTTGGGCCGAAGGGCCTGTTTCCCGTGCTGGGTTGTTCTTTGTTCTTTGTTCTTTGTTCACAATCTAACCCCTTCCCCTTCACAATCTAATCCCTTCCCCTTCACAATCTAACCCCTTCCCCTTCACAATCTAACCCCTTCCCCTTCACAACCTAACCCCTTCCCCTTCACAATCTAACCCCTTCCCCTTCACAATCTAACCCCTTCCCCTTCACAATCTAACCCCTTCCCCTTCACAATCTAACCCCTTCCCCTTCACAATCTAACCCCTTCCCCTTCACAATCTAACCCCTTCCCCTTCACAATCTAACCCCTTCCCCTTCACAATCTAACCCCTTCCCCTTCACAATCTAACCCCTTCCCCTTCACAATCTAATCCCTTCCCCTTCACAATCTAACCCCTTCCCCTTCACAATCTAACCCCTTCCCCTTCACGATCTAACCTCTTTCCCCTTCACGATCTAACCTCTTTCTCCTTCACGATCTAACCCCTTCCCCTTCACGATCTAACCCCTTCCCCTTCACGATCTAACCCCTTCCCCTTCACAATCTAATCCCTTCCCCTTCACAATCTAACCCCTTCCCCTTCACAACCTAACCTCTTTCCCCTTCACAATCTAACCCCTTCCCCTTCACAATCTAATCCCTTCCCCTTCACAATCTAACCCCTTCCCCTTCACAATCTAACCCTTTCTCCTTCACAATCTAATCCCTTCCTCTTCACAATCTAACCCTTTCTCCTTCACAATCTAATCCCTTCCTCTTCACAATCTAACCCTTTCTCCTTCACAATCTAACCCCTTTCCCCTTCACAATCAAACCCCTTGCCCTACGCAATCGAACCCCTTCCCTTCGCAATCTAACCCTTTCCCTTTCACAATCTAACCCCTTCCCCTTCACAGTCTAACTTCTTTCCCTTCACAGTATAACTTTTTCCTCTTTTTCACAATTGAAATCCTCACCCTTCTTCACAATCTAACCGCTTCCCCTTTTTCACAATCTAACTTGTTCTCCTTTTTCACAATCTAACATCTTCCCATTTCTTCACAATCTAGTTCCTTCCCTGTTCTTCAGAATCAAATCTGCTGCCCTGATCTTCACAATGTAACTCCTTACCCTCTTCTCCCAGCTGCAGATGCAGCTGTTTTAATAGTTGGTTGGCTAATTAATAGGTCCAGCAGTTCACTGGCATGCTCAATTAAATGAACAGGGATTTATATGAGTTGCATAATCGAAAACAACAGCAATATCAGGCTGAGTAGACTGGACAGCTTCCTGCTGAATGATCACATCTCCCCAATTAACACAGCTATTATATTTATGTTATGTATTCGTATAAGGTCCAACAACGTTCCATGGAAGTTTGCAGTGTGCACTTGTTCAATCAAATAGGGGGTTCAGTTATTTTTGTGACAATGTAGGTGTTCACTAAGGTTAGGGCTCCCCCTATTGTCTGCAGTTTGAGCACCCGCCCTTCTAAAACGTTTACAGAGTGAAGATCAAAAATGCTTGTTGCCAGAGGCATCGTGCTTTATACTGCACATCGATAATTTCCCAGTCTTGTGCAAGCAGCAAATAACATTTAGTATTTTACTCCCAGTTTACGTTTCAAGTGATAAATAAGGTTTGAAATTGACAGATTTCTGGGGAATATGCTGTTTGACAAAAACTGAAAAGCTGACTTGATTACTGTATTGGTCATGTGGCAACATTGGATCCTAAATCTTGACCTTTCATCTTCTATTATGTGCAGTGCATGAAAATTGAAAGCTACTGTGTCATGAATTGTTAAAGTACCAAACTTAAAGGCTACTTAATATGAAATCTGTGTTAATCAATGGTGGAAATTTTGGATGAGACTTCACTCAAGTGTGAAGTAGTGGATTCCAATTTGTGCACTGTGGCATTAATAAGTATTTCTAATTTCAAAAGCACCATTAAGACCTGCAAGCAAAAAAGTGTTTAAAGTTTAGGTACATTTGGGAGAGTCAGCATGTGCAGTTGAGATTCTACTCAAACTCATTAGCCTGCCTTGATTCATATACTATCCAATTTCTCCTTACTGATTTGTTCACATGAGCAACAGGCCAAAGCTCATTTTATTATCTTCTCTTTAATATATACAAGGTTGTTTATTCTTCAATATCCTGGCATTTTTGTATAATTTTGGGTCAAGTCATATGATGCACTGCAAATGAACTTTGAAGGCTTTCACAAAGTTGACCTTACCACAGTGAAACATATTCTTTGAACATGATACATCACTATTGTCATGTAAAGAATAACAAGTACACAAGAATGCTGAAAAACAGCATTCAAAGAACATGGATCAAAAGTAGGGCAATTTGCCTGTGCAAAGAGTGATCACTATTATTGATTCATTGAGGTCAATAGTCTTTTTTTCAATTTGTCAACCACGTTTGGGTGGGTGGAAAGGAATCCATAGCACTATTCAGAGAAGTGCTTTCCCAAGCCAACACTTATTCCGCAGCCAACACCTAACTGGTCATGTCCCCAATTTTTATTGTGGATCTGTCTTCTATATAATTCTGGCTGCCGCGTTTTGCTTCCATAAGAACACCACAAACAAAATCTGAAGACATGAAAAATGCTCCATAAATGCAAGTTCTCCCTTTCTAACAAACATCCTGATTTTTGTCTGCGCTTGATCCAGCCAAAAAATTCTTTTGGCAGACTAGTCACCTGCTTATCAGAATTCAACTGTAACTGCAGCTAATGTGGAATGTTTTATTACAAATAAACAATGTGCAGGAAATCAGGCAACGGAAATCACTTGCTAATAACTCAAATCCCTGATAAGCTAATCAAATTGTGTAGCAATCAAGTTTTTCATTTTGCAGATATTGACAGTACTTGTATTCAGGAGAGAACTATATAATGAAAATAATGCAGTTGGGCATGATTGCTTAACCCATTTTGCAGGTTGTTCAGCAAGTCTCCAAATTCTTTTTCAGTCTGTGCCAGGAATCGACTATATTTTCCTGTGTGTCGCTGTTAAAATTCCAGGAAGGGTGTGATTCATATATTTTTTTCGACAACATCTTAGAAAAATAGCATGATTCATAGCTCAGTGTGTTTGTAATGCAGGTCAGCCTGTGACAGAAATAATGTATCCCCATTTGAAGTTATTAAAATTGCATCCATCAAAAGTTACAAACTGAGCCATCAAAGAAGTTACATCAATGACATTTTTAGAATCCATTCTCACAAAACTCCCAGTTTTGATCAACTTTTATTTGTAGACTTAGGCTGAAACTTTGTAATTTTTGGATGCTATAATGTTAATACTTCATATTCTCACAGAATATGAATCTTCCTGTAGGTGTCATGCTTCTAGAGTGTCTGAGGTATTTTCCCTGCCCTCCACCGTGAGCAGGTAAAAGTCCTCAATTTGATGATATGATGGGAGTAACTTGTTCCATACAGTTCGTGGTCTTAAAGGAAGACTTCACAATTTTACTGAAAACAGCTGTTTCAAATTACAGCTGTAGAATAAAAACTTGTATTCAGAAACCACGTTTAATTTGCAAGACATTCAAAGGAACATTATGGAGTAACAGGAACAGAACACTGAGTCAAGAGAGAGAGTTTAGGAGGGTTAACTATAGAATATAATTACTACAATGTGGTTACTCCTATCAGAAAGTCATCTGGTGTTCAGGTAACAATATCCATGTGCCATTTATATTATTGAAGACTATTGTGTACACCTCACTCATGGATCTGTCTGGACATTTCTTGAAATTTTGCAAATTATGAGTTAGTAAGTCATTCTGCTTGTGGGAGATAACTTGCTGGTCATGGTAAAGCACTTTTTTTTTCATGTCTAATCTTTTTTTTCCAATTGTTGTCAACATGAAATAAAAATTCTGTCTAAATCTTTTACTGTACTAATTTGTACCAATATGTGTTCCATAGGATGTTACACCCTTTCTGTATATCCCCTATTTATGTGAAGGCTGCAAATCTGGTATGGATTTTTATTCTGGGTCTGGAGTGATCACTCAAGCAGAAAATAACTTTGTAAATGAAGACCGATTAGAATAGAGATTGTGGAATAAGCAGAAAGTTGTTGGTGTTGAGATATAAAATAAATAACTAATGTTTATGGTAAATAAGTGTTGAAGGGCTGGAAACACTGACATTATTGAAATGGCTGTCAGCTCAGAAGAATTGCAGATGATGGTGGCTGGAATCTAGTTAAAAAGAGAATAGTCATTAAAAACAGATGAATTCTAGTTCTGAAAAAGGTTCACAGCCAGAACTTGAACCTTTCCTCTCCAATGCTGATCAATCTGCTGTGTACATATGGGCGGGATTTTCTACTCCCCACTTGGTGTTTTTTGTAGCAGTGGAGGTGGCCTGCCATTGGCTGGAGTGGGGTCTTCCAGTCCCGCTGCTGTCGATGGGGTTTCCCATTGTTTATACCCTCCGCCACCAGAAAATTCACCGTGGAGATTGCTGTTAGTGGGACCGCAAGATCCCACCAACAGGAATTGCCAGAAAACTATGCCCATTAAATCATAGCTACTATAACAGGCTGTTGTGTTAGTGTGGACTCTTTGAAAAAACTATTCCATTGTCCCACTACCCTTCTTCTACTTCTTCTGTAGCCTTGCAAACTTTTCCTCTCCATATTCCAATTTCATTTTGAAAGTTGCTATTGAATCTGCTTCCTCCACTATTTTGGGCAGTGCATAACATCTCACTGCCTAAAAAAAAATCTCCTCACTCAGCCCCCTCTGGTTCTTTTACCAATCATCTTAAATCTGTGTCTTCTGGTGTCCAACACTTCTGGCACTCTCTGGACTTTTGTCTTCACCAGTATCCAAATTTTCCAAATTAACTCAAATGTTCATTCCTAAAATGAAATGGATTGAACATCAAAGGCCCTGGAGCTGCAATATAAAGTAACAAAATAATCCCAGGTGTGGGATTGAATAGCAACAATGGATTTGGCATCAATTTGCTAAATCAAGAGTGGGCTGAAAGACTGACAGGACTGAAATTTGACCTTCTGCTGGAGTTGTCCACTTCATCATTATTCTGGCAAGGCCGTCCAGGCATATTTCCATTTTTGCTAATCGAGAAGCCAAATGACAGTGAATAAACATGAAACAATTAGAACCTTATTGAGAAGTGACAAAGAGTTTAATCAAGGTTTGTTTCAGTGCCAATTACGATTGTTTACTGCACTCAGGACCCCAAACAAACAAATCATCTCACTTCTGTGTTGGAATTAACTTTTTGAGATAAAAAGTTTGTGTTTCAATCAATTGTGTTGTGCTACTTTCTATGAAACACAGATATATTACACAGAGATGTATTACAGAAAACTTGCTTCCCTGGAATATCTCCACCAAGTACATTGATGAGAATATAATGAGCACAGAGCCTGCATATGTGGAGTAGCTTGCGTTTCTCTACGGTGTGTTTTACTTCCAAGAGCTAATCTCATTCTCTTTCCTGTTCCCTCCCGAGGTTCACCTCTTCTTGCATCCTACCCTTATGCTATGCATTATTTTCTTGACCAGGAGAATGTCCTGCTCTTGAAGGAGAGCATATGTGAGAATTCACTGTGCTTGTACATCCTTCCTATTTCTCTTGCAGCTTCTGTGATGGATTCCATGATCTACACGTATCATTAGCCGCATATTTCCAAACATTTGACAAAACAGTTATGATCAGAAACCTATTGAGTTAGCTTCAGTATGGTATGATAGTACTCCAACTCTCTGAGTCATTTCTTTTTCAACTTTCTATTCCTCCAAAGCGGACTGTTCAACACTTCAGACTCCAGCTCTTCAGCCCCTTCAATATCACAGGGAAAGGTTGGTTTGAGCTGCGGATTATTATAAATCTGCTTGTGGGAATATGTGACTGAGTAATTTATCAGTTTTTTTTATCCACCCATCAAATCTCTAGATGACCCAAAACTGAGCTCACTTGGACATTCTGCTAACTGAGAAACTGCTTCGTTGGCCAACCATCAGTTTTATCCTCCCATTTCTGTTCACCACCTCCTCCAATCTGACTTCTTATCATTCCACTTCTTGCTGGAGTTTTCTCCAAATATTATGTATTTCCTCTAGCTCCTGGCATCCAAGAGATGCTATCCTCCCAAATTATGGCATATTCCAGGTGATTTGAATGTAAATCCATGGGCAGGATTTTTCTGTGGGCTTCAGTCTCAAATGGGGCTCAGAAGATGTGTGGGAGACTGTCACTCACCTGTGAGTTTCTACAAATTGGCCAGTTAGTGCCCAGAGGACAGGCTCTCTGTCCAATTCAGGATGGTGAGCGACCTCTCAAAGTTGGAGGGCCCTGAGGAGGCCTTTCAGTTTGAAAGCAGCAGCAGGGGCCTGTGACGGGTAAATGATGGGAAGATGCACCAAAATTGAATCACTGTCTCTCCAACATTTTCACATTTAGAATAAAACATGGCCTTTGCAACCTGTGCATGACTGTGAGTGGGGGCTTGCGGGGGAGGCCAGGGTGTGATTGGGGAAAATCCCATTCACAGGGTAACCTATGGTTACTACAGCAACTAAGCAGGCGATGACAGTTGAGGCGGGATGGGGGTGGGGGAATGGAGGGGGTGGGGGGGGGCAGGGGTGCGGTGTGGGTGGGCAGTGTCCTCTAAGCATGGGTAGTGTGATAGTCTCCAGTCTGCTGCTGGGAGACTGGGGTTGAAAATCAAGGCCCACATGTCTGATTAAACATAGAACGCTACAGCACAAACAGGCCCTTCGGCCCACTAGTTGCACCGATCACTTCTATACCTACTAAGCCATAGACCTATCTATAACCCCCAATCCCATTAAACCCCATATACTCATCCAGAAGACCCCAGCGAGTTCACCTCCACCACCACCGACGGCAGCCAATTCCATTCACTCACCACCCTCTGAGTGAAAAAATTACCCCTAACATCTCCTCTGTACTTGCCTCCCTGCACCTTAAATCTGTGTCCTCTCGTAGCGACCATTTCAGTCCTGGGAAATAGCCTCTGAGAATCCACCCTATCTATACCTCTCAACATCTTATAAACCTCTATCAGGTTGCCTCTCAACCTTCGTCTCTCCAGGTAGAAGAGTCCCAGCTCCCTCAACCTATCTTCATAAGGCATGCCTCCCAATCCAGGCAGCATCCTTGTAAATCTCCTCTGCACCCTTTCAATAGCTTCCACGTCCTTCCTATAGTGAGGCGACCAGAACTGCGCACAGTACTCCAAGTGGGGTCTGACAAGGGTCTTATAAAGTTGCAGCATTACCTCCCGACTCCTAAACTCAATCCCTCGATTAACGAAGGCCAGTACATCATACGCCTTCTTGACCACATCCTCCACCTGCGAAGCCGATTTAAGTGTCCGATGGACCCGGACCCCAAGATCCCTCTGCTCTTCAACACAGCTAAGACTCTTACCCTTGATACTGTATTCCTTCATCCCATTGGTCCTGCCAAAATGGACCACTACACATTTATCTGCGTTGATTAGGCATTATACAATCTATTTTTTCTTGGCATATACATGCTTGATATGGTATGACACTAAACCATGGACTAGAAGAGAAAAGGTTCCATTCACCAAGCATTGCTGAGTTTTTGTTTTGTATGTGAGGAAAGGAGCACTTCAGCAAGCCACCAGAGGGCTACTGGTGCTCTTGAAACTATGTGATACTGATTCTTTGTGAAAGCGAAGAAGTTTAGAGGCGTTATTGATTATTCACATTGGGAACATACCCTTCTCCCTTTGTTAATCTGGATCTGGTGCCTATTTTGAAGCATTTCCTCTCAGACGGATTAAAAATAAAATATTTTACGTGGAGCTTCATTTGTAGAACACAATGATATAAATGTCTTTATTTAATTTGTTCGCATTTGCTGGCAAGTGGTTTGTGTAGTTAACGGTATTGGAATGTTACAATATGGAAATTTGGGCAAATGTATCAGTTTGAAGTTATAAATTTGAACTTCAGGGAGTTTTTTTTAAGCTTGCACTACTGTTAGGAATGCTTCAGGGATGAATCGGTTAATCAGCCCATCAAGTTTATTGGGGACTTGTTTCTGAGGCGGTGAACCTTGTCTGACCCTTGTCCTGCAGGAAACTTTGCATTAATAAAATTGATCTGAGCTTTGTGTGGGTAGAAATACGTGCATTTTCAGCAGAGTGCTGGTTATAAATTTGAATCTTCTTTGTATGCAACACTACAATGGAGTAAGAATATAAGAAGGTAATGACAGGAACAAGCCATTCAGATCATGTACAGAACACACTCAAATCATTTGTATTTCCCTTCTGCATAGTCTCCAGAAGTGCAGTCACTGGTAATGGAATAAGCTGCTATTTTGGGCAGTGAATGTAGACATCGAATAACACTTTCAGAAGGGAATTGCTTTTTTTTTGGGATGTTTCATTCCAAGTCTATATTCACTACCCAAAGTGGCATTCTGTTCCATTAAGTAATAATTACAAAGTGTGAAGCAGTTGAAGTTTCATTTGGCTTGAGGTGCCCTTAGATTGTAATCATTCTCTATTCAAAATTTCTCCAAGTTCCATTGTGATCTTTAAAACTTGGATTGTATTCCTGCCTAGTTTTTTTCCCAAAATCAGACAGATTGCTCTCACTGTGAGACAGATTACTCTCTCTTTTCTTCACAGTTGAATAATTTAAGATCCACGGTGGAATTTTATGCTCGAGAGAGGAGTGAGGTGGGAAAGTTGGCATGCCTCCTACAGGCTGTCAGGACAGGTTACTTGGTGCCGACCTGGTGGGGTGGGTTATTGGCTGGTGGACATGTTGTTGCACCAGATTGGCCACTTTTCACCATGTTACATATGAGAAAAATGAGGAGCACGTTGTTCCTCGTGCTGGGGAGGGCTGGGATTCATTCACCCCACCATTACCTCATCAACTTGCTCTTATAGGCACCATATTTACACGGCGTTCAGGCACACATTTATTCTCTGCAGTGCAAGACTTATTGTTAAAAATTATGTCCCCCAGAAGAGTTGAACGCCGTGCCCCAAAATTCAGCAGTAAGTGCCTAGAGAAATTCCTCCTGGCTGTCAAGGATCTGCGGGAGATTCCTTATCCACATAATGGGAACCAGAAAGCCAGCAAACCTACCACCCAGGCTTGGGAGGAGGTTGCCAGTGCTGTCAATGCTCTCCAATGCAGGAAGAGGATGAATGATCTCACTCGCCACCAGGATAAGTCCCACACTACCAACACAAGGGACATCATCACTGATTCTCTCACACACACACACACACACACACACACACACACACTTCTACATCTTCATCTCCTGTCACTTCCTGCACAAGTCATGACTTCAGCCCTTACATATGTCCACTTGGCACTCACAGAAGGCAGGTATGCTTATCATCCACTCTTGCATCCCTCCTGCTCACAGTCTGTCCATCTATCTTTATGAAGGACAAGATTGCCCACAACAAGAGGGAGAGATCCCATGGAGCAGGGAAACCAGAGCTCAGGAGCAGAGCTGGGCTGATGAGGACATGGACCATTTATATGTCAAAGGACAGACTGGTGTCTCCCAACAAGCCAGTAATGGTCAATCCTGTAGTTTTCGCCCACCTGCTGACATGAGTGCTGATTAACATGGATGGATTATCCAGCCAATCACTGCTATTCACTTCTTTACATTAGAGCTACCAACAAGAAAAGGAGGAGACACACTGCCAAGCAGCCCATCCACCAAACCACCTCAGGAGCCACTAGATGTCAACCCATCACTGTGTTCACCTGCAGAGCAGAGCAGAGGCACGCACCTCGGTGAGACCAGGTTGTCGAGCAGGCTGAAGTCACAATGTGGTGAGCACAGCACAGATGCTGGACCACAGCAGGCGGAGGCAGTGGCAGCCAGGTTCACCAACACCCAGGATTGCTGGAGGCCAAGATCCTACTGAGTCCATGTCCGATGATGAGCCCCTGCAATCAGCCCTTGGAGAAATGTTGGAGCTCCAGAGACAGGTAGACTTACTGCAGGTAGGGTTGTCGGAGGCTGTCAGCAGATTAGACTGGAGGATGAAGGAGTGGGACATCGACATTGGTACCCTCATTGAGCTGATTCCTTTTGATGCCCTCTTCATTGGAGGAGGTGTACAGCGCCTCCATTTCTCCATGTGGCAACTCATCCCCACTTTGGACCATCAAGTTTCATGGAGCACAGCAAGCCACGGAGATGAAGAGAGTGTGAACAGGTTGCACATGAGGAGAAATAATAAGGATGCCTGGCATGTGTGGCACGTGTCATGAGTTGCGCCCTGGACAGAATAAGGATGCAAGTTCCGATGGAGATGTGAGGGTTGTGAGAGTGAACAGTGCTGTTTCTTGAAGTTGGAAGTCTCACAACACCAGGTTAAATTCCAACAGGTTTATTTGGAATCATGAGCTTTCTGAGTGCTACGCCTTCACAGTAAAAAGTCTGACAACACCAGGTTTTAGTCCAACTGATTTATTTGATAGTAAACTCACAAGCTTTCAAGGGGACTCAATAAATCGGTTGGACTAAAACCTGGTGTTGTCAGACTTTCTACTGTGTTTACCCCAGTCCAATGCCAGCACATCCACATCATGCTACGCCTTCATCAGGTGAGTGGAGAGGTATGTTTCACAAACACAGCATATATAGACAACCTCACAATAGATAGATAATGGCTGGAATGTGAGTCTTTACAGGTATTGAATTTTTTATAGGTACAGACAGGGCGAGTGGAGAGAGAGATAATCACAGGTTAAAGAGCTGTGAATTGTCTCAAAACAGGATAGTTAGTTGGAGTTGTCAGGTGTGAATTGATGGATGAATATTTGGATGTCTACCCAAGGAGCCGTGGACCTAATGCTGGAAGGTGGGATTAGGCTGGGTCAACTGGCACAGACACAATTGAACTAAATGGCCTCCCCTTGTGTAGTCAATTTTCTATGATTTCTATGCCCTACCAGAGCTACTCCAACTGGGAAGTTTAAAGTTTATTTATTAGCATCACAAGTAGGCTTTCATTAACACTGCAATGAAGTTACTGTGAAAATCCCCTGGAGGCCACACTCTGGCACCAGTTCATGGCCAATACACCTTACCAGTGCATCTTTCAGACTGTGGGAGGAAACCAGAGCACCTGGAGCAAACCGACACAGATATTGGGAGAATGTGTAGCCTCTGCACAGATAATGACCCAAGCCAGGAATCGAACCTGGGACCCTGGTGCTGTAAGGCAGCAGTGCTAGCCACTATGCCGCTGTGCGGTCAGTTGCCCAGGCACCTCATAAGAGCTATCAGTCATTACCCATGAGTCTCTCAGACACCCCCATTGGAAATTACAATATTAACAGAACCTTGGTGCACTGGGTGCCAAAATTGCCACCTGTGACCAATTTATCCATCTGAGTCCTTAAATCATTGTTATGACTAGTGAGGACATGTGTCAGAACTCATATTTTCTTTCCCACTGCTTGAATGATCGTAATAGCATTTTTGTATTAATTGAAAGAATGAAGGCATCAACTCAGCATTCTGTACTTAACCAGATAACAGCTTTTTGGGTAGCCAGATTACACGAAGTGCCAAGTCACTCAGCATTTCCAATGAGAAGTCCAACACATTTGTATCTTAGAGTATCCCATTCCACATTTTGTTTTTCTTTAGTAACTTCACCCAGAGAAAATGCCACATTTCAAATTCTCCACAAAGCCAAAATAGCCTAAAAATTTACATGCAAAACTTACTCAAGATTTTTGCCTCAAACACAAATTGATTGTACGAGGTTCATAACAGTTGTAGTTCATGTAATTTCAACCCCTTTCCCCCTTTTACTGAACAGTTTATTTCCCATGAGTCTGTGGGCTGCCAAATGAATGCATACATTTGTAGAGGGATTAATAGAAAGCCTAGCCAAACCTTCCCAATATGCAGTTTTATTATTGGCCGGTACAGATGCAGTGCCTATCAATTTCCTGCAGTCAGACGTTGAAATGTGAATAGTTAGCGATGGAACCTTTTGACACTACATCCTCCAACATTGCCAAACCTCCACATGTGAACAACCATCTGGGTTTTCTAACAGGTCATAAGAATTTTATTATTAATGATGCACTGAGACAACATTTGTGCCCATGAAGCCGACAGCTGTAAGGAGCCCCCACCACAGTTTAGAAGTACAAGGTTTTATTCAGGTGCAAATGTCTTTTTTAATTGCTAATGTCACCAAAGGAGAAAGTTTGTAATTTGGAACAATAAAGTAGGGGGCAGTGTTAAAGATTAACAGTTAAACTTCTTTGTATCATAGAACAATAAACATTCCAGTTAAACCGAGTGATTTAAACTATTTGAGAGGAATGTATATCCTGTCTACTGATATATAGGGGTGAATTTTATGCTGGAGCCAAGGCCCCTCCCTGTGGCGTAAAGGCCATGGGTGCACCCACGTGTACTTAGCCAGCTTGGCCTGCAGTCATTTAATGGCCGTGAATCAGGTTGGCATGACCTGGTGAGGAAGATTGGGGGTGGAGAGGTGGGGGGAGCGTCGTCAGGATGAGGGATCTGGTAGGTGAAGCCTGGAAGTGGAGAGTTACCTTTGATGTGTGTGTGGGAAGAGGCTGGGGGTCCTTCAACGGGTACAGGGGTCTGAAAAGGAGGTACCTTTCCCCTTGTCCTGCCACCAAACCATCAAGTCTCACATGGTGGGCTTCACACAACATGCCAGGCTCCCGAGGTGCAGGTAAAATTGTAGCGGGACTAGGTGGTGGCAGGCACAATCCCAATGCCATATGCACCCCTCCATATCTGCCAATTGGGGGGCAGTGGTGGCAGGCATTTCAATCATAATGTGACTGTACAAAGAAATACAACAGCAATGACATCAGCCATATGTGATTAAAGTATAGTTTAGAGGTAGGTTAGTATCCAGCAGCTTTAGTACAAAAAGATATCAGATGACAAAGCCTATTTCTCAAAAGGTTAGGAACTGTTATAACAGGAAGTTTTGTTTGAGAGAAGTGGCTTTGGAGTATAAGTTTAATTTTCCATTGAGCAATTACCCTGTACTGGGAACAATCCAAAACACCAAATCTCAAACTTCAGATGGTTCCAACTGTCTTACAGCAATAGTTTAAAGTAAAAGAAATCAAACTGATAGTAGCTATAGTATTGACTCATCCTAGTCACCCAAAGGGCCCCTAACCCCTGACTACCTCCAACCCCCCCTCCCTAATGGGGATTCCCCCAAACCTTTGATTTTCCCTGGGACTTCTGATGACCCCCTACTACCCTGACTACCAACCACCGCCCCAACCCTCACAGTACTGACCCACATCTCCAACCCCCGCAAAATTCCCTGACTACTTCCCCTCCTCCTGATTACCATTTCCACTCCCTGACTGCACCCCACAACTGCCATTGACCAAAACTCCAATGCCAACTCCTCACTGACCACCCCCCACCCTAATAAAAAATAAATTCATATCCTTAATTTAAATTTCACCACAGACTGTATATATTGTATATTGTTGTTGACAATAAATTAATTATCTTGCATCTAAAAGCAAACATGTCTAAACTTCAGCTTTGGAGGAAAAGGAGCTTCCTCACCCTCCAGTTTCTTTCCTCTATTACCTCTAACGCTAAAGCCATATCTGTTGGGGTGAATGGCTTTTTCTTGTTCGCAATGCAGTTTAATATTCTTAAATCTCTCTATATCCTCTGTACACTTTCCAATGTGCAAATAATGCAAAAAGAAGTACTCCATAGACCTGATGTGCAGAAACAGCACAGAAACAACTGTTTCTACTTTTGGAAAGATAAATGCCATATGAAGAAAACAGCATAGACCAAGCGGCTGACTTCTCTCAAGAGACTCCCGATGATCCCCAGAAATTTTCTCTTCGTAGATGTGCAACAGACCCCAGGGATGAATCTATCTCACTTGCCACTGAAAATGTTTGGCCTCTGTTGACGCAGCTAAGGTCAGGAATTCATCAGTGTGAGGGAATTAAGTCTGCAAGCTATCACTGTTGTATCACAAATTACTATTGCTTAGAGATGCTGCAACATCATGCATACATAGAGACAGAAAAGGTTCAACTTTTTCCATAAACAAAACATGCTTTTTGGCCGTGATTGTGAAGGGATCTTTTTCGTTGAAGTTCGGCTTGCTGCAGTCACTGCAATTGTTTGAACTAATAGGGAGAAAAATGCAATAATGTTTGATTGAGGGGCATCTGAAACAGAACGTTGGAAATGGAATTCCAGCTGATTACATCAGAAAGAGAAAAACTGATACATTTTGTCTGACTAACACGTGAAAATTTACAGCATGTTCTGGTTTTGTGCTAGTTTTAACTGTCTTAGCTAGCAAAACTCTTTTAGCAAATGGTTGTGAAAAGGGATTGAATTGACCAATATTGAAGTGATAATTTGTTCTGAGTTCACTGATTCAGATGACTTAAACTCACTCACAGAAAAGTGGCCGCCTGAAGGTTTCCACCAAGGTTGGTAATCATAAGTCTATCGAGCCAACTTTGGCTCCAAATGAAATTATTTTTGGCTGACATACTGCCAAGATCCAAAGAGAAGACATTTGGAAATATCCCAAGGGCAGAAAACCTTAGCTCCTGAGCCAAATTCTTCTTTGTTTCAAAATCAAACCACACAAGTTGTTCCCAGACCACTCCCTGGATACCATTCCTCATTAACAGGTGTCAAACATGAAATGACACAACCACCGGGATTGGTAGTACTATACTTGAAACCAATATGCATCAGACATGCACCATTTCCAAATCCAAATCTCTGTTATGCAAGTGAAAGCAATCCAGCGTAATTTAATAAATAATTGAAAGTACAGCATTAAATGTCATTGGCTCCAAAAGAATCACATAGTTAATTTCTGCTAGTCGTTCAATAGTCCCAATCAAGGCTGTCCTTGGGTGTTATAGTTTACAGTAATACACAATTACAGTCTGAAGATTTGCATTGTTTAAGCTATTTTTCATTATTTTCATAAGCACTAAGAGAGCCAATATGCTCTTCTTCCCTGTTGTACGATCAAAAGTTTAATCCGAAATCTGGATACTCTACTTTTTAAACAAAATCTCTTCCCTTCTCTACAATTCCTCTTGAGAAATGTCTGTAACTGACATCTTTAGAAAGAAGACAGCTCACAGAAGTGGAAAGAACAGAAGCCACAGAATTTGATTATTTAATTATGCCTTATTGCTATTACCTATTGGTGCTCTTTTTATTGATTCTTAGCATGTGGGTGCTGCTGACAACCTTGAGAAGGTGGTGTTGTGTCTTCTTCTTCTTGTACCACTGCAATCCATGTTAGGGACGGAGTTCCAAGATTTTGACCGCTCAACAGTGAACACACAGTGCTGTATTTACATATATTCAAGTCAGGATGGCGTGTGACTTGGGGAGAAACTTATAAATTATAGTATTTCCATGTCCCTGCTGCCTTTGTCCGTGGTAGTGGTGGTTATGGGTTTGATGAGTTGTGCAACAATGCACAGCAACATAGGGAGGACCTTTCATGATCTGATGAATTGCAATCATCAATAAACAGTCGAAGGGACAGATCTGAAGCTGAAGGCGGTCATTGATGAAGCAACTAAAAATAGTTGGGCTGCAAATGCAGCATTAAGGAACTACTGCACTGTTGTCCTGCAGCTGACATCAGCCCTTACTGATCATCCTTAATTACCCTTCAGAAAATGGTAGTGAGCTCCATTCTTGAATTGCTGCAGTCAATGTAAAGTGGGTACTCCCATATTGCTGTTAGGTAGGGAGTTACAGGACTTTGACCCAGCAACGCTGAAGGATTGATATATTTCCAAGACATGGTGTGGGATGTAAAGTTTAAAGTTGCTGACTCTGTTCTACATTATATCATGGAGGTGGTGCCATAGAACAGGAAGAGGAATCACATTATTAGCAGTAATTTTATCTTGGCTTTTGCAAGCACAGGCTGCTCGGTGTTCTACTTATTACAAACATGCTGTATCCTCTACTTATTACAAACATGCTGTGTCCTCTACTTATTACAAACATGCTGTGTCCTCTACTTATTACAAACATGCTGTATCCTCTACTTATTACAAACATGCTGTATCCTCTACTTATTACAAACATGCTGTGTCCTCTACTTATTACAAACATGCTGTTGATCTAATCAGCCAATCAAGACAATCTGCAAGCTTGACTCAGAAATAAAGCATATCAAAGCTATCTTTGGGACAATGGCTATCCTGATCAGATTATTGTTTGCTGTGTTTCAGGCAAACGCACACATGGATCCCACAAATTACCCTGGAAAGATAAGGCATCTCAAATATTTGAAGAACAGATTAAGCATGTTGTTTCCCACTGCTACTAGGCAAGGGCTATGAATGTGGTATTTTCCACTGACAGGATGATGCTGTCAGTCTAAAGAGATATTCTACCCACCGCACAGTTGAGCAACTTAGTGTATAGATTTTAGTACCGATATGATGTCCAGTACTTAGGCCATACATCCCAAAGACTAGTTGATCAAACCAAAGAGCATTTTCCTTTGGTTGTTTGCAACCAGCCTACCCTTGCAAAACCCAAAACAAAAAAGTCGACTGTTATATGTGGTTCTGTGTTTTGGAAGCAATTGTCAAACAATTCTGAATGCACTAATAGCTACACTAGTAACCAATTTTAGATAATTAGTGAAGCTCATAACTATTTGCACTTGCTAAAAGTCACATAATTTCATATGCACAAAGGAACCGTGTGCAATCTTGCACCTCTTTCAAATTTCCCAAGAGCTTGGGGAAGGCCTAGACCTATCAGAATCTTTTTTTTCAGTAGTATAAATTGTTGTAATTATTTGAAATTTGGCATTCTTGTATTTGTCCTGATGAGTGCAAGATGAGAAACTTCAGCAACCTGTCTGTCTTTTAAGAATATTCAAGTTCAATATGACCAAGCAACTGTTTAAGACACTCCTCAAAATCTAGCTTTTTGGTCATCTGTCTTAATATCTTCTTATGTAGTTCTGTGTCATATTTTGATTTACAATGTTCTTGTGAAGCACCTAGAGCGGTTTTACTATGCAAAAGGCGCTTGATAAAGAAGTTGTTTTTAGTTTGATACAACTGACTGCTTCCTGGGGCACGTCAAAACACAGTAAGAGTGGGATTAGTGTTGTATTTGGGCAAAACTGAGTAAGGATGACAGTTTTTCTTCCCTAAAGAACATTAATGTTTTATGACAGTTTTATGACAACCTGACAGTTTCAGGTTTCCTTATACCACTACAATGCAACTCTCCAGTCTATAACGCTTGAAGGCAAATCATTTCAGGATTTTGAAATTTTCTGAGATATAGAATGGCTTTAGAATGCAAAACCACAAGTGCACGAACCCCAAAACCCTGCAGATATAAATAATTACTTGGAACATATAATATTGATAAAACATTGCAAAACAGCAATAAGAATTGTATTACTTATTCAAATGCCAATCATACTGAGCCTGCCTTCCCAATCTATTGCAGCGCCTGAACAATTGAATGGTGAGTCTGTGAGCTAATTGCTTGGATCTGCTCAAAACATTTCTGACAACTGGGGTTTGTGCAATGGAGAGGTTACAGTAAGAAGTCTCACAACACCAGATTAAAGTCCAACAGATGTATTTGGTAGCAAAAGCCACTAGCTTTTGGAGTGCTGCCCCTTGTCAGGTGAGTGGGAGTTCTATTCACAAACAGAGAATATAAAGACATAAACGCAATTTACAAAATAATGATTGGAATGCAAGTGAACTTTACAGTAATCAAGTCTTAAAGGTACAGACAATGTGAGTGGAGAGAGGGTTAAGCACAGGCTAAAGAGATGTGTATTGTCTTCAGCCAGGACAGCTAGTGAGATTTTACAAGCTGAGAGAACTCGTGGGGGTTACAGATAGTGTGACATGAACTCAATATCCTGGTTGAGGCCATCCTTATGTGTGTGGAACTTGACTATTAGTCTCTGCTCAGCAATTCTGCATTGTTGTGTGTTGTGAAGACCCCTTGGAGAACGCTTACCCGAAAATCAGAGGCCAAATGCCCGTGACTGCTGAAGTGTTCCCTAACAGAAAGAGAACACTTTCATGTGAGATGATGGCATCCATGTCGATGATCCAGTTGCTGTGGCAGGGTTATGTGGTGTCGTGGTCACTGTTCTCCTGAAGGCTGGGTAGTTTGCTGCAGACAATGGCCTGTATGAGGTTGTACGGTAGTTTGAAGGCAAGAAGTGGAGGTGTGGGGATGGCCTTGATGAGATGTTTGTCTTCGTCGATGACATGTTCAAGGTTCCAGAGAAGATGTCATAGCTTCTCCGCTCAGGGGAAGTACTGAACGATGAAGAACACTCTGTCCAACGTGGCCAGTGTTTGTCTTCTGAGGAGGTTGGTGCAGTTTTTCACTGTGGCGCATCGGAATTGTCGATCAATGAGTCAAGGATCATATCCTGTTTAGCATTTGGAGGTGTCTGGTGTGATCCTCCTCATCTGAGCAGATCCTATGTAAACAGAGGGCTTGTCCATAGGGGATGGCTTCTTTAACGTGGAAGCTGGAGAAGTAGCTGTACCTTTGTCTGTACCTTTGATCCAGATCTTCAGAGCACCCTCCGTACTCTCATCTCACGTACTCCCTGCGTTGGAGATCTCTACTGCCTCCCAAAGATACACAAGGCAAACACACCCAGCCATCACATCGGGACCCTGAGCGAGAACCTCTCCAGCTATGTTGAGGGCATCCTGAAACCCATTGTACAAAGAACCCCCAGCTTTTGTCATGACACTACAGACTTCCTACTGAAACTCAGCACACATGGAGCAGTTGAACCAGGGACACTCCTCGTCACGATGGATGTCTTGGCGCTCTACACCAGCATCCCCCATGACAATGGCATTGCTGCAACTGCCTCAGTACTCAACGCCGACAACTGTCAGTTTCCAGATCAGTTTTACAACTCATCTGCTTCAACCTGGACCACAATGTCTTCACCTTCAACAACCAGTTCTTCATGCAGACACATGGAACAGCCATGGCGACTAAATTTGCACCTCAATATGCCAACATCTTCATGCGCAGGTTCGTACAAGACCTCTTTACTGCACAGGATCTTCATCCGACGCTATACATTAGATACATCAATGACATTTTCTTCCTTTGGACTCATGATGAACAACTTTTTGACATCAACAAGTTCCATCCCGTCGTCAGACTCAGCATGGACTATCCTCTGAAATCAATTGCATTCTTGGACACACACATCTCCATTAAGGACGGTCATCTCAGCACTTCACTGTACCACAAGCCCACGGATAACCTCACAATACTCCATTTCTCCAGCTTCCATCCTAGACATATTAAAGAAGCCATCCCCTACGGACAAGCCCTCTGTATACATAGGATCTGCTCAGATGAGGAGGATCGCAACGGACACCTCCAGATGCTGAAAGATGCCCTCAAAAGAACAGGACATGGCGCTCGACTCATCGATCGACAGTTCCAATGCGCCACAGCTAAAAACTGCACCAACCTCCTCAGAAGACAAACACGGGACACAGAGGACAGAGTACACTTCGTCGTCCAATACTTCCCCTGAGCGGAGAAGCTACAACATCTTCTCTAGAGCCTTCAACATGTCATTGATGAAGATGAACATCTCACCAAGGCCATCCCCACACCCCCACTTCTTGCCTTCAAACAACCATACAGCCTCAAACAGATCATTATTTGCAACAAACTACCAGCCTTCAGAAGAACAGTGACCATGACAGCACATAACCCTGCCACAGCAATCTCTGCAACACATGCCGAATGATCGACACAGATGCCATCATCTCACATGAGAACATCATCCACCAGGTACATGATACATACTCTTGCCACTCGGCCAATGTTGTCTACCTGATATGCTGCAGGAAAGGATGTCCCGAGGCGTAGTACATTGGGGAGACCATGCAGACGCTACGACAATGGATGAATGAACACCATTCAACAATCACTAGGCAAGAGTGTTCTCTTCCTGTTGGGGAACACTTCAGCAGTCACAGGCATTCGGCCTCTGATCTTTGGGTAAGCATTCTCCAAGGCGGCCTTCATGACACACACAGTGCAGAGTCACTGAGCAGAGACTGATAGCAAAGTTCTGCATACATGAGGATGGCCTCAACCAGGATCTTGGGTTTGTGTCACCCTATCTGTAATCCCCTCAACTTGCTTGGACTTGTGAAGTCTCACTAACTCTCCAGTCTGGAGACAATACACGTCTCTTTAACCTGTGCTTAATGCACGCTCCACTCACATTGTCTGTACCTTTAAGACTTGATTACCTGTAAAGGTTGCATTGCAATCATTATTTTGTAAATTGAGTTTGTGTCTTTATATGCCCTGTTTGTGAATAAAACTCCCACTACCTGACGAAGGGGCAGCGCTCTGAAAGCTACTGGCTTTTGCTACCAAATAAACCTGTTGGACTTTAACCTGGTGTTGCGAGACTTCTGACTGTGTTTACCCCAGTCCAACGTCGACATCTCCACATAGAGGTTACAGTATCCATTTTTCCCTATGTAGATATTTAATAAAAGTTGAATTAAAAATCTCAAACAATTACAATGGAATTTGAAATCACATTCTGAGAAGGTACTGGTGCAATAACATAATCACCATTCTCCAACTGCACTGAACATAATTTCGCAGCTGAACCTCTTCCATCTGGAACTGACAAATGTTTGGTGTCATAGTTAATGGTTCAGTGATTGCTATCTGTTGGACTGTAAAAATTGACTTATTACTTAGTGCATCTCTCCCATTTGTGCTGAACATTAGTTCATGTGTTCAGTGGTATAGTAGTGTAGCATAGCTAAAGTCAGATTGCAACACTAAATTCAGCATGTAATATCGAAGAATCATAAATCTTATGCTCTTCAGAATTGATATCCTTTCTCAAGTGTAGTGACCCCAATTTGTAAAAGGTAACCATAACTTCCTCGTTTTTGTACTCCACGCCTCAATTTATAAAGCCAGGACCTGATGCACATTTTTAACAGCATTAGCAACTTGGTCCTGCAATCTTCAAAGCCTATCGAGCTGCAAAGATTCACAAGCATCACACACTGCCTATTCTGCCTGTAAATCTTTACAAGATGGCTCTCTGCATTTTGGAAGTAGATCAGATATAGTGCTAAACATCAATTGTTAAACCACAATTTCTGCAGAAATGGGAAATCATTGACTTCTCTGTAAGTGTCCAGTCTAATTTCTCCCAATATACCTGTGTTGCCATGAGGGTCAACTTAATGTTCTTGTTCAATTTGCATCCTGTTGCATCTGGTTTCGGTGCCATTTAAAAGAATGGTGCTATTCCATATAATAAAAACATAATTGGAAGAAACCACTTAGAGGCATATGAACAATCTGGCAAGCATCTCTTTAGATTTCAAGAGAACGGAAAGTACCTTGTAACTGGTGTTGAAATTAGAATTGTGGCAGTCTTCAGACACAGTGTCAGCACTTAAGAATGTAATAAAAGTGTGTGATTGAATCACAGAATTCAGATTTCCAACATCCCCAGTACTTTTCTCCTGTATTGCTTATTCACACATTGGGTTGTTGTACATAATTGAGGGATGGGAAATAATAACAAATGATTAACAAATGCCTGTATTCACAGCATTGAAGGATTGTACTGGTTACTATCTGTCCACTTTGTGATTATACAGTGGTGAGTTACAAATAGCACTGGAGGAATACATACATCAATATTCACACTGGCTTCAAACGAATATCTGGCAGCATTGATTGTGATTCCAACAATGGAACTTTCCATTCTGGAGACTAAGTGAGGTGGTGGGCCAGAAAGTCAGCATCATTCCATGATGGGCAGCAGGTCAGATTAATCTGTGTGATCTTCCAGTTTACACCTTGTTAATTGTGCACCGGTCTGGAGCTCATCTAATCTAGTGGCAAGGCAGGCAGGAATTTGTCTGCCTCTGCCGCTATCTCATGGAGCTGAAGATCCTGGCGTTATATTTACATGGCGCTCACACAGACATTCAGCAACAGCACACCGGGCATGTTATTTTTTTCCGATCCTCAACAGCACCCAAAAGAACCAAATCCTCCATTTAACAGTTCATAGAGGCCTCTCTGGGGATTGTCTTTCAGGCTACTGGGAAAAGCTCAAGATGGGAGCAAGAGATCCTCCCACCTGACCATGCTGGCCTGGAACATGTCGCCAGGGAAGTCAGCGCCTGTGGCCAACAATAAAGTACCACCCTGCAGTGCAGGAAAGGGATGAATCTGTGCTCTGCCAGGGTAAGTAGAATTTCTATTCACTCCTACTTCACATTCTCACAAGGGCATCAGGCAGTCTCAGGGTTAGAACCCACAGGGATGTCACATACCACCAGCAGATGGGACATCAGCACTCAATGTCTGCCAGTCACTTTAGGCTCATGATCTTATCTAAGTTCTGGCACAAACTGCATCTTCATCCCTTACTGGGGTGGGACAATCATAAACAACATAAATGCATGCTTCTGAACTGCTCTTTCATCCATAGTGTTCATAATTAATCTACCTGTCTTTATTCAAGACACAATTGACGACAACAGGAGGAGCAGAGCGCAAAATGGAGGGAGGACCCCACAGTGAAGGAATCTGACCCATAAGGAGTAGGTGGTCGATCTCACTTGAGCGGATAAAGATCATTCATGCATGGGAACATAGAACATAGAACACAGAACATTACAGCGCAGAACAGGCCCTTCGGCCCACGATGTTGCGCCGACCAGCTTTTAAAAAAAAACACTAACCCACTAATCTAAACCAATCCCATTTCGTCCATAAACCTATCCACAGATCTCTTAAACGCCCCCAAACTAGGCGCATTTACAACTGCAGCTGGCAGGGCATTCCAGTCCCTCACCACCCTCTGGGTAAAGAACCTACCCCTGACATCAGTCCTATAACTACCCCCCCTTAATTTAAAGTCGTGCCCCCTCGTGCTAGCTTTCTCCATCCTAGGAAAAAGGCTATCATTATCTACCCTGTCTAAACCTCTAATCATCTTATATGTTTCAATAAGGTCCCCTCTTAGCCGCCTTCTTTCCAGCGAAAACAACCCCAAATCTCTCAGTCTCTCCTCATAGGATCTCCCCACCATACCAGGCAACATCCTGGTAAACCTCCTCTGCACCCTCTCCAAAGCCTCTACATCCTTCCTGTAATGTGGAGGTGAGGTTGGCCTCCTCCAACATGTCAGTTCGGGTCCATCCAGTATACATTGACAACATATGGACAACAGCTGTAATGCCAATACCTGTTCAGACATTCAAACAACAAAGAACAAAACAAAGAACAAAAACAGCCCAGGAAACAGGCTGTTCGGCCCAACGAGCCCGCGCCACCATTTTAACATTACCAGTCCCCCCCTCCACCCATGATCCTTATCTATTGTTTATGGCATTCCACATTCAGGGAAACTAATTTAGGGACAATTTATTACCTCCAATCAGCCTAAATAGCACATCTTTGGGGTGTGGGAGGAAACCGGAGCACCTGGAGAAAACCCACGCAAGCACGGGGAGAATGTGCAAACTCCCACAGACACTGGCCCAAATCCATGTGTCTGCACAGCAAACAGTGATAGTCACTGAGCTGTCGTGTTGCCCAGCATCTGGTCCAGTTTAAGCATACACTAACAACTTGAAGCACCAGGCTACTCTTGAACATCCAAGAGCAGTCCCAGTACGACCCATCGCATGTATGTCCCTCATTGGACAACAAGGCGGACCGACTTAAAACCTGTGAATTAAAAGAGAAAAACATTAGTATCATACCACATCCTTTTATATTACCAGGGATGTCCCAATGCAATGAACCTTAATTAAAACAATCTCCTATATCCTCCCATCTCCAACCCACTCATGTGCCTGTCTAAGTTACTCTTAAACAATTCCAGCGTGCTTGCCTCCACCACCTTACTTGGCAGAGCATTCCATACCCCACTACCCTCTGTGTGAAAAACCCCCCCTAACATCCGTGTTATACCTCTCCTCCCTCACCGTAAGCCCGTGGCCCTGTGTGTCTCTAACATAGGAAATAGCTTACCTTTGTTTACTCTATCTATACCCTTCATAATCTTATATACCTCTATTAGATCCCCCCCCTCAGTCGCCGTCTTTCAAGGGAAAACAGCCCCAATTTGCTCAGTCTTTCCTCATAACCCAGTCCTTCCATACCAGGCAACATCCTGGTAAACCTCCTCTGCACTCTCTCCAGAGTCTCCACGTCCTTCCAGTAGTAAGGCAACCAGAACTGGACGCAGTACTCTAAATGCGGCCTAACCAACATTCTATACAACTGCAACATTAGACTCCAGCTCTTATACTCTATACCCCTTCCTATAAAGGCTAACGTACCATAGGCTTTCTTTACAACCTTCTCCACTTGTACTGCCACCTTCAAAGACTTGTGCACTTGCACCCCCAGGTCCTGCTGCGTTTCTATACTCTTTATAGGCTTACCCTTTATCATATAACTCCCCCCTACATTATTCCAGCCAAAGTGCATCACCTCACATTTATCTGGATTAAACTCCATTTGCCATATATCTGCCCAATATACCAGCCTATCAATATCCTGTTGTATTGCCAGACACTGCTCCTCACTGCCTGCCAATCCAGCCATCTTAGTGTCATCTGCAAATTTGCTGATCACACCACTTACTCCCTCTTCCAAGTCACTTATATATACTACAAAGAGAAGAGGTCCCAGTACTGAGCCCGGTGGCACACCACTAGTGACAGACCTCCAGTTAGAAAAGAACCCCTCCACTACTACTCTCTGTCTCCTCTTAGCAAGCCAGTTCTCAATCCATCTAGATGCCTGGCCTTGTATCCAATGAGCCTTAATCTTTTCTACCAACCTACCATGAGGGACTTTGTCAAACGCCTTACTGAAATCCATATAGACGACATCAACGGCTCGTCCTTCGTCAACTGTTTTTGGCACCCCCTCAAAAAATTCTACCAGATTTGTAAGGCAAGATTTCCCCTTTACAAAGCCATGCTGCATATCCCTAATCAGATCGCAACGCTCTAAGTGCTCATACATCCTATCCCTAAGAATCCTCTCCATCAACTTCACCAATTATGGATGGCATTGTAGCACAGTGGTTAGTACTGTTGCCTCACAGCACCGGATTGAATTTTGACCTTGGGTGACTGTGTGGAAATTGTACATTCTCCCCATGTCTGCATGAGTTATCCCTGGGTTCTCCACAGGCTAAAGATGTGCAGATTGGGTGGATCGGTCATGGTAAATTGCCCCTTAGTTTCCAAAGATGTGTAGGCTAGGTGTATTAGCCTGGTAAATGCATGGGGTTATGGGACAGGGTGAAGGGGAAGGCTTGGGTGGGATGATCTTTTGGAGAGTCAGTGCAGAACAGATGGGCCAGATGGCCTCGTTCTGCACTATAGGGATTCTATGGTTCTATTATCTCTTTTTTCTCTTCCAGCTACCAGCAAGAAAAAGGTGAAGGCACTCCTCAAGCAAGCACCTTGGTGCAGGCCTTTAGACCAGCTCAGATGAGAATGTTGAATGTTCTTTTGATGAAGATCCATCATTGCATTCACCTGCACCCTAGACCACCTTGCACATCAGTGCTGGATTAGGCTTGGGTTCACTATCTGGTGATCACCTCACAGACATGGGTCCACAGCAGGTGAAGACAGGGGCAGTCAAAGTCTCTGCCAATCAGAGGACTGCTGGAGACAAGGCATCTGCTGATTCTGAGTCCAATGACTAGTTTCTGGAATTGGGCCTGAAAGAAATGTTGGCAATGCAGAGAGGCAGGGGAGCTTCAGGTAGAGTTAACAGAGGCTGTCAGCAACCTGGGACAAGGGATAGAGGAGTCATTCCACATTCTGTCTAGTGCCATTGCTCCAGCATGTGAGCACCTCAAAATCTCCATTAAAAGGTAGCAGCCACTTTAGAGACCCAGACAATGGGTTTCTGCTGGCATTTCACTCAGACGTGCACACCATCACTCCAGGCATGTGCACATTCCAGCAATGGCTGGTCGAGAGAGGGATGGGACATCCTGACCTCCCACCAAGTGCCCCATCTCAAGGAGTCAGGGAGGGAACAGGATGCAGCAAGGGTATCCATCCAGGATACTCCAAGGATGTCTGCCATTCCAAATACCCTCTGCCAGTGACCCCATCAACTCCAGCAGTTCAGGTTGAGGGTGCATCTGCCCTAGAACAAGAGGTCCTTAGCAGGCTGGGGCCCTCCAGAGTGCTTCTGTTTTCCATGTGTATTATATGACTGGGCCACAGTCACCAAAGCAATGCAGGAATTAGACTTGCCAGGCTCCTGACGAATGCAGGGGCATGAGTGTTTGTAATTAATTAAACAATGGTCCTGCTGAGCCATTCTGTGTGAGGACAATGTAAACATAACTCACAGCTATGGACGCATGATGCCAAGTAACAGGTCACTGTACCCTGAGGCTCAATAACAAGATCAGGCCTCTGCATTATTCATCCAAGAGATCTGGCATTAAGAGAGATGATGCTGTCTAATTGTTGCTCTTCCCTGAGACAGTCAAGCACTAACATTGACAAATAGTTTTTCTGTTGATGACGCTTTGCTAAATTGCTGCCAGACTGGCATGAGTGCATCAATGTGTGCAATAACGTCAGGCTACCATCACCACTGACTTGTTGATGCCATGGTCAAAAGGACTGCACTATGTATATTATGCTTAAAGAGGTGTGCTCTTGGAGTTCTAACCATATTCCACGATGGCCACATGCTCCCAAAGCTATTGCACCTTCTACTACTTTATTACTGAGATTATGAGATTGATGACCTTTCCTGATATGTTAATTGTGAGAATTAAGGCTTTGTTCTGTCCCCTGCATTGAAGGCTAAACAGAACTTAATTTCTGAAAACTTGACTTCACCTTACTCCTCTTGAAATCTTATAGCTATGAGGTTGTCATGGGTATGTCCGCAGTGCAATGCCTATGCAATGGCATCCTCATGTGGCCTTCTTCAGATTCAACCTCTTCCAAGTCCTCATCTTTCAAGGAGACATCCAGCTCCTTAATGTGTTTTGCTGGCTACAGCACAACCTTTGCAGCACAAGGTTTGAATGGAACAGCAAACAAGGATAATGAGGAAACTCTCTGCAGTGGGTATTGGAGAGTCGTACCTTACTTGTCCAAACATCAGAAACACACCATTAGGAGGCCAATTGTTTGCTGTATTAGGACCTATGACAAAATGTGAAGAATTGTATCTCTCCTCTGTGGCCAATGAGCTGGCACCATTAGCCAAGTTTTCTGGGGTACCCTTTATCACTGAGGAGGCAAACCTCCCCAAATAGGCCCAACTCCAAACCATTTAAAGAGCTTGGGGATTTAGTGAAGACACAATTGCAACCTCAACCATCAGTCACACTCCAGAGATGCAAATTTAATTCAAGTGTGAGAGCCCCAAATGAGTCGACCATGGCTTGCTTTGCTAAACTGAAGCAATTGTGATTTTGAAGCCATCCTGAAGGACATATCACTGGATATATTAGTTTGTGGCATGAATAACAATGCTATTCAATGCAGATTGCTTGCAGAGGTTGGCATAAATTTTAAATGAGCGATGGAGATAGCGCCGGCCATGGAAAGCACTGAAAAAGGTGCACAAGAGTAGCACAGCACACAAATTAGCACTGTTAGGACAGGAACCTGCAGTCAGCCATGGCACCAAAACTGCCAACACAAAGCAGAAAACAATTTCAGCCACCAAGAAAACAAAAAGGTACAGAATAGGTATTCAGTCAGTGACTTTTTCCATCATCCAAATTAATGCCTCACCCATCATAATTTCCACCACGGGCAGGAGCAGAAGTACTTGCCCTAATTTTGAACATCACGGACTTGCAGGCTTCCGCTAGAGAAATGTTTTATCGATCTTGAATCAGACTCAAGGTTAAAGAAGGTAAAGTTAGTCCAAGACTCCTGTTGAAGGATAGATCCATCCTCCTATTCAAATCGAATGGAATACTTCCACTCATGGCAAGGACAACATCTGAAGAAGTATATTTTTTTGATGTATACAGAGCCCAAAAGTATATAATTTCAAATCTGGACGGCACAAAATTGGCAAGGGGTGCCCAGCTGGATTAGGTGAGTGTGTATGTTTGTGGGGCAGAGGGGGGGGGATGGTTGATATAATTATGTGAGGGACTAAGATTTCATTTACCCTGAACATTTTTCCTATTAAGTATATTGAGGTATTCTCATTGCTTTCATCAAGAATTTAAAACTGGCCAAAGTATGTCTGAATCAATGCTTGTCCTAGACCATTGAACAAAAGAAGCCAGCTGGCAGTATTGGGAAAATTCACACATTGTTGTCCCTGAAGAGCCACTAACAAACAACACATTATGGGCACCACTGGTCAAATTCAAAGAGAGTTTTACAAAGATCATCTGCATTTCATAACCTAGGCTGGCCAACAGGAGTCTGCTCACCTGCTAAAACAAAGGACCCCACAACCTTCCTTTCAATTCTTAATGGTTGTGACATTTAATAATCTTGGTGACACAGACGAGGAGTGGACAGCCCTTGTCAAAGGCAGAGTGAGAAATGGGAGTCATGTGACATGGACACTAGCTTATGGAACCAGTAATATTGCCTTGTGGAACTGCAAAGTCAGTCTGCCGTTTTGCCATCTAACTGGCAGCAACACAGACAAGGAATTGTGTACCATTGCCTAGAAGACTGAATCATCTCCACTCATGCCTATCTCATCACTTGAAGTCAACACCCAGGGTTATTAATAGAAAATTGGATCACACCAAAATCAAGGGATTAGAAAATACATCGCAACTTATAGTGAAAAACACCTTTCTGTTTATGGATGAGTAGTGAAAGGAGAAATTAATGCTGTTTAAATTCACCCCTCTCCTGTCCGTAACAGTTAATATGAAGAATGAAAGTGACAAAATACAAGAAGACATTAATTAATTTGCAGAATAGTTGTCTAATTGGCTAATAAATTTCAATAGAGACAAATATGAAGTGGTGTATTTTGGTAGGGTAATAAGAAGGCCACACACTACTTATAAATTGGAATAGGCAAACAAAGGCATCCAGGCGTAAACATTCACAAGTCACTAAAAGTAGCAAAGCAAGCTAATAAAGACACAGTAGAAAGCAATCTAAGTGCTAGGTTCATTTCTAAAGAATTATCATTAAAAAGCAGAAAAATTATGTTAAATCTGGTTAGGCTCAATAGCAGATTTACAGTTGGTGGGGGTGGAGGAAGAGAGGGTATGTGTGAGGGGTGGGGAAAAAAAGAGTATGTTTGGAGGGTGAGGGAAGAGAGAGTGTGTGCGAGGGGGTGTAGGAGAGTGAGATATGTGCGTGAGCGATAGGGGGACAAGGAAGTTTGTGAGGGGCGTCGGTTTCGGCCTTGATGTCTTGGAAAGGAGTGGGGCCCTCTGCTCAGCTTCATTTTTGGGCCCCACCCCATCCCAGGACCACAAGACCGAAACCCATGCCCCTCACGAACTCCCTCATCCCCCTATCCCTCGCGTGCATATCTCACTCCCCTACACCCCTCATACACACTCTCTCTTTCCTCATCCTTCATGCATACTCTCTTTTTCCCCACCTCTCACAGCACCCTTTCTTCCCCACCCTCCTCACACACTGACTCCCCCCTCATCTCTATACCCCACCTCATCACCTGCACCTCTATACCCCATGCCCTTGCATTCTCTTTCGCCCACCCCCTCACACTTGTTGTCTCTCCCCAACTGCCACTGGTGTAGTTGAAAATTTTGAGGTGTGGTTCTAAGAAAATATGCTGGCCATATAATTTCTCAGTCTTATGTTACATTGTTTTCCCATGTATTAATCATTTGAGGCCCCAAATGTCAGTAAAGCAATGCTGTATAAGTGAAAAATACTAGTGCCAGTTGGCCTTTTATTTCAATCCATGAATCATCGAATCATTAGTTCTAAGCATAGCTGGAATTTCATTATGCAAAAGTTTAATTACATTTTCAAGTTTATTAAACACATGAATTATAAAGCTTTACTGCAAGATATGAAGAATTGGATAATTAGAGTTAAGGTACAGGTCAGTCATAATGGCAGTGTTCCACCGCTACACCATGGCACAGTGGTTGGCACTGCTGCCTCACAGCATGAGGTTTCAACTCCAGCCTCAAGTGACTGTATGGAGTTTGTATGCTGTTCCCATGTCTGTGTGGGTTTCCTCCAGGTGTTCTGGTTTCCTCTCGCACTTCAAAAATGTGCAGGATAGGTTGATTGGGCATGCTATATTGACCCTTAGTGTCAGGGGTTTAGTAAGGTAACTACATAGGGCTATGGGGATAGGGCATGGGATTGTTGTCAGTGAAGGCTCAATGGGCCATATGCCCTCCTTCTGTACTGTAGGGATTCCATGATTCTATGTTCCTATCAGCATATGAATGAATAGGATTTGGCTGTGTGCAAGCCTTAATGCATCAAGCTCTTTCTCCAGCCATTTCAAATTAGACTAGATCTCAAAGAATTGTTAGTCAACTAAAGTAATTAGTTTGCAAACTATCTTTCCTATTTGCTAAGCATTTGAGGTATCAGGTCCAACAACCAGGTCAGTCTTCAGTGCGTCAAACCAAGCTTAGGCAATTTATGCATTTATATTCAAGAGGTCAATATCTAAAGGATTTGTACTATCATCGTATCATCTTCAAGAGTGAAAATGAATAAAAGATATCTATATGTTTTCATTTCAGCCATATCCTACTCCTCAGTCCTAACCATGCCAAATCCTCAAAGGACCTATGTGGCTTTTCTGACCACCAACAGAACTTTTAAAGCTTTGCCATGGGAACAGTTGTTTTCTCACAATGCATTTTTGGCATTCAGTTCTGGCTTTAGTTAACTCCAGCAATATCTGATACCTGTACATGCAATATTGGCGCTATTTTATGCTTTGTGAAATATTTATTTTCGAGGCTGCGATGGCACAGTGGTTAGCACTACTGCCTCACAGCACCAGGAACCTGGGTTCAATTACGGGCTCGGGTCACTGTCTGTGTGGAGTCAGCAAGTTCTCCCTCACATGTCTGCGTGAGTTTCCTCCGGGTGCTCCGGTTTCCTCCCACAGTCCAAAAGATGTGCTGGTTAAGTACTTTGGCCATGCTAAACTCTCCTTCATTGTTCCTGAACAGGTGTTGGAGTATAGCGACTAGGGGATTTTCACAATGACTTTATTGCAGTGCTAATGTAAGCCTACTTGTGACTCATAAGTAAACTTTACTTACTTTTCCTATGTTCCTTCATTAGGACATTTAGATTTCAGCTTAGCATATATTGTCCTAGTTATGAAAAGGACATAAGGTTTTCTGACTATATATGTAAATAACATTATTTTTCTTCTCTCTAACATATTTCCTTCAACCAGCACACCTCATGTCCATTTTTGAAATCTTTTTTATAGTCTGTGTGGAGTTTGCACATTCTCCCCATGCCTGCATGGGTTTCCTCCAGGTAGGTGCTCCACTTTTCTCCCACCATCCAATGATATGTGGATTAGCTTCTTTGTCTATGCCAAATTGGCCTTCGCTGTCAGGAGGATTAGTAGGGTAAATACGTTGGGTTACGGAGATAGGGCCTGGTGGGATTGTTCTTGGTGCAGTCTCGATGGGCTGAATGCCTTCCTTCTCATTGTAGGGTTTCTATGAATCTACCTGAAAATTGAATCCATTCTTACAGCAGGTAGTAAGTTGTCTGCAGCAATAATTTTCTCAACCAAATGAAATCCAATATTATGGTGGCTATTGATATAAATTGAAGGGTCACTAGGTCATGGAATATTCCAGAAAGTGACAGGAATAGAATTCATAATATTTGTTACGTATCTGAAATGAAGAAAACAGAGAAGTATAGGAAATAGGATGACATGGATAGTTCTTTGAGAGATGGTCCATTACAATGATGGACCGAGTAGCCTCCTTCAGTATTATGAAATTCTACAGTGCCCAGGTGGAAATCAGATATCACCTCCGGATTAATGTGAAAATCTATTACTTTCCAGAATGCTGAATAAGGAAGGAATTCCTGCTTTCACCCTCATCAACTTTTCCCTGTCATATATATGTCAGGTAAGATAACATACCCTAATTTATGACCAATTATCATGGCTTCATAATACATCTAGGCTGGGATTTTCCGGCTACGCTGTGGTGGGATCCACTATGGGGGGGATCTGGTAGACCAACCAAAAGTGCATTGATTTTGGGCAGAAGAGGACAATCCTGGTGGCAAGCAGAGCTGGAAAATCCCACCCATGACCTCTTTTGTTTTATGTATTGTGATTAAGCTTCATATAGGCTAAACGAAATGATTGACAAAACTTCTGGGGTCTATTCTTTGAGAATTTGGCTATACTAGATCCAAGTCTTGATCCTTGTAAAATATTTATTAGATTGGGAAACTTAAAGAGGTTCCATCTCTGAAGCGGAGATTCTACAATATATCTATTGCCTGATTCACTCCTGTCTGTGATAACACAAAGGGAGGCTAGATATCAATCAAAAAGCAGAATACATTGTTCTTTCAGAGGGAATGCGGACTTGGACTGATTGAGCCTGGCCTCAGAGATAGGACGAAGGATTTACTGGCAGAATGTATTTCTGTTTCCTGGTGAGCTGATGGTGCACTCCGGTGCGCCACATCCCATTGCCCTGATGCTGCCTCTTGAACATTTCTAATAGTGAACTGTATTGGGCGGAGGCCCTTGTCAGGATCAGTTCACTCCCGAAATACACAGCAATCAGCCTTTTTCTACTTTGGAAGGCAAGGGGAGGGTTGGTGGTGGTGGGGGCAGTGGGGGAGGTGGGGGTGGGGGGGGGGTCGTGATGGGGGTTGGGGGTTTATAGGTGGTAAAGGAAGGGCGATTGGGTTAAAGGAGTTGGGATATGTGTGAAGGTGAGGGGATACAGTTTGAAAGAGAGGAATGTAGAGATGAAAGATTGGGGGTGAATGAGAGGGGATGGAGTGATAAAGGGTGATGAGGTGAAAGGAAGGGACATGCGGGTGAAGGAGTGGGGATGGAGGGTGAAGGAATGGGGATGGGGGTGAAGGAATGGGGATGGGGGTGAAGGAGAGGGGATGGGAAGGTGAAGGAGTGGGGATAGGGGATGAAGACCAGTGGATGAGGGGTTAAGGAGTGGGGAAGGGGGTGAAGGAGTGGGAATGGGGGTGAAGGAGAGGAGCTGGAGGATGAAGGAGTGGGGATTGGGCAGGGTGAAGGAGTGGAAGTGGTGTTACAGGGGGAGGAATGGGCTTGTGGGAGGCGAAATGGAATGGAGGGGGTTAAACACCTGTGATCCTAGTTCCCACTACCTGGGGTTAGGATTTACAGGTGCATACCTCCAATTCCCACCTGGCCCACATGACAACCATTCCTGCTTGCACTTTCTCAGACTGAAACTCCCAAACACTGAGTGCCAACAGTCATTGACTGCCATCAGGCACCATGGGCTGGGTCTCCCCAGATTCCACACTGATATTCCTCACTGCGCAGATACCCCAGCCACATGCAGCATGGGTAATGTAGCTCTGAATGAGTGATTGTCTCCCCAGCGCCTGTGCAGAACAAAGGGCTGCAGCAGATAAGTCCCACTTTCTCATCTCTGGTTGCCTATTAGCGATTGACTTCTCAATTGAGGGCAGGTTTGCAGTGTATGACTCTAAATGACTGGCTGTGAGTGACATCTGTCAGAGAGCCTGCATTTTGGGCAACCCCCTGCTTTTGGACGTGCCAAGCCAGGACATGGTCTGTCTGATTGATTGTAAATTCACTGCTGTTAGACCTTCTGAATACTGACCTCAGTAGTACGACTCGGGTATAGAGGCACTAGAGAAGGGGCAAAAGAAGTTCACAAGGATGATCCCAGATTTAAGAGGTTATGTTTATCAGTAAAGGCTAAACATGCTGCAGCTTCTTCCTTTGGAAAAGAGAAGGCTGAGAGGCGAGAGGTTTTTAAGATCAGAAAATAGTTTGTTTGGAGCAAGAAAATATTTCCGCTTATTCAAGAGTCCGTTACTAGAGATCATAAATGTTAGACAGTCACTAACAAATTAAATAGTGAATTCAGGAGGTTTCTTTAGCCAAAGAATGGTAATTAATTGAGGTAAATAGCGCTTTACAGTCAATGAAGTCATTGATTTAATGTAGGAAACCAATTTGCACACAGGAAGCTTCTGTGAACAGCAATGTGGTAATGGCCAGATGGTTTACATCTGATGGTGACTGAGGGCTAAATATTGTCCAGGACACTCCTACTTACTGCAAAAAGATACAGTGGGATCATTTCACCAAGCTGAGAGAGTAGAGCAAATCCATCTGAAGAGTCAGTCAACAACATGTCCTAAGGGTAGGCCTGACTTCTCCCTCACCCCCTTAAGATGGGATTCAGGTGGCAGGCGCAATGGGAAAATTCCACTGCTTAGCTCTATTTTTAGACATAACATAGTGACACAACTCTTCTTCTTTTGCATCTCTCCCAAACAAGGTAAGGTCCAGGACCACAGCACTTCTCAGTGTACACCACCATCTGAACATCCTGGGGCATAGAGATAATTAATTTGGTCAAAGAGCACTGACAGAAGCATGGGTCAATCGTGAGAAAAAACAAGTGGAGTTGGGAGCTAATAAAGAGAAACCAGCTGTCCATACGTTCCGTTTGAGATATCCTTCTGCTGTATGGCCAAAGGACTTGGTACCCCACTGGGCCAGCCTTCATTAATCAATGACCAAATGAACTCATGACATTTTTTAAGACAGCTCAAAACAGCTTACAAATGTTTTCAGGCAAGGAATGGCAGTGCAACTTTCACTTCTTAGTTGCAATGAGTTGAGGATTTTAACAACTGTACTTTCATTGTGGAGTATGTGACAACTCCATGGACTGCAAAGTTGCAGGGATCAAACAGAAACACATTGTGGTGAAAATTCCAATGGGATGTTTTCAGGGCTCAAATGGGCATACACCACAATCGAAATTGGACCTTGATCAGGCTTCCTTAATATTATTTACGCATATCTGCTAGTGCCTTTACAGGCCAGTGTACTAAAAGTTAGAATCATATCCCTCACCTCATCATCTTCAGCCCTTAGATAAATTCTCAGAGAGGATTAAAGTGATTCAAACATCTTGACTGCTTAGAGAAGTAAACGAGCGATGGAATATTTCAAATGCAACCTTTAGCTTATCACATTAGTTTTGTCACACACACAAAAAAAAATCAATCAAGCAAACATCCAGAAAAGATTCAGAAACCTTGTTTCCCATTATTTGTGGGAGTTTGTTGCGTTGGCTGCTTTGGTTCCTACATTACAACAGAGATTGTAATTTGAAAGTGCTTCATTATCTGTAAAACACTTCGGGACATCCTGAGGTTTGGAATGATGTTATCAAAATGCAAGTTGTGTTTTTCCTTCCTTATGGCAGGCCAGTGGACCCAATTGACTCGTCAAGAACCAGTGTCCTTCAGAAGGGAAACAACGTTAGCACTGGTACAATTTAACACAACTTTCTCTACTTCACCATTCAGTGAATGTGCAACAACCCAAATTTTCATCACTTGCAGAATGAGCCCCTTTCAAAGCCAGTAAACTTGCTGCCAATAAGCAGCAAGGAAACAGTAGCCCAAATGCCACTCGGTAACTAAGCAGGATAAGATGATGGAAGAGTCAATCAAAGCCTGCCAGCCATGAGTATGATGTTCTGATAATAGTTCCACAAAGAAACCTCTCTCTGATTTGTTTCTATTTTAAGGGACCATCATGAGATCCAGTAACATGTAGTTTCTTTGCCACAAAACATGATGTCTTGGCAAACAACGCACTTTCTAGCGATTGTATACCATTTAGTTCAGATGGCATGAATTCATATTGTCCACTTAGTTTAGAATTTTAAGATTTTTCAATAGGGACATTCATAACATAATGTGTGCATTCTATTCTGATTAAAGGGTGATGTGCGTATTGATTTAGTTAGAAAAGTATTTACAACATTTTGACTTTTTTCTGGCATGTTATGATCATGGTATTTTTGAGTCACAGACTTTAAACTGTCAGGATAAATTAATCAATTCAAAACAGACAGGTTGAATTAATCAATTGACGACAGAAAGGCTAGGCTAATCAATTGAAAGCAAATGGTTCCATCTGTGTTAGGGTTCAACCACAAAGAATTTTGTAACCTAAGAATGTCATTTACATTGGATAACCCAGTGGGTTAGAACATTATCCTTTAACCTTCTGACTGGTGTTACAGGCCAGCTCAAGCAAATGGGCATAAAGTCTGCCTCAGGTTTTGTAATGGTCCTTTGTGAAATGTCTGAGTGGGAAGGGAGTGAAGAATAAAACTGCTAACTCAGAAGCTTGTAAGTTAGCTTAGCCTTGGCTCCAAGAATGGGAGTTACAGAAAAAGAAAGTAACATGCTGGTGTGATATAGTTGCTGTTGTTGTACAGTTCCTGAAGCTGCACTGAAATATATGCTGAGGTAGTGGGAAAACAGTAATGTGTCACATCCATGTAATTAATTAACGCCTGATCTACAAATGTTGAATAGTTAAACTCAACATCCAAAGTAGACAAATACTTCCCAGCACTCATGTTCTTTACCTTGGTCATAAATCATTCAAAAATATACATTATTTAGATTATAACTAATTGCTACATGCTGATTGGTACAAATTTAAAACTGATGCAAGAAGAGGGGGGCTTGGGACGTTCATGCAAGGTGATCGGATGGGTTAACAAAACAGTTTATAATGCTGAATTATATAAATGGAGGCAGAGACTACAGAAGCCAGGAGATTATGTGAAACTATATTAAACATTAGCTTGTCTTCAACTAGGGTAGTGTGTTCAATTCTGGGCACTGCACTTCAGAAAGGCGGTAAATGCTTTGTACCGTGTACAGAAGAGACTTACTAAAATGATTCCAGAGATGAGGTATTACAATGATATGGAAAGATTGAAGAAGCTGGGGTTGTTTGCCTTAGAGCAGAGAAAAGGAAGATTTGTTGGAAGAATTGACAGTCATGAAGAGTTTAAATGGAGCAAATAAAGAAAAACTTCTCCCAGTGGCTGGTGTCAATAACCAGAGGACACAAGAGTTTAGATGATTGGCAAAGCCTCAACCAGGATCTTGGGTTCATGTCACCCTACATGTAAGCCCCACCATTTGGCCTGGGCTTGCAAAATCCTACGAACTGCCCTGGCTTGAAACAATTCACACCTCTTTAACCTGTGATTATCCCTCTCTCCACACTGTCTGTGTCTTAAAGACTTGATTACCTGTAATGACTCACATTACAACCATAATCTTGCAATTGAGCCTCTGTCTATATATGTTATATTTATGGACTCAACTCTCCACTTACCTAGTGAGGCATTTCAAAAGCCCATGATACCAAATAAACCCGTTGGACTTTAACCTGGTGCTGTGAGACTTCTTGCTATGCCCACCCCAGTCCAACACCTGCATCTCCACACCATGGCAAATGAACCAGCAGTGAGTTGAGGAAAAACTTACACAATAAGTGATTAAGATTACGATGCACTGTGTGACAGGCTGGTTACACGGTCACCTTCAGAAGGGTATTGGATAAATACTTGTCGTTAAAAAAAAAGTGGGAGTCATGGAGGACGAGAGGAGGAGTGGAGCTGATTGCTTTTCAAAAGAGCAATAGATTCAGTGAACTGAATAAACTGTTCCTGTGCTGTGCTGTTCTATGATTCAATGACATACACTCTCACTGAAAAGTAAAAGTTAAAATTGCAGCCTTGCACCAAGCAAACAATGGATGTTTTATACACCTTTGTCAGCACATTTTCTATCCTACTCTCAGGGTGCATCAGACAACAGCACCATTGTAAGTAACTTTTACTTCTAAGGAAGGTGGTTGTTGGCATAGTTTTAGCAAATCCATTCTCTTTTGTTTATCCACACTTGTTTATGCTAGCTCAGTAACTGAGGGAAAGATAATTGTGAGTTCACAGCTCCTGCAGTTATCAATGTGTAAAAATTCCAGCAATTAATGGTGAGCAAGAGATAAACTGTTAATACTGATTTGCTCCAAATTGCTGAATATATTCCGCTATTAGCCTCAACAAATCCAAACAAATGATTATTTTGCTGTGAGTCTCCCAGCATGTGTCATGAAATTTCTTGTCTGGCATGGTAGCACAATGGTCAACACTGCTGCCTCACAGCACCAGAGACGTGATTTCAATTCCTGCCTCAAATGACTGTGGAGTTTGCACATTCTCCTCGTGTCTGCATGGGTTTCCTCCAGGTGCTCCAGCTTCCTCCTACAACCCAAAGATGTGCGGTTAGGGTGATTGGCGATGCTAAATTGACCCTTAGTGTCAGGGGGATTAGCAGGGTAAATATTTGGGGTTACGGGGTTAGGGTCTGGATGGAATTGTTGTCGGTGGAGGCTCGATGGGTTGAAAGGCCTCCTTCTGTGCTGTAGGGATTCTATGATTCAGTGTTAATAACAATGAATCTCATCGCAGCAGATTAAGGCTAATAATTCATGTTTTTAAAAATTAGGTTGCGGTCCTGACATGATAATCAACCTTCAAAGCTTAGAAGAGAACAGTAAAAAGACTTGCCCCGACAGTCAGTAAATTGGCCCAAAAGATGTTTTGTTAATTTAAATTTTATTATTTTCTGACTTTTGCTTTGTGTCTCTTTTTCTATCTCTCTCTCATAATCCTCCCATTCTTTCACCCTTTACTTTGACTGTCGGCCACCCTATTACCTTCTCTGTGGTTCATTCTGTTACTTTCACTCTCAAATTTCATTGGTGAAGGAGATGGACCATTGAACCAGAGGTTCAGTAGGTCCTAGATGCCCCATTAACTTTATTATCAATTCCTATTTCCAGCAATTTATTGCACAAAGATAACACAATCTGAGCAGTGAAAAAAACAAATTTAAATCATACCATCACAACTTCTAAATCATCATATAAATTTGCAATGTGCAGTGATCTGTAATCAGAATGACAACCAATAGTGGTGTGATCAATATTGATAATTCATTCATGGGATATGGGCTGGGAAAGCCAACATTTATTGCTTATCCCTAGTTGCCCTTGCGAAGGTAGTGATGAGTAGGATTCTTGAACCACTATAGTCCATTGTTTTGTGGGTGTATCCATGATCCTGTTAGAATGGGAGTTCCAGGTATTTGACTCAGTGACAGAAGAAAAGCCACAATGTATTTCCAAGTCAAAGCGTTGTGTGACTTGGAGGAATTTGCAATTGGTGGTGTACCTTTGTGCCTACTAGGTGCATTTCTCTGTATTCTTAGTGATAAATTTTGTAGGTTTGGAAGGTGCTGTTGAAGGCAAGCTGTTGCAGTGCGTCTTGTACATGGTAGATATAATGCTACTGTACACAAGGGAGGAGGGGAGGAATGCGTTGGGATGCTGATCAAATGGGTGGCTTTGTCCTTGATGGTGTCAAGCTTCTTGAGTGTTGCTGGAGATGCACTCATACAGGCTAATGGTGAGTATTCAACCACACATCTATACCTTGTAGATGGTGGATAGGCATTGGAGACTTATGAGATGAATTACTTGCCACAGAATTCCCAATCTCAGACATGTTCTTGCTGTTACTGTATTTATATGGCTGGTCCAGTTAAGTTTTTGGTCAATAGTAAGCCCCTAAGATGTTAATGGCAGGGAATTCAGCAATGGCAATGTCCTGAATATTGAAGGGAGATTATTAAATTGGTTTTTGTTGAAGATGGTAATTGCCTGACATTTAAGTAGTGCAAATGTAACTTGCCATTAATCAACCAAAGCCTGAATGTTGCCCAGGTCTGGCTGGACGCTGTTATGGACAGCTTCAGTACTTAAACACTTGCAAATAATAGTGAACACTGTGCAATTATCAGTTAAAACCTACACTGCTGACCTTTCAATGGAGGGAAGGTTATTTTTGAAACAGTTGAAAATGGTTGGGCCTAGGACATTACCTTCAGGTGCTCCTACAACAATAACCTTGGCCTGAGAAGAACAGACTCCAACAGTCACAATTATCTTTCTTTTTGCTCAGTATTTGTCTTGCTGGTTGAGAGTTTTTCCCCTAATTCCCATTGACTCCAATTTCACTAGGGCTCCCTGATGCCACACTTGGTCAGATGAAACCTTGATGTCAAGGGCAGTCACTCTCACAATACTTGTGGAATTTAGTTCTTTTTGCCCATGTTTGGACCAAGGCTGTAATTAAAGTTGGAACTGAGTGGTCCTGTCAGGATTTAAACTGAGCATCACTGAACAGGTTATTGAAACATAAGTGTTACTTGATAGCACTGTTGATGACACCTTCCATAATTTGATTGAGAGTAGACTGATGTGGCAGTAATTATTTTTTATGAACAGGACATACCTGGGCAATTATCCACTAAGCTGAGTGGACGAAAGTGTTATGGCTGTGCTGGAGCAGCTTGGCTAGAGTTATTATCAATGTCCACAGCCTTTGCTGTATGCAGTGTGTCCAGCCATTTCTGAACATCATGCGGAGTGAATCAAATTGGTTGAAATCTGGCAACTGCGATGCTGGGGACATCAGGTAGAGGTCAAGCTGTATCATCCAATTGGCATTTCCGGCTGAAGATGGGTGCAAAAGCTTCAGTCTTGTCTTTCACACTCAAACTTTGGGCACTCCCAGCATTGAGGTTGGGGATGTCCATGGTGTCTCCTCCTCCTCCTGTTAGTTCCTTAATAATCCACCACCATCAGATACAGTCGGACTGCAGAGCTTCCATCTGCTCCACTAGATCACACAAGTCTGTCTTTAGCATGTTAATTCCACTGCTTAGCATGCATATAGGCCTGTGTTACAGCTTCACCAGGTTGGCACTTGATTTTCAGGTGTGCTTGATGCTGCTTCTGGCATACCCTGATATACTGAAGGGAGCAAACAATTTTTTTTTTTAAATGCTGCATAAATGCATGTATGCCAGATTTTATGGATCTATTTGCTTTCTTTTTATTTTTAATGGCAGTGGGCACTATGCAGTTAATGCATCATGACTTCTGCACTGAAATGTTTATCATTGTCCAGTTACACATCCTCAGCTTTCAATGTTCCACCATGATGATCATATCCTCTCCCTGCCTGGGCCCTTATCTCTGACGTTTTCTCCCTAAATCTCTTCACCTCTCTATCTCCCTCTCCCCTCCTCTAAAGTGCTCCTTAAAATGTACCTCTTTGATTAAACTTTTGGTCATCTATTTCAAGATCTCCATTTGTGGTGTCAAATATTGTTAGATTGTACACTGAGACTTTACAATGTTAAAGGTGCATTATAAGTTTGAATTGTTACTGTTATGACCATTGTAAATGTATTCAGGGTATGTTATCTGACAGCAAAACAAATCAGTGTTTAGGATGGTCCCATAATCAATCAACCTTCAGCTAGAATGATACAAATCTCTATTATCCAAAAGAATCGACAAATAGATGTTGTTTACAGGTTGAAAATTTCACCTAAGCAATTAGCCACAACCAGCCAGATTATTTCACAATTGTATTGAGAGGATTTCAGATGCAGATCTTTCTGCACTGTAGGGTTCTATGACTACAATGACTTGATGGCTTCAAGTAACAACAGGAAGATTCTGATCTGCAATCTTTCACTTCTTGTTTTTTACATCTGGCCATTTTCTGGTCCTGTTGGAGCTCTTGCAGCAGCTTAATCAAAGCAACAATTCTCCCCTGCTCCTCTGGTCAAGTATGATTCTAGCAGTTTATCATTAAAGACTTGACATTGGCCTGGGCTGGACGGGTTTTGCCCTTATTGTTGCAACATTGATCATCATGGACATGTATGTGCATAAATATGTATAAACCCCCTGACATTTCAATCCATCAATTTTAGGCAGGCGGTCAATTACAGGCAATTGTTACCATATGCTCTATCAGTATGATTACTATGAAGGCAGTTTAATTGGGACATAGAGATGCTTTAAAAATGTTAACACGAGCTTTAGTTACCTTAATTATTTTCTGCCCAAATAATCAAATAGAGACCATCTGAAAAGTTCAGAAGAACTATTTTAAGTATTTAACCCTTTTCCCACCAATTGCAAACGAAATTCCAAGAACACGTTTGAACTATAGAAATATCATTGACAATTCTACAAATTATCTTGGGATATTCTGGGATTGGAATAGGAGTCAAGGAGTAAGTTTTCCTAGAAATAAGTTAATTTAAAGTAGCTGGGGAATCATTTTCCTCCCATTCCAGACAAATGCAATAAATTTCTAAGACAGAAATAAACCAGGGGTGGAAATTTTTTGAGCTCTGAGACAAGGACGAGTAATGGTTTGAGTCTCCACCTGAGCTGATGAGTTGATATCTGTATGATCAGATACTAGGACTGATAAGCATCCTTTGAACTTTACGGATGTGATTATCTGATTAAAATGTAAAATGTCACAATGTATATTTCAGTTTCTTTACTGTTTTGGTAGGATATGGTACACTAGTGCTTATCGCACTGAATTAATAACCAGCAATTATGAAACTGGATTTAGAATGTTTGGTAATTTGTAGAATTGACACCAGTTAAAATAATCATGAAAGCCAATCCTATTTGGTTTGACATACAACCTGACTCCTGTCCCACAATATCAGGTGTGGCTCCAAGGCAGCACTCCTCCCCTCTTAGTCAGAAGATTGTTTGAGTTCAAGCTTCACTCAAGAAACTTAAGAATAATCGAATGCTGTATGAAGGAAGTGCTGCACTGTTAGAGGTGCTGTCTTTGAATGAGACATTACACTGGGGTCATATTTGTTTTGTCAGGTGGATGAAAAAGATTCTGTATGGAGAATTCTTCCTAGTATCCTGGTCATCTACTAAAACAGATTATCTGGTCATTATGTGTGTGGAATCTTGCTGTGCATAAATTGGCTGTTGCCTTTCCTACAATTGTGATTTTCACCCATAGAGCTTAGTGCCTTCCCTCACAAGGTCTGTCTGACACTCTGCAATTCATTGTTCCAGGGATCAAAGGCACCTGCCCTGCATTAAACCACAACATGTGAATCTCTAATTTCATCTAACATCATGCAGAAATTGTTGTCTTGCAATAACATAGGGTGTGGTTTGTTTAAAAATTAAAATACTAGAGTGCGTGCAGCTTGATATTTATTTAGGACAGGTGAGGAATGTTTCAAAACAAGAGATGAAATGCTTTGATTTTCTTTCAAGTGGCTTCCTTCCTGATTCAGCTGGTCAATGTTTTCACTTGTGATCATTCTTTATTTCATGGAATGGTTCTAGTTGACTGTAATTATAATCCAGTCTTCAACACTGAAACTAGGACAAAGCATTCGCTCAAACATGATACACCACCGAGTTTCTGGTCTTGGCTATACTGCCACAGAGACAGTGAAATCCGCAGCAAGGCATTTATGTGTAGAAGTCAAGGAAGGGGAAAAAACAATTTGACCATAGCTTGATGCTCAAAACTAGATATTAGCTGAGGCCCAGGAGCACGTTATTCAATTCTCAGTACACTATAATAGGATTGATATGTGGCGTGCGGAGATCATTCAGGAATTGATTTTTAAATATATTTGTTATTGTACTATGGCAGGACCAAATTTATTGCCCATTCCAGGACTTAGTCTGGGTAGATGAAATAAAGACTTCCTCTTATAGATCATAAGAACATAAGAACATAAGAAATAGGAGCAGGAGTAGGCCATCTAGCCCTTCGAGCCTGCCCCGCCATTCAATAAGATCATGGCTGATCTGTCGTGGCTCAGTTCCACTTTCCCGCCCTCTCCCCATAACCCTTAATCCCTTCTCTTATCAAAAACCCATCAACCCGCTTCTTAAAAATATTTAGCGAGGCAGCCTCCACCACTTCAACGGGCAGAGAATTCCAGAGATTCACCACCCTTTGAGTGAAGAAGTTCCTCCTCAACTCCGTTCTAAACCGCCTCCCCTTTATCTTGAGGCTGTGCCCCCTAGTCCTACTGTCTTTTTTGAGCGGGAAGAGTCTCTCCACCTCTATCCTATCCATCCCATTCATCATCTTATACGTCTCAATGAGATCTCCCCTCATTCTTCTAAACTCTAACGAGTACAAGCCTAGTTTATTCAGCCTCTCCTCATAGCTCAATCCCCTCAACTCCGGTATCAGCCTAGTAAACCTCCTCTGCACTCCCTCCAGGGCCAAAATATCCTTGCGCAGGTGCGGCGCCCAAAACTGCTCATCTCTCATGACATCCCAAAGCACTTTTGAAAAGTACTATAAAATAACTGTACATGGTCATAAATGTAATGCAGGAAACACAGCAGCTAAATAGGATAGGGCCAGGTCCCATAAGCAGACCAGCTTTATGGTGGTGGCTGAGGGAAAAAATAGTGACCAGGGTAAAATAGATGATGAGGAATTAGAAAACAAATTTCAGGATTAGTCAACCACAGACTGTTTTTGCCCATGTCTTAATAACTGATTGTAAAATGGAAAGGGAGAAAGTCTTTTTAAGTGGAGAAAATCATGTTGAGATTGAAACAGCTAGTATTTGAGGGAGAGGGGTGGGCACTATGCTGGTGCACAGCATGTCATTGAGTGTTAGCATTTTATTATATCAGATTAGGCTGACAGCTCTGAATTTTTTTTTTTACATGAACAGTTGTCATTGCTGATACATTGAGCCTTTTAGTGCTATTTTGCACTATTCCCCCCTTTTCCAATTGGTAGTGGCATACAGCTTAACTCTTCATTGTCTCTGTATTCTTAGAAACCACTCTTCAGTAGGATGTAAATCCTTGGTTTTACTTCCATCCTTAGAAAGGGAAATCTCATGTCACTCAGTATGGGCCCTGGCACTTTTTGTGCCCCTCAACCAAGTAACTGCTTTCCATTTGGTGGTCTGCTCAGGAACTCAGCTTTAAAATGTTCACGTGCACAGGCACAAATGTTGGTGCATGCCTACGTTCAAACTCTTGGTCCAGCGTGGGTAGGAAGCATCAGTTTTGATTATTTAAGGTCTTAAAATCCTCACCTCTTTAAAAAGGCGAAGCAGACATAAGATAATAAGTTGGTTTATTTCTTCTTTGTCTGGAATTCTATCATTTCAATCTCTGGAGTAATAAAACCAATTACACTGGAGCATAAAGAAATATTTTTTGACCTAAAATGATTATTAAACACATTTTCCCAGAACATTTCAATGCAACCATGACATTTAGTTTCAAATGGAAGGAAACATTCATACTTAATACAAAACCTTTAACCACCTGTGGCTACATCTTACCCACCCTCTTCAGCATGATTGATGCAACTATTGTGTCAGAATATAATTTAATTATATCAACTCAATCCTACATCACAAAAACTGACAGAAAGCTCCACCAAACCCATTAATCCCATTGTTTTTAAGGAATATGAAATATCCTGACACCTTAATCAGGATTTCCTGTTGTGCACAACCAACTGTGAGGAACAGGCAAACTTTGCTGACCTGGTCCTGGCACAGGGATTTAATACTAAAATAAAAATTAACACTTTAGCCACCTTATTGAAATTGATAGAGACAATGAGAATGGAGATAAAATAAGTGGAACCCAGTGTAAGTTACACACTAGTTCAAAGATTTTCGATGATCTACCACAAATAGTTAAATGTATCTGCACGATGGAAACATTTTGGGCTTCATAAGAACCTAATTAATTTTGTCAACATATTGATATTCTGATCTGAAAAGTGAGAAACCCTGATATTTCTTTATAACAAGTATTAAGCACAAATGCAATTAATATTCAGGCATCATTTAACATATTCAATGTTAGTTAAAAAAATGTAGATGATTAAATTTAAAGTGTTTCAAATTTCTAACATTATTTGGAAAACAGTTGAACCTCTACCCCCAATTTTTGATGTACGCTGCTAATTTTCTTGAAATAATGTTCTTCAAAAACTTGATTAGTATGCCCAATTTTTGCCCATGCCACTGAAGAATTCATTTATGATGTGAGAAACTTTGCTCAACCATTTGTGTTGTAACATCACAAATCTGTTACACTGCATTTTCCCTAGATTAACAAAGTAAAATGGGCAGAGAGTTAGAGAAGAGGGAGCCAGTCTGAAGCCCTCAAAAGTATCAGTTAAATCCATATGGTGCAAGCAAGAGGGGGATTTGGAGGCCTCCTGGTTGTGGGAAGGGGGAGAGTCAGTGAAAAAGGTGACTGATGACAGAGACTCTTCAGACATGCATGCCAGAAGAATGGTTTTAAAGGCTTTCAGCTCCATACTCCATCAGAGCTTCAATTTGGTGAAGCCATTGGGATCTCCCAATGGTCAGACAACCCAATTAACCAGAGTTAAAGATGAAAACTGATGAACATTAAGGCTGATAACCTCATTAACAGTTTTGGAGTTCACATTCTGTCTCTTTCAAGCATTTTAGTCATTCATTCACCTTCCAAACTCTGATTTATGGATTGGAAGTGTGTTTAGATCTGAAGTAAATTTTTCATTGTCTCAATCCTATTTCTTTGTTAAATTTAAGTTTTCCCTAAGTGTGATTTATACATCAAAAAGTGACAGGCTTATTCGTCACCTTAGTGTTTTCCTATTTCTACATCTCTTATATTCTTGTAAATCAGATTCTAAAACAAAGCTGAAAGGGCGAGTCCAATACAAAAAACACAACAGTCAAAGCAGTTCACATGATTCATAGGATCTCAACAGTGCAGAAGGAAGTCATTCAGCCCAGTTCAGAGAGTCTGCACTGACTCTCGGAAGAGCATCTTACATCCTCACCCTATTCCTGGACCACAGCTAATTCACCTAACCTACACATCTTGGACACTGAGGGGCAATTTAACATGGCCAATCCATCTAACCCACACATCTTTGGACTGTGGGAAAAAACCAGAACATCTGGAAGAAACCCCTGCAGATATTGGGAGAATGTGTGAGCTCCACACAGACTGGAACTGGGCATCAAACAATAAATGGCTCAGTAATTCTAATTATGAAGTAGCATGACAACAGAGATGGGCTATCATTGTACCTGAAAAGGAAGAACCATTGAATGTCACTTATGTATATGCAATTTAATATTTTCACAGTGCAACTACTTGTCACCACGTTCAAGCATTTGGAGAACAGTTTTGCAAAATGCTGCACCACAGATAAATAGAGTAAGCAGTGAAAATGATTTCAAGAAATGATTTGGAGAAGAGGTTTTGAAATATTTGCCTATCAATAGAATGAATATTAAGTTTAAAATCCAAAAGGTTAAAGGCTCAAGGTACAATAGGGAAAAACAAAGTTCCAATTTATTTTGGAAATAGGGAAAGAAAAGGAAGTTGAGAGAAAACTGGAAACAACAAAAAAAAATCAGAGAAGACGTTAGGGAAATTGGATAAAGACGTACTGTGTACACTTGGAGGAAAAAAGTCTTCTTTAACGATGAAAGAGGCGATAATAAAGTGGCTCAATTTTAGTTATTTATTTTAAATATATTGCACCTTATGGTCTTCAGAATACTGTACAAGATCAATACAGAATGCAAACGAGATCATAGCTGCCACCAAGTTAATGACCCTTAAGCTATGGGAAAACTTCAAGGTACAAAAATTCCACCAGGTCTAGAGGGACTTACTTTATATTTGAAACATATGCATTGGTAATGGTGCAGGGAGGGAATGCTGTAATAGAATTTTTTTAAAAAAACTTCACATGTAGAGATATTCAAAAAAATGAGCTGTCATGTTTCTTCACATAATATTTATGGCTGAGGTGAAAGTTCACAGGTGAAAAGCAAATACAGCAAAATGGAAAAATCAAATCAGATTGGATCTTTAAAACAGAAGCTAATCACCAGCACTATTCTCTTTACTGCATTGATGAGTGACATAAAAGATTGCCTCAAGAGTCTCTAATGTTTGACATTGACAATGGATTTGAAAGAAAATTTTACATATAGAGTATCCATAATTGTTGTTGACATCAAACAGTGTGGGAAAGTTTGAAGTCAGAGATCAAAGATGATTACAGTAATAAAAAGGTGTACGGAAGTTCTTGTAAAGTGCTTTATTCTTTTCCAATTCCTCCTTTGGTTCTATAAACCATAGAAGTCAATAATCAGATTCAACCCTTATAAATCAATAATAATGAAATTATTTCACATTTAAAATTGTGGGACACATACAAACATATAAATTAGGATCAGGAGGAGGTCACTCAAGCCTGCTCCGCCATTCAATTGTGGCTTAACTTCAATTTCACATTTCTGCCTACCCCCGATAACCTTTCATCCCTTTGTGCAACTTGTTCCTTAAAGATATTCAAAGACATTTCCTCAACCACCTTTCGAGGAAGAGAATTCCAATATCTCAACTCTCAGAAATTTAAACAGGCAACACCTTAATTTGAAATAGTGACCTTAATTATAGATTCTCTTATAAGAGGAAACATCCTTTCCACATCCATCCAAGTCCCCTCAGGATCAAGTCGCCTCCTACTCTTTTAAACTGCAATGGATGCGAGCCTAGCCTGTCCAACCTTTCCTCATAAAACAACCCACCCATTTTAATATAATAAACCTTCTCTGAACTGCTTCCAGTTCATTTACATCTTTTCTTAAGTAAGGAGACCAATACTGTTCATAGTACTCCAGATGTCATCTTAACAATGCCCTGTATAATTGAAGCTTAACACCTCTACTTCTGTATTTAATTTGTAAGCAAACCTCTACTACCTCAACAATTGTTTCAACATCCTTAGCTAATTATGATCAGCAGCATTTAAACTTTCAAGGTTTCACCAGTTCCAAATATTGCCCCGAATTCTTAATACTAAGCTCCACAGCATAGGCTGCTGCTTAATCTTTCTCAAAGGTCTTTTAGAAGTATGCATGCAACATCTCATAAATCACAGTAATATAGTAACTGTTGTGGAGAATAGTAACAGGAGGACATAGAGTTATAAAATGGGCAGACACATAGCAGATGCAATTTTTAGCAGAAGTGTGAAGCTTCATTTTGGTATGCGGGGTGAAAAGAGGCAATATGAACTAATATGGGATAGAATTATAAAGGGGTGCAGGAACAAAGACTAAATGTGGCAGGTGTGGGATTGTGGTGCGAGTATGCATAATTCTTTGGTCGTGGGAAGGCAAGCTAAAACGGGCTTTACTAATTGAGAAATAGAGCACAAAAGCATGGAAGAGTTACGCTAAACCTTTAAAAACATTAGTCAGTCCTCAGTTAATATACTTTGTTCCATTTTGGGCATACCATAATATGAAGGATATCAAAATCTTGAAAAGATTTACCAGAATGATAGCAGTGATAATGGACTTCACTGGCTGGAGAAGCTAAGGTTGTTCTCCTTAGAGTAGAGAAAGGTCAACAAGCCATTTAAGAGGTATTCAAAAATCATAAATGGTTTTGCTAGAGTAAGGAAGGAGAAATTGTTTCCAGTAGTAGAAAGGTTGGTAATTGAAGCCAAAGATTTAAGATAATTAGTTGGAGAAAGAAGCACACGTTTAAAAATATGTTTTCAGAGTTTATATGATCTAGAATGCACTGCACAATAAGGTGGAGAAAACAGATTTAACATTAAGCAAACAAAAATCAATAAATATTTAAGGGGGAGGGGAGGTACAAGACTACGGGAAAGAGCAGAGGAGTACGATTCATTAGAAAAGCGAACAAAAATGCCACTACAGGTACAACAGGCCTAATAACATTCTTCTGTGCTGTACAATTATATTATTTTGCAATATCTTTAGAAAAGTCAAGTAGGAAGAAAAGGGGAAGGACTTTACCTTCTCAATCTGTATAGCTTCCTGTTTACTAGGTTATTATATCCCAAATACTCCACACTGTTAATCCCGAAACTCAGTTTGTTTAATTTATCCAATACTGTAGTATAAGTTGATCTATACTTGTCTGGGTATTAAAAAAACAAAAGAAATAAGAGCAGGAATCCACAATTTCTCAGGCCTGCTCCACCATTAGATCATCAGATTAAAGCTCATCTAACTCATCTCCACTTTCCTGGTCTATTCCTATGTCTATTCTTTTTTTTAGTAATGGAAATTTTATTATTCTCCATCTTGAATAGATTCAGTGATTGACATCCAAAGCTCTCTGGGGTGGAGAAGCCTTCATATCTGGCATCACAATGGCATTGAAATTCACATACCACATTACTCATTTGTGCAATGGGCAGAATGTCTTTTTGCTTGACAGCAGCATCCTGTTAGTGGGAAAATACCGCTCATGTTGCTGCTGCATAGTAGCAGTGTGAAATGGCTCGCTTCACCTATTGCTCAATTTTTAAGGCATTTTACCCTCACTTCTTTAAATCTCCAACCAATGCTATTTTATCCTTCCTATGCCAGCCCTTATTCCATACTGATCCTATTGCTTTCACCCTTCATCGTATCCCTTCTGCCCTATGCCAGGCCAATTCCCCATTCTACACGTGACACACAATCCTTCCTATACTAGCACCTATTCCCCCAGCCTCCCATGCCTTTCTTCTCAATCACTGGCCTCACTTCTACGTCATTGTCCCCTCCTCACATCTCCCATAGGCCATTGTGAGAAGAACTGGCACCAATAAATGCCATACCTCAGGAAATCAGAAAATATCTATTTGGAAAGTTTGAAACATATTTGTTAAAGATAGCAAGGGGAAATTATAGAGCAACAGTTGTAATACTCAAAAATAAATCTCAGCAAGATAGTTTGTGGAGTGCAATTATTTAGGGGTGAATAGATTAGAACTTTAGACTAATACCTTGGAATTTTTGCTTGACAATCCTTAGTTCAGAAAACACTTTGGTAGCTTAAAACTTGAGGCTAATGTGATCAGGAGTCAGGCAGTGCAAGTTGTACAGACCCTTTTCCAAGAATTGACTGCTGCTTCTGGAGGGAAAGAGTGGAACTTTTGAAGAAACTTTTAAGCATTTTGCAATCACCTGGCCATTCTTATTTATCCTTACAGCAACATTGGTGAACAATTTGGCAGTAAGTAGCTTGAAGGATTGAAGTTGATGGGTCACATTGAGAAAGTGGTTGAGTATTCAAATTCCAGAGGTTATTGACTTAAGGCAATGAGTAAAAGAACCAACAATAACATGAGGAAAAACTATTGTAATGTATGAGTGATTGGAACCTATAATGTTTTGTTTGGTACACTCAATCATGTCTTTCAATAGGGAATTAGACAATTACCTGAAAAAAAATTGCAGTGCTTTTGGGAAAGTGTAGTGGAGTGAGCCTACTTGAATTGCTGGCAAAATTACCAAGTTTCTAAGAGATCTTCATCAGAAGTAGGCACAGCAACAAAAAAAATCATAAGACAGCACCAATGAAAAGTCATGATCTTCTACAAGTGGAAGGGAAAGATCAATAACTGTTGATGAAATATAAAAACATAATAGCATAAGCTCATAAGAAATGGAAGCTAGGTGGACTATTTGGCCTTTTGTGTATTCTGCCGCTCAACAAGCTCATAGTTGATCTTCCATCTAAACGCCACTTTCCCAAACTACCTCCATATCCTTTTCTTGATACCCAGAATTGTCTGTCTTGACTATATCAACAATTGAGCATCTACAGCTCTCTGGAGGAGAGAATTCCAAAAATTCACAACTCTTTTAGTGAAGCAATGTCTTAACTCAATCATAAATGGCTGACCTCTTACTCTGAGAATATGTCCCATGTTCTAGATTCCCCAGCAGCAGAAACATTATCTCAGCATCTCAAGAATTTTACATGTTTCAAGTAGATCACTTCTCATTCTTCCAAATTCCACTGAATGTAGGCCTGCCCTACTCAATCTTTGCTCAAAGGACAACCCATGATCTAATGAACTAGTCAAGTGAATCTGCATTGTACATCCTCTGGGGAAGCTGCACAGAGTATTCCAGGTGTGGCCTCATCAATTGTAACGAGACTACTTTATGGCAATCGCTTTGAAAAAAATTAACATAATTTGCCTTCTGATTTGTTTGCTGTACCAGCATATTGACTTAATTGGAATTTATGGATGATAACACTACAAGCCTTCTGAATACAATCCCTATTTTGAAAGCCAGTCAAAAGTTATGGATTACCAATTAGGGATAGAATCATAGAATCTTATATACGGCTCACTGTACCTATTCAAGCTCTTTGAAAGAGTTATCCAGTCAGTTCCCTTGCACTTTCCCCATAGCCCTGCAAATGTCATCTTTAAAGTATTTACTCATTCCATTATAAAAGTTAATATTAAATCTGCTATTGCCACATTTTTAAGTAGTGCAATTCAAATCATAACGATCTTGATCGCCATGAAACAATTTATATGTGCACATCTCTTCTTCTAGTATCCTAAAAGCTAGATCTTAATGAGTTTGATTCAATTACATGGCAGTAGTTTTTTTAAACTACGTCCTTTTGTAGCCCTTACCCTTTGCTGATGTTCATTACGAAGTCTAACTGCCAACTTTGTCCAAAAAGCAGGATGTTGTCATTGACATATCTGAATTAATCATGAAGTTTGTATATATTTGAAAATCACATGCGGAGTGCTTCTGAAGCTCGTTACCCAGGAGACAAAACAAACCTTACAATGTATGTAATAAAGTAGGATGTGATGCTTTTTAAAAAAAAAACTTGTGCCTGATTTTTAAAAGGGAAGCTAGCTGACCAGTACAGAACCAAGTTGCTTTACATTTGCCACAAGATACCCAATGAATATCTGCCTGCAGGCAAGGCAAAAGAACTTGCAAAGGACAGCTTCGCTACCCTAATATAAATGACCAAGTCCAGTGGTGCATAACAGGCTTGTTAATCACTCATTACTTCATCCAAATGCTTCTGACAGAAGCCGACTTCCCCTCCACGGTATGTGAAAGTTTACGTGAGCCCTTGCTTCTTTTTATTTTTGACACCTCACGATTCAAGTATGGATTTCAGGCATGAACTTGAGGAAGCACTTGGTTTCTTAGAAGCAGAGGAATTCAGAACCATGAAACAGAAATATCTGGGAACATGCCTGACATGTTACATGCTTCACATGATGCTCTTTCTCCTTGCTGAGAAGATTGATAATTACATGTTATTCACAGAGCAGAGATAGAGGTTAAAAAGTGTAAAAGAACAGGAAGATATTAGTTACATAGGTTTCATGGTCCAGGAATTATTTTGATGATGGACGTTACTGTTATACTAAATAAATATTTATGGAATCAAAACGTAACTCGGTTTTGAAGCAGATTCACATCTATTTTCTTTTCTCTTTTACTCAAACTAGGAGTGACAATCTCCTATAATGTTGATCATTATGGTCCAACGTGCAGGGCAAACGTGCAGTATTTGAAAGCTAATCTACTCTGGCCTTATAAAGGACATAGCTTACATATCCTTGATGGGGATGTGATATCAATAAGTTGCAAGATTAATTACTGTCATCAAAAACATCTATATCTCTACAAATTGTTTGACACTATTCCTGGTTATTCCAAAAGGGGGGAAAAAAACCCAGAAGATACTTCTCTTTATAAAATGCCAACAAATCACAGCCGAACAATATGCGATACCTGGAGTATAATGGACACTGTCAGAACTTTTATGTAAATAGATATGTTTAATATTTTCTTGTTACATAGTTGAATTTCTAAAAAATTCCAAAAATTAAAAAATAAATGACCACACCACATTTGTTCAGCCACTTTTAATCATAAACAGTATAAATATTCAAAAAAGATAATTTCAAGAGCATCCATACCATCAAGCAATGCAAACAGCTTTCAAAATATAAAATAATTTGTACCCATCTTTTACAAATAAATAATATTCAGTTCACAGCCAAAAACTGTTGACCTGGACTATTTACATCATATGTTATTAAAACCATCCCAGTCTGGGATTACTAGTGACACAGAGAACTTGTACCTTGAAGTGGACATACATAACCCAGTGCATTATGTAAGCTAAGTGCCAATTCTAGCTAATTTATTTTCTGGTTTATATATTTTTCAAGATCAGTTCTTTACTAAGTGATATCGGAATAGCAAATGGAACTATGCTACTGGTCTTATAGCCAAAGTAGTCTTTGCATCAGCCATATATCAGCATACCCTCACCAGCCAAGTGAAATCCCACAGTAACATATTGTGATGGTCAATTGTATTAATGCTCTACACCAAAGATGATGCACAAAACTGTAGTGTTAGGAAAGGGAAAAATTGGATTGAATAGGTTTTCATGAACACCAATGCCTTCACTTACTAAGTCACTTCTGAGAGATAGTTTGGCGGGGGATTCTTGCCCTATGTCCCACTTGCCAGTTTTCAGTGTTGCAACCCTTTAGCGGCATTAAGATATACAGTAGAACTCAGCTCTGATGGAAACTAAAACAAATTCAATCTGCTTCTAAAAAGACAAATGATATACAAAGGTGCAAGCCAATAAACACACACCAGTTGCCCCATTGTCTGAGCATGTCTGCAATGAATGTGATAGATTAAGACAGAAGACTGCAACACTCCATGGAACCATCAGTCAATAGAAGAAATCTATGAAATGTTAAGTAAAAGCAGGAATGACTGAGAGTACACCAGTCTGTTAACATCTGTAAAAGGAAAAGATAAATTGACATTTCAGACGTCGGTCCTAGATCAGAACTTTAAAGTGGGGTGGATTTATCTTTCAGTTTGCAGTTCTGGCAAAGAACCCATGTCAAGATTTTTTTTGCTTCTGCTGACAGATCTGTTGCTCTTATACTTTCTGTTTTTATTTCAACACTTACAATTTCTTCTGTCAAATAATGGTGGAATACACACGGGGCAAGTACTTTCCACTTAAATTGGTGACGCTGATATTAATGATCTCTGCTTAAAAAAGCCCACATTGCATTTTCTCATCGTGTCACATTCCTAGCTACCGTTTAATGCAATTGAAAGGTTCCCCCCACCTCCTTTTTCAGAACGAGTGATAAGCCAGAGTAAAAAAAATCTTCAAGTTAAATACTACAAGATATATATTAAAAAAAAAATCACCATTTTAATTAAATCTGCCTATTTAAGTGCCCTCCCTGGACATTTCTAACTTGTCTGCATTTCAGCAGCTGTAATGTATCTACATTGGTAAGAAATGTCTGCTAAGTATCTTTTCACAGCAGTAAATGTCTCTGCTCAGTAAGTGGAAAACATCTGCTGTGAAACTTTTTTTAAAAACAGCACAGATAAAAATGTTGAGTTAAGTGATCTCATCATGTGATTATTGCTCCCCATTTCCCCATTTTTCCACTTACAGATACAAATAGTAATCAGATCACCATGATCTAATATTGTGACAGTCAAGTAACTGATTATCCTTTCTCCGCTGTACTTGCTCATCTTAATTCTTGCAGCCCTCCCCTACCTATGAATACCATCTGTCCCTGTATACATACTCTCAGCATTGGAAAGGCTTCCCTCCAGCATTCTCTCTCAAAAGTATTTAATAAATGCTTTCTCCCAAGTATATTCAACACACTCCAAACCTCCTTTCCCCCATACAATCCCTCATACCAGTAAGGCCATTTCCTCACCCTCCTCTTCACTTTTACCACCCTGCTCCTTTCAAGCACATTTCTTTCCCAAGTTCTCAGTCCACACTTCATCCTTCTTTGCTTGCCTACAGTCTCTCCAACCATGCCTATCCTGTCCCAGTAAGATAGCATCTAGGAACCCGTGAATGGTTCTCACACCCACACAGTGCGCATAAAATTACTGTGCAAAAAAAATGCACAACTATCTCCAAATGTTACGTAAAAAGAGTAATGCAACTGCTCCAATATGTAAATCATTATATTCTTGAAAGGCCAAGCTTATACATTCATATTTGCGATTAATTGTTGAACATTTGGCTGCTTTCCTGTTTGCGTTGTAATGATTGACTTCATTAAATAAAAATTTACTAAAAAACAATTCTTAAATTTCATAGTAATGCATTTTATATATTGGAATCCTCTCATGTTGTTCAGCAGTCATGTAAAAAAATTTAGACTAGATTCCACTGTTCATATAACAACTTTGAAGTTTAATCCCATTTATCTATTAAAAGACAGTTTGGCATTTTAAAAGTACTTTCAGATGAGGGAGAAAAGAATGAACTGAGAAGGACCACACACAAGGAAGCATTACTGTGCGGTGGCTGTATTTAATACACTGGTTCATGTAACAAAACAATATCTACAGTGTGAAAGAAACCCCTGATTACGCATGCCTTCCTGCCCAGTCTAACCTAACAATGTGCTACTTTTGCCCCTTACTTCCAGGAAGACATATTTCATCATTTGCAAGGTCAGTCCTGAGATTTGTGTCTCTAAACCATGCTCATGCTATAATTATGCTTGCAGTCTACTTTGAGAATCAGAAACCAATCTGACCAAGAGGAAAGAAGTGGTTAGACTGGTGGAAGAAATGGTTCTTCCACTTCTCTTTGAAGTCATTTTTTGGCCTCAACACACACTTACATTTGAAAGTTTAGTATTGTTGAAGCTAAAACTATTTTGTTCCAGTTCTATACCTCAATGTGTGAATGTACTGTCAGACAGAGCATTCTCCAGGTGCAGATCATAATACTTCCCAAATTCAAATGCAATCTCCACGTCAACATAGTCACAATAGTTTTCTGTGAAGCTAAATGTAGAGCTTTGGATAACACATCCAGAAATGAATTTACAATCCAGGCCTGTATTTATAACTCCACAATTATTCGCACAGAATGAACTTCTAAATTACTTGTACTTTCAGGTCATCACCCAGGCTGCAGGTGGCCTCATAGATGGAGCAGTATAGCACAGCTCAGTTGCTTCCCTCTTTTCAGAGCCAATGTTGAGAGTTTTAGAGGCTGTTAAAAACAACCTGGAGATCTACTAGCAGTCACGGTGTTATAGGAGAAATTAGTTTGAAAATAAAATTATAACTTTATAAAGCACAATTTTAAAAAGGAAACTATTCCCATTAGTAATATATTTACCTGTGCTCACCAACACACCCAGGTAAATGCCTAACACTTTGGCAGAAGTACTAATGCTTAATCATGAGGTGCTTGCAGCCACTTCTCCTATAATGGGTTTGTTACTACAATGCAACCCCTTTAAATTGTGAATGGATGACATTAAGTATCACTGATCCAGGATAGTGACGGTTCAGGATCAGAATGGATCACATCCCAGCAACAAACTCTTCATGCAGTGGGGGACAAGCTGCACTCAGTTATTGTCATGCGATTCTGGAATTTCTAGAGAAATACGTGGGAGAGAGAGACAGGGAGAGGAAAGGGGAAGAGTGTAAGAGAGAAAGCTTGAACCTGGCCTTTACCTGCACTAAAATAATTAAATAAATCTCAATCTCTTCATTTCTTCTTAAAGGCATTTAACATGAAGTAAAGTTACTTAATTGCAATGAGCTACAAATATACTTTGATTAAGGTCACACCCTTTCTTGCTCCCTGACCTGTGCTGTAAAATCAGTACCGAAAGCTGGCCACATGTGGAGGAATGCAGTTCATGATTTTTTTTGTAGATTGGATGAGGGAGAATTCACAGTGAAGCTAACTGAAATGCCACCTTGCTACTGGTATTTGAGTGGGGTTTATAAAAGATTGATGATTGAGATAGGAAAATAAAAACCCTGATTTTGAAATCTTTCGTTCTTTCTGGAGCTGATACTGTATGTCTAGCACGCATCATCTTAGCTGAGGTATTGAAACTAGAGACCGTCTCCATCCTTTTTGCTTCAGCTTGTGATATCCCTGAAAAGACTGAATCTATGCAGCCCAGCTGGTCACCAGTTGAATTGGGAAAACTGTCTTTAGCCACCACTTTAGACAACCCACAAACTAATTATCAACTTCCAGTTAGAATTATCTGTAGTATACCACAACCCTACATCACATGCATCAGTCTCATCTCAACCACGCAAAATAATCATTTTTTAAACGAGGCCCTCATAACAAGGCACCTAATCACAACCTTTGAGAGAGAATTTAGCATATAATTGAGAATTGGGAAATTTGTTATTTTCCGCCTCTAAAATAATAGAATCTACAATGCAGAAGGAGGCCATTTTGGTCCGTCGAGCCTGCACCGACAATAATCCCAGGTGCTATTTTCGTAACCCCACATATTAACCCTCCTAATCTCCCTGACACTAACAGACAATTGAACATGGACAGTCAACCTAACCAGCACATTTTTGGACTCTAGTGGTCTCAAATTTTTTAGTGATTGTTATAGGGTACTTGATTTACAATAATGAACTGGAGATGGTTAGTGCTCCCATATTTTAATCCCCTTCTTTGTTGATCAACTCATTCTTCCACTTTACTGCCTTAAAATATTTAACTTCTGAAAGCTGCAACAGTTCTGATGATAGCTCATGAACTTGAAATGTTAATTTGGCTTCTCTTTCCACAGTTGCTGCCTGACCTGCTGAGTTATTTCCAGCATTTTCTGTATTTATTTCAGATTTCCAGCATCTGCAATATTTTGCTTTTGCGTTCGTCCATCTGGAAATATGATTGAAATATTAACACCAACCTTCTGTGGAACTGAGTGGTTGGAATCTGTCTCAGCAGAGCAGCTACAACAAAACACAGCTCACAGAGAAAGTGCAGTTATCTTGGTTTGGGAGGTTGGTTCCGACAGTCACTGATCAAACGGAAGGACCAACAGTGTGACAATACTTCAATTAACCAGCGACTCTGGAGACAGGGCACAGAACCTGGCACTGCTTTCTGTTTCACAGTTGAGTTCCTGGTACGATAGGGTGACTTTGCATGGTCAGAGGTCAGAGCAAGGTCACCAAAACACTCAAGCGGTTGAGACCGGAAGTCCAGGTGCAAGTCTTTATGCAGTCTTCCACACAAAATATTGTGACGAAGATTGCTGTGTGCTACAAGAACAGACTGATAAGGAGTTCCGTGATTGCTTGCGAACATTCAGAATAGTCTTTCCTCCATTTCCTGACAAACCAGCTGAAGTCTCTTAAGCATCTCCCAGATTAGATTATTGGTAAATCAGACAAATGCAGAAGGATGTCGCTGATCACAACACCCAGAAACCTCAGCTTTGGAACTGAGTGCTTGTACAAACAGCTGACATTACAGGCTGAGATCGGAAAGTTTTGACTGCAGCATGCTGGATCGCTCACTGTCTTTGAAACCTGTTCACCCACAACTGAAGGCTGCATGTGGAAGCGTCATAAGAACTTGAAACATTAACTCTGCTTCTCTCCCACACATGCTGCGAAACTTGCTGAGCTTATCCAAGATGTTCTGTTTTTATTTCAGATTTCCAGCATCGGCAGTAGTTTGCTTTCATTAAGCTGAAGGCTCAGGTTAGAATAACGCAGCGATTACCATTGCTCAATCCATTTCTGTCTTACGTGTTATGGTAGATAATGGGAAGACCATGGCAATTCTTAACTTGGCCATCACTGAATCCTGTGCTTTTCTCAGCCTGCTGCTAGATATATCCACTTTTTATGTCCCAGAGCCTCAGTTACAGCATCCCAAATCCTTCGCTGCCTTCATTAATGGCCAGTTTCAGCATTTTGTGCAGTTCCTCGTAGGAATCATAGGTAGGAAGGCACAACTGGTTAAAGCTAGGTATATAAAAAAAAAAAGAGTTGGTCAGTACAAGAATCATTCACAGTTGATCAATTCCTATCCCTCCACTAAAGTACTTTTGTGATCCAACACCATTTTCTCAGTGTTAGCAGGATCATTTGCAGCTGTACAAATGACCCAAGCTGGGAATTGAACCCAGTCCCTGACACTGAGGCAGCAGTGCTAACCACTGAGATTGAGTAAAATGGGCCTATATTCTTTGGAGTTTAGAAGAACGAGAAGTGACCAAATTGAAATGTACAAGATTTTGAACGATTTGGATAGGTTAGACACAGGTTGTTTCCACTGGCCAGAGAGTCAAGAACATTCATCAGGGTCTCAGGATAAGGGATCAATCATTTAGGATTGAGATGAGCAGAAATTTCTTCACTAAGAAAGTTGTGAATCTTAAGAATTCACTATCCCAAAAGGCTATGGATACTGCTTCATTGACTATATTTAACAGATTTTTGATCTCTCAGGGAATCAAGGGATATGGGGAGCAGATGGGAAAGTGGAGATGAAGCACAAAGCAGCTTTGATAGTATTGAAATGGTGGAGGAGGCTCGACAAGCCATTTGGTCCACTCCTCTTCCTGTGCCTTGGGTACCCAGCCCTGCTCTCCCAAAAGGGCTCGTTTATCACAGTGCTAGTATTAATGGACAGGAAATAGATGCTCCCATCTCCAGCATTGCTCCGTGTTGATCATGGACCCTTATCCTATCCCAACAGAGGAGCACAACTGCCCAGTATTTGTTACTAAAAATGGAATTCTATTTCTGTGTACTATATGTCGAAACTCATTGATCTGAGAAGATCTGCCTCCAGCATACACAAGAACACGAGCCAGCCATTCAGTCCCTCAAGTTGTTCCATTCAATGAGATCACGGCAGATCTGTATCCAAATTCTATCCATCTGCCTTGGCTCTGTATCCTTAACTACTGTTACGTCTAGCAACGATTTATTGACCTGAGCTTTACTGAGCTAACATTTTGTGGGAGTGTTCTCCAAAACTCTACTAACCAATGTGCCAAAAAGTGTTTGCTAATTTCTTCAGGCATGATAGCAGTACTCGAGGGCTAGCTAAAGAGGGAAATGTGCACGGTGCTATTTGCAGCAGCTGGAAAATTAGCACATATCCTGAAATGCCAGAGGATATATCCCATACACCCACAATTTTACCCCGGCTGCATCCCTTTTGCCTAACTACTTACCAAGTATGGGCTGTGGGCAAGGTACTGTGTGTAGGTGCTGCGATGATCTGAAATGAGGGGCACATCGCCACAAATCCTCCTGGAGGGAGCTGGGAAGAACCTGTTGTGAACTGCAACAACCGAGCAAGCTCTTCCTGGGTGAAACTGGACACCACTGTCCAAAACCACTTCATTACCTGCAGGGTGTTTGGGGGTGAGTAGGAGAGGAGGAGAGCACAATTTTCAGAATTCTGTCTATCTTATTCACTACCAATGTCACTAACCTGGCTGCAGTTGTTATTGGCGAAGGTACCAAACCAAAACACGAGAAGGTTTCATCCCTCAATATTGATGAGCAAAGACAATCACCTTTCCACAAATGTGAAAGTCAGTGGCTTTTGTCCCCATCATCCACACACAAATGCAAGCAAAATTTGTTCTATTTCACACTAAGCTGATTTATATAACAAACACCAGTAAAGGGTGAGTTATATATTAGAGAGCAATTAAATTTATTAAGACAAAGCAGATATACCCAAAGCACTGTTCAGGGCTGTGCATTTCAAATATTTTGTTTTATATCAAAATCCTTTGTTTGCTTCTAATACTCAAAACTCCCAAATTGCACCAAAAACCACATTACAGCTTCATATTTTGTTGCTTTTAAGGGTTTACCTTCTCTCGAAAATGCCAGGATCCTCCAACAATGACAGCATGTGTCTTGAAATCAGGTACATTAATGTTGCCAGTCCCACACATCAACAGCTGGGGGTCAGAATTTAACAATGAGAATTGAAAAAGTTCCATCAACCTGCTAAATATTAAAGAGCAGCAAAGCAAAATCAACACATATGAACTCAGAATCCCTACAGTGCAGAAAGAGGCCATTCGGCCCATCAAGTCTGCACCGACCACAATCCTACCCAGGCCCTACCCCATATCCCTACATATTTACCTGCTAATCCCTCTAACCTATGCATCCCAGTACATTAAGGGCCTTTTTTTTTTTAAAAAGCATGTCCAATTAACCCAACCTGCACATCTTTGGACTGTGGGAGGAAACCCATGCAGACATAAGGAGAATGTGCAAACTCCACACAGACAGTGACCCAAGCCAGGAATCGAACCCAGGTCCCTGGAGCTGTGAAGCAGCGGTGCTAACCACTATGCCACCCTATGTATGAATTTCATTTCGAAAAGATGTGGATTTGCTGCAATATTGCCCACAGTCCCAGCATTGAAGCATGTGATACAGGAATGGAGGCTATTGCTCAAAACAAAGGGGAAAGACTGGGTGGGAGATTGCAATTAAAGAATGACAAATTCAAGTAGCCTGCTTCCATTATAATCATGGGTATAGGAATTTAATATTGAAAAGTTGGCAGGAGGTGCAAAAGGAGGAGGACAGCTTCAAAAGGTCCTGGTTGGATGAAACACCTGGTGAAAAACTGTCACACCTCAATGATAAAAGGGGAAATTGTGAATGTTGAAAATCTAAGACAAGCCAGAAGCACACAAGAGAAAGAAAGGCAAATTTTGAGACGTCACACTGTCTGTCTCTTTCAGAGACCACAGACACCCATTATGCATTTTCAGCTTTCAACTGCAGGATTTTAGTATCACACTGGATTAGTTCAAGATTGTAACACTGAATGAGAACAGAGAAACCGCAAGTTGCAAAAACAGGGCGATGTGAATAAAAGGCATAATCTGAGAAATAGTGATGACAGAGCTATTAACACTCCTGGGATTTTTGAAGAACAGGCAGAAACAGGTTGGGAAAGTGAAAGAACAGCAAGCAAGAAGAAAAAATATGTATTTATACATAACATATTAAAAAATAGCACTAGGGGAGGAGACAGAAGGAGAAACAAAATAATATGCTCAGTTTCTTTGTACAAGTCAAAGACCTTTAACAATGCCACAGTATTCATAGTAGTGTCATGTCTAGCCATTGGGTATGGGCCTTCACCCATACTGACGCACATCACAGGGTAAATTCATGCCAGATACTTCCAGGAGAGAGAGTGGGTCAGCAGTCTAGCAAAGTTGTGTGCATATATTTCTTAAACCTGCAGACTTGCCAAAAGAGCCCACCTGTGTCACAGAATGGTAATCTTACTTAACCACGAAGGACCCAAATTAAAATCACCTGTGCTGAATATCATAGTATTGTACAGTTCCAATGCAGGATTCCCTCAACCTGCAAACAGACATTAAAAACAAAGTGCTGAAAAAGCACTTCAGCACGCTCTCGAGAAGAGGGATAATGGACTTGAAACATTAACATCGTTTCTCTCTCCACAGATGCTATCAGACTTGAGCATTTTTAGCTCTTTGTTTTTATTTCATATTTCCAGGATCTACAGTAGTTTATTTTCATGAGCTTAAAGTGATGTTGCTAACACCAGTTTGCATTCCAGCTGCATCACTGCCATCTAGTGATATGAAGGGATTAGTGCAAAGTTAGCTTCATAATTGCTGTAGCAAAACCAAGAATCAAAATCAGAAGAATTAAAGCATAGCATTTCATTGGTTGTCCAAAAGGGCCAGGTCCAAAGTGAAGGCTCTGGGTTCAAAGCCATTATTCTGCTGATTGTGTTTTCTGATATGGAGGGAAACAAAAGAAGAAAATCAGCTCAGCTTCCTGTGAAATGCATATCTTAATTTTAAGACAAATTTGCCAAAGCATTGAACGGAAAGCAAAATCACAGCCAATGCTCCCTACAAACTCTTAATGTTTAGCCACGTAGTAACCACGGTGACGCAGGCTGCTCACATGTTGTCTCCCTTAAGACACCACCACACACATAGTGGTATAAAAAATTTAAAGGTGCAGTGTATTCAAATAAACAGGCCATGCACGTGAAAAGATTTAGGAGGCACATTGATCACAATGATACTGAATGAGCCACTTCATGTGCCATTACATACCTCCAATTCATTTTCATCAAATATAGCCAAGAGATTTTCTGGAATTAACTCATTCAAACCTATATAAAACAGAAAAAAATCATTAACAGCAAAGTTTCCTTAATTCATACTCTTTTTGAACAGTGATATCACTTTGAAAGTAATTAATTAGCTGGAGACACTCTGAAATGTCCTGAAGGTAAAAGGTATAATAATTCCAGCTTCGTTCTTCCTGCTTGTTTCTTTATTTCACTGTTTTTTGTTGTTAGGCCTAATGCTTACAGCTGGCAGACAGAGGTGCACCTTATTCCCTAGTCACTGTCAATGCCCTTATAGCTAAGAAACACAGATTACACAATATAACTGAAAGATTCTTTTGCCTTTGCTTGTTGCCTTCCTTCTCAAACGTGGAAATTTCAAGAAATGAGGGCAACGATTTAAACTCGCATCTCTCCAGAACCTAAGGCAACTTTTCTCTTTAGAATTCTTCTTCTTTGGGTGGCACATAGCAACCCAGGTTCAATTCTGTCCTTGGGTGATTGTCTGTGTGGAGTTTGCACATTCTCCCTGTGTCTGAGTGGGTATCCTCTGGGTGCTCTGATTTCCTCCCACACTCCAGAGATGTGGATCGGCCATGCTAAATTGCCCCTTAGTGTCAGGGGGATTAGCGGGGTAAGTATGTGGGGCTATGAGGACAGAGCCTGGGTGGGATTGTTGTCAGTGCAGGTTTGATGGGCCGAATTGACATCCTTCTGCACTGTAGGGATTCTGTGATTCTCTTCACCTCTTCTGCACACGTGAGTGCCAGAGGAGTATTTAGCATTCATGAGGCTTTCACAATTGAAACTACACATGGGAGAACACATGGCTAAGATGGAAGACATGTGGGTATGCCGGCGTTGGACTGGCGTAAACACAGTAAAGAGTCTGACAACACCAGGTTTTAGTCCAACCGAATCTCTAAACTGTCTGTGCTTTATATGCTCTGTCTGAGGCCAGAACTCTCCATTCACCTGACGAAGAGGGAAACCTCGAAAACTTGTGAGTATTATCAAATAAATCGGTTGGACTAAAACCTGGTGTTGTCAGACTCTTTACTGTGTTTAAGATGGAAGAGACAGTGCTTTCCACTTTAAAAGAAACATCTTAGGTCAACCAGCCCCAACACACAGGGCACAAACATTTATGGAACCCTGCTACAATGAGTGTCTTCACTCTGGGTTTATTTTAGCATCAGAAGAAATCTCTCCATTTATATTGCTGCAACTAAAAATAAAAGAGATTGAAGTGTCATAGTACCCAAATGCATGGATAAGAACACAAAAGGAGGAAAATGAATTCTGTTTATACTTAACGACTTTACACAGAAGTTGATAAACATGTGGAAAAGACAGTGCTAGAATATAAGAACTGTCCATGCAGCGGTCAGCAGCAACAAGCAGAATGCTGTTCTTAGAATAAAGGACTCGACGGTGGTTTATATAAGCTAGCTCCCTAACATCTTTCAACAGATATTTGCAGAGATTAAACTATAGATCTATTGGAAGGCTCAGAAGAGGAAATTAGAAAAGGAACATGAAATTAATTGCGCTCGCATAAAAAAGATGGGAAACTTTGGGATATGAACAAAGGGCAATGTTTGGTCCTTAGGTCAAACATTATGATTTATTTTTTGGTTACTTAGACCAATTGCACAAAATTCCACTTAATTTCTATTAATTTCCCGTCACTGCTGATGAGGTACGATATCATACCTTTAAGGAAACACTCCACTTCCTGCCGCACCTGAGTGGCCAATCTGTACTGTGCCAGCATGTTCAAGTAGAATATCTTGTTGTCGTTGGTTACTGGTATTTGTGCACCTCCTGCTATCAGCTCAATAACCTGAAAGGTAGAAAATGAACAATCTCAAAGTGGTGATCCAAGAAAGGATATGGGTAAGCTCTCTCATTGAGACGACCAGTAAACTCAGTGATTCCAGAATGGTGCAAGGGTATGGTATAGGTGCAAAGCACTGAGTCAAAGAATGAAAATTAAATCAGAAGAAGTTGAGATTCAGATTAGAGCTCTCAAATGTAACAGACTTCACAATCTGCTTCATGAGCTAGGGGATTGACTTACAGTGTCTTAAATGCAGTAAGATTAATATCTTTCTCGACCACTGAAGACAGGAATGGACAGAATAGTAACATGTGGTCCTCATAATAGAAAAGGCTGTGGGTAATCAAGCAGAGCAAGTAGATCCAAAGGTAGGATAACATAAATATATTTAGGTTCAGTATATGAAATGAAGAAGGAAAAAGAAATGATGAGGATAATGATCACGAAGGGAAGTAGGGGAAAAAAAAGGAAATTACAGGCCAGAGAGTCTCACTTCAGTGGTAAGGAAACCACTGGAAAAAGTTCTAACAAGGGACAAAATTAATTTCCACTTGGGAGGCAAAGATTAATCAAAGATAGTCAGTATGAGTTTGTCAAAGAGAGATTATGTCTTAAAAATTTAATTGAATTTTTCAAATGATTAGGTGTGTAGCTGAAGGAGTGCAGTTGATAGACTTCAATAAAGCTTTTGACAAGGTCCCATGTGGGAAGCTGATGAAGGTAAGAGTGCATGGATCCAGAACAATTTGGTAAGCCAGATCTAAAATTGGCCTAGTGGCAGGAGGTGGAGGGTGACGGTCAAAGCTTGTTCTTTGTGACTGGAAGCCTGTGTCCAGTGGTGTTCTGCAGGGATTGGTGCCAAGTTCCTTGTTGTTTGTAGTGTACATTAATGATTTGGATGGGAATGTAGGAGGTACAAGTAAGTAAGTTTGCAGGTGACACAAAAATTTACGATGTGATAAATAATGAGGAGCAAAGCCTTAGATTAAGGAATATATGGTTGGGCTCATTAGATGGACAGAATAGTGGCAAATGGAATTTAACCTTGGAAAGTGAGGTTATGCATTTTGGGAGACTAACAAAGCAGGGGAATATACAGAGGGAGCTTGCTGTCATGTCCATAGATCTCTGAGGACAGCAGGATAGGGAGATGAAGTGATTTAAGAAGGCATATGGGATACTTGCCTTTACTAACTGAGGCACTGAATATCAGAGCAGGGAGGTTACGATGGAGTTGTATAAAACAGTGGTTAGGCCACAGCTGGAATACTGTGGTGCAGTTCTGGTCACCACACTATAGGAAGGAAATGATTGCACAAGGAAGGTGCAGAAGAGATTCACCAGGATGTTGCCTGGGCTGGAACATTTCAGCTATCAAGAGAGACTGGATAGGCTGGAATTGTTATCCTTGGAGAAGAGAAGGCTAAGGGGAGATGTGATTGAACTGTATAAAATCAGGAGGGGCATACTTAAGGTGGGTGGGAAGGAAAGGATCTTTAGCAAAGGGATCGATAATCAGGGGGCATAGATTTAAATTAAGTGGCAGGAAATTTACAGGAGACTTGAAAGAAAACCCTTTAACTCAGAGGGTGGTGGGAATCTGGGACTCTGCCTGAAAGGGTGGTAGAGGCGGGAACTCTCACAACACTTGAAATGCCATAGCATATAAAGCTTTGGGTCAAGTGCTGGAAAATGAAATTAGAATAGATAAATGCTTGATGGCCACAATGGGCCAAAGGACTCTTTTCCATGTTGTAAAACTCTGACTCTATGAATTAACTGAAAAGACCAAAAAGGACGTTTTGCTCAGAATAAGTGGAAGAAAACGTTAACGAATGGTACAGAAGCCTTACTATTGAACTAAATATGGAAAGTGTTAAAATCAAGCACATTCCAGTTAATGAAATAAAAAAGGAGTGTATTGAAGATTGGGATTGATTAGATTATATAGCAATATAAAAATCAGGTGAAATAAGATGAGTCAATATAGGAAAGTACAAAAAGGGAAATTAAGGGTAAGAATGAGTGTGATTGGAATTTGAAAAGTTTTTGAAGACAGATTAATAACAAAGATAAAGGAAAGTTTCTCAATCTGGAAAAGGATGCATGATGCTTCACAAACATCTATATTAGGCACTACTTTTACTTAAGTCCAGATCATCTATCTATATCTTAAGAATGGAAGAAACAATATCAAAATTTGCTAATGACACCAAATTTTTGGGAGAGGGATGCACACAGAAGATGTGAAAGACAGCAGGAAGGCAGATGCAGAAATGTAAAGTTATACACTTTAAAACAGCGAGTAATATTTATACCTTAAGAGTGGCATGCAAATATGTATGCTATCAAAAGTTGGCAGCACAAGCATAAGAAGCCCTTGGTTTTGTGTCTAAAATATAAAACAACGGGATAATAGTGAAGTTCTAACTAGTCTTAACTAGGCTGCAGTTGGAAAATAACATGAAGTTTTTGGATCCCCTTTTAAGGATCACAAAATGATACAGCACAGAGTGGCTGTCAGCCCATCATACTTGCGCTGAGTCTATGACTGAGCTATCCAACAAATTCCACTCTCCCATTTTCTCCCCCAAGAGCACTGAAATTATTTACCATTTCCCTCTCGAAAGCTATTATTGAATCTGCCTCCAACACCTTTTCATCAGTGTATACAAGATCACAATAGCGCAATGTGTAAATAAATGCTTCCTCATGTCACCTCTGGCTCTTTTGCCAATCACCTTAATCTGTGACTTTTGGTTATAAAAAGGATATAAAGTCTGGATATTCCTAACAAGGGTCATTAGGATATTATCAGAAGTGATAGGTTGTTATAAAAAGGAAATTAAGAAATTGTGGCTTATTTTTACTGAAGTAGAGGTACACAAGGCATGATGTGAAAGAGATCTTCAAGATTACAATAGAGTAATTAACGCTAGATGGTTTTCATTAGACAGAAAGGGGGCACAATGTTAGATTGCATAACAGACCTATCAAGTGAATTTAATGAACAACACTACCTTCTCCAAGTGTCCCGACTTGTTATATTTTTCCTCAGCAAAAACAAGATCCATTTCACTCACATCATTCTTCAAGATGTAACATACTTTACTCTTGTAGAATTCTGGATCATCCGTCGCAAAATACTGCAAGCAGAGGTGAGAAGGCAGAGGGGGTGTGTAAACTATAATTGCAAAGGTCAACACTCTGATACTTGTCAAAGCAATATAGACATGAACAGTGGAAAGCGATTTTTCTCTACTCATTTGGGTCACTGACACTATTTCAAGGAAAAAGCATATTTATGATTTCCTTTCATGTCAACATTGAGCATTGGCCTACATTTATAATCTGTGCCAACATCTAATCAGAAGCTAATGAGCAACTTAAATCAAATGCAGAATGCAAAGTAATAAATGAAGACTTGTAGCAAGAAATTTGCAACCAAACCCACCACCAAACTGGTTTCCAACAGACCAACATATTTTCAACTTTCCATAGATTCTAGTAATTTATGTAGAAACATGCAAGGGTATAGTTAAGTATAATTGACAAAAAACATTTCATCAACAAATTCTGCTCTTAATCTGAATGATTTCATCTGAAGTTTCACTTTCTAAATAATCCATAGCTCCATCCGGAGGCAACCATTTCCTTCAGTGGTATTGGAAAACTATTTCAGGCTGGAGGAAGAGGAGACAGAGAAAGAGAATGAGAATCCATTCAGAGCCAGAATTAAAAGCTTAACCCTGTAAACACCATCAGATTTGAATTTTGTTGAACTAGGAGGGATGTTTTGTGTGTGCGTGTGCGGGGTTGGGGGGGGGGGGGGGGGTAGCGTGGGGACTGAGGTCATATTGCTGGCCAATTCAAAATTTTTGTCAGGTCAACTGGAAATCATGTGGGACTGTACACAAATATACGCATCTTCAAATGAAAGTGAAATACTGTGGATGTTATAAATCTGAAATAAAAGCAGAAAATGCTGAGCTGGCCATGCAGCATCTATGGAGGGATAAACAAAACTAATATTTCAAGGACCTTTTGTCATTAAAAGACCACTAATATTGAACATCTTCCAGTACTGATGAAAGGTCACGTGTATTCCAAGGCTACTATGAGCACAGTAATCAATAAACCCACATTACCTTGTAGTGCATCCGGAGTCCAATAATTTGTGCCAAGAATGAACGAGTAAAGCGTGCACAAACTAACTGTTTGTAAGCTCCACCCAGAGCAGATTCATACAGGCACTTCCCAACTACTTTTCCTGCAAACTCATACAACTTTAGTCGGAGGTGAGGTAATCGTTCTGGGTTTGGGTGCACCTGAACAGCCAAAGAAAATAATTCCTTTTGTCATTAAGAAAATACATTTGTACAAAACCTAATATGGTCTCAACAATATAGTAGACAATCCCTAAATCGGTATTTCCTACCTGCAGCGAGAGAAAACAACTACTAGTGTTTATATAGTGCCTTTCACAATCTCAGGCTTTCTGAAAGTGCTTCATAACCAATCAAATATTCTTGTGGGATAGACACTGTGGTAGCATGAAAAAAAATGCTTAATGTCACAATGATTTTCAGTCCATCAGCTAGAAACCCGAATTGACCCTAGAGATTTTTTTAAATGTAGAGACTAAAGGTGACTTGAGCTCAAGTTAAAGATGGGTACCCCAATTTGCCTTCCACATTCCAATCTATTGGGATGGAGATAGCATGTCTACAAAGATCCATCAAGGGCAATGACTTGGGGAGTATCAGCAAACTACATAAGAACATAAGAAATAGGAGCAGGAGTAGGCCATCCAGCCCTTCGAGCCTGCCCCGCCATTCAATAAGATCATGGCTGATCTGTCGCTGCTCAGTTCCACTTTCCCGCCCTCTCCCCATAACCCTTAATCCCCTCCCCTATCAAAAACCCATCATCCCGCGTCTTAAAAATATTTAGCGAGGCAGCCTCCACCACTTCAATGGGCAGAGAATTCCAGAGATTCACCACCCTTTGAGTGAAGAAGTTCCTCCTCAACTCCGTTCTAAACCGCCCCCCTTTTATCTTGAGGCTGTGCCCCCTAGTCCTATTGTCTTTTTTGAGCGGGAAGAGTCTTTCCACCTCTATCCTATCCATCCCATTCATCATCTTATACGTCTCAATGAGATCTCCTCTCATTCTTCTAAACTCTAACGAGTACAAGCCCAGTTTATTCAGCCTCTCCTCATAGCTCAACCCCCTCAACTCCGGTATCAGCCTAGTAAACCTCCTCTGCACTCCCTCCAAGGCCAAAATATCTTTGCGCAGGTGCTGTCCCCATTAGCAAGGCAAATCACCTGAGATATTCAACTGTTGGTAACAAATCATTAAGCCTAATCGCTTGGGCAATAGGACCCTAGCCATGGAGAGGATCCCCAGACACAAACTCATTGAGTTATAATGGAAATACTTCATAGGCAATCACAATTAGGCACAGTAAGTAGTCTCACAACTAACTTCAGGTTAAAGTCCAACAGGTTTATTTGGTAGCACAAGCTTTCGGAGCATTACCCCTTCATCAGGTATGTGATAAGTTCGGTTCACGAGCAGAGCATACACAAACTCAATTACAAGACAATGGTTGGAATGTGAGTCTTAACAGGTAATCAAGTCTTTTACCCCTTAAGACTAGCATTCCAACCATTATCTTGTAACTGAGTTTGTGTCTACATATGCTGTTTGTGAACCAAACTCTTCACTCACCTGATGAAGGGGCAATGCTCCGAAAGCTCATGCTACCAAATAAACTTGCTAAACTTTAACGTGGGTTGTGAGACTACTTTCCGTGCCTAACCCAGTCCAACAGCGGCAACTCCACATCATAATCACAATAGGTCCTTGCTGTGAGAAGGCAGTTCCCAGATATGAATCGATTAAAGTTGCAAAGGGGAATGTACTGGGGACAACCATGTTTGAATCACTGGGTGATGGTCATGTGACAGGCCCACCTTGCACGTTTTAAGCTTCTGCTTTCAGAATAAGGCATAAGCATCTGAGATACTGATAAGAGGAAACTGAGTGGGTTCCTCCTTCCTCTCTCTCTGTCCAGCCCACATTGTAGGCTTCATTCTCTGTTTTCTGACTGTGACCACCCGGGTAAGAGAGAGTCATGCAGCCTGGAAACATTAACTCTGTTTCCCTCTCCATAGATGTTGCCAGACCTGCTGAGCTTTTCCAGCACTTTGTTTTAGTTCAGTCTGCATCTTTAAATTGGAAGCATCAGAATCAAAGGAGAGTCGCAAAACCAAATTCTGCCTGAAGTCAGCAGAGTCATTAAAATTTAGAGTGCATGTTCCTTTTATTTTAATGGACTCCAATTTGACCAACATATGCTACCCTTTGAATAAGGATGTCACTAAGCTCATTTCAAGTCGTGCTCCTAAAACCAGCAAAGAGGGGCTTTCCCCAACAACACAGGGATCAGTGGTGAAAGAACAGGATTTGAACTCAATGCATCAACCAGTCTACCTATCACATTTAAAATATAATTTATTTCTGAGTCAGAAATACTACTTTCTATGGCTTTAATAAACAATTTATTACAAACTGAAATTAACTTTTACTTATCGAACTTTGTGCAAAATATATACTCACCAGCCCCTGGTTATTGTCACTGAAGTGCATGAACAGACCATTGCTTTTGTCAAAGAGTGCTTTACACGTCAGTTCAAACCATTCCCTGCGTGGACCACCCCAATCCAATGCTGAAACAATACACAAATGCATCCTTAGATTCTTCCAGCATTACTTCAGGAAAGTAAGGTTACAACATAATTGTTGATTCTATCAACAATTCTCCAAGGTAAATATGGTATTGATATTTGGAAATGGTGATGACTGCACACAGAATAGTAACATTGAAATTATATTAAAAATTAATTACTATGGGGTAACTTTAGAACCATCTAAATGGGCGAATTAAGATGACCTGAATGGCTTCCTTTAATTACAAAGGACGTGTGATCTTGGAGAAAAATGCTTTGGACGGCTAATAAAAGTGGCAACATAGCCACAAATGTATCTCAAGAAGGAGGAGCAATGGCTGGAGGAATGCAAAGAGGATGGGAAACAGAATTGGGTGGAATTTATCTTGGAATAAGTCAGAAGCGAACACAGTTGCCAAGGAAAAAAAATCCTTGGAAGACACCACTACCCTGCTGCCAGGGTGTATAGGCAATGATGAAACTAACTTGACATGACTAAGGTCCAGTGACACAGGAGGCTCTGACTTTCAAAGGAAGACATGATGTGCACCTGCCAGATCATCAGGCTGGAGGTACCCTCCGATTGTGGGGTGGACACTCAATGCCTGTAGCTCTGAAGGTCACTGTGGCACTAAATTTTTATGCCTTTGGAGTGTTCCAGGGAGCTCTGGGTGATCTATGTGGCGTGTCTCAGTCTGCTGCATATAGCTGTAATCAGGCTGGTCACTGATGCCTTGTTCAGGCACGTGAACAGATTCATTTCATGACGGACCACATCAGCCAGGGTGAGCAGGCAGGATATGCTCCCACTGCACGATTTCCCTACATCCAGGGTGCCATATGAATGTACCCATGAGCCATCAAGGTACCAGCTGGCCACCAGATGTCTTTGTGGACAGGAAGGTTTTCTCATTATGAATAGAACGAGACCCAGATTCTGTGCTTGTGTGTAACTTGCACCATGCAAGGGCAACTTGCACCATGCACATTCTTTGCTATTCACAAGTACCCAGGCTCTTTGCTGCTCCAGATCACCTGGACGGGTGGTTGATTAGCAACACAGGTTACTTACGATACCTGCCAGGCACCCAAGGAGAGATGCAACCACTGCCGTGTATCCACAAGAGTGGTAAAGGAGAGGACCATTGAGCTGCTAAAGACAAGGCTCAGGTGCCTCGACTGATCTGGGGGGTGCCGTGCAGTATTCAACCAAGGCACTGCCACTCATACTTGTTGTCTGCTGCACTTCACCACCTCATTCTCTCCTGAAGGAACCTCAGAGGAGGACATTGATACTGGGATACCTGCTTCTGATGTGGACACTGACAAAGACTCAGATGTTGATGCTGGGCAGCCAGAGGGCGAGAAGGACGAGGGGGTAACTAGGAACTTTCAAAAGGGACAGGGTACAAGAGACAACCTGCTTCACCATTTCTTCAACTAGGCTAGCATGCTATGCTTTCCCACATACTTATTAGGCCTCATCTCAATCCCAAACGAATTACACTCAGTTACTACATGAGCTCAATCCCTTCCAAATAAAAGATTTGATACTGTGGACCTTTCTCAATAGGCAATGAAGAGGGGGACACCAACGTAGCGCACAGGACATTTTTGGCTCGAGTGAAGAAGTGAGAGAAAATTCACATGAAACAAATCCATCTCAATTATTAACAGAGTTCTTTGAAATGACAACAGAGCAAAAGCACCCAGTGCAGGCCCCTGTTTGTGACTAGTGTGCCTTGAGCTTTCATTTACAGGTGCTACGTCTCATTTCCCCTGTCCACTGATAGTGGCATTTGATGCACGTTAATGATTTTGTTGCCCTGCTGCTTGACAGCTGTCCTCTGGTCGGCAGGGCCTGAGCAGGCACCGTCTGGGAGACTTCGCTCAATAGCACTGGTCGGGCAATTGTCAGTCACCATGACCTGATGATCTCCCTCTTCACTCACCCTTGAAATCCAAGGCTCCTAGTGAATGGCCAGTGAAGATCACCAAGTTTGGTACCTCAATGCTACTGGCAAATCGCTCACCATTGTTGTGGCTACATCTCTCATGCAAGTGCGTGCAGAGCTCCGTTGAGTGCTGAAGTCTTCAGCTGTAACACCATACGATGCTGCCCCCAACTCAGAACACCCCTGCAAGGATTGAGGATATTACCACCCATTGAGACACCTGATACTTTGATTGAATAAAGGTTGATGATTCATATCTCTAGCTTTGAGGTGCAGTGACATGTCGAGCTCTGCTACATCCTAAAACCTACTCACGTCTGCAACAAATGATGCATACCCTTTCTCAATGCCCCATTCTGCACAATGCCCACTCAGAATCCATCCCTGCCAAGCAAAGATCATTGAAAATTTTTCCATCACTAAATCCAGGTTCACCGGACCAGGTCATTCTTGCTGACCTCTGCTGGTACTTTGGTCCAGGCCTTCTTGGTTAGATGGGGTCTCCTCCTTCCATTCCTTGGCATCTGGATATTCTTAGGGCTCTAATGCAATCATCAGGGAAATGAAGGGCCTGCTGGCCACCATAGCACCCCTCCCACCTGCTGTGACTACCTGACGTGGCCATAGATTTATGTGGACACCACTTTTAATGTTTGCGGCAGCCACCACTGGACATGGTGCCTGGCATTTACCTGGTCCTGTTGGTCCCGCTCACCCATCGTGGCCACGATTTATACTGGTCACCACATATTGCAACTTTTTATTAGACTCAAGCAGGAGCAGGATTCACAGCTGCTTCAGATTCCATCTGCCAAGCTCACATGCTAAGCATTAAGTTCTATCCATTTACTCGGTTTCTCTCTCCATGAATGGTACCAGACCAGTTGAGTATTTCCAACATTTTCTGTTTCTAGTTGAGTATTTCCAGTATCTGCAGTATATTCCTTTTGTGCAGGAATAATAATGAGTTAGCTGGGCTACTCTTATTCAATTCATAGAAATATTTATATAGTGGCAAATGTGCAAATCCAGAAGCAGGTTGCCTCAAGGTTCTCTCAACTGGAAATGGCACACAAGTCGTAGAAAAGGGAAAACAACAGTAACTAGCACACATTTGCACCAATTAGAGCAGAACTGACATATTATTGCCTTAATACTTCTCTTACTGCTTTTTATTACAATGCTTTAATTTATGCTTTTTGTGATAGATATGAATATAGGTGCAGGTTGTGGGTTAAACCCCAAGGGTGGGAATAACAAAAGTAAAATTCTCAAGGCAACAAGGTTATACAAAATCCCACATCCATTCAAAAGGAAATCTAGTAGAGTCCCAGTCACACCAATTTATCACCATAGCCTAAATTTGTCATCCACGACCAATTAGATTTTACAGCAAGTAGGGTTTGTTCCATTAAAGCATATATCATTTTTTCAAATGTTGATTACTCTTTAGCACTGACCTTCTTCATCCTGAAAGATCACTTCAAAATTCTTGGTCCAATCAGAGACTGAGAAGTTTCGTGTAGCTTTCAGCGACTAGTTGCAGAAATTTAAACCAGGAATTAAAGACAAACCAAGTTATAATTAGAATTGCTGTCAAATTCAAATCATTTCTAAGCTATACATTAGATTGGATTCTTCAAATTACTATGTTCTCTTGTCAGATGAATGCCTGAACTTACATGCTGATGGAACACTCATAAATTAGGTGAAAAACAACAAAACAAAATGAATGGATGATATTAAAGGAGAACGTTCAACTAATAACTTTACTTATCAAAGCATATAGATTCAGACAGCACATTAAACTTACCGACTCAAGAAAACTGTGGCGACTGACTTTTAGGGCAATTTTTGTATGTGATCGTTTCACGTGCATTTGACGAAGCTCCCGCTGAAAGAAATTCATTTTGTCTTGGAAAGTTTCAGAACCTCCTGGATAGAGAAGAACGAAAAATGTACTTTTTAATCTAAATTGACAACAAGAAATAAGAGAAATAGCCCCTTAAGCATGCTCTGCCATTTAGTACAATCATTTAACTTCTGCCTCAACTCCACTTTACCACATCCAATGATTCCCTGAGACACCAAACATCTGTCCTTAAATATACTGAACAATGGAAGGTCCACAACCTTTTGGTTGAAAGATTCCAAAGATTCACAATCCATCAGGTGAAGGAGTTCTCCAACACTATATGATTGCCCCCTTGTCCTGAGTCCACATGTTCTAGATTGTCCAATCAGGAAAGGCACCCTCTGAATGTCATCGGTCAAGCCTCTTCAGAATCTTGTATGTTTTAATGAGATCAGCTGTCATTCCTATAACATCCTAAGAGCATCAGCCCTAATTACTCAATCTTGCATAACAGGACAGCCATCTGATCCCAGCAACCAATCCAATGAATCTTTGCTCTACCACCTCCAACATAAAAGTTACCCTTCCTTATACATAAAACCAAACTGCACAGTGCTCCGGAAGTAATCTAACAAAGTCCTGTACAATTCTAGCAAGACATCTTATTGCTGTGCTCCAATTTCCTTGCAATAAAGGCCAAAATTCCATTTGGTTTCCTAATTCTTGCTGCACCTCCAGGCTTTTTGTCTTCATCGTACTAGTACAGTCAAGTCTCTATGGACATCAACATATCAAAATTTCAGGCCTCAAAGTTCTGCTTTTCTATTCTTACTATCAAAGTGTGTAACCTCACAGTATGCTCCACTATCTTGTTGTTCACTCAATTAAGCTTCTACATCATGTTGTAGCATGTTTCTCACTGCTTGCATTCCCATCTAGCTTTGTAAAGGCAGAAAGATTGCATACAAAAATCACAGTATCTTTGTCCATGTCATTAATATAGATTAATTAGATAAATAGCGAAGGTGCCAGAACAGATCTTTGCAGCTAGTTACAGTTCACTCGCTACAACCTGCCAACTTGAAAATACTTGTTCATCCCTACGCTATGCTTCCTGTGCATTTATCTCAATCCATGTTAATATTTCACTCTCAATACCATGAACACTTATTTTGCATGTTAACCTTTTGTGTGTACCTTATCAAATGTTCTATGGAAATGCAAGTAAACAACGTCTACTGGTTCTCCTCGATCTATCCTACTGGTTACATCCTCAAACACGAATACATTTGTCAAATACGATTTCCCTTTCATAAATCCATGTTGACTTTGTCTTATCAGATAATAATTTTCTAAGTGATTTTTTAAGTTTTAAGTATAGATTTCAGCATTTTCCTATTGATTGATTTTAGGCTAATTGTAGCTTTCTCTCTCCCTCCTTCCTCAAATAATGGGGTTAGATTTGCTAAGTTCCAATCTGCTAGGACTGATCTAGACTTGGGAACTCGGGAAAAATAACTATCATAAATCATAACATAATCTGTACAGGATATGGAAGAAATATAGTAACAATCCATGTGTTTGGATTTGTCCTCAGTGGGCTAAGTTGATCACAGAACAACAATGCCAAGAATACTCCACTGTCATCCCAAGTAGGACACATAATGTTTGTCAAAATCCTTTAAATCAGCCAATTGAGCCCTCAGTTTAATGTCATCCAAAGTACATCATTCTGACAATGTAGAGAGTCCCTTTATGTTGCCTAAAGTACCAATCTCAATTATATGTTCAATTCTTATGATTGGAGCAATTTAAAATACATGGTAGATGACAAATTCATATAACTGATTTACAATGTGACAAGCGTGTAAATGAGCATTGTTGCTAACTGTATAAAAATCTTAAATATCTGAAACAATTAAGCACAGACATTTAGTACCAAGTATATTTATACAGGAGAGTGAGAATGAACTAAAGTAGCAGAAGACAGCTGAACATGGTGATGTAGACTGGTCTCAATACAACGAACCTTTTCTTTTTCTTAAAGAAATTTTGCTTTCCTCGAATAGGTCTCTCATGTCCATTTATATGCAGTGGTCCTGAGGCAATGGGATAGACAGTAGTAACTTGATCCAGCCACATGAAGACATGATCAAATGATTCGAACTGACTCAGCTGCCAGTTTTTCTTCCCTTTCACACCCTAATAAGTGACTAGCCACCACTTGGCAGCTCCTCAAAACCCCTCTGCTGCCTAACCTGAAGACACGGGTGATTTACCGGATGGGAAATTAGGGAATGGAATTCTTATCCAAGCATTATTTGACACAGTTCTGATGTTAGTGTGTCGTCTTTAGCTGTCCAGTTTAATTTTTCCTCAAGTTAACAGCAACATGTTCTCTCATGCAAAACACCTACACAACAGAAAAGTACAAGAATTGGAAGTTTTAATCATTACCAATGTTCTTATGTAAGAAACGGATAAATGTTGCTGCCATAATGTTTCTTTCTTTGCAGCTGAGCTCCACAGGAGGTTGTATCCCATCATCCACCACTAGAGTCAGAAACTTGTGCACTGGGTCTGGACCATGGTAGTAAAACTGAGAAAGTAAAGGGCACAATTTTATTTTTTTTCCCCCCAATTTTCCCTCTTCACTTCTTCTGTATTCTACTGAAACTATTGACTTCTGAGTTTCTTCTTCAAGACCTGTTAATCTGCCAGCAACCTATCCAAGCAGCCAATCTATTGCATTGCGTCTGGACAGAAGCAGATGGTTTATGTGGAGGATGGGGGAGCATCACAACTGCATTTGAGCCTCCCTTCACTGGGTGCCTACATTTGGTAGCCAGCCAGTGAAAGTTCATTGATCTGTGATGAGGTCTGATAACTCCACCGTTAATTCTTCCCATAAACCTGTGATGGATGTCAATTGCAGAACCTTCCTGCTACATTAGTGAAATTAGTTAATTCTCAAATTAAACATTGGATAGATCTGGTCAATACAAAAGTACAGCATACCACGTCACCCTTACCACAACATAAGATAGTTAAACACCAATTGAGAATCAGCACACCACCCACTTCAACACCTGCTGCTAGCCCACTGCCCCCTGCCAACAACACCCACCACCACCCCACCATGTCCCCCAACACCCCCCCCCACCACCACCCCACCATGTCCCCCAACACCCCCCCCCCCCCCCTCACCACCACCACCCCCCCTCAAAACAAAAACCTCAATGTGGACTCCAGACCCACCTTTGTTCCCGGACATACTCTGGAAGTGAAAAGTCTCCAAGGGATGATTTTCAAGTAAAACTCCTTCACTGAGAATTGCTGGAAAACAAATATTCTGTTTACTGTTACGCTTACCAAGCTGCCAAGTACATTGCTGTGAATTGCTTAATTTAAGCATGTTCCAGGAGAAGTTAAGAGATGAGAGATACCACAAATTCCCAAGTAGTACTTCCTGCATTGGCATTGCTGGGCCCAGTGGAGAAGAAGTTGTGAGATCATGGGATGCAGTAACCCTTAGTTACTTAACCCTTGTTAAAGGAAATGAGAGAACAGAAAATTCAAAACAGCGAGGATTGCAATTCCTGATTTTTATGCATCACCCTTCATGAAGGCAAGGACATACAGGCACAAGGTAAAGACAAGTTCGGATTCAGTTACAGTTGCCTCAGCAGTTAAGTAGCCTCTTAATCCTGACTATGAATTGTCAGAGGATGGTTAGCACTTAAGTAACAAGAAGGGAAAACAAAATTGGCAATAACTTATAAACAGAATGCTCTTCAACTTTTCCAGTGGAGAAAATGCTGAAGATAAGGGTGGCTTGAATTTAGGAGACTAGCACTAATGGATTCACTTTAAGAATGAGTGATCTCTCTTCCAAGATGGAAATGAGAAGAAATCATTTCAAGGATCAGTAGCTTATGGAATTCTACTCCCCAGCAGGCAGTGGGGGCTGGGTCATTGAATTTCTTCAAAACTGAGTTAGATAGATTTTTGGTAAACAAAGGAGTCAAGGGTCATGGTGGACAGACAAGAAAGTGGAGCTGAGACCACAACCAGGACAATCATAATCTTATTGAATGGTGGCACAGGGTTGAAGGGCCTACTCTTGCTCCCAATTCCTATGAGATGGGAATAAAATGTACATGATTTAATTTGTACAAGCCAAAGGGCAAATTATAAAGAAGATAGCTTGATGTCCCTCATACCAAAATAACATAACCTGATGAATTCTAGTAAAGCTACACATTAAACATGGATGTGAAAATATTTTCATAATATTGAACATAGGCAGTTCCAAAAACGTGTTACTCATCTCAAGGAGACATTCATTCATTCTGGTTGATCCCACTCCATGAAGAGCTCAGGAAGGGCTTAATCATGCTATTGAATGCTATTATTTTCAGTGGCACTGCATTAAAGACAGCCTTCAGCCAGTGTGACCTTATTGGCCATGCCCAATAACACATCAAGCTTTAATACATCTATTTGACAATGATGTTGTGGAGCTGTCTTCACACATTCCTGGTCAGCATAGGGTTAGATACAGAGTTGAAACACTTTAAGGAAATGAGCAGCTACCAGGCAGAATACAGATGGAACTTTCACTGACAGTAACAGTTAGTTGTAACCCAGTACCTGGATTCACCACATTGCAAGGATACTGTAATCTTTATTGATGGGATTGATATTGCAAAAAAGGTACAGACAATAGTAATTAAACAAAAGGTCAAGTGCTGAATTGCACCATGACCTTTCTGCAGACACATTGGCAGCTTGGGCTTCCAGTAATATGTGGGAAGCCATGGATGTTACTGGTGTCCTAGACAACTACATGTGCAGGAAGTGTCACTGGCTGCAGAAACTTGAGCTTGGGCTTTTGAGCAAAGATAGAACAGGATTAAAAGTTCTAAATTGAGGGAAAACAAATTTCACGAAGTTGAGGGGTGAACTGGTGAAAGTGAACTGCATACAGCTATGAGAAAAGTGTCAAATCAGTGGGAGGTATTCAAAAGCAAGATTCTAAGGCACAGTATAGACATATCCTCAAGGGAAAAGATTAGTGCTGCCAAATCTAGAGCTCCTTGCTTATCCAGAAGCATGTTGGGTAAGATAAAGCAGAAAAAAAAACTCATGACAGTCACAAAAAGTTTAATACTGTAGAAAGCCTAAAAGGAGTATAGAAAGTACAGAGTGAAGTAAAGGAGGAAATTAAGAAAGCAATGAGAGAAAGCAAGAAAAAAGATAAAATCAGCGAAAATCCAAAGATGCTTCATCATCAATACATTAGGAACAAGAGAATAACTAAGTGTAGGGCCAAGAAATGTCCATGGTAGCTTGTGGGTTGTTGTTTCGGAAGAAGCAGGCAGTGTTCTCAATGAGTACATTTTCTTCACTGAGGAGATGGATAATGCAGTCATTCTAGTTAGAGGAGGGGTGTGAAATTTTATATACAATAAGCATAATGCAAGAGAAAATACAGGAGGTCAGCGAGTGTTGTGCCATTATTTAAAAAGGGTGCAAAGAATTATAGGCCGGTCAATCTGACTCGGTGATGGACAAATATTGGAATCAATTTCAATAGACAGAATAAGCTGTCACTTAGAAAGGCACAGATTGATCTGGGATAGTCAGCATGGTTTTGTTACGGAAAGATTGTGTTTCGCTAATTTAAAATTTGTTTGAGGAAGTGACCGGGATGAATAATGATGGTAGCGTCTACATGGATATCAGTAAGACATGTGACATATGGCAGACTGGTCAGAAAAGTAAACACCCATAAGATACAGGGGAATATGCTGAGTTGGATTCAAAATGGGTTCAGTGACAGGAAAAAAAGAGTAATGGTTACTGGATGCTTTAATAAAGGGAAAGCGGTTTCCAGTGACGTTCCACAGTGGCATTCCACAGGGCTCACTGTTGGGGTCTTTGATAGTTGTTGTATGTATTCATAATTGAGGTTTAAATGTGGGAATCATGATTGGTAAATTTGCAAATGACTGAAAAATTGGTTGTGCAGTTGATAGTGGAGAATAACTGCTTGTCCAGAATTATATCAATGGTTTGCTTAAGTGGGTGAAACATGGCATATTAATTCAATCCAGAGGAGTGAGCGGCAATACATCTGGGGAGGAAAAACAAAGCAAGAGAACACTCAAACAGGAGGATGTAAGAGTGGCAGAGGAATCTAGAGAGTAAGCATATAGACTGCTTTCCTTTATTGGGCAAAGCATTGAATACAAAAATAGGGATGTAATGCTGGAACTGTATAAAATGCTGCTTAGGCCACAGCTAGAATTTTGTGTACAGTCCTAGTCACCACATTACAAAAAGGACATAGCTTCTTTGGAGAGAGTGCAGATTAGAATTAGAAGAATGTTGCCAGGGTTTGAAAATTGCAACTATGAGGAAAGACTGAACAGGCTATGGTTGTTTTCCTTAGAAAAGGTGGTGGTTTAGGGGTGACCTAATTATGGTACACAAAATTATGAGGGGGCTAGATAGAGGAGACAGGAAAGACCTGTTTCTCCTAGCTGAGAGGTCAATTATGTGATTCAGCTGATTGGTGGAAGGATTAGAGGAGACATGAGGAAAAAAAAGCCTTTTTACCCAGAGGGTGGTAGGCGTCTGGAATTCATTGCCCGAATTTCACAACCCTTCAGTCTTGGCAAAGGTTAATAATGATTTTTGGAACTCTTCAAAGGTTCGCAGATTTTTGTCTCCATTTCAAATGTCTCCACATATTTAAACTGCATTAACACATTATTTTCCACATTCAAAACTTACACCCTGTCTTGATCTGCACCTGAAACTATTCCAATGAGCTTACCTCAGAATTGAGTGCACAGTTCCATTCGAGTCTGCATAAAACCCAGCACAACCAATTTTAAACCACTCTAATATATCACAATTCTTGCTTATTTGGTCCAGAGTTTCAGATTCAGTTGTAGTTTGATATTTTATAACATTAAATTAGTTCACATGCTGTGAATCCCTAGAATATCTAGGTTATGTGAACAGTTGGGAACATGAAATTGTGACAGGCACAGCATAAATACAAGTCCTTTTTTTCCCACTTCCTTGCATCTTGAACTGAAAAGTAGAAATCAAGAAAAAACAGCCACTTTTAAACGTGAATGTTCACTCTTACATTAAGTTTCCAGCATCAAACTATTCGATGGAAACTAGACTGCATGCAAGATTGTGCTGTGCCTGACTAAACTGCCAAGGTACAAAGGTATTGTCCCCGGTAAAATGATTTATGTGCTTTTGAGGAAAATCTGTATTTTATAATGGGGGTGATGGTCTCTGAAAGGAGATTTCTGGTAAAGGTGTAGGGTTGAGAAATGTCCATGGTAGCTTGTGGGTTGTTTCAGAAGAAGCAGGCCGAGTTCTCAATGAGTACATTTTCTTCACTGGGGAGATGGATAATGCAGTCATTCTAGTTAAAGAGGAGGGGTGTGAAATTTTATATACAATAAGCTTCCAATAAACGATCATGTGACCAAGTTGCATGGGAGATAAACAACAGAATAGCAATGAGTCAACCAGAAGTTAATTAAAGGTAAATTGTGGGTGCAGCTCAGTTTCAAGCAGGAGTTCAATTTTTGTTTAAAATAACCCTGGTGCAGGAAACATGAAATTCTGTATGTGACAAAGTTTAAAACTCTTCTCAGCTGAAAGACTCCTAATAGGGAGTTAATGGCTAAGCTGAGAAGAGGAGCAAGACTCAGGAGTTAAAGAATACTAGAACCAGTTGTGTTCTGTCCATGGTGGCTATGCTTATGAGGCTAGTAAAACCTTTGTTGGCCAGGCAGTCTACTGGTGAGAAACTGTTGGAGGAGATTGAAACAACATCATTGCTGGAAACAAACAGAAGGTCCAAGAAATCTCAACTTCTAAAACGAATCTTTGAAACAGTCCTCAGACAAGTGGTCAAACTTCAATTTCTGTTAAATATCTGACGGGTTATGGTGGGGGTGTGGAAGGAAATTTGATAACAGCAGTTTGAATGAGATTAGTAACCGTTAATTATACTTCTAATATCTTTAATGTAACCAACTATTTACATTAGAGTAATGTTCTTTTATTCTGATGTCATAAAACTCTTGTTTAAACCATGAATCTTGTGGCTTCATCCTTTCAGTAAATACTTGGGTTTTCAGTTTTTAACAAAAAGCAAAACATGTGACTGGGGTCTGTACCAAGATCATAACATAATAAACATGCTCTAAAGCACCTGTCAATATTACTACTGAGTTGCTTAATAAGAAGTGCATAATTCAATCTGTAGTGTTCTCCTTCCTAACTATAAAACGATAGAAGTAACTAGCCTTCACCTACCACGTCTCTATTGACTTTCTCTCCCAGCTAAGCAATTACAAGTATTACCTTTAACCTATGGCTTCACAGTAACCTAGATGGGAAGTATCACCTTGCAGCAGTAATATTTGTATACGTGCCATCTTTGGGGGTAAACAGTCAGTGCTTTTTTTTTTTAAAAACAAAAGTTCTTTCCTCCTAGATTAGGAGCCACAAAATTGTAAGTGATCCAGAGACCTGAGGCAAAATTCTATGGAGGTCATGTGTCCTGCCACAAAGGCCAAAATTGGAGGGCGGCGGGGGGTGAGTGCTTTGTTGCGAAATAGGTGGCATCAAAAGGCTGGCAGCACAGCAACATCAGTAGTGACCATGACCATGCTGAGACTTCACTACGAGGATGAGAACACATCAATCAGGCATGCATCCTCAAAATCAAGTCAATGGGGGTGGAAAGCATTGGGATCAGGTAGGCAGGCTGCAGCAAGGATTGGGGCAAGATCATGGAGGGCAGACTGTACCATTGCAGCAACTGTGTTCATTGCTGCCAGAAGCTCCCCACTCTATGAGCAACCCATCCCATCTGGAACCCACCTGGGAGGTTACTAGGGATTGCCTGCAATTTCCTCTTTCTGCTGGCAAAATGCTATGAAGGGATATGGCAAAACCCTTAACTGGCCACTTCAATGGTTCACTTAGGCTCCCAATGGCATCTTGTCAGCCAGCTTTCCAATTTGTGTTAAAATGACATGGCATCAGGAAGGCACCTCCTCTCACCCCCAAGGCCGTTTCCAATGCCTTTCTGTATCATTTTGCTAGCCTTCCCTGTGTTCCAACCCATATTTTAGTCTTTGATGCTTTAGTTCTAATGTTAACTTTCAGGACAATTTCTCACAACACAGCGGAAGCTTTCTTACCTTTGGTGATATGTAACAATAAACCTTTTTAGGTTTCTTCACTTTCTCAGCCATCAGATTTTCCTGATCTAAATCCTTTTCATCTTCTTCTTCCTCTGTGTTAGCTGATGGGTGTCGACCCATGGTGGCAGTTGTGATTGGTGACATTTGCCACTGAGAGTGAGCATAATTTGCCGTGCTGTATAAGTATGCTTCGAAGTAAACACTGGTTCCTGGAGTTGACACATTCTTTTCTACTGTGTTCTTTTCATTTTCTAATGTCAAGAAAAGACAAATAGTTAATACACAATTCTTTCCACACAGAAACCCTTTTAGTCAGGAATTCAGGTTCCTTTAGGTCAGTATTAATCACTCATTTTTTTGTCAAGTGCTAAAATCCCAAGCAGTGTCTTTCTCAAGGGTCTTTTAGGAAAGCTGTAACAAGGAATGATGGAATGCAAGTCTACTCATGCGATTTCCCCAGACAGTGAACTCTTGAGTTCATGTCTGCAAATAGTAGATAGTTGCCACGTTCCTAGCAAGGCCCGTTTCCACAGAAAAGCTTAAAAAAGGTTAAAGCCTTAAGTCCTAACACTGATTTTCAAAACAGAAGGCAATGACCAAGACTATAAGCATCAGTCCCTCATCTGTAGTACTCCGGGCAAGCTGGTCTGATGTGGAATTTCCACAACAATAACTTTTAAAGTAGTGCAATGCTTTAAAGGTACGTCACAGAAGCATTACCAAACAAAGCTTGACACCAGGCCACAAAACGAGCTAACAGGACAGATGGCTAAAAGCTTAGAAGTTAAAAGAGGAGAGAGAAGTTCAGGCAAAGTTTTAGAAGGGAATTCCAGAGCTTCGGGCATTGGCAGCTTAAGGAACATTGGAACAGGAACAGACCATTTAGCCCCTCAAGCCTATTCCATCATTTAATGAGATCATGACTGATCTTCTAACTCACTCCATATAGCTGTCTTTGGCTCAAATCCCTTAATATCTTTAATTAACAAATAACCATCAATCTTAGATTTGAAATTTAACAAAACTCTAAACTTTCATCATTCTTTATAAGCAGATGCATTTCCTAATTTCCCCCTGCAAGGCTAGCTCAAATTTTTAGACCATGCCTCCCTAATGCCCAACTAGTAGAAATACCTTCTCTCAAATCTACCTCATCTATTACCTTCATCATCACGAAAACTCCTCCAAACTTCTAAATTCCAGAAACACAACTCTGATTTTTTCAATTTAACCCATGGCACCCTGGTATAAATTTAGATAATTTTATGCTACACTCCCTCTAAAACAACATTAAGCTGAGATACTCAGAACTGCACTGTAGAAGAGTCATAGTCGACTCAAACTATTAACTCAGTTTCTCGCTCCACAGATGCTGTCAGACCTGCTGAATTTTTCCAGCATTTTCTGTTTCAATTTCAGATTTCCAGCATCCGCGGTACTTTAGATTTATTATAGAGAAATGATTAAATTGGGGATACAGGAAATGTTAGAGCTGGAGGAGCACAGAAATCTGACCAAAGTGTATGTTTGGAGGAGGTTCCAAAGATAGACAAGGACAAAAGGCCATGGAGAGACTTGAAAACAAGGATGAGAATTTTTTAAAAATCTCAAACCAGCAAGTAAAGGTGTGATGGGAGGACAGGACTTAGTGTGACCTAGAATACAGACATCAGAGTTTTGGATAAGCTCAAGTTTGTGGAGGGTGGAAGATGGCAGGATGTACAGGAGAATATTAGAATAATCAAATCCAGTGTCAAAGTTATGGATGAGGGTTTCAGACACATAATATGAAGTGGGTAGACTCGAACAAAGTTGCAGACTTGTAAATAGTAAATTGAGCGGTACGTTGAAGTTCATGCCAGCATTAAATATGACATCAATATTTGAAATACTGATTTGGTCTCAAGGTAATTGACAGGGGACAGGGATGGAGATGGAGTTGGTAGCTAGATAATGACTTCAGTCTTCTCAACAATTTTGGTAAAGATTTCAGCTTGTTCAATACTGGATTCATCAGTATGACAAATCACAGACGATGGAGACACTAGGTCAGAAGAGATGTGGTAAGTTGAGCTTGATGACAGCAGTGTAAATGTGGACTCTGACAGCATGTTGTCCAATGACAATGCAGAGGGGAAACATGAGAAATACAAGGCTATTGTGGAAGAGTGGGAAGAAAAGTCTTTACAGGTGATTCACAAGCTATGACTAGACAAATAAGAATGGAACAAAAATGAGAGCAATGTCAACACCTTAACTGGATGACATAGGTGAGGCATCAGGAGGAAGATGATGAGGTTGACCCTATCAAAGATTGTGGGCGAGTCGGGATGGATGAGAAAAAATGGTTTTCATTGGTCACAGTCAAATTGGATGTTAGTTATGATTTTGACCAGAGCCATTTCAGTAGTGTTTCAGGAACTAAAACTTGATTAGCGGAAGTCAAATATGGCACTGCAAGAAAATGAGCACAGATCTGGTAAAAAAAACAAGACCTTTAAGGACTTAGAAAGCTAAGGATGGTTGGGGATGGGACAGTAGTTTGCAAGGTCAACTGAAAAAGGTGCAAGCTTGGATCTCAAAATTTAGACTTCAAGTATTACTCACCACTAAGAATGATGATGTCAAATACCCCATTACCAATCAATTGATCCCAATAGGTAACAGATGCTCGAAAACAACCTTTCCTCCACAATGTCAAGTTCAGAAGCACGAGGCACATTGTCTTATTCGAAGAAATGGTTTTGTTAAACAAAACATCTGATGCTTCATTTTCAGGGGCACCAAGCTGAAATATAAGCGACGGATAGAAATATAAATGATACACAGATTAGCAGCAAGTTATGTGTTTTTTTATAGACTGTTTTCACAGTTTCTGTGAAAGTATTTGAAAATTCAAAAACCTACAGGCAGTAGAGTGCACATAGCATAACGTATTGGATATGGTTACACCCATGATCTTCCATTTACTGAGATAATTGATTTCAGCTGCTTTGCTTTGGGGCTGTGCAGAGTCGAGGCCAAGCTCCTCCCAAAGGGAGGCAGAAACAGAGCCACTCAGTGCTTATGGTGCACATCTTCTAATGTTTATCCCACAGCAGAATCAATGGAAGCCTGAATGTGCAATACCTATCGATTCCTTCTCCTTTATCGAAAACACTGAACAGGATGGAAACAACTTAACTGGGTGAAAAGAGGAGAAAGTAGCTTACAAATAAATTCAGTGTTTTGAATCTCATTTACTAAAAATAAATGGCCCATTGATGAACATCAATCCTTACATTTAAGCATATTTCCATTTCAGGGTAAAACTGAAGTGCTTGACTTTTTTTTCTATCTTTCACTATTTTGCGACCTGCAGCCAAGACAATTTGCTCCCTGGGGGAACTTCACTGTTTAAAATTCTACACTTTCCAGAATTACCTTATTGTAGAAGCTTTACATCTTAGGAGTACTGTAAATGTGAATGACACTAATTAGAACACCTCATCCAATATTTTGCCTCAAATCAATTTCTGAAACTTGGCAACTCTGTTAATTGAAGTAATAATGTTATGCCCGTTCAGAAGAGGTTTGGAAGCCTGTAACATCACAGCAAGGTGTGTTATTGAAACTGCAGAACCAAACACATCTTGGGGTTAGATTTAATGAAGCATTCCAACACTCTGCTTCAATTTATCTTACTATCCTGTTATAATTTTTCTACATCTCCACTCTTCCCAAGGAGTTCTAGATAAAAGTAAACTTGTCTTTGAAGCTACTTTGTGGAATAATGAATGGAAGGGAGGAAGGTTAAAGTTGGCACTACCAAAAAACCTCGTGGCAAATAACCCCTCACACATCAGATTGGGGAGGCCTTCTGGCACAGAGGGTAGCGCCCCAGCCTCTGAGCCAGAAGCTGTGGGTTCAAATCCTACTCTAGGACTTGATGGCAATGAAGGTGTATTCATAATATGGTCAATCAGGTTGAGTATCTTTCCGAAGCTCCTTCAACACATACCAATGGCAGGGTATAACAGCTGGAGAGATTCTTGGTCAGCCAGTTAATGGAAAGAATGTTGTAGCCTCTACCATCACTATCCATACATCCAGACTATTTTCTCTTGAAAAGCTTAGGTTGGCAGCAGGGACAGCAACAACAATAGAAGAATAATCTGCACGTGAGCAAAATGTCTGCAATACTACTTCAAGAATGTTAGGAAACATCAGAGCAACAGGAAAGCTAGGGGAATATATTTTCAGATTGTCTGCATCACACGAATATAACATTCTCGAAGGTTGGAGGACAATGCAGAATTTTAATAACAGCAGGCATTTAAGAAAACAGTAAAAAATAGATTGAGTTTTAATGCAGGATCTCTTAAAATGCTTGCTTGTAGGCAACTCATTACTCACTTCTTTGATCTGCACTTTGTAGTTATCCTGATCAACGAGGGCCAATGCATTACTTGTCGGGTTATCATATTCATCACGTGGAGCAATCTGCAATGTGTGCTGTTGTCCGCTAGTCAGTACCAGGGTGGAGAAGTGGTAGAGAATTTTTGTTTTTGCTGGAAATACAACTCCTATCAAATGGGGGCGGGGCAGGGGATGGAGAGAGAAGAGGAGAAATACATTTGAGCTGTTTCAGTATCTGATACTGAAATGTACGATTTGTTTTGACTACTGAGACGAGAAAATTAACATTTCTTCCAACTTTTGGTCCTGGCATCAAAACTACTCATGTGAAATTTAGTGAGGTCAGATATGGAATGAAGTCTCACACAGTTATAGTTTTGTGCAATTAGTGCAAAATATACATCACATAAAGCCTCAGATACATAACTGCTTATAACAAACACTGAAATCCAGTATCCTTTTTCTGTTGGACTGTATGATGCTTTTGTTTACAAGTTCAGAAAAAAAAGGTGATGTTCATTAATATGGTGCCTTTAGCTTAAATGCTAAAGCACATCTTCAATATTATCAAATACCGAGCCATATTTGGGTCTGACAAGCATCGTGCAATGACGAAAGCAAAAGAGAATCCAACGGATATTCAATTGTATTTCTATGCCTAAACCCCCATCAACATCATGAGGTTACTATTGATTAGACAATTAAAGGACACAAACACTGAAGCTACAACAGCAAGTTAAAAACCTTAGTTTCTGGTGAGTAACTCACATTATGATTCCCATAGCTGGTCCACCACCTACAAGGCACAACTCAGGTGTGTGATGCATACACTCTGCTTGCCTGGAGTCAGGCTCCAGCACTCAGGAAGCTCAACGCCACCTAAGCAAAAGCACTTGATTGGCCACCCATCCACCATCTTAAACATTCAGTAATCCACAACCTGCACAGTGGCAACAGTGTGTACTATTTACAAGATACACTGCAGCAACTCGCCAAGGATCCTTCCAAATCATGGTTTTGTAAGTTGGAAATCATGTTTAACCAATTTTTCGGAGTTTTTCAAAGAATCACATGTACATTGGATAAAGGAAAACCAGTGGATGCACTGTACTTAAATTTCCAAAAAGGTGCCACAAAGGTTATTGCAGAAAATAAAATCTCATGGTGTACAGGGTAACATATTGAAATGGACTGAAGACCTAACAGGAAATGGAGTTTTGGATCTTTTTCAGCAAAATTGTACTTTTAAAGGAAGTTTAAACACTTAAACACCATGTTCAAGCTCACTCTTCTCTTTGCTCTCACAAATCTCTCCCTGCAGCCCCTGATCTCAAGTCCATCCCTTTTCTCTCCCCTCCCTCCTTTCACTCTCACAGCTTTGCCCAACGTGGCAGTCTCTCTGGTGTCATCCCACTGATCTACAGTTATCGCAACCCCACCCAGAGGCGGACGTGACAAAGAGGGTAATTTCCCGATTCTGCACACCCACCTCATGCTTAAAATTCCAGATCTTTGGCTCCATTTTGCAGTGCTCGAATGTCTCTTTTATAAAGAATTGAACATAGCATTCAAGATATGGTCTAAGAATTCCATGCAATTTAATCACTGCTTTCTCTGGCTCAGTCTTGTTTCGTCTGTGCTGATTGCAGTTCTACATTGTTGGATACATTGAGTTGATTATCTACTAGACCTCTGGGTCTTATTCAGCATCATTCTTAACAATTTCAATTTAATTCATTCAATGTGCATGTCATTTATTTTTCCTTCCTACGTGCATTACTGGTATGCATTCAATATTGTGAAATTATGGACAATATTTGCAGAGTAAGAATTGGATTACGAATGTACAAATTCATTTCTAATTGAATCCACACAAGCAGCAAAGAAAGCAGACTTCTATCTCAGTCGTCCAAGATTTATTATAAAACTTAAATTCCAGAGAAAGTAGGCCATGTGTTCTAATCATAATTTTTATTCATAGATCTACTGCTGCAGTTTGCTATACAACCAACTCTTATTCTCCTGTCCTTCCCACCACCAAAAGTTAATTTCCTTTCTTTTTGAGCAACAGCTTGTGAGCTTTAGAAAATTCAAAGCCTTCACATATGTTGAACTATAACCAACCTCATCCACATATATGGGACAATGGAATTGTTGGCAGGGTCAATAACACACAAATGACAAAAGATACAAGCATTGTTGCAGTTAAGTGCCAATAAAACCACACTTGGAACATCAACACCCAACTAAGCAATTGACAATGATAGGAAGACAGAGCAAGGGAAAGAAGAGCCAATAATTGAATTTGTAAGCACATCTCCACATGCACTGAACAGTCACCGCTGTGGGGAAGGGCAAATATCATTCGATACCATCCTGCTCCCCCGACAACAAAGGAAAAAAAATCTTGCAGTGAAAATTAAAGAACAAGTGTACGGAGCTGCATTTCTTGACCAATTATCTACCTGTTTATGGAGGCATGAATGCAAGCTAACAATGCGGACAAACCAATAGAGAGAAAATAAAACAGATAAACTCATCCTTAGAGGAAGCATACACATATTCACACCTACCAGGTTGAAACGTCTTGTAGTATGGGCTGTAGGCAACATTCAATCCTCCAAGTTTGACAGAGATTTCGTACCTTCCTGCCTTTCGTACCGTGAAGCCCACCTTTACCACATTGTTCTTTTGTGCCTGAAGTACCTCCTGTGTGATGGGAACATCCAAACCAAGCTCCATGTGTGAGATGTGAATCCGTAATCCCACTGGCCGATGTGCAGGGAATGGGTGGCCATTCTTGTAGAACAACTACACAGCAATAGTGAAAGAATGTGTTTTCAGAAATAAGTTCTGTATTAACGCTTCTCTTTGTTATATAGGCTCATACAACTATAGAAAGATTACAAGACAGGAGATCATTCAGCCTGTTGCGCCCATGTCAGCTTGCTACAAGAGCTTTCCAGTGAATCTCATTCCTCATTTTTATCCCCTTAGCAATGTAAATTCTTACACATCAGGTAATTATTTAATTCCCATTGGAAATGACAATTAAATCTGTCTCCGCCACAACCTCAGTTGGTGCATCCCTGAACCTAACCACTCATTATGTAAATTAAATATTTTCCACATTTAGGGTAAGGAAAGGAGGAGGAAGGCAGTAGTGATAGGGGACTCTACAGTGAAAGGGTCAGACAGGTGATTTTGTGGAGACAGACGGGAAATTCGGATGGTAGTTTGCCTCCCTGGTGCCGGGATGTTTCTGGTCACGTCCGAGAAATCCTGAATTGAGAGGGAGAGGAGACAGAGGTTGTGGTACATATTGGTACTGCTGACATAGGTAGAAAAGGGAAGGGGTCATGAGAAGAGAATATAGGGAGTTAGGTAGAGACTTAAGAAGGAGGAACACAAAGGTAGTAATCTCAGGATTGCTGCCTGTGCCATGAGGAAGTCAGAGCACCAACGGAATGAGGTGGAGAATAACTGCATGGCTGAAGGATTGGAGTAGAGGGCAGGGATTCAGGTTCCTGGATCATTGGGACCTCTTTAGAGGCAGGTGTGACCTGTACAAAAAGGACAGGTTGCACTTGAATCCCAGGGGGACCAATATCTTGGCAGGAAGGTTTGCTAAGGCTACTGGGGAGACTTTAAACTAGAATGGTTGAGGGGAGGGAATCAAAATGAAGTGACTGGGAGAGAGGAGGTTAGTTTGCAAATAGAGAGAGATCGTCGACAGCGTGAGAGGGAGGATAAGCAGGTGATGGAGAAGGGGAGCGCTCAGGCTAAAGGTTTGATATGTGTCTGTTTTAATGCTAGGAGCGTTGCTAACAAAGTGGATGAGCTTAGAGTGTGGATTGCTACTTAGAACTGTGATGTGGTGGCCATTACAGAGACTTGGATGACTCGGACAGGACTGGACACTTCAACTGCCGGGTTTCAGATGTTTCAGGAGGGATAGGGAGGGAGGCAAAAGAGGTGGGGGAGTGGCACTGTTGATCAGAGATAGTGTCACGGCTGTAGAAAAGATGGACACTATGGAGGGATTGTCCACAGAGTCTCTGTGGGTGGAAGTTCGGAACAGGAAGGGGTCAATAACTTTACTGGGTGTTTTCTATAGGCCACCCAATAGTAACAGGGATGTTGAGGAACAGATAGGGAAACAGATCTTGGAGAGATGTAGTAATAACAGAATTGTCATGATGGGAGGCTTTAATTTCCCAAATATTGATTGGAATCTCCCGAGGGTAAGGGGTTTAGATGGGGAGGAGTTTGTTAGGTGTTCAGGAGGGTTTCCTGACACAGTATGTGGATAAGCCTACAAGCGGAGAGGCTATATTTGATTTAGTATTAGGTAATGAACCTGGACAAGTGTCAGATCTCTCAGTGGGAGAGCATTTTGGGGATAGTGATTATAACTCTCCTTTACACTCGCATTGGAAAGGGATAGGATCAGATAAGCTAGGAAAATGTTTATCTGGAGTAAGGGCAATTATGAAGCCATCAGATAGGAAATTAGAGGCATAAATTGGGTGGCATGGTAGCACAGTGGTTAGCACTGCTGCTTCACAGTTCCAGGGACCTGGGTTCGATTCCCGGCTTGGGTCACTATCTGTGTGGAGTTTGCATGTTCTCCTCGTGTCTGCATGGGTTTCCTCCGGGTGCTCCGGTTTCCTCCCACAGTCCAAAGATGTGCAGGTTAGGTTGATTGCCCATGCTAAAAGAAAAATGCCCTTAGTATCCTGAGATGCATAGGTTAGAGGGATTAGTGGGTAAATAATGTAGGGATATGGGGGTAGGGCCTGGGTAGGATTGTGGTTGGTGTAGACTCATTGGGCCAAATGGCCTCTTTCTGTACGTAGGGAATCTAAGTCAGAGGTTTTCTCGGGGAAACGTACAGAAGTAATGTGGCAGATTTTCAAGGAATGTTTGTCTGGCATTCTGCACGACAACGTTCCACTGAGACAGGGAAGCTTTGGTAGGTTACAGGAACTGTGGTGCACGAAAGTTGTAATGAACTTAGTCAAGAATAAAAGAAAAGCGTACAGAAGGTTCAGGGAGCTAGGTAATGTTAGGGATCTAGAGGAGTATATGACTTGTAGGAAGGAACTTAAGAAGGAAATTAAGAGAACCGGAAGGGTCAGTGAGAAGGCCTTGGCAGGTAAGATTAAGGAAAACCCCAAGGCATTCTACAAAGTATGTGAAGAGCAAAAGGATGAGATGAGATGTGAAGGAATAGGACCTATTAAATGTGATGATGGGAAAGTTTGTATAAAACTAGTAGAAATAGCAGAGGTGCTCAATGAATACTTCAGTATTCACAGTGGAAAAGGATCTTGGTGGTTATAGTGCAGGCTTGCAGCGGACTGAAAAGCTTGAGTATGTTGACATTAAGAGGATGTGTTGGGGCTTTTGAAAAGCATCAAGATAGATAAATCGCTGGGACTGGATGGGATGTACGCCAGGTTACTGTGGGAGGCGAGGGAAGAGATGGCAGAGCTTCTGGCGATGATCTTTGTGTCATCAATGAAGACAGAAGAGGTTCTGGAGGATTGTGGATGTGGTTCCTCTATTCAAGAAAGATAGCTCAGGAAATTATCGACCAGTGAGTCTAACCCCAGTGCTTGGAAAGTTGATGGAGAAGATCCTGAGGGACAGGATTTATGAAAATTTGGAGAGGTATAGTATGATCAAAGATAGTCAGCACGGCTTTGTCAAAGGCAGATCGTGCCTTACGAGCCTGGTTGAGTTTTTTTGAAGCTGTGACTAAACACATTGAAGAAAGAGCAGAAGATGTGGTTTATATGTACTTCAGCAAGGTGTTCGATAAGGTTCCCCATGCAAGGCTTATTGAGAAAGTGAGGGGGCATGGGATCCAAGGAGACATTGCTTTGTGGATCCAGAACTGGCTTGCCCATAGAAGGCAGAGAGTGGTTGTAGATGGGTCTTTTTCTGCATGGAGGTCGATCAGCAGTGAAGTGCCCCAGGGATCTGTTCTGGGACCCTTGCTCTTTGTGATTTTTATAAATGACCTGGACGAGGAAGTGGAGGGATGGGTTAGTAAGTTTGCTGATGACACAAAGGTTGGAGGTGTAGTGGATAGTTCGGAGGAATGTCAGAAATTGCAACGAGACATAGATAGGATGCAAGACTGGGTGGAGAAGTGGTAGATGGACTTCAACCCAGACAATTGTGTGGTGGTTCATTTTGGCAAGTCAAATGCGATGACAGAATATAATATTAAGAGTAAGACTCTTAGCAGTGTGGAAGATCAGAAGGATCTTAGGGTCCGGATTCATAGGATGCGCAAATCAGCTTCACAGGTAGAGAATGTGGTTGAGAAGGCGTATGGTGTACTGGCCTTCAATCGAGGAATTGAGTTTAGGAGTCGGGAAATAATGCTGCAGCGGTATAAGACCCTGGTCAGACCCCACTTGGAGTATTGTGCTCAGTTCTGGTTGCCTCATTACAGGAAGGATGTAGAAGCCATAGAAAGAGTGCAAAGGAGATTTACAAGGATGTTGCCTGGATTGGGTGGCATGCCTTATGAGGATAGGTCAAGAGAGCTTGGTCTTTTCTCCTTAGAGGGATGAAGGATGAGAGGTGACCTGATAGAGGTGTATAAGATGTTGAGAGATATTGATCGAGTGGATTCTCAGAGGCTTATTCCCAGGACTGAAATGGCTGCTACAAGAGGACACAGGTTTAGGGTGCTGGGGAGTAGGTACAGGGGTAAGTTTTTCACTCAGAGGGTGGTGGGTGCGTGGAATCGGTGGTGGAGGCAGATTCGAAAGGATCTTTCAAGAGACTTTTGGATAAGTACATGTGACTTAGTAAGATAGAGCGTTTTAGATAACTTGTGGGTCGAAGGGCTTGTTTGTGCTTTAGTTTTTCTATGTTCTACGTCACTTCCGGTTCTTTTACTCCATTTAAACTGCTGTCCTCTAGTTCTCAACCTCTTCCACCAAGGACAATGCAGTTTCTTCTGACCTACTCTGTCCAAACCCCTCACGATTTTGAGGATCTCTATCAAATTTCCACTCAACTTCCTCTTCTCGAAGAAGAAAAGCCCCAGCTTCTCCATTCTATCCTTGCAACTAAAGTTCCTCTTTCCCAGAAGCAGTCTCAGAATTTTCTTTCTCCAGCCACTTCAATGTATTTACTTATTCGTAAAGTAGTGAAAGATGCTATATAATGTGAGTTTGTCTTACTTTTACTTCCAGTTTCCCAAACTCTCCCCTCGCTATCAGCCATGACAGTCTGGTCCTTTGAAAAGCCCTGCCCATCATCCTCTCCACTTTCAAAAACCTACTGGTCTTTAACTCTGACTCCATCCCAACATTCTCAATTTTTTCTTTTTGTCTCTTGATCACAATTCAGGTTTTAATCTCCTTGATATAAAAGGTACTTGAAGATATCATCCTGAGCATGAGCAATTATCAAACTGTCAGCTGTAATCTCAAAACCCAAGAATGGGAAACTGGGAATGACCTGGTAGTTCAGAACTTGACTGCACGCAACTTCAAGATGGTTAGACAATCAACTACTACAGAAGTTAAGGTGATTGCACCTCTGAATCAAAGGTTGAGGGTTTAAATCTTAGTAGTCCCACCTGAAAGTTCCCCTTCAAGTAACACACCATTTTAATGTATGTATAATGAAATATGTAACTGTCCCTTCATTGTTAGTGGGTCAAAACCCTGGAAATCCCTAACAGCACTGAGGGAGCACTTTCAGCAACAGAAACAGAAATGCTGGAAAATCTCAGCAGGTCTGACAGCATCTGTGGAGACAGAATAGAGCCAACGTTTTGCGTCTGGACGGCCGTCCAGAGTACTTTCAGATTGTCACGGTTCAAGATGGCAGCTCACTACTATCTCCTCCACGACAACTGGGGATGAGCAATACAAAGCACCTACATCCCACGAATGGATCAAAGAAGTCCACAGAATTAAACACAAATAAAGTTGACACGTCAGTGTTGTGTAGGCGTTAATCCCAATCACAGGTACTATCCTTTGGATGAAATGCCAAATTAAGACCAAAGTCCAGCACTCCAGTGGTTCGCATGTACTTTCAAGGGCTCATGACATTTCTGGTGCCTGACAATATTGCTGCCTCAATCAACTATACTGATTAATTGGTCAATCTTCCCATGTTGTTGCAGTTTTGCATTGAAAGGTCTATCAGTTTGATTACATGCAAAGCTCATTGAGACATTTTTAAGCAATGTGAAGAAGTTCGGCATAACTACAGATCTTCTTTATCCCCCCCAAAAATAGATGCAGCTTTTGGGCCCTACATTACTCACAAAAATCTGATTAAAATTAAGATTTCAGCAAATCCAGACTTTACACACTCCTATTAATCTATGACATATTTTAAAATTTACACTTGTTTTGCATGCATTTGCCCACAAACTTCCTTGTCATAGTTGTGTCATGCTTTCATGTTCTTATAAATTTCAACAGCCACATTTGCAATGGAAACTTCCTACTTAAAACTATACATGTAATAATTATATCCTTCCACCAATAATTGTGCCTATAGTATATACATAAGTTTTTTTAGCCTTACTGCAAAGCTAAGTGCTCCAACAAATTTTTCTTCATTGCAATCAATTTTGCTACTAATTAGTATTAAGTCACGGTATTAAAATAAATGGAAATGTTACTGGGTCAGTGAGATCTGGTCCAGTTATCCACTGCCCTTTAACTCTACTTCAGTTTAAGATTACAATTAGAGTGAATATCCTCCGTGCAGTGAGACAGACTACTCAGTGTTAAATATTTATTAAAATTTTCAATACTTTTGAATTGGAGATATTTAAATTCCAGTTACTTACATGCACTCTAAAGGTCATGATACGGCCAACTTCCTGAGGGTCCTTCCAATCCCAGGTGACTAAGCATGACCTTGGATCCAGGTAGTTCCCACGGACATAGTCGTAAATAGTGCGGTTCCCTCGCCTACCTCTATTGTCATTTTGAAGAAAGCTGATGACCCGTGCCAACAGCTCATAAAGAAACTTAGCAGTATAGAAGAACGCAATGATGGAAACTGCGACTCCACCTATACATGGATAGACAAATATTCCTGAGCGAACATTTTTTTCTAATTATCAAAATGGAAACACACATCACAAAAAGACAAAATTCTTAGTGGTTCAGCTAACAGAAATTAGATGCAAAAACATACAACAATGATCCCAGGCACAGCACTCCAAGACAGGGTAAATTGTGCTTGCTAGCAGGGATTGGTGTGACCAGTGAACTATATCAAATCTGACTCACAAATCATTCCCACAGGCCTCAGCAGGCTTACTGAATTTCTATTGAGAGAGTGAGTGTGCGTGTGTGTGCACGAGAGAGACAGACCAGAATTTTCTGGCCCCTCACAGCCACAGGTTCTCCATCCCACCAAAGTCAATGGACATTTGAATGGCTTGCCACATTCGCTGCGGGGGAACCCACTGCAGCAGGGCCAGGAAATCCTGGCCACGTGCAAGAGATTTTCTTTATAAAGCAGTCTTCCCCTCAAAGAGATCAGTCACTGAGCGTTAAACCAGGGATTTAATTGTACTCACCAACAACGATAAACATCAGGTCTCTCTTTACCGTGAGAAGTGTGACACTTGAGGCGAAAACCACTGCTCCCACTAAAGGAGAGAGTTTAAATTAATAATAAACAAACTCCACCCAAATTGGGGAACAAGAAAAACAGAAATGCTTTTTTTTTTTAAATGGTTGAATTTTCACATACCCACAGACCACTTCTTAACTCTGCGCCTTTGGACTAAGTTGCGAACAAGATTTAGCTTGTGCTCCCACGCCAGGTGCACCCTTGAAATCTCAAGAATCTTCCTGCCAAATTTGTGGTAGTCACCGTAGAAGTAGCCCCAGGCTCTGAGTGCTATCTGTGACTTGCTGTCAAACTGAATCAAATCAGTGAGGGTGTTGCAGCCCAATGATTTTAGCCTGTATGGAGGCAAGGAATCAGAAAGCTGATATTGATACTCAAGTCTAAAACATACTGTCTTACATTTGGGGTGCATTAGGAAAGAAACAATTCAAAAAGGTCTAGTGAGAATAAAAAATATATGCAACCCAATCCCATCTTTAAAAAGCAAATACATTTATTTGAATGTTTAGGAAACAATAAGGTTGGTACATGGTAGGGACACGTGCATTCTATATGTTTGCACTTTTAGGGGATATTTGCCATGGCCCAAATTTGAAAGGAAGAAAGAGAATCAATAACATAAATGTAGTAAGGATATATTAATATGAAAACTAACAAAAGAGAACCAGAAGGTAAACTAAGGAAATCCATGAGCTCAGCCAACTTTAAAAACGACTTTTTTTGACTTTAAGTCATTAATAAACTACCTACGAAAGATGGTGCTCTGCTAAATGACTCAAAAGGCAAATGGGTCAAATTTGGTTTCATTGGAGTAAATATGAAATTAGAGCAAGAACAGGTCAAAAACAGACACTAAAATAAATATAAAAACTACCAGAGGCAGTCCAATCAGCATCAGTGAAGAAAACAGGCTCATCAACTTCTGTGAAAAAAATGAATAAAATGAAGTTCGAAAGCTTTCAAATTAATGTCAGGGTGTGGCTGATAATAGGATGCGTTTGTCAGTGTTTATGACAGGATGAGAGAAGGCACTGAGGGAGGAGAAGAGCACATTTCTGATTGGGGTAAAAATCTTAATATTGTTATTGTTAAAGCAATAAACAGATTTTGGCCTTTTTGTGAATGGACAAATCAAATACATTGCCCGTTTCATTTCACACCTGATATACAGATGGCGTTTCAATTTTTAAACATTCCTATGGATATGCCTCTTGCTAAGTTATTACTTATTCATAGTTTTTGCTCTGTAGCTCTCCTTTCCATTGCCAAAGATGACTGTTATCACTAACTGTATTTTGAAACGTACTCTCCGCATTTATTCGTCTGTTTGCTGTTTCCTCTCGTTTTCTGATGCTAATAAAATGCTTGTTCATTTTTCATATTTCTCTTCTAAAGATGAACATAGCCCACCATGGACATGTCTCTACTCTCCATAGACGTGGACTCACCTGTGCGATTCCAATTTCTGCTTTTGTTTCAGATTTCTCATATTTGTAGTTGTTTGCTGTCCACTTTGGTAGGAATAATGGTAGGAAGGATTATTACTTACGTGGCGAAAAACTGCAGCAGGCGACGGTGCAGAGGGACCTCGGGGTCCTTGTGCATGAGTTGCAAAAACCCAGCCTGCAGGTGCAGCAGGTGGTCAGGAAGGCAAATGGGATGCTGGCCTTCATAGCGAGGGGGATTGAATATAAAAGTAGGGAGGTCTTGCTGCGGCTGTATAGGGCATTGGTGAGGCCGCAGCTGGAGTACTGTGTGCAGTTTTGGGCGCTGTACTTACGCAAGGATCTTTTGGCCTTGGAGGGAGTGCAGAGGAGGTTTACTAGGCTGATGCCGGAGTTGAGGGGGTTGAGCTATGAGGAGAGGCTGAATAAACTAGGCTTGTACTCGTTAGAGTTTAGAAGAATGAGGGGAGATCTCATTGAGACATATAAGATGATGAATGGGATGGATAGGATAGAGGCGGAGAGACTCTTCCCGCTCAGAAAGGACAGTAGGACTAGGGGGCACAGCCTCAAGATAAAGGGGGGGCGGTTTAGAATGGAGTTGAGGAAGAACTTCTTCACTCAAAGGGTGGTGAATCTCTGGAATTCTCTGCCCGTTGAAGTGGTGGAGGCTACCTCGCTAAATATTTTTAAGACGCGGGTTGATGGGTTTTTGATAAGAGAGGGGATTAAGGGTTATGGGGAGAGGGCGGGAATGTGGAACTGAGCCACGACAGATCAGCCATGATCTTATTGAATGGCGGGGCAGGCTCGAAGGGCTAGATGGCCTACTCCTGCTCCTATTTCTTATGTTCTTATGTACTCCTGTTCTGAAACAGGATCTAACAAATAGATCCTTTTTCCCTCACGCCTTTCCCAGCAACTTCTCACCAGACTCCAGAGCCCTCTTTTAAGTCAAGTGCTTTACCCATTGAATAACTCATTGATCTCTATCAAGTCAAATGCAACTAAGAAATCCTTCTAATAAATTGAGGAGGAAACTACAGAAATCCTGTTCAATAGGCAATCTCTCTTATCCTATACCTCTGACAGCTCTCTTAATTAATTTTTGCCACCCTAAATCACTACCACTATCACAGAAGGCTCCTGGGCTTTCCCCTTTTATTCTTCAGGCTTCAGTCACAAGCCTGTTCATGCATCTTTTCAGAGTTGAAACCAAGACTCATTACATAGTGTCATAATCCATAATATTTCCCAGGACTTCAAAACCACAGAATTCATTTTCTCTCAACCTTTTCTTGTTCCTATGAATCTTTACACTTTTAAAGCCTGAATCTGGTAACATGCAGTCGCTAGTTCTTGATTTTTCAAACTCATTTTCTCTCCTACTGTTGTCAGCCTTAACAATGGACCAGGGAAGGGTGTATGGTTTTCTTTCAAATTAAGTAGAACAGAGATTAGTAATACTGTTTCAGATATTTGCCTTCAGTGGCCATTAAGGCAAATGGCTTCTAATATTCTTACATTTTCCACACGTTGAATGTGCAATCTGGGAATACTAATTGGATGGATAGCAGGAAACGGAAGCCTCTTATTAAATGGTAACAGCTTTAATTGGACATTGGTGACCAGTGGAGCTCTCAGTGATCAGAATTCAGCTTCCTTTTTTCCTTAAAGCTAAAAAGTTTCAAGCACTTTGACAAAATTTGAAGACACCAAGGTTGATTAAACAGCATATTCCAGTAAAAGGATCAAACACTCAGGTGGACAGATGTGTTGAAAATTTAGAATGATTTCTTATAGTAGCTGCAATTTTATAGATTAAAGCTGTACAGGTCTCATGATCAATCCCTCAGCCCATCTATTAGTAACGTAGTAAGGCTTTCAATGGGAGAAAAAAGTTGATCCATCTCTCTCACATATCTTCACTATTCCCTGTGCATTTCTAATATCCCAGAGTCTCATTTACCGAACCCCTCTAATGCCTTTCTGAAAGGTGGTTTCTTGTTTCACCACCCTTCTTCCAAACATACAACCTACATTACCTAGAAGGCCCAGTGCAGCAAATGGATGGAAACACAGACACCTGCATGTTTCCCTCCTGGTCACGCACCATTCTGACCTGGAACTTTCTCACTGCCTTTTATGGTGACTGAGTCAAGCATTGGAAACTCCCTGCATTATGCAGGTTGCACTGGTTCAAGGCAACAGCTAACCACTACCTTCTCAAGGGACAATAAGGGTTACCAATAAATGCTAGTCTTACAAGTGACATGAACAACCCTTTGAACAAAAAGGAAAACAAAAAATCTATGTACTTACTAGTCTTCTAATAGAAGTTCATCCTGCATTTATTTTCTTTTATCGTCTTTAATTTGTAAGTATGACCTGTTAGGCTTCTTGCACCTGCTACAAACTTTTAAACTGATAGCATTCCCCACCTCTGAATCACAACTTACTGGGTTCAACCGCCACTCCAAACAGCGCAGATGAGTGGAGACCTGAGCTCCAAGTTCTGGTGAGTATTAGTGACCCTCCCTCCTCATCATATGGGATTATGGAGGCTCATAAAACCTTCCTGTATATAATAACTACCCTTTGTGTTTCAGCCTGACTGCAAATCATTGTATTACTTCACATTATTCTTCAATGGAAGCATATAACGATATGAAAACAAATACCTCCTTATTGCTGCATATGGCAGAAGTGCTTATTTTAATTCAGTCTGTGCAAATCTTTCAATTTTAAGCAGACTTCAAAATAGAGAACAGATATAACGTGGTCAATCTTTCATCACTCATCATTCCTATATTCAATCTTATAGCCCTTTTCTGCAATCACTCCAATAACTGAAACTCCTTTTGAAATAGGGAGACCAAAGCTGCCCACAGTGCTCAGATGTAGTCTCACAGCAGGACAAGTAATTTTAAATTGCCTCTTTTGTTAGTAAGTTTTACTCTTTGCTATGCACCCTACAATTTTCTTTGTATGTATATTTTTTTTTTAAAAATCAGTCTGAAAACATTGTACCAATGTTTTTAGTGACTAGTCCAGTAAAACCCCAAGATCTCTCCTGCTTGGGGTTCCCATTTAGCACATCAACATTTAACCTTTGTCTAACCTCATAAGCCCTCGATTAAAGTGCAACTGTCACATTTGATTCTTTTAGACACTAAAAGATAGAAAGGTAGAAGATCAGCCACAATCTAACAGCAGGGCTGGCTCGAGGGCAGTAGGGCCTTCTTCTCTCCTATTCCTTACATTCTGATAATCTTATTTCTCTGGCCACTTATTAAACTGGTCAAGAGCCCTTTCAATTTTTGCACACTGTTATTCATCACTTTTCACTTCAGCATCATCTGGAAACTTGGACGCAATTTTCTCCTTGTCTATTTATCAGCTAGCCATTTTACTATATTACCATAACCCCAATGGAATTGGAATGTAGAAAATTATTCTCAGCTTCTCTTCATACGAGCCTATAGTTGTCCATTGCAGTGATATGTGAGCTAATAAAGTTTCACTCTTGTACTACCTATCTCCAAATTGAGAGATTATTCTCCTCTAAAACCTGAATCAAGTCTCAGGATGAACATTTGATTCTTATTTTGTAGTGAACCATAGCACAAACATTAATTCTAACATGCTGTGGGACATTACAATTAAACCTCAAATTGTTCAACATTAAGTTGAGGACCCAGTCAGTTGGGGTCAATGGGGTACCTAGGTACCAAGGTTTCATGATTTTGATAATGCTACACAGACTATTTTATTCAATCCCAAGTCCACAAATATACAGGCACTGGTAGAAAAAAAGACTAAATTACCATTATCCTATCAAAACGTTTGAACTGATTACAGTAGTATTGTGGTGTGTTCTTGGCTGAATTAGATTTTTGGAAATTAAAAACAATTCTCTGAAACTCAACTTCTTGGTCTGGTACAGCACAGTTCAGAATCAGGTGAAGCTCTCTGTTTAGCTTATCTTACAGAGAAGGGATATTTAGTAGAGGTTAGCTGCAGAGTACACTGCACTGGTTGCATGCATTCCTATACAGTATCCAAATGTGTTTAAATTTTAACAGAAGAATACCCCCGGTGCAACAATATGACATCCATTTTGCGCATCAACCTTCCTTTAGGGTCGTAAACTGAAGTTGCTAAATCGGACTAAAAAAAAGGTAGCTTCTTACTGTGGCCCATGCTGTGGGCCTACTTTCTATTAGAAGATAAAATCACAAACGCTCCTTTATAAAACCATGGATTGTGTATAACTGCAATTACAGTGAATTCAAATCTACGTAAAGTTAAACAAAAAAGAAAATTCAATGGCTGGACTGGTGGATGCTGGATATAGGGTGGGTTTGAATCCAAAGCATGCCTGATACTCACAACATCTGCCTACCATGATCATGAGGAGTCTACTGGGTTCTCAGGCAGACTGCAAGATGATGTACCTCACAACCAAGGCACTTTTCGACTCTGGGAGATGGAGAGAAATAACATGACAATTATTGCCAAGCTTTGTGTGTCTCCGGCTGTCATAGGGCGATATATTTGATACCATTTATGGATAGGCACTTATCTGTGGACAGTCTAACCCTTCCCAGCTAAAGTAGGCAGCATTATATGCAAGACGAATGGAAATTCAGGGATTATTTTCTTTCAAAACATACACGTGAAAGTAATGCTCCAGACCCTGGCAGAAGAGCCACTCCTGTAAGGCTAACTCCTTCACCAGTCGGTGTTGGGCTGCTTCTATCTTCTGAAATGCACTGTCTTCCAAGGAATCTCTCTTCAGAAAGGGCAAAGTACTCAGCACTGCTATCTCCTCTAAGTTCTGCACATCTGCAAATAAAAAGACAAGGAATAAGATGACTTTGATCTTTAGCTCTCGGACTGATGCGATTACCAGCATTATAATAATGCTGTTGGACAAGCAACATTTGTATTGTGCAAAAAGATGACATTTATATAACACTTTTCATGAGCAGACATCTCAAAATGCTTTACAACCAATAAAGTACTTTTGGAAACATAGTCACTGTTACAATATAGAAAATGCAGCAGCGAATATGCACTCAGGAAACCCCCACAGAAAGCAAATGCTACAATGACTAGGTAATCTTTTTTTGTGCGATATCGATTGAATGATATATATTGGTCAGGGCATCACAGATGACTCCCTTGCTTCACTTTGGAATAGTGCCGTAAATGGGATCTTTAACGTGCATCCAAGAGGCAAATGGGGCCTCAGTTTATTGCTTTATCTATAATTATTCCCTCAGTACAGCATTGGAGTGCTGGCCTTGACAACTGTGCTCAAGTTACCACAATGGGACTTGAACCGGGAGAGAGCTACCAACTGAGTGATGGCTGACACAAGTGAAAAGTGACGTGAATGAAATAAAGGATAAAAATCTGATCTCCAGCCTGATTTTATAGCATTTTCTTTTAGTTTTTTTTTAAAACTCTACAGTAGCTTTACGCTCACGAATTCTATATTTTTACTTTAAGGGGAAGAGAATATCAAACAGTGGTGAACTTTTCAACTTTTTCAAAATGGCGCCCCAATCTCTGTGCAGCCAGGCTGGCTGGCATGTTTTACAGCATTAGTATTTTTAAATGCTAAGATCGGAGATTCCCACCTGACCAGCGGTGCTAATGCCAGTGGGAAACACTCCATTTGGGAGTGTTCCTACTGGTAGGAGCACTTAAGGTTGCAGTCAGGTGAATTGTGCACCAAATTTTCAGACCTGGACATCCTTAGTAAGCGTTTCCATACACTGAGGAAAAGAGAACTTCACCTTATTAGCTAAGGCACACTCACTTATCGACAAAAACCTGCTCAACTTTCCTATCCAGCCCATGGCCTATTTCAGTGGTCCCCTCCCACATTTCTCAGTACCTTTGTCTAAGAGTAGCTAATCCGGTGTTAAACGAGCAATCTTGGGTTACATATTCCCAAATATATTTCTTGACTGAGATAATGCCAGGACCTACAGCATTTTACCAGGAGTTAAGAATTTACTCACCGTGTTTCAGCCTCTCAATCTTCAATCCAAAATTTCTGATTTATTATTGTCACATACATTAACAGTAAAAAGTATTGTTTCTTGCATGCTATACAAAGCATACTATTCATAGAGAAGGAAATGAGAGAGTGCAGAATGTAGTGTTACAGTCATAGCTAGGGTGTAGAGAAAGATCAACTTAAATGCAAGGCAAGTCCATTAAAAGTCTGACAGCAGGAGGGGAAAGAGGCTGTTCGTGAGTCGGTTGGTATGTGACCTCAGACTTTTGCATCTTTTTCCCCAACAGAAGGAGAGATGGGGGGGGGGGGGGGAAGGAGGGGGGGGGAAAAGAGAGAGAGAGAGAGAGAGAGAGAGAGTGCATGGGATCCTTAATTATGCTGGCTACTTTGCTGAGGCAGCGGGAAGTGTAGACAGAGTCAATGGACGGGGGTGCTGGTCTGCGTGATGGATTAGGCTACATTCGTGACCTTTTGGAGTTCCTTGCGGTCTTGGGCAGAGCAGGAGCCATATCAAGCTGTGATTTTAATTTTAATTTCCTCTGTTCCGATTAAACATTACTGACATAACAGCACAGCAGAAAACAAAGAGTTGCGCGTTCAAATGCAATTAACTTAGCTCGATTTGATTCGCCTTAATTTGTCTTGTCTGTGGAAGTCTGCATAACTGCCAACTAAGGGATAAATGGCAATCCAGTCTAGAGTGTTTTTGTTTGGAAAAGGTCTGCACGACTCTTATGCAAACTTGCATAAACAGCACGCTTCTGAAATCTGTAATTTGGAGTTAACCCTCATCTGTTTTCAGTATTAGAGAAGCGAACAGACTTTAGATAGCCTCCATTTTCACACAGTAATCACACAGCACACCCGGCTCTAAACATCCTGCCAGTCAGTTTTGAAGAGTGAAACTATCTGTAACAGAAGCAGCTGAATATAACCAGTATATAAAAAAGATCCACAAACCTAAGGTGAACATGAGGATTAAGGGCTTTTTTTTTTCCAGGGATGAGAGGGACGGACTTTGGAATACAGGCAGTGCATAAGGCTTTCAAAAGCAAATTGCCAACAATACAGATTGATTGTGGATACCAGTCTAAATCAATGTTCTAAAATATATCACCAGCTCCCTCTCCTGTTAAGGAACAGGTAGTACCAGAAATTGAGAGAGAAATGACAGTTACTAAGTCCTGAATTCAAGTTGTGGTTGTGCTCCTGAAAAGAGGGATTTTAAGCAATTCAGATTTTCCCATCAAAACCAGTATTTTGTTTGTGTGTCTCCTTAATGACTTATCTGCTTATTCTGCTACCCATGATGTGGAGATTTTGGTGTTGGACTGGGGTAAACACAGTAAGAAGTCTCACAACACCAGGTTAAAGTCCAACAGGTTTATTTGTTAGCACAAGTTTTCTGAACATTGCCCTTTCATCAGGTGACTCACCTCATGCTGTGAAACTTCTGCTACCTTCAGGGATTTTTGGACACGCATTCAAATGCTTCCTCTGCTCATCTATGCTTTTCAGTATCCTACCACTTATTGTATATTCTAGGGTCTGGTTTGCTTTCCCATATTTCTAAAAAAGAGGTATTTGAGAGAGATAGTGAATCCCTTTGAGAATTACTTAAATTCTAGAATGGTCCCCATGGATTAGAGGATAGTTCAGGAAGAGAGAGCAAACACAAAGAACTGTTAAAAACTCAAACCAGGTAACTGCTTTGGACTCCATGACCGCAAGCTCCTGGTTGCTTGTCATTTTAATCCTCCACCTTGCTCTCTTGCTGAACTTTGTATCCATGGCCTGCCACAGTGTTCCATCTTTATCTCTTCATGTTGCCTTCAGATGATTTTATGTAACAATTCATTCCTCATTTGGATACAACCTTTGTTTCTTTACTATACCCATTATTCTTCTCATTGGCTGTTGTACCATTAAATCTTTTATTTATTCTCCCCTGGCCTCCACCCTATCACAGACCTTCTCCTTTCCCCTGCCATTCATCCATAAATACTGCACAATGTAAAGATATTTATGCAAGTGCAGCATCAATGAGGTGTTTTTTTTCCCCCCACCATGATTAACTAGGACTTCAGTTGCAGAGAAAATTGAACTCCAAAACACTAGTTAAAAGTCCTGCAATTGCAATCTGCTCACCACTTCACTCATCCAAACCCTATCCCTGTAACCCCAAGCACAGAGCATGGCCAATCGATCTAACCTAAACATCTTTGGATCCTAACCAAATCCATCTAATTCACTCCAGACTCGTAGCCTCCCTTCCACTTGGTGCCCTGTTCCTTCACTGTCGTCAACAGGTAACAAGAAGAATTGAGAGTGAGTCAGTGAACAAAAGTGGCCAAGGGTTCAGGAGTGAAGCACTGAGCAGGGTGGCAATAAGTGACACGCGAGATGGCAAGCCAAGCAGTGAGTGAAATGTGAAGTGGGGTGGCCAAACGAGCAGCCAGCATTCAATGGGCGCACAACAACAAAAACAACATCAGCAGCACCAACCATTTGCCTATTGGCCACAGTAGCTGCTGACTTCCTGTTCCAGGCACATATCTGATGACATCAACCACACTGACATCCTGTTCCTATGCAGTGACAGGAGAATATTGATATTTCTATTTCAAGGTTTCCGACCTGAAATGTTAACTCCATTCTCTCCACAAAATGCTGCCTGGCCTGCTGGGGTTTCTCTTTTTTCTCTTATTTATGAATTAACAGATTTTTTTCAGAATGGTATGGTAGTGGACTGCCACAAGAATCAGAGCTTGAACATCAGCTATTTAGAGTCATAGAGTCAAAGAGGTTTACAGCATGAAAACAGGCCCTTCAGCCCAATTTGTACATGCTGCCATTTTTTTAAAAACCCCTAAGCTAATCCCAATTGCCCACATTTGGTCCAAATCCCTCTATACCATCCATGTAACTATTTAAATGCTTTTAAAAAAAGATAAAATTGTACCCATCTCTACTACTACCTCTGGCAGCTTGTTCCAGAGGCTCACCACCCTCTGTGTGAAAAAATTGCTTCTCTGCACACTTTTGTATCTCTCCTCTCTCATCTTAAACTTATGCTCTCTAGTTTTAGACTCCCCTTCCTTTGGGAAAAGATATTGATTATCTAGCTGATCTGTGCCCCTCTTTATTTTATAGACCTATATAAGATCACCCCTCAGCCTCCTACACTCGAGGAAAAAGTCCCAGTCGATTCAGCCTCTCCTTATAACTCAATCCATCAAGTCCCAGTAGCATCCTAGTAAATCTTTTCTGCACTCTTTCTAATTTAATAATATCCTTTCTATTATAGAGTGACCAGAATTACACACAGTATTCCAAGTGTGGCCTTACCAATGTCTCGTACAACTTCAACAAGACGTCCCAACTCCTGTATTCGATGTCCTGACCGATGAAACCAAGCATGCCGAATGCTTTCTTTCTTCACCACTCTGTCCACCTGTGACTCCACTTTCAAGGATCAATGAACAAGTACCTCTAGATCTCTGTTCTGTAACTCTCCTCAACGTTCTACCATTAACTGAGTAAGTCCTGCCCTGGTTCAATCTACCAAAATGCAGCACCTCACATTTGTCTAAACTAAAATCCATCTGCCATTCGTCAGCCCACTGGCCCAATTGATCAAGATCCCGTTGCAATTGGAAATAACTTTCTTCACTGTCCACTATGCCAACAATCTTGGTGTCATCTGCAAACTCACTAACCATGCCACCTATATTCTCATCCAAATCATTAATATAAATGACAAATAACCGTGGGCCCAGCACCGATTCCCGAAGCACACCACTGGTCATTGGCCTCCATTTATAATCTTGATCAATGGCTTAGATGCAGGGACTGAATATAATATAGCCAAGGTTGCTGATACTACAAAGCTGGATGAAAAAGTAAACAAGGAAGACACAAATGGATACAGATTAGTTAAATGGTTGAGCAAGGAGGAGGCAGATGGAGTATAACGTGAGGAAGTGTGGATTAACCAGTTTAACACGCAGAATAAAAAAAGACTGGTTAGCCTTTATGGCACAGATGTTGCAGTATTAGTGAGGAGGGTTTGTTGCAATTATATAGGGTTTTAGTGAGACAACACTGGAGCACTGTCTGCAGTTTTACTTTCTTTATCTAAAGGAAAGTCCTATTTGCCTTGGAAAGGATGTAACACAAATTCACTGGATTGATTCCTGGGATCTGAGGGATTAAATAGAATAGGCTTATGTTCCCTGGGGGTTAGAAGAGCGTTCTCACCAAGTGAATACTTAGAAATTTCTTAAGAGGGCTCGACAGGGTAGATGCTGAGGGACTATTTCACTTGACGAGAGACAGAGTCTAAAACTAGAGGGTCATTGTTTCAAGATAAGGTATCTGCCATGTAGGAGTGAGGCAAGGAAAAACCTTTTCACTCAGAAGGCTTGTTATTCTTTACAATTCCTGACCCAGAGAGCGGTGGCTCTTAGTCAATGAGTATATGCAAAACTGAGATTGATGAATGTTTGGGCACTACAGTGATCAAAAGATGCGGACAGAGAGTCAGAAAGTGCAGTTGGTGCAAATTCAGCCATGATTTTACTGGATGGCACGAGGGAGCTCAAGACATATTGGCCTATCTTGCTCTTATTTATTATGTTCTCGTAAAGATTACAAAACTACAGTCCAACGTCCTTCATTTTCGTACTATTGAACCCATGTACCTTCGGTAATTACAAGAGGGAAAAGTTATTGAAGCAGTTCTCACCGTTTATTTCAAGTCAGGAAAACTCTGACCTTTTCCTGATCCCCCACTACACAACATCTTCATTCACAGGCTACTGATGGAGCCAGGAAGAAGTTGTTCTTGAGGCAGTTGGTACACATTTTCAGGCTTTTGTATCTTTTTCACAACAGGAGGCGGCGTAAGAGAATATTTCCGGAGTGGGTAGAGTCCTTGATTATGCAGGCTGCTTTTCTGAGGCAATGGGAAGCGTAGATGGAGTCAAGGGATGGGAGGCTGGTTTGCGTGATGGACTGGGCTACGTTCACAACCCTTTAAAATTTCTTGCAGTCTTGGTAAAAGCAGGAGCCATACCAAGCTGTAATGCAACTGGACAGGGTGCTTTCAATGGTGCATGTGTAAAAATTGTAATGAACATGCCAAATTTTCTTAGCCTAAGTGTAGAGATGTGGGTTGGCTTTAAACTATAAAGTCAGCATGGAGAGACCAGGACAGGTTGTTAGTGATTTGAACACCTAGAGACTTCAAGCTCTCAACCATTTCAACTTCGTCACCTTTGATGTAGGCAAGAGCATGTCCTCCACTACTTTTCCTGAAGTTGATGACTATCTTCTTCATTTACTGGAGGAAGAGATTATCATTGCACCACTTTACTAGATTATCTATCTTTTTCCTGTTTGAAATCCGACCGACTACAGTGGTGTCATCGGCAAACTTGAAAATCAAGTTGAAGGGGAATTTGGCCATACAGTCATAGGTGTATAAGTACAGTAGGAGGCTGAAGATATAGCCTTGAGGAGCACTGGTGTTGATGATTATCGTGGAAGTGGTGTCATTGCCTATTGTTGCTGATTGTGGTCTGAGAGTTAGGAAGTCTCGGATCCAGTCGCAGAGACAGGAGCTAAGCCCTAGGCCGCAGAGTTCGGACATGAGATTTGTTGGGTAATGGTGTTGAAGGCTGAGCTGGAGACAATAAAAATGAGTTGGTGTCCTTGTTGTCCATGTGTTCAGGGAAATGGCATTTGCTATGGACCTGTTGGAGAAATAGGTGAACAGTAGTGGGTGCAGGCAATCTGGGAGACCAGAGTTGAAGCGTGCCGTGACTAACTTTTCAAACCACTTCATGATGATGGATGTCAGAGCCACTGGGTGGCAATCAGCAAGGCGTGCTGCCTGGCTTTTCTTTGGTATAGAGATGATGGTCATCTTCTTGAAGCAGGTAGGGGCCTCAGATTGGAATAAGGAGAAGTTAAAGGTGTCTGCAAATACCCCTGCCAGCTAGTCGATGCAGGATCTGTGTTCATCCAGGTATCCCATCCAGGCCAGTCGCTTTACTTGGGTCAGCTTTCAAGAAAACTGATCGGACATCTGCGATGGTGACCTCAGATACCTGCCTACTTTCAGATTATCATTAGCAAAATAATGGAAGGGCTCATCAACACTGCTATCAACTGGTGCTTACTCATCAGTAACCTGCTCATGGATACTCAGTTTGGATTCCCATAGTGTCACTCAGCTCCTGAACTTCTAGCAAAAGTTCAGTCAATTGGAACCACGGGCAAAACTCTCTGCTGGATGGAGTCAAAGGAAGATGAGTGTGGTGGTTGGAGGACAATCTTCTCAGCTTGAGTACAATTCCTCAGGATAGTGTCCTGGGCCCAACCATCTTCAGTTTCTACATCAATTACCTTCCTTCCATCATAAAGTCAGAAGTGGGGATGTTCACGTATAATTGCACAATGTTCAACATCATTCACAAATCCTCAGATATAGAAGCATCTATGTCAAAATGCAATACCCAGGCTTGGGTTGAAAAGTAGCAAGCAACATTTGCACCACATAAGTGCCAGGCAATGATCATCTCCAACAAGGGAGTATTTAATCATCACCTCTTGACATTCAATGGCATTAACATTGCTAAATACCCCATTCTGAACAGCCTGTGGGTTACTATTGGCCAGAAATTGAACTGGACTAGTCAGTCAAGTACTGTGGCTTTAAGTGCAGTTCAGATGCTAGGAATCCTGTACCAAGTTAAGAACATAAGAACATAAGAAATAGGAGCAGGAGTAGGCCATCTAGCCCTTCGAGCCTGCCCCGCCATTCAATAAGATCATGGCTGATCTGTCATGGCTCAGTTCCACATTCCCGCCCTCTCCCCATAACCCTTAATCCCCTCTCTTATCAAAAACCCATCAACCCGCGTCTTAAAAATATTTAGCGAGGTAGCCTCCACCACTTCAACGGGCAGAGAATTCCAGAGATTCACCACCCTTTGAGTGAAGAAGTTCCTCCTCAACTCCATTCTAAACCACCCCCCCCTTTATCTTGAGGCTGTGCCCCCTAGTCCTACTGTCTTTTTTGAGCGGGAAGAGTCTCTCCACCTCTATCCTATCCATCCCATTCATCATCTTATACGTCTCAATGAGATCTCCCCTCATTCTTCTAAACTCTAACGAGTACAAGCCTAGTTTATTCAGCCTCTCCTCATAGCTCAACCCCCTCAACTCCGGCATCAGCCTAGTAAACCTCCTCTGCACTCCCTCCAAGGCCAAAAGATCCTTGCGTAAGTACGGCGCCCAAAACTGCACACAGTACTCCAGCTGCGGCCTCACCAATGCCCTGTACAGCTGCAGCAAGACCTCCCTACTTTTATATTCAATCCCCCTCGCTATGAAGGCCAGCATCCCATTTGCCTTCCTGACCACCTGCTGCACCTGCAAGCTGGGTTTTTGCAACTCATACACAAGGACCCCAAGGTCCCTCTGCGCTGTCGCCTGCTGCAGTTTTTCTCCACATAAGTGATAATCCTTCCTACCATTATTCCTACCAAAGTGGACCACCTCGCACTTGCCAACATTAAATTCCATTTGCCATTTCCTGGCCCATTCGCCCAGCCTATCTAGATCCTTCTGTAGACTCTCCACACCCGCCGCACAATTTGCCATTCCCCCAATCTTGGTGTCATCAGCAAATTTCAACACCCTACACTCGGTTCCCTCCTCCAGATCATGTATATAAATGGTAAATAGCTGAGGCCCCAGCACCGACCCCTGAGGCACTCCACTAGTCACCATCTGCCAATCCGAATAGCACCCATTGACCCCCACTCTCTGCCTCCTATTTGACAACCAATCCTCTATCCACGCTAACACCCTACCCCCAACTCCCTGTCCCCTGACCTTCTGCAATAACCTCCTGTGAGGTACCTTGTCAAACGCCTTCTGAAAATCCGGAAAGACCACATCCACTGGCTCTCCTCTATCCACCGCCCTAGACACATCCTCATAGAACTCCAGTAAATTTGTCAGACACGACTTCCCTTTAACGAAACCGTGCTGCGTCTGCTCTATCAAGCAAGATGCCTCGCTATTTCCTCCTTGATGACGGATTCTAACATTTTACCTACAACAGACGTTAAACTAACCGGCCTATAATTCCCTGCCTTTTGCCTGGCATCCTTCTTAAACGACAGCGTAACATTAGCCGTTTTCCAATCTTCCGGCACTTCCCTGGAATCCAGCGACGTCTGGAAAATAACCACCAAGGCATCCACTATCACCTCCGCCATTTCTTCCAGAACCCTCGGATGCATTCCATCCGGTCCTGGCAACTTGTCCACCATCAGTCCCTCCAGTCTGTTGAGCACCTCCTCTCTAGTAACAGTAATGTCATTAAGACCCTCCAGTCCTACCACCTTTCCATCTCTAACACCCGGCAAATTATTCACATCCTCCTCCGTGAAGACAGAAACAAAAAAGTTATTCAGGACCTCAGCCATATCCCCATCCCCTACCACTAAGTCCCCCTTCTCATCCTCTAAAGGGACCAACGTTTACCCGAGCCAGCCTCTTCCTTTTTATATATTTATAAAAACTCTTGCTATCCTTTTTATGTTAAGCGCAAGCCCAGCTTCATAGTTTCTCCTACCCTTCTTTATCATCTTCTTTGTCAATCTTTGTTGACATTTAAACCTCTCCAATCCTCTTCTCGCCCACTACTCTTTGCTACTCTAAACGCCTCCACTTTTAATTTAACACTTTCCTTCACCTCCTTCGTTATCCACAGCTACTCACTTCCAAGCCTCCAAAGCCTGCTCTACATCTACAAGGCACAAATCAGAGTGTAATGAAATATTCTTCATTTGCCTGGATGAGTGCAGCTCAAACATCAAGAAGCGTGACACCATCCAAGACAGCATCTCACTTGATGCTACCCCATCCACAAACATTCAATCCCTACATCAATGAACAGTGGCAGCCATGTGTACTATCTACAAGACGCACTGCAGGAACTGACCAAGGTTCCTTAGAAAGCACCTTCCAAACACATGACTACCATCTAGAAGGACAAGAGTAGCAGATAGCTGGCAGCATCACTACCTTGAAGTTCCCCTCCAAGTCATGCACTACCCTGATTTAGAAATATATCACCATTCCTTCACTGTCACTAGTCAAAATCCTGGAATTTCTTCCTTAACAGCACTGTGGGTGTACCTACACCTCAGGGACTGCAGCCAGTCAAGAAGCCAGCTCACCACCACCTTCTCAATGGCAACTAAGGATGGACACCAATTGCTGGCCTAGCTGGCGACACCTACATTCCAATCAATTAATTTCTTAAAATAGTGGTTATAAACTGAAAATCGCTTGTTGTAGACAGGATTACAGCATATTGCAATATCAACACAGATAGGATTCTGTCAAAAAAAAGTCTCCTTTAAAAAGGTGAGTGAGGGAAAGAATTACAAATGTGACTATACTTAAAGTGCCTTATCTGCCTAGGTCCTTTAGGAAAGCTTGAGAATGTGAGAAGTACCATATAATGAATGTCATCCCTTTAATCCATCATTAAAAGAATCATTCAAGTCTATTTTTTTCCCCATTATGCCTTTGGTCAGTATCAACGATATGCCTATTAGCAGTGAATCTGTTTTATCCGACACAAATAGGGCATTTAAATGTAATATGCAAATATAAGTAGTTAGTAATCTACTGCCCAAAAATTATAGGCCCCTAGCCAATCTGCAAAACTCTCCCAAGGGAGCAGAAATTAACTTCAGACTGTCAAGGAATATGCTCATTTACAAAAATTATTATATAATAAACTAAAATTGCTAATATAAAGAAATGCATCGACTAGGAAACAAATGAATAACTTCATTTTTCGACTACTACAATGAATGTCTTTAGTGAGATTTTCTTTGAAAAGCAATAAGCAAAAATTGATTTAGAAGAAAACATACTGCATTTTGAATATTTTAACTTGGAAAACAGCCTTCGTTTACTGTCAGTATAGTCCCAGATGTTACCGCAGTTAGAAAAGTTCTCTAGAGAATTATTTTATCATTTCCTCTGCAATAACAATAAAGAGGCTATCTGTTAACGTCTTTGAGAAAGTATCACCAAGGTCCACCGCATGATTCAATAGATTGCCCTACAAATTGTGCATCAAATAAAATAATGGCACTTGAAGCACTAATCAAATGGTGAATTAGATATGTAGGGCACATCATAGAGATTTCTCTTTTATCATTTGAAGCAGATGCATAAAGCATAAAATTCTACACCCACATTATATAACAATGAACTGGAAGGAATTGATTTGGCTGCAGCTGCTTTGAAACCAATTTAAAAATCAAATGAATTGGTTTAACCCCATTTTAACAATGTTCTCTGTAGGAGACATCAAAACCTTTGCGCTATTACAAATATTCAGTACTTCAAGTATTTATCTAATGTCTATCCCGCAATTGCTAGGCCATTTTTCAGAGGCGAGTTATGAATCAGCCACATTGCTGTGGTTCTGGAATCATCTGTAGGCCAGGTATAAGGATGGCAGGTTTCCTTCCCTATAAAGGACATAAGTGAACCAGTAAGAAAACAAAGGCAAACAGTCTAAAAGGTGTAGAACACAAAAATGAGAAGGATATAGATTTTTCATGGGTAAGAGGATTAGGGTTACTAAACCATGGAGGGAGGGGGATAGATGGAGCTGAGGTACAGGTCAGCCATGATTTAGCTGATTGGCCTCCTTATATGCAACTACATTCCGAGAGTTAAGAAATTATACTTTCTCCTGTTTGTTCACAAGATGTGGATCTTGCAGACAAGACCAGCATTTATTGTCCATCCCAAAAGGCCACCAAGAAGAGGTGGTGAGTTGACTCGGTCGCCTGCAATCTGTGTAAGTTGACAGACCCTCGGCATTGTTAAGAAGTGCATTTCAGGATATCAATCCGTAACACAGTAGCAATACATTTCTAAGTCAGGATGGTGTGTAACTTGGAAGGTTTTGGTGTTCCCATTGCCTGCTTCCCATTTCTCCTCGGCAATACATCCTATACAGAAGATACTATCAAAAGAACCTTGTTGAATTGTTGTAATGCATTTTGTAAGTTGTATACATTGCACTGCAGGTGTAAGGTGGTGTTTGGAATAACATTCAAATGAGTGTTTTTCTTCTAGATGGAGTCAAGCTTCTGGAGTGTTCACAGAGCTACACTCATCTAGGCAAATGGGAGTATTGCGTCACATTCCTGACTTGTGCCTTACAGTGCGGTTTTAGGGAATCAGGAAATGAATGCCTGCTCTTACAACCATATTATTATTATGTGGCTGAATGAGTTAGGTTTCTAGACAGTGATGAGTCCCAGGGCATTAACAGCAAGAAATTCAGCTGTAGCAAATCCACCGAATGTCAAAGGACAGTGGTTAGATTCTCTCTTGTTGGAGATAGTCATTGTCTATTATGAATGTTACTTGTAACTTATCAGTTCAAGTCTGATTGTTGTCCAAGTCTTGCTTCATGTGAACGTGGACTGCTTCAGTATCTGGGGAATTGTGAATGGAACAGAACCTTGGCAATCAAAATCAAAACTTCCCCACTTCTGATTTTAAGCTGGGGGGCATTGAGGCTGTCTTCAGCCTGGTCATTGATGACAAGGCTGAAGACAGTGGGCTTAGGACACTTCCCTGAAACTACAGCAGCAAAGTCTAAGGACTGAGACGATTGGACCCTAAACATGACCATATTCCTTTGCACTAAACAGGGCTTCAGGCAGAAGAGACTTTTCTCTCATAATTTCTATTGACTCCAGTTTTGCTCGGGTTCTTTGATGCCATACTTGGTCAAATGGTGCCTTGATGTCAAGAGCAATTAGTCTCATCTCACCACTCAAGTTCAGCTCCTTTATGTTTGGACTAAAGACGTGATGAAGTAAGAGTTGAGTAGCCCAGAAGAATCCAATCTGAGCAAAAGTGAACCTGTTATTAATGAATACATGCCACTTGTTACAAACCCCGCTGATGATAGATGCGAGTGTCCCAACATACTGGTTCATAGTGGTGTATTAATTTGTTTGTATTAATGTGAGGAGCCACATGTGAGAAAACGGTCCAGTCTTTATGTAATAAACAAATACTCCTTATTAACGCAAGTAAAAAAAGAAAAATACATGAGACTATAATGTACTATAACACAAGTATATGAATGGTTAACACACACCATTTGTCTGAGATTCTCTCTCATTCACAAGGTATACCCACATTTGCTGAACTCAGACTCACCCCTTTTCCCAAATAGCATTTAAGTTTGTAACTGCAAGTCAAATCTAGCTCATCGTTGCTACACAATACAGCTTAAATGACCAGATCTGGGCAACCGTCTTTTGCTGATACAAAACTGTGTCTTGTAGAGGAGAATATCTACAATCTGATATGTCTGTAACCGTTAGATGGAACAAGCCTCTCTGAAGATTGCGATCTGTCTGGCTGTTGGATAGGAACTGACCTCTCAGGCTGAACGTAATTAGCCTTTTGGGCTGTTGTATGTACTACTAGCCTCCTTTCCTCTAAAGGATGCTGGCAATTACACCATTTAGCCTCTATTTTATTCTGTGGATATGACTGTCTGCATCTCTCAAATTACTCAATTCAAAAAAAAAATTAGCATCTGTATATTTCCACTGATCTCTCTGTTGTCTTGGTACGCTGTTTCTACTAATAGGGCAATTTTCATCTGATTTTGTCTAGGTGCCTACTAATCTTGTTACTGGGCAAATCACATCTCATCATGCCTTCAGAACGCTGGCTAGGCAGATTTCTACCTGTTGCTGGGCAAATCTCATCCTATCATGCCTTATTCTTGTTACTGCTGTTGCTAAGCAGATCCCTCTTATGCTTGAGAACATTATCAATGACTTAAATCCATCATTTTGTTGGTGATGGAGAGTAGACTGATGATGCAGTGAATGGCCAGAATAGCTCTGTCTTGTTCTTTTTGGGACGGCATATGCTTGGGCAACTTTTGCATCGAGTAATAAATAGCTACTGGAGGATAGAGAATCAATGAGGGGTCAGGACAAAAAGGGATATTCCAACTATTGGCACATTAATCAGCCTTTTTCCCCCCATTTGAGTTCCACATGGATAAGATCGAGCTTGAATGGGTAAAAAGCTCTCAATGAAAACTTACTTGAGATAAAGTAGGTCAGCAGTAGCCTAATTGAAATATAATCAGCTTGGATATTTAAATTGAAATAAATGCTGTAATTAAAATCATTAATCCATTAATAAAGAGTATTACATAAGAGCACTGTAAACTGGCAGTTAGGATCGTCCCTGAACAATTGGTGTGAAACAAAAACTAAAACCACTGGAATATTGGCTGCCAACTGGTCTCTGGCCCTTCATTCACCACTATTTCTGATGCTACTGATTTGCTCAGCCACCCCTACACCTCCTCATTTGATGTCTTTGTTCCCATTAAAAGCTAGAACCACTTCAATGATATTTTCCTTTGTTCTGTTCAGATCTTCACACTCTCGGGTCCAAGGGTTTCAAACATGATGCTTTGCTCACTCCTCTTTATTTCTCTTTCCCTCATTTGCCATTCAGTTTTTATTGTTGTGCCTCAAATGAAATATCTTGCAGTGCTTTGCTATGTTATAGACATATGTAAATACCAGTTGCCATGTCATGGTTGTTCTATATCAGCAGCAATGATCCATTATTAAGCACGCGTGGGGTATCAGGAACAGCCCATAGTGGGCATTCATAGCAAGAAGATGCAGTCGTTAAGTCAAATCATTACTAGGATATCTCAGCTGAGTTTCATGGGGATTTTCAGTATAACTTTGGAAAAGATCAAACAACACTGATGCAACATCACAACTGGCTTACAGCTCTTTCCAGACTTACTTCTAATATAAGCACTGTGGATTATTAATTACTGCTGAGACAACCAAGTATAGTTCTAATAAAAGAGCAATCCACAATCCCAGACATAAATATTGACATCGAGAGCAGGACCAGGTAACTGCATTAGAAAAACTGTTACCCGCCCCAGCCATTTTCAGACAAATGCTTTGAAAACTAAAAAAAGGGCCAAACAGGGATGTGAAAGACACGCAACAGCAAATGACACACCCAATCAAGAAATCTCCCTTTGAAAAAAAATGTTGTTCAATTGAACAATGGTTGAGGAATTACTAATAAGTGTCACGTCTGCCAATTAAAGACATCAAAACATTTGAACAATGTAACTTCAAATCTAGTGCACTTCACTTATCTAACTGTGGGTAGCAATGAGCAGATCAGTGCTGCACATTTCCACCTACCTGCAGTCTGACCCTGTTTTACAGATTACCTACAGGACAGCAAAAGACAGAACAGAAAAATTTCTATTCAGCTCTCCAATTATTCTACAGCAAGGTGTAAATAACAAGTTACAATATTTGTCAATTTTGTTTTAAAAAGTAATCCAAACAGGACTGATTAACATTTAAGATTAATAATGAACCTTGTCATGGAAGAATTGAGCATAAATTCATTCCCTCACTGCACTAAATTTCAAAACAAAGGTAAGCAAAAATCAGATGCGCATCAGCAAAAAGCAAAAAAATGATTTTGAGGCAACTACTATTGGGCATTCCTGCTCATCAGCTAAAAATGACACTGCTGGTTGCCTGAGAAAACCTGGCCGGCCACCCTTAGTTGCAGCACCGGTGACCTTGGAAAGTTGCCATTGTAGTAAAGTAAGCATCCTAAAGGAGGACCCAGTCCTGACCCCTAACCACTAACCCCAGCAGAAAGACTTGCATTTCTAAAGCACCTTCCACAGCCACCAGGCTTTTCAAAAGTTTTGTAACCAATGAAGTACCTTTGAAGTGACTGTAAAGTAGGAAAATCAATAGCCAATTTGCACACAGCAAACTCTCACAAACAACATGATATTTCATAAAAGTAATTTGTTGATGTTGGCTGCCATTGGCACCAGCGATAATTCCTGTACCCTTATTGACTTGAAATTTTGGAACAATGATCCTTATTCTTCTAAAAAGAAAACCAAGAAGATATTTTATCCCTTTCTATAACAGAGCTATTTTCTACCAGCGTCAAAGTTTCTTTCCCATTCCCCCTCCACTCATATCTTCTAATTCTTACAGCAGCCTTATTAATCCTGCACTCCATCCCTAACCCCAAGCCTTGATCTTCTATCTTCCCTTTTATACTAATTGTATTATCTATTCAAATATTGCTACAAGGGTATCAGTACTCATTTCAGATCAGATGAATGCCTTCCCTTGTACCAGAACTTTGACAAAAATAATGCAAGTTGGAAATCATGCTATAGCTGCAGAAAGCACTGGTTAGGCACCATCTGGGATGCTAATTGCTTTCTGGGCACTACACCTCAGGAAGGATACAGGTGATCCTGGAGTGGGGTGGGGGAAGCATTGACCCTCCAGAACCATAAGGGGCTAAATTATGAGGATAGGCTGCATTGGTTAGGTTTATGTCCCCATGACAATGGCAGATTGAGATACTTAAATGATTTGATCTGGTAGATAAAAAAACCCTTAAACTAAGAGCTAGTAGTTGAAGAATTTAAAGGATTTGATATGGTAGATAAAGAGAATTCTAAAATAAGAGCCAGATTTTTTAAGAGTGACTTCGTCAAGCAAATAGCAAGAGACATCTAGAATTCCCCTCAAAGCTATGGAGACTATGTTAATTAAACATTTCAAAACTCGGTTGATATTGTTGGATAATAGCATTAAATGGATGGTGAAAATATTCAAGTAACCAAAGCCAAGGCAGAGATCAGCCATGATTTAACTGCATGGCAGATATGAAACTGAATGACCTATTCCTGTTCTTACGGTTCTAATTCCATCCATTTCTCTGCAGGTAGGTTTGCACCTCACCTATTAAATTGAAAGGGTTAAAAAGGTGCTGCACATTTCGCTTGTGTTTTACACATCAAGAATCAGTGGTGACTGCATGCCAAAGAGCAAAAACAAATTCCAACCTCTCAATATCAAAATCAAGAGCCCACAGCTTTTTAAAAAGAAAGGTAACCAGAACACATCAACACAAATAATCAAGTGGATCTTAAGGATCAGAAGTGACATATTCACTTGATTCTTACCTTGTGAACCATGGTTGATACATACGGGAGAATCTGACTTGAGATACCTTTGAGACTTACCATCAAACAAGATCCTATATTTGAGAAGATTGTTAGCATTGAGCCATTCTTTAATCTGTTTCTCTCCAAGGTTCTTCCACCTCTGTTCCCAGGCCAACACCCAAAAACAAAAGGACAGCAGGAAAGTCAAAATGCACCAGTCCATCAGGCCATCATAAACAAGCACGTGTATAATGCAATCCTGGGTCTTGTAATAGAGCTAAATATTGAGATTTTCACACTCCCTTGTTGAGTTTGCTATTAATTTGCTGTGGCAGTCGAACAACATCTGTACTCTTGGGAAGTGCCAGGACAAAAAAAGGGCATCAGTCACTCCAGAACCAGTCTATCAGCAGTTTGAGGCTTTAATTACAGTGTTCCAGCACTTCTGCAAAGGAGAAAATACATAATTTAAGAAAAACAGAACTAAAGAACAGAATTTAATAAACTCCATGATTTCTGCCACATTAAAAATGTAATTTGGTGATGTACACCACGGTGTGAGAAAGTCAACAAGATAGAGTCTACCTGATGTGTATAATAGCTGAAGGACAATAAATCATGTGCAGCTAACGCCAAAATGTTCAATAAGCACTTCCGTCCACCAAGCTGTCGTACTAAAGTGCTACAGAGGAAAATCTGACCTGATTACATCTCCCAAACACCACAGAATACTGACTTTAGATTTTAATAAAACCATTATTCCTGGCACCTGCCGTTCGTAAACCAAGCAGAAACACTGAAAAACAGCAGCTTGGATGGGTAAGTGCACTATCCACTAAAACTCCCCTTTTGGCCATGGAGTTAAAACACAACCTGGACTGACAGGATAAAGTCTCCTCTGTCTGCTGACTACAACAGTGCTACATTAAATTAATTCACACACTCTCAATCCATTTCCTTATGAGCCTGCAACAAAAACTGTCCCTAATTGGGCCACTGAAGACTGGCAAAGATATGGCAGCATAGATACTACAGAAGATAACCTTGCTCAGATGGTTAAGACTGAGGCATATCATTGAGATGATGTGGATGTGCCAGCGTTGGACTGGGGTAAACGCAGTAAACCAGACTTTTTACTATCATTGAGAGACAGACTACTGTCCTTCAATTATTTTGGAATGTGTCTGTTGATGACACTGGGAAATATTCCATTGTGCCACACTAACATCCCTCAAGTGAATAAACAAAAGGTCACTGATAAACACATGATATTGTGTGTGGCATTGACCCATATAAACCAGCCATGACCTTATGAATAATACCAGCTTTGACCCCTGGCTCGTGGGGAGTTAACTGATCCTAGTTGTTCTTTCTGTACCTTGCTAGTATGAACAAAAATGCAAAAGTAAATAGAAAACTGTCAACAGGCTTCTATAGCTTTAACAATTGTAATGTTTTGGTGGTTCAACATATTCCATCACAAAGTACGATTATTATTGGGGAAGGGTTGTAAATTCAGCATATGCTATTATTTGAGTTTTTCATAATCCTTCATGCTCTATCTACAAACAAGGATTCCTACAAATATATCAACCACCTACCTTTTCAACTAGGAAACTGAAAACGTAGCATTAATAAATAAGATTGCTGTCTAAAATTTCTTCCCCTTTCTCCCCCCAGTTCAACCATTCTTCTGAATGACTTGTATTTCTTGACATACTTGCAGCACCTCATTGGAGTGAGACCACCTGCCCCCTCTTTGTTGTTCTTCCATCCTGAATTGTGAATCGTTCGACCAAAAATGGGTTTCCTAAGTTATCTACACCAAACAAACCCCGAATTTTTAAAGATCCTTGAAACCCAAATTAACCCACTAAATTCTCAAAGATGGCAGAGCAGAATCACACATCAATCCTTTCGATAGAGAACGCATTCGACCCTTGCTGCCCGTGTTGGCTCTCTCAAACAGCTGTCCAATTTGTCCCTCGGACTTGTTCTGCTGTTTAGACAGTCGTTGATAAAATGCTATTTAAATAAATGATCTTTAAAGGGTGAAACAAAATCGCATTACCACAGTTTTGCAGTACAGTGACAGTTTCGACCTTCTTGCGACTGTTATCATTGGTGGCTTATGACGAAGGTGATTCCGCACCCACCATCACCACGCCCTTGAGCAGACACCACCCCAAGCCCAGCAACCGGGCTGTTCCTGCTTCTCCCATGTTGTTTCTATGGCCCTATAGCAACTAGGAGGGGGAGGGGGGAGGGTGTCTCCCTAGATGACGTTAATCTGCGTCGCTTGCTGATGACGTCTCGCTGACGGGCCGGCCGACATGGTGAGGAGAGCGTTGGTCCTTTTGGTTCTGTGCCTCGCGAGCATGTCGTTCGTCCTGTTAATGTTTGCTTGTGTGTTTTGAGAGAAGAGTTCGACTTGGGCTCGGGAACAGGGCGAACTAAACTCAGGGGCGCTCAAACAAGGCGAGGGGATGGGGGACGGTCGGGCTGCCAGCCGTCCCGGATTGGCCTACCAACCCTCCCGGATTGGCCTACCAACCCTCCCGGATTGGCGTGGAGTTTCCAGTAATTGGACATCAATTCCTAACCTCTGTGCAGCCCTGAGAGAAAGCACAGGGACGTGGGCATGATTTTTTTTTGGCTGCCGTTTTTTCCCCACCGTCCACCCCTCCTTTACAATATTCTTACGTCTTTTGATTTGATTTATTATCGTCACATGTATTGGGATATAGTGAAAAGTTTTGTTTCTTGCATGCAGTATAGGCAAAACCATTCATAAAGTACATTAAGGGAAAAGGGTAGGGTAGGGCGCAGAATATTGTATTGCAGATATGGGTAGGGTGGAAAAAAGATCAGATTAATGTACGATGGGACCATTCATATATATATAATATCTGGTAAAAAGGCGATTTGGCTGACTTTCAAACATCATCCGTTTGAGTAATGATTTTTGTTTTCCAATTAGCATGGGAAATATGTAGCAAGGATAGAGGTGTTGGCCAAATAATGACAAAAACATTACAGGGGTGGATTGGGAGTCATGTAATGAAATGTCAAAAGATGCATTTAATCAATGTTAATGACCAAAATTGGTGGTGACTATTAGAGACGGTTTGGTGTTTCAAATTAACTAGGTGGTGGTGTTCCCAGATATCTGCTGCCCTTTTCCTTCCAGATGGCAGTGGATGTATGTTTGGAAGATGCTGCCTTGGTGAGTTCCTGCAGTGCATTTGTTTGATGAGCACACTGCTGCCATGTCCATCTGTGGCAGAGGGATTGAATGTTTGTGGAAGGTATCACATTCAAGTGGGCTGCTTTATTCTGGGTGTTGTCAAGTTTCTTGGCTGTTGTTGGAGCTGCAGTTATCCACTAAATGGGGTGTATTCCATTCCTGACTTGTGCCTTCTAGATGATGGGTAAGCTTTGGGGAGTCAGGAGGTGAGTTATTCACTACAGGATTCCTAATCTTTAACCTAACAAAAACTAGAAGCAGGGGTAGGCCATTTAGCCCTTTAAGCATGCTCCAGTAGCAACAGTATTTATCTGGCTAGTCCAGTTCAGTTTGTGATCATGATAATCCCCAAGACGTTTATCGTGAGGAATTCAGTGAGTATAATGCCATTGAATGTTGAGGGGTGATGGTTAGGTCCTCTCTTGTTGGAGATGGTCAGTGCGTGGCATGAATGTTACTTGCCATTTGTCAGTGGTTGAATACGACTGAGTGCTTGCTGGGCCATTTCAAAAGGTGTTTAAGAATCAGTCACATTGCTGTGGGTCTAGAATCACATGTAGGCCAGACCAGCTAAGGACAACTGGTGTCCTTCCTTAAAGAACAATTGATGATGGTTTCTTGATCATCATTAGACTTCTAATTCCAGATGGTGCATTGAGTTTTTTTTAAATGACCATCTGTCATGGTAGGATTAAAACCAAGGTCCTCAGAGCATTATCCTGGATGTCTGGATTACAAGTTAGGCAACAATACCACTTTACAATGATTTTGTTAACATTAGAACTGTTTGCATGTAGCATATGGACCTGCCCTCTGACTATTTTATTTTATTTTTTCAGGGAAAAGCAAAGAAAACTAGAAAATATGCAGTCATGAAACGAATGATTAGTTTGCGAGATACAAGAATGTAAGATTTTTGAATTGTCACGGGATTTAAAAGGATAAACTAGTCTAATATTTCTCATTTTTCTCCACACTATTGCATTGCTGTTGTGAAACCTTCTACTCGAAAAGCAGTGGTATCTTCTGATCCAGGCAGAAGACTTGTATTCTATTAAGTTTTTTGCTATTTGTATGAGACGATACTATACATAAGAACATAAGAAATAGGAGCAGGAGTAGGCCATCTAGCCCTTCGAGCCTGCCCCGCCATTCAATAAGATCATGGCTGATCTGTCGTGGCTCAGTTCCACTTTCCCACCCTCTCCCCATAACCCTTAATCCCCTTGCCTATCAAAAACCTATCAACCCGCGTCTTAAATATACTTAGCTAGGCAGCCTCCACCACTTCAACGGGCAGAGAATTCCAGAGATTCACCACCCTTTGAGTGAAGAAGTTCCTCCTCAACTGCGTTCTAAACCCCCCCCCTTTTTATCTTGAGGCTGTGCCGTCTAGTCCTACTGTCCTTTCTGAGCAGGAAGAGCCTCTCCACCTCTATCCTATCCATCCCATTCATCATCTTATATGTCTCAATGAGATCTCCCCTCATTCTTCTGAACTCTAACGAGTACAAGCCTAGTTTATTCAGCCTCTCCTCATGGTTCAACCCCCTCAACTCCGGCATCAGCCTAGTAAACCTCCTCTGCACTCCCTCCAAGGCCAAAAGATCCTTGCGTAAGTGTGGCAACCAAAACTGCACACAGTACTCCAGCTGCAGCCTCACCAGTGCCCTGTACAGTTGCAGCAAGACCTCCCTACTTTTATATTCGATCCCCCTCACTATGAAGGCCAGCATCCCATTTGCCTTCCTGACCACCTGCTGCACCTGCAGGCTGGGTTTTTGCAACTCATGCACAAGGACCCCGAGGTCCCTCTGCACCGTCGCATGCTGCAGTTTTTCGCCACGTAAGTAATAGTCCTTCCTACCATTATTCCTACCAAAGTGGACAACTTCACACTTGCCAACATTAAATTCCATTTGCCAGTTCCTGGCCCATTCGCCCAGCCTATCTAGATCCTTCTGCAGACTTTCCACACCCTCCGCACAATTTGCCGTTCCACCAATCTTGGTGTCATCAGCAAATTTCGACACCATAACTCGGTTCCCTCCTCCAGATCATCTATATAAATGGTAAATAGCTGAGGCCCCAGCACCGACCCCTGGGGCACTCCACTAGTCACTAACCGCCAATCCGAATAGCACCCATTGACCCCCACTCTCTGCCTCAGCCATGATCTTATTGAACGGTGGGGCAGGCTCAAAGGGCTAGGTTGCCTACTCCTGCTCCTATTTCTTATGTTCTTATGACAGAGCTTATGTCTAACTCAGAGTTTTGTGCTTTCTCTCTGAAAAGTACTCATTTGTTATTTTCACCCAATGGAAGCTATGTTACTAACTATAAACTCAGCTCCCTATCATTAACGGTCACAATCACTAAAGAACTGGAGAGTTCCAGTATGGAGTTGGGGCCACAATCAGATCAGCTATAATCTTATAGAATGCCAGAGCAGTCTCAAGGGACCAAATGGCCTACTTCCGTTCTTAATTTGTATGTCCATATGAACTGGTTGGTTTAATATATAAGATGCTAAATTTATATTTTCTTTTCCAGAAAAGAAAAAGACAGAGCAAAAGTTCAGAAAAAGGTAACAAAGGATCCCAGTGCCCTGAAAGTAAACGAAGCGTATGTATGAAGCTAGCTTTTACACATTATATACTTTAACTTAGCAGTTTTATGTTTTAAAAAAATGGAGATGACAAATGCTAGGAATGTAATTTTTCTCTGCTGTCTATATGCAGACAGCAATGAGCTTTCTGTTTTTGTCAAAGCAAAACTTGGTTCATTGGAATTTTTATTTCGTAATTATTATTATTTAATCGCAGAAAATGGGGATTCAATTCTTAGAAACAGGACTAGTATGTTGAGCCATCAGTATTCTACATTACAGTATTTGGGCCCGGAATACTCAGTTTTCAATCTTCGCTCATTCTTCATCAGCCAGGAGAGTGACAGGCATGGAAACCCACTGACATGTTTGGACCGACAAACCAAGATGCTGAGAAATCCAGACCACTTAGAATTTCTACTTGCCTGCTTTGTGCACACTTCCTCATGTAAATAAATGCCCTATAACTTATTTATATGCTCATTGGCAGTTGTCATTTAGATTAGGGACCACAAGGTACTGAAGGATAATGAACTAAAATTGTAGTCTGTCCACATACTGCTTCGGCAAGCATCTCACTGCTTTCCAGTCAGGAACTGGTGCCTCTGCATGGTTTGCAATGCTAGCTTGAATTCCAGTACCCAGTGACAGGACCACTACTACAAGTTCAATTAATCCCTGTATATCTGTGTGCCTGTTCACATACCTAGCCTCTAATTTATATCACAGATCATAGGATCTTTTCAACTTCCTGATGGCCACTTGCCTTCAGGACACTAGAAAGGCTTACACAAAGCATTTTGCTACTTCATTGTTCCTGATGTACACACACACTACGACTTATTAGGCTCATTCCTTATGGGCTATTTTATCCAAATTATCATCTGAAGAACTTTGGCACAGAGGCAGCGGCTGATGCCACTGAAGCCACTGATAGAAAGAGAAAATAATTTCCTCTTGACCAAATTTATGTGCATTGCCTGGTATGCTAACAACATTTGGTAACGGGATAAAGTACTGCAGAACATTTTGTTAAGTTGTTAGGATTTCCGAGAACCTGAAAATTTTCACACTGCTGATTCATTGACAAGCATTTTTTAAAATCCTGTTTGCAGTCAAAAATTAAAATGTGATATGTTTGTTAATTAAAAGAGACTGAGGATAAAATGTAATCAATAGAAAAATTACAGACCTTTTCCTTTTACTTTCCCAGGGTAAAGTATCCTTCTTGCCTGTTTTTCCAATATAACACACAGTTGGGTCCCCCCTACTACATCTTAGTTGACACCAATTTCATCAACTTCTCCATCAAAAGCAAGCTTGACATGGTGCCATCTATGATGGACTGCTTATATGCAAAGTGTAAGTGTTTACCTGTTATCTGGTCTATTAACTTAATTATTTATATGCTCCACTGTATTATCTCTCCTTTTTGATGGTTTTTTTTTGGTGTGAGGATATCAATTTCTTTATTTAAAAGAGGTCTACCATTTAACATGGAAACGAGGAGGAATTTCTTCTCTTAGAGGTTTGTTAGTGTTTGGAATTCTCTTCTGTAGTAAGCAGTGGAGGTTGTAGCATTGAAAATATTCAACGCTGAGTATGATTTTGATTGACAAGTAAGTCAAGGGGAAAAGGCAAGAATGTAGAGTTATGGTCACGTTAGATCAGTCATGAGCATGTCAAACTATGGAGCAGAGGCCAAGTGGCAGATGTCAGCTCCTATAATGTTTTAATTTCCTCCCTTCTCCCACCAGTTCTGATCTCCCTAAGTCATGTGCTAACTGCAGATATCTCCACCAGCTTGAAAATGGGTGGTCCTGCACAACTTTCTCTGTGGGTATTTTCCCCATTTCTGGGGTGAAACCTTGGCATTTTCCAAGAACAATACACAAGAGATTAAAAATTAGGGGCTTGAGAAACAAATGGAGTTTGTATTACTATCAATGGGATTGGACAGCTAGAGGAAGATAAGGAACGACCTGGCCTCTTGGTTCATTGAGTCCACTCTGTATTTATTCTTTATCCTGACAGTTCTTTTTAAATCCTATTTCTTTGTCTTTTCCCTGATCTAAGTACATGCTCCCATCAAGGAGACATACTCACAAGAAGCCATTGTTTTTATAAAAAATAAGCAGGGGCCACAGTGTAGCTTCTCAAACCACAGCTTCCTGCTGGAACTACACAGTTGCCTTTCACATACCTTTACTTTAAAAATAGTAATCTCCTATTTATACACTTCAATTTGTCTTTGAATTGACAGATTCACATTTTCTCACATCTGTGTGAAGAAAATCAATGTAATCAATACTTCTACTGCCTATCCTTGTGTATATGTTTTGCTCAAAGGAAGTGAACTAGCTCAATTTCAAAATGTTATCTTAGCACTACAATTAGTTTCTGGGTTTTGAAGATGGTTATCAGTCTCAAAGGAGCAAGTGTCATTGTCTTTTGCCACACAGTAACATTTTCAAAATCCAGAGAGTAACAGAGGTGATCAGATATGCAGCAACCAATGGCTTGTGAATACCTGAAGCAAAAGCAAAATGCCACAGTCGTTGAAAATCTGAAATTAAACCAGAAAATGTTGGAAAAACTCTGTAGGTCTGGCAGCATGTTGTTCATCCATCATCATCAATGAGGACCTTGACACCATTAGTCATTTTGAGGCTGGTTGCAGTGTGTCCGAAGATGACTGATCAGGCCAATTCGGGCACAGAATGTCCTGGCACATATTGGACAGACTTGTGTAGACACTATAGTTGTTGCGCTGGTGGCTCTGGACTTGCGCAGCTCGCATTTAAGTTGTGCTTTAGCAATACACCTTGCTTCGTGAGCTTGACAGCCTTTGTGGATGAGGCAGCGCCAGGTAGGGCGGTTTTGTGCCAGCGTTTCCCAGGTGATCGTGTCAATGTCAAGCGACTTCAGGAAGGCTTTGAGTGTGTCTTTGAATCGTTTCTTCTGCCCTCCATGCGAGCACCTTCCAGCAAAGAGTTCCCCAAAAAGGAGCTGCTTGGGTATGCGCTCGTGTGACATACGGATGACCTGACCTGCCCACTGGGTCTGCGCACTCATCAGCAGTGTGTGGACTGATGGTAGACTTGCTCTAGAGAGAACTCCAGTGTCTGGTACTTTGTCTTGCCATCTGATGCATAATATTCTGCGAAGACAAGTCATGTGGAAATGATTGAGCTGTCTTGCATGCCTTCGATACACAGTCCACGTTGCACAGGCATACAGGAGGGTAGTGAGTACCATGGCGCTGTAGACCTTCAGTTTTGTTGCTGGGCTGATTCCTCGACGTTCCCATACAGTGGAGTGCAGTCTACCAAAAGCAGAACTTGGCTTTGCTATTTTGCAGTTAACTTCTGTATTAATAGTCACTGCTTGGGAGAGGGTGCTGCCAAGATAAGTGAACTGGTCCGCTACTTGTAGTTTCTGCCCTTTGATTGTGATTATGGGTTCTGTGTAAGTTGCATGAGGAGCAGGCTGGTGCATGACTTCGGTCTTTTTAATGTTGATGGAGAGCCCAAAGTTGTCACAAGCTTTGGAAAATTTGTCCATACTGACTTGCATCTCTGGCTCTGAGCCAATATACAGGGCGCAGTCATCGGCAAGGAGGAAATCTCTCAAGACAGTCTCCTTCACTTTGGTAATAGCTTGAAGTCTCCTCAGGTTGAAAAGCTTCCCATCCACTCTGTACTTGAGGCTGATTCCAGCAACACCGTCCTGGAAGGCATCATTCAGCATGGCAGTAAACATCATGCTGAACAGTGTGGGTGTGAGCACACAGCCCTGTTTGACGCCATTGGTGACTGGGAATGCCTCAGAGGATTCTCCGCTATCCAGTACTCTGGCCATCAAGCCATCATGGAACTGGCATACCATCTGAATGAATTTGGGGGGGCAGCCAAACTTTGACATGATCCTCCACAGGCCTTGTCGGCTTACAGTGTCGAAGGCTTTCGTGAGGTCGACAAAGGTTGTGTAGAGCTTGCCATTCTGCTCCTGACACTTCTCCTGAAGTTGACACGCAGCAAAAATCATGTCAGTAGTCCCACGACCTTTGCGGAAGCCACACTGTGACTCTGGAAGCAGGCCCAGCTCCAGATGAGTGACCAGACGATTTAGCAGGACTCTTGCAAGGGTTTTTCCTGTGATGGAGAGCAGCAAGATTTCTCGGTGGTTGTCTCACACTTGCCGATTGCTCTTCTTCTTGTAGAGGTGTACAATGGAAGCATCTTTAAGTTCCTGAGGAACGGATCCTTGCTTCCAAAAGGACTGGAACAACTTGGTGAGCTTCTCGCTAAGTGTAGGACCAGCAGCTTTATAGATCTCTGCGGATTGGCATCTGCCCCGGGACTTTGCCACTGGTTGGCTGGCTGACAGCTTTCGTGACCGGCTATTGCCAGTGGGTCATCCATGGCACTGTTGATATCAACCTGGGGAATCCTGTCTCTTGCCTCATCGTTAATAGATGATGGTTGGTTGAGGATGGCTTCAAAGTGTTCAGCCCATCTCTGCAGGATCTGAGTCTTCTCTGTAATGAGAGTTGTACCATCTGTACTCAGGAGGGGGGAACTCCCGAGAGATTGAGGTCCATAGAGAGTGTTGAGGGCTTCGTAGAACCGTTTCAAGCTGTTTCTGTCAGCATATCCCTGTATTTCATCTGCCTTGGTGCTCAGCCAGGCATCCTGCGTTTTACACAGTTTATTCTGGACTGTCCTGCAAGCACTGGTAAAAGCATTTTTCTTGGCAACTGAAGATGGGTCGTTCTGACAGGCCCGATGAAAACGGTGCTTTTCAACAAGTAGAGCCTGTATCTCCTCATCGTTCTCATCAAACCAGTCATGCTGCTAGCGGGTGGAGGGCCCGAGCGTCTTCAGCGCAGATGTATGGGTAGCATCCCTGAAGCGTTCCCAGTCGTCCTCAGTGCTGCCTGCGAGGTGTAGGTCAGCAAGCTTGATTTTTAAGTCTTCAGCCAGTGCTGAAGCTATGCTGGGGTTCTTTAGCTTGGCCACATTGATTCTTTTCATAATCTTGCTTTCTTGTGGTCGCCTCTTGGGTCTGATGCGGACCCTCATTTTGGAGACAGTGAGCATGTGATCTGTCCAGTAGTCAGCACCACACATGGCTTTGGTTACTGTGACATCCTGCCTGTCTTTTCTCCTGACAATGACATAGTTGATAAGATGCCAATGCTTAGGGTATGCATCCAGGAGGTCTTGTTACGGGTAGGCAAACGGAAGGTTGTGTTAGTGATGAGGAGGTCGTATGCTGCACAGGTCTTCAGTAAGAGTAGGCTATTACTGTTACACCTGCCCACTCCATGATTCGCTGCCAGATTGCAGAGTCACACCCTACTCTTGCATTGAAATTGCCAAGCAAGATCAGCTTGTCAGTATTGCTCACTGCTGATAGGCCGTCTAGTTCTTCGTAGAACTTGTCTTTCATCTTGTCCGAGTTGTTCATTGTGGGGGTATAGGCGCCGATCAGAGTGGCTTGACTTCTGTTCTGTAGCGGAAGCTGTAATGTCATAAGCCAGTCGTTCACACCCTTGGGTAGACTATCAAGCTTCCGAACAAGGTGATTCCTGACGGTGAATCCAACTCCAGCATCACGACGCTCATTGCTGCCACGACTGCTCCAGAAAAAAGTGTATCCGCCTCCAGTTTCAGTCAACTGACCTCCGTTGACAAGACGAGTTTCGCGCAGGGCTGCAATGTCAATGTTGTATCTTGCAAGCTCTCTGGCAACTAAGGCTGTTCTTCTCTCTGGTCTGTCTGCTGTAGGGTTGTCCTACACATTCCAAGTGCCAATGCTGAGTGGTGTCAGCTTTTGATTTATTTTGTGTGTTCGACCGCAAGATGGGATCCCCGCCAGCTGCAGTAAACTGGCCAGGGTGTAGTGAAGCAGGCAATGTTTAGGGCACCTTTTCTAGCCCCTCCCTCATTCTACGGAGGTGAGCAGCGCATTCCTGAAGAGGACTGCTCAGTCACCCAGGTTGACGCCGAGTTCTACTGCTGCCTCGGTCAGTGGAAAACGACCGTTAGACTGAGCCACCTGCGTGCAAGTCCACAACTACAGCTCCCAATGTATCCACACCTGCTGCTTCGCCGCTCGCCCATCGCCACAGGACTTCAAGGGTTGAACAGGACACTGATGATGATGTTGGTGTTGAAACTAGTGCTTGATTTGAATTAAAGTGAGGGAGAGTTGCGCAGCGTCAGCCTCACTCTCTCTTCCCAATTCCCATCTAGATCCAGTGGCAAGACCAGAGTCAAAACGGCTGGAGGTGGGACTAGGCACAGTGGATGACCAGGACGTCTTCTGTGTCTTGTCCTGCTCTTCACATTCCACGACGCTCACAGAGATCGCCTTCTTGACCGTTGGACCTCCTATTGGTCTCTTCCACTCAATCCGACGGACTCTGTCTTCACGTGCTGGGATAGGCATCTCCCTATCTCACCAAGGGTTGAGGCCCGTCGGCTACCCTCACCTGGTTTAGCCGGCTTGTCAAGGCCGTTGCCTGGGGTGTGGCCGCTGTCGCATGCAAACAGCTATGGGGAGCCACAGGCGAGAGCTGAGGGCCAGGTGGGGACAAAGGATGGACAAACCGCCCTGAAAGGATGCAACATGTTTCCCCCACCAAAGATATTACCCCTCCCTGACACCCCATACATGGGTGTCTGGTTTACCCCAGAAAATGTTGGAAAATCTCTGTAGATTTGGCAGCATATGTGGAGAGAGAAATGAAGATAACGTTTTGAATCTCTATGGCTCTTTTTCAAAAGAAGGTGCAAAATGTTATCTTTGCCTTTCTCTCCACACATGCTGCCAGATTTTGAGATTTTTCAGCATTTTCTGTTTTTATTATCCTTTTGAATACCTCTTGGTTCAGCTACGTCTTCAAGTTGTAGGGATTGCTGGTAATGGGCAAGGGAGAAAGGAAAGTTGTTTCTATGTTTTTGCATTTTGAGCTGTGAATTCTGCATCAGACGTTGATTCAAAAGTACTACACAACACCTGAATCTAGGAAAACAAAGCAAACACTGAATATTGCAGGAAGGGAGGTAGGTAGGAAAATATTTCTGCAGAATTAAGTTTTCTTTATCAATTGCCTGGTTTATTCATGCATGATGGTTTATACAATAAGCTAATCTATACAGGGGAAAATGCCCAACCACTTTTGCATTTAAATTAATCTCAGGAAACAGAGTAGTTCTAAGTGATCTATATTTATATTGTTAAATATTAGAAATAAGGTATAAATTTAAATGGGTTTAATTCAGTATTTCTGTGTAAGAAAAGGTAAGCCTATAGTTAGATTCATGCTAGACAAAGATGTTTGCATATATTTAGTCAGCCCAAACTGCGCTTCATTTATTCTGAGAGGGGTTACGGCGTAAAAAGTAAACAAGCTGGAATAGTATAAAATCATTGCTTAGTAACAAGGGGCACTTTTTTTTTTAGCTGTATTCATTGTAATTGGTTATAGAAGGCTGGAGAATGAACATCTGTCTTAGCTTTTCTAGAAGAAAAGCCATATCCTGTAGTATTGGTTAAGAAAACAAATGCAGAAAACTTAAAGAAAAACTAGTTAAGAAAACAAGAGAACCAGATAGAAGTTTCCAAGAAGTCTGAAGTTAAAGGAACAAAGAGGAACTACCTTTAGAACAGCTGTTTATGGAAGTCAAAGTCAGACCGGGGCACAGAAGACCTGCCCTAGTCTGACTTTGTCCAGGGATGCATAGGTTAGAGGGATTAGTGGGTATAATATGGGGCGAGAGCCTGGGTGGGATTGTGTTTGGTATAGACTTGATGGGCCGAAGGGCCTCTTTCTGCACTGTAGGGTTCTATGGTTCTATGATGAGGTTGGCCACAGACATACCTGAAGCAATCATAAGGTTTGAGTGTCCTAATGGTCAGTGTTTGAAGCAGTAATTTGTCAGTGACTGAGTTTGTGTGGAATTTTGGATGCATGTTGCAATTCAAGCCAAAGGAAACCTGAAAGGAGAGGTGGAAAACCTGGTGCTGGATTCTTTGTTAAAAGCCAAACGGACTTTTGTAAGGATAGTTGGAAAATCTGGAGTGGATTTTTAATACAAACAGCAGATGGAAAACATTGTTTGAAAGAAGCTTTTGAAGTGTGTCTTTTGGGAGTGGAGCCATATGATAATCATTGGAGAGGAGATGGGATTGTTAAGAAATCCACAGAAGATTGGTTGAGTGACCATTTGATTCAAAGTAGTGTTATTTTTGAAAACTATACACATGTGATTGGGGGAAGTAAAGGAGTATTGTATTATAATCAAACTTTTCATGTTTAATAAATGTTTTTCTTGTTGATAACTAATTTTCTGCACATTTTCTTAAAAAAGCAAAAGTCATGGTACTTTGAGCCAGGGTTTCATTCTGGGATTCTGCTTTCAAGTTATAACATCAACTGGAATTGTGACAGTAAAAGCTTAATTTAATTCTACATTCTCTCACACCTTGCGTACACACTTGTACAAGCACTCTGATGTTCCCAGTCACTCAATTACTAGTCATAGCACCAGAGACAGATATACATACATATACATCCATTAAAAAAACGAATATATATTGGGACTAAGAAACAGATGATAATCATAGACATAGAATGATAGAAATTGTAACATACACACTAGAAATACAATAATAGAGAATTAATTTGATCATTTAACAGTAAGGGATGGAATTGTTGCATGAATTAAACTGGAAAGAGTTCAGAAAAGATGTACTAAGATGATACTGGAATTTGATGGTTTGAGTTATAAGGAGCAGCTAAATAGCTGGAACTTTTTTCCCTGAAGCATAGGAGGCTTAGGGGTGATCTTTTAGAGGTCTATAAAATAATGAGGGGTATAGATAACGTAGATAGTCAACAACTTTTCCCAAAGCTAGGAGAGTTTAAAACCAGAGGGCACAGGTTTAAGGTGAGAGGGGAGAGATACAAAAGGATCCAGAGGGTCAATTTTTTCACAGAGGGTGGTGAGTGTCTGGAACGAGGCACTAGAGGTAGTAGTAGAGGTGGGTACAATTTTGTCTTTTAAAAGACATTTAAACAGTTACGTGAGTAAGGTTGGTATCGATGGATATAGGCCAAACGCAGGTAATTGGGACTAGTTTGATTGTAAAAACTGGGCTGCATGGACAAGTTGCGTCAAAGGGCCTGTTTCCATGCTGTAAATCTCTATGACTCTTAAGTGATTATTTCAATAAAGTTGCGCAAAATTAGACAAATAACCAGATATTAAGCATTACTTCTTGTAAGATGGACTTTGTTGACAAAGCTTTTTCTGTAAGCTGAAAGAGAGAAGTTCCACGATAAAACTAAACATATAAGGTGTGATCTCTGAATTTTCTTTAGGTGTTCCCTGTATCACAGACTGTGTGATGGCAGAAATTGAGAAGCTGGGACGGAAGTACAGGGTTGCGCTCAGGTAAAACAATTTCTCAAACAGGTTTGTCACTCTTTCTTCTAAACACAAAGACCCATTCAGCAATGTGTGTGTGTTTTATTCAGTTATTGGATGCGAGTGGTGTTGGCTGTGTCAGCATTTATTAACCATCCCCAACTGCCCTTGCAAAGGTGGTGACGAACTGCCTTCTTGAACAACTGCAGTACATGTAGTGAAAGTTTTTACCCTGTGCTGTTAGGAAGGGTTTCCAGGATCTTGACCTAGTAATGATGATGATGAAATAATTATATATTTCCAAGTCAGAATGGTGAGGGACTGGGAGGTGATGGGTATCCCCACACACTAGTGTTTCATCCATTACTGATGCTAGCTTTATAACCCAGATTTATTAGTTGAATTTAAATTCCGCAGCTGTTATGTTGGGATTTGAACTCATGCATCCAAATCATTAGTTCAGGAATCAAGCTCGGCAGTCCAGTAACATAACCTCTCTGCTACTGTGACGTATCAATGTTTTGCCCAAGAGTCAGAGTTTTAAATAGAGTTCCAGAGGAAGTAAAAATACAAGTTTCCAAGCAACGACAATTCAATTTGTGATTAGGAATCACTTTCCTAAGCATGAGATTTTCTGTCGTTGCCACCACACTGTGTTGCATTTATCCAGTCTTCCTTGGGTACATAAAAAAAATCTCGCCAGCTAGACAGGGGTGAAAACATACTTACTGGGATAAGAACCTAAGGTTCACTGATAGGAGCAGTTCAACATATGGAAGCCAAAAATATCTAGAACAAAGAAATTGCAGATCTGTTCATTGTAGGTCATTGAGCAAACATAACACAATTCCTGAATTTGTAACATTTTTGTTGTACATTTCCAGAATAGCAAAGGATCCACGTTTTGAGCGACTACCCTGTACGCACAAAGGAACATATGCTGATGATTGTTTAGTGCAGAGAGTCACACAGGTAAGAAAGAAAAGCACATGTCATTTATCAAAATATTTTGAAAATGTTTGTGTTATATTTTTTCTCCATTAGTATCTGGCTCTCTTAAAGGCCACAGTTTTACAAGCAGCCTTTTAGCATCTGATACAATGGCCATTTTTCATTTGTGTCTAGGAGGTACCTTGAGGCCTTGCCCATTCCAGCAAGATTATGAGCATAGTAATTGGAGCACCCCCGCTATTACTCCAGCTGTGATAATTTAATGCAGCCAAAATCAGGACTTGAACGTGTCTATCTATTCTTGTTCTGGACTACATTTATCTGCCAAATTTGCAGACGTAAACCAGACTATTTGTATTTGATCATGATTGATCTCCCTGTGCACAAACTCGAGTGATCAAGTGTCCAAGAGAATCATAGAATAGTACAAGCACTAAAGGGAGACCTTTGGTCCATGGTGTCTTTCAAAGAGCAGTTCTGTTAGTTCTTGCCCAATATCTCTGAAATTCTTTTTTCCTTCAAGTATTTATACAATTCCCTATTTCAATCTGTATCCATCATCTGTCAGGCTGCGCATTTCAAATCCTAAACACCTGTTGCATAAAAATGTTTTCCATACTGCCTCTGGTTCTTTTAACAATTAATTTAAATGTGTTCCTTTGGCTGTTGAAAACAGGTTCTCTTCATTCACACTATCTAAATTCTTCACAATTCCATCAAACTTTCTCTTGGCCTTCTCTAAGGGGAACTAAACAGTTACACTGAAAATCTCCAAGAAATACTAGGCAGCCAAGGGATTTGTGAAATTGAGGAGCTAAGAAATTATTATTAGTGAAGAGGTAGTATTTGAAAAATTAATTGAATTGAAAGTTGATAAATCACCTGGACCAGATCAGCTTCATCCTAAGGTATTGAAGGAGGTGGCTAGGGAATAGTCGGTGCATTAGCGGCTATCTTTCAAAATTCAAAACCCAAGACTGAAATCAACAGATTTCTGGAGATTAAGGACATCAAGGAGTATGTAGATACTGCAGGAAAATGGCATTAGGGTGGATGATTAACCATGATCTAATTGAATGGGGTGGATCAAGCTCAAATGGGCAAAATGGCCTAATTCTGTTCCAATATGAACAAAGTAAGAAGTCCAACAGGTTTATTTGATAGCAAAAGCCACTAGCTTTCGGAGTGCTGCTCCTTTTTCAGGTAAGTGAACAACTCAACTTCTCCAGTCTATCCATATAATTGTAATCCCTCATCCCTGGGACCATTCTAGCATATCTGTTTAGAGGCCCCCTTCAACACCTTCATATTCCTTTCCTGAAATGCAGTACCCAGAATTGGACACTTTTTTTAAAGAAGGCAACTTTTAACTTTCCTTTGTTTTTCACTTTCAGCACAAATGTTATATTGTGGCAACAGTAGACAGGGATCTCAAGAGGAGAATCCGGAAAATTCCAGGGGTTCCTATTATGTACATCTCTAATTATAGGTAAGAACATAACAACTAGAAAAGGCCATTATCCTGTTCGCCCTCATCAAACAGGACATAATTTTGGCCATAACAAAAACAGAAAATTCCGGAAAATCTCAGCAGGTCTGACAGCATCTGTGGAGAGAGGATAGAGCCAATGTTTCAAGTCTGGATGACCCTTCATCGGAGCTCTGACAAAGAGTCATCTTTATTCTGTCCCTACAAATGTTATCAGACTTGCTGAGACTTTCCACCATTTTCTATTTTTGTTTCAGATTTCAGCATCTGCGATATTTTGCTACAGTCTTGCCCATGTTTTACTTAAATAAAATTCATAACCTTCTAGTCTGCTAAACCCAAAATCTATCCACTTCCTTTCTGAATGCTTCTAGTGAGTTGCTGTTCATTAAATTTGCAAGTTTCTAGCTGTTGGTTCGTTATTTTCCCACATTGGTCCTCGTTGTCCTGTCATCGGACTCTGTGTAGCACTTTGCTTTGTTGTGGGGGCGTGTTTCTTGTTTGATATTCCTTTCCTCCTCACCAGGGGTAACATTTTTCTGATTTCAGATAAAGTATGTTTTCCAAAGTGTTAATCTGCGAGTCTGTTGGGAAACAAATTGCCAATGATGAATTTGGATAGACCGATGCTGTTGTGCAACCTGCAATATAGTGAGGCCACACCTACAATTTCCATTGAGGCCTTTTACTTCTACAATGTGTCCAAAATTCAGTAAATAGGAATAGACAGCTGTTATCAGCCAGATAGTTACTCTAGTATCCATTATCTCTTAAAACCTTTGTTCAATCATAAATGCACATTCATACATTCTCAATCTGATGAATACATACATCTAGCTCTTCCACAGCAGATATATGTATTGTGTACTTAAAAAGATATTCAGATTTATTTTTTAACTTAAAGACAATTATTGCAATGTAACAAAATACCTTTCTTTCTCTGTGCATCACTGGCAAGCCCAACCTTAATTGCCCTCATTTCTTCCCTAAAGAATCAGATAGGATTTTAGAACAATGGTTTCATGAGCCTTTTATTTTCAGATTTTTGTATCCGCTGTGGTGGGATTGTACGTCAGACCCCAGGGCATTACCCATGAGTCTCTGAATTACTAGTCCAGTGACAATGACATGGTGCCATCGCCTCCCCTTTATTGCCAATACGCCACCATCTGCCAAATGTGGCTAATGGAAATCTATAATTAAAATAGAAAATGCTTAAAACACTGAATTTGCCTTTGTTATTTACACCTACGTAGTTAATTATTTTCAGCAATGTGTGTGTGTTCACACATCACTTTGACAGTTCATTGTAAAACAGTAGGTTTGGTAACACTGGGAACACGTCGGCTCAATAAAATATTATTTGTTAAGACGAATGCAACTTTCCAAAAAATATGTCTGGACATATGACTCAAGCTGAGGTGTTATTAATTACATTCACCTTGGACTACTGTTGAAGAACTAACTCATTCTAGAGATATTTTCTCCTGTATGCTGACAAGACCAGTCATTTGATACTGGCCACTTAAGAGAACCAAAGCTTTAACTATTTACTCCACTGTTACAACCACATCAAACTTTAGTCACCCCCCCTGCCCACACCCTCAAGCATTTCTTCCCCCCATCCCCTTACAGTTTATCCCCACCCTTAACACTCTCACATTCCCTCAATCTCACCTAGGGTCTTAGCTCCTGTCTCACTTAGCATCTCCTCATGGCTAAAGATTCATTTGGGATCTTGCGCCTTGTTGTTGGTGGCCTGCCCTGGGTTGAGTCGCAGACCTGTTTGGTGGCTGACCTCACTTCATGATGGCTTGATTTTGGCACCTTGCTGTTGCCGGCCTGCCTGAGCCCAGGGTGCAGTTACCTGCCCCTCGTACTCAGTGGCTGACTTCACCTCGTGGTGACTTTTGCACCTCACTGACCTGATTGAAGTCACAGACCTGCTCGCCTTTCTCAAAAATGACAAACCCTCTTCAGCCTTTTACTGTCCCACCTCGCCTAGTTGCCTTTCTTCATTCCTCACGCATGTGTGCCTCAAACAGTTCACACGGTTCAGAGTAGTGTTTTCCAGCTGTTTCAGACGCATCCAGCAGAGCCTGATTTCGCTCTGCACTGCCTGGTGATAGGCTCATCTGATTGGATATCTGGTGCACCAGCTGACTAGGGGATCCCCTCCATTGGTTGGGACTCTGTGACTAGACTTGGTTTGCTTCATTGATTCTGGGATATCTGACATTTTGAAAGGTTAGGAAGAAAGAGAAAGGAAATGCGTTAGCTCTACTAATTAAGGATAGATCAGTACTGTAGTGAGAAATTATCTTTGGATAGAGATTTGAAACAGCAAGGTAAAGAAGTCACTGGTGGGATTCACTTAGAGACTCCCTAAACGCATCTGCACTGTACGACATGCTATATATCAAGAAATAATGGGGGCTTGTAAGAAAGGTACTTCAACAATTGTGAGTAATTTTAATCTAGTTTGGCAGTCTAGTTTTCCACTTCCATATGGCATCTCTGACAATACAGCAGTCGTTCAATAATACCTTCATGCTGGCGAGTGAGGGGGCAGTGGTATTGCTGTCTTTTAGATGTCTTACTAAAGCATGTCTTTTCAGTAAATGTAAAGAATTCCATGACATTACTTGAAGATGAGCAAAAAGGTTCTACTAATGATAAGGCTAATGTTAATTCCGCAACCAACAGCACTAAACGCAGGAACTGGTCATTTATCTCAGTGGAAATTTTACTGTATGCAATAATTGGCTGCTTTATTGCCCTAAATTACAGAAGTGACTGCACTTCAAAATTAATTGGCTGTAAAGCACTTAGGAACATTCTGAGGTCATGAAAGGTACTATATTAAAAACAAATCCATTCTCCCTTGCATATATGCTGGGCAGATTGTGTTGGTAAGCAGTTTTGTAACGAGCACTTTGCTGTACAAAATTATTTTTCTTTCAGGTACAACATTGAACGGATGCCGGATGACTACGGTGCCCCGAGATTTTGAAAAGGCAACCACCTTCTACTTGCACGTGAGGATTGGTGTTTGCTCAGTGTCAACTGAAATGCACTTGCCCGAATTGACATTTGGCATGTGTATACTCTACATTTTTTGGAAAAAGTTAGTGTGTAAAATAAATCATAATTTTGAGAAAACTAGTTTTAAGCCTGTACATGGGATTGCCTCGTTCCATTTTTTTCTTCCAATGTTTTCCCTTTCTCAGTTATGGTTCAGTAGGTATGGTTACATTCCAGTGCCGAAATAGGGCCCCATCTGTGAACCTTGACAATGGGGTCTCACCTTCCAGTTGAAGCAAATGATGGCTGAGCCTCACTTTAGCATTATTACATCTTCATGTGGTTACTTCCAACTGGAGGTATTGTTTACCAATTGGAAACAGGAACTATAAATAAATTTTTTTTAAACCTAGGCAAATTATGTCAGGCCGCTTCCCTCCCCTGGTGCTAGCTGTGATAAGCTTTTTCAGCAGAGGTGAAGAAATGAATCAATTCTATTCCCTGAATGCTTAAAACGTTGTTTTATCGATGTATAATTTTGTACCGTTTTGCTCTTCAATATTGCATCCACTAGTCAATTACTGTCACTGGATCTGTTCTTTGGTGGTTTACTTTGGACCAGTAGCTGACATTTAAACATACAACTCAAGACCAGAAAACATAAGAACATAAGAAATAGGAGCAGGAGTAGGCCATCTAGCCCTTCGAGCCTGCCCCGCCATTCAATAAGATCATGGCTGATCTGTCATGGCTCAGTTCCACATTCCCACCCTCTCCCCATAACCCTTAATCCCCTCTCTTATCAAAAACCCATCAACCTGCTTCTTAAAAATATTTAGCTAGGTAGCCTCCACCACTTCAACGGGCAGAGAATTCCAGAGATTCACCACCCTTTGAGTGAAGAAATTCTTCCTCAACTCCATTCTAAACCACCACCCCCCATCTTGAGGCTGTGCCCCCTAGTCCTACTGTCCTTTCTGAGCGGGAAGAGTCTCTCCACCTCTATCCTATCCATCCCATTCATCATCTTATACGTTTCAATGAGATCTCCCCTCATTCTTCTAAACTCTAACAAGTACAAGCCTAGTTTATTCAGCCTCTCCTCATAGCTCAACTCCGGCATCAGCCTAGTAAACCTCCTCTGCACTCCCTCCAAGGCCAAAATATCCTTGTGTAAGTACGGCGCCCAAAACTGCACACAGTACTCCAGCTGCGGCCTCACCAATGCCCTATACAGCCACAGCAAGACCTCCCTACTTTTATATTCAATCCCCCTCGCTATGAAGGCCAGCATCCCATTTGCCTTCCTGACCACCTGCTGCACCTGCAAGCTGGGTTTTTGCGACTCATACACAAGGACCCCGAGGTCCCTCTGCACCGTCGCCTGCTGCAGTTTTTTGCCACGTAAGTAATAATCCTTCCTACCATTATTCCTACCAAAGTGGAACATCCTTGCTATAGTACAAATGCACAAACTGTGATAGGCAGAATTCTGTATGGCTTGCCCCTCCTGCCTGCCATAATTATGATTCCTCTTGGATCACATATATATCATTTCCAGGGTGTTGTTCGAAAGGAATCAACTGGAAAAAAACCACAATTCGGGCTTCTTGTCATCAGTGCTGATTTAATTCATTGATATTGAAGGCTTGTTTATTTTGCATGCACCAAATCATTCTCACAGAATAGTTACAGCACTGAAGGAGATCGTTTGCCTTAGTGAACTACTTTTGGGTAACCAAATATTTGCCTTGGTCTGTGTTGACTCTCCAAAGGAACTATTCATCATCCCTGCCTTCTCCATTCTGAAAGATACGAGTCAAAAGTTCACTGTTTCATGAAATGTCACTGATTTATCTAAGCAAAGTTTTTATTCTCAGAAACAAACATCCTCAATGTGTTGGGAATGTTTTATTGATAAATCTCCATATCAACCTATGTTAATGGAAGGATGCCAGCTGAATCTTATTCCTTTACACCGATATTGCAAACCTCAGAGTGAAATCAAAATCTACTGTTTTGTCTTTAGGTTTGCATATACAACATGTTATCTAAATTTGCTCAGTCAGGGCTGCCCTACATAATCTTTTCTGAAAGTTGTCAATAAGTGACTGAAACTAATTGGTCAACGGAGATGTCAGACAAGGCAGACACGTTATTACACACTTCGTAACTAAAATTTAAGAATATGATAAATGTCACCAGTTGGTAAGGATTGGCAATTCAGTAAAGGTAACTGGATATTTAATAATGACCCAAAAATTTAATCATAAGTACTAAAGTAGCTTAATCCTCTGCTGGATTGAATTTAATAACAATATAATAGAATTATGTTCATTATCCATGATAATGCTCTAAGGTTACTTCACAGGTATCTCTGGGGTGAATAATTTTCCTGTCTAGTGAACTTGGCATGTACTGTAATTTGAGAGCTTGTTCCATTGTATTTAATGCTTAGAAATTTAAACTATTGGAACTTAATAGACTCAACTTCATGAATCTTCCCCATATTAAGAACAGTTAATAAATAGAGTCCCATTTTAAATAATTTACTCTGAAGAAAACCCAATGAGGACCCATTTTGCTTATCTAGTTCTATGATAGCAGTATAGCAGAGTCACATAAAGTCATACAGCATCATAATCAATCTGACTATATGACTCATTCTTGTTGAAAGACCAAGGCTGCTGAACTCGGAATCCATTGTTTGTCTGATACTACCTGTTATTGATTTACCAATTTGCCATGTTGTCTGAATACAAGGAAATTAACTCCTTAGATCGGTTTGCAAGCCTCTCACAAAACTGATGTAAACTAAGGTAACCTGGTGGGGACAAATCCACATTCTCTTGTACATGCATCACAATGTCAATATTATGTATGCTTTTTTTTCTGTGAATCACTTTATTTGAAAATAAATATGGGCAATAAGTTAGCCTGCACCCAGATATTGCATACAATGTTGGTGTCCTTATTTAGGGAGGGCTATACTTGCACAGGAGGCAGTTCAGAGAAAGTTCATTAGTTTGATGGCGGGAAGATGGGGGTTTTCTCATGATGAAAAGCTGTGCAGCTTGGGCCTATACTTGTTGGAGTTCAGAAGAATGAGAGGTGACAATTTTGAAACATAAGATCTTGAGGGGTAAATACTCAGAAGATGTTTCCTCTTGGCAGAATCGAGAATGAGCATCATAATTCTTTAGTAGATGCTTCATTAGTCGAGGTAGTTATGTTTTGAACAGCAGGAAAGCTTTCCATTTGTGAAGGTGCTGTTGTTCCCACTGGAATGTTACTTGACCCCTCGGGTTTGTTGGATTCTGTTCCACTTGCAGTCGCTGGAGCCACACTAACAGGCTTGGCAGGGACAGATTGTTCATGTGGTACTGTGCATGGCTGTCTTCTTCTGATGTGGTCCACATGCTTCTTCATTCTCTTCCCTTGCACGTCAACTATGTATGATACTGGACCTGCCTTGACCATGACCATTCCAGGGACCCAATTTGGACCAGCATTGAAATTTATTACATAAATAAATCATTTACCTGAATGGTCCTCTCAATGAAGGTGGAGTCATGATATCTTTTCTGTGCATTCTGTTAGCCTCCACTCTCCCCACCAAATTTGGAAATATTAAATCAAGTCTTGTCTAAAGATGTCTTGCCTTGGGCAGTTCAGCAGGAGCAACTCGTGTCATGGCATGTGGAGTTTTTCTGTACAACAGTAGAAAATGGAACAGTCAAAGTTACAAAGGCACAGTTTTTTCATAGCAGCTTTAAATGGTCCAGGCAGCCTTTTCAGCGAACCAATTTGAAGCAAGGTGGTTGGGGGGTTGTTCTACCGTGCTGAATCCGATTGGTTTGCATGAAGTGTTGAAATTCCTTACTTGTGAATGCAGTCCTATTGTCAAAGACAAGCACTTCAGACACCTCATGGGTGAACGTCTGCCATATTTTATCAACTGTGGTTAAGGAGATTGTGGTCTTCATCTCATAAATGTCCATTCATTTTGAGTGAGCGTTAATAATGAGGAGAAACATGCTACCACGAAGGGCCCACAAAATCAACATGGAGTCGCACTCATGGCTGACCTGGCCATTCCTATGGGTACCGAAGAGCTCAGGACATTAAACTTTGCTGTACTTCTCACTGATTATTGATTACTTATCGATGATTAAAATGAACATCTCACCAAAGCCATCCCCACACCTCTACTTCTTGCCTTCAAACAATCGCACAACCTCAAACAGACAATTGTCCCCAGCAAACTACCCAGCCTTCAGAAGAACAGTGACCACAACCCTGCCACAGCAACCTCTGCAAGATGTGTTGGATCATTGACACGAATTCCATTATCTCATGTAAGAACACCACCCATCAGGTACACAGTACATACTCTTCCAACTCAGCCAATATTGTTTACCTGATATGCTGCAGGAATGGATATCCTGAGGCATGGTACATCAGGGAGATCATGCAGACGCTACGACAGCGAGTGAATGAACACCATTCAACAATCAACAGTCTGGAGTGTTCTCTTTCTGTTGGGGAACACTTCAACAGTCATAGGCATTCAGCCTCTGATCTTCGGGTAAGTGCTCTCCAAGATGGCCTTCACGACATACCACAATGCAGAATCGCTGAGCAGAAATTGATAGCCAAGTTCCGCAGACATGAAGACCGCCTCAACTGGGATCTTGGGTTTATGCCACTATCTATAACACCCACGCTTTGACTGGGCTTGCAAAATCTCACTAACTGTCCTGGCTGGAGACAATACACACTTCTTTAACCTGGGCTTAACCTCCCCATTCACATTGTACCTTTAAAACTTGATTACCTGTAAAGACTTGCATTCCAACTATTATTTTGTAAATTGAGTTTGTGTCTATATATGCCCTGCTGGTGAGCACAACCCCTCATCTGAAGAAGGAGTGACACTCCGAAAGCTTGTGCTACCAAATAAACCTGTTGGACTTTAACCTGATGTTGTGAGACTTCTTACTGTGCCCACTCCAGTCCAATGCTGACAATGCCACATCTTGGCTTCTCATTGGTCACAGTGTATAATGAGGTCTTCAATGCCATTATTGATCTCAGGCCACCACATGTAATTTGGCTATCATTTTCACTTTTGTCATTCCGGGATGTGCACAGTGCAATTCTTGTGATAGCGGTGTCCGAACAGGAGCAGGAATGATCACCCATAACAGTACTTCATCCTTGCAATTCAGCTCATCCTTTGATTTGGTAAGATCAAAATTGTTTGGACTTGTTACAATGCTATCTGTGAAGGACCATCTGTTTGAATTTAGATAAAATAAGATACCCTTGGGTCTACAACTTGATTTGTTGTGCTGACATATGTAAATGTACGGAAAGTTAAGAGTGAGTACAATTTCTTAGGGCACTGGTTGCTGGGTGTAGTACATTGTGGCAGAGGAAGGCAGCTTAAAGCATCCACATTGGCAACATGGGTGCCTGGCTTATTTTGGAATGTACAGTCGTATGCCTCTTACAGTAGAGCCCAATATTGGACTCTCATTGAAATGATAGGGAAGGCTCTGTCCTCCCTTAACAAACCTAAAAGTTGCTTATGGTTGGTAATTACATGCATAAATGTATTGATGAAATGTTTTCACCCCATAAATAATAGCCAAACCTTGCATTTTGATTGGCAAATACGCCCTCTCAGCATGTTACTGTTCTTGAAATAAAAGCGATAGGTCTGTCGACACCATCCTCAGATCTGTGGGGCAATACTGTTCTGATTCCGTAGGTGAGGCATCACAGGTCAGCACTATTTCTTTTTCAGGATCAAAATGGACCAAGAGTCTTAAAGACTGCAATGCCATTTTAATCTGTTCAACTGCTTTCTTTTGATGTTCACTGCATCGCCACCTTTAGTACTTCCTGAGAAGTACATGTTAGGGTGCAACAATGCAGACAAGTTGGTAATAAAACGTCCATAATAATTCACCAACCCTAAAAATGATTTTAGTTCTGATATGTTTCTGGAGGCTGGTGCTCCCTGGATCGCCTAAACCTTCTCCTCCATAGGACGCAGTTCTTGTTTGTCAATCCTGAATCTCAAATACGTTACTTTGTTGGCTTGGAATGTAATTTTTTTCTCTCTTGAGCCTTACCCTTGCCTTTTTAAATCTATTGCAGGTTTTGAGTCAGCCTTTTAATTAATCATAACTTTATCCTTCAAGTAACCAGACAAGTCACAGAGTTCACTTAACAGCTGTTTTAACACAAGCTATAGCAAAGACACTGGGAAGGTCCAGTTCACATCCCTGTAGCTCGCCAGAGTGGTGTATTCCGAGATACAAAGGCAATTAAACTTTTCAAAATTGATTACAAGTAATTAGCATAAACCAATCACAATCACTTTACGTTTGCTTCATTAATATCCAATCAGCATGAAAACTTCGCAGCTTGTTTCTGTGCCTCTGGATCACTCTCATTTTTCAGTTGCAGATGTCTGATTTATGTGCTTTGTCAGACTAATGGCCTTCGTGTCTGTCTGTGAAGGCTCTTATAAGAAGACCTTTGTTTTTCAGCTTGTGTGATTTTTTTAAACTTGTGTGATTGTTAACTTTTTCAAAATCTGTTCAACACTTCCTCCAAATTTACTAATTGGTTTTCTTCAGAAGCTCCCATAATTAATACACCTCTAAATAGACAACTACCTTGGGCAGGTCCTGTCATAAGATTTCTATGGTATGTTGGAAAATGGTTGAAGATACTCTGAAAGGCAACTGACTATATTGATGTAAGCCTTTGTGGGTGTTGATTGTTACAAATTCCCTCCGATGTCTCATCTAACTCTATCTGCTGATAAGCATGGTTCATGTCGAGTTTTGTTTAATTCAGCCCTCCAGCTAACTTGGCACATATGTCCTCAATTTTTGGTATAGGACAGTGATCCAGTTTATATTTGGTTGACACATGCTCTGACAGTCCTGTCCAGCTTTACAACAGGGATGAACATAAGAAATAGGAGCAGGAGTAGGCCATCTAGCCCTTCGAGCCTGCCCCGCCATTCAATAAGATCATGGCTGATCTGTCATGGCTCAGTTCCACTTTCCCGCCTTCTCCCCATAACCCCTAATCCCCTTGCCTACCAAAAACCTATCAACCCGCGTCTTAAATATATTTAGTGAGGCAGCCTCCACCACTTCAACGGGCAGAGAATTCCAGAGATTCACCACCCTTTGAGTGAAGAAGTTCCTCCTCAACTCCGTTCTAAACCGCCCCCCCTTTATCTTGAGGCTGTGCCCTCTAGTCCTACTGTCCTTTCTGAGCGGGAAGAGCCTCTCCACCTCTATCCTATCCATCCCATTCGTCATCTTATACGTCTCAATGATATCTCCCCTCATTCTTCTAAACTCTAACGAGTACAAGCCTAGTTTATTCAGCCTCTCCTCATAGTTCAACCCCTTCAACTCCGGTATCAGCCTAGTAAACCTCCTCTGCACTCCCTCCAAGGCCAAAATATCCTTGCGTAAGTGCAGCGACCAAAACTGCACACAGTACTCCAGCTGCGGCCTCACCAGTGCCCTGTACAGTTGCAGCAAGACCTCCCTACTTTTATATTCAATCCCCCTCGCTATGAAGGCCAGCATCCCATTCGCCTTCCTGACCACCTGCTGCACCTGTAGGCTGGGTTTTTGCGACTCATGCACAAGGACCCTAAGATCCCTCTGCACCGTTGCATGCTGCAGTTTTTCGCCACGTAAGTAATAGTCCTATGAGGGGGCAGCCCACTCAGAAAACTTACATGTATGAAATAGTGCAGATGCTGGAATCTGAAGCAAAAACAGAAAAATGCTGGAAAATCTCAGCAGGTCTGACAGCATCTGTGGAGAGAGGGTAGATGACGAAGGGTCATCTGGACTTGATATGTTGGCTCTACTCTTTCCACAAATGCTGTTAAACCTGCTGAGATCTTCCAGCATTTTTCTGTTTTTGTTTCGGATAGAATTTTGTTTCAGATAGAATATTTTATCAAGATAGAGAGTGAAGTAGTTGATTTGGAGACTAAGGTGCTGCATCTTAATGAAGGAAACTATGAGGAAATGAGGTGTGAGTTGGCCTTGATAGATTGGGGGGAATTTCTTAAAGAGATGACAGTGGATAGGCAATGGCAAACATTCAAGGAGTACATGTGGGAACTGCACACAAAAGCAAAATGGGTAAAAGGGCCAATCCTTACAACTGAAATTAGAGAGAGTATCCAATCTAAGGAAGAAGCACATAGATTGGCCAAGAAATATAATAGGTCTGAGGACTGGGAGCTGTTTAGATTCAGCAAAGAAGGACCAAGGGATTGATTACGAAGGCGAAAATACAGTACAAAAGAAAGCTTGCAAGGAACATAAAGACTCACACTAGGAGTTACTATAGATATGTGAAGAAAAAGACGTTGGTGAAGACAAATGTAGGTCCCCGACAGACAGAAGTGGGGGAATATATAATAGGGGACAAAAAAATGCCCAAGAAACTGAATGCATACTTTTGTTCTGTCTTCATAAAGAGGACACAAATCAAATGCCAGAAATGTTGGAGAATGCAAGATCTAGTGAGAGTGAAGAACTGGGGGAGATCAATATTATAGAAATTCGTGCTGGGAAAATTGATGGCATAACTCTCCAGGACCTGATAATCTACATACCAGAGTACTTAATGAAGCAGCTCTAGAAATAATGGATGTAATGGTGGCCATCTTCTGGGATTCAATATGCTCTGAAGCAATTCTTACAGATTGGACGTTGGCTAATGTCACTCCAGTATTCAAAAAGGGAGATAGAGAGAAAACAGGAAATTATAGACTAGTAAGCTGAACATCGGTATAAGAACATAAGAAATAGGAGCAGGAGTAGGCCATCTAGCCCTTCGAGCCTGCCCTGCCATTCAATAAGATCATGGCTGATAAGTGGCTCAGTTCCACTTTCCCGCCTTCTCCCCATAACCCTTAATCCTCTCGCCTATCAAAAACCTATCTACCCGCGCCTTAAATATATTTAGCGAGGCAGCCTCCACCACTTCAACGGGTAGAGAATTCCAGAGATTCACCACCCTTTGAGTGAAGAAATTCCTCCTCTACTCCGTTATAAACTGCCCCCCCCATCTTGAGGCTGTGCCCTCTAGTCCTACTGTCCTTTCTGAGCGGGAAGAGCCTCTCCACCTCTATCCTATCCATCGTATTCATCATCTTGTACGTCTCAATGAGATCTCCCCTCATCCTTCTAAACTCTAACAAGTACAAGCCTAGTTTATTCAGCCTCTCTTCATAGCTCAACCCCCTCAACTCCGGTATCAGTCTAGTGAACCTCCTCTGCACTCCCTCCAAGGCCAAAATATCCTTGCATAAGTGCGGCGACCAAAACTGCGCACAGTACTCCAGCTGCGGCCTCACCAGTGCTCTGTACAGTTGCAGCAAGACCTCCCTACTTTTATATTCAATCCCCCTCTCTCTGAAGGCCAGCATCCCATTAGCCTTCCTGACCACCTGCTGCACCTGCAGGCTGGGTTTTTGCGACTCATGCACAAGGACCCTGAGGTCCCTCTGCACCGTTGCATGCTGCAGTTTTTCGCCATATAAGTAATAGTCCTTCCTACCATTATTCCTACCAAAGTGGACAACTTCACACTTGCCAACATTAAATTCCATTTGCCAGTTCCTGGCCCATTCGCCCAACCTATCTAGATCCTTCTGCAGACTTTCCACACCCTCCGCACAATTTGCCGTTCCACCAATCTTGGTGTCATCAGCAAATTTTGACACCATACACTCGATTCCCGCCCCCAGATCATCTATATAAATGGTAAATAGCTGAGGCCCCAGCACCGACCCCTGGGGCACTCCACTAGTCACCAACTGCCAATCCGAATAGCACCCATCGACCCCCACTCTCTGCCTCCTATTTGACAGCCAATCCCCTATCCACGCTAATACCCTACCCCCAACTCCATGCCCCCTGACCTTCTGTAACAACCTCTTGTGCGGAACCTTATCAAACGCCTTCTGAAAATCAAGAATCATTGGGGAAAATTCTCAAATCCATTATTAAGGACTTAAAGCAGAGCATTTAGAAAGCAGTGGCAGGATCAGACAGAGTCCGTATGGATTTATGAAAGGGAAATCGTGGTTGACAAACGCATTGGAATTCTTTGAAGATATAGATAGTAGAATTGACAAGGGGGAACCAGGCCATGTAGTATATTTGGACTTTCAGAAAGTGTTTGACCAAGTCCCGCACAAGAGATTATCATGCAACATTAAAGTGCATGGGATTGGGGTAATTGTATTGAGATTGATAGAAAACTGGTTGGCAGAGAGGAAACAAAATGTAGGTATTAGTGGGTGTTTTTCAAATTGGCAGGCAGTAACTGGTGGGGTGCCATAGGGATCGGTGTTGGGACCCCAGCTATTCACGATATATATTAATGATTTGGATGAGGGAACAAAATATAACGTCTCAAGGTTTGCAGATGATACCACGTTGGGTGTGAGGGTGAACTGTGACGCAGTGCAGAGGTCCTTCAGAATGATCTGAACAGGTTGGATGAGCGGGCTAATCAATGGCAGATGCAGTATAATTTGGATAAATGTGAGGTTATTCACTTTGGAAGCAAAAACAAGAATGCAGATACCACCTGAATGGCTGTAAATTGGGAGAGGGGAGTGTGCAGCAAGACCTGGGTGTCCTTGTGCACCAGTCGCTGAAGGTAAGCATGCAGGTGCAGCAGGCAGTAAAGAAGGTAAATGGCATGTTGGACTTCATTGCGAGAGATTCCAAGTACAGGAGCAGGGATGTATTGTTGCAGTTATACAGGGCCTTGATGAGGCCACATCTACAGAATTGTATGCAGTGTTGGTCTCCTTTTCTGAGGATGTTCTTGTTCTCAAGGGAGTGCAGCGAAGGTTTACCTGGCTGATTCTGGGGATGGCGGGACTGATGTATGAGTATGTATGGGGGTCAACGGGTGCTATTCGGATTGGCGGACGGTGACTAGTGGAGTGCCCCAGGGGTCGGTGCTGGGGCCTCAGCTTTTTACCATTTATATAGATGATCTGGAGGAGGGAACCGAGTGTAGAGTGTCGAAATTTGCTGATGACACCAAGATTGGGGGAACGGCAAATTGTGCGGAGGGTGTGGAGAGTCTGCAGAAGGATCTAGATAGGCTGGGCGAATGGGCCAGGAAATGGCAAATGGAATTTAATGTTGGCAAGTGTGAGGTGGTCCACTTTGGTAGGAAGAATGGTAGGAAGGACTATTACTTACGAGGCGAAAAACTGCAGCAGGCGACGGTGCAGAGGGACCTCGGGGTCCTTGTGCATGAGTCGCAAAAACCCAGCTTGCAGGTGCAGCAGGTGGTCAGGAAGGCGAATGGGATGCTGGCCTTCATAGCGAAGGGGATTGAATATAAAAATAGGGAGGTCTTGCTGCAGCTGTATAGGGCATTGGTGAGGCCGCAGCTGGAGTACTGTGTGCAGTTTTGGGCGCCGCACCTGCGCAAAGATATTTTGGCCTTGGAGGGAGTGCAGAGGAGGTTTACTAGGCTGATACCGGAGTTGAGGGGGTTGAGCTATGAGGAGAGGCTGAATAAACTGGGCTTGTACTTGTTAGAGTTTAGAAGAATGAGAGGAGATCTCATTGAGACGTATAAGATGATGAATGGGATGGATAGGATAGAGGTGGAAAGACTCTTCCCGCTCAAAAAAGACAATAGGACTAGGGGGCACAGCCTCAAGATAAAAGGGGGGCGGTTTAGAACGGAGTTGAGGAGGAACTTCTTCACTCAAAGGGTGGTGAATCTCTGGAATTCTCTGCCCGTTGAAGTGGTGGAGGCTGCCTTGCTAAATATTTTTAAGACGCGGGTTGATGGGTATTTGATAGGAGAGGGGATTAAGGGTTATGGGGAGAGGGCGGGAAAGTGGAACTGAGCAGCGACAGATCAGCCATGATCTTATTGAATGGCGGGGCAGGCTCGAAGGGCTGGATGGCCTACTCCTGCTCCTATGTTCTTATGTTCTTATTCTTATGTTCTTATGAGGAGAGATTTACTAGGTTAGGATTGTTTTCACTGGAGTTCAGACAAATGAGGGGAGTTCTCATAGAGACTTATAAAATTCTAACAGGATTAGAAAGGGTAGATGCAGGGAGGATATTCCTGATGGAGGGGGAGTCCAGACCCAGGGGTCACAGTCTGAGGATTCATGGTAGATCATTTAGGAAAGAGGTGAGGAGACGTTTCTTCACCCAAAGAGTGGTGAACCTGTGGAATTCATTACCACAGGAAATAGTCCATGCCAAAACATTGAATGTATTCAAGAGGTGGCTCGATATAGCACTTGGGGTGAATGGGATCAAAGGTTATGGGGAAAAAGCAGGATTAGGCTATTGGGCTGGAAGATCAACCATGTTCGTAATAAGTGGTGGAGCAGGCTCGAAAGGCCAATTGGCCTCCTCTAGCTTTTTTCTTCTATGTTTCTGTGCTGTCAGACCTGCTGAGATTCTTCAGTGTTTCTGTCAGCTCCAGCTGCTTGAGCTCAGCTTCTATTTTTTTGCGTAATGTATTGGACATTGGACGAGCTCTGTAGAACTTGAGTGTTGACTCAGGATCGACATAATTTTTGTCTTGATACCCAGTATCTCACCCAGTTCAAAAATATTTCTTGGTATTTCTTAATATTTCTTGAAAATTGCCTTCCTTAATGCTGAAACTCCATAACTGACATAATCAGATCTGATGGACCCAATCTCAGCCCGAGAGTTGGCCCTACATCATTAAGATGATAGGTAACTCGGCTGATTACCTATGTTAATATACAGAGACGGTCTAAGCACAGTTGATAAGGCGGTCTGGAAAACATGTGAGACGACACCTAACTGTTCATGAGCTGATCATGCAGCCCCATGATGTCCAGTTATTTATTTAATTGGATCTTTATGTAATGTATGTAATTTGTAACCTTTATGATTGGATTGTGTGCAGCCAAGATGTATTTTCTTTGTTTGGTAGAGATGCACGTAGTGCGCCCCATTCTTCTCCCCGCTGAGGTGACTTAGCTCCCTCTGGGGGAGGGGCACAGTTGTTAACACTGCTGACTCATTGCGCCAGGGATCCAGGTTCAATTCCCGGCTTGGGTCACTATGTGGAGTCTGAATGTTCTCTCCGTGTCTGGGTGAGTTTCCTCCAGGTGCTCTGGTTTCCTCCCACAGTCTGAAAGACCTGCTGGTTAGGTGCATTGGCCATGCTAAATTCTCTGTCAGTGTACCTGAACAGATGTCAGAGTGTGACGACTAGGATATTTTCCCAATAACTTCACTGCAGTGTTAATATAAGCCTGTTTGCGATACTAATAAATAAGCTTTAAAACTTAATAAACTGTTGATTGAATCAGGCTTGTGTGTTGAATGATTCTTCTGAGTTCATTCTCCCTAACACATCTATACTGTTCAACCACTCCCTGAGGTTATATCAAGCCTTAAACAGCAGAAATTCATCAACATCTGGCCCTCCTTCCTCTCCTGCTGCGTGTGATTAATTACAATGTCAATTGCGGCCTCCAAATACATTGCTCGAAAAGCCTGCTTCATCTCAATGGATGAGGGAATTTCCAAAGCAACTAGAGCCCGCAAGACTAAAACAATGAGCAAGCAGAGAGACACACACGCACGTGTATATATTTGTAGTTCTCAAGGTTGTCACTAATGTTATATAATTCAAATGACAAGCATTACAAAGTATTTACAGCACAAAAACAGGCCATTCAGCTCACAGGTGTTTATGCTTTCATGTCTCTACATCTAAACTATTAACACATCAGGTCAAACAGTTAAAATTTCAGGCTGATGATCTTTCACACAACTGTTCTCATCAAAAGTTCTTGACCTGTTTCCCTCCAGCTAAGTATCTCCAGCACTTTCTGTGGTATGTCCAGTGTTTTGCTATTGTTCATGTTTATAACCCCTGGTTATGGTCTCATCCACAAATGGAAAGATGATCTTTGTGATTTGATTTATTATTGTCACATGTATTGCGATGCATGCTACACAGGCAAAACATACCTTCATAGAGTACACAGGGGAGAAGGAAAGGAGAGGATGCAGAATATTTTTAAAGTTTATTTATTGGTGTCACAAGTAGATTTACATTCACACTGCAATGAAGTTACTGTGAAAATCCGCCAGTTGCCACACTCCAGCGCCTGTTCAAGTACACTGAGGGAGAATTTAGAATGGCAAACGCACGTCTTCGGACTGTGGGAGGAAACCAGAGCACCCAGAGGAAACCCACGCAGACACAGAGAGAACGTGTAAACTCCAACCCGGGTCCCTGGCGCTGTAAGGCAGCAGGGCTAACCACTACCACCACGTCACCCGGGTGTAACAGTCTTAGCTGGGTGTAGAGAAAGATCGGCTTAAAATAAGATAGATCCATTCAGAAGTCTGATGGCGGCAGGAAAAAAAGCTGATTTGAGTTGGTTGGTAGGTTTTTGTATCTTTTTTTTCCCGGACGTAAGATAATATGACCCAGATGCGTGGAAGAGTCCTTGATTACACTGGCTGCTTTTCCCGAAGCAACGGGATGTGTAGACGAAATCAGTCGATGGGAGGCTATGGGATTGGGCAACATTCTGGTCCTCGGTCCGCGCACCGAATGAAACACCATTGTGCCTGCAACAAAGATGGCGCTCTCAACCTTTCAAAACGTCTTCACTGAAATCGCTTTGCCAGCGTGTCGTAAAACGAAAGAGCGAGGGGCTCACCAAGCCGTTTGCGACGTCGGTGGGAGCGCGTTCCGCGCGGGGGGGGGTGGAGCGTGACGCGATGACGCGGAGCGTCTGTTTCTCTGGTTCTTCGTGTAATGGCGGCCGTCAGCGAAGAATGAAGGAGCGTCTGAAATATTGATCGCCGATTGTGAATGTTTCGGCTCTGATTTGACAGGGGAAGCCTGTCAGAATTTTAATAATTCCCGTCATATTTCACCCCTGTTGAGTTATTTTCCTTGGTTTGAAGTGTTTGGTTTAAAGATTAAGAGCCGATGTATCCGTCGTGGGGTCGGTATGGTGGGGGAGGGGCACACCTTCCATACTATGGCGGAGCTGCAGTTCCGCCGCCAATGCCTCCCGGGCCCCGTGTGCCGGCACCGGGCATGGTGGTTGGCGTCGGCGCCACTCTGAGCCCGACCACCGTGCCCCCGCCAGTTCCTGCTGCCGGCTTAGCGTCCAACTTCCAGACGCTGAGGCAGCAGCACCTCCAGCAGATGCAGCAGCTGCAGCAAATGCACCAGCAGCAGTTGCAGTCGGTACTGCAGCATCCTGCCCATCAGAACCTCCCGCCACCGTCCATCCCACCCCCACCGTTGCCGCCTCATCTACAGCAACCTCCACCGCCACAGAACCTCTGGGACACCAGCAACACCCAGAGCCAACTAACTCAGACTAGCCAATCCACTCAACAACATCATGATTACTCCTCCGTGGCTTTGCAGGTGAGGTGAAGGGAAGGAAAAAGAAGTATTTCAGATTTGCCACCACGTCAAAGACTTTAAAATACATGTATTATAAGCTGAAAAACATCCAGATAGCTTGCTTGATTTGATTTATTATTGTCACATGTATTGGTCTGTAGTGAAAGGTATTGTTTCTTGCACATGAAACAACATATCGTTCATACAGAAGGTGTAAGTGCAGCATGTAGTGTTACAATCATAACTAGGGTATAGAGAAAGATCAACAATACAAGGTAGGTCCATTCAGAAGTCTTAGGGACTGACATTTATAATTTGTAAGAAATCAAATCACTTATGTTTAATTTGTTCTCTTTTTAAAAAAATCAATAGATATTGGAGTTGTGGAGTGGGGAGAACGTTCCTTGAATCACAACCTTGGCCTGTGATCTGTTTGAACCCTTCAACAAAAGTCTTGAAAAGTTTCTACAATCTAATGTAGCACTTAGCAGCAGAAAGCAAATGATCGGATCACTGAGAAGGAATGATTGCGTACTTTACAATGTTCTTACCAGCTGGACACTCAGTATTCCTGAAAATAATATGAATATTGACTGATGAGTTGGAGTTCAGGTTCTATACCCGTGAAGTCATGATGACAGAAATTACGTAAATGGACCAATGTTCAGATTGATTTTCCTTTTCTTTCCTTGTTTCCCTTCCAACAGTTTTTTCCCAATGGAGAATATGTTGGGAGACATATCAAATTTCTGCCCAGTCGTGCTTTTAAGACAATTGATTTGGAGGTAACAAAATAGTTCACATAATAGCCAGTTGTCATGTTTTTGGGTGAGAGCCTGATTTCTGGTGCTACTGATGATGGCATTGTTAAGATTAGGAATTCTTATTTGGAACCGTAACCTGGTTTAATCTTTCATTGGCTTGTTCAAGACATGTAAAGTTTGTTGTTAAAAAACTTTGATTTTCAAGAGATGAGTGATATGCTGTGATAGTTTACAGGATTATGTAAAAATGTTTTGATTGGTGTACAGAAACAGAAAAGTTGACAGCTACCAATTGTCAGTGCAGATTGCTGTTTGAAATTGCAGCTGAAGTTTGGAAGATAAATCATCTTATTTTACAGTACTGGGTGTCATGTTGAAAATTTTTATTTCTCATTTTTAAAAAGTTGGAAAAGGATATATGTTCTATTTTTCCAATTAAAACCAAAGTATTTTTTTCACAAAGCCTGGATAATATATCATTGTAAAAGCTTTTGGTTGTCTTAACTGTGTCCGGACAGTAATTCTTATATTGATAGCTGCCAAAATATGTTGACTGTATTGGCAAAATTTGGGTGAAATCATGCAATGATACTAACTTTTGTGCCCCCCCTGCTGAGGAAAGATTCCTTTAGTTGGTATTACCCAGTGATTGAAGTTGGCAAGTTTTTGTGCATAATTATGAGCAGAAATATACATTGAGCTGTTTGAAAGAACTGTATTATTTGTTTTGTAATTTCTAATAGAACATAAACAATCTGGTAGAAACAGTTACTGTGATGGAGTTACAGTGATTTACATTTCTGATCTACATTATTGTTGAATGTACAGCACAGTAACTGGCATAATAACTTGTCATGTCTGCTGCAGCAGCTGAATTGGAAGGAAGTAGGACTGACTGGATTAGAAGATTTTAGAAGTCAGTAAAATTCTACTTTTCAGATTTTTGGGGCAAAGTGAGAATGTTGAAAGTAGAAACTGATCACTTGTGTATTTAAAATTGCAGTTTATTATGTCAGACAGATACAATGTAAGGGTAAAATCTAATGATGCCATGGAACAGGAAATATGTGAATATTGTATGCTAATATAATGTTTGCTCGGGCCATTTATCTTATTCAGAATGCTATCAAATGAATATGCAGACCTACAAGTTTTGAAAAATCCTTCTATTACAGTTGTTGAATTGGAATTTAGATAGGATTGATAAACACCTCTTAAGATGAAGCTCACCAAGTTCTAAAGATCTAGTTAGCCAAACAAAGATGCTGGTGTGATGGACGTTCAGAGTAGTATATTGCTCCCTGAACATTCTCAGTATGCTATCCTGCTCTGTCTTGAAGTTTACTTGTCTTTTCCAGCATTTTTTCAACTATCTTTCCTGTTCATAAAGTAATGTTATTAGCTTTAATAAATATTATCCATAATCTTCTTGTTCCCCAGCATGTCTAAAGTATTTCAGAAATATTGTAGAAAAGATTTATCTAATGAACATAAGGTAAAATATTGCAAGTACTGGAAATCAGAAATTTAAAATAAGGTCCTCAAAGCATTGAGTAGCTCAGATAGCCACTGAGGGAAAAGGAAAATAGGATTAACATCTTAAGTGTTCTTGCAAAGTGTCCCAGATTTGAAGCATTTAACTGACATTTCTGTTTAACAGTTGAGCTCTGGTAACAGTAATTAGTCATAGTTGATGAGGAACCATAAGCATCTCTCTCCATTAGAGGCAAGTGGTTATCTAGCTTGAGAGGCACCACTCCACATCAAGCATGCACAAGGCAAGGACGTAGTCATCTATGAACTACCCCAACTAGTATAGGGATTGATATTGGTATAATTCTGCACTACACTTTAGCCAATTGAGTTAACCAACCTCTACACAGGTGAATTATGAAGAAAAAATGTCTTGGATTCTATTTTAGACCATGCTGAGATATCTGTTTTCAGTCAAAACACAGATGGCAGGACAGCACAATTGACTTCAGCATCTCGGTTAAGAAAGTTTTCAATGCATGCCACTTCTGATAGTGACTAGAGCTAGGATTACACATCAGTGGATAGCAAATGAGGAGATGATTGGGCTTCATGTTTGAATAGCTGTTTCAGCTGAGTTGTAAGTGCTCGTTCCTTCGAAGAAATATTAAAACATTAATTCTACTTGTGAAACTATAACACAAATTACAATGCAACAGGGAACCAGTGCCTTCAGGAAATCAAAGTTAATTGGTGGAAGAGAAAAGAACTTGTGAAAACTTCGTAAAACATTTTCTTTCAAAGATGTGAGTTGTCTGACAAACCTGTCAGTTCAGGTGGTTCAACCTGCTGGGTTGCTCCCTAATACCACTGAGAGCATCCAAACATGACAGAACAGATTTATTGAAAGCAGTTTTGACCACTGTTTTGGATTAGCCGAGGGAATGTACCCATTTAAATCCAAGCAAATGTACCATTGACACAATGATCAACTAGTAATATAATTTCAAATTTTTGATGCTAGTAAGTGACCAGTAAGAAAAAGTGGAAGGCAATAAAAATAATGTGCATTTCTACGGATCATCTCACATCAGTTCTTAAAAGGGTACAGTGATGGATAATGAGCATGGAAGAGGGAAAAAAAAATGCAGCGATATTAAGGAGGCATTTCAAGAAAACAAAAAAGGTAGCAAACTGAAATTGTTTTGGGAAAATATTTCAAAAGGCAGGGACATAGTGAATCAAAGGCTTACAAGGTGGGACAGAGAGATGAAAGAATGAACAGTAAGCTGGTATTAGCAGAGTGAAGTGTGTAGGCAGAATCATACAATTGCTCAGAAGGTGCATTAAAATCATACAGTATTTGAAATCTAACACCTTGAAGTCAATTTGCTGGACACAGAGCTGACGGTGCCTGGAAATAATCGATTGATGGGTATCTTGAAGAGTTCTGTATTGACTGAAGTCCTTGAAAACTGGAAATTAAGAGGTCCAGTGAGGAATGTGCTGGATCACTCAATCCTGTGATGTGAAGGGGCATGGATAGGGGGTTAGTTAGGCAGTCAAGTCCACGTGGACATTGATACCCTTGGGGTTAATTAGGCTGCTGTGGTTGCACTCTGAAAGGTTTGCACCAAGAGGGTAGCTAAGCTGGTTGATCGGATCAGAGCCAGAAAATGTGGCAACATGGGGAGATGGTGGTGTACTGCTGATGTCACTGAGCTGATAATGCAGAGGTATTGGCTGATGCTTTGGGGAAATGGGTTTAAATCCAATGTCAGTAGCTGATGAAATTTGAATTCAATTAATAAAATCTGGAATAGAAAACTAGTCTAAGTAATAGTGGCTGCCACCATCATTGACTGTCATAAAAATCCATCTGGTTTATTAATATCCTTTATTGAAGGAAATCTGCCATTTTTACCATGTCCAACCTACATATAACTCCAGACACACAGGAATGTGGTTGGCTCTTTGAAATTGCCCAGCAAGTTACTCAGTTCAAGGGTAGTAAGGATGGATGACAAACATATTTTAAGATGTCTTGGGTAAAAATTGTCTCCAAGGTGATAACTAATCAGGGGGTTTGCTGAATTTAACTCTATATTTAAAAAGCTTGCTAGAAAAGTGCAACTGCACCCAACATAAATGCCCAACATCCATTTAATAATTGTTGAAACAACCCAACTGATACAGTATGGTCAGTATTGGTGCTGTGTGTAGAATTTTTTGCATTCACAATGTGATCCCTAATTAGTGGAAAGTTAAAAGAAGAGCAGATATTTTAACAATCAAAATTAGCTAGGAGGAAACACAAGGAAATATCTGCTGGATGACTTTCAATTTACTGGAAACAAAAACATGACGTGGTTTAAGAGCAGAGATGCTTTTTTACATCAAGTATTGGAAAAAAGAAATCAAATCCTTTGGAGAAATAAGTGGAACTCAGGGAAGAAATGAGGAAATGAATTGAAAGACTGAATGAACTAAATAGAATGGTAACCATTCACCCCAAAAGGAGAAAGTAAGCACAGCAATACTAGTGGCACAAATTTTGCCACCAGTACTTTGTGCTGATCTTTGTGCCAACTCAACATCTCTCCCCTAGACATTAATAGATTTATCCTGCAATTATAGCGCTTCTTTTTGTAGAGTGAAAGGAGATTGTAGTTGAGATTTAAAGGAATTAAAACTATTATTCAGGCAGAAGGTTGCACAGTACCCAGGAGAAAGAAGATGTGGTTTTTGGAGTAAATATTGAGCTTCACTGGAAAAGCGCAGAAAGCCAGGCTAAGAAATCAGCTCGAGGCTGTGGCTCATTGGATAGCACACTTGCCTCTGAGTCAGAATGCAATATGTTCCTGTTCCACTCCAGAGACTTGAGCATAAAATATAGGCTGATACTCTGTATCAGCCAGTACTGAGGAATTGCTAAACTGACAGTGCCATCTTTCTAATGAGATGTTAAACTGAGACACTATCATGGGTAAAAAATCCAAATATTTGAAAAAGATCATGGGAGCTTTTGCAGATGTCCTGGCCGCTATTTATTTCTCATCAATGTTTAAAATAGATTATCTGGTCATCATCACTTATCTGTTAATGGGAACTTGCTGTGTGAAAAATGACTGCCATATTTCTTTGATTACAGCAGTATTTTATTAGCTTTGACGTGCTTTGGGGCACCTTGGCATCAAGAAAGACACTATTTGCGTTCAAGGCTGTTTTCTTTGATGCAGGGAAATTGAAATGCCAAGTCACTGAGGTCACATTCACACATATATAAGAAAAAGGTGCTCAGGGAAACAATCATTGGATTTGCGCTTGTTTGCCCAATGTAGAGGAGAGTGTAGTGTGAATAGTGAATGCAGTATATAATTAGTTATAGAAAATAAATGCAAATTACTATTAAAGTATAGGCAAAACGTCCAGGGCTTTGAATTGTAGAATGGGAGGAGGTGAATTAAAAGATATTCCACTTCGTTTGGATGGGAAAGCACTGATGGTTTTCTGTAGATGGTATTGGATGAGTGAACTGGTGTGTCACAGAGGGAATTAATATTTGTGTTGGGTGTGGGAGAGGGATCATGTAGTGACCATGGTGTGGAAACTAGAGACAAATGAGTTTTTTTTCTCAAGCTGGCACTGGAGCGAGGTGACTTTTTGCAAGCTGTGCCCAGCATACCTTGTAATTTTATCTTTTACTGTCATTCTGTGCTTCGAAAACTTCATTCTAATCAAAAATCAGAAAAAAATTAAGTAATTCCCTTTGTCAATTCTGACTTTTCATATTCATTACTGTATTCATCAATTTTGGATGTATTCATCAATTTTAAAGTTTGAATTTGGACAGCTAAGGTAGATAGATCGTGTTGCAATTGCACATTACTTTATCTGTGCAAGGTAATTTACGTCATGAAGTCTTTATAGGTACAATATACCAATAAGAGACAAATGTTTGTATAAGCTGGTTTGACTTTGTCAATTATCCACTTTCTGTACTTGAGTGGTTGTGTATAAATTCTCCATACCAAAGAAGTTACTACTTTTTCTAAGTTTTATAGATCTGTGACTCTTTTATGTTGTCGATGTTCAGTCCATAGTGAGATAGTCAATCAAGTCATGCTTCTTCCTTTGGTATGAACTGGGATTTCTTGTGATTGGGAAAATATGCTCTTAAAGAACTGGGCTCATAATATAAGAACTAGGAGCAGGAGTAAGTCATCTGACCCTCGAGTCTGCTCTGCCATTCAGTAAGATCATGGCTGATCTTTTTGTGGACTCGGCTTCAGTTACCCGCCCGCTCACCATAACCTTTAATTGCTTTGCCGTACAAAAATTTATCGTTGTCTTAAAAACATTCAATGAGGTAGCCTCAACTGCTTCACTGTGCAGGGAATTCCACAGATTCACAACCTTTGAGTGAAGAAGTTCCTCCTCAACTCAGTCCTAAATCTGCTTCCCCTTATTTTGAGGCCATGCCCCCTAATTCTAGTTTCACTGCCAGTGGAAACAACTTCCCTGCTTCTAGCTTACCTATTTCCTTCATATAGATTTTTTATGGCTCATGGAATAAAATGAGCTACAGCAGAATGGATATGAAATTGGCCGAGTAACAGGAAACAGAAATAAAAACAGAAAATGTGGGGAAAACTTAATAGGTCTGGCAGCATCTCTCCATGGATTTGTTTCCAGCATTTTCTGTTTTTATTTCAGATTTTCAGCATCTGCTGTATTTTGCTTTTATAACAGGAAATAGAAAGTAGTCCTGAATGGTTGTTTTCTTTTTGGACCAGAGGAAAGTATGCAGTATAGTTCTGCGGGACTTGGTACAAGCTTCTTTTGTATGTATTAATCACCCAGACAGGTCCACTACAGGGCAAAATATGCCAATGACACAAAACTTGGAGGGATTCTGAACAGTGAGTAAGATGAACTTCATGAGGACATAGCCAGGTTGGTGGAATGGGTGGATAAGTGGCAATTGAAATTTAATGTAGAGAAATGTGAAGTGATTAATTTTGGTCAGAATAACAAGGCAAGAAATAGAAAATGAAGGATACCGTTCGAAGAAGCACTGGAATGGCAATGTCTTGGAGAACTTGCACACCAGTTATTGAAGGTGGCGAGGCAAGAGCAGCAGTTAAAACACGTGGGACCTTGAACTTTATATTCAGGGGCTAGGTGACAAAATGAATGAAAGCTGTGAAAAACCTTAATAAAAATTGGTTTGGCGTCAATTATTGTGGGTGATTACTGTGGCCTTCTCCTGTACTTGTAACTATTCATAGGAATACAGGAGGCCATTCAGCCCATCAAGCCTGTTCTGCCAATCAGTATGATCATTGCTGATTGGACACACCAATGTCCTTTACCCACACCATGGTATTGTGTCCATTCTGAGCACCATACTTCAGGAAGGATGTGAAAGCATTCAAGAGGGTGCAGAAAAGATTCACGAGAATGATTCCAGTGATGAGGAACTTAAGTTATGTAGATGATTGGAGAAGTTGTTCTCTTTGGAGAAGAGATGATGCGGGAAAATTCAATAGAGGTGTTCAAAAACATAAGCGGTATAAAAGTGCAGGTAGGGAGAAACTTTCTGATTGGCAGAAGGGGCAAGAACTCAGACACTCTGAAGGTAATCAGCAAAAGAATTATTGGTGACATGAGGGAAAAATTATGCAGCAAGAGATTGGGATCTAGAATGCACCACCCGAGAGGGTGGCATTGATAGATTCAATTGAGATTTTTCCACAGAGAATTGCATTATTATCTGAAGAGAAAAAAATTGCAAAGCCATGGTGGAAAGTTGGGATTGGGACCAGCTGAGCTACTCTTGCAGAAATCCATCCTGGGACATGATAAGCCAAATGGCCTTCTCCTGTACTTGTAACTATTCATAGGAATAAGAGGAGGCCATTCAGCCCATCAAGCCTGTTCTGCCAATCAGTATGATCATTGCTGATCAGGCACATCAATGTCCTTTACCCACACCATGGTCATGGTCCTTTATGTTATTGTTAATCCAAAGTCTATCCCTTAAATCAGTGGTCTCCAAACTCCAATCTGGATGTGGCCCGCGTGCCGTTGTTTGGCGACCTCTGCCTTAAATATACTAAAGCATGACTCAGCTTCCATAGCCCTCTGGGATGGAGAATTCCAAAGGTTCACAATCCTTTGTGTAAAGAAATTTCTTCTCATTTCTTTCCTAAGCTGCTTCTCTCTTATTGGATGATCCTAAAAATGCCTCGTAGAGCCGTAAAATGTGTGCAGCATAGGAAGAGTCTATTTGACCCATTGAGTCTGTGCTGGTTGTTTGAGAAAGTTACTCAATTGGTCCCAGTGCTCTGCTTTTTTCCCCATAACCATGCATTTTTTGTCCCTCAAATATTTTATCCAATTATCTTTTAAGAATTCTTTCCTAATACTACCTCTTATTGAAAAACCCTTTCAGAAAGTTCGTTCCAGATATTAGCAACTTGCTGTATTTTTTTTCTATGTATTCCCTAAAACCTTTCAAGATTTTGAATACCTATCACATATCCTCTTTATCATTTTCTACCATGTGGAGAGCAATTCCAACTTCTCCAAGCTCTCCACATATCTGAAGTACTTCAGTCTTATGGTATAATTCTAGGAATTCTTCAATGCCGCCACTCTGGCCTTGACATTATTCCTAAAAGGGGGTGTCCAGAATTGAACATGGTTCTCCAGTTAGTGCCTAACCAGTATTTTACGAAAGTTGAGCATAATTTCCTACCTGTTTTATGCTATGTCACTGTTAATAAGGCTGAGAAGCCCCTATGCTTTTCTTAACAGCCTTTCAACTTGTACTACTTGTGTCTGTCTGTGTACCCTGAAGACTGTCTTCAAAATTGTTCCATTTGGTTTATACCTACCAAAATAAATAACTTCACAGTCTCACCTGCCGCATGTCTATCTATTTTACCAGGTTATTTATTTTTCCCAAAATCTGTTTTTATATTCTAGTTTTGTGGTATGTACAAATTATAAAATTATGATGCAGGAATAATGCCATGATTTCAGAATTATTCCTCAGTGGAATTTCAGTAGATTGGAAATTATGGGTTAGGTATTTGAGGTGACTTGAAGGTCACTAGGTTTTTAAAACATTCACAAGCTATGAGTATCGTTGGCAAGCCCAGCATTTATTGCTTGTACCTAATTGCACTTGAAATGCTGGTAGTGTGCTAGTTGGAGTTGAAGAATGACATTGAGATGAAAGCTTGGCCCATCTTTTAAAGTCTGTAACATTTCTTTAAAAAAATCTCCAGTAACCACTTATGATTTGCTGATGATGATTCTTCACTACATCACTAAATTTAATATATCAGTTGGAAAATGATAAAGTAAAATGATTTCTAATCTTTGCGATAGACTTCTATCTTGTATCTCTCTGTTCTTTGGGAAATGCAAATGTGGCATTGTGGAGCAAGTGTCAGTCTGGGTCACTTGGAGTCTTTTTTTATTTCTGATAATCAAATGTAGATTGCTTGTTACTTAGTGATTGCAGTAAATATTTTAGTGCAGGCACAAAATAAATCAACTACATAGTTTGATCTAGCTAATGTCAAAGAGCATATTTATGTATGTTCTTTTAAACTAATGCATCGACTTTCTTAAATTCCAGTATAAAGAAACCTAAAATTGATAGAATGATAGAATAATAGAATGGGTGGCACAGTAGTTAGCACTGCCGCCTCACTGTGCCAGGGGCCCAGGTTTGATTCCCGGCTTGGATGACTGTGCGGAGTCTGCACGTTCTCTCTGTGTCTGCACAGGTTTACTCCGGGTGCTCTGGTTTCCTCCCACGGTCCAAAAGATGTGCTGGTTAGGTGCATTGTTGATGCTAAATTTTCCCTCCGTGTACCCAAACAGCTGCTGGAGTGTGATGAAGGGATTTTCACAGTAGCTTCATTTTAATGTTAGTGTAAGCCGACTTCTGATACTAATTAATAAACTTAAAAAACTAGAATGTTGCAGCACAATCAGCCCATCGAGTTTGTGACAGAATTATCCGATTAGTCCCCAACCTTTGATATAACTGGGAGCAGTTGAGAAAATATTCTCCCAACTCATTTCAGTGATGAGGCTGTTATGGAGAAGTGTTGAACAGGTTGGGTCTGTATTCATTGGAGTTTAGAAGAATAAAAGGTGATCTTACTTTGGGGCAGCATGGCGGCACAGTGGTTAGCCCTGCTGCCTGACAGCGCCACGGACTGGGGTTTGACTCCCAGCTTGGGTCACTGTCTGTGTGGAGTTTGCGCATTCTCTCTGTGTCTGCGTGGGTTTCCTCCGGGTGCTCTGGTTTGCTCCCACGGTCCAAGGGTGTGTGGATTAGGTGGACTGGCCGTGCTAAATTGCCCTTTAGTGTCAGAGGAACTGGCAGGGTGGATGCGTGGGGTCATGGGGATGGATTCTGGGTGGGATTGTGATCAGTGCAGACTTGATGGGCTGAATGGCCTCCTTTTGCACTGTTGGATTCTCTGATTCTATGATTATTGAAACATTTAAGATCCTGTGGAGATTTGACAGGGTAGATACTGGGAGGAAGTCTCCTTAGATGGCTGAGACTCGATCTCGGGGACAGGGTTTAAGAATGAAAGGTCACACTTTTGAGATGGCAGTGAGGAGAATTTTTCTTCTCAAAGGTCATCAGTCTATGGAATTTTCCTCCTCTGAAAGGAGTGGAGGTTGTAGGTCATTGAATTTATTAGATCGATTTTTGATAGACCAGAGAGTCAAAGGGTTTGGAGGGAAAGAGGAGAGTGGAATTGAGGCCACAGTCAGATCAACCACAATCACATTGAATGCTGATGCAGGGCCAAATGGCCTACTCCTGCTCCTAAATCCTGCGTTGCCATGTTCCTATGTTTTGGTGCAGCTCTCCCTCAGTACTGCACTGGAGTGTTGGCCTGGATGATGTGCTGAAGACTCTAGAATGGGGACATGGTCCCAGAAATTCTTGACCCATAAGTCAGACCATTTCTAACTGAGTTTCAACAGAGTCTTTTAAGAGACTTTTAGATAAGTGCATGGAATTTAGTAAGATAGAGGGTTATAGGTAAGCCTAGTAATGTCTAAGGTAGGGACATGTTCGGCACAACTTTGTGGGCCGAAGGGCCTGTATTGTGCTGTAGGTTTTCTATGTTCTATGTTCTATTTAAGAACTTTGGATGGAATGGAAATGGTGAAGATTTGCACTGATTTGGTTATAAATAGGAACAGATGGGAGGCCAGGCTCCAGATTTATGCATTAAACATAGATCTCAGAGATTCTCTGCTTGGAATATTTTGTGTAATTATCACCTTTAAATGGGAATGCAAGGCAGGAAGTGTCCAGTTACTTATGAATCTCACACCCACACTACACTGCATGAATAGAATGTCTTTATGTGTAAGGGGAGGTACTCAATATGGATTCACCATTCTGTAGACCACCTAAGAGCTGATTAAAGTATTCCCAGTCCTCGTTCTGTGTTACATCCGGACCTGATTATTCCAACACTCCCATGATCAGTCTCCCATCTTCCGCTTACCATAAATTTCAGCTCATACCCAACTGCTTTCAGTATCCTAACTTGCACTGAGTTCCATTTAGACATCTGAAATGTGGAGTTTATTCAAGGAGCAGCTACTGCGAGTCCTTGATAAGTATGTCCCTGTCAGGCAAGGAGGAAATGGTCGAGCAAGGGAACCGTGGTGCACTAAAAAAGTTGGTTCGCTGGTTAGAAGGAAAAAGGAGGCATATGTCAGGATGAGGCTTGAGGGCTCAGGTAGTGCACTGGAAAGCTATAGATTAGCCAGGAGGGAGTTAAAGACTGAGTTAAGAAGAGCTAAAAGAGGACACAAGAAGACTTTGGCTGATAGGATTAAGGAGAATCCTAAGGCTTTCCTTAGATATGTTAAGAATAGAAGATTGGTTAGGGCAAGATTAGGGCCAGTCAGAGACAACAGTGGGAAGTTATGTGTGGAACCGGAAGAGATTGGAGAGGCACTGAACAAATATTTCTCTTCGGTATTCTCGCAGGGAGACGTAAATGTAATTGTGGAGAACACTGGGTTACAGGGTTGTAAACTGGGTAGTATTGCAGTAGATAAGGAGGATGTGCTAGATATTCTTGAGGGTTTGAAAATAGATAAGTCCCCTGGGCCGGACGGGATTTACCCTAGGGTTCTCTGGGAGGCAAGAGAGACGATTGCAGAGCCTCTGGCTCTGATCTTCAGGTCGTCGTTGGTCACAGGTATAGTGCCAGAAGACTGGAGGATAGCGAATGTTGTCCCATTGTTTAAGAAGGGGAATAGAGACTTCCCCGGGAATTATAGACCGGTGAGTCTTACTTCTGTTGTGGGCAAAGTATTAGAAAAAATTATTAGGGATAGGATTTATAGTTATTTAGAGAGTAATGGATTGATTGGAGATAGCACGGTTTTGTGAAGGGTAGGTCGTGCCTTACTAACCTTATTGAGTTTTTTGAAAAAGTGACCAAAGAGGTGGATGGGGGTGAGGCAGTTGACGTGGTATATATGGACTTTAGTAAGGTGTTTGATAAGGTTCACCATGGAAGACTTCTGCAGAAAATGCAGATGTATGGGATTGAGGGTGATTTAGTTAATTGGATCAGGAATTGGCTAGCTGATAGAAGACAGAGGGTGGTGGTTGATGGAAAGTATTCGTCATGGAGTTCGGTTACAAGTGGTGTGCCTCAGGGATCTGTTTTGGGGCCACTGCTGTTTGTAATTTTTATAAATGATCTGGATGAGGGTATAGAAGGATGGATTAGTAAATTTGCTGATGACACCAAAGTCGGAGGAGTGGTAGATAGTGAAGAGGGGTATCATAGTTTACAGAAAGACTTGGACAAGTTGCAGAGCTGGGCCGAGAGGTGGCAGATGGAGTTTAATGCGGAAAAGTGTGAGGTAATTCACTTTGGCAGGAATAACAGATGTGTAGAGTATAGGGCTAACGGTAGGACTCTGAATAGTGTTGACGAACAGAGGGATCTAGGTGTATATGTGCATAGATCCCTGAAAGTTGGAAATCAAGTCGATAAGGTTGTTAGGAAGGCATACAGTGTCTTGGCGTTTATTGGTAGGGGGATTGAATTTAGGAGCTGCAACGTCATGTTGCAACTGTACAAAACTCTGGTGCGGCCGCACTTGGAGTATCGTGTACAGTTCTCGTCCCCACATTATAGGAAGGATGTGGAGGCATTGGAGAGGGTGCAGAGGAGGTTTACCAGGATGTTGCCTGGTATGGAGGGAAAGTCCTATGAGGAGAGACTGAGGGATTTGAGGTTGTTTTTGTTGGAAAGAAGGCAGCTAAGGGGAGACCTTATTGAAACATACAAGATGATTAGAGGTTTAGATAGGGTGGACAGTGATAGCCTTTTTCCTCGGATGGAGAAAGCTAGCACGAGGGGACATAGCTTTAAATTAAGGGGTGGTAGTTATAGGACGGATGTCAGAGGTAGGTTCTTTACCCAGAGGGTGGTGGGGGAATGGAATGCCCTGCCTGCTGCAGTTGTAGATGCGCCTAGTTTGGGGGCGTTTAAGAGATCCGTGGATAGGTTTATGGATGGAAAGGGATTGGTTTAGGTTAGAGGGTCATTGCTTTTTTCTTAATTGGTCGGCGCAACATCGTGGGCTGAAGGGACTGTTCTGCGCTGTAATGTTCTATGTTTACAGAACTCTTGTCCCAGGCCTAGATTTTTCTCTTACGTATTTATCCAATTCTGTCTTGAAATTTATCAGATCTGCTTCCAGCACTTTTTTATGCAATTCATTCTAGTTCACCATAACTTTCCTATGTGATTTTTCTTTTCTCTCCCAAGCCTCTTCTAGTTATTTTTCCATTTACCTTAAATCTATATCCTCTTGTTTTCAACCCTTTCTGCACAGTTTTCCCTTATTGATTCTCATCAAAAATCTTTCATGCTTCTGAACATCTCTATCAATTGCCTCTTAACATTTTTCTATAGAAACAATTCTCTAATTTCTCCGTGTGGCTGAGGTATTTCATTTCTGATACCATTCTAGTAAATCTCTTGTATATTCTGTCCTAAGGTCTGAGAGTATGATGGCCAGCATTGGCCTCATTACTCCAGCTTGAGCCTTACCAATGTACTTATAAAGGTTTGGTGTAACTTGATTGTTTTTATACTCCATGTCTCTATTTATAAAATTCAACTTGTGGCAAGACTTGGGATTTTAGAACATCGAAAAACTACAGCACAAACAGGCCCTTTGGCCCACAAGTTGTGCTGATGATATCCATACTGACTAGGCTTACCTATAACCCTCAATTCTATTAAGTCCCATGTACTCATCCAGAAGTCTTTTGAAAAACCCTGTCATATTTGACTCCACCACCACCGATGGCAGCGGATTCCATTCACCCACCACCCTCTGAGTGAAAAACTCACCCCTGATATACGACACGACAGCTCAGTGACTGTCACTGTTTGCTGTGCAGATACATGGATTTGGGCCAGTATCTGTGGGAGTTTGCGCATTCTCCCTGTGCTTGTGTGGGTTTTTTCCGGGTGCTCTGGTTTCCTCCCACACCCCAAAGATGTGCTCTTAGGCTGATTGGTGTAACAAATTGTCCCTAAATTAGTCTCCCCTCAATCTGGTTTCCAATGTGGAGTGCCATAAGCGTAGACAAAGGTCATGGGTGGAAGAGGAAACTCACAATGTTAAAATGGCGGCGCGGGCTCGTTGGGCCGAAGGGCCTGTTTCCTGTGCTGTGTTGTTCTTTGATCTTTGTTCTTTGATATCTCCTCTGTCCCTACTCCCCAGCACCTTAAACCTGTGTCCTCTTGTAGCAATCATTCCAGCCCTTGGAAAAAGCCTCTGAGAATCCACCCAATTTATACCTGTCAACATCTTATACACTTCTATCAGGTCGCCTCTCAAAATTTTTTTAATTTTAATTTTGATGGTTTTAAACCTCTTGTTTTTCCAAGTATGTTATGACACCATTTGGAGATCCTTGATTTAGATTTATTATCATGTAATCACACCATGCTTTGCGTCTTTAATGTAGAAAAGATGTTTCTCAGGAGTGTTATCAACAGAATCTGACGCCAAACCACATAATTTTTTTGGGGGAGTGGTGTCAGTGGCGAGAATGATGGCTTTTAAGGAGTGTCTTAAAGAAGAGAAATTGAAAGATTTTGGCAGAACCAACGGGATGAACGAGTACACTATCAAGGGCAGGAGTCTTAGTAGTGTTGAAGAGCAGAAGGATCTTGGGGTCCGGGTCCACAGGACTCTTAAATCGGCCTCGCAGGTGGAGGATGTGGTCAAGAAGGCGTATGGTGTACTGGCCTTCATTAATCGAGGGATTGAGTTTAGGAATCGGGAGGTAATGCTGCAACTTTATAAGACCCTAGTCAGGCCTCAGTTGGAGTACTGTGCGCAGTTCTGGTCGCCTCACTATAGGAAAGACGTAGAAGCTATTGAAAGGATACAGAGGAGATTTACAAGGATGTTGCCTCGACTGGGAGGCATGCCTCATGAAGTTAGGTTGAGGGAGCTGGGACTCTTCTCCCTGGAGAGACGAAGGTTGAGAGGCGACCTGATAGAAGTTTATAAAATGTTGAGAGGAATAGATAGGGTGGATTCTCAGAGGCTATTTCCCCGGGTTGAAATGGTCGCTACGAGAGGACACAGATTTAAGGTGCGGGGAGGAAAGTACAGAAGTGATGTTAGGGGTAAGTTTTTCACTCAGAGGGTGGTGAGTGAATGGAATTGGCTGCCGTCAGTGGTGGTGGAGGCGAACTCGTTGGGGTCTTTTAAAAGACTTCTGGATGAGTATATGGGGTTTAATGGGATTGGGGGTTATAGATAGGTCTATAGATTGGTAGGTGTTGATGTGATTGGCGCAACTCGTGGGCCGAAGGGCCTGTTTGTGCTGTAGTGTTCTATGTTCTATTTAGCAAGGGAATTCTCGAACGTAATTGTCACCAATGGTGCAGTAATTGAGAAGGGAATGCGCAAAAGGAGATATTGAAGGACTGTAGTTATCTCAGAAGATTTTAGGGCTGGATGAGATTGGAGGTACGGAGGGTCAAGGTCATAGAGAGATTTAAATATAAGTTTGAGCAATGTCTTGGATTTTAAATACTCAATCTAGAGCTACTGTGGGCGAGGGAGAGGGTAGATGGAACTTTCTGCTAATTTGACTATGTGTAACAGAATTTTGGATGAACAGTAGTAGGAGCTGACAGGCTGATTAAGGAGCTCATTGAATGGTCAGCCCCAGAGGTTGCAAAGGTTTTCAAGAAAGATACAAGAATACTTGAATGGGCCATAAACACCAGCATGGACTGGTTGGACCAAATGGCCGGTTTCTGTGTTGAATATTTTATGTAATCCTAGGCAGTTATAGCAGCAGAATCAACTGATAAGATGCTGAAATTCAATACATTGTTTTCAGAGGAGTTAGAGTTAATAACTTTGCACAAGCATTAAAACAATTTGGTTAATAGAAAGATCCCACATGAAGGATTCTATAAAGATAATTTTGGGGTTAAGAAAATGCTAGAAATATTCAGCAGGTCAGGCAGCACCTGTAGAGAGAAATAAAGTTAACATTTCAGGTCAGAAGACTATTCGTTGGAATTGATTTAAGATCACCTTTGATTTCCTAAAAGAATAGAGAAGTAACGATTTATGTTTTCCTTGGAAAATTTAGTAATTTGTTTGATCTAAATTTTGCTGTTTGTTGTGAGAGAACATTGTATTACTTCCAAAATACACATTTAAGCTCTAGTGAAAAGCCTACTGTACTTACATTCCTAGTTTCCTATGTATTTCAGTCAGTGACAGCGAACACTGTGACGGCATCTGGTGACAAGAAGTCAAGTGATTTCTCCAAAGCAATAAATGGCTCCTATCAGGTAAGTATAAGACATCCTTTTACAAATCTGTGTCGCCCATTATACGATGTATATCAGCTACAGGTGTGTGGGTACAGTGATGCTGTTTTAGCCACTTCATGTCTGCATATTTCTGTGACAAATATCTATTACTATGTGGCAAGCAAGGAAGGCAGACACACGATCAAAAAAATCACACATTTTGCAAATAATGCCTAAAAAGGTTAAAGATGTACCCAACAACAGTAACCCATCATTATTTTTGTTTACTAATCAAAAATTTAATATGCCATATCTGGATTCCAATTTCACCGCATGTGGCCAGTGGCTAACGTATTGAACAGCACGAGTGTAGATAAAGTATTAGGAATTTCGTACTATGAACAAGGTACTTTGTTTGAAAAGCTCCTTCCTATACTTTATGATCCGACAATACGTTCATGTTTTTAAAAATTAATTTATGGGATGCAGGCATCGCAGGCTAGTCCAGCATTTACTGCTCATCTCTAATTGTGCTTGAGAAGATGGTGGTGAGCTACCTGTCGGGCCACAGCAGTCCCTGTGGTGTAGGTGCACACATAGTGCTGTTAAGGAGGGAGTTGGAGGATTTTGACCCAGCGATAGTGAAGTAATGTTGATATTTTTCCAGGTCAGGATGATGAATGGCCTGCAGGAGCAATTCCAGATAGTGGTGTTCCCATGTATCTAGTAATCTTGTTCTACTAGATGGCAGTGGCCATAGGTTTGGAAGGTGCTGCCTAAGGCACCTTGGTGAGTGCCTGTTGTTCAGCTTATTGTACTCGCTGCTGCAACAATATTCCTAGCTTCTGACCTGCTTTTGTAGCCACAGTATTTATAAGGCTACTCCAGTTTCTGGCAACTCCCATGATGTTGATAGCAGGTTATTCAGCAATGACAATGCCACTGAATATCCAGGAGCCATAGATTCCCACTTGCTGGCGATGGTCATTGCTTGACACTTGTATGAAGTGAATGTTACTTGCCAGTTGTCAACCCAAGCCTGGGTGTTGTCCATTTCTTGCTGCATTCCTCGGTATCTGAGGAATCGCACAATTAGTGCTGAACATTGTACAATCATCAGTGAATATCACTATTTCTGAACTGATGATGGAAGCAGCTTATAACGGTTAGGCTGAGCACACTACTCTGAGGAACTACTGCAGTGATGTTCTGGAACTAAGATGACGAATCCCAACATCCACCATCATGATCCTTTATACTAGTATGACTCCAGCCAGTGAAGAGTTTTCCCGTGATTCCCATCGACTCGTATTTTGTTCGGGTTTCACGACAATACGCTTGGTCAAATGCTGCCTTGGTGTCACGAGCAGTCACTCTCACTTCACCTCTGGAATTCATCCCCTTTGTTCATGTTTGAGCCAAGACTGTAGTGATGTCAGACGTTGAGTGACCTGGCCGAATCCGAACTGACCATCAGTGAGCAGATTATTACTGAAGTGCCAATTGATAGTACTAGATCAAGTAGTTGGTCTGGTTGCATTTGTCCTGCTTTTGTATTCAGCACATACCATGGGCAACTTTCCGCAAAACCGGTAAATGTCAATCACTAGCTGCGGTAGAACAGCTTGACTAGGGGAACAGCAAGTTCTAGAGCACGTCTTCAGTATCATTGCTGGAATATTGTCACGGCCCATATCCTATGCAGTATTCATTGCCTTTAGCAGCTTCTTGATATCGCATGGAACGAATAGAATTGGTGTCTGTGAGGCTGGAATGGATTATCCACTTGGCATACATGGCTGAAAACTGTTCTGATTGCTTCAGCCTTATTTTGGCACTGATGTACTGGGCTCCTCTGTTTTGCATTGGGGATAATTTTGAAGTCTTCTCCAGTGATTTGTTTAATTGCCACCACTGTTCACAACTGGATTTGGCAGGACTGTAGAGTTTAGATGTGATCCGTTGGTTGTGGAATCACTTAGCTCAGTCTTTCACTTGTTTATGGTGCTTGACACAAGTAGTCTCATGTTGTAGCTTCACTACGTTGACACATCATTTTTAGGAATGCCTAGTACAGAGTGCAGGATGGCATGCCAGAATGCTTGGCATGCCATCCTGCACTCTTGCTTGAACTACTGTTGATCCCCTGGCTTGATAGTAATGGTGGAATGGGGGATATGTCAACTTATGATGTTACTATGGTGAAAATAGTGCAAGTAATATATTATTTTTAAGGGAATGTTAAAAATTCAGTTTTATGTTACAGGCAGTCGGTATGTCTGGAGGGCATGTAGCTCAGATTTTGGGAGAGGAGGATAATTACTAATTTCAATCTTGCAAGTGTTTATTTTAAGTAGAGCTAATGGCCTTTTGTTTTCTTAAGTTTCCCTGGGACTTATGATTTCAGTGATTGACAGGGTTAATGTGCAGAGCTGGGTCTGTAGCAGAAAAAATTTGCAGAAAGCAGTTAGTTGTAGTTGAAGCCTGGTTGAAGTTAGAAGAATTTTGCAGGCTTCTGTAACTCTATTTCTCTGAAAGCTTTAAGACTTAATTTATAGCAAGTACGCTGGGGTTTGCTAACTATTTATTTGAAAGTGATTTTGATCTATGCACGAATGGGGATAATTTGGAACTGGAACAGTCTTAGTGTTTCATTTTTAAATATTGTTCAACTGTTAATGGCTAAGCTGCTTCATTTATCAGAATTTATTTGCGTTGGCAGCAATGATGCACCCCCTCTCCGATGAGTTTAATGCATTCTATGCTAGTTTACAACAAGAGGTCAGTGGGAGAACATCATCCGCCCTAACACTCTCGGTTGAACAAGCATCCAGGGTCACATCACTGTCGTCAAATCGGTCTTCTTGAAAGTTAACTCATGTAAAGCGATTGGCCCGGACGAGCACTCAGATCCTGCGTGGATCAGTTGGTGGTGGTATTCACAGACATTTTCAATTTCTCCTTATTCTAATCTGAGGTTCCTAACTGCTTCAAGAAGATGACCATCATCCTTGTACCAAAAAAAATCCAGGCAGTATGCCTTAATGACTACTGAACGGTGCCTGACACCTATCATCATGAGGTCCTTTGCAAGGTTAGTCATGGCACATATTAGCTCCAGTCTCCCAGATTGCCTAGACCCACTATAGTTTGCCCATTGGCGCAACAGGTCCACAGCAGATGCCACTTCCCTGGCCATATACTCAACCTTGGAAAACCTGGAGAGCAAGAATATTTGCATCAGATTCCTTTTTGTTGACTACAGCGCAATCTTCAACGCCATTGTCCCAGCAAAACTCATCTCCAAACTCCATGGCCTAGGGCTTGACTCTTCCCTATGCAACTGGATTCTAGACTTTCTAATCTACAGACCACAAAAACTAAGGATAGTTAACAACACCTCCTCCATGATTATCCTCAACACCAGTGCCCCGCAAGGCTGTATCCTCAGCCCCTTACTATACTCCTTAGAGACTTATGACAGCAAGGCCAAATCCTGCTCCAATTCCATTTTTAAGTTTGCTCATGACACCACTTTGTGGGCCAGATCTCTAACAATGCGAGATGAAGTACAGGAACGAGATAGAGAATCTAGGGAATAGTGTGATGACAATAATCTTTTCATCAATGTCAGTAAAACAAAAGAGATAGTCATCGATTTCAGGAAACGTAATGGAGGACACGCCCCTGTCTACATCAATGGTGATGAAGTGGACATGGTCAAGAGTTTCAAGTTTCTAGGTGTTCAGATCACCAACAATCTATCCTCGTCCCTCCACACCGACATTATAGTTAAGAAAGTCTACCAATGCCTCTATTTCCTCAGGACGCTAAGGAGATTTGGCATTTCTACAGATGCACCATAGAAAGCATCTTTCCAGTTGCATCACAGCTCGGTATGACTGTTGCTTGGAGCAAGAAATTAGAAAGAGTTGTGAACGTAGCCCAGTCCATCACGCAAACCAGCCTCACATCCATTGACTCCATCTACACTTATCGCTGCCTTGGAAAAGCAGTCAGCATAATCAAGGACTCCCGAACATGCTCTCTCCCACATCCTTCCATCAGGAAAAAGATACAGAAGTCTGAAAACACGTACCAACCGATTCCAGAACAACTTCTTCCCTGCTGCCATCAGAATTTTAAGTGATATCATAGCACATGAGCTGATCTTTCTTTTCATCTTATCATTAACTGCAACACTATATTCTGCACCCTATCCTTTTCTTCTCGCCAGTGTACTCTATGAACAGTATGTTTTGTCTGTTGCAGCTTACAAGAAACAATACTTTTCACTGTATCCCAGTACATATAGTAAATCAACTCAAGTTATATTTAAACTGTTATTAAATAAAGTTTGCTTTACTGTAAAAGCTCCCTACCATGTCAGTTAAATCATTCCTGGAAAGAAATATCCTATCCCTTCATTTATGACAAAAAGAAAAAAATGTTTGAGTCCAACCTAGCTAGGATGTAACTTGAGGTTCTGGTCCAGGCCACTAACATGACAGATTGTGATTGAGTGCAATTTTACTGCTGCTGAACATCCACCATGCCTCATGGATGCCCAAACTTGAGTTGCAAGATATGTTCCTGTTTAGTACTGTGGCAGTGCACCACGACATGATGGAGGCTATCATCTATGTGAAGATGAGACTTAGCCATTTGAATGGCTTTCTAGACAAAAGTCAACCACGTTACTGTGGGTTTGGAATCACGTGTAGGCCAGACCAGGTAAAGATTTCAGTTTGTCTTCTCTAAAGGACATCAGTAAACCCGATGGATTTTTATGACAATTGACAATGGTTTCATGATCATCATTAGACTTAAAATCCAGATTTTTGTTGAATTCAAATTTCATCATCTGCTGTAATTAAATTTGAGCTCCTGCTCCTGGACCATTCCCTTTCTCTTTGGATTACTAGTCCAGTGGTAATACCATTGCACCTTCATCTCCTTTAGAACTGTTATGAACTTTTAAGTGGGAAAAACAAAAGATATATTCATGCTTGATTGGATGCAGAAGGAACGCATGGCTCCCACGGTCAGTATTGTGTGCGTAGGAGGGGCATTGGTTTAGTGGTATTATCGCTAGACTATTAATTCAGAAACTCAGTTAATGTTCTGGGAACCCGTGTTCGAATCCCACTACGGCAGATGGTGGAATTTGAATTCAATAAAAAGAAATCTGGAATTAAGGATCTACTGATGACCATGAAATCATTGTCAATTGTTGGAAAAACCCGTCTGGTTCACTGATGTCCTTTAGGGAAAGATATCTGCTGTCCTTACCCGGTCTGCCTACATGTGACTTGAAAGTCACAGCAATGTGCAGTTGACTGTCAACTGCCCTCCAGGCAACTAGGGATGGGCAATAAATGCTGGCCATCCTGCGACGCCCATGTCTCACAAATGAAAAAATAAAAAAATCAGCACGGATTTCACTTCACGTGCCCTTGCTTTACATGCATGTCACTTCAATTATATCATAGGAAAAATGCTACGTGGATTGAAACCAATGGAATGTAACAACTTTGCTTGTGGGCAACAGTCACGAAATGTCTTGTAGGTTGCACTTAGAACACTGATGGATCGCATGCGGCCCCCCCAGGTTGCCTCCCACTGCTCTACTGAATAACCTGTATCAACAGGCCAAATGATAGTGTTTTATATAATTGTGGTTGTTTCAATCTAATGTTGCAGAGTCAGGAAAGTGTCAGGCAGGCTGAATTGAAACAAAGGTGATGGAGTTGGAAATAGGACATGAGCTGGAAGAGAAGTTGCATACTCAAAATTTTTGGAAACAAGCTTCCCAGAGATTAAATCTTCTAATTTTTTGATCAAGTGGGAATTGGTGCTGTATGCCTAAAGTTTAACAAATTGAGGGGGAAACTAGTGGTCGGCAGCCTTCATGTAAAAAGTATAATTTTCTAACTAAAAGGAGAACACACAAATCTTGATGAAATTGCGATTTTAATTTATTTTTGGATACGTACAATAGGTGACCCAGCCCTGATGGAATTGTAGTCATTTTTGTAAGCCAGTGGAGGTGTACATCGCATATCTGAAGCTTGACATAATCTAAACTGTCACTTCAGTACTGACTGAGTGCTGTCTTCCTACTAAGATATTAAACCAATACTCCAATCTACCCTTTTAGGGTAGATTGCACGTTCCAGTCCTCTCTGGCCCAGGCCAATTTTTATCTCTGAACCAACATCACTGACAGGTTAACTGGTTCAACTCAGTGTTTTGAGAGACCTTACGTGCAAATTAGTTGCTGCATTTTTTTCACATTACAACAGTAACAACATATCAAAATGTTTATTGGCTGTAAAGCACTTTAGGACAAACAATATGAAAATGAGACCTTTCTTTATGGAATGCTGGCTCCCGAATATAACTGAGATCCTATTTTGTAAGATGCCATCTGAATTACAAACTGATTTCTTTCACATGATTGGCTTTGACTCTGCCTTTCCATTAAAGTCAGCCAGCTAAAGTTGAGCAGTAAAATATTATTTACGTTGTCACAACCTTACAGAGAACAAGATGGTGGTGATGAAAATTTTGAGTCCTGTTACTACAATGTATCTTTCTTCAAAGATTCATTTGTTTCATAAATGCTCATGATTAAGGTCATTCTTGATTTACTTAATATGCTGCAAGCTCCTAATTGGTTATTGTATCAATAAAAGTAGCTATTGGAAACTATCTTCTGAACAGCTTAGTTGTACACAGGCTCCATATTGTCTACATCAACCTTATTATTTATAGACCTAATGTATTGAAGTTCCTTTGTGAGCGGAAGCTGTTAACTGTGTGGTGAGATTGGGAGGAACAATATATTAACTTGTGTGGAATTAGATAATTATTAGTAGCATTGAGAAACAGCGCACTGATATGTATATTTATGTACCCATGTATTTCAACCATTACAATGTTACTCTTCCTATGTACGAAATCACTTCTTATGCTACGAAAATAATATTAATATTCAGTGACATTTGGAAATAACAGTATCTAGTTACGAAAAGAAATGGGCCAACAGTAATACATTACAGCCATGCATTCATGACTGAAGCATCTGAGTCTACTAGGTAGTTTCATTACCAGATTAATCTGGAGTTGGATAAAATCTAACTGTGGCTGTTTGTGAATTTGAATTTAGTTTTAATAAAAATACTGGCAGAAAAAGCTGGTATCAATAAAAAGTAAATAAAACTGTCAGATTATCATAAAAATTCATCTGGTTCATTTATGCACTTCAGGAAAGGAAACGTGCCATCCTTCCCTGATCTAGTTTATAAGTAACTCTATTCCCTTACTAATCTGACTCTTAACTGCTTGGAAATGCCATGGCAATTCTTTAACTGTATCAAATTGCCAAAAGTAAGAAAAAGCAGATAGCCCACCCAGCTTCAAGTTAAGCATCAGATTTGAGTACAGTAAGGGTACAACCAGTTGAGTTGACCCTGCAAAGTCCCCCTCACTAATGTGGTGACAGGGCCAAATTTTGGAGAGTTGTTTCTGTTCGAAAATAGAGCTGGTTTAAACAAGTTCATATTTGTATTCTGGATATTGCAAATAATGTATCAGTTTAAGTATAATTTGCGTTTCTGTACTTGTGTGCTATGCCAAAGAAAGGTACCTGCATGTCTACTGATTTTGGTTTCACTTTAATTGTAATTAATGTTTATGATGTAAAAGCAATTATATAGCTTATAGAGAATTAAGCTGTTGCATTGGCCAAGGCCCACACTGAAAAACACACTCAATTAGGTTGAGTTGGCACCAGGTATTTGAGAAGAAAGCAGCTCTCGCAGAAACGGCCATTAGAAACAGGACAGGAAGTAAGGGGCAGAAAGCAAATTCCAGAAGCTAAAGAACAAAGTTCTAAAACAAAACAGGGGAAAGAGAAGTCCCAGGAAGTTTGAAGTCAAAGGAACAAAGAACTGAAATCTGAACAAGGTATTGTTCATGGAAGTTAAATAAAGTGGGAGAGAGAGAGGCTGCTAGTTAAAGATAGAACTGCAAGGTACAGACCTGGTGATGTTGGCTAGTGAGAAGCCAGATATCGGAAGTAACCCTAATGTTAGTGACACCTTAATATAACCTGTGAAGCGGTAGTGTTCTGTTGGACTAGAAAGGGCTCTCTTGGCATGGGCTGGGTACCTGAAAGATTATGTGGAAGCTTGAATGTGTATAACAGTCCAAAGCAGAGGAATACTGAAAGGTGAAGTTGGAATTCTGGATGTAGATCCTTGTGATGGCACCAAAGAGCCTTGTATGAGATAAGATTTCAAAATGTGTTCTTTGAGAGTGGTGATTGGAAACCTTCAAGTAAAAGTCAGAGTTCCAGTGAGACCTTTTGGCACACTGTGACAAGCATCTGGTGGGATTTGATGAGAAATTCACAGAAATTGAATAGCGTGACATCTGTCACTTGGTTTCAGAGGGTAGTGTGTCAGACTACATATCACCTATTGGTTTACATGGACTGTGTATTTATTGAGAAAATTAGAGTACAAGCTATTTTGTAACTTACAGATCTGTGTATCTGAAGGTGTAATGGGAGTGAAGGAATAAATGTTTTATTCTTTTGTTATAAGTCAGTCTGCAGTCCTGTGACTCTGTTCATCCACATCTCTAAACAAAAATAAAAGTTACAATATGCTGAGTCAGAGTTCCACTCTGAGATCTGACTGTCTGGTAGTGACATCATTTGGGATTATAACAGTTTCACGGACTAAGCAGGCAACAGCCTGATGTGATCATGCTCAGAATCATGTCTATCTGACAAGGTTCCAGATCCTCCATCGCCATTCACGCGTGTGTCTCGCCTCACGAGTGGAGCAGACCCACACGAGGTGGCAGCACATTGGGTGGAAGTGGCCCTGGCTCAGAAACCATCAAGTTTCATGGAATAAGATTAAACAAGGAAAACATCCGATTCCCACCTCTGGCTTCCCTCACTAACAAGTAATCACTCCTCGTGTTGAATAACACTTGGAAGAAGTTTGGACTAGAAGTTCTTTGGATGGGAGACTTCAGTATCTCCCATCCAAAGTGGTTTGGGAGTACTACCATAGACTGAACTCTGAAGAATTTAGGTGTTAGACTGGATACGCAACAAGTGGTGAGGGAGCATTAAACCTGCCCTGGTCTTTACCAATTTACTTATTGCAGATGCAGCTGTCCATGAAGTTAGTGTTATTAGGAATGACAGCATATTTGCTGAGACAAAACCAAGTCTTCACACAGGACACCCTCTGTTGTATTGTTTGGTGCCACATTGTATTAAGTGAGATAAATGATAGTTGAAAATTGAGCATACGTGTGATGCTGCGGGCCATTAGTAGAAATGTATTCAACCAATACCTGTAACTTCATGGTTTTTATAAAATCACTTCTCCAACACCACCTGGCCAATCTTGGTTTGATGAGGAGTTCATGCTAGGAGTAGCACCAAGCATACCTGTTAATGAGATGCCAATGTGCTGAAACTAGAGCACAGACTTAATTTTGAGCTAAATAGCTTAATCAGCATGAGATAAAGCTAAGCAATCCCACAACCATTGGATGAGATCAATGCTGTACAGTCCTGTCACATCCAGTTGTAGATGAATGGGGGGCTGTTGAGTAATTAATTGGATGATTCTATGACTAGAAGCTTCTAATGCACAAACCTTCAGCACAATAAACAGGAACTTGTTGGGTGTGATGGATGGATGTAGTTAACTCTGCACCATCCAGATTAAAACGACCTGCTTTATTGGTAGCCCATCCACCACTTCTAAGTATTCACTTCATCCATCACCGACACAACATGCTTACTGTGTGTAAAATTTAAAATGTGTACTACAGCAGTTCCCCAAGGCTTCTTTGACAGCACCTGTCAAATTTGAAGACTCTGCCACTTGGAAGATCAAGGGCAGCGAGTGTACGGGAATACATTCAGCTCCTAAATTCCTCTCCAAATCACACACCATCTTAACTTGGACATATACCGCTATCCACTCACTGGTGGGTTCAAATCCAGGAAATTCTCCCTAGATAGTTTGTGCGTGACTGACGAATGAACGTATGGACTGCTATCCTTCTGCAAAGCCTAGCCTTTCTGAAACCTGACACAACCCTATCTCCTTCTCTTCACAATTGGTGGTTTTCTAATGAAGGGTCATAAACCTCAAATATTAACAGTCCACAAATGCTATTTGCCTTGCTGAATATTTGCAGAATTTTCTGTTTTTGTTTGAATGCATGGATTTGATAACTGAAGGCTCTTCACATTTTGTAGATCAGAAATATGTCAAAATCAAGTATTTGTTTGTTTGATTGGAATCTTACTTGTAGCTCAGTGCACAGAATTGATTTATTCACTGTTTCTCAGAATTATGAGGAATATGTTTTATAATTCAGCATGCTACAAAGCTTTGTAAGGATTGTTTACTATCCTCTCCTGTTCCTTGGAACAGATCAGTGAGGTTCCAGAAAGTTGCCAAGCCTTTCTTCCAATCATGAGAATCCCTAGAGTGGCTGATGGTTGAATGTAATTAAGAGATATATAGGCTAATTATTGGGCAGTATTACCAAAGACTGTAGATAGCTTGAAGCCAATAGAGATAACTTTAAGGCGTATAGCGATATGAGAGAGTTATGTTCAAGGGACAGTTTAATGTTGAAAATTGACAAGAAGAATGTTTTGTTTAACATTGAGAAGATTTGTAATTACTGTAAATCTTTCAATGCTCTGTAAATTTGTCTTGGAGTTATAGCTTGAGCAAAGTTGGTGTTGTATATTCCTCTGTGCCAAAGGATCTAGATAGGCTAGATAGGCTGGGCGAATGGGCCAGGAAATGGCAAATGGAATTTAATGTTGGCAAGTGTGAGGTGGTCAGGAAGGCGAATGGGATGCTGGCCTTCATCGCGAGGGGGATTGAATATAAAAGTAGGGAGGTCTTGCTGCAGCTGTATAGGGCATTGGTGAGGCCGCAGCTGGAGCACTGTGTGCAGTTTTGGGCGCCGCACCTGCGCAAAGATATTTTGGCCTTGGAGGGAGTGCAGAGGAGGTTTACTAGGCTGATACCGGAGTTGAGGGGGTTGAGCTATGAGGAGAGGTTGAATAAACTAGGCTTGTACTCGCTAGAGTTTAGAAGAATGAGGGGAGATCTCATTGAGATGTATAAGATGATGAATGGGATGGATAGGATAGAGGTGGAGAGACTCTTCCCGCTCAGAAAGGATAATAGGACTAGGGGGCGCAGCCTCAAGATAAAGCGGGGGCGGTTTAGAACGGAGTTGAGGAGGAACTTCTTCACTCAAAGGGTGGTGAATCTCTGGAATTCTCTGCCCGTTGAAGTGGTGGAGGCTGCCTCGCTAAATATTTTTAAGACGCGGGTTGATGGGTTTTTGATAAGAGAGGGGATTAAGGGTTATGGGGAGAGGGCAGGAAAGTGGAACTGAGCCACGACAGATCAGCCGTGATCTTATTGAATGGCGGGGCAGGCTCGAGGGGCTAGATGGTCTACTCCTGCTCCTATTTCTTATGTTCTTATGTAAAGACATGAAAGTTATATTGTGATTTTCAGATCTTTCATATGACGTAATGATCAGGCAGATTGGATTGTAGAAGTTGTTAGGACTGGATAACCAGTTATGCTAGATCAGAACAAACATCTTGCACTGGAGCAGAAAAAGGAATTGGATGATTGTATAGTGAGCAACCATCGAGTGAGTAAACAAAGTTTTGAAATCACTCCCTTGTTCTGGGACACACTGTAACTTAGTGCGGTCAAGACAGAGTAAGACATAATTTATAAAATGGGAGAGAAGCACAGGATGAAAAGTGCAATATTATTGTAATCTTTTTAAAAGTTTAAAATTGGTGCTACTAGGTACTAGAATTTCCCATATCTAAGAATATATTAATTTGATGAGAAAAGTGCTCTTGATATAATGTGCGTTTCAATTTTGGAATATTTTGTGTTATGGTACAACATGGATTGCATAGATCATCAACCCAGCAGCAAATTTACGCTCATGACCCTTGAGTTGTAAATATAAATTAACATAAAATATCTGCATTTCCTTGGCAGCAACAGCAGTATTGGTACCAGCAGCACTTGCAGAACCTACAGAAGCATGGAAACAAACAATATGGAGGCCAGCAGGAACAGAGCCAGGATCTAGAAGTGAACCAGACCAGTGACTCTGTGCAGCAAAAGTCAGATGAGACCAAACCCTCTTACACTACTCAGCCACCTTTGCCACCAGCTCCACCTTATGAGGCCCCCAAAACGCAACCACCACCCCCACCGCCCAAAGAGGAGATACCCCCACCACCACCACCTGAAGAAGCAAAGGTAGGCAATACCTTCTTATATCTTTCGTGCAAATTAATGACGTTTCCTTTGTTTCCATATGGAAGGGAAATGTTGACAGAAGTATTGATGAACTTGACATTATCAAGTTATTCTAAGGATACCTTGGATAAAGGTTGAGGCTTGTGAACCCATTTTTGCAGTTCCATCTGATTGCAAGGAAATTATCAATAATTTTTTTTTCTGGTGATTTCTGATAGTGTATTTTTAAGGGAGCTATAAAAAATGTGCAGTGATTAAATGGATGATAATTGTTTTGAAGTCATCAGAGTAAATCACACAGTAGGTCTGGACATTAGTAACATAATTAGTTCTAAATATTTGACTCCTTTTTGATGAAGTTGCCAGAGGATTGAAAAGAATAATGTGGTTGATGTGCATACCGATTTGTTAAGATATGAGATAAAATGCCGCACTATAGATTTGTTAACATAATTAAAACCCATGGAATTGAAAGGGTAATGGCTGTGTGAGTCAGAAATTTGCTAAGGGACAGAAAGCACAGCAGTGGTGAATGATGGTCTTTTTCAGATTGCAGGGAAATAGTGTCACCCAGGAGTCAACACTGGGATCAGATTTTTTTTTTAATGACCTGGACTTGGGTCTACAGGGGGATTGAAGAAACAGAAAATGCTGGAAATGCTCAGATCTGGTAGCATCTGGAGCGAGAAACAAAGTTTCAGGTTAATTTTTTTATATCAGAAAAGGGCAAAATGAGAGATGTAATAGGTTTTAAGCAAGTGAAAGGGAAGAATGGAAAAAAGAACAAAGGGAAGATCTATGATAGAATTAGATGGCGAAAAGGTTCTCAATGCAAGGCTAAAGGGAGTGGTAATGGGACAAAAAAAAATCCAGAACGGGTGTGGAGGACAGTTGTAAGCAGATGCTGCCTGAAGGCAAAAAATTGGAAGAAAAGAAAATATAATTTTAGATATTGATCTCTGCCCTGCTGCTATTTTGTTCCTACTGGTTTTGGTTTCTCTTTCAGGATTTAGCCGTCTGCATCTTTTGTTTCTTGTCCATTATCATTATTTTTGACATTAGACAATTACATGTTTCATCACAATTGCATTATCGATGTTTGATAGCTTGAATGTTGAATTGTGGAAGATTACAAAGGGGGGGATGGGCATGGCCATGAGGGCATTTGCATTGAATGGAAACATCAGGAGTTTAAATTTGGATTTTTGAGGAATGCAATCTATTGTAAGCCGTTGAGGACAAGGTTGGATGAGTGGAAAAGAAAAATGGTAACGGCTGCAAGATTTTAATTGTGTTGAAGTTTATGGGTGTAAGTGAAACTGGAGGTGAAAAAGGATATCAGTAACAGAAGGTTGTGTTAGGAGTTGGAGACAAATTATTACAAAGGTTCAAGTAGCTAGACTTTGATAACAAGGATGTGACGCGGGAACTCACCATGTGGTTGCTAAGGGTACATCAGTTGCAAATAGTTTTGTTCAATCATCAACAGTGGCTAGATTCAGGATTGCAGTCAGTGTTAAGTTACTTAAGGGACCAATGGAAACCGAGTGTGAAAGATCACACCAGAGGGTGAAGTCTTCTCAGGCAGAATTATCGAGCAGCCATGTTACAAGCACGTATGGACTAGAGCTGTGCCCCAGGACAGCCTTAATCTGCAACCCTCCTGTACCTAAATCCCTCTTATCAACAAATACTTTTTATTTCTAACAAATTCTGGAATCTCTTGACGATGCTAGAATGCCACAACATAACATATTGGTGACGAGGTGAATCAATTGGATGGTACAGCCTACTGTGAGTACCTGGTTTGACTGAAGTTTGGAAAAGAGGGATATCCACCAGAGTGCCTGTTCTAAGCGAATAGACTCAGTAAATTGACTCAGAGGGTGTTGTCTAGATAGTGCCAGATCCTGAGCAGATGAAGTAACAAACCCAGTGTGGCCAGCGATTCAAAGAAATTTGGAAATATACAAGAAAAATTTAAATGGAGAGATTAGCCTTCAGGAGCAAGGGAAGTGTAACCTGATAAAAGCAAAAAAAGGACAGGACTTTGAAATAAAAGGAGGTTATACCCAGCTAGAAAATAGCTGTGTTTCAGATTTGAAGAGTAGAAATCTGGAAATAAATTTTTTAAAGAAGACATTGGCTGCAGTTAAACAAGTTCAGAAGTAAAAGGAGAATAAAGTCTCAAGGAACTGCAAAGCTTGTACTAAAAGCACAGAAAAGTAAAAAGCTGATATCAGCAGATCTTCTCCTGATCCGAACAAAACCTACAGGAAACCATTTCTGTTCCCGCACTAAGGACCTACAGGCAGAGAAGTCCGAAAGTTTTCAGAAGAAGAGAAATCCCTCAGCTACTTAAAAGAATAAAATCTGTTAAAACGTTAGAAGGTAATGGCCCAAAAATGGATAGCTCCTGTATCTGAGTGAAATTAACAGAAAGAGCAGCATCATGAGAAGAAGAGAAAAATTATCTTCAGCCAACCAAAATGAATAAAAACTGCTGAAATTATTGTACAAGTTGTCCATCAGCTGAAAAGAAGAAATTATACAGTTTACAAAGGTACAAGAAGTGTGGGTAAAGCACAGACGCAGAGAGAAACACCAACTGTGGCTGTTTAAAAAAATTAAAATGGTAAGTTTTACAACATTTAATGAAACAGCCTAAAGAAGGAACAAAGGCAAGGGACAAAGAAAATCAGTGATGACCCCAGATAGAGGGCAGCTCTAAAAAGAGAGGAAGGTGGGTAGTTAGGAACAGTGATGAGGTCCTGCAGCAGCAGTTTAGGGAGTTAGGTAGAGAGTTAAAAAGCAGGATCTCTAGGCTTGTAATCTCAGGGTTACTCCCTGAGTCACATGCCACTGAGGCGAGAAGTAGGAAGATAGTAAAGCTCAACAGCTGGTGTAGGAGGGAGGGTTTCAGATATCTGGACCATTGGGATTTCTTCCAGGGCAGTTGGGACCTGTATAAGGAGGACGGGTTGCATCTAAACTGCAAGGGCATAAATATTCTGGCCAGGACATTTGCTAGTGTCCACACAGGAGAATTTAAACTAATTTGGCAGAGGGATGGGATCCAAAGCAAAGGTCAGTTAACTGAAGGGGAACCAGAGAGTAAGGCTAGTAAAACTCAAGAGAAAGAGCAGGCAAGGTGTCGTTGCTAATCAAAGATAGTGTGGTGGATTGAAGTGCATTTATTACGATGCAAGAAGTGTAACAGATAAGGCAGATGAATTTAGAGCTTGGATTAGTACTTGGAACTATGATGTTGTTGCTATTACAAACCCTTGGTTAAGGAAAGGACAGGATTGGCAGCTTAACTTTCCAGGACACACACGTTTCAGGCGGGACAGAGGAGTGTGTAAAAGGGTGAGGGGAGTTACACTATTGATTAAGGAGAATATCACAGCTATACTGCAGGAGGACGTCTTGGAGCGCTCATACAGCGAGGCAATATGGATAGAGTTCAAGAATGGGAAGGGTGTAGTCACAGTGTCGAGGGTTTCTGATACAACAGCCAGAGGGAGATAGAGGGACAGATATGTAGGCAGATTTGGCAAGATGTAAAAGTAACATGATTGTTGTGGTGGGAGATTTTAACTTCCCCTATATTGACTGGGACTCACTTAGTGCTAGGAGTGTGGATGGGGCAGAATTTGTCAGGAGCATCCAGGAGGGCTTCTTGAAGCAGTATGTAGATAGTCCAACAAGGGAAGGGGCTGTACTGGACCTGGTCTTGGGGAATGAGCCCGGGCAGGTGGTCAGTCTTTCAGTATGGGAGCAGTTTGGGAACAGTGGTCACAACTCAGTAAGCTTTGAGGTACTGATTTGGGGAAAGGCTAATTAAAACAATATTAGGCAGGAACTGAGGATTGCAGATTGGGGGCAGATGTTAGAGGGCAAATCCACATCTGGCATGTAGGAGGTTTTCAAGTGTAAGTTGATAGGGATTCAGGACCAGCATATTCCTGTAAGGATGAAAGATAAGTGTGGCAAGTTCTGGGAAGCTTGGATAACAAGAGATATTGTGAGCCAAGTCACAGAGAAAAAGGAAGCATTTGTCAAAGCTGGGAGGCTGGGAGCACACAAAGCAAGTGTGGAATGCAAGGAAAATAGAAAGATACTTAAGCAAGGAGTAAGGAGGGCTAAAAGGGGTCATGAAAAGTCATTGGCCAGCAGGATTAAGGAAAATCCCAAGGCTTTTTACACATATATAAAGAGCAAGAGGATAGTCAGGGAGAGGGTTGGCGCACACAAGGACAGGGTAGGGAATCTATGTGTGGAGCCGGAGGAAATGGGTTAGGTATTAAATAAGTACTTTTCTTCAGTATTCACCAAAGAGAAGGACTTGGTGGATGATGAGTCTGGGAAAGGGTGTGTAGATAGTTTGAGTCATATTGAGATCAAAAAGGAGGTGGTTTTGGGATTCTTGAGAAACATTAAGGTAGAACCCAGAGTACTGAAAGAAGTAAGGGGGGAAATTGCTGGGGGCTTGAGAAAAATCTTTGTATCCTCACTGGCCACAGGGGAGGTACACACAGTAAGAAGTTTCACAACACCAGATTAAAGTCCAACAGGTTTATTTGGTAGCAAACACCACTAGCTTTCAGGGCTCTGCCCCTTCGTCAGGTGAGTGGAGAGTTCTGATCACAAACAGGACATGTAAAGACACACACACAGTTTACAGAATACTGATTAGAATGTGAGTCTTTACAGCTAATCAAGTTTTAAAGGTGCAAACAATATAAGTGGAGATAGCATTAAGCATAGGTTAAAGAATGAACACCGCTCGACAATCACCAGGCAAAACTGTTCTCTTCCTGTTGGTGAACGCTTTAGCGGTCACGGGTATTCGGCTTCTGATCTTCGGATAAGCGTTCTCCAAGGCATCCTTCACGACAAACGACAGCGCAGAGTCGCTGAGCAGAGACTGATAGCCAAATTCCGCACGTATGAGGATGGCCTCAACTAGGATCTTGGGTTCATGTCACACTATTTGTAACCCCCATAACTTGTCTGGGCTTGCAACATCTCATTTACTGTACTGTCTGGAGACAATACACATCTCTCTAACCTGTGCTCAATGCTCTCTCCACTCACATTGTCTGTACCTTTAAGACTTGATTAGTTATAAAGACTCGCATTCTAATCAGTATCCTATAAACTGAGTGTGTGCCTTTATATTCCCTGTTTGTCATCAGAATTTCCCATTCACCTGATGAAGTGGAAGGGTAGCAGTGGAAGAGTGCGTTTCTGAACGGAGGCCTGTGACGAGTGGCATTCCTCAGGGTTCAGTGCTGGGACCATTGCTGTTTGTAATATACATAAATGATTTGGAGGAAAATGTAACTGGTTTGATTAGTAAGTTCGTGGACAACACAAAGGTTGGTGGATTTGCGGATAATGGTAAGGACCATCAGAGGATATAGCAGGACGTAGATTGGTTGGAGACTTGGGCGGAGAGATGGCAGATGGAATATAATCCAGACAAATGTGAGGTAATGCATTTTGAAAAGTCTAATGCAGATGATAGGCAGAGAGATCTGGGTGTACAGGTACACAGCTCACTGGAAGTGGCAATGCAGGTGGAAGAGGTAGTCGAGAAGGCATTCGGCATGTTGCCTTCATCAGCCAGGGCATTGAGTTAAAAATTGGCAAGTCGTGTTGCAGTTTTTTAGGACCTTAGTTGGGCAGCACTTGGAATATAGTGTTCTGGTTGCCACACTACCGGAAGGCTTTGGAGAGGGTACAGAAAAGATTGATTCGGATGCTACCTGGTATGGAGGGCATTAGCTATGAGGAGAGGTTGGAGAAACTTGATTTGTTCTCCCTGGAACGACGGAGGTTGAGGAGCGACCTGGTAAAAATCTACAAGATTATGAGGGACATGGACCAAGTGGGTAGTCAGAAGCTTTTTCCCAGGGTGGAAGAGTCACGAGGGGGCATAGGTTTAAGGTGCAAGGGGCAATGTTTAAAGGAGGCAAGTTTTTTTTTATACAGAGGGTGGTAGATGCCTGGAACTCACTGCCAGGGGAGGTGATGAAAGCAGATATGATAGTGACTTCTAAGGGGCATCTTGACAAATACATGAATAGGATGGGAATAGAGGGATATGGTCCCCGGATGGTGAGGGGGTTTTAGTTCAGTTGGGCAGCATGGTTGGTGCAGGCTTGGAGGGCCAAAGGGCCTGTTCCTGTGCTGTAATTTTCTTTGTTAAGAACATAAGAACACAAGAAATAGGAGCAGGAGTAGGCCATTTAGCCCTTCGAGCCTGTCCCGCCATTCAATAAGATCATGGCTGATCTGTCGTGGCTCAGTTCCACATTCCCGCCCTCTCCCCATAACCCTTAATCCCCTCGCTTATCAAAAACCCATCAACCCGTGTCTTAAAAATATTTAGCGAGGCAGCCTCCACCACTTCAACGGGCAGAGAATTCCAGAGATTCACCACCCTTTGAGTGAAGAAGTTCCTCCTCAACTCCGTTCAAAACGCTCCCCTCCCCCCCCAATCATGAGGCTGTGCCCTCTAGTCCTGTTGTCCTTTCTGAGCAGGAAGAATCTCTCCACCTCTACCCTATCCATCCCCTTCATTATCTTATACGTCTCTATAAGATCCCCCCTCATCCTCCTAAACTCCAAATATGGAGGCATCAGGATCTTTATGCTACGTTTTCTGTGATTCATGTATGTGAGAATTTAAAAGCGATACCAATAATATCATAAGTATAGAATTCGTAGTTTCGCAAAATACATGAATTTGTAGCCTTGCAAAATATTTGCTACTCTTACATAGTGAATGTTCTTTTAGCCTACTATCCAACCTCCAGAGGATCCAGAGGAAGCAGAGAGGTTGAAGATGTTACAAGCAGCAGCAGCTCAATGGCAGCAACAACGCATAGAATACCAACAACAGAACATGATGCAACAGCATAATCAACTTCAACAACTGCTGCAACAGTATCAGCAGTTGATGCAGCAAATACAACACATACAGGTTAGTGTTATCATAACTAGTTCTATCTGGGAGTGTTGTGGTAAATTTTCTTTTTCTTGACGTATTTATTAAGTATTGCAATGTTTTGGCACCACAATATAAGAGGAGCAAAATAGTGTGGATGCTGGCATCTGAAACAAGAAAAGAATATGCTGGAAAAACTCAGCATCTGCAAGCATCTCAGGCGATAGGTGCTTTTCTCTTGAGAGGTGCTGATCAGTTGAGTTTTTCCAGCACCCTCTGTTATAACATAAAGGAGATCTTGGTTCTGAGACTGGAGGAATATTTTGATTTGGCATGGATAACTTTTCCCATGGAAGATTGATATTTATTACTCAAGATCCCAAATGCTGGGTACACCATTTTTAATGGCATCCCATTCATTAGTTAAGTAACCTAACGTAAGTATTCAACATTGTAACAATATTACATCAGAATGTTCATTTTTTTGCTACTTTAATTTCCCCACCTCCCATCTCCTAGTCCCTCTTGTTAGGCATCTTTTGTTGGTTGCAAGGATCATTTAGAGATCCCACAAACTTTTCCAATTAAGCTGTCTGTCAGTCAGTCATGGGGAGAAATGGCCCAAGTTATTGGGACCTCTGATTTTTACAGTAATGCAGGTTGAATTAGACCTGCATGATTGATGTATTCCACTGTCAAATATAGAACATGGAATATAGAACTTATCAGCACACTAGAGGCCCTTCAGCCCCTCGATGTTGTGCCGAGCTATGTCTGAACCCAAGATCAAGCTATCCCACTCCCTATCTGGTGTACTCCATGTGCCTATTGGCTTGATTTCATCACCCTACACTCAGCCCCCTCCTCCAGATCGTCTATATAAATGGTAAATAGCTGAGGCCCCAGCACCGATCCCTGCGGCACTCCACTAGTCACCAACCGCCAATCAGAATAGCACCCATTGATACCAACTCTCTGCTTCCTCTTAGACAGCCAATCCTCTATCCACGCTAACACCTTACCCCCAGCTCCATGCACCCTAACCTTATCAAACGCCTTTTGGAAATCTAAAAACACCACATCCACCGGTTCCCCTCTGTCTACCACACTAGTGACACCCTCATAGAAATCCAATAAATTCGTCAAACACGACTTCCCCTTAACGAATCCGTGCTGCGTCTGCTCTATCAAACCATTCTTTTCCAGGTGCCTCGCTATTTCTTCTTTGATGACGGATTCGAGCATTTTTCCAACTACAAACATTAAACTAACCGGCCTACATTTTCCTGCCTTTTGTCTGCTACCTTTTTTAAACAGCAGCGTAACATTAGTCGTTTTCCAATCTTCCGGCACTTCCCCGGAATCCAGCGAATTTTGGTAAATAATTACTGAGGCACCCACAATCACCTTTGCCATTTCTTTCAGAACCCTGGCATGCATTCCATCCAGTCCTGGGGACTTGTCCACCTTCAGTCCCATTAGTCTATCAAGCACTACCTCTCTAGTGACAGTAGTCACATTCAGGCCCTCAACTTCTACCGTCCTTCTATCTTTAAGATCTGGCAAACTATTTGTGTCCTCCGTGAAGACCGAGGCAAAAAACTTATTTCAAGCCTCAGCCATTTCCTGATCTCCCACCGCTAAATTCCCCCTCTCATCCTCTAAGGGTCCAACGTTCACTCTAGCCAGCCTCCTCCTCTTTATATATTTGTAAAAACTTTTACTGTCCTTTTTTATATTTAGTGCTAGTTTAGCTTCATAGTCCATCTTTCCTTTCTTTATCACCTTCTTAGTCATTCTTTGTTGATTTTTAAATTTTTCCCAATCTTCTAACGCCCACTACTTTTAGCCACTCTGAATGCATCAGCTTTTAATTTAACACTCTCCTTTATTCCCTTAGATAACCACGGCTGGTTATCCCTTCTCCTACATTCCTTCTTTACCATCGGAATATATTTCTGCTGAGTACCGAAAAAGATCGCCTTAAAAATCCTCCTAGTTATGCCCCCTAGTAACAGTGACTTCCACCCGAGGAAATAGTCTCTGAACGTCCACTCTATTTATCCCCCTCATCATCTTATAAACTTCTATTGTTGCCTCTCATCCTCCTCCACTCTTAAAGAGGAAAGCCCCAGCTCCCTCAACCTTTCCTCATAAGACTTACCCTCCAAATCAGGCAGCATCCTGGTAAATATGTGACTTTAGAAGAAATAATTCTGAAATTGTATTTGAATTATTAGTTAGATTAGGCAATGTAATTACGAAAGAATTTTTTGTTTAGAATGGAACTTTTGAGATATATTGGTGAAAGAAAAACAGTTGAAGTTTAGGTACTCAGTTTAGCAAACTGTAAGACAAAATGGGACTTGAATGCAACATTTTACCCATTGTTGGAAGCCTAGCATCAGTCCACATTGAGAGATGAAGCAGGAGATGGACTGCCACTACTGGCTGAGAGGATTCCATGTGTGCACTGATTTATAATTTTTGAGGGAATCTTTGTAAAGTTTGAATTTGGCATTTTAAGATCAGTCCTTATTCATAACTGTGAACATTCTAATTAAGTGCGCATAAGACACAAGTGATGATTAAAATCTTCATAATTGAACTGATTTATTTTTTAATTTTGCAGAAAAAACTCATTCACGAGTTTATTCGCTCTCGTAATTATTCATCAATAGAATGGTTACATTTTCTACTCGTCATTAAATCCCATAAGACAAGCAAATGATAACACATGGTCAATGCATTTTTAATGCAGAGAATTATGATGTGATGTATTTTGACAGAAGGAATTATATAAAGTAAATGGTACAATTTTTAAGAGATTATAGGGCAGTACAGTAAGACCTGGAGCCATGCATATGCAAATCTTTGAAGGTGGTAGGACCAGTTTGAAAAAAAACATGCAAGATCCTTAGCTTTGTAAATAGAGGCAGCAACCACAAAAGCAAAGTAGTTATGGTAAACCATTATAAATCAATGATTAAACACCAGCTGAAGTGTATCTCAAAAGTAGTAATCTGGATTAAGCCCAATACCAGGCATTAGTGATTACAGAAGTCAGCAGGTGAATCCCTAGCCAAGGGAATGCTGCAGGAGGAAGGATATTAGATTCCTGGCCCATTGGGACCAGGTCTTTGGGAAATGGGACCTATAGAAGTTGATTGTACGCATTTTTGGAGCGTATTTAAACTGGGCTGAGAAATGGGAACCTGAGCACAGATTCAGAGGGAGAGAAGCAAAGCTGAAAATGGAAGGCAGGAAATTCGTAAACAAGTCGTCATCATCTTCTTCGATGTTCACTTGCTAATGAGTATGATTGTCCACTTAAGAAGCTTCTGTGTTATTGGACATGGGTTCTGTGGGTCCTTGCATGGCTAATGAGCCAGATACTAGATCCACATCTTTTCACTCTTGACAGGGTTTCCAAGAGAGGAGTGGGTCCTTGGACTCTAAGCTGGGATTCCTTTCTGAGAGTCCTTTACTGCACCTCCTCTTGCTGTCAGATGTCCTTGAAGAATTCTGTCCTTTCAGTCAGTAGATTCCTCCAAGCGGTCTCTACTGAGCAATAGACTCCTAGACTCCTAGGCATTGATGTCTATGTTGCATTTCTTGGGGTAAGCTTTCAGGGTGTCTTTGAAGCATATCCTTTGTCCTGCTCTTGTTCAGGAGTCTTCCTTGAGCTGGGCAAAGAAGAGTTTGATAATTAGGACTCTGACACCCTAAACACGTGGCCGGCCCAGCGGAGTTGGTTTTGGATGATCATGGCCTCAATTCTGCTGCTCTTGGCTCCTTCAAGGATGCTGATGTTAGTACGCCTGTCCTCCCAGCTGATGCGGAGAATCCATCTAAGACAGCGACCTCAATGTGCTATCTGTATGTCATTCAATTTTCTGAGTCGTATAAAAAAGTTGGGAGGGCGACTGTCTTGTAAACGAGGATCTTGGTGTCACTATGAATGTTGTGGTTGTCAATGACAGTCAAACTTAGACGCCCAAAGATGACGCTTGTGGATTGGTTACAATGTTGGATTTCTGCAATGATGTCAGCCTTTGATGAGAGGTGACTCCCCAGGTAGGGGAAGTGTTCCACATGTGGAAGGATTATTCCATTGATTGTGATGAAGGAGGCACTGGATCTTGACTTGGGGCAAGTTGGTAAAGGACTTAGTGTTCTTGAGACTGATTCTTTTGTGTGATTCCTCAGAGGTGTCAAGCATGGCTTGGAAATTCTCTTCTAAGAGAGCAGAGGTGGCGATATCATCTGCACACTGACATTTGAGCAATGTCAGAGTAATTTTCTTCTTGGATTTGAATTGGTCAGTTGAGGTTGAAAGTTTTTCTGTCCATCCTGTTGACCATGTCCACTCAACTGGGAAGCTTTTTCTTGACAAGCTGAAGGATGCTGGCGGTGAAGATGGAGAAAAGAGTGGGGGCTATTACACATCCCTGTTTGACTCCTGTCTTGACCTCGAAGGTCACTGTCTTATTTCTGTTGATGAGGGAATTGGAGGGTGTTAATGAATTTCTCATGGAAAGCAGCTGTTGACAAGGTCTTCCATAAGCACATCCTGATTTACTGAGTCAAAAGCTTTGGTCAGATTGGTGAAGGGCATGTATAAGGGCTGATGTTGCTCCGAGTATTTGCCTTGAAGTTGTCGAGCAATGAGAGTCGTGTCCTCTGTTCCACAGTTTGGTTGAAAGCCACACTGGCTGTCCAGAGTATTACTTCAGAGACTGGGAGAAGGAGGCTAGTGAGGATTCGAGCAATGATCTTCCTGGCAATGGAGAGTAGGGAGATTCCTGCTATTTCCCGTCTCCGTCCTTAAAGATGATGGTGATGATGGCATCCCTGAAATTGGGAGGAATTTTTTTTCTGTCCCAGATTTTCAGGAACAGCTGATGGAGATGATGCATGATCCTTCAAGCTTGAAAAAGTTTTGCAGAATCCTGTCCATTACTGTGGCTTTTCCATTCTTCATGTATCTAATGGTGACTTTGACTTTGTCCACACTTTGATGGGAGTCGAAGATCATTTTTGATGGGGAATTGGGAGATTTCCTCAAACATGACCTCATCTACAAACAAGTATGGAAGGCAGAGAAAACAAAAGCTGGAAAAAAAAACAAGGTAATTGTTTGGTGCTTAGTGAGACGCACAGCAATGCAATAAATCTAATGAATAGACAGATGAATTGAGGACAGAGATAGATGCTTGGAAATGTAACATAGATATTACTGAAGTGGTAGCTCAACACTTCTCGTTGCAGAACTTTGAGAGTTTATGAAACACTCCTTTAAAAAAGAGGGTGAGTTTACATTATTAATTCAAGAAACAATCACAGCTGTGAAGAAAGATTATATGCTAGAGGAATCATCAAATCAAACTGTATGGGTTAAACTGAAGAACCAGAAAAGGGACATTCAGATTAAAATCCCAGACACTCAAGAGGGGAGCTAGAAGGTGAAATATGTGGGCAAGTTACTGAGGAGTGCAGAAACAGTCGTCATGGTTTACAACTATCCTAATACACACTATTATATTAATTAACCAGAGTAAAACCAAACACTTGTCCAAAATAGTTGTATTCTATAAAATTCTAATGTGATTAATAAAATCCTAACCGTTTCAGGGCAGGTCAGCTTTGCAGGTATCTTGCTTAGTGAAATATTCTTTATGGTGACAATATTCATTATCTCGACTAACTTTCACATAACAAAAATGTTTTTAAGTGGAGGAATAAAATCTCAAGCATCTTGATGAATAAGATGATAGTGCAGAAAATCAGTGGACTATTTAAAAAATAGGACTTTCACTGTAATGCATTTCTTTTTCTTTAGTCAATGCCTCTGGAAATGCAGCTGAGACACTTAGAAATGCAGCAACAACAGTTTATCCCTCTTTATCAAGAATGGCAGCGACAGTTCCAGATTTGGAAGGTGCAGCTCCAAGCTTATCCCAACAAAGATCAGCTCCAGCAATATGAAACTCAGTGGAATCAATGGCAAGAGCAAATGGTTTCAACAAATCATCACTTCCAGGAAAGAATGGACGCTCTCAGAAATGTTCAACAGCAGTACATGAACAGTCAATCCCAGAGTTATTTGGGAACTACGTCAAGTGGACTAATGTCTCAAGCACCACCGCTGCCTCCAGTGCCGCCCGTGGGATTGCCCCCTACGCCACCAATAGCTGGTTCTTCTGTAACTTCAACACAAGGAGTGGCCAGCTCACCTGCAGACCCAGCTTCTTCAGAACCAAAAAGTCCACCTGTCTCTCTGGCACCTGCTCTGGTGTCTCAGGCTCCACCGTCATTATCTCAAGCTCCTCCACTGGTGACTCAAGCTCCTCCACCAATGACGGTGGTGCCTCCACTAATGACTGTGCCTCCTCCGCCAATGACTCTGCCTCCTCCGCTGATGACGGTGCCTCCTCCGCCGATAACTCTGCCACCTCCCTCAGTCTCGATGGGTCTTCCTCCGGTCTCTATGGCCCCTCCTCCGGTCTCTATGGCCCCTCCTCCGGTCTCTATGGCCCCTCCTCTGGTCTCTATGGCCCCTCCTCCGGTCTCTATGGCCCCTCCTCCGGTCTCTATGGCCCCTCCTCCGGTCTCTATGGCCCCTCCTCTGGTCTCTATGGCCCCTCCTCTGGTCTCTATGGCCCCTCCTCCGGTCTCTATGGCCCCTCCTCCGGTCTCTATGGCCCCTCCTCCGGTCTCTATGGCCCCTCCTCTGGTCTCTATGGCCCCTCCTCCGGTCTCTATGGCCCCTCCTCCGGTCTCTATGGCCCCTCCTCCGGTCTCTATGGCCCCTCCGCTTGTTTCTATGGCTCCTCCTCCAGTCTCTATGGCCCCCCCTCTGATCTCTATGGCCCCTCCTCCAGTTTCTGTAGCACCCCCTCCGGTCTCTATGACTCCACCACCCGTCACACAGGCGCCTCCACCCATCAAGCAGGCCCATATGCCCAGTTCTCTGGGCCCTTCATCAGCATGCCAGACTGCTACCCCAGTTTCTCAGAACACTACGCTTACCACAGAACAGAAGAGGCCCTTGATTCCAACACCACAGGCTGAAGTAAAGGTGTCTCCTTCAGGTTTAAAACCACATGATAATCGATTTGGGATAAAGCCATCTGAACCATCACAAAGTGGACTGCGGTCTGATGATCTCAGAAAATCAAGGTATTTAAAGTTCATATGTATGTATATAAAAATGAGCTGGTTGTTTTTGTACTAAAGAGGATCGCTCAATTTTATATTGAGCGTGTTCCGTGCTTGTGGTGTGTCTCTCCCCCGTCCCTAGACACGCACCTTTACCAGCTGTTTGATTAATAAATCAAAGCATTATCTCAACTCTAGATAATTGATTTGTTTTTGCCAGTACTGGTGTGTTGCTTCCTGTGCATTGCTGTGTTCCTTTCAGTTTAAGAGCTGCAAATGAATGGCAGGTCTCACCAGCTCATTATTTTGGTGCATTAACTTGCAGCTAGAATTAACTTTGATGTCTTTAAAATGGGTCAAATGAAATTGAATTATGCTTTCTGTGAAATTGTGACTAAATGCATCTTTCATTTGTTCTGTTTTTCACATTGGAATTGAATATTTAGACTTCAGAGTAGCTTTGGGAAGGACTGGTTGGCTAACCCAAACTAAACTTTTTAAGAACCTAGTTTATATTCTATTGTAATAAATTTTATACTACCATTAAATGGTTGAAGTTGCAGTTTATTTCTCTTTACTAGTTTTTGTTTACAGCATATAGGTTCTTTTGGTTCAGTAAGTTGCAGCACTAAAGTGATTATTTTGGAAATATTGCATTACATTTTGCATTTTCTATTAGAGAAGACAAGATAATACTAATGGTCCCCTTTAAAAGGAAAATGTTCTTGGGTTGCAATGTTTAGAATTGTGTAATGCATGCAATACACAGCCTGCATTTCAAGCAATGCATTAAGACTTCTATGCTGGATAAATGAATAGGAAACACTGTTCCTCAAAAGAATCAACTGGAAAATGTGGTGTGAACTGACTAGCAAGCTTACTGCCATTTTACAAAATAATCAAAATTGAAGTAAGTTTTTTGATGAACTTGGATTAATTCATTGTGTAATCTTTTAGGAAAGGAATTTGGTGTACTTTATCATCAAAAGGTTCCCTTAGAATTTGCCAGGAGATTATTAAAAGCAAAAGTGACCTTTATGAATTTTTTTCTCTCCAAAGGTTTGATGGACCACGTGGGAGAGGAATGCAAAGATTTGATGGACCAGGAACAAGAGGAGGTTCTCGTTCACGTTTTGATTTAAAAGGTCCTAGACTCCAAAGTCACCGGTTTGAAGGATCCCAAATGAAATTTGAAGGACAGGCTTCCGGTCAGCATGATGAGAGTGAGGCTGCAAGTCAGCATTCTGAGAATGACGTTCCAGTTCAGAGTGCTGTAGGTCAGTGCACAGCGGATTCATCCAAGGGTCAGCAAATTGAGGATAAAGCTCCTAGTCATTACCATGAGGCTGAGGCTTTGAATCAGGCCTCTGCTCATTGCTTTGAGAAACAGGGTCATAGTGAACGCTTTGAGAAGCAGACTCTTGTTAATCGCTTTGACAAGCAGGCTCCCGGTAATCGATTTGACAAGCAGGCTCCCAGTAATCGATTTGACAAGCAGGCTCCCAGTAATCGATTTGACAAGCAGGCGTCCAGTAGTCACACTGAGGAACAGGGTCCCAGTGATCTTGCTGAGAAACAGGAAGTCGTTAACTGTGTTGAAATGCAGGTCCCCAGCAATCACCTTGAGAAAGAGTGTCCAGGGAATCGTGTTGAGAAAGAAGGTCCCAGTAGGCATGCAGTGAAAGAGGGTCATGGCAGTCGCTCTGAGATGCAGGGTCCCGGAAATTGCCTTCAAATACAAGGTGTAGGTAACCGCGCTGAGGCACATGGCCTGGGTAACCGCGCTGAGGCACAGGGCTCGGGAAACTGCGCTGAGACGCAGGCTCCAGGTAATCGTGTTGAGACACAGGGTTCAGATAATCGGGTCGGGTTGCAGGGTTCGGGTAGTCATGTGAAGAAACAGGGCCCGGGCAACCATGTTGAGGTCCCGGGCCCGGCTAATCGCGCCGAGACGCAGGTCCCGAGCAATCGCGCTGAAGCGCAGGTCCCAAGTAGTCGCGCCGACACACAGGGCCCTGGCAATTACCTTGGGAAGCAGGATGGTTGCTTTGAGGAGCAGGACATCCATAATCCTCTTACTAAACAGGATACAGGCAATCTCCTTAAGAACCCAGGTCCCACTAATTGTTTTGCGATGCAGGGTCCTGGTAGCAACATTGAGGGCCAGGATTCAAATAATCGCGTTGGACTCCAGGTTCCAGGCATTCACTTTGAGAAGCAGAGTACCAATAATCGCATTGAAGCCCAGGGTGATCGCTTAGAACCGCAGGGTGCAGGCAGTTGCATTGAGCCGCCAAGTCTGGGCAATCGCTTTGCAAGCCAAGGTCCTGGTAGTTGTAGTGAGGCCCAGATTTCTGGTAATCACTTGGAGCAGCAGGGTCCCAGTAATCGCTTTGAGAAGCATGGACCTGGAAATTATTTTGAAAAGCAGGGTCCAGGAATTAACTGTTTTGAAGGCCAGGGCCCAAGCAATAATCGCTTTGAGGGCCTGGGGGCCAATCGCTTTGAGGGCCCGGGGGGCAATCGCTTTGAGGGCCCGGGGGGCAATCGCTTTGAGGGCCCGGGGGACAATCGCTTTGAGGGCCCGGGGAGCAATCGCTTTGAGGGCCCGGGGGGCAATCGCTTTGAGGGCCCGGGGGGCAATCGTTTTGAGGGCCCGGGGGGCAATCGCTTTGAGGGCCCGGGGGGCAACCGCTTTGAGGGCCCGGGGGGCAACCGCTTTGAGGGCCCGGGGGGCAACCGTTTTGAGGGCCCGGGGGGCAATCGCTTTGAGGGTCCGGGGGGCAATCGCTTTGAGGGTCCGGGGGGCAATCGCTTTGAGGGTCCGGGGGGCAATCGCTTTGAGGGCCCGGGGGGCAATCGCTTTGAGGGCCCGGGGGGCAATCGCTTTGAGGGCCGGGGGGGCAATCGCTTTGAGGGCCGGGGGGGCAATCGCTTTGAGGGCCGGGGGGGCAATCGCTTTGAGGGCCAGAGGAGCAATCGCTTTGAGGGCCAGAGGAGCAATCGCTTTGAGGGCCCTGGGGGCAATCGCTTTGAGGGCCCTGGGGGCAATCGCTTTGAAGGCTCAGGGGGCAATCGCTTTGAAGGCTCAGGGGGCAATCGCTTTGAAGGCTCAGGCGGCAATCGCTTTGAAGGCTCAGGCGGCAATCGCTTTGAAGGCTCAGGCGGCAATCGCTTTGAAGGCTCAGGGGGCAATCGCTTTGAAGGCTCAGGGGGCAATCGCTTTGAAGGCTCAGGGGGCAATCGCTTTGAAGGCTCAGGGGGCAATCGCTTTGAAGGCTCAGGGGGCAATTGCTTTGAAGGCTCAGAGGGCAATCGCTTTGAGGGCCGTGGGGATAATCGCTTTCAGGGCCCTCGGGGTAATCGCTTTGAGGGCTCAAGAGGTAATCGTTTTGAGAGCCAAGGGGGGAATCGCTTTGAGGGCCAGAGTCCAGGGGATTGCTTTGAGGGCCAGGGTCCAGGGGGTCGCTTTGAGGACCGGGATCGCTTTGAGGACCAGGGTCCAGGGGGTCGCTTTGAAGGCCAGGGTTGGGGGGGTCGCTTTGAGGGCCAGAGTCGGGGGGGTCGTTTTGGGGGCCAGGGTCGAGGTGCCCGTTTTGAAGGCCAGGGCCGGGGTGGGCGCTTTGATGGCTTGGGTTCGATGGGTCGTTTTGAGGGTCGGAGCCCAGGAAATCGCTTTGAGGGCTGGGGCCCAGGGAATTGCTTTGAAGGCCAAGGTCTGGCCCAGCACTCTGCTGGTCCTGGCCAACGGTTTGAAAGTTGTGGTCCAGAGTATCGTTTTGAGGGCCAGGTTTCCGGACAGTCCTTTGAAGATTCTGGTGCAGGTCAGTGGTTTGAGCACCCAGATCAAGGCCAGTGTTTTGATGGACAGGCTTATGGGCAGCGCTTTGAAGGTCAAGGACTGAGGCAGCGTTTTGACGGCCAGGGCCCCGGGCAGCGTTTTGACGGCCAGGGCCCCGGGCAGCGCTTTGACGGCCAGGGCCCCGGGCAGCGCTTTGACGGCCAGGGCCCCGGGCAGCGCTTTGAAGGCCAGGGCCCCGGGCAGCGCTTTGAAGGCCAGGGCCCCGGGCAGCGCTTTGACGGCCAGGGCCCCGGGCAGCGCTTTGACGGCCAGGGCCCCGGGCAGCGCTTTGACGGCCAGGGCCCCGGGCAGCGCTTTGACGGCCAGGGCCCCGGGCAGCGCTTTGACGGCCAGGGCCCCGGGCAGCGCTTTGACGGCCAGGGCCCCGGGCAGCGCTTTGACGGCCAGGGTCCCGGGCAGCGCTTTGACGGCCAGGGTCCCGGGCAGCGCTTTGACGGCCAGGGTCCCGGGCAGCGCTTTGACGGGCCTGGTGGAAGATTTCAAGGTTCACGGTTTGATGGCCCAAAGGGACCAAGATTAACAGGGCCACGTGGGCTTTGCCCCACTGGACCTTCAGTACTCAGTCCAAGACCCAAAGGCCTCCAGGCTACATCTGGGCGCACTGGACAAGGGATGGAAGGACCCAAGTCTTCTCACCCATCTTTAGATAAAGTTGAGGAGCAGGTTAAACCAACTGGAAACAAGAAACTTGAGACCACAGCTGTAGGCAAAGACACAAAGCACAACACTGAAACAGTATCACTGCCTTCAGTAGAACAAACAAATGAAAAAAACGCAGCTCATACACCTTTGGTTGCTGCATGTCATAAAAGTTCAGATTCGACAGCAAATCAAGATTCATTGAAAAAAAATGTCGATTTATCTAAATCACATGAAAATCAGAAGGAAATGGATATTGCTGAGGCAGCAACCCCTTCAGTAACTGTCGCCCAGGACCAAAAACTTCCAGTTGTGCAAAGCCAATCCAATTCATCAGCTACCACTAAGGCTATATCTGACAAATCTGAGTCAAAAACTGTTGAAACAGACAAAAGGTTTGAATCTGCACCATTGCGTCTGAATAATGATCGAGAGAAAGGTCCAGAGCATAGGCCACATACTGGCAAGGACTACCCCTCTATGCATAAGAATGATGTTGACAGTAACATAGATGGTCCAGAGATAAGACCACTGTTACATCATAGGATAGAAATGCAGGGACATTGGCATCAGGGGGAAGAAAGACCTTTAGATGATCATTTCTCAGGACCTAGAGGAGGTCTAGCTTATGAAAGAGAAAGAACTATGTCCTGGGAAAGGGGAAATTGGACTGGCCCTGGCCAAGACTTTTGGGATGAAAGGGATCCATTTAGAAGAGATGAACGCTCACTCCTTCGGCGGCCACCTCTGCCTCATGAAATTTTAGACAGAAGGGAAATTAGAGCTCCACCTCAAATTGATGTTTTTGACCGAGGCTTTGACAGAGAATTTGACAGGAGTGGAAGGTCACGTGAACATGGTTTTAACAGAGACAATGAACATGATAGAGAATACTTCCACAGACGAGAAGAATGGGACATTCATGGTTGTGGAAGGGACTTTTCTCCTTTACGCCCACGATCAGATAGATGGAGAGAAGAACCATGGAGAGATGAACCAGAACGGGGCTACCATCATGAACAAAAACGGGAACTGTGGGGTCAGGGCTATCCAGAAAGGCCAGACTGGAGGAGAGAAGAGCATGATTATCCTCCAGAAAGGCTTGGATGGCAGCGAGAGCAGGTAGATGAAAGAAGATATCCTGATACAGACAACAGACGGTTACCCTTTGACAGCTTGCATGAGTCTGGTCCTGTTCGTGCATCTGTTTTAGCTGAGGAGCCACCAGTGTCCTTCTCTGAAAAACCTCCAGTCGACCAGCCACCTGGTGGACAAAATATAGTCGCATTGTCTGAACGAGAGCATGAAATCATCTTGAAGGCAGCACAGGAGCTGAAATTATTACGGTAAGTGGCTCTTCTTTGTAAAGTGGATATATAAAATGGATATATTTTGAGAGAATATAGCTATGGAATGTGGGAAAACATGGTCAGATAATAGAAACCATTGAGAAAAGTTGATTCAGCCTCTTTAGCTTGCTACCTATCGCAAATGATGTCTAATCTACTAAAATACTGCTGATGCTGAAATCTGAAATAAAAACAGAAAGAGTTGGAAAATCTCAGCAGGTGTGACAGCATCTGTGGAGAGAGAATAGAGCCAATGTTTTGAGTCTAGAGACGCTTCATCTGAGCTCTCCACAGATTCTGTCAGACTTGCTGAGATTTTCCAGCATTTTCGGTTTTTGTTTCTAATCTAAATCATGGTTCGGCGCTATATTTGGGTGTAAAGTTTAATGTAACATGCACCTGCCACCAAAGGTTAAAAATATTTTGGTTTCCAATCATCCTCATCACCACCAAATCTCTTCTAATCCTTTAGCCACCAGTAATCTGTGCAAGATCAGAATAACACCTTAGCGTGTTATACTAAACAATACAAATGAGTACCCCCGGTTTAATCCCCATTTGGTCGACTCTAATCTTCATGCTCCTGAATTAGTGAGAGAAGTATCTGTCAGTCTTTGTCCTCCTGATTATTGTTCAGCAGCCACTCTTAGCAAATGTGCTAATAATGAAGATCTATAGAGGATAGAGTCCATGTTGGCTATTGCAATTATTTAGCCTGCTGATGGTTTCTGTCTAGATTTGGACACAAAAAGAGTAACAAATCCATGTGTCAGAGCTGATATATATGCTTCACATTCCAACAAAAATTAGCACCTTCAGGAGAGAGGAATTTACTTCATCAGAAGTCCTCAGGACACTTTCTTGCTGATAACTTTACAATGGTTTGACACATATTGATCTCATTCTGACTAACCAATTCTGAACTATATTCCATTATTCATGAGACTCCCTAACCATTAACATGCAGAACAATATCAAATGCTGTTTGGAAATTGAGAATTATTTAGTTGCGTACCACCTCTTTTAATTTAGTTATCCTCTCAAGTAATTTGTCTTTGAAGTTTTGGGTTGGTCCCAACACCAGTTGGTACAAAGAAAATCACTGTGATACTTTTATTCTTTGACATAAATTCCAAAGTTACAATTGTGTTCTGTTTATTTATAGATGGACTTGCTTTACAAGTGATATGCTAACTTGTACTTACCTAGAACATTTTATACATGGCAACTATAGCATTGTGCTTATGCTACTGGACAACTAATCGAGAAGTTTGACCTAAAGATGCAGTGACCTTGTAATATCACTGGACTAGTAATCCAGGGGCCCAGGGTGATGCTCTAGGGACATGGGTTCACGTCCTACCATGGCAGCAAATGGAATTTACATTTAATTAATAAATCTAGAATATAAAGCTAGTCTCATTTATAGTGACCATGAAATGATCATTGATTGTTATTAAAAACCAATCTGGGTCACTGATGTCTTTTAGGAAGGAAATTCGCCATCTTCACCTGGCCTAATCTATATGTAACTCCCCTCCCACAGCAATGTGGTTAACTCTTAATTGCCCTCAGTTCAAGGGCAGTCGAACAAGTGCTGGCCTCATCAGTGATGTTCACATCGCAAGAGGATCTATGTGCCAGAGTGAGGATGTCTGCCTACGGTTGTATAGAGGCTTGGTGAGACTGCATCAGGAGCATTGTGTTCAGTTTTGGTTTCCTTATCTAAGGAAGTATGTATTTACTGTAGAGGGAATGCAATGGAGATTCAGTAAAATAGTTTAGGGTTTAGAACCAGGGGACAAAAGTCTTGGAATGAGATGAAGGTCATTTAAGATTGAGATGAGAAGGAATGTCTTCAGTTGGAGGGTGCAAACTCAGTCACTGAGTTTGACAGGAATCAGTAGGTTCCTGGATACTAATGATGTAAAGGGATCTGGAGATAGTGGGGAGAAAATGCTATAAGAAATAAATTATCAGCCATGGTTGTTTGAATGGCGGAGCAGGCTCAATGGGCCAAATGGTCTTCAGCCGCTCAAATTTCTTATGCTTCTATGAACAAATACAAAAAACACAGTTGCTGGAGAACTTTAACTAATTAACTAAATTTCTAATAAGCATAAAGCTGATATTCGTCATATGGCCATAAAATTACCAGATTGTTGTAAAACCTGTTCACGAATGTTCTTTTGGAAAAGAAATGTCACCTGTTTTGACTTGTATGAGACACCAGATCCACACGATTCCAGATCCACAATTTTTGAACAACACTCTGAAATGGTCTCTCAGTTATACTGAACCATTACAAAAAAAACTCCTAAGAATAAAACTGGATTTGTCACATGGCATTGACCTAAGTAAGCACTAGGAAAAGGTCAGCCCAGCCCAATTGATCCTATAGCGTTCTCATTAATGTTGACTGGTGTCGTTGTTAGAGATAAGCCATCAGCAATCTAACAAAGATACGATTCTGAGAGTTTTGACTTTGATGTTCAGACTCCTCCAACATCATCCCTGGGTCGGCTTTGTCCCCCCTATTAGACATAACGGTATCCACTCGGGAACAAGTGACATCGGGAGTTCTCAACACTGACTCTATATTGCATAAAGGGCAACACAGTGGTTAGCACTGCTGCCTCAGCACCGGCCTTGGGTGACTGTATGGAGTTTGCACATTCTCCCTGTATCTGCTTAGTTTTCCTCCGGGCGCTCTGGTTTCCTCCCACAGTCCAAAGACGTGCGAGCTAGGTTGATTGGTCATGCTAAATTACCCTTTAGTGTCAGGAAGATTGACAGGAAAAATATGTGGTATTACGGGGATAGGGCCTGGGTGAGATTATTTATCTGTGCAGGCCTCAATGGGTCCAATGACTCTTCACTGTGGGAATTCTATGATTCTTAGCATCTGATCAAACATGGTTGAAGTGATCCATCGTTGATTGCCCAATGGGGAGAGCAGAAGATGGCAATGAGTCAGTACAGATCCATATTGAATACCATTTAGAAGAAACACTGAGGGTAGCAAGAGCACAGGATGCACATTGGATGGAAACCCTTAAGAGTGGTTCAGTATCACTACTACTGGCTAATCTGGCCAGCCCTGAAAGGCATATTTGCCAGACTGGATTAGTCATGATGTGGAGGTGCTGGCGTTGGACTGGGGTAAACACAGTAAGAAGTCTCACAACACCAGGTTAAAGTCCTACAGGTTTATTTGGTAGCAACTGCCCCTAGCTTTCGGAGCTGATTAGCTGTAAAGACTCGCATTCCAATCATTATTCTTTAAATTGAGTTTGTGTCTTTATATGCCCTGTTTGTGAACAGAACTCCCACTCACTGATGAAGGAGCAGCGCTCTGAAAGCTAGTGGCATTTGCTACCAAATAAACCTGTTGGACTTTAACCTGGTGTTGTGAGACTTATAGACTGGATTAGTGGCAGGGGTTGATAGCATGATTTAAGGAGGGCAGAACTCATTTGACCTTGCCCTCACTAATTACTTGTTGGAGATCCATTTAACCCTGAAAATATTAGGAGTGACCACCTTGCAATCCTTATGGAGACAAAGTACCATCTTCAGACTGAAGTTGCCCTCCACTGTGTTGTGTGGCATGACTGATGTGCTAAATGGGATGTGGAATGGATCTAGCTGCTCAACAGGGTATCCATGTGTACTGTGGCTATCAATAGCAACAGAATTGTATTCCATCCCAACATATTCTCTGGCATACTCCTCATTCTGTTATTGCTATTAACCCAGTGACCATTCTTGGTTCACTGAAGAGAGTTGGAAAGTGTGTCAGAAATATCAACAAGCATACCAAAAAATGAAGTGCCAAGTTGCTGGAAGCTACTAAACAGAGCTGTGTACGTACAGAAAAAAAAAGAGGCTAAGCTTTTACGTTACCAGAATCAAAGCAGTGGACAATTAAACTATTATGAAGGCTCCACAAACATTCCCATCCTTCATGTTGGCAGAGCCCAGTACGTCAGTGTGAAATTCAACAATATATGCTGTATACACCCATCTGCAATCAGAAAATTTGATCTGGCTCCATCCCCTCCAACAGTGACCAGCATCACAGATGCTGATCTTCAAACCAATTCATTTCACCCCATATGGTATCAAGAAATGATTGAGTGCACGTGTACATCAAAGGCTTGTGCTCCAGGACTAGTATGTCCCCCTCCCCCTTCCTTCCCAAGCCAAACCATTCCAACACAGCTACCACACCGGCTAACAAAATGAAATGTTATCTGTGTATGTTGTTGCCACAATGGGACAAATTCAATATTTCAGATGTTATAAGAATGATGAATGGTGTAACTGGAAATGCAATCAAGCTACACTACTCACCAATAACATGCTCAATGATGTTCAGCTTAGATTCTACCAGGATTACTCAGCTCCAGACCCTAGGTTCAAACATGGACGGAATGACGGAATTTTAAAGATGACATTAAGCTAGCGTTTGACAGAGTGTGGTGTTAAAGAACCTTACTAAAGTTCAAGTCAGTGGAATCAGAGGGGAGGACTGTCCACTAGTTGGAATCATACTTAGCACAGTGGAAGATGTTTGTGGTTGTTAGAGGCCAATCACTTTTGTTGCAGGGCATGATTGCAGAAATTCCTCAGGTAGTCTCCTGGGCCCAACCACCTTCAACTACTTCAGTGACCTTCCATCTATCATAAAGTCATGCTTGAGGATGTTTAGTGTTCAATTTCATTCTCAACTCCTCAGATAATAAAGCAATCCTTGTCCAAGTGCGGCAAATCCTGGATGATCCAACTGCCCTACTTCCCCCTGGGCCAACAGATGACAAGTAATATTGTTCCCATGGTATTCTATAGCATTATTATTCCTGAGTTGTCTAATATCAAATCAAGGGGATGCACATTGACAGGATCAGCCACACTTACACATAGACCATGGCTTTTGAGCAGGTCACAGACTAAATATTCTGAGGCAAGAGCTCGCTCCTGTTTTCCCAAAGCCTGTTTGTCATTGACAGGCACATTAGGAATCTGATGCAATGCTCCCCATATCTCCTGGATGAGTACAGCTCGAACAACACTCGAGAAACTTGATACCATCCAGGACAAAGGAGCTTGATTGGTTCCCTACCCAACATCTTAAACACTCCCCACCATCAATTCATTGTGTACCGTCTATAGGATGCAATGGTGCAACTAATTGAGGCTTCTCTGAGTATATCTTGCAACTCATGCCCTCTGCTAGAAAGGCAGCATGGGTATATACTCCTCCAATTGCACGAGTTTATGATTTGAAAATATATTGCCATTCCTTCACTATCATTGAGTTAAAATCTAAACTCCCTACCAGGAGCTCTCCAGATGTATCTACACCATATGGACTGTATCAGTTCAAGAAGGTAGGTGGGTAATAATTGCTGGCCTTGGTCGTAATGCTCACATCCCAGGGACAAGTAAAAAAATATAAATCAGGTTTCCAGGAACTTTACAGTGAAATCATAGGAGAAACTGAACTGTTGAAGGCCTTTTCATTCATTTACGGGATACAGACAGCCAGCATTTATAGAATTCATAGAATTCCTGCAGTGCAGAAGGAGGCCATTTGGCCCATCAAGTCTGCACCCACTCTGTGAAAGGGCATCATACCCAGGCCCACCCATCCCCATAACCTCGCACATTTACCTTGGCTGATCCACCTGATCTACACATCTTTGGACACTAATGGGCAATTTAGCATGGCCAGCCTACCTAGCCTGCACCTCTTTGGTCTTTAGACATATTGTTGCATTTCAGAGGACATATGCTTTGGGTGTGGAGTTCACATGGGACAGCAGATTTCCTCCCTTACAGGACATTAGTGAACCAGAATTTTTTTAAGCATTAATATTGGTTTCATGGTCATTATTAGACTTTTAACTCCAGCACAGCCACCCCTTAAGAGAGTCTTTAAAAGAAGGAACAGAATTGGTTACACAGATTAAGAAAAGGAGAGGAGAAAATGTGTGATTGAAGGCTCCGTCTATCCCTATATTGTCACCACTTAGCATTGCTGAGATCGACAATAGAAAGCCAAAATCCTAAGGCTGAAGCCTGGAGAGGGCTGCAATGCAGAACAAGAGCCCATGGAGAGATTTGGAAACTGGGAAGGAGACTTTAGATTAAATATTTTGGGAAACAACAAGTTTGTGTAGGTCCTTCAAGGTGAAAGATAGGCAGGGAATGGGTGTTCCAGTCACATTACAAACATCTATATTGGACATTTTGGTCTGTTTTCATAAGCTGCATGGCAATAGTTGGGTACCTTAATAGAGAGCACACTGAAGTAAACCTATGTTGAATCTGTGGCATAGTGGAGTGGTGTATTTGTGATTTAATGTATGAACTTATTGAAAAATAACAAGTGAAAGCATTAGATCTTTTGCATATTATTTTAAATACCTCTGATCTTTTTTGAAGAATTAATTGGAAACTTTCCTTCAACAGTGACTTACTTTCAATGTTCATGATACAAGTTAATTCCAGATCAGTTGTACTAGTGAAGGGAAGGGTTCTAAGGAAATAAGTTCAGAATTCAAAAGATGTGCTAAATCTGTGCAGTTCTTAATGTGTATGAAACTGTATTGGCATTTTTATTCAGGAAAAAAAGGCATAAGCATCTCAGGTCACAAGGATCAAGCATAGACTCTGCTGTACTGCATTGTGAACATATGGCTTTCTGATTTTTTTGCTAAAAAATAGCTCCTTTACCAGAGTTATACTCATTACTTTAACTTTTCTTCTTGTGGCATTACAGTGAGTTGCAGGAGATTGAGAGAGTACCTCTTTTACCTAGCAAAACAGACTCAGCAGGAATTCCTCCTGTCATTCAGGATTATCAGAAAGCTAAAACTGGTCAAGACTTTTACAAGGTAAGGAAATAGTTAGCCAGCAGTCCAGTACAAGACTGGATAACACCAGATTTGAACACAAAAATCCAAATATTTGCTCAAAGAAATAGCGAGAAATTAAATTATATGTCATTTTGTCATCTTCAATAACAACATGAGATATTGTTCAAATGCAATCATAGCAGACTATCTTTGAAACGTAAATTACATCCCATAACCTGTTGTGGTGTTTCTGCCTTCTCTGTTTTGAAGAAGAAAGACTTGGTGACCTTTTGTCATTATTCATCTGAAGGACTACTGATCAGTTGGTTTGACTCAATCAAGTGTGCGTGGACATAGTGAGATTGGCAGGATCCCTTCCATGAAGGATGTTAGAGTTTTTCATCATGGCTTTACTGGCAACTGTTTTCTAATGCCATACTGCAAATCACCAAAATTTGCAGAGAGTTTTGCAGTGGAGTTTGAGCACGTGACTTTGGAGAAGCTAATTTATTATCAGTCCTGAATGATAAACCCTCTATTTTCCCTACTTTGTATTACAGTGAGATAGTTAATGCAGTTTATTTTAATCAAGGTACTATAAGCCAAGTGCTTTCTATTACGGTTGGCTTTTGATATTTTGAGTAATGAGGGAATTGTGCTGTAGCCAAATCTCATCATTTTAATTGCTGTTATAGGATATGGCAAACACTGAAAACTCCATACTCGGTCCTGTGCCATCTGAAACTCCCATCCAGTCAGAGCGTTGGGACACAGATACATTCCATGGTTTATGGGATTCTGGGACTGAACCCAAAAATCCTGATTCCAATTATGGTTACAGTGAGCCTTCACCTGTCTCCACCACTCCACTTAACAAGCCACCACCCATTCAGAAAACCGTAGATTATGGGCATGGACGTGGTGAGTATGAAATCAACATCGTCACCCATTTATGTTGTGCCAATAATGTGTTTCACAGGAACATTCCAAACAAAGTTAGACACCCAGCTGCAAGTGCTGTGAGGATAGATGACCAAAAGCTTATTCAAAAAGATAACCTTTAAGGAATGCTTTTAAGAAAGCAAAAAGAGTTTGAGAGGTTTAGGGTAGTAAATCTGAAGTTTGTTAGCAGCTGAAAGCTGGCTGCCAATGGTGGAACCATAAAGTAAGGATGCATCAAAATATTGACGGTTGTAGAACTCGACCAGGTTGGAGTTTGGGATGGTTGAGACCATGGAGAAATTTGAAGACGTGGATGAAAATTTTGAAATACAGATGTTGACAGTTTCAGACTCAATGTAGGTCAGCAAGTACAAGTCTTTTTTTAAGTGTACCTCCACCAAGTACACAGTACATACACTTGCAACTCGGCCAACGTTGTCTACCTGATATGCTGCAGGAAAGGATATCCCAAGGCATGGTACGTTGGAGAGACCATGCAGACGCTATGACAACATATAAATGAACACTGCTCGACAATCACCAGGCAAGACTGTTCTCTTTCTGTTGGGGAACACTTCAGCAGTCCCAGGCATGCAGCCTCTGATCTTTGGGTAAGCTTTCTCTGAGGCAGCCTTCACGACACACAACAATGCAGAGTTACTGAGCAGAGACTGATAGCCAAGTTCTACACACATGAGGACAGCCTCAACCGGGATCTTGGGTTCATGTTACACTATTTGTAACCCCTACGACTTGCCAGGGCTTGCAAAATCTCACTAACTGTCCTGTCTGGAGACAATACACATCTCATTAACCTACGCTTCACCGTCTCTCCACTCACATTGTCTGTACCTTTAAGACTTGATTACTTGTAAAGACTTGCATTCCAACCATTATTTTGTAAATTGAGTTTGGTCTTTACATGCCTTGTTTGAGAACAGAGCTCCCACTCGCTTGAAGAAGGGGCAGCGCTCCGAAAGCTAGTGGCTTGTGCTACCAAATAAACCTATTGGACTTTAACCTGGTGTTGTGAAACTTCTTACTCCATTAAATCTGATAGTCCTTGTCCTAAAACTACGATCTCTTGTTCTAGATTGCCCCACAAAAAGTTTAAAGTTTATTTATTAGTCACACACAGGTAGGCTTACGTTAACACTGCAATGAAGTTACTGTGAAATTCCCCTAGCTGCCACAGTCCGGCACCTGTTCGAGCCAATGCACCTAACCAGCATGTCTTTCAGAATGTGGGAGGAAACCAGAGCACCCAGAGGAAACCCATGCAGACAAGGGGAGAATGTGCAGACTCTGTACAGATAGTGACCCAAGCCGGGAATCGAACCCTGGTCCCTGGCGCTGTGAGGCAGCAGTGCTAACCACTATGCTGCTGTGCCACCCTCCAAGAGAAAGCATCCACTCTACATCTATTTTGTCAATACCTTTTATCATCCTATATACCTCAATTGGGTCTTTTCTCATTCTTCTCAACTCTGCGGTATATAGGCCTAAACTGCTGAGTGTCTCTTCACTTCTGGTTGCTTGAAGTTACTTGGGTTGAGTTTCTGATCATTGCATCATCTGGTTTCTGTCTCCAGCAGCATTTCTGAGATTGGAAGCTGCCATGTTGTAGTTGCATTAATTAGCTTGTATGATACCACTTTGAGCACACCACATTTGAGCTGTACATGTCGAATTAATAGATTGTGATTTTATCTTTGTTGCTTTTGGGTAAGTACCAAACAAATATTCTGGCCTTCTTGAAATAAAAGCACCATTATGAAGCCTTGTTTACTCTGTGTAATTTTATAAATCTGGCTTGATTACTTAGTTGCACATCCTTTATGCATAGTAACAACAAATACTTGCAATGAATTTGAATAGATCTAGAAAACGAAACGGGATGTCACAGATTTGTTTTGGAGAGTAGTTAGACAGAGATTTCAATCTTGATTTTGCAACTTTGTAACTGAAATTCAATACAGATGCAACAAAGAATCCACAATATGAATGTAAAAAAGAACTAATGTAGTCAAAATACAGATTTTTAAAAAATCATTATTCTGTGAAACATGAACAGCTAGAAGGAGTAGATTTGTTCTTTTGGACCGTTTCCTATTGTGACAGCTCTTTATTGTGTTTCACATTGGTCCAGGTGATTTGTTTGGCCTGTTCTATGAGTTTATTTTTCATGTTCTCTTTTCTTGATACCTCTGTAAATGCATAATTTGAAGCTGCCATCTGAAAATTAATGTGGTGAGATATTCAAAACTTCTAGTGTAACTAGTTTGGGAACCAAAATACAAAATTAATGTGAAAAGAAGTACAGAAAATGTTTAGGAAGTAGCAAATTAATTGTGTGCAATAATTGCATATGTAAATTTCTTAAACAACAAAGACAGCAGTCTTGACCTGTTCTTCCTTATTCCCTGTTGTTGACATAATGAGGTGCAACATTTACGCTTCTTGAGCATTATAGAAAGTGTATTCCATTAATTGTTCTTTTGCTTTCAGCCATAATGGCACATTTATTCAGCAGGTAGTAAGTTAAGTTTTAATCATAAATAGGTTTAACATGTGAAATTGAGATCAAAAATGTAAGAAATGTATGTTGTGGAATTAAAATACAGTGAAATATATTGTCGCATTTGGAATGTTGTGCAAACCAGGTAGCTCTTTTTTGAGAAATATTGTTGCCGTTTTGTGAGTTTGAAATAATTCTTAGACTGACCGAGGGTAGGAAGGACAGAAATATGAAGGGATTTTACACCGAATACAGCAGATCAGTCAGACACTGAACTTCGCACTTAGTTCAATACGATATAAAAAATAAAAAGATGTTTCCCAAGAGAGTTGGATAAAATTAGTACTATGAATTGTTTAACATCATCCCACACAATACTTAACCCATCAGTGCCTTTGCTTGCTTCTTCAATGTTCTAGCAACTAATTGAAGTTATTGTTTGCCTTCTACATAAATGTTGGTCTTTAGTTTAAAGGGAATGAAGTATAAAAATAGGGAAATCTTGTTAAAAGTAAACTATGCACTAATTGGACTGCACCTGGAATACTGTAAACAGTTCTGGTCCCTTTATCTGGCACTGGAAGCAGTCCAGAGAAGGTTCATTCAGTTGATCTTGAGTGTGAAGGATCTGAAGAGGACGGATTAAATAGGCTGGGCTCATTGCAGTTTAGAAGAATTATAGGCAACCTCATAGGGCAGAATTATCTGATCTCATCCATGGCCGTCCTGCTGAAGTGAGAACAAAGCATTTGACGTTTCAGCCCAACTCCATTGACTTTCAGCGGCACTGGAGAACATGAACGGATATTTTTGACAAAAGGATTCATTTGGCATGGCAGGGTGGCTGAGAGGTTGCTTCCCTTGTGAAAGATTTGAGGACAGAGGGCATAATTTCAGTAACTAGTCACCCATTTAAGACTGAGAAGAGGAGAAATTTCTTCTCTGAGAACTTACGGAATTCTTTACTACGAAGAGCTGCAGAGACTGGTTCATTAAGTATGTTCAAACCTGAGATAGGTAGATTTGTAATCAGTAAGCGAATTAAGGATTATAGAGATCAAGCAGGAAAGTGGAGTTGAGGAGTACCAGGTCAAATCAATCATGATTTCATTGAATAGTGGAGCAGACTCGGTGCGCCGAAAGGTCCACTTCTGTTCCAGCATCTTATGGTCTTTTTTAACCCACAGCACACCTTTGCTACTCTCTGAAGTTACTGTTTCAGCCCAGCTTCCTTTTTCATGTTAAACATCATGGTTCAAATCTTCTGGTTTCCAGATTGTCAGGGACCACATGTATCCCCCAAACACTTCACTGAACCCTTCAAAAGTCCCAATGCATGGACTCCATGGGAATTAACCAGAAAGTTTCAAGTTTGAATGGGCAATTCTCCGAGACTTTCTGAAAATGTCTCCAACTATGAGTTAGCGTCAGAGACATCTGGCAGAACTTGCTTACCTACCTTAATGACAACTCAGAAAATATTAGACTGAAAAATCCTAATCTAACTCTTGGAAAGCTTTCCAGCTGATCACACCACCCACCCAACCTGACGATCCCAACCACCCTACTCCCCTGACACTCCATCTCCCCCTGACCTGACCTCACCACCTACCCAACTATTACCCCATCCCTTGAGATCTTTACTAGATGTACCTTCCTCCCTTATTCACTTAACTCGCCCCTACCCCTGTAAACCTTTATCAAACCCATGCTACCCTCTTGCTTCATCCACCCTATTCCCTTGTATACCTATCTCATGTGTCCTAAAACACTCACTCACTAACCCTCCAAAGAAGCTGTTTAAATGATCCAAAGCTTTTTGAGTGTATTAGTGAGCACTTAGCCGGAATCTGGCAGCTAGTGCTGTAAAAAGGGCGCGTGGCTTGGCTGATATCTCTGAGGATTTTTACATTGGCTGAGTCCTGCAAGATGTTCTACCCAAGGATTGGCTAGAAAAATTGGTGGAAGGTTAATGGGTATTTTTTTAGCTGATCAAGGTTGAAAATAGGGGTTCCTACCATGATCAGAAAAATTGGGCCCCTGTGTAACTCTGAGAAGTCCCCTTCAGTACAGAGAGACCTTGGCTTATCAGGTTGTTTCTTATAGCTGTTCCCCTCTAGGCAGCTCTATTGTTTTCCTTTGCTTTATCTGTGTGACTTGGATGTGCAGCAATTATAACTAAATCTGCATTCTAAGTAATGTGCCCAGACTGCAGCACTGAGCAATTCCAGTGTCATCCCTAGGATTTTAATTGAAGTGATTCAGTAATGCAGCCTCAGCAACAATTAAGAAATTCTTAAAAGTGTAAATATATTGACAAGTTCACTATAACATTTTGGGGACACTTGCATGACAGAGTTCCATGCATCTTATTGGCAGCACTGTTTACTGTATCATGCCAATATCTAGTCTATTTGGAATAGGTGAATAATTCAGAGTGGATATTTTCCTTTGAAAGCTAATTTTGTTTTCCCCAATTGGTATTAATGATCCTGGACCAAAGCCTTTTTTTTGGGGGGGGTGAAAAAAGTTCAACTATGCTTGTTACTGCAGTGAGATTGTGGAGAACTAATTAAATAAAAAGCTGCAAAATTCTCTATTCAAAATTTGATGGTCTCAATTTCATTTTTAAGGAATATACTTTTTTAAAAAAAAATTTTTGTTTTCAGATGCAGGAGGTGGAAGGATTGAACAGATCCCTTATGGAGAACGGGTTTCACTTGGTCCTGAGCCAATACGAGAGCGGATGTATGATAAAGGTAGTAATACTTACGCCAATCTAGTGCTTTTTATGACCTTTAGCATTTTAAAGCAATTTAAGTTAAAGGTAATTTGCCCATTCTATTTTAGTCGCTCTATTTTTCAGAGTTCATTTGAAAAAAATTGTTCAGAATGAACCAGTTGTTTATTGAATGGAAACTTCATTTTGATACATTTAGATGTAATTACATTTTTTCTACTTCATTTAATTGTTAAGCACCTGTTACAAAAACAAAACTAACTTTTGGAAAAGAGTACATTTACTTTTATTAGAAAGAAGTCAAATTTAATTGATTTTTCTCTAAAAGGAGTGATTTTCTACATTTATGGATTTTCAGTTTGGCTCTATATGTTATCCTTCAATATTATGACACCTTTGGCTCCTTAGAATTTAGTCATCCAAGCATGTTCAAACAGCAAGTTAAGATTATGTGGCTGGTTTTTGTTCCTGATACTCAACTGTTTAGTGATTGGTAATAACGAGCAAGCAAAACTAGAAATGGTGCTAACTTCAGGCAGCCTTTGTAATACAACAGACTGTTTCTTCACTGACAATGATAATGTAGAACACATATGTTTTCCATTGTTTGAGTACTTCACACTTGATATCACTGCAGCATATGCTTCGTAAGTTACTTAGTCATTAAATGAAGCAAAGTCCCCACAGGATCCCTGCAAGCAATATTTTTCAAAAATGAAACCTTTTACTAACATGGAGGTGATCCACTGGTAAAATATTTGCTACTGCAAAAGTTAAACCAGCAAGTGTCTTCTACATTAAATGGTCAGAGTCGTGATAGTTTGCTGACACTTGTTAACTTAACCTTATTACAGACAGCAATCAGTTAATGGTCAACTATTTAAAGCAATTAAGCTTAAATTTCTTAAGAAATAAGACTAAATTAGTCCAATTGTCCTCAAATCTCTCATAAAAATGTTGTTCCCTTATTTAGATTCTCTCGATCCTCGAGATCGTTATGGAGACAGAGATCCATTCCTGGAAAGAAGAGATCCATTTTTGGACCGCAGAGACTATGATAGAGAGCGTGATCTATACAGGGACAGATCCATGGGTGATTACGAGAGGGAAGGATTTGAGCGTGAACGATTTGGGCGTGAGGACAGGTAATCATTGGAAATGTATTAAAAAATTATTATACAAAATGAAGAATTACCATGCGGAGAAAGTGTTTCTGCTTTGTAGCAGTTGAGTTTACAATGGCAGCCAAGCGGCAACATCAAACTTCCCTTATTCATACAGCTGTAAATCCATGAACTAATAGTACAACATCTCACCACGTTATTTCTGTAGTGCAATGTTGTATCATTACTATATGTTCATCTTTACTGAATGCAAATAACAAAACCTGTGTTATAGATTTAATTGACATCTACCAAAACAGTCTTTGGACTTGAAGCCTGACAATGAAGCAACTGCAAATTTCTGTACCAAGGGGAGATGCTTTTCAGTTGCATATTATGGAGGAACCTAGTTCTCTTCTGTTCTTTGTAAGTAAACAAAATTCTTTCACCAGTAAATACAAAAGATCAACTTACTTTGTGTGCTTCATTTGCAGAATGTCCCATGGCCCATCTGGCCGTTCAAGTGGATATCACAACTTTCAGGACAATAAAGATCATTTCAACCGAGGGGGTTTTGACAGACCACAGTTTGATCGCTTATCTGATCGACCACCATTTGATCATCCATCTAGTGGTTTTGCAGGTATTTGATTTTAAGTAGTTGTCTATGTACCTATTGATAATGATTTTGCAAATTTGATTATTGTGGCATTGAAATGACTGCTGACGTATTCTAAATTGCATTAGGTGATTTGAGGTGATAGCTATATCTAAGCTACACAAAATTGTTGCACGGTATGCACACTGGTAGCAGTCTCTGGGAGTATCAATGGTTTAGATCTCCAGTGCTGGTAGATTGATCTGAATGGCATGACTTAAGTAAGGTGGATAGGTTTACCTATGTTTGGAATACCTATGTGTTGGAATAGATGAAATTATCTGTACTTAGAACCATAGAGAGTACAGAAACAGTCCTTTTGGCCCTTCTTGGCTGTGTCAAACCATTTTTCTGCCTAGTCCCACTATCCTGCACCTGGACCATATCCCTCCACACCCCTCTCATCCATGTACCTGTCCAAATTTTTCTTAAATGTTAAAAGTGAGCCCACATTTAACACTTCATCTGGCAGCTCATTCCACACTCCTACCACTCTCTGTGTGAATCCCCCCTGTCAAAATTCCCTTTAAACTTTACCCCTTCATCCTTAACCCATGTCCTCTAGTTTTTTTTCTCCCCTAACCTCAATGAGAAAGCCTGCTTGCATTCACTCTGTCTATACCCATCGTAATTTTGTACACCTCTTATCAAATCTCCCCTCATTCTTCTAAGCTCCAGGGAATAAAGTCCTAACCTATTCAACCTTCCTCTGTAACTCAGTTTCTCAAGTCCCGGCAACATACTTGTAAACCTTCTCTGCACTCTTTCAACCTTATTAATATCCTTCCTTAATTAGGTGACCAAAACTGCACACGATACTCTAAATTCGGCCTCACCAATGCCTTATACAACCTCACCATAATATTCCAATACTTGGATTTATAAAGGCCAAAGTTCCAAAAGCACTCTTTACGATCCTATTTACCTGTGACGTCACTTTTAGGGAATTATGTATCTATATTTCCAGATCCCTCTGTTCTACTACACTCTTCAGTGTCCTACCATTTACCTTGTGTGTTCTACCTTGGTTTGTCCTTCCAAAGTGCAATACTTCACACTTGTCTGCATTAAACTCCAAATGCCATTTTTCAGCCCATTTTTCTAGCTGGTCCAAATCCCTCTGCAAGCTTTGTCCACTGTGCCTCTAATTTTTGTATCATCAGCAAATTTACTGATCTAATTTACCACATTATCATCCAAAGCATTGATATAGATGACAAACAACAATGGACCCAGCACTGATCCCCGTGGCACACCACTAGTCACAGGCCTCCACTCAGAGAAGCAACCCTCCACTACCACTTGCTGGCTTTTCCCATTGAGCCAATGTCTAATCCAATTTACATGTATACCTATGTATACTTGTCCATATTCCAATTGGACAACTGCTCCTTTATGAAAATAACATGGACCAGCTTTAATATAAATTTGCTGAGGGACTTTCTAATTCTGAGAATTGGCGGTTTTCTAACTTCCCTCATAGTACTCAGTTGACATTAGAAAATAATATATATACGTAGTATCGTTGACCCTCTGCACTTTATAAATCTAAGTCATTCTCTATTCACAAGAATACCAGAAATAGAAGCAAGGAGTGGACCATTTTGCCTGTTAAGCCTACTCTGCCATTCAGTACTATCATGGCTGATCTTGGGCTTCAACTCCACTTTCCCACCTACTCCTCAAATCCCTTGATTCCCTGTCTAAAATCTGTATAATCCTGCCTGTGGAAGAGAGAATTCTAAAGATTCACAATCCTATAAATGAGTAACTTCTCCTTATCACAGTCCGAAATGATCAGTTTCCCATGAGAACGTGCCCCCAAGATTTAGGTTCCTCATTAGCAGAAATAATCTCTCAGTACCTACTTTATTAAGTCTTTTCAGTTAGTGTTATTTATTGGAGTTGTGGGAAGGCAGTGGCATAGTGGTATTGTCATTGGGCTAGTAATCCAGAAACCCAGGTTCATCCTCTGGGGACCAGGGTTTGAATTCCACCATGGCAGATAATGAAACTTGAATTCAATAAAAATCTGTAATTAAATGTGGTTGACTCATAAATACAACTCATTGCTTTGGGCCCTGAGTTACATGTAAATCAGACCACATAAGGGCAGCAGATTTCCTTCCCTAAAGGACGTCAGTGAGCCAGGTGGGATTTTACGACAAGCAACAATGACGTCGTGGTCATCGAGATACTTTTAGTTCCAGGTTTCTGGATTACTGCTAGTCCATTGACAATGCCACCATGCCACTGCCTCCCCTCCAGTCCAGTAACATTGAAGATGCTTGGTACCATCCAGCACAAAACTGCCCAATTGATTGATGCTCCATCCACCACCTTAAACATTCACTGTCTCTACCACTGATACACAGTGGCAGCAGTGTGTATCCCAGGATGCACTGCAGAACCTTGCCAAGATTCTTTCAACAGCCCCTTCCAAATTTGTGATCTCTACCAATTTGAAAGACAAGTTGTGGAGATGTCGCCATTGGACTGGGGTGGGCACATTAAGAAGCCGCGTTCCGAAAGCTTATGGTAGCAAGTAAGCCTGTTGGACTCTAATGTGGTGTTGTGAGACTAGAAGGACAAGAGCAGCAGATGCACCACCACTGTACCATCCCCTCCAGCCGAACGACGCGCTGACTTGGACCTATACCACTATTCCTTCTCTGTTGCTGGAACAAAATCCCAGTGCTCCCTTCCTAACAGCATTATGGATATACCTACACCACATGGACTGCATCGGTTTAAGAGGGTGGCTCACTACCACCTGAGGTGAAATTGGTTATGGGCAAGAAATGTTGGCCTAGCCAGTGATGCCCATGGCATGTGATTGAACAAAAATTGCCATCCCTGCATGCTGACTTCCTGGGTTCCTTGAACAAGTGCAGCCAAACTCTCTGAACATCAATATTTATAATCTTCATTTCTTTTTTAAAATAGTCTGCTTATCTATTCTATTTTTATTTACCAAAGTGAATAATTTTATACATTATAATCACCTTGTTGTCCAAGCCACTCTTTGTCGTCCCCACACCTTAACTTTCCACCTAGCTTGGTATCATGAGCAAACATAGATATATTACTCTCTGTCACTTCACCTAAGTCATTAATATAAATTGTAAGTTGCTGAGGCCCCAGCACTGAGTCTTACAGCACTCTCTAACTCGCATTTACTTTTGTTCTTTGCAGTCAAATCTAGTTCCATTTTGTTGTCTTTACAGCTTTACTTTCAAGTTCCAGTATCCTCTCCCGTAATTTTCTCTGCTCTCTTATTAGTATTATCAGTCTGCTTTTGTAAAGATGGTAACCAGAATTGTACAAAATCTAGATTCTCTAAATCAGTACGTTTTGTACCAATCGCTTAACATAACTGTTTACTTTATGTCATGGTCCTGACTTTTGCAGTAAGAATAATTTGTTTTGCAGAATTGCATTGTTGATCTTAACTGCATGCACATCTTTGAAGTTTTTTATGTTTATTGGTAAACTGATACCAGTCTTAGTCAAACCTGTTCACTTACGTAAAATTTCAGGTGAAAGACGTGGGTATTCTGATGAGAGGGTACCCACCTCGGCCCCTCACCCATCACATCCTCCTCCTCCACGTGTTGAAAAAAAGCCAGAGAGTAAAAATGTTGATGATATTCTGAAAATGCCAGGCAGGCAAAGCCGACCTGATAGGGTGAGTTATGCTTGTTTGTTTCTTGTTTACTACTCCCTGTTGAGCTTTTTCCCTTCGTTAGATTATATTTTGAAATTCGTGAGTCATGCTTGTGTGGTGTCTGTGTCAATTTTAGCTCAGTGAAAACACCTTTGCTATTGGGACAAAATGTCAGAATTTCACCCCCACTTTAACTCCATAATTTTGTTGAAGCTGATTACTGAGGCATTGCAATACTATCAGAACTGTTGCCTTCTGGGTGTGATGTTAAACCAAAGTTTAAATGGCCTCCACAATAGAAGACAGAGAGTTTTTCTAATATCATGACTTTGAATTTATTCCTCAATAAACATCTTAAAAAAAAAAACAAGTTATTTGGTCAGTTTCAGCTTGATATTTGTGGGGACTTGCTGTGTGACAGTTGATTTGTTTTTACCTATGTTCAGTTAGATCACAGACCTTATCTCCAGTTATCAGTCTTTGTTCCATATTACTTGATTCTGTTCCTAACAAAAATCTCCCTCTGTTTTGCAATTCCTGACTGTAATATTCTGTCCTGATGTTCTGAAATCTCCACCAGAGGAAACAGGTTCTACATGTACTGTAACCAACCCCTCAATTATTGAAAATGCTCTGTTAGATCACCTCACAACCTCCAAAAGAACAGAGAAGAACTAAGAAAAGTATAGCACAGGAATAGGCCCTTCGGCCCTCCAAGTCTGCACCAATCATGATGTCTGCCTGAACTAAAACCATACGCACTTACGGAATCCATATCCTTCCATTCCCATCATATATTTGTCTAGTTGCCCCTTAAATGCTGTTATCGTACCTGATCCCACCATCTTCCCTGGTAGCTGGTTCCGGATATTCATCACCCTCTGCATCTAAAAACAAAACTTGCCTCACACATCTCCTCTAATCTTTTCCTTAAACCTATTTCTCCCAATACTTGACTTCTCCACCCTAGGAAAGAGCATCTGACTATACACTCTGCCCGTGCCACTCATAATCTTTTAAGCCTCTTAAGTCACCCCCCTCAAGCTCTGTGTGAGAACAAGCCAAGTTTACACAATCTCTCCTCATAGCTAATACTTCCAGACCAGCCAACATCCTAGCAAACCTCTTCTGTATCCTCTTCAACACATCCACATCCTTCTGGTAATGTGGCGACCAGAATTGTACACAATATTTTAAATGAGCCCTAACTAAGGTCCTGTACAGCTGCAGCATGACCTGCTAATTTTTATATTCAATGCTCTGACCGATGAAGGGAAGCATGTATATGCCTTCTTGACTATCTTATTCACCTGCATTGCCACTTTCAGTGATCAGTGGACTTACACGTCCAGATCTCTCTGTCTGTCAGTACTCCTAAAGATTCTACCATTTACTGCATTGGACCTTCCAAAAAGCATTGTGTCTCATTCATTGGTATTAAACTCCATCTGCCATTTCTCTGCCCAAGTCTCCAACCAATCTGTATCTTACTGCATCTTCTGACAATCCTGTTCACTATCTGCAACTCCACTAATTTTTGTGCCATTGAGGGATATGAGCCACTATGGGTAACCTGTCTTTCTAATAAACTGTTGAAGCCCTGGGATTCTGGTCAATCTGCACTGTATGCTTTCCATGGCCAGTTTATCTTCTTTGAGATTTGGTGCTCAAATATGAACATCAAATGAGGTCTGACTAAGGACCTTACAACTGGAGCATAACTTCCTCTCTATTGGACTCCCCTTATAAAGGCCAAATATGCCATTGGATTTCGAGTGATTTATGTAGATGGACACCTGTGCTCCTCCACGGCTCTTAATCTCTCACAATTAAGAAAATATTATTTTTATTTCTCAGGTTCAAAGGGATGGTCTCACTGTTCCCTTTGTTAACTCCATTTTGCTGATTTTGCCCACTCACACTTCCTGTCTTTTTTTTAAACTTATTGTTCCCATTCACAAAACTTTGTCTCCCTACTGATGTATGAAATTTGAATAAGCATTTTTCATCCAAACTGTTGATATACAATGAAAAGTTAAGGTTACAGCACCAATCTAAGAGGAATGCTATTTTTCACATCCTATTATCAGAACAAAGCCTTATTCTCTCTCTCATTAGCAATTACCGAATTACAGATTCTCTAAATATCTATAGCCTTTCAAGCTGATAGAACCAACGTGCTCCAACTTCTTTCCTCTGTTATCCATCCAACTCTGTGGCGCAGGCCTTGTTTGGTTCCATTTTTACATTTTCAGTCATGGCCAAAACATATCTAGCAATGGATTCTTTTCCCACACAGCTTATCACTCTCTCCTTAACTCCCTGATTAAAAAAATTCCAACAGTAATTAAAAACTAAAGGAATGAGATTGCATCCTTGTTTAGGTGAATTTTCAGTGCCAACAAGGTTATTTGATTGTAATTAGGATTTAACTACATTGTTCAAAGGATACATACACTCGAATGAGGGAACTCATTGAGACAAAATTGGTCTGTGCCGATGATGGCACTACAAGAACTTTTTGCCATTCAATATGTTTTAATTGGTACCAGATAGGGCCATTTTCACACAGGCCAAGGTGGAGTAATTCATTTTGAATGGCTTCTTATGGTTTTCATCTTTGGTTATGCATGTGCTGTCACCAGAAGATTTTATCCAATTGTGTATATAGTGGTGAGAACTGTTGCCTCCACCGTTTGTTTCACATCAGAGTCTGGCCCAACCTTTTAGTTGCAATTCAGTAAATTTTAATTTGACTCCTATCAGGGATGAATTTGGTTCATTCTAACATTTGGTTGCTTTAAATGCAGTTACCCATCACTAAGCAAAAACTGCTTATACAGATCTTCAGTCGTATAATGCTTCATGTCCAGTTTCTTTCTACTTCTGTGCAAAGCAATAGCATTTGATTCTTTGTGAGTTTTTAAAGGAATTATTTATCACGCATTTCATGGCTAAATCTTATCATTTGCTGCAATAGATTAGGACAAGTAGAATGTACCTGAGTACATTAGTAATATGTGCTAAGAACCAATTTATTTTCAATGCAAATTTGCTTGTATTTGATTAAAATATTTGAAGAATATGGATCTGATTATTTAAATTTTGCCTCAACTCATAACATTACTTTCCTTGTTGTCCATAATATCTTACAGATTGTAGTTATTATGCGAGGGCTCCCTGGCAGTGGGAAGACACATGTTGCTAAACTAATTCGTGTGAGTATCATCTTTTGGCCATTTTAAAGATTGCAAATTATTAGGGAAAATTATACGAAGAGTGGAATAAAAATAGAGCGCTGTAAATACTCAGGTCTGGCAGCACTTGTGGAGAGAGAAACAGTCACGGACATTTCGTCAGAACAAAGGTTGGAATTCTGTCCATTATAAAAACATTTGAGAGATTCCTTCATGATTCTGTTACTTAGAAGAATAAATAGCCCTGTGCCATAAAGACCAAGGAGCGTGAGTCAATTGACATCATCTGGAAGTGTACAATTTAACTCAGCATTTCTGGTTTGAGAGGAAATGTCCTCAAACATTATCTGCTACTATTTATTATCCAGCAGCTTGGAGGTTGTGTACCTGCATGTGTTCTCTTTGACTGAGCCTAAAGACACTACATACATGGGGTAATTATCTCGGCATGCATAAATCTGTGGGTTCATATTGAGATATACTAGAGGACTAACTATACTCCAGCAATAAGTCAGTTCCTGAATGATGGGGGTGAGAAAAAAACTGGCACGAAGTTTTTCCCTAATGCTTTGCTTTTTCATGGCATGTTTGCAGTGGAAGCTTGTAGATACATGTTATTTAATTGCACAGTTGTTGGAACAACTTTGCATTAATATTCTTATTATAGACTTAATTAGGTTTTTAAAAATATCATGAAATCTTTAGAATTTAGTCAATAGTGGTTGAATGTATTGAACAAAATCTTGACCCTGGTTATCACCAAGTAATACATTATTAGAGATTGTTTTTAATTTCATGGGTGAGTGTGCCTGTCGCTGGCAAGGCCAGCATGTATTGTTCGTCCCTGACTGAAGGTGAACCATGAATCCCTGCAGTCCCTGATACAGGTACACGAAAAGTGCTATTAGGCCCCTTGGTGCTGTACTTGGTCAAATGCTGCCCTGATGTCAAAGACATTTATTCTCATCTCGCATCTTCAGTTCTTTTGTGTGTATTTAAACCAAGGTTTTAATTAGGTCAGAAGTGAGTAGTCTTGCAGAACCTAAACTTGGCATCAGCGAGCAGATTATTATTGCATAAATTACACTTGATAGCTTGGCAATTACTACTTCCATTACCTTGTTGATGATTGAGAGAAATCAGAGGGTGTGGTAATTGGTTGGATTAGATTTATCTTGCTTCTTGTGGGCAGAACCCACTTGGGCAGTGTTGCATATGTGCCAGACTTGTAGCTCTAATGGAAAGCTTAGCTAAGGGTATGGCTAGTTTTAGAGCACAAGTCTTAAGTATGACAGCCAGGATGTTGTCAGGGCTCATAGCCTTGTTTATACCCATTGCCTTCAACCATTTCGTGATATTTAATGGAGGGAATTTAATTGGCTGAAGACTAGCATTTGTAATACTGGAAAAGCTCAGGTGAAGGCAAAATTGGATCATCCGCTTGCTATTTCTGGCTAAAGATGTTTGCAAATGCTTCAGCTTTGTCAGGAAATAGGGCAATAAAACAACTACTTTAGTTCTGTTTTCACAGAAGAAAACACAAATAACTTCCCAAAAATGCTGGGGAACCAAAGGTCTAGTGAGAAAGAAGAATTGGAGGAAATTAATATTAGTCAAAAAAACAATGCTGGAGAAATTAATGGGGCTATAAGCTGAGAAATTCCCAGCATTTGATAATCTATATCCCAGGTTACCAAAAAAGGTGGCCATGAAATTAGTGAATGTGTTAGTTGTCATCCTTGAAATCCTATGGATTCTGGAACAGCTTTGAAGGTGGCAAAAGTAACCCCACTATTTAAAAAGGGAGGGAAGGAGAAAATGGGGAGATATAGACCGATTAACCTAACATTAGGAGTAGGAAAAATGCTGAAGTCTGTTAAAAAGGATGTGATAGCAGGACACTTCAAAATATCAATGGGGATTTGCTAGAGAGCTTTGAGTGCGTAACTAATAGACTAGGTAAGGGGGAACCAGAGAATGTGGTGTATTTGTGTTTTCAGAAAACTTATGAGGTTACTGTGCAAGATTAAGGCATATGGGATTGTGTCTGATATATTGGCACAGATTTGAGAATTGTTAGAAGATAGAAAACAGTAGGAATAAATTGATTGTTTTTACAGTGGGATGCTGGTGGGGTACTGCAGAGATCAGTGCTTGATCTCTGGCTAGTCACAATATTTATGAATGAGAGAACCAAATGTAACATCTCCAAGCTTGCTGATGGCACAAAACTAGGTGGGAATGTGAATAATGAGGAACATGTTCAAGGTGATTTCAGACAAGTTGAGTGAGTGGGCAAGTACATGGTAGATGCAGTTAATGTGGATAAATGTTGAATTATCCACTTTGGTAGGAAAAGCAGAATGGTAGAGCATTATTTAAACAATGATAGATTGGATAATATTGATGTACCAAGGGACTTGGGTTTCTTTCTACTGCAGTACTGAAAGCAAGCATGCAGGTGGAGCAAATGGGTTGGAAGGCAGATGGTATGTTGGCCTTCATTGCAGGGGAATTTTGAGTACAGGACCACGTGTAGTTTTGTGTGCCGCTTTGGTTTCCTTACCTGAGAAAGGATATACTTGCCACTGAGGAAGTGCAGCAAAGGTTTACCAGGATGTTTCCTGGGATGGCAGGATTGTCATATAAAGAAAGATTCAGTCTGTTTCCCTTGGTGGGGGGGCGGTGGAGTTCAGATCTGGAACAAGGAGTCACAGTCTCAGAATACAGGGTAGACCATTTAGGATTGAGATGAAAAAATGAAAAAGAAGGCTGAGGAGGCTAAGTTACTGAATATATTTAAGAAGGAAATAGATTTCTAAGCACTGAAGCCTTAAACAGTATGGGGAGGGCAGGAGTATGGAGATGTGCTAAAAGATAAGCCATGATTTGGTTGAATGGCAGAGTAGACTTGAGGAGCTGAATGCATTACTCCTATTTTCTGTGTTTCCGTGTTTTACACTGAAATACAGGACTCTCTCTCATCATTGAGGATGGTTATATTTGTGAAGCCTCCTCCTTCGGTTAGTTGTTTCATTGCCCACCACCATTCATGTCTGGAAGGCAGAAATGCAGAGCTTAGATTTGATGTGTTGGTTGTGGGATTGCTTTGTTTTCAACATTCAGATACAGATCGATCTGCATAACCCCAAACTTTGAAATAAAAGTTTCTGTTTGGGAATAACGTTTTGTCATCCAACAGCAGATATTAAATCGTGTCTTAGTCAAAGTTAGGTAATAAATTTGAACTTTTCTATAGAGTCTCTTTGTTGTTAAGTAAAGTACTTGTGTCTCTATGCGTATATTTAGGACAAGGAGGTAGAGTATGGAGGAGCTGCACCACGGGTCCTCAGCTTGGATGATTATTTCATGACTGAGGTAGAAAAGGTGGTGAAGGACCCAGACAGTGGCAAGCGAATCAAAAAAAAGGTAAGTGCTGAGAAAAATGGTTGTAGCAACTTCTAGTTTGAATCAGAAAGTAATTACCTTCCTGAGTTTGATTATGCACCAGGTTATGTCTTTGCTATGTGGGGCTTGAGGTTCAAATCTCCTTAAGCAAATGGAGAAAAAATATACTGGCATTAGACGCTGTCCAATGAAGATTGACCTGATTGGTCACCGCTATGGATGGATTTTCTTATGAGGAGAGGTTGAATAGGTTGGGCCTATATTCATTGGAGTTTATAAGAATGAGAGGTGACTTTATTGAGACATATAGGATTCTCGTGGGTCTTGACAAGGTAGATGTTGAGAGGATGTTTCCTGTTGTGGAGGAGTTCAGGAACAGTGGGCATAATCTCAGAATAAGGAATTGCCCAATTAAGACAGAAATAAGGAGGATTTTCTTTTGTCAAAGAGTATTGAATCTGTGAAATTCTTTATTGCAGAGAGGTATGGAATCTGAGTAGTTAATATGTTCAAGGCTGAGATAGATTTTTAAGAACTATGAAGATAAGGCGGGAAAGTGGAGTTGAGGATTATATCAGATCAGCCATGATCTCATTGAATGGTGGAGTGGATGCAATGGGCTGAATGGCCTACTTCTGCTCTTTCAATTTATGGTCTAAAATTAGGTGGCTACTAAAGTTCCACAGTGAAACAAGTTTTCCTGTGAATGTGGATCCATTGTACATTTACGATTGGATTGGATTGAATAATTTAATTTTTTTTCAAAGACTTTATATTTAAAGAGTGGCTTTTAAATTTTCATTTAAGTATCAAAAACTGCAGCAAAGTAGCTGAAGAATTTTTCTGTAATTGCTCAGTCAGATGTGTATTCTGTGATCTCTGTATCATAAAAGAACCTCTACACCACAAATGATTTTTCAAAACTGATAATCTCTCAATATCACTCATGGAATTCCACATCCAAAGGCTTAGTTAATTATAATTTGCACAATTTTACCTACTATGAATCTTGCCAACTCCAGTTAATATTATTGAAGATACAGGTCTGGCCTTTTCTGGGTCTTGCCTCATTATAAACCTGCGCAATTTATCTCATAGAATCATAGAATCCCTAAAATGCAGAAAGAGGCCATTTGGCCATTGAGTGTGCACCGACTCCAAAAGAGCATCTTACCCAGGCCTATCCCTATACCCCCGCATATTTACCATAGTTGATCCACATAACCTACACATCTTTGGACACTAAGGGTCAATTTAGCAGGACCAGTCCACCTAACCTGCATATTTTTGGACTGTGGGAGGAAACTGGAGCACCCGGAGGAAAAACACGCACACGCGCACACACACGGCAGATGTGCAAACTCCACACAGACAGTCACCTGAGTCCAGTATCAAATCTGGGCCCCTGATGCTGTGAGGCAGCAGTGCTAACTACTCTGCCATCGTGCTGCCCTAATCTGTGTCAACAGAGACCTTGAATAATGCAATAGAGAAATGAAAAGATGGGATAAGTGTTTTACACAATTGCTTATGAAGTTGTCATCTTGGCCTATTGTGCAACTTTGCAGATCCCCTTGTCAATAACATTTGGAATCTGGTTTTTATACCTCCACTTCCATTATAAACAATGACATTTCTACTTGAGTCTCATCAACTTTCATGCAGCTGCCACTTAAACCTAAATATAATGGTGCAGTGGTCTGGCAGCAATATAATTTATAGCCAGTGGATTCTTTATTTTAATTGTCTGCATAATTCAATGTCAGCTGGCCTGAAACTAGAAGACAAATTCAGCTCAGTTATAGTAACTACAGCCGGCCAAATGATTCCATTGAAACAGAATCAACCTGTTGGCAATTGCTGAGTGTCGTATTTTAGCTTTGCATAAAAATCAGTTTTCAAGACTTTTCATCCTCTTTATATACAAATCAAACTTCTTGAGATTGTGGGAGTGGCGGGGAAGCAAAATGGGTAGAATGGTTGTTGTGTTTCCAATTCCTGGTGGCCTCCATCCCTGGGGTGACACACTGATCAGAAATGCAGCAAAATATGGAGGAACTTATTAATGGTGAGATTATTCCACTAAATTTGCAGTGCACTTCGTTGATCACGATGTTGCAGGAAATACTTGACTGTTTTGTAATTGAATTCCTTTCCCGAAATTCTAATAAAAATCAGCAGCAGTTTTCGCATCACGACACTATCTCAAGAATCTGGAGAAATTCTTGATTTATCGTGGGAAGGCCCTCTGAAGCCTGCAGTTGAACTCTCACCAGATAAGAATTAGTATCAGTTCTGCCAAAGATTTCCAAGCTTTAATGGATCCTGCACAGAATCAGTTGATCACCTTAGCTATGCCTACAAATGCATCTCTTTGGAACTCAATATTGTTAATACTATTTCTTTGCTCCAAAATTGGGCTCTCAAACACTTTATGGTAATGTGTCCCTGAGCTGCTTGACTTACAAATACACCTTAGGGTGCACATTGCTGAACTGTCCCACTGCATCCATGGCAATGATACCAGTCTCTATGATTTGAAAAGATATGCAGTGCCTTATGCATGGGTGGACACAGATTTTGTCCCATTTCTCATGCCGATGGAATCTGGAGTTTTAGATTTATAGTTGATGCTCATTAGGTGCAATGCAATTATCATTATCGATCCAATTATTTGGAAAGAAAAAGACTGATCTGTTCTTCAATGCTTAATCAAATGTCTGTTTTCTTTCTCTATTTTCCACTAGGTCTTGGAGTATGAATATGAGCCAGAAATGGAGGATACCTACAGAAGCAGCATGTTCAAAACATTCCGGAAAACACTAGATGATGGCTTTTTCCCCTTCATCATTGTTGATGCCATCAACAACAGAGTCAAACATTTTGAGCAGTTGTGGAGTGCAGCTAAAACCAAAGGCTTTGAGGTAAGTTAACAACTTAAGATGTATAAAGAACCCTTAATGTGGATAAACATCCCAAGGTACTTTACAGATTGCCATCAGGAAAATGATGGATGTCGAACTAAAGGAGAAGATGGCAAAAGTCATGTTCAATGTGGTGAATTAAGGAAAATTTTAAAGGAGGATGTAGAAGTGGAAGGATTTAGTATCACAGTTCCAAACATGGAGCTAAGGTGGCTGCATATAAAGCTGCCAAGCTGCAAAATTGTTCACACAAGTTGCTGAAGCTGCTTTTCTTTATTCATAATTTATAAACATTTATGCCAGCTTGAATTTGCTATCACATCCATGGGAATGACTCCAGTCTCTGATTTGATATAACATTCGGTGTCTTATGCATGTAAGGACAAAGGTTTTATGTGCTGATGGAATCCTGGAATTTTTGGTTTATAGCTGATACTCATTAAGTGCAGCGCATTGCCAATTATTATTATCGATCCAATTATTTGAAAAGAAAAGGAATAATCAGGATGGCACAATGGTTAGCACTGCTGCCTCACAGTACCATGGACCTGGGTTCAATTCCCAGCTTGGGTTACTGTTTGTGTGGAATCTGCATGTTCTCCCCATGCCTGTGTGGGTTTCTTGAGGATGCTCTGGTTTCCTCCCACAGTCCAAAAGACATGCTGATGAGGTGCATTGGCCTTGCTAAATTCTCTCCCAGTGTACCCGAACAGATACCGGATTAGAGGATTTTCACTGTAGCTTCATTGCACTTTTAATGTAAGCCTACTTGTGATAATAAATAAAACTTAAACCAGATTTTAAAGTATTTCATTTAGATTCCAAATAATTGCAGCTACATTGATGGAAGGAGGAGAATTGTGGGAAGAAAAGTCATAAAAATCAGTTTAATTAATGGTGCAGATTAAGATGCTTAAATGTTTTCTAAGAATTAAACTGACGACTGAGTTGAGCATTTTCCAGGAAGCATAGTATTTTGCTGTTCTGGCAGCTTTCCCTATCTTCAGTTGTGTTGGAAAGTTGGATGCACTAACAGGATTTTTAATTTCTTTCCCTCTTTACAGGTTTACATCGCAGAAATGAGTGCAGATAATCAGACCTGTGCCAAGAGGAACATTCATGGACGCAAACTGAAAGAAATCAACAAGGTGAATAATCAGGGTTTCTATTTCTTTAAGCCTTTGAAAATAATCTTTGTTCACAATTTAACACAGAGCTGAAGAAAGAGATTGATTTTGGGTTTTCCAAGTTTTGTTCTGAAAAATTCATCTTTGTGCAAGCACTTCTATCCAGTTTGCTCCCTTGCCTCTACGGCTATCTGCTAGGAGAGAAATCTGAGGATGTCATTTGAGATTTTTTGTTCCCTTCCTGTGGGGAAACTCTTATCTACTGTTGGTTTATTCTAATTTTAATACAGCTTGAAACAGAAGCTTGGGTGGAAACAAACTTGCATCCAATCATACCCAACCTCTGTACACAAATCAGAGTGTGGGGGCCTATCAGTGGCCATTATGTTATTCTAGTGAGTATGTTGTGACATTAAAAACAGTCATTTTGATTTTACATTTGCTGTAGGCTGTAGCAGAAATAACATTCATTTTAAAATAAACTACAATGGTTGAAATTAGTACAGTTTTTTGATCAAATTTAACTGATTTTACAAGATCAGAAAGAATCAAGAACAGATATCACGATGCTCTTTACAGCCAGTGAATGTAATGACTGTTGGAATGTAGGAAACTCACTGGCCAATTTGCACACATCAAGCTCCCGCAAGCAGCAATGTGATTTCCAGATAATGTGTTTCTGTGTTTCATTGAGGGATGAATATTGGCCGGAATAACTCCCCTGCCCTTTGAATCGGTACCGTGGAATCTTTTACATCCACCTGAGAGGGCAAGTGGGTCCTCAGTTTGACATCTCATTAGAAAGGCAGCACCTCTATAGTGAAGCATTCCCTCAATATTTTTATTTTGCTTTCTTTTTCATTTTGTGTGCAGTGAATTGCTTTTGTTCTTCATTTGAATTTCATCTGACTTTTATCTGCCTGCATAAAATACCCTGTCCAGCCAACTGTAATTTTTAAAATTTTCCTACGATTCCACTATCCTTCCCAGTTTGCTGGTAGCAAATTTGACCACCTGCATTGAGTTTTTGAGACTGCATCATTTATGTAAATGGAACAAGAGGTATTTTGACACTGATTTTTTTTTGAGCTTTGCTTTTTAGCAATATTCCTGCCCATCCAAAGTAATATGTACATATATAAAAGAATTGATTTTTTTGAAAGGAATATCATGTTTAATGAACCTTATTAAATTCTTTGAAGAAGTAAGCAAGAAAAAGTGACAATGCAGTGGGAGCAGTAAACATTGTTTTCCTGAAGACCTTCAGTAAAGTACCACATAAACTCAAAACCAAGGCATGTGGAATTTGGACCCAGGCAGCAAAATAAATTGAAAGATGGGTACAAAACAGAAAACAAAAGTTAAGTTTTGGGAAGCTTCTCTGTCTGGCAGAAAGTTGGAATTGGTGTCTTGCTGGTACTGCTACTGTACACGTGCATAAATAATACTGAGTTAGTATGGTGTTGAAATTTACTAATGACATTATCTTTGTGCCTACATGCTGGGTAAGTGTAGTGTATGGTGTGGTGGACTACACCACAGTGCAGGCAGGCATAAACCATACTTGCTGATTGGGTAAATAAATAATACAATATAGTAAAACATGCCAGGGCACCTGTTGGTTGGTGGATTAATGAGGAAGATCTTTGGAAAGTAAGAAACTAAATGGGATAAAGAGCTTAAAAAACTGTAGCACCTTGGTTAAAACTCGCTTGTGTTCTGTAGTTCTGGATTCTATATTACATAAAGCAGGTGGAAGTGCTAGAAAAAGTGCAGAAAAGATTTATAAGGATGTTGCCAGAATTGATAGGATTCAACTATTTGGAAAGAACTGTCTCTGGCTCTTTTATCTGGAAAAGAGAAGACTAAGAGGGTACCTGCATAGGATCTTCAAAATTCTGAGCTGGTTTAATGGATTGAATGTTCAAAAATTGCCCCCACTGTGGTAACCTTTAAATAAAGATATACAAGTCATGAAAGCTACTTAGAAATAGAAAAATAATTGGAAAAGAATTTCTTTACACAAGCACTAATGAGAACGTGGAACTCATTGTGTGTCATCATTGATCTGGCCTGAAATATTGGATCTTGTTCGAAGCTCATTTTCAAGAGACTGTACATAAAGTTATATCAAATGTGAAAATTTCACTTTCATTTTTTTAATTCAGTAAGTTGATAGTGTTATGCAGGAAGGTGAGAATCTCTTACTTTATCATTGACATTAAAGACCTGTCAAGATTCTAAGCAAGTTTGGAAAGGAAAACCTAGCCCCAAACGTTGTTCAAATGCTCAGCTGGCAACAAACAATTTTAAGCAGCTGTCCTCATCAACTTGGATATTAATTAAAGAGCTGGTCTATAAGTAACCAAGCACTGAGATTTAATTGTCGTGTTGTTTGATGTTTTATAGATGGCTGAACATTGGGATTCAACTCCCCGTCACATGTTACGTTTAGATATCAGGTCGCTACTCCAGGATGCTGCTATTGAAGAAGTAAGTGGCGTGCAATACATTCAAGCTTGCCATTTTCTATTATTTCAGGATTGTAGTAATCATATACAGGTTTGCAGTTACACCATTACACTGCCAGCTGGATAACTGCCTCATATCTGTGGGTTTCCTCCAGGTGCTCCAGTTTCCTCCCACATCCAAAGATGTGCGGGTTAGGTTGATTGGCCATGCTAAAATTGCCCTTAGTGTCCTAAGATGCTTAGATTAGAGCAATTAGCGGGTAATAATATGTAGAGATATGGGGGTACGGCCTTGGTGGGATTGTGGTCGGTGCAGACTTGATGGGTCAGAGGGCCTCTTTCTGCACTGTAGGGATCTATGATGATGATGAATTGTGGATATAGAAAGATAGGGAGAGAGTAATTTTACCGAAGTTTGTGCTGATCGTTGAAGTTACCTTCAAACTTCTGTGGCACTTTTAATCATTGGAGCTGCACCCTTTGGACCTATATGAAAACAAGTCTTTTCATTTGTTGACGTAATCTCTGTCAGTTAGCTGTGAATTGTTTCCTTTTCTTTAGCACAAGTCTATAGATTCAACAAGTTAATGGCCTTTTAGATGTAGCCTATGATTCAGTCCTGCTGTAATACCATTGAATTTGGATTTTTATTCTCTCTCATAGAAAACTGAAGACTACATTAAAAACACAAAATCCTGGGAATGTTTAGGCCAGGCTGCATCTATGAGAGACAAACAAAGTTAGCATTTCAAAGCTTTCATGTTAACTTCGTTACCCTCTTCATAGATGCTGCTTGACCTGCTGAGTATTTAGAACAATTTCCATTTTTATTTCATTTCTCCAGCATTTGTGGTATTTGGCTTTTGAATAGTGTATATTCTCCTTTGAAAGATATTAAGTATTAAGGAGTATGGTGCAAGTTTTTAATGTTTCCAATGTAAGTTTGTGATCATGTGCTGGCTGGCAGCTATAATATTGAAAACAAGTGCTTTGTGGAAACAGATTAAAATTAGTTGGCAACCATCCATAATGTATTTCTGCACCTCTTATGAGTCTTCTAAGATTGTCAACATCTATCACTTGCATCCCTCCCTCCTGATGTGCAATGAAACATTAAAAGGTAGTAAATTAATTGTAGAATTCCTTTTTGAAACTTATTCTGTAGGTTGAAATGGAGGATTTTGATCCTAGTACTGAGCAGCAGCCACAGCAACAAGAAGAGCAGCAGCAAGATGAATCTAAGAAAGACACTGCTGATGAAGAGGAATGTGAGACGGTAGGAGATGCCGTCTCAAAACTAAATTCTTTAACCTCTTCAATGAAACTTCTTCCTAGTATTTTATACTGGTGTACCTGTCAGTAAGAAATTCAACTCTCTAGTATAGATATTGGTGCAGTGTAAATTATAGGGGCCTTCCCTCGTTATCAGCTATGGAATCTTAGTTGTCAGATCCTTGACCTGTTGACCAGATACTGCAGTTCATGTTGTAGGTTCGATGAGAGAACACACTTATTAGGCATGCATGCAATTCTGATTTTTAAGCTATCTAATCAGTGTTGAATAAAACTGTCTGTTGCAACTATGCAAAAATTGTAATCATGTCATAATTAAACATGCATTATCAATATATGAAGAGGCATTACAACCAAGCAAAATAGTTCTCATTAAATTAATTGACCCAGGATCATAACTGCATTGTGCGATATCATAGTTGTTTATAGATTGAACACAATGGCCTGAATTTTGTTACGAAAGTGGGTGCTCGCTTGAAGATAGCTTCCCACAAATATCTAGTGATTTGACAGAATTTTCCCATTTCCTGTTTGCAGTGTAAATCTGGCGCCAAGTTAAGGGCTTGGGTATCTTGTGTGCAGCAGCAATGATGTCACCAAGTTAGTAACTCATATTTGAGTCTTTACACGTAGCAAGCAAGGAAGCTAAAGCCACCAAACCCCTTCACTTTTAATTTAAATTTTCAGATAGAAAAGTAAATGGCTTACTGCATTATGGTTTATACTAAAATTAAGATTAAAATGTTTCTAAAAAAAATGTAGAGTTTTTTATCATTAGGGAGAAATTTGATATTCCATAAATATAAATTTAGCTTGTCAGGACCAGTGAGTGTGTTTAATAGTGATTATGAAGTTAGTAAAAGTGCATTGAGGTGTAATTTTTTCAAGGGGTATTACGATGAAACTAACCACTAAAACAGAAATTTTCATCAAATCATGATTGCGATGGTGATTGCCATCTCTTGGAGCCTCGACAGCACATGTGGAGGATTCTGGATTTCCACGTTATTTTACAAAGATTGCTGTCAAGTAATAATGGCAATGGCAGATTCATTATCATTACCATCACAAAACTAGACCAATGTTGTCAGCAATCTGCTTTAATGATGTATTTATGCAGTTACCCAAATTCAAAATGTCCAACTATATAACCAAAGGTTTTCTGTATGATTGTAAAATAATAGTCAGTGGACAGTAGCCCCAGTAGGACCTGTCTTTGACTAGTGTCAGTGATTTACAGTTCATATGTCGAATGTTGTTGGTAAACTCATGCAAAATATAAAACATCAAGTTCTTTGCCACTGAAAATACTTGAAAGAAGAAAAATCTTCCATGACCTCAGTAGGTCCCAAAGTGTGTAAATTCATCAGGTCACTGTTGCAGGAAATGTGGCAGTCAATTTGCACAGAGCAAAATCCCACAGATTAGAAGAAACTAAATCACTGAATTGTCTGTTTTAGGTTTTGGTTGAGGGATAGATGTTGACCAGGCCACCAGAAGAACTTGTCTGTTCACTTTCCAATGTCGTTTTGAGATCTTTTACATCTTCATGAGAGGGGAATTTGGATCTCAGTTCAATACCTTGATTGAAAAACATTACCTCTAACAATACACACTCCCACACTACCAATCTAAATCGGCGACACAGTGGATAGCACTGCTGCCTCATAGTGCTAAGGACCTGGGTTCAAGTGACATGTGTGGAGTTTGCATGTTCTTCCCGTGTCTACATGGGTTTCCTCCCACGCTCCAAAGATGTGAGAGTTAGGTTGATTGGCCATACTAAATTGGCCCTGTGTGTCAGGGGGATTAGCAGAGTAAATACATGTGGTTACGGAGATGGGGCCCGGGTGGGTTGTTGTCAGTGCATGTTCGATGGGCTGAATGATCTCCTTCTGCACTGTAGGGATTCTAGGATAAATGATGTGCTAAAGTCTCAGCTGCAAGTCTTGAATTCGCAACCTTCTGACTTGAGCATGAATGCTGGTGGTGAGCCAAGGTTTTATTTTTCAGAAAAAACAACTGCTAATCTCCATAATATTTCATAAAAAATGTTAGCTATAAAACTCACTTCTGGAGTTGGTGATTGAAGCAGAAACAGTTCTAACATTCAAGATTAGGTGGCTAGGAAGTTGGAAGAAAAAGGGGTGGAGAGCATATGCTCACGTAAAGAATAAATGCGATTAGATCTATCTGATTGAAAAGAGAGAAAATAATAGTGTAATTGAGCTAAATGACCTGTTTCCATATTGCAACTTCTATTTTTTTTTGTAGATGCACAATGTAGTTTTGTTGGGTTGATTATGCTTCTACAGATAGTTGATGCTTAATGGCTAACGTATCCCTATATTTCTTACTGACACGGATACCTGATACCTGACTGTCAGCTTACTTTGAAAGATATCGATATGAATGTTTCTCCGTTTCAGTAAAATTAAGTTTAATCTTGATTGTTACATACAGCCTTGGAAGATTTACAGTAGACATGTAGTATCTATAATTCTTTAAATTATGAAATATTGGCAATATTGAATGCATTATGGCCATTTAAGTGTATGTTTACTAGTTACTTATCTGAAGCCTTGGAATTCTGCAAGCCATAGGGAATCTTTCCATTCAGCATGACAAGCATTACAATGCAATTTCATAATCTGATTTCATCAATGTCGTTAATAATACATATCAATACAAGTTCCATTGTATAGCCGCATAAAGCCATTCTTTTATTTTCCAAGTAGCATCTATTTTTTGGTGAGAAAATGTTCTTTCCTCTGATCCAATTTAAAATCCTTTAGTTACATAAAAATAAGCTCTTTACTGATACCTTACCACTGACTTTTAAGCATCTCTAACGTTTGGGATTATGCAGTGCAAGTAGATTAATTTCCAACGCATTTGTTTTACAGTGTTTTGTTTTTCTGATGTGGCATATATGGTGCATATATCTATTTTCAAACTGTTGAATTGTATGAATAGACTTTGAGATAAATTTTAAATTGGAAAAGTAGTTTGTAAGAAGAGTTGACACCTTCTTATTGCTCAACATCTGCCATGTACAGATAATGCGTAACTTTGCGGGGTGGGTGTGATTGAAAGAAAATGATAGACTTTTCGACTGAATCACCATTATTACTTCTGTGCTGTGGTGCCTTGATTGTGTTTTTCTCTTAGCTTGTATTCTATTCATTTTGCTGATGAAGAAAGAATGGTTTTCTTCGATGCTATAAACTGTTAAGCATTTCACTCTAACCAGATGAGCTTCTCTTGTGTGTGTATGATTTAGGGTTTCGTGACAAAAAGCAAATGGGAAATGGACACATCGGAAGAGAGCTTAGGTAGGTACAGATTGTTTGTTTTTTTTTGTTTGACTGAAAGGTCATGGTTTTAAAAGCAAACCACGAAAGTTTTGTGGGCATTGGATTTTCAGTTGACCAAGGAAATTAGTAATCATTTCGATGAGAACAAACACTTAACTAAAGCTATAGCAGTCGCTGCCTTTCAGTGCACCAGGAGATGCTTTGCAGTATTTTTACGAAATTCTTGTATCGATGGATACAGATTTAGATAGTAAGTAATCTATTGATGCCTAGGTAAAAGAAATTGAATTTGACGCTACAGTATTTAATTGTTTTGCTGTGATTCATGTGAGAAAGCTACCAAAAATTTACTGTAGCATTATAAACCACAGAAAAATGTGTACATATGCGATGCATAGCAAAACTTGCAAACTGATACTGCATCAGTCTGCAGTGAGGCATGTAACGATGCTACTTCTGTCCATGATGAGATTTGCTGTAAACAAGAATAATCCATTTGTCGGATTGTACTTCTTTCTGGTTCATCTATGAAAAGTGCGTAATCTCAAATTTCTACTTGAATTTTCACAAAACATATATTGTGCATTTAGTGCATTCTTTTTGCACGACAATACATCAACACTAACCATGCCCATGTATCGCTTAGCGTGTTTAGTGTTAAACATCATGTTGTAGTAATGGTATAGTATCTGTTATTTTTGATGGTTTTTACAGTATTGTAGTTTCATATTGATGATAAATGTGCCGTAGATTCTTTTTTTCTTTAGATTAGAAACTCTGACAGAAACGAAGTTAACAATGCCGCTGTGTTGACAGTTTAAAACTTCCTATGATATTCAAATTTACCTAATTTGGTTAAGATTGGAAGGGTGCCATTTGGCTGACAATCAGATTTGTGTACTTCTTTTGCTTCACTATCTTAGATATACATTGATAACGGATTTGTCACTTTGTATATTGGTGCAGTGATGCAAGTTCAGCTAGCAATTTACTACGAAAAGGTATTTTGTTAGCCAGGGTCGTGCCGATCAGCTTGCGTTTGTTGGAGTTATAATGTGTTACTAAATTTGGTCAATGCTAAATTAATTAATCTTCCACTTTCCTGCGAATATTTGAGAACACGTACACTTAGTATGATAATGGGAGGCTGCACTTGGTATAATAATTGGAGCTGTTTATTGACAATGTGCATTGGCGGGAGGTGGCTAAGGTTTTGCCCAGTAATTTGAAACTTGAGTTGTTTAAGAACGATGTGACAAATTGGTCCTTTTTTGCTTTGCAAATGACAGCAATCCTTTTGGCAGTATGTCCTCCAGTTATTACTGCAATGTTTGTTGTCTAGAAAATAGCCTGCTCATTATGTTGCGTTCTTCTGTTGCATGTATACAATAGGTGTGAATAAACTCTTATGGTAAACAATGACAACTTTCAATGAAATATATTGTCCCATTGCTTTATTGATCCTCCCCACCAGTGCAGTGCACCATTTGTTCACTGGTCGTTGAATGATGCCCCCCTGTAGTCCAGCTACCAAACCCAGGGGTCTTCAACCTGTGGCTTTGGAACCACATTGTCCCCAAATCATAACCATTTAGCCCATAAAGCCAGACATATCAGTTTTGTTTGTGTGTTATCAACCAGAGCTTTGCAGGTACAAGTGCAGTTGTCTCGTTGATGGATAAATCCTGTATCAAAATATTGGGACATATTGTGATATTACAAAATGAATGACAGTGTTGATTAAAATTTTGTTAATGCCCTCAAGGTGCCATTTTCCACACCTATGTGTGAAACTTGGGCAACTCCTGATCTTATTTTCTTGTGGAAGGAGGGTAGGTTTAGCCATAGGAATTGCAATGCATATGTAAATTTACCATTTATTCCTAAGCGATTGTGTTTTTATGATGTTAGTCCAGTGCCTTAAGGTAGAATAATAATTTATAACTACTGCATAGCTGATTGGGTGAAACGTTTTTGTAAAAGAAGGTTTTCCTGTATTGTTTTCTATTCAGTTTGTTATGCTGCACTTTGCTGAGTAGTCAACTACAACAAGTTACTGTGATGTTTACAGTCACATGCAGTGGAGATATTCACAATGACAGGAGTCTTTGCATTTTCTAAGTTCAGTGGTTTTATATATATATATATAAAAATAATTCTGATTCATCTTGTGGGTCTTTCCCCTAATTAGCATCATTTTTCTTTCAGTTTAACATCCAATGTAATTCAGTAAACACTTGTGAACTCAGCAACGATGGCAGAAATGTGTACAAATTTGTAGAAATCAATAGAATAAACTGTTACATTAATCAAAGTGAATAATCTCATGTATGCAATTTTTTTTAAAAAGTTCTGAAATGAGATATTATTTTCCAACATCATTTGAATAGCATGGTCATGTCCTTGATCTCCATAATTTTGAATCTAAACAGGGCTAAAGTTATCTGTCATAACTGTATTTGACTGGATTGTTGTTGGTGTATAGTACGGTAAGTAAGTAGTTGTGATAAATGGCTACTGTCATCTGGTTGAAAACTAAACACCGGATTCAAAAGTCCTGAATGGCTGACAATATAGAATAATAATCTGGGTAATGTTCCTTTTATGACATCCTGCCATCTTGCTGTCTAAAGGAGTTTGCACTTTTGCATAAAATCCTGATTAGGAACAGCTTTGGTATTTGTTCTCTGACTGCTGAGGAAGATGCTACATATCATGTTATTTGCTCTTACCTATTTCTCACCTGTGCATCTTTGAAAGATAAGAATCTAACTTTGATCATTAAAGTTCTTTGCTCATTATGTTCGGAAGGCTGGCTTTTAGTTTCCTGTTATCATATTTCTTTACCAGGCTTGATTTAGTTGCCACTCTTGAACAAGCATATCTTGTTACTTAATTATCTCTTATGCTGTTTGCTTATACTTCTACAGGGTTAAGCACTCAAATACCTATTTGGTTGTTATTTTTATTTAAAAAAAAGCCACTTCATTTATCAGTATATCTGAGGCTAAACAAAAGGAACAACTTGAATGCTTGATTAGGATTTTCTGCTGAAACCTTTAATAGTTTCCAAAAATGCCTGAGAAGGTTCTGCAGTATCAAAATCATTTCGTAAGTAAAATTAATGTGCAATTTATGGACACTTCACCAGATTTCTGACTTTAATGCTCAACTTGCGTTGTTTTAGAAATTTTTTAATGTGCTTTTAATGCAGTGTCTTGTCAGTGTTTTCATTGGTTTTTAAAAACATTTTGTAAGAGTGGACTTGAAAATAAAATGATGAATCAAAATAGATTGTTCATCAAAATCAGTTCTATATTTTTATTAACTCAACATAGAGCGTTCCAAAATATATCATTTGGCTACAAAGTACGGTTGTTGGAGGCTAATCTCCTCAGCCCCAGGATGTCACTACAAAAATCCTATCTACATCAAAAGTGATAGTTTTTACTGATGACACAGACTCCTCCACTATTCACATTTCTTTGATTAATCTGTGCTTGCATTCAGGAAGACCTGGACAAATTCCAGAGGCAGGCTGATAAATGGCAAGTAATAATTGAGCCACACAAGTCAACAGCCAGTGACCTCTGATGAGAGAATCTCACCACTTTCCTTGACATTCAGTGGCACCTTCGGCATTACTACTGACCTGAAGTTTCATTAGATCCGCCACATGAATACTGTGGCTATGAGAACAGATCAGAGGGTGCAAATTCTATGGTGAATGACTTGCGTCTGATATGCCAAATTCTTTCCAGTATCTGCGAGGCACGAGCCAGGCATGATGGAATACTCTGTAGATGCTTGGATGAAAGCAACAACAGCAGCACTTGAAACTCGATACTCTCTCGAAGAAAGCAGCCTGTGTGATCACTTACCTACCACCTTACGCATTCATTCCCTCTCTGTCATGGGCATAATATGGTTGCAGTGTTTACTTTGTACAAGGTGCACTGTAGCAGCTTGCAAAAGCTTCTTCAGCAGCGTCTTCCAAATCTGTGATCTCTACCACCTAAAGAGACAGGGCAGCAAATAGATGGGAACATTGCTACCTCCAGATTTCCTTTCAAAGAAGTAGGAATTTTATCACCATTGGTGACTGAGCCATCAGCTGTTGATGCTCTGGGCATTTCTGCCCAAACCTTTCCATCTTTATCTCACTTTGCTCTTTTAGGATGCTGCTAAAACCTGTCACTTGGATCAGTCTTTTGACCCCCTTCCCTGTTATCTCCTAGGTGTTCAAACTTTGCTTTATAATACTCCTGTGAAGCATGTTGGGATGCCTTATCATACTAAAGGCACTATATTAAAGCAACATCATACTGGAGACCACAACTTCCTTTCCAAGTGCATCATTTGTATGATATATGCTATATACTAAAATGAAACTTTGCCCACTTCACTAAATCCTTAAAGATGGTGAGTTTTGTGACTTGATGGAGCCAAGGCAATACTTGAGCTCAGCAATGTACATATGGTGGGTTCGGACTGGATGAACATTTTCTCCAGCTTGCTCTCATGTAGAATTCTAGTGACAATCAAAATGGTACTCAGAATGTGCATTTGGCTCTTTCCAGATGCCAGGCTTTCCATTACTTCAGACCTAAATATGCACCACCAAAGGAGAACAAGATTAGTTGGTTATTTTCCTTGTTGCTAATGAGTTGATTATGCTTCCTGATGAGCTTAATGCATGCAATGCCCATTTTGAGTAAGGGGTCAGTGAGAGCAAGCCACCCCTGATATCTCGGATGACCATGTATCCAAAGTCACCATTGCAGACGTTAAAGCAGCCTTCTCGAAGGTTGATCCACAGAAAGCGACTGGACTGGATGGGGTACCTGGACAAGCGCTTAGATCCTGCATGGACCAGCTGGTGGGTATTCACAGACCTCTTCACAACAGTCTGAGGTCCCTACCTGCTTGAGGATCATCCCAGTACCAAGAAAAGCCAGACAGCTTTAATGACTATCGTCCAGCGCTGACATCTGTCATTACGAAATGCTTCGAAAGGTTAGTCATGGTACGAATCAATTCTGGCCTGCCAGATTGCCTAGATCCACTACAGTTCGCCTACCACCGCAACAGGTCCATAGCAGATGCCATCTCCTTGGCCCTGCATTCAATCCTGGAACACCTAGATAACACAGACACTGATGTCAGACTCCTATTTATTGCCTACAGCTTAGCTTTCAACATCATTATTCCTACGAAACTCATCTCCATATTCGGCGGCCTGGCACTCGGCGCCTCCCTCTGCGACGGGATCCTGAATTTTCGAATCCACTGACCGCAATTAAGGTAGGCAGCAACACCATCTCTACAATCATCCTCAGCACCAGTGCACCACAAGGCTGTGTCCTCAGTCCCTTACTATATTCCTTATACACCTGACTTTGTGGCCAAATTTTCAAGTTTGCTGATATTACCATAGTGGTATCATCAGCAAACTTGGTGTCAATAAAGATGAGATGGAGTACTGGAAAGAGATAGAGAAACTGGTGAACTGGTGTGAGGACAAAAATCCCTCCCTAAATGTGAACAAAATGAAGGAGATAGTCATCGACTTAAGAAATTTGGCATGTCCACTACAACTCTCTCCAACTTCTACAGATTCTTTCCAGCCACACCTTGGTATGGCTCCTGCTCTTTTCACATCCACAAGAAACTTCAAAGGATCAGAGGCCATGCCCCTATCTACAACAATGGGGACAAAGTAGAAATGGCTGAGGGCTTCAAGTTTTTAGGTATCCAGATCACCAACAACCTGTCCTGATTCCTCCATGCCGACACTATATTTAAGAAAGCCCACCAATACCTTAGTTTCTCAAAAGGCTAAGGAAATTTGGCATGTCTGCTACGACTCTCACCAATTTTTACAGATGCATCATAGAAAGCACTCTTTCTGGTTGTATCATAGCTTGATGTGGTTCCTGCTCTGCCCAAGATCGCAAGAAACTACAAAGAGTCCATCACTCAAACCAAGCTCCCAACCATTGACACTGCCTACACTTCCAGCTGTCTTGGAAAAACAGCCAGTATAACCAAGGACCCCACGCATCCCGGACATGTTCTCTTCCACCACCTTCCGTTATGATAAAGATACAAATGTCTGAGGTCATGTACCAACCGACTTAAGAACAGCTTCTTCCCTGCTGCCATCAGACTTTTGGACCTACCTTGCATTAAGTTGATTTTTCTTTACATCCTAGCTATGACTGTGACACTACATTCTGCACTCTTTCCTTTCCTTCTCTATGTACAATATGCTTTGTATAGTGCGTAAGAAACAATACTTTTCACTGCATACTAATACATGTGACAATAATAAGCAAATCAGAGTAATCTTGTTTCGCATAATAAGGCTCTTGGATTGCGTATATAATCATTTTACTTGATAGTCGTGCTTTATATGTAGATATTTTCAGTTGTTTCAGACTAATGTGATGAAGCACTATAGAAATTGAAGTTTTATTTTTTTCCCCTTTTTTCCAATTTGGTTCTACACAGGAAAATTTCTTTGCAATAAAGAATTTAACCATATCATTGTTCAGATTGCTCCTTTATTCATTTGACAGCAAACTGCAGTACTTTTTTTATAAAATTATATACATTCTTATACAAGTCATTTCACTAATGAGAAATGAAATTTTGATCACACCTGGGATTTACAAGCATCAATTTATCCTGTGTGATAGTTCTTGAAGATTATCTTTAAGTGGGTTTAATTTGGTGTTTCTTCATAAGAAGAGTAAAACTCTAGATTCATGTTAGACGAAGATATTTGTGTGTGTGTGGAGGTTTTGATCAATTCAAAATGTGTTTCTGGTGTGGTGAGTGTTTACAACATGGAAACAAGGCTGAAGAGATGTTGCTTAGCAACCAGAGGCACATCTAGGGTCGGAAGGCCTTTTGTGATTGTGTTTAACTGAATGAATAGCAGTTGGTGACAGGAAGCTGAGGGTGCATAGCTCTCAGCTTTGCTAGAAGAATAGCAGTACAACGGAATAATGTTTAAGAATGCCTTGCAAGCCATCTAAAGGACAATTTGTTATGGGAGTTAGAGAAATGAAGAGGCGTTTCTCAGAAACCTGAAACGAAAGGGAGAGGGGAAACTGGAAGTAGAACAGGATGCTATTAAGTGAAGACAGAATTGAGAAGGAATTGGCTGCCGAGAAGCTGGAAAGATATCTGAAGTTTTTCTAAGGTTTGTGATAACTTAGTACAGTTTGTGAAATGTTAGTTAAAATAATTCTGGAGCAATCAGTGTTTGAAGTTAGCATTCAAGAGAAAGGAATCCTGAAAGGACAGTTGGAAATCCTGGAGGTGTATTCGAGGTGAAAACAAGCTGATGGAAAGCATCAGTTGAAAGAAGATTTTAAAGCATGTCTTTTTGAATGTGGAGTTTGGAAATAATCATGTAACAATCATCTGGGGGAATTTGAGGAGAAATCCATGAAAGGTCAATTGAGTGGCATCTGCCATTTGGTTTCAGTGAGGAGTGTTATGCTTTAAATCTGTACATTTGTGAAGATAAGGGGAGTGAAGGAATATTGTATTATAACCAGACTGTTCATGTTTAATAAATGTTTTCTTTCCTTGTTGTTAAAAAGACTCTTCTTCCATGTTTTTTTTTGAAGTTAAACATTGCAGTCTTCTGAGCCAGGGTTCCATTCTGGAAGCTCCCATCCAGTAGCAATACCTACTGGGATTGTAACGGTTATCGCACACAGTTTCGTAATTTAACTTGAGAGTGGGATTTTCTGTTCGTGCTCCCCCAAGACCAGAAATTCCCATCTGAGGTCAATGGATCTTTATATGGTTTGCCTCCACTTGTGAGGATTCCCATGGTGGGTGGGGCGGGAAAATTCTGTTCGGAGTCTCTAAAGAAGCACAACACTTTTTCACTACTCTTCAACATTACCCAGACCATCTGAATTGGATCAGATCAAAAGTACTTAATATTGCAAATGAAACATCTTGCATATTTTCATGATGGTATATTTGCTTCCTTCATTATTTTTTGCTAAATGTTCCATACAGTAATTGGATTTCTATATCTCGCTGGGATTTCTGTCTATCTAGACATTTTGATTTAAATCTCGTATCAAGTCATCATCAGTCCAGAATGTTATAGGTAGAGGTTAAATTGCAGCAAAATCTTTATAAGAGAACATTGATGATGGAATATCACCACCAATCTCATTCAGACTAATTGGAGATGTAACACAGCATACATCTTTTCACTCTTGTCTTCTACTTGAATGTGTACATTTCCAACTCGAGGGTTCTCTCTTGGACCATCTTTAGTTCAGATGATGATGCAGAGGATAATGAACAGATTGAAGACATTGAGGAAAACCAGTGTCCTGAGTTTTGCAGGCTCAGGGTTCTCAATTAATGACTTTGGACATATTCTTGTTTGCTCCTTTATGAAATTCTTGGAAATTGTTCAATTTCCAATCCAGGGCTTGAGCATTTAAAAAAAAATCAAGCTTGGCACTCCAGTGCAGTGTGGAAGGAATGCTGTACTGTTGGAGGTACCATTTTTCAGAAGGGATGTTAAACTGAAGCCCCAGCTGCCTGTTCGGGAGGATGGGAAAGATTACAGTGACACTATTTTTGAAGATGGAGAAGTAAGTTCGCGTGGTGTCCTGGTGAATATTTATATCTTGATCTGCATTGAAAATATATTACCATTATCACAGTTATTATCATGTTACTGTTGTGGGAATTTGCTGCAGGAATTTTAGGTGCATAATTTCCTGTGTTAAAACAGTGACATCAAAAGCATCCATTGTGCCTTGACATCTGGTGGCTGTGAAAAACACGATATAAAAATACAAACCTTCCTACTCCTATTGGGAATGTTGGAGCAGTGGCCTACAAAGATATAACACCAGGGAATTATCCGGAAAACTACCATACCAATTTGCATCCATTTAAAGGGAAATATTGTTGTGGTTTTCTGAAGGAACAAATGATGAACCAACTGGCGACATACATAACCTTAAGAAGAAATCTATTTTGTTCAATGGGACAAAGATCATGCATGACTGGTCTTCTGGAGTCTTTTCTAAACATTGTATGCTTTTTGGATATGGGACTGGTGGATGTTCAGTTTTTGAAAAATGCTACATAGAAGATGTCTTCACAAGAATGGAAGGCATAGAATTGATAGGTGAGTTTTGTCATCAGGTTACAGAGCTGAGGATGTTTACCCTGGAGAAAAGAAGATTAGGAGGTATTCAAAGATGTATTCAAAAATGTACAGATGAGATAAACATCAGCATATTTAACATACACAAGATTCTAAAAACCAGGCAGAGCCTCAAACTAAATTGAAGAGTGATGAAAAGATGGTTTAGAATTAACAATGCAGAAGATGACAAATGCACTCAAGTCCACTGTACCCCCTTACCAATATTCAGATATACAGGTTGTTTTTTTTTCCACTGATAAGTGCTTCTCTTGAACAGAATTACCTTTTCTTCATTTTCAACAATTAAATCTAGATGTTCCTGCCTTAGGTTTTTAGAATTTTGAACTTCTCTGGCTTCTCTATAGAGGAACTGAAAATTCACAAAACAACAACAGATCTCATTTTGGCACCCAAGTGGACGCAGTGCACATCTTAGGGATTTAAAACAGGAAATATGCATGCACCACTTGATCTAGAGTTTGACTCAGTTAAGTGGATGGCATTAATTTAAAACTTGGGCAGGCTGCTGAATTTGTTTATGGAATTCTTGCTGTTATTGCATTATAAATTGTCAGCCAAAGATGAACGTATTTTATTAATTTTTCCCTTTTAGACATTGGTATTGTTGGAACAAATAGCAATTTCAACATTTTTCGGTTTTATTGCATTTTGTAAATCTGACAATGGAAACCTTGTACAATAATTTCATTTTGATGTCATAACATTGTAAGCATTAGTCAATAAAGTAAAGTCATTATATTATTGCATTTGTTTTGAAATTTTTAAGTATGATTATTTGAATCTATATTTTTGCTAGTTATCCTCAAAAGCAAACACGTTATTTAACTTGAACTATAAGTAATGCATATGCATTTGAATTTCAAGTAAAGAATGAGATTCAAAGTAAGAGTATAGCTCAGGTAGTGGCACTGAGCACTGTTGTACAATATGAAATATGAGGTCCATGAAAATACCAGATGTGGGAGAAATGGGAAATGTTAGATAGATATTCTGAAGGTAGTACTGAAGTTACTTTTGGGACAAACATTTTCAAACTTTTCCTCAAGTTTCCATGGGCCTGGTGAGACTCATCTTTTGCAAGAATTGAATTTGACTTTTTCTCATGGGTTTACTGAAATTTAAAATTACTAACAACTTGGGGAATGAGAGTAGTAAGTGGGAGGACAAAGTACAACAACATGTTCCTGTCTGTGTAAGGCATGAACATTTTTGTGAGTAATGCTTTATCAAATGCTACTGAATGTTTTGTGTAGGCAAGTGATACATGAATTTCTCTAATTTTATCAAGGGAGGTGTGGAATCCTTCTGTTTCAGGCAGCTTGTAATACACAGGAGAACTGATCTCCCTTTGAAACCAATAGAATGAGTCCCCTGACAGCCACTTAAATGTCTTGTGTGTCTGTGTGATATATTAGAAATGTAATAGCTACCAATTTACTATTTTTGTATCTGTGAATTTTGTGCTACGCTTAATTCCTAATGAAATTCAAGGGGAGCCATTATCGTCAATTCTACTTTGGAAGTTTTGTGTTATCCACCCCTACCATTCCTCCATTATCTTGTATCATCATTAGATTTATATCAAATCAAACTTAATTTTGAGCCATCATTCGAACAAATATGTATAAATAGAAAAATAATTGTCTTTCACATATTTGCGCAGATGGATGTTAATTCAAAAATGTCCAATGAGGGGTGGCAGTGGTTTAGTGGTACTGTTGCTAGACCAGTAATCTAGAGACCCAGGGTAATTTTCTGGGGACCCAGGTTTGAATCCCATCACCGCAAATGGTGAAATTTGGATTCAGTAAAAATCTGAAATTAAAAATCTAATGATAACCATTGTCGATTGTAGTAAACACCCATCTGGTTCACTAATGTCCTTATCTAGTCTGGCCTCCATGTGACTCCAGATCCACAGCAATATAGTTGACTCTTGACCCTGAGGACTGAGCAATAAATACTTTCCCAGCCAGCAATGCCCACTTCCCATGAACAAATATTAAAATTACTCCTGGCCATTGAACTGCACGGTATTACACAGATAAAGTAGATCTGATAATTACATGCCTCAGTGGCCTGTATATAAATACAGGAATAAAGTAACTGGCTGACTTTGGTATGTGAGCAATTTGAAACTTAAAGGGGGGAAAAATAAAATATAAAAATGGGATAGACCAATGTCCTTACACCTGCTGAGCTAAGACACCAATTTTATGGATTTACCACTTTTTTTAGGGCAGTTTGTTTAGTTATACCAGAAATTAATAGAAAAATGGAGAACTAATGGATTGAAGTGATGAGGTACTAATCAAGTTCATTTCTTAATCAAGTTTTGTATATAAAATAAATGAATTATAGGATTATAGTTCTAAGAAGAATTGTTGAGATAAAAATGATTTAACTTGCAGTACAGGTAATTTGTTCCGTTATTTTTATTTCACACCTATGTCTAATTAACATGCTTCAGTAAATCTTAAAATTGCAGAACTTGCAGATCTATTGATCTGATAAGAGATCAGACTTTAGAACTCTGAAGGAATTTACAATAGTGACTTTTAAGAGGTGCCTTGATAAATACGTGAATAGAACGGGAATAGAGGTCTCTGGAAAAATAGGTGGTTTTAGTTCAATCGGGCCGCATAGTCGGTGCAGGCGTGGAGGGCCGAAGGGCCTCTTCCTTTGCTGTAATTTCTTTGTTCTTTGAATCGAGGGACGTAGGGATTGTGACGGAAAGTGGAGTTGAGCCATAATCTTATTGAATTATGGAACATGCTGAAGGGACAATACCGGTTTTTCCTCCTAAATCCTATGTTATTATGTTCAAAGAAGTGTTAATTGTCTTTTAGCAACTTTGTTTGTAGAAATTCAAAATATGTAGACGTCATTTACATCTAATATAGTCAGCTTATATTCTGATTTAATTACTCATACGTGTCAAATATTCATCGATGATGATTACAACTGTTTTAAGATTGTGTAAACCAAATGTGATACGAGCATGATCATTCATCTTTAATCTAATTTGTGGATGTAAGTTCAGTACATATAATTTCCACAAAAATGAAGTTACCATGATTATCTATTGCATATATACAGGATGGCATGGAGAATTGTATGTTGGTAATTGCACTAAAACATAATGACACTGCAAATTGTGAGATTAAAATTCAAGCAATTCATCTGTTTATCAGGTCTTTGCAGCCTTCAACCACTGTTTTGAGCTATCCTTGCTTGTAGCATTCTACTATTTTATAAAGGGTTGCTCTCTGAGTTCCCAAATGTGCTTACTTAAGTTTGACACCTAATAATCCTTGGTAATGGAAAGGTAATTTGTTTTTACAATGTTGGAAGCAATCAAGCTGAGCTGTACATATACAAATATTCGTCCAGAGCAGCAATGGTATCACGTTTCGAAAAGCAATTGTTTCTAATTTGTTCGAGCCTGAGAAACCATACCACTGGTGTGCAAGTGTTCCTATGTGAAATAATGTAGGATTTATGCACCATCTTGAATATCAATTAAGTGTGAATTTAACTTTGTCACATTATTTACTGTGAATATGAACAGGATTAGATTAGGTATTTGCAATGCCTCTGGTGCAGTTTTTCGCAAGCTGATATGTGAACTTAATTCAGGATTTACTCAGTTAATGTTATTTATTAAAGAGCTTGTCACAGTGTCTGTGCAGTCTTGATGATTATCACGTACTTAAAAACCATGTGCTAATGATTGTCACATTGAAGAAGGGAAGCATCTCCAAACAAATACTGTTCTTCACAGAAACAGAATTGTGGCATCATTTCATATCACATTATTTCCTGGCAATATATCTTGCTTTGTTATTTCCTTATTTAGAAAGGTGCACTCTGAAACTCCAGTAACTTTTTGTGGTGTGTACCTAATTCCTGATGAATATAGCTTCAGCAATTAGTAACATGCACAGACCATATTTAATGCACATTTCTGAAATGCACATGATGGTTCGGTTTCCCATGCTAAACATCTCAAAATACGACTCATTCTTCTGACTTGAACCTTGGAAGAATAAAAGCATTAACGGTTGAAGCACGATGGACTAGTTTCCTGTCCTTCCAGTGCATTTTTCGTAAAATGGAAGGGAGGGGTCAATTTTGAATCTGTTGCAGTTTATTTTTTTCAATTATTTCAGTACAAATTGTACTGTAAAAAGATGTTTTCTTCATTTGTGGAGAAATTTTGTGTGCAGACATTGTAATCAGAATTATGAGGTTGCACAAAATAAAAACACTGAAAGGTTCAGAGGAGTCTGCTTTGTAAGTTAACGAACTACATCGTGATCTGTTTCGTACTACAATCACGGTCAACCAGCCTGTGCTGTACATTAGATGCAGCAAGGATATTCAGCTGTGAGCTCAACTATAACACCGTATACATGTATGTATATATGTATGCATATATATATATATATAAAATTCCCTCTCATGCATTCACTCTGAACCTGACTGCACAGCCTATGTTTTTGTTGTTCAGACAAGCTGGATGGATTGAGAACCGGCAACAAGCGGAAGCGAGGCTGGCATGACAGCATTGCGCACCGGTTGGAGGATTACCTTCAGCTTCCTGATGACTATAACTCTCGTTCTTCAGAACCTGGAAAGAAACGGGTAAGGAAAATCATTTACGTTTCTTCATTGCTCATTTTGTGTGCATTTTGTTGTGTTTGGTTGGTTGAACAAGCGAAATAGTATTTCCTTTGATCGTTATGGTTTAGAAAAAGTGACAGATTGAATGATTTATCATGTAGAACAAATGTTGCAAAATACTTACCTTAGGTATAAAGCATTCTTCAGCACAAACCATGTTCCAAAACAACCGAAGATGTTTTGAGGTATGAAATTCCTTTGGTTTTTCATTCCCTTTTACTCTCAGCCAGATCTCATTTGGCCATCTTGCCAAACAGTATATCGGTTGTGTTTGTTGCCTCTTGGTATCAACCTGAAATGATTCAAGAACAAGGCAGCAACAACTATCTTTTGCTCTTCCAGTCCTTACATCAGAGCCAAGTGCTTGGTCTTATTTGCAGCAAATTTGAAATGAGTGCTTAGCAGAGTGAAAGTTCAAAGTAGTATTTCACAACTGATTACAATTTCACAGCATCAGTGCCCCAATGCATTGTGCTGCCACATTGAATCCAAAATGTACATTTGGTTAATATATCAAACAGTGAATAGAATCAAATCAAGGGTCCTTGGAAGCCTTGATAACAAAAGAAAAGTTTTTTGTAAACAGGAGAAGTTTGCACATTCGAAGAAGGAAGTGATTATTTGCTGCCAAATGGACATCCACATTTACCAATGAATAATACAGTATGTGAAAAATTAACTTGCAGAATAAAATTCTGATACGTGAATTCTTCTGTGCACAATTATTCATTATTTTGGAAAACAGTATGCTTCAGTTGGGCAAGCTGGAAAAAAATATATGTATCTCAACTTCCCCCCACCCCCCCCAATCTGCTTTAGGTGAGATGGGCAGACTTGGAAGAGGAAAAGGATGCTGAGCGCAAACGAGCCATAGGATTTGTGGTTGGACAAACAGACTGGGAGAAAATAACAGATGAAAAGGGTGAATTAGCCCAGAGAGCATTGAACCGCACTAAATATTTCTAAGAAGAATAATTGAACTTTTTTTACAATGAGGTAAGTGATAAAACAAAGTTGCAGTTTTTAAAATTGAAGGTTTAGTGAAATGTATTTCCTTTCTGCATATGATTTCAGTGAGCTCAACTGCATGGTCCATATGTATAGGTAAACAATTGTTGGCTTCTAGGGCAACTTTATAAAATTTCTATTTAGAATTATTTTGAAAGGACTAGCCATCTTTTTTTTAAAATGGGTTTATCACTGTATAGGATTGTACTTATTCTTGGAATAGGGAACAAAATATTAGTTTCAATATTCTGGATTTGTGTGGAAGATGCTGGAGGAGTTTCTTCAGGGGATTTACTTTAGCCTATTTTTTAAAATGGTTGCTTTTTTCAATGTCAGTAGAATGTTGTGGATTAGTAAGTCATAAAACATTTTGACAGGAAATGTAGCCAATGGAGAGGAAAAAAACATGCTTAAGTTATTGAATGAGTAAATCAGCCTTGGCAGGAGAGAGATGAATATGTCAAAAAGCTGGAGTAGTTTATTACTGAAGGGAATACGCTCTAGAAGCAAGAGCAGCTGAAGTAGAAATTAAAAGTTTAGAAATTTTGGCGCCATGGGATTTGACCATGATAGTATTAGTTCCACACAGGAGCTTTCTACTCAACTCTTTATTTTCTTATTTTTTTCCAATTGCTCTTTTTTCTCTTGTGTTTAATTCTTTCTTCGGGTATTTACTCAACATTGATAGCTGTGGCAAGCGTTACTCTGTTTTTCTCTTTCAGTGCAAATTCTGAGATTAATGCCAATTGAACAACCACTGGAAATTCATGAATCGAAAAACTTCATAAATGTTAATATTCCCTTGAGACTCTTTGCTTAATCCTTATTTTGTGAATAGAACCCCACTAACTGTATCCTCTATTTTTGGTGTTGTTAGTAAATTGATACCTTGTTTTTCTGATGACCCAATTTTATTTTATAATGGAATGCCTGAACTTCTTGAGAAGGTGAGAGGGCATGGGATCCAAGGGGCTTTGGCCTTGTGGATCCAGAACTGGCTTGCCTGCAGAAGGCAGAGAGTGGTTGTGGATGGGTCTTTTTCTGCATGGAGGACAGTCACCAGTGGAGTGCCCCAGGGACCCTGTTCTAGGACCCTTGCTGTTTGTCATTTTCATAAATGACCTAGATGAGGAAGTGGAGGGATGGGTTAGTAAGTTCGCCAATGACACGAAGGTCGGTGGCGTTGTGGATGGTCTGGAAGGATGTCAGAAGTTGCAGCAGGACATAAATAGGATGCAAGACTGGGCAGAGAAGTGGCAGATGGACTTCAACGCGGATAAGTGTGTAGTGGTCCATTTTGGCAGGACCAATGGGATGAACGAGTACACTATCAAGGGCAGGAGTCTTAGCAGTGTTGAAGAGCAGAAGGATCTTGGAGTCCGGGTCCACAGGACTCTTAAATCGGCCTCGCAGGTGGAGGATGTGGTCAAGAAGGCGTATGGTGTACTGGCCTTCATTAATCGAGAGATTGAGTTTAGGAGTCGGGAGGTAATGCTGCAACTTTATAAGTCCCTTGTCAGACCCCACTTGGAGTACTGTGCGCAGTTCTGGTCGTCTCGCTATAGGAAGGACGTAGAAGCTATTGAAAGGGTGCAGAGGAGATTTACAAGGATGTTGCCTGGATTGGGAGGCATGCCTTATGAAGATAGGTTGAGGGAGCTGGGACTCTTCTCCCTGGAGAGGCGTAGATTGAGAGGCGACCTGATAGAGGTTTATAAAATGTTGAGAGGAATAGATAGGGTGGATTCTCAGAGGCTATTTCCCTGGGTTGAAATGGTCGCTACGAGAGGACACAGATTTAAGGTGTAAGGAAGCAAGTACAGAGGTGATGTTAGGGGTAAGTTTTTCACTCAGAGGGTGGTGAGTGAATGGAATCGGCTGCCGTCAGTGGTGGTGGAGGCGAACTCACTGGGGTCTTTTAAAAGACTTCTGGATGAGTATATGGGGTTTAATGGGATTGGGGGTTATAGATAGGTCTATGGATTGGTAGGTATTGATGTGATCGGCGCAACTTGTGGGCCGAAGGGCCTGTTTGTGCTGTAGTGTTCTATGTTCTATGCATACAATACTTCCCCAATAATGAATTGACCAGTATCTTCCACAAAATCATCATCACTCCCTCATGAAATGTATATGTATACTGGTCTTATCTTGCATGGCTCCAAAGTGCAACATTTTGCCTTTATTGACGTTGAGCTCTCTCTCTTCTACCACCCCCTCAAAAATATTGTTTTCATGTCCCTTTTATGCTTATAAGATGATGAATGGGATGGATAGGATAGAGGTGGAGAGACTCTTCCTGCTCAGAAAGGATAGTAGGACTAGGGGGCACAGCCTCAAGATAAAGGGGGGGCGGTTTAGAACGGAGTTGAGGAGGAACTTCTTCACTCAAAGGGTGGTGAATCTCTGGAATTCTCTGCCCGTTGAAGTGGTGGAGGCTACCTCGCTAAATATTTTTAAGACGCGGGTTGATGGGTTTTTGATAAGAGAGGGGATTAAGGATTATGGGGAGAGGGCGGGAATGTGGAACTGAGCCACGACAGATCAGCCATGATCTTATTGAATGGCGGGGCAGGCTCGAAGGGCTAGATGGCCTACTCCTGCTCCTATTTCTTATGTTCTTATGTATACGTTTCATCCCTTCTGTGGGCATGAATCAAAGCTCCAGTTTACCATGAATAAAAATGTTTTGAAATAAATTCTGAAACTTCAACCCAATTTAGAATCCAGTCCAGGTCAATTTAGAACCCAGCCACGGTGGCACAGTCATTAGCACTGCTCCCTCGCAGCACTAGGACCAGAATTCAAACCAGCTTTGATGTCTGTTTGTGCAGAGTTTGCATGTTCCCCCTGTGTTTGTGTGGGTTTCCTCTGGGTGCTCAGGTTTTTTTCCCGCAGTCCAAAGATTTGCAGGTTAGGTGGATTGACCATGCTAAATTGCCCCTTAGTACCCAGAGATGTATAGGTCAGGGGGATTAGCAGGATAAATGTATGCAGTACAGAGGTAGGGCCTGGGTACGATGCACTGTCAGTGCAGACTAGATGGGCCAAATGGCTTCCTGCTGCACTGTAGTTATTCTATGACTCTAGGTGTTTATATTGTAAGGCAGTTCTTGGAAGGCAAACGATTTTTTAGTTAACCTTGCATGTGCAAGTGAAAGCCAAAAATTATTCACCTGTAGTTGGCAAAGCATCTTGAAATCACGTACTGCATAATAACTTTACTTGCCATGTAATTTTGTGAACGTTTTGTAACCAGTTTACTCTGCTGAAAACTTTGCTTGGAGAGATTGGCACCTTGCAGAGCCCATGTTTTCAGTGGATCAAGTTTGAATGAGGATTAAGGGCAACTCTTGCACACAAGGCATGTTGGTGACCAAAGCTGCTGGTATTGCTTCCTCAGTTTTCACAGCCAAGTCCTGGAAGCTGGGCATCATACCCTAGCCAGTACATCCTATTTAAAGGAAGTGGCATTTGGGATGACTTAAAACGATGTGATCCTGCTGTCCCAGCAACACAATCCCAGAAATTTCATATTTGAAAATTTTTTTTTAAGTTAGTGATTCACATACAACTTTCTCAGTTGAGTTCAACCACAATTTAGTATAATACACGCATTATTTCTCTAATAATGTGTTCTAGATTTTCCAAAATGCAATATAATGGTCTTTTGTCATTTTCTGCATTGAGAAAGTTGACGAAAATCTTTGTTGAGCTGTAAATGGTATGTTAATTTATAGGAACTATGCTTGTGGTGAAGCTGAACATTTAATAATGTAACCATTAAAGTTAAATTTTCTTAAGCTTGCTTAAATGTTTAAAATGTTAATTGAGCTCAATTAATTAATTTTTCCATTTCTTCTTAGGCTCTGCATTAACGATGGAGTAGGCTGGAAAAACATCTTGCATAGAGGTTGGGCAGACAAGGAATCACACAAGTGGTTTTGAGTTTTTTTGTTTTATTTTATTGTTACACTGTATGAGCACTAGACTATAGGTGGTTGACTTCTCTTATTAGCAGCCTGTGAGAATATTTTTTAAAAAGTTAATTGATAGTGTTATCAAAAACTAAGTTGAAACCACATTAATTGTAATCCAGTGTGTCCTGAGCCTGCTATCATGGCTTTGCTTCATCAGCTTGTTTTTTTATTATATACTGTGTTGCTGTATTGTTCCTTTTGCTGTCATGCCAACTGTAATTTTAAGGAGCAATAAAGTTAACTTGAAACCATGGAACAGTTCGTGTGTCTGCACGCAATGGGCGTTCCAACAAATGTGTATTTATTAAGTGTTCAGTATTTTTGTTTCTTCTTTGAAAGATCGTGTCTGCCTTTTGATTTTGGCTATATTGAGTTCTCTCACCGATCGACCATCCCAATTTATTTTAATCACAGTCGCAGTTGAGGAACCTATCAATTCTGCAGGGAATGGGGAAATATACTTCACAGTTTGCCAAATGTGCCAAAGGAGAAATGTACTGTTTCAAACTAAATGACATTTCTAGAGTGTGTATGCTTCCAGCAACTACTGTTTCATAATTTTTGCAATTGCACCAGTTAAATGAAACGCTTTTCTTGGTGCAAAATCATTTGAGACAAGCGTAACTTCACTGAATGGCAAGACTGTCTCATAATGTTGCTGCTTGTTTTGGTCCTTTTGGCCATTAGTAACTATTGTAGATATTCCTTATTTAGTGCCTGAAAGAAGCTGTGAAATGGACAGGAGTGGAAATGAAATGTTGCAATTCACATAGTTGTTAGGAAATTTGCATTTTTATTCAGAGTTAAATAATTAAGTTCCCTGAACTGAATGAGGATAAATGTTTCTAAAAGAAGTTGGTTTTGACATCTGTTGTGGGAGTGTATATGGGGAGGGGATGAAGTGTAATCCCCCAAGTTATCACTTACTGTGTGCTTGGTAACTTAGTGTTATTCAGTTTTTTGTTGCTGATGAAATATTTGTGAGATTTTAAAGTTACAAAAACAGATTTCTGAATGCTAATTGGACATAAAGCAAATTTTGAATTTAAATTTCAATGCAAAAAGATTTAAAATTGGATATCTAGGCATGCGTAATATAGTTGCCATTAATTTCAAACTGTACAAATTAAAATGTGGATACCAGTGAGTAATTAATGTAATTATTTACATTTTTATAACACTCTTGCGTTGTGGGCAGAAGCAACAGGCATGTCTCACAATGGTTGGAAAATACTTTAGTGTTTGATTCAACTTAATTAGTAACCCTCCTTAAACAAATGAGAGTTTCTTTTGAAATGAGTGCATGTAAAACTTTGTCACAATCACATGTTGGTAAGAAACAGTAACAAATAAGAACTTTTAAAAATGTTTTCAGTGTTCTCATTTGGAGTATTGGAAGATTTCTTTTGAAAATGAGCGCACTTTATCTGATTTGCACCACTTAATTGAATGATTTATTGCCTTGCTTACTGTTTTTGATTCTCATTTTCTGTGGTTCCTATCGCCTTGCACCATTACCTGACTGAAAGGAAGGCAGATCTCTGACAATTCGTTCTTTAATGTACTATTTGAGCCATTCAGGAATACGTCCAAATTACCTAAAGTAACCCTCCTCCTACTTGGTTATTTCACTGCTGTGAAATAGAATGCATTCATTGCTCAATAATTGATTTTCACATATCCTCTGAGCTTTCTTCATAACTGAGCATCTGAGAAACCATCCATTCATTGGATCACGTGTTGGTAAGCATTCTGCACTAGCAAAACTTCATTATGCATAGTCAATGTCTTCATGCTCTGTGCACCAAACAATTGGGTTTCCGCAGCCACTTCCTGTTCTGTGATTTCTGAGGTACATAGATCTAGAATGTTGAAATTCAGATTAGGATAGTTAAAAGTTAGTGATGCTTTTGGTACCTTTTTAGGTATTTTATTGATAAGGTTAAGAGCTCTGGGAAAGGCCAATAAAACCGCACAGAACTTGGCTTCTAAGAAGGTGAAACAAAGTAGAATGTTCTAGTAATGTCCCACTTTGTTTCATTACTATATATAGAGACACCAGCATCAGGTCTTTATAATTAACTATAACAGCACTATCTCGTGAGTTGCAATTCATTTATATGTATCATTAATTTCTATCCTAAGTTACACACTGTTATTTTGTTTTGGCATTACCCTGCCTTCATTGGAAGGCGTGTCAACCTCCTGCATGTACAACAAAAGTTATTGTCACAATTCATTTTTGTAAACCTCAACGCATAAAAAGCAACAAAAGAGCTATAATTTAAACTATGTTAAATAATCTGCAATTGCTTTGCACCCAAGATAAAAGTGAAAATGCAAAAGATTTATTACAGGACATGATCTTTTAATATTTTAAGTCGCTTCTACTTTACAATTTGTCGTAAACTTTTAAAAAATATTTTGTAAACAAAGATAAAGCATGAATTTTTTTTCAGTGAAGCAGCCTAAGTAATAACTAACTGACTGTCCTGTCTAAAGAACACAGTGGATTAATGCCGGTTTCTTTGTAGGGATCACAGCTTGTCAGAACAGAACTGGCACGAAAAACTATTCTTATGCTACATCAGATGTTTGGCCTTAAATTAAGTAACTTGCAGGCTATTTGATTTTTCTTGTGGATCACATTTGCATTTATAACAGCTAAACAATTAGAGGCTTAGGAGACTTCAAAAACTGCATAATTTTTTTCTTTAAATGCTAAATTTTCAGTATTTCATTGAGAAAGGGACAGATTTGAGATCATTGGGTTATTGAAGGATGAAGAACTGGACGAAAGTGGCAAATCTGTGGCCGTCTTGCTATTCCTTACTTCTGTCTTATTCTTTCCATTTTCATTTTAACGCTTGTGGAGTTTGATTCTTATGGTTTAAAATAGTTACTTGACTATCAACTTTTGCTTTAAAAATAAATCCTCGTCACCATAGTTGATATTTATTAAATATTACTATAACATTTGCACCCTGTTAGAATTTGTATGCAAGCATTTCCACTTTACTAAATAATCAGGTAAACTGTACAAAATTCAATTGATTTCAGTCAACATCTTTGCAACAATATGCTCAGTACAAGGCAGAAAAGTAGCAAAACATACTCAGGAGAACACAGCCATTTTGTGGTGTTGTATAAGTTTCCAAACAAAAAGTTAAAAGCAAATGGGCTATTTTTGCTGGCATCTTCGAAACATGCTTAATGTGTGCATTCTTGATATTTCACGATTTTAGAGTTAAATATTTCTCAATTATGTAAGAATATATTACTGTATTCCCCTGGTATTCCACCACGTAACAATTATGTATACGACTGCTGCTTATGATCTCAAGACTTTGTCGTTTAATCTATTTTCTTCTGTGATATTGACCCATAAAGACCTGAAAAGTCTCACATTTAGACTGGTGTGAGATCCTATAGGATAGCCAAAGGAGTTACTGAAATATTCTGGCACTTCTTTTCATTACTCCTTCAGGAAGAAGACAGGTATGTGAACTTCAAGTGAGAGCAATAGAGGGCTCAGATGTGATGCTGTTAACAGTTAAACACCTACCAAAGCTCAGGATGAACATCTGAAGCATCATTAAATCTTATCTAAGGCATTTGTGGCACTCTTGATTTCTTCAAGAAATAAGGAAAGAAATGCAAATGTATTTCATTAAATTTGTGAAAAATATCCCTTTCATGCTAACACTGAAAACTAACACTGCCCAATGGTACTATTGCTGATATTGTATAACTAATCTCCAAGCTATACTCCAAATGTACTTTTCTGTTAAGTGTAAAGGAAAGCAGTGGTGAAGGCTCTAGTTGCTGCTGCAGACTTTTTTCTAGCTCAGTGCTACTGCACAATTTCAGTTTTTGAATAATTTCTCAAGCTATATTCAGTAATGGAGATTGATCTGAAAAGAAAATGCTAGACTTTCTTCTAAAGAAGAACACAATTCCAGGAAAAGAGTTTGTAAGAACAGTAACAGAAACTAAAATTGTAGGATATATAAAGAGAAAACTCTGCCTTGATATTTTAAGAGAGCTAAATTTGTAAATACAATATGTATCTTTGGGGAGGGGAAAAGCAGCAACAAAACCTGTTAACCTGTTTATATTTTTAGAATGAAGATACCTTCTGTTCTATTAGAATATCATAATTAAAATAAATTTCAGATATTTTCCACAACTATTTAATAGGCTGGGACTGAAGAAGGGATTGGAAGGTATTTGATTTGGACACGACTACAGCATACCCAGCTCAGTACATAGTCCTTCTTGTTAACACCTGGAAATCTGTGCCAGACTGGGAGAACTGTCTACAGACGATTAGGAATCATCCTGACATAGTCATGTTCATAGAATCATGCCTTTCAGCCAATGCTTCTGATTGCACCATCATCCCTGGGTATGTCCTATCTTATAGGCAGGATAGATGCACCAGTGGTGGTGACACAGTAATATACATTTGGGAGGAAGTGACTTTGGGAGTTATGAGCGTTGATTTCAGATCCTATGACATTTGGTATCTTCTCAGGATGTGTATCTCCTGTTGATTATCACCTACAGTCCATCCTCAGCTGATAAATCAACGGTCTGTCTTAAACTACTTGGAAGAAGTGCTGAAGATGATGAAGACAAAGGATGTGCCCTGATTGGCAAGCCTTAATGTCCATCACAAATGTGGATTGAAGCACCATTACTGACCCAAGTCCTGATGATCATAGCTGCCAGACAGGGCTTGCAACAGTTGGTGAGATTACCACCATGAGAGAAAATTAGCATGACAATTTCCTCATTATGCTGCCAATTGCATATGCATCTGTGCATGAACGTATTGGCTAGTGACTACCATGCAGTCCTTGTGAAGACTAAGTTCCAATTTCACAAATGGCATTCCTCATGCGCTATGGCACTGTCACCATGCTAAATGGAATAGATTGCAAATTGATTGGCAAACTGGGCATCCTAGAGGTGCTGTGGAAGCCAAGCTGCAATACTGAAAATTTGTGCTGCAGACGTTGCTAAGTAGTATTCCAATATACCTAAAACACAGCATCTTTCGGACAAATTGTGAATTGCCCAGGTAAGTCCTATCCACTAAAAGCAGGATAAATCCAATTAGTCTAATCTGCATTATTAGTAAAGTTATGGAAAGTACAATTGACAGTGTTGTCAAGCAGCGCCTTCTCTCTGCTCAGTTTGGATTCTACCAGGGTCACTCAGCATCAGATCCCATTAAAGTCTTAGACCAAACATTAATAAAAGAACTGAAATCCAGAGTTGAGGGTTGAGCATCAAGATAAAATCTGACCATGAATTCAAGGAGCCCTAATAAAATTGAAGTCAGTTGAAATGAAGGTGAAAACTCTCCATTGGCTGGAGTCATGCTCAGCCCAAAGAAAGGTTTTCTGCAGCTGTGATTCACCTCTTATCCCTCCAAAGCTTATCCACACCTACAAGACACAAATCAAGACTGGTTGAATATTTCACTCTTGCCAACACTCAAGAAGCTTGAGACCTTACAGGTTAAAGCAGCCCACTTAATTGACACCCCATCAACCACAGTATTCAAAGCCTTCAACATCAATTCACTTTATCCACGAGAGGCACTACAGGACTTCCAGAATTCTTCAACAATACCTCCCAAAGCCGCAAACTACCACATAAACGAATAAGAGAAGCAGGATCATGGAAACACCAACACCTCCAGGTTTCTCGCTCACCCGCACACCATTGTGACTTGGAAATATATTGCGTTCCTTCATTGTTTCTGTATGAAAATTGCCAACACGTTCTTAGCAATGAATAATAAAGGTTGGTCTTGCCAACGGCTCCCGTCCTGTGAATGTCTTTTCTTAATGAACATTGATGATCTGCTTCAGATTACAGATATTGTTATGCTATTGGGAAAATTAAGGATGTTGTATTGATACAGGAAACAGTCACTCAAGAGGTCTGCATCTGATTTGTGCTGTATTTCATGTGGTGCTTGGTAAACATTTCCATCCCAAGCCCTGATGTTCTCCTCCATAATTGGTCCAAGTAATTGTTTAAAAGCAGATAATTTCTTATGGCCAACTAGTCTGAGTAATACAATGTTTTGATAATGTAACGAGATAGAGATGAGCTGAATGCTTATAAATGTTCTGCTAAACTGTTGTGTAACTAAGGTCACACTAAAACATAGTTGCACACAAGAAAACAGTGTTATTAGGAAAAGTTATTTATTTCAGCAAGTTTTTGTAATGTCTGTATGCCTATAAATTGCAGATTTTGTCCAATCCATTTAATCAGAGAAAATAATCGTTTATTGTTCATCAATACCTGAGTTTGTTCCAAATGATAAACACATCACATATATACATTTATATATTTAACTGGATGATGAGTTGGTAGTCTGGTGGTTTGAGAGTTATCACCCGAAAAATCACTATGAAGGTCACTTTGTCTAAAAGCCCAACTTTTCATGTGCCACCTTTAAGGGAGGGAGGAATATCTACCATGCTTATGTGATCTTCCCTCCATGTAACGAGTCCTACAGAATATATTGTTGATTTTTCACACACTCCGGGAGGTAACACCATTGCTTCAAGAAAGTCTACCACCATATCTTCTCAAGCTAACTATGAATTTCAAATAAGTGGCATTTTGTCTGTGTCTCCCATTTCCAAGAACAAGTGGAACAGCTTGGTGCTTTGAAAGAGGAGAGCTGTGATTCTCCCATCCTGCTGTGTGAATCCCACGGGGATGTGATGCATGGGATATGCGTGAGGATTTGAGTCCTACTAGTGTCTCCCAGTGCTGGATTTCCAATGCTTTTTGCTCTGTGCTGGAAATTGGTGAGAAGGCAGAGCTAGCATTTAAATGATAAAATATCACTTAAATGCTACTAGGTGGCCCAGGACTGAATTCTCCAGGTCTGCTAGCCTCTCCCACTCCACCAGAATGCTTCAGTCCAGCCGAGAATTACACTACCCCCCTGCTGAAGTGAAGGGGGGCAATCAAGGCCCCCCAGGGGGCCATATGGTGGAGGGGTGGATCCCCTGGACATAGGCACCCTGGTAGTGCCAGCCTGTGCTCCCTGACAGCCCAAGGGGCAAAGTGCCCATGTCCAGGGGGTACCTTATCACTGCCCATTGGACATGGGGCAGTGCCCAGGGGTCAGGGCATATGGAGAGGGATATCAGTGGGTTAGGGGGTCCTGCTGCCATTCTGCCACTGGGATCAATGGGGGCAGGATGGAGGCCAGTGATCTTGAGGATGGCAGGGAAGTGTCTGCACTGCGGGGCAGGCAGGGGGATGGGAGCAGAGCTGGAGATCATGGTGGTCCGGGGTGGGGGCTGAGGCTGGCGCGAGAAGGATGGAGAGTGGGAGGGTGTGATTGGGTTATGGAATGGGTTGGTGAGACAGGCTGGCCAGCAAATGGGAGGCTGATAGTTCGGGGCCATGGATGTTGACATTTTGCTTTTGTACCAGCCAAAGATGTGACCATGTTTACCAGGCTGATTCCTGGGATGGCAGATCTGTCATATGAGGAGAGACTAAGCCATTTATGATTATATTCACTGAAGTTTAGAAGAGTAAGAGTAATTACAAAATTCTAACAGGGTAGATCCAGAAAGAATGCTCCCAGTGGTGGGGGAATCCCAAACTAGGAGTCATAGTTTGAGGAAACGGGATACACCTTTTAGAATTGAGGTGAGGAGAAATTTCTTCAACCATAGGGTGGTGAATGTGTGGAATTCACTATTACAGAATGTAGTTGAGGCCAAAACATCTGATTTCAAGGAGAAAATAGATGTAGCTCTTGGGGTTCAAGACATACGGGAGGAAGGGGCGGGATCAGGATATTGAATTCAATGATCAAGATGAATGACGGAGCTGACTCGAAGGGTCAAATGGCCTACTGCTGCTTCTAGTTTCTATTATCCTTAAAACCGTAATTTGTGTGTTTTGCCTTCTCTGAAAAGATAGAATGGGTTTTTAAAGTCTTATTATTGTAACAGTTCTCTCCTGTCAAGCACTCTGGCCTTTCCCTTAGCTTCATCATCATTTGTTTGAAAGGAAAGGCTTCGGTCATCAATTTCTGTGAATGTAATTTAAGAAGCTGGGGACTAAATTTGATAGACCCAAAATGAACACAGGAATGTTTATGTCTGATCCAGGAAGAACCATTTTGTAATGATTGGCTATTTCAATGATTTCAACATTCTGTTCATTGGTTAGGTTCATCAACAGGAGGCTAATATTATGAGTGGTTAACACTGCTTAAAGCTAGACAGCCCTTTCAGGGAAGTGTGGTTGGAGTAGAAGTTGGAAGTGACTCTGACCTGGGTAACATTTAACAATGGCACAGTGCGGGAGAATGCAGATACCAAGGATGCTTCAGCAAGAGCCCTGGTAAAAGAACTGGAAAAGAAGACAGATGCATCTACAGGGCCAGGAGCAATGTTCATTCTAAAACGTATGGTTGTGCAATAAACTGGATGTCCCAATACAGCGCACATTAGTTGGCTCCGCTAAGTTACTGCAGATAGGCAGTTGTGAAAAATGTTTAATGGAGCCATGCATTTCAATCACCTGTGTACTGCAAAAAAAAATGTTGGCTAGGATACTAATAACCATGGAGAACAATGCCAGGAATCAAACTTCGAGCAGCTGACTGCTGGAAAGTGCAGTGGCCTTACACAACTGGTCAAGATCAGTGAATGCATTGCAAATGCCACCCCTCCCACTGAACTGCTAGCCTAAGACGGTGCTCAGATTTCCACAGTCTAATCACTCACCTGTCAATAATCTCAGTGAGTCAGGATATTCATGTGCTGTGCTGCATCTTCACACACCAACTTTGCTGCAAACCTTGTATGCGCATTTTTACTGCCTGCGCATCATGCCAGCTATTCAACCGTGACAGCCACATCGTTCAGACGGATTACATGACATTTACTGAGAAAATGCGGAAGTAACAGTGGCTAATTGGAGTGTAACAGGCAGGTGTGCCTGCATGACATAGCCTTGGAGGAGATGATGCTGACCATTATTGGAATGGTCATTGTCGAGGCAGTGGCCAGCAGCAGGACTGAAAACAAACCTAATCATCCTGGACTTCCCACCATCCCACACTCTTTATGATTTCCGAGCTGCAGATGAAATGCTTGATGCATAGGGAAGCTTTCATCCAGTGGCAGGGAGTGTGGAGGAGTCCAGTACTAACTTGGTACAGTGCTTTGCACAGAACTTGAAACCTATCCTTTCCAGCAGGAAACTAGTGGCCGACTTTGCTTGCACAATTGGGATGCAATTATGCAGCATCTGATGGCCAATGTTGTACCTTCAACAGAAGTTCAAGCAGCAGCCACCAAAAATTTGAGTGTGGCTGTGCAAGTTCAGACTGCTGTTGTCAACGGCTGTGAGTGACTGTAGTCAAAAGGACTTGGAGGAGTTTGTAGCAACCAAGCAGTCAGTGCTCCAGTAAATTACTAAGATTTCTGTGTAGTGTGCTAGCTTGGGACACTGGTCACAAATCAGTGCCTTCTCTCAGAATGATAACATTCACCTTCCCATTCTGCCCAGGCTCTTGCTGCTGACTGTCATCCAGCCAGCCCAGATGTGTGTGACCTTATCTTCCAACTGCATCTGCAGTGTCCTCTGCTGAAAGTCAACAGCCATCTACTAGTCATAATGCTAGGAGCATAAGGACAAGCCAAGACACATGGGAGACAGGCAATAAGAGAATGCAAAAGGTGAATATTTGGCTTTTGTGTGTGATATGGCATGAATTGATTTATAAATTTGGTTTGAAATGTTCATTTAGTTATGGCTTTTGTATTGTGGCCAAGTGGATACTGACAGTAATAGGAAAGCTAAAGTATGTGGAACTTTTGGTGAGTGGGAAGTTGGTTTTATGGTTACTGCTATTGTGGGCAGATGAGGTTCTTCACAGACAGCCCAAGCAGGCAACTGCTCGCAATGTAGCTGGTGGCAAGGACTGTCCTCTCAGGATGGCAGGTTGTGCAGCATTATGTTACTTAATATCCACTCTGCTGATGATTACAGGCAGAAGAAGCATTGTTTCTGCGCACTAGTAGTCTCCTCTGTTACATTTTGTTGTATGCATGCTGTGCATGTGGTTTGCACACCAGAGTCATCAGCCCTTGCCATCCATTAGCTATCCTTTGGTGGTTCAAGTGCCGCATACTGCCTCTGAATTAATGCATCATAGGGGCTGCCAAAATAATAACATTGACCTGTATGATTTTCTGCATATGGTCACGCACCAGCTTTCAGTTTTGCTAAAGAGTCAGAGGTTTACAGCATGGAAACAGGTACTTTGGCCCAACTTATCCATGCTGCCCTTTTTTTATAACCAGTAAGCTAGTCCCCGTTGCCCAGATTGGCCCATATCCCTCTATACCCATCTTACCCATGTAACTGTCAAAATGCTTTTTAAAAGACAAAATTGTACCTGCCTCTTCTACTACCTCTGGCAGCTTGTTCCAGACACTCACCACTCTGTGTGAAAAAATTGCCTTTCTGGACCCTTTTGTATCTCTCTCCTCTCATCTTAAACCTATGTCCTCTAATTTTAGACTCCCCTACCTTTGGGAAAAGATGTTGACTACTTAACTGATCTATGCCCCTTATTATTTATAGACCTCTATAACCCCCACCCCCTGAAGTCTCCTACACTCCCAGGATAAAAGTCCCAGTCTATCCAACCCCTCCTTATAACTCAAGTCCCATTAGCATCCTGGTAAATCTTTTCTGCACTGTTTCTAGTTTAATATTTTTTTTATATTAAGGTGACGAGAACTATACACAGTATTCCAAGTGTGGCCTCACCAATATCATGCACAATTTCAACAAGACGTACCAATTTCTGTATTCAATGTTCTGACCAATTAAACCAGGCATGCTGAATGCTTTCTTCACCACTCTGTCCACCTGTGACTCCACTTTTTCAAGGAGCTATGAACCTGTACCCCAGGCTCTCTTTGTTCTATAACTCTCCCCAATCCCTAACACTAACTGACTAAGTCCTGCTCTTGTTTGATCTACCAAAATGTATTGTTTGCCTTTACTTCACCCCATCTGTTGTTGAAACAAGGAAAGACATTTATATTATACTCTTCTTGACGTCAAGAATCCTGAAGCATCCATTTTCTCTTACCTTTGTGGGGTGTTATTCTATATTAAAGATGATAAGTGAATGAGCAGTGTTACTGCTAGCATATATAGAATAAACTTTGGATGCTAGAAAGGGCAGTACATCATTCAATTCTAACCAAATCTTCGCATTTATCTAAATTAAACTCCATCTGCCATTCATCAGCCCACTGGCCAAGTTGAATAGATCCTGTTACCATCCTAGATAACCTCCTTCACTGTCCACTGTGCCGCCAAGCTTGGTGCCATCTGCAAACTTACTAACCATGCCTCCTAAATTTTCATCCAAATCATGAATGTAAATGACAAATAACAATGGACCCTGAGGCACACTGCTGGTCACAGGCCTCCAGTTTGAAAAACAACTGCCTATAACCACCCTCTGTCTTCTGTCATTAAACCAATTTTGTGTACATTTGGCTATCTCAGCCTGGATCCCATGAGATTTAACATTATACAATAACCTATCATGCAGTATATTGTCAAAGAGCAGAATCGACGTACAATGGCTGCAAAATGATTTGTGTGCATTCAGTAGCACTCTGCAACTTAGGAAAGACTGTCATTCTAGTAGATCTCCCTACTTGTGTTTGGCAATAGTGAAATGTATTTGGCCTCTTGCTGAGAGCTATTCCCCCAACTCCTTCCTTATTCAACAGCTTGTCCTCTGTTCATTCACCAAGTCTTGTATATTCCAAGGGGGATGTCTACTTGTGCACCCATACCTGGAAACAACTTATTAGTGTAGAACCTCATAATCAACAGAAACTTCTTCAGCCTTGCTCCACAACCGGCAGTGGACTTGCAACTTGAAGCAACTTTTGGAAGTGTCAAACATTTGTGAAATCCAAGTAATATTGGAGAAATCAGCCAACAATTTATATATGGTTAATACTTGAAGGTAGCATTGGTTAAGAATGAGAGAGGTACATCCTGGTGCTGAACTAATAAGAGGCGATTAGTTTGGAACACTGATCTCCAGATTGATACTGCTGACATCAAATCAGTGGATGTTATATGATGTCAACTCTGCGTACTTCTAGTGATTATTCATTGCATACGCACAGCACCCTCACCTATAGAACCTCTGGTGCCCGTGTACTATAAAAACCAACTGGTTCACCAGTAAGCTTCAGGAAAGCCAATCAACCATCGCTACCTGATTAGACCCACAGTGATGGTAAACTGCCTCTTTAAATAAGCTAGCAAAGTTGTATCAAAACAATTACAGGCTGAAGTGCTTTAAGGAGGCAGCACCACCACTTTCTATGGGAAACTAGGGATGACAAGGAATGCCAACTTTGCTGTAGACACACCTAATTCAAAAAATCAATTTTTAAAGAAAAAGCTCGTTCAAGGTAGGTTCTGTTAAGGGAGGATATTGTTCAGATTTGGACAAGGTTAAAGGTCTGTTCAATTCTCATGACACCTGCTTCAGAAGAAGTTGGAAAAATCTGAACTCGCTAGGTGTTTGCCATCTTCTTCCAAAAGGCGTTCAACGCAATGCCAGACAACAGGCTTGTGAGAAAAGTTTTTGCTCGTGGAATAAAAGGGACTGTAGGAATGTGGATTCAAAATTGGCTGAATAAAAGTTAATGGATTTTTTTTGTCTGAATGAAGTTTTGTAAAGTTCCCCATGGGCCTATATTGGGACCATTGCTTTTCCTGATATATAGTGATGATCTAGATCTTGGTGTTCAGGGGATAATTTAAAAGTTTACAGGTGATACACAACTTGGAATCATTATAAACTGTGAGGAGAATAGTGTAAAACTTCAAAATGATACAGACTAAGTTGGTGGAAAGGGCATATACATAGCAGTTGAAGTTCAGTGTGGAGAAGGGTGAGTGATGCATTTTGGTAGGAAGAACATGGAGAGACAACCTAAGATAAGGAGTACAACTCTAAATAGTGTGCAGGAGCAGAGGGACCTGGGTGCATATGTGCATATAGATCATTGAAGGTACCAGGGTAGGTGAAGAAAGCAGTTAATAAAGCATAAGTATTCAAGGCTTTGTTTAATAGTGGCATAGAGTACAAGGACAAGGAGATTATGTTGAGTCTGTATAAAACACTAGTTAGATATCAGCTGGAGTATTGTGTGCAATTCTGGGCATCACACCTCAGGAAGGAAATGAACGCATTGGAGAGAGTGCAGAGGTGGTTTACAGGAATGATTTCAGGCAGGAGAACCTTCGGTTATGAAGCTAGATTGGAGAAAATGGGACTGTTCTGCTTGGAGAGGAGAAGGCTAAGAGGAAATTTAATAGAGGTGTTCAAAATCATGAGAGGGTTGGACAGAGTAGATAAGGAGAAAATATTTCCATATATGCAAGGATTGAGAACAAGAGGGCACAGATTTAAAGTAATTTGCCAAAGAATCATTGATGTGGAAAAAAAGCGTTTTCACAGTGAGTTGGTTGGTCTGAAATGCACAGTCTGGAAATATGGTGGTGGCAGGTTCAATTGAGGCATTCGAGAGGGTGTTTAGTGAATATTGAAATAGAACCAATGCACAGGGCTATGGGGAAAAGGCAGGAGAGTGATACTTAAGTCATAATGCTCATTTGGAGAGCTGGTGCATACACAATGGGCTGAACGGCCTTCTGCACCATTACAGTCCTGTGAACTGGCCGGTTTAAGTAATTGGAAAATCTTGCTACAGTTTTTTTTAAGTGTCCAGCCTCCTATTTCGTGACTAACCCAAACCTGAAGATTTGGATGTCAAAATAGCACTTCCATTACTTTTTCAGATTACTGATATTGATATTTCATGGTGGTTAACAATTGAAATTTGTATTTATTGTCACCAAATATATCTTGTGCTATGTTGTTAACTTTAAGAATTAATATTAGTTTCAATAATAGTTTCAATAATTTTTCCTTTCTGAAAGGGCACATAAGGTGCAACACCAACAATGAATCCTGCTTTATACTTAGCCAATCATCCTGAAGTGTGGATAACATAGTTCTGCAATAAAGTCCTTTGTTTAATGGGGACATAACCCCTCCTCCACTTACAATTCTATAGTACTGAAGAGGTAATTCAACCTTGGACAGTTAGATAGGTCTTTGTTCTACAAGGGTGTAAATGGAGTTAACGCCACAATCAGATTTGCCGCGATATTATTGTATGTCAGAGCAGACTGGAGGGACCAAATGGCCTACTCCTGTGGATCTATATTATTCTAGTATAATGCACTGCATCAATGTTCTTCCATTCTCATGTTACTGTATAACCTTCCATTTGTATATAAGGAATGGTTTAATATGCCAAATATCCATTTTTGTTTTCATTGGTTCTGAAGTATGTCACCTGTAGTTTGTTTTTTACCTGTATGTTTTTTTTTCTGAAAAATCTATCAAAGTGCAGTAAAATCTGCTATGATGACTGGAATCAGAAAATTATTTCTGCCCAGTGGAATATGGAAATAGGTATAAAGCACATTGAGAGAGTCACTTATTTTTCCAATTCTGTAATTGTAAAATACTTAAGGTTTTGAAAATAACAAGATTGTGTTCTTTATGAAGCTGTACTACACTGAACATAGAACATTACAGCGCAGAACAGGCCCTTCGGCCCATGATGTTGCGCCTACCAGTTAAAAAACAATGACCCAGTAACCTAAACCAATCCCTTTTCGTCCATAAACCTATCCATGGATCTCTTAAACGCCCCCAAACTAGGCGCATTTACAACCGCAGCAGACACTGTCCGATGGAAAAAGAAATCAATCTACTGTCTAAAATCTCTTCAGTTTCATCTTTGCATGAATGAGCGAGAACAGGAGAAAGGCTGAAGTTCATCAACTCCTGTATTAGCTACAGGGCTGTTAACCTATCATTGATAGATTGACCTTTGCTAACTTTTGTCCATCTCCCTCTCTTCTCCATGGCCCTTGAAAATATTAGAATTTCCTAGATCCAAACCATTTTTCACTAGCTCCCTGTTTAGAATCCTTTTGCCAGCCCTTTCCCAGCATCATAACAATCTTAACCATCTTCAGATCTTTGTGACTGCGTCAGTGCCTCATTCTATTTCAACTCTATGACTCTTTATGTTCAAATTCAGCTAATTAGAACTGCCCTCTTTTAGTTATCTATTTGTAGCCAAAACACATGGCAGTTACTTCTCTTGCCATCCTACATGCCACCACCAATTGTCCTTCATTCCTCCTTTCTACATCAATATGTTTCCCAATTTGCAACCTATTTACAAACTTAGGGTCAGCTTTTTGTGTATGCCAATTGCACCCAGCTCCACTCCTACATTGCCTCTGTTGTCAGATTACTTGTCCAAATACCACTTTTGTATTGTGAATTACTCCTAGAACCTGGAAAGACCAAAATTACCATCTTTGGCCCCAGCCACAAACTCCCCATGTCAGGCTAAACTAGACTGCAACCTTGGTATTTAGTTCAATCACAAGCTGAAAATATCTCTGTTGGAAAGATTGCCAATTTCTACCTCTATAACATTGTTTGTCTTTACTTCACCCCATCTGTTGTTGAAACAAGGAAAGACATTTATATTATACTTTTCTTGACCTCAGGAATCCTGAAGCATCCATTTTCTCTTGCCTTTGTGGGGTGTTATTCTATATTAAAGATGATACGTGAATGAGCAGTGTTACTGCTGGCATATGTAGAATAAACTTTGGATGCTAAAAAGGACAGTACATCATTCGTTTGTCAACAATTCTAACCAAATCTGTAACTATTGTAGCAAAGGAGAAAGAAGTGGCGTTGGATACCTTCCTACGGAGTGGAAGGAGTCAAATGGCAAACAGCACAAACTGTTTTAACCTAATAATGAGCACAGATTAGATGCTGATGCCTGGGCTTGATTCAGATGGCAACTGTTGCAGAATTTTAATTATTACTGTATATCTGCAATCAATTTGAAGACTGATTCATTCAGGTGTAATATATGCTTGTATGGAGTGTACTGGGTGCAATATATTAAAAGAAAGTTGATTTTGCTTCAAAAAAACAAGAACAATTGGTATGCCACCCATGCTTTGACATATTGTTTCTTGTTTTGTGTGTCAATTTTATGGATCATGCAACTAGCATAAAAACATTAAATGTCTGTACTTTGCTCTTTAGAACAAAATCTGAAATATTCTTGAAATGACTATTTATGTTCAACTATTCATGAGTTCAACTAACAAATTGTTCACCTCCTGAGTATGATGGCAAAATCAGTGTCTAGAGTGCCAGCTGCCTGGTCACTGATAATGATTCTTGGAAGGGAGAATCATGGTTCTCTTGTTACATTCAAATGTAAATATTCATCACCTTTATGAAGTTTTCAAGTTACTCTAATATGAGTTACTGATTAAGCCCCAGATGACGATTGTGTCCAACACTGGATACCACAATTTCAAAAGGATGCCAATGCTTTGGGGAGGATGAAATGGTATCGGAGTGAGGGACCTCAGTTATATGGAATAACTTGAGGAGCTAGAATTGGTGCAGTTAAAAATGTTGAGGGAAGATTTAATAAGAGAGTTCAAAATTCTGAAGGACTTAATACACTATATGGAGAGAAATGTGAGGAGAGTCAATAACCTGAGGTCACAAAAATAAGCTAATTGAAGAAGTAAAGAAAACTAAGAAATGATTGAACTGTTTTTTGCTCAGCAGCTCTGGAGCGTGCTGCTTGACAAGATGGCAGAAACAAATTGCAAAGAGCTGGGGTCAGTGACTATTTGGATAGTTCTTCAACAGAATCGATACAAGCATATTTAGAGCGGCACGATGGGACAGTGGTTAGCACTGCTGCCTCACAGTGCCAGGGAACCAGGTTCAATTCTGGCTTCGGTCACTGTGTGAAGTTTGCACATTCTCGCGTGTCTGCTGCAGTTTTCTCCCACAATCCAAAGATATGCTAGTTGGGTGGATTGGCTATGTCAGAAGGGAATATCAGGGTAAATGGGGTTACAGGAGTGGGGCCTTTGTTGGATTATGGTGACTGCAGACCTGATGGGCCAAATGGCCTATTTCATAAGAACATAAGAAATAGGAGCAGGATAGGCCATCTAGCCCCTCGAGCCTGCCCCGCCATTCAATAAGATCATGGCTGATCTGAAGTGGCTCAGTTCCACTTTCCCGCCTTCTCCCCATAACCCTTAATCCCCTTGCCTGTCAAAAACCTATCTACCCACGCCTTAAATATATTTAGCGAGGCAGCCTCCACCACTTCAACGGGCAGAGAATTCCAGAGATTCACTACCCTTTGAGTGAAGAAGTTCCTCCTCTACTCCGTTATAAACTGCACCCCCCCCCCCCCCCCCCCCCCCCTTATCTTGAGGCTGTGCCCTCTAGTCCTACTGTCCTTTCTGAGCGGGAAGAGCCTCTCCACCTCTATCCTATCCATCCCATTCATCATCATGTACGTCTCAATGAGATCTCCCCTCATCCTTCTAAACTCTAATGAGTACAAGCCTAGTTTATTCAGCCTCTCCTCATAGCTCAACCCCCTCAACTCTGGTATCAGCCTAGTGAACCTCCTCTGCACTCCCTCCAAGGCCAAAATATCCTTGCGTAAGTGCGGCGACCAAAACTGCACACAGTACCCAGCTGCAGCCTCACTAGTGCTCTGTACAGTTGCAGCAAGACCTCCCTACTTTTATATTCAATCCCCCTCTCTCTGAAGGCCAGCATCCCATTCGCCTTCCTGACCACCTGCTGCACCTGCAGGCTGGGTTTTTGCAACTCATGCACAAGGACGCCGAGGTCCCTCTGCACCGTCGCATGCTGCAGTTTTCGCCACGTAAGTAATAGTCCTTCCTACCATTATTCCTACCAAAGTGGACAACTTCACACTTGCCAACATTAAATTCCATTTGCCAGTTCCTGGCCCATTCGCCCAACCTATCTAGATCCTTCTGCAGACTTTCCACACCCTCCACACAATTTGCCCTTCCACCAATCTTGGTGTCATCAGCAAATTTCGACACCATACACTCGATTCCCGCCTCCAGATCATCTATATAAATGGTAAATAGCTGAGGCCCCAGCACCAATCCCTGGGGCACTCCACTAGTCACCAACTGCCAATCCGAATAGCACTCATTGACCCCCACTCTCTGCCTCCTATTTGACAGCCAATCCCCTATCCACGCTAATACCCTATCCCCAACTCCATGCCCCCTGTACTGTAGGGATTCATTGAACTTCTATAATGGTATGAATGCTTTCCCCCTGCTGCAGGATTTTATGATTGAAGAAAAATGATGGAACAAAAAGGGTTTTTCCACTTCTTCCAGTGTAATGTGATAATTTGGAAACTCTCTATGGTATATTCATGAATTCCATTCATTTAAATCCATCCTTCACAAAGGTTGTTGTCGCTGATGCATTTATTACCTTATTCAGCTATGTAGATAGTGACCTGTGCTGAACTGTGGTTCTACAGATGCAGGCAGTCCTGATATAACTCACCAAGTAGCCAAGTGTAAGGTGTGAATAAGCAAAATATTTTTTGAGTCTGATCCTTTCCTCATCTGGCCTCACAGTACCAGGGATTCAGGTTCAATTTAGGACTTGGGTGACTTTGGACTTTGCACATTCTCCCTGTTTCTGCATGGGTTTTCTCCAGATGCTCTGGGTTTCCTCCCACAGTCCAAGGATGTGCAGGCTAGGTTGATTGGCCATACTAAATTGTCCCTTAGTGTTCCAAGATGTGTAGGTTAGGTGGATTAATGGGGTAAATACATGGGGTTACATGAATGGAGTCTGAGTGTGATGCTCCATCAGACTCGCTAGGCCGACTGACCTGCTTCTGCATTGGAGGGATTCTATGATTTCAGTGATTTGTGCACACATTTTCTGGCATAAATCATTGAATACTGATGAGAAGTAGCAACTCTGCTTGGTCTGGCAAACTTTTCATTTTAAAATAAGTGTATTTAGAACTTCTCCCCTCTTGTTAAGATCAGTTTTGTACAGATAATTTGTGGCCAGATCTTTAGTAGTTCAATTATTGAGCAAATGCAAGAAGATGCAGTAGCATTTCACAATGTGTTTGCAGCACCATTATGTTACCCTTCACTTGTGGGTTATGACAAATAGTTTCCAATAATTTATCTCCTTTCCCTGTAATGTACAACTTATTTAGTTACATGTTTGAATAAAATTAATTTGGTAATAAAAATGGTCTGATCATGCTCTGATGTGAAGATTTAACATAACTTCAACACCTAAATGCTAACATTAACAATTGATGGCATTTTGTCATGAATAACAGCATGGAATTCGAGGAGTCCATTTAGACCCAGCGTCGATTATTGGATTCAAGGCATCAAAATCGAGAAATTCTGCATGGTTTATAGAAACTTTAACTGCTGCTAATAAGTATGATTTCAATTGCTGGATCTCAACTTTTGGGCTGAAAGGTTGTGGAGTCAAATCGTGCTAGAAATTGAAGGTAAAATTAAGCCTAATGTGGCTGAGGGGATGCTACATTGTTGGAGGTGCTTGCCTTAAGGTAAGAAATTCAACTGAGGCCATATCTACCTATCACAACAATTCATCTGAATGCTAACAATACTGTGGCAGCATTCAAAGTAAAGTTTCCCATTTTCTAATATTGTGTTTGTGCCAAAATTTCTTCCTTATCCACCACAAAAACAAAGTTACTCACATAACCAGCATTTGTTGCTCATTCCAAATTGCTCTTGAGAAGATGGTGGTAGTGAGCTGCTGCCTTGAAGAACTGTGTCCATGTGGTCTGGTGCATCCATAGTGAAGTTAGGGAAGAAGTTGCAGATTTTTGACCCAGAGATGAACGAAAGGTGATAAACTTTCAAGTCAGATTGGTGTGTGCCTTAGAGGGGAATGTACAGCTGTTCCCATGCCTGTGCAATTTTCCACGTTGTGTCAATGCCAAATGCAAAATGTATGGCACTTATTGTGAATAATTTCTATTAAGGGAATGGTGACCACTCTATTCCCTGCTCTTGTGTCTGTTCAAAGCCATAAGGGGTGACATGGCCTTATTCTTATGTGCTGTTAACCATCTATAATTCTTAAATAAATTTAAACCTATGACATTTCCACAGTTACAGCATTGAAGATGAATTCACATTAGATAATCTGCTTAACCATGAAGTTCTGAATACCATATTTTGTTGTAAATGTTTTAATTCTGCAAGCCAGCCATGAATGTGACCATTTCAATGAATTTGTTTCATTTGTGGGTGGATACATATTTGCAAAGATAGTTGCACTGAGACTGCCTTATTCTGATTCTTTGTAGCCTACCTTGCTATCGAGAGAAACTTATCAAAGTTGAATTTAAGGTAATTGGTCAAAGAAACAATGGCGACACAAGGAAAAATGTTTTCACACAGCGAGCTATCTTTTTTATTAATTCGTGGGACATGGGCGTCGCTGGCTGGCCAGCATTTATTCACCTGACGAAGGGGCTAACCCGAAAGCTAGTGAATTTACTATCAAATAAATCGGTTGGACTGAAACCTGGTGTTGTCAGACTTTTTACAGCATTTATTGCCCATCCCTTGTTGCCCTGGGACTAAGTGGCTTGCTAGGCCATTTCAGAGGGCAGTTGAGAGTGAACCATATTGCTGTGGCTCTGGAGTCACATATAGGCCAGACCAGGTAAGGAGTTAGGATTTCATCCCCTAAAGGACATTATTGAACCAGGTGGGTTTTTCCAACAATCGACAATGATTTTATGTTTCATCAATAGATTCTTAATTCCATATTTTTTTTTCACTGAATTCAAATTCCACCATCTGCTGTGATGGGATTCGAACGCAAGTCCCCAGAGCGTTAGCTGAGTTTTTGGATTAATAGTCTAATGATAATGCCACTGTCATCACCTCCCCTGAATGTGCTGCCTGAGTACGTGGTGGAGGTGGGACTGTTGAAACTTTCAAAAGGGAATTGGTCATTATCTGAAAAACAAATATTTGTGGAGCCAAGGGAAAAAGACAAGAGAATGGCAGTGAGTGAACTCCTCCTTAACGGGCCTGCACAACTTCAACTGGCCAAATGGTAGGCCATTCTTCTGTGCTATTAACTGTTCTATGATGATTGTTTGAATTTAAACTTTGTGTTGGATAGATAGTCAACAAACTAAACATGCCATCTCCCGCCATGGTGTATTTTGCTCTCATGAGAAACATAGAGAGTTCATTGTGGCCTTATGTAACATGACAGTAGGTAAAACCTAGTTAGGGTGTTTTTATCATTATTTTTGCATAGTTTTAGCCTAGTATTTCACAAAAAAGTTAAATTGTACGACTAAATCTTGGATTTTATCAAGAATCTATACTGTCACCTCAAGATCCACGTAGAGATAGAGAGGAACCTACTTCTCTCACCTACAGAGCCATGGTGTCCACTCATCGTCATGTCATTATCGATGATGTATTGCATCACATTAGAAGGGAGTGTTTGTTCCATGCATTTAAAAAAGAATTACAATGCTCATTCACACAGATGATTCTGCTTAATAATGTACTGTACTTGTTTTGATAAATGGACAAAAAAGGAAGTGAAGAGAACCTACCCCAAAGTTCTTGTGGAGATCACAGGGGGGAATAACAGTGAAACTCATGCAGGATTAACAACTAATCAGCACAACCAAGTTTTAAACCTCAACCAGAACTATGTTAATGGAATATTCACCAGAGGCGAAGTGCGAGAAACAGAACCAGAATTCCTACAAGAGGTGATTATCAATGTACAGCCCACTAACCTGCTAACAATGAGATTTGTGAAAGTGGCTGAGTTCGAGCAAATAAATACATGGGTTGCAGAGGTAGACAGAGTAGTCAAATGAAAGCCTTTGTGAAACACAGCAGGTGGGGGAAAGTACAGAATGTCTCTACAGATAACCCAGAACAGTTTGGCTGTTAAGTAATGACCCAGGAGTTAACAATCAGGTGACCTAATGGAACTCTTTAGTGATGCTTAATCCAGCATTACTGAAATTAACCGGCAAAAGGTTACTGGCCAAGAATGACTACCGCCAGAGATAAAGCAACTTCAGAATCCGGATACCAGTCTAATCTTTAAATGAATGTGACCTACCACATGAAAGGAAAAAATAAGCAATGCACAAGCAGGTTAGCCAAGATATGATGTATTTTGGGGCCACCTGGGCATCAAGCCCAGTCAGGCACAATAGCTGAAATTGACTGAAAGTGAATGGACATGCTGTAATTGCCTTTAATTGCCTTAAAGTTTGAACAATGCATAGCACAGGGGTTAGTACTACATCAGTGCCAGGGACCCAGGCTCAATTACAGCCTTGGGTGACCGTGTGGAGTTTGCACATTCTCCCTGTGTCTGGGTGCTCTGATTTCTTTCCACAGGGCAAGTATGTGCGGGTTAGGTTGTTTGGTTATGCTAAATTGCTGTCTAGTGTCAGGGGGATTTAGAGGTTAAGTACGTGGAGTTACAGGGATAGGGCCTGGGTCGAATTTTGTCGGTGCAGGCTTGATGGGCTGAATGGTCTCTTTCTGCACTGTTGGAATTCTATGAATTTCTGTGAAATTGTAACGAAACATTCATTGAAATTCATGTTTCATTCTCCATGAGCAGTGACCTCAGGTGTGACCTCACTTGCACCCTGTACAGCTGCGACTTGGCTTTGCTGTTTTTAAGCTACATTCTTCTAGCAATGAAGGACAAAATTCCATTTGCCTTAATCACTTGCTGCAACTGCAAACCAACTTTTTGTGGTTCATGCACAAGGACACCTAGGTTCCTCTGCACAATTTTTTACCATTTAAATAATAGTCCATTTTGCTATTATTCCTACCAAAATGGATGACCTCACATTTACCAACATTGTACTCTGTCTACCAGACCCTTGCCCACTCACTACCTAGCTACCTGGAACTTCGCCAGCTAACCAGACATATTGAACTGTTTAAAGAAGACCTTTTTTTTCAAAAAAAATACAACAAAAGACACCGACCAAAACAGTTATGTGATGCCTGGTACTGTAGGTAACTACTTTTCCAGAAAGCTCCTACGTGGATTGCTCTGCAGACCTGCTCTGAGATGTTGCATGCAATTTCACACTTGGTTGGAGGTTGTTGGGGGGGGTGGGGGGCGGCGAGGTTGGTGGAAACAAGATCCACGTCAAACAGGAAGTATCATGAGCTGGAATTTTACCGGTACGCCCACCCTGATGTCAGGGGTTGGGCAAGGTCTGGAGAACGACATTCTCCTTTGGCCTTGGATGGGATTGCGCCAAGACGTGCCACTAAAATTCTGCCCATAGTCCATGTCAAATGGAATATTAAAAGTAATACATTAAAAATGCAAAGTGTTGGGCTTTAATCCATTGCAATTCTGTCAGGACAATGGGAACTGCTACACACCAGTCACTCAAAAACACCTGTGGAGGACAAAATAGTCCCATACTCCGATAAAGGCAAGATACTGCGGATGTTGGAATATGAAACAAAAACAGAAAATGCTGGAAAAACCCAGCAGGTCTGACAGCAGCTGTGGAGAGAGAATAGAGCTAATGTTTTGAGTCAGGATGACTCTTTGTCAGAGTAATCCAGAGTCCCAGGCAAATGTTCAACCCCGTACTCTGTTGGTTTCTACTATCTGAAAATGTATGAAAATCTTTCTGAAATAAAAGATCAGAATAACTGTGATTACTTACGAGATAGATTAATCCAATACCTCCCTGGGAATATACAAATAGAATGTTGAAGAACTGGTTTTCAAAGTCAAACAAAAAAAATCATTGAAGTGATCTGGAAAAGAACTGAAAAAAGCAGAGAATATCTCACTCTCATTATCTTTAGAAAAATGCAGTGCCTGAGCTTCATTTGGACTCCAGGGGTTTAAAGGAAATCACCTCACCTTAAATCAATGCAACATTTAACGAACTGCACCCCACAGACAAGCAAAATAACTTAATCATGTATTCTTTCAACGCTTATTTGGATTAACTTCTTCATTGCCGATGTTTGTGTGTGTTGTGTCTTTTGTCATTTTTTTTGGGGTTTGTAACTAATAAACTTACTCTGGGACTCAAGTAAACCTTGTTTGGCTCCTTATCAATGGTGTAGTGATAAGTCACTCAACTAGTAATCCATAGATAAAAGCAAAATATTGCAGCTGCTGAAATCCGGAAAAAGAAAATTTGCAAAATCCCAGCAGGTCTGACAACATCTCTAGACAGAGAATAGAGACAACATCTTGAGTCTGGATGACCCTGTGTCTGAGTAACCCAGAGGCCCAAGCTAATGCTGTGTGGACGCAGGTCCATATCTATCATGGAAGCTGGTGGAATGTAAATTCAATGAATGAATTGTAACCTTATTCCCCACCAATGCCTTCAGCTACCAAGATCCTGAGCTCTGGAATTCCCTTCCTAAACCCCCTCTCCTCTCTTCCTCACTTTCATCTTTTAAAGCATTCCTAAAAATTTAACTTTCTGATCAAACTTTTGGTCCTGTGCCCTATAATCCATTTTTGTGTTTTAGTTTAAAATTTTGCTTTGTAATGTTCCAATGGAAGCAGCGTGAGATGTTTTCTTTGTGCTAAAGGTGCTATATACATACAAGTTGTCAATAATTGCTCAGCAGAATGCTTGATTCAGTGTTTTGATTCATCAGCTCAGGGTGATAAGTAGTACTCAGCAGGAAGTTTCCTTGTCTGTGCTTGGCCCGATGTTAGGGAAGTTCATGGTCAATGTTCAGGGCTCCCAAGGTCAATCCTTCCTGACTGTATACCAGTGTACTGCCATGTCTGCCTTGTCATGGGACAGGACACTCCCAGGGAGACTTTTGAAGGAATCTGGGATGTTGGCTGAAAGATACGAGTCTTTGAGTATAACTATGTCATGTTTTCGCTAGACTGGTCTGTGGGATAGCTGTCCTAATTTTGGCACAATTCCCCAGATATTGGTGGGGCCAACTTTGCAGAGTTAACTGAGCTTGGTGTGTCTTTGTTGTGTCTGGGTCTAATTTGATAGAGGCAGTCTATCCAATTTTATTCTTTTAGTCTTTTGACACAACTGAGTTGATTTCTCAAGAACATTTTAGAAGGGTAATTAAAAGCCAGCTACTTTGTTGGGGGCCTGGACTTTTATATAGGCCAGAGTCAAAAAGAATATCAGATTTCATTCCTTAAAGGGAATTAGTGAGCCAGATGGATTTTACCAATGTGGTGATTTATGGTCAGTGTTACTTTTCATTCCAGACTTACTTAATAAAATGAATTTCCATTCCTCAACTGCCAAGGGAGTGGTTCGAACTCAGTGTTTCTCAATCATTAGGCTAGAGTTCTGGATTATAAGTCAAGTAACATTACTACTATGCCACATGCCCCGAGCTGAAGCAACAGATCAGCATGGTTGTAATGAATGACTTGATGGGCTGAATGGCATACTCCTGCTTCCTGTTTCTTACACTGATGAAGTATGTTTGTGCTTTCTAACGAATGCTTGGATTTACAATGGTACGGATGAAAAATTCAACTCATTGGTCCCCTTTTCTGAGTACCACAATGACCCAGTGAGCTCCAAAATGGTGCCCATGGCAAGTATACACATTTGTGGGGTGAATTGCAATAGGCACTTTATTGGTCAGGGTATTAATGTGCGCACAGAGAATGTCCATCAGATGAAAAGCAGGTGGATCATGATAATAATTTGCGTACAATGCTGATTTGACACCAGCTGTACCCTTTTGGAATCCAGCACACCAACTAATGTGCTATCTTAACCTCTCACAGCTGAACAGGTATTCATCAGTAAGGACACGCCACCAATGCTATTTAAAGGAAGCATCAATCACTTGCATGCTAGTTGCATGTTGATTTCTTCTGGCCGTGGCTATGATCTTACATGTGTTGGTACTTTCAATGGTTTCATTTTGAGGTGTCTTTGGGGAATAGTATCACAAGTGTTGAAGGAATTTTTCCTGACTTCAAGCTTTCTGAACAAACTAGTTGCTTTCACTCATGGATGCTCCAGTAGGCATTTCCTTGAAATGCTTGATGCTTGAAAAAAAAACACACATTGCTGCTGCTGGAAGAGGAAGGAGTTATTGAAATAGATCATAAATAGATGAGTCCTGATCCTTATGGTTCCCCACAAGTTACATAATAAGCCAATGTGACTTGTTTATTTCTATTCTCTGCTCTTTGTCCATTACAGTAAGAAATCTCACAACACCAGGTTAAAGTCCAACAGATTTATTTGATAGCCAAAGCCACTAGCTTTTGGAGCGCTGCTCCTTCGTCAGGTAAGTGGGAGTTCTGTTCACAACAGGGTTGTTGGACTTCGATCTGCAGTTGTGAGACTTCTTACTGTGTTTACCCCAGTTCACCGCCGGCATTTTCACATTATGACTTTGTCCATTAACGAGTCCTCAATCCATGATAATATGTTATACCCAATCCGTTGAGCCCTAATTTTGTGCACCAAAAATTTAGAAGCTCCTCTGTGATGGGTCAAGTGCCCTCATCTGTGTTTCAAATTTCTACCTTTCCACATGGGTTACAAATAATCTCAGCATACCTAACTAATGATATTATTGGCCTGTAACTTCCTCAGAGCGGCAAATATTGACAGATTGTCACTTTGGAGAGATGTACCCTTGTTGAAACTGCAAAGCTCTTGTTTCACCCAATCTTCCTTCCTTAGGCTGGGTGAGACAAGAGCAGCAAAATATGTCCCTGGCTGCATCAGCACAGAGTAACTGGAGTGCAAAGAAGAAAGTCACTTTTTATGGCACAAGCTCCTTAAAGGAAGCGTTTTACTTCTTCAACAGCATGTTAAAACATAAACTGCAATATAAAGTAATATACTGATACGGGTTCTGGATAACATCATTATTGTTTCCGGTTGGTGAAGCGACATTAGAGAAGCATCAGAAATTCTGGTTAGTAGAGTGCTGGGTAATACACAGTTTACTGTACCATTCCAGTAACTGAATGACTGCTCTCATTTCATATGACTGTTTGATATCCTAGGTGAAAATGAAGGGAATTTTCTAAGGACTTGAAATGAGTTCAGAAAAGAAATAAAAGCACAGTTTCTGCTCCAACTAAACCTCTGGTAAGTATGTGCACAAAATGTAGTTTGAGAATCCCAAAGGTGTGTCTCGTTTTCTTTTATTTCAGTGCTTGAACTGTCAACATACACTATTCGAAGTCTCCATTGGAGCAAAATGCAATTTTTTGTTTTGATTGCAGACTCCTGGCTGAAGTGATTGCTTTCAGCCCTCTACTGTGTTATGATGTAACTCTGTTTCTGTATCTTTTGCAATTAGGTATATGATATCCAGTTTTGTGTTCTTTAACCGAGATGAAATGGTAGAGCTCAATACAGATGATCTGTAAAGTGATTTGATGATCTTATATTAGTGCTCTTTGCATCACAAATTAGTTAAAGGAGCCCTATTGTGACTCCATGTATTAATGTGTCAGCAGATGTGGGTTTCCATTGCCCCAATACCTTCCTTGCCAATATCTGCCCTCTTCCAAAGTTCCCAGGTAAGAGATGATTTAATGATTAATGTTGGAAGAGAGGGAAATCAGCAAATCAGAGTGTCATTAGGTCATCAAATGTCCCCATTTGCCTTTCTACCCCACAGCCTAAGAGACTTAGAGATTCCAGCAAAAATAGCAACATTTTTAATCTTTTAGATTGTACACCAACTTTAGCAGAAAGGATCAATGATCTTTCGATCTCTGTTTCGACCAATGCTGCTATGATCTGCTGTTATGAGTTGTCAGATGTTGCAACAATGGATCATAGCCCCAAATTACTTAATCATATTGAACTTTTAAGTAAGATGTGTTTTTTTAAAAGGATATACAAGTAAAAGATATCTGGGAATGTCATTAATTCAGTAACTGTCTGGAAAGTTTCTGTGTAGATTATATTCAGTCCCAACGGAGACCATAAAATGTCATACCTGGAGGGTATCCAGGAACTTAAGACTGAGACACTTAAAAGGAAGCAATGCAATTCTAAAACTGAATTGTACTGACTTGTGCAGATAATGGAGGCTGATTACCATCTCAGCAGAAATCATCACCTATAAATTATTTCCCAGATTATGCACATCATGTGGTTTGAAAGAAAACATTTCTGGGCAAAAGTCATGTTTGTGATTTTCCCCTTTCAGGAGTACACAAGGAAAAGGATTTTAAAAGAACTAGAATGATGTTCTACTTCCATTGTGTGTGCCATGAAGGACATAGCTGAAGAACATAATCTCAGCATCCCTGTGCTTGCAGGTAAAAATGTCTCCCTCTGATTCTTGAAAACAAGCACAAGACAGCAAAACCACAGTGGAAAAGAACACTCGAGGATAAGAAGCAAAGTTCCTTAGGACAAACCTCTGCTGAACCTCCTACGTGACCAGTGTGCCATTTTTACCATTACTCACTCCAATCAGATTCATGACAGTTGGTGCTGAGGACCTATTTCCACCAAAAACTGTTTATATCGTCCAAACCTTAGAATTTATATTACTGTCAGAAGAAGCAGACATCTAATCAATCTGATAAAAGCAAAATTCTGCGGATGCTGGAATCTGAAACAAAAACAGAAAATACGAGAAAACCTCAGCATCAGCATCTGTGGTGAGAGAGAAAATAGACCCAACGTTTCGAGTCTAGATGATCCTTCATCAGAGCTCTGATAAAGGGTCATCCAGACTCGAAATGTTGGCTCTATTTTCTCTCCACAGATGCTGTCAGGTCTGCTGAGATTTTCCAGCATTTTCTGTTTTTAGTATCTAATCAATCTGAATTACAGTTCTGTTTTCTGTGTTCATGGTGCGAAGGAAACACAGAGGGTGCAATGTAATGAACTGCTGCAGCAGTGAGAAAGCACTACTTTGACTTTCCATAAGACATAGGAGCAGAATTAGGCCACTTGGCAGGTCGAGCCTGCTCCATTATTCAATCATGGCTGATATTTTTCTCATCCCCATTCTCCTGCCTTTCCCTATAACCCCTGACCTCCTTATTAATCAAGAACCTATCCATCTCTATCTTAAAGACACTCAACGACCTGGTCTCCACAGCTTCCTGCGGGAAAGAGTTCCATAGATTCACCACTCTCTGGCTGAAGAAATTCCTCCATCTCAATTTTAAAGGATCATCCCTTTAGCCTAAGGGGTTGTGCCCTCTGGTTCTAGTTTTTCTACTAGTGGAAACATCCTCTCCATGTCCACTCTATCGAGGCCTTGCAGTATCCTGTAAGTCTTAATAAGATCTCCCCTCATCTTTCTAAACTGCTGCGAGCACAGATCCAGAGTGCCCAACCGTTACTCATCTGACAAGCTCTTCGTTCCAGGGATCATTCTTGTGAACCTCCTCTGGTCCCTTTTCAAGGCCAGCATCCTTCCTTAGATACGGAGCCCAAAAATGCTCGCAATACTCCAAATGAATCTCAAATGAGGACTCCCAAGTTCCTTTGTGTGATATTAAAGTTTGTCTTATTCATTCAATGTGATGATTCACATGAAACCAACTTAAATGACACACTGGTTTGTTCTGATACTATTCAACTTGCTCCATCAGTTATATCCCTACAACTTTAGCCCTAATCTTCTCCAGGTACATGTGTTACTCTTTTTTACAGGAGTCAGTCATCAGAAGACAATAATATTAATCCAATGTAAATAGATAAAAGTGTTTGGAATTAGGACTTTGCTTTGGAATGTCATGCTGGTGGACACTACACCTGGGGTGTCAACCTACTTTTTTCTTTCTGAGGAATTGTGTTCCAACTTGCCATCTTTTCCCATATTCAGATCAGACCTACCTTATCCTTTGCAACCTTACGTATTCACAATTTCTCCACATCTCTTAAATGTTTTTAAGTTACTGTATTATTCTTTTACCTATCATGTCGGCATGGTGGCACAGAGGTTAGCATTGCAGCCTCATAATAGCAGGGACCCAGGTTCACATCCAGCATTGGGTCACTGTCTGTGCGGAGTTTGCACGTGCTCCCCGTGTTTGCATGGGTTTCCTCGGGTGCCCCCGGTTTCCTCCCACAGTCCAAAGATGTGCAACTTAGATTGGCTATGGTAAATTACCCCTTAGTGCTAGGTGAATTAGCAGGGTTACAGGGATAGGGCCTGGGTGGGATTGTTGATGGTGTGGGCTCAGTGGGCTGAATGGCCTCTTTCTGCACTGTAGGGATTCTATGATCACATATTCAGATCAATTCTGCTGTTTAATCACATTCTGTCTTTTAAGAAACTTACGTAACATTCTACACCATCCATACCTTTTTCCTATTATGTACTGTTCATTTTATGTTTCTCATTCTGCTGAAGAGTCTACACCTGGAAGTAACTAGTCTGTTCTCTCCACAGATGCTGGCTGATCTGTCAAGTGTCCAGAAGTTTCTGTTTTTCTTGCAGTTTCCCCAACATTTGTTGAGCTTGTTTTATTTCAAAGTATTTTTGTCTGTTGTGTTAAGTTAAAAATACCATTTGCAAACTATAATGGCGTACCTCACCCCCAACAATCTTGAGTGTGGATGAAAAAGCTGTGCAATTTTGAAGTTTCAAATTCTAAACAGGAAAGAGTGTAAAAACTCACTGTTTTGCCAACGCTCTGGAATCAGCTAATTTATAGAAGTTTCTCTGTGCTTGTAATTCACATGAAAAATGTAAATATAACTTTCTAAATTTGAATTTCCCCTGTGAAGTGCGTGCATTACAAGAGTGTTCGCAAACCATGGGACTGCCAAGGGCTGTGAAAATTATTTGCAAAACCTGTGAATTATGAACCAATTTCATCAACATAATTGAACATGACAGCGGGAAACTGAAACTTTTGTTCTGCATTTTATGAAGATGAAAAGTGATGAAGTCAAAGAGACATTGTGAAGTTGGAGCGGGCGGACTGAAGGTCGCACGGAGTAAAGGTAAACGATTACCTTTTAAAATTTTTGCGGGCTTTGTAACGGTTTTTCTGCTTTAAAAACCAGACAGGAAGTGGGCCGCGGGACTTTGTGGGAAGGGATTTTTTTTACCGCGCAAAGTTTAAAAGGAGGCTTGCTGTAGACAGCGGGCAGCGGAGTGAGAGGGAAGCAGAGTGAGCAGTTAGGGCTTTGGATCAAAGGGCTTGGGAGAAAAGGGCCAGGTAAGTTTAAATTCTTAACTGTATTTAATAATTACTAAGAGACTGTGATGGAGGGGCATTGATGTGCTGTTTCTGTATGATATGGGAGCTGGTGGACCCCAAGGTCCTTCCCAGTGACCATGTCTGCAGTAAATGCTGGTTGCTTGAAGAGCTCCAGCTCAAAGTAGATGAGCTGAACTCTGAGCTTCAGACACTGAGGCTCATCAGGGAGAGGGAGTGTAACCTGGATAATGGGGTGCAAGAGAGATCCACGCCCCCGAGACTGGCTAACTCTAAGGGTCAGGAACAAGAGGGTGCTGCTGGAGGGAGGAGGGGGGAGTGGGGAGAAAGGGTGAGAGGAAGGAGCGGGGAGTGGGGAGAAAGGAGGGGGGGACCCAAAGGCCTCAGCCTCTCAATCTGCACAACAGGTTTGAGGTGTGGCGAAAAGCTGCAGCAGGCGACAATGCAGAGGGACCTCGGGGTCCTTGTGCATGAGTCGCAAAAACCCAGCCTGCAGGTGCAGCAGGTGGTCAGGAAGGCTAATGGGATGCTGGCCTTCATAGCGAGGGGGATTGAATATAAAAGTAGGGAGGTCTTGCTGCAGCTGTATAGGGCATTGGTGAGGCTGCAGCTGGAGTACTGTGTGCAGTTTTGGTCACCGCACTTACGCTAGGATATTTTGGCCTTGGAGGGAGTGCAGAGGAGGTTTACTAGGCTGATGCCGGAGTTGAGGGGGTTGAGCTATGAGGAGAGGCTGAATAAACTAGGCTTGTACTCATTAGAGTTTAGAAGAATGAGGGGAGATCTCATTGAGACATATAAGATGATGAATGGGATGGATAGGATAGAGGTGGAGAGACTCTTCCCGCTCAGAAAGGACAGTAGGACTAGGGGGCACAGCCTCAAGATAAAGGGGGGGCGGTTTAGAACGGAGTTGAGGAGGAACTTCTTCACTCAAAGGGTGGTGAATCTCTGGAATTCTCTGCCCGTTGAAGTGGTGGAGGCTGCCTCACTAAATATGTTTAAGACGCGGGTTGATGGGTTTTTGATAAGCGAGGGGATTAAGGGTTATGGGGAGAGGGCGGGAATGTGGAACTGAGCCACGACAAACCTGCCATGATCTTATTGAATGGCGGGGCAGGCTCGAAGGGCTAGATGGCCTACTCCTGCTCCTATTTCTTATGTTCTTATTATGTTCTTATGTTCTTGCTCCCAGTGTGGACAAGGACGAGGGCTGTAAGGTTGATGAGCAAACTGCCCACAGTACAGTGGTGCAGACACAGGACAAAGAGGAAGAAGTAAAGAGGAATGTAGTGGTAATTGGGGATAGTGTGGTTAGGGGTTTAGACACTGTCTTTTGTCACAATGATAAAGAATACAGAAGGGTATGTTGTCTGCCTGGTGCTCGGGTCCAGAATGTCTCATCTGGGCTGCAGAGGAACCTGGAGTGGGAGGGTGAGAATCCGGTTGTTGTGGTACATGTGGGTGCCAACGACATAGGCAAAATGGGAACTAAGGATCTGCAGAGGGAGTATGAAAAGCTGGGAATGAAATTAAAGAGCAGAACCGACAAGGTGGTTATCTCTGGATTACTACCTGAACCGCGTGCAAATGGGCGTAGAGTAAATAGGATTAAAGAGATGAATGGGTGGCTCAGGGATTGGTGTGGGAGGAATGGGTTTGAATTTATGGGGCATTGGGACCAATATTGGGGCAGGTGGGACCTGTTCAGATGGGATGGTCTTGGTCTGAACTATGCTGGGACCAGAGTCCTGGTGAATCGTATAGCTAGGACTGTAGATAGGGCTTTAAACTAATGGGGGGTGCAGGGGTAGGAGAAATTACAATGTCTAAAGTAAAAGAGAGGGTACGGGCACGGGAAAATGTTGAGGATATCCCAATAATAAAGGAAGTAGGAGGCATGAGAACGGTTGGTAGCGTTCCTTCAAATAGGGTCCAGATAAAGGCTGGGATAAAGACACTTTACCTGAATGCACGAAGCATTCGGAACAAAGTGAATGAGCTGGTGGCGCAGATCAGCACAAATGGATATGATCTGGTGGCCATTACAGAAACGTGGTTGCAGGGTGACAGGGACTGGGAGCTGAATGTCCAGGGGTATCAAGTGTTTAGGAAGGATAGACGGGAGGAAAAAGGGGGTGGGGTAGCTCTGCTGATTAAGGATAATATCAGGGCGGTAGTAAGGGAAGATATAGGCTCCAAAGTGCAGAACGTGGAATCGTTGTGGGTGGAGGTAAGGAACAGTAAGGGGAGGAAGACACTGGTGGGTGTGGTCTTTAGGCCCCCAAATAATAACTTGGAGGTGGGGCAGGCTATAAACAAGCAAATAAATGATGCGTGCAGAAATGGAACGGCGATAATTATGGTGGATTTCAATCTACATATTGATTGGTTGACCCATGTCGGACAGAGTGGGGCTTGAGGAAGAGATCTTGGAATGCTGCCGGGATCGTTTCCTTGAACAGTGTGTGACAGAACCGATGAGGGAGCGAGCTATCTTAGATCTGGTGTTATGTAACGAGGCAGGTAGGATTAGGGATCTTGTTGTGAGGGATCCTCTTGGGATGAGCGATCATTGTATGGTTGAGTTTTTGATGCAGATGGAGGATGAGAAAGTAGGGTCCCAAACTTGTGTCCTCTGTTTAAACAGAGGGGAGTACGATAGGATGAGAGAGGAATTGGCAAATGTAGATTGGGGGCGCAGATTGGTCGGTAGGACTGCTGAGGAACAGTGGAGGATCTTTAAGGAGATCTTTTTCGGTGCTCAGCAGAAATATATTCCAATGGTAAAGAAAGAATGTAGGAGAAGGGATAATCAGCCGTGGTTATCGAAGGAAATAAAGGAGAGTATTAAATTTAAAGCTGATGCATTTAGAGTGGCTAAAAGTAGTGGGTGAGTAGAAGATTGGGAGAGATTTAAAAATCAACAAAGATTGACTAAGAAGTTGATAAAGAAAGGAAGGATAGACTATGAAGCTAAACTAGCACTAAATATAAAAAAGGACAGTAAGAGTTTTTACAAATATATGAAGAGGAGGAGGCTGGCTAGAGTGAATGTTGGACCCTTAGAGGTTGAGAGGGGGGATTTAGTGGTGGGAGATGAGGAAATGGCTGAGGCCTTAAATAAGTTTTTTGCCTCGGTCTTCACGGAGGAGGGCGCAAATAGTTTGCCAGATATTAAAGATAGAAGGATGGTAGGAGTTGAGGGCCTGAATGCGATTACTGTCACTAGAGAGGTAGTGCTTGATCGACTAGCGGGACTGATGGTGGACAAGTCCCCAGGACCGGATGGAATGCATCCCAGGGTTCTGAAGGAAATGGCAGAGGTGATAGTAGATACCTTAGTGATTATTTACCAAACTTTGCTGGATTCCGGGGAAGTGCCGGAAGATTGGAAAACGGCTAATGTTATGCCGCTGCTTAAAAAAGGTAGCAGGCAAAAGGCAGGGAATTATAGGCCGGTTAGTTTAACGTCTGTTGTTGGTAAAATGCTTGAATCCGTCATCAAAGAAGAAATAGCGAGGCACCTAGAGAAGAATTGTTTGATAGAGCAGATGCAGCACGGATTCGTTAAGGGGAAGTCGTGTTTAATGAATTTATTGGAATTCTATGAGGATGTGACTAGTGCGGGAGACAGAAGGGAACCGGTGGATGTGGTGTTTCTCGATTTTCAAAAGGCGTTTGATAAGGTGCCACATAAAAGGTTGCTTCAGAAGGTTAGGGGGCATGGAGTTGGGGGTAAGGTGTTAGCGTGGATAGAGAATTGATTGTCTAATAGGAGGCAGAGAGTAAGTATCAATGGGTGCTATTCTGATTGGCGGTTGGTAACTAGTGGAGTGCCGCAGGGATCGGTGCTGGGGCCTCAGCTATTTACCATTTATATAGATGATCTGGAGGAGGGGGCTGAGTGTGGGGTGACGAAATTTGCTGGTGACACAAAGAGGAGTGGAAAAGCAAATTGTGCGGAGGGTGTGGAAAGTCTGCAGAGGGATCTGGATAGGCTGAGCGAGTGGGCGAGGACCTGGCAGATGGAGTACAATGTTAGCAAGTGTGAGGTTATCCATTTTGGCAGGAATAATAGTAGGAGGGATTACTATTTAAAGGGCGAAAAGCTGCAGCATGCTACAGTGCAGAGGGACCTGGGGGTCCTTGTGCATGAGTCGCAAAAACCCAGTCTGCAGGTGCAGCAGGTGATCAAGAAGGCGAATGGGATGCTGGCCTTTATAGCGAGGGGGATTGAATATAAAAGCAGGGAGGTCTTGCTGCAACTGTACAGGGCATTGGTGAGGCCGCAGCTGGAGTACTGTGTGCAGTTTTGGTCACCACACTTGCGCAAGGATATTTTGGCCTTGGAGGGAGTGCAGAGGAGGTTCACTAGGCTGATAGCGGAGATGAGGGGGTTGGACTATGAAGAGAGACTAAATAGACTGGGTCTGTACTCGTTGGAGTTTAGAAGGATGAGAGGGGATCTTATAGAGACGTATAAGATAATGAAGGGGATGGATAGGGTAGAGGTAGAGAGATTCTTCCCGCTCAGAAAGGACAACAGGACTAGAGGGCACAGCCTCAAGATAAGGGGGGTGCAGTTTAGAACGGAGTTGAGGAGGAACTTCTTCACTCAAAGGGTGGTGAATCTCTGGAATTCTCTGCCCATTGAAGTGGTGGAGGCTACCCCACAAAATATATTTAAGTCGCAGGTAGATAGGTTTTTGGTAGGCAAGGGAATTAAGGGTTATGGGGAGAAAGCGGGAAAGTGGAACTGAGCCACTTCAGATCAGCCATGATCTTATTGAATGGCAGGGCAGGCTCGAAGGGCTAGATGGCCTACTCCTGCTCCTACTTCTTATGTTCTTATTAAGTTCTTCAGGACATTAGTTGCCTATGTTGTACATGGGGTACAAAAGAAGGGCAGAGGAAGATGTGTGCCTTATGATTTTTTTTAGTAACACAGAACTTTCGCTGTTACAGACAGTGAATTGTGACAACAGAAATATGTAAAATCATCTCGCATTTGTTTTCTTAGGTGAAGTGGAGTCAGAGACCATGAATGTTATGGAACATGGGAGATGAAAAGAGGTAGGTGGTATAGCCAGATCCATTCCAGGAAAGTGCGACACAGTGTTTTGGAAGTTAATTAAAATTAGGCTTTACTCCTATCCTCAAATTTGGAGTGAATTTAACAGTGATAGACTTAATTGTTGCCATGTAAATTTGTTCCATTTGAAAGAAAATCCATGGTCAGGCACATATCCTGTTTAGTGGAAATATTCCAACACAAACTGTGAATGAAAATGGCACACCCATTTTACTGAACAATATGCACACACATTTGTGTCAATAAATGAATGCAGAAGTTAACAATTTCATTTCACGTTTCTGTCTCATTTTAAAAAGGAATTGGTTTATTGGGGCCATTAGCACATACTGACATTTGGTTACAAACAGCAGAGAGACACTGGATCATACCTCAGCCCACTTCTGAACTTCCAATTTCACTGTGTGGAAGGCTACAGGAAAAGCAGAACCCCCACCAAGCTGCCTCTCCATATGTCTCAACATCCAACCATAAAAGCATCAGTGGTTCGGGAACAGTCTGTCAGTTTTGTCCTCATTGTTACAAAGAAACTACAGGAGGGGGAGGCTGCCTGCTGTTCAGTGAAGGAAATGTATGCACTTTGTTGCAGTATAAGATTGCCTCAAGATAATTAAAGCACCAATGCCCAATGGCAGGAAATGATGGAGTGTGGGAAAGTACCCATGGCTTGCCCCTGCCCATCCATCACACTGAGTTCTTGATCTTGAGTACGATGATGTAACAGACATGTTTAAAATCATGAATGCCTTTGGTAGAAGAAATAAGGCAAAACCTGTCTCCAGTGGCAGAAGCAACCAAAGGACACAGATTTAAAGTGATCACCAAAAAGAACCAGATGCAACATAAGCAAACATATTTAAAACCAGAATTATGGTCTAGAATGCACTGTCTGAAAAGGTGATGGAAGCAGATTCTAAAGAGAATTGAATAAAAACTTAATAGGAAAAATTTGAGGGCTGTGGGGAAAGAGCAAAAAAAAGAATGAATTGGATAGTTCCACCATAGCATGATGAGCCTAATGGTCCCCTGTTCTGTTTCACTCCATGATGCATGAAGCTGCCAGACGGAACCCAGGAACTTTTCCATTTGAAGAGTCAGAAAATTGCATGAGCTTGTCTCTTGTACCTCACAAAAAGACCAGAGCAGGATTGGCAGCGATGAGAGCAGATTGCTCTCTAATCCTTTGGTTAATGTAGTGCATAACTTGGGATGGGATCATAATATTCAAATCATAATCAGGGTGGAGTGAAAAACACTTTTACTGCTGTCTATGAAGTGCAATAATAGAGAAATCTATGATATCAAAGATGATTACTTGGTTAATTTACAGTTGCCCTCAGCAAGAGCTAACTGCTTAATCAAGATTGAACATACAACATTTATCCCCTTTAACAAGATCTACTTTATAATCCCTGTAATGGATACTATATTCCAGCGGATAGAAACATGCACATATGCAGATTATAAATGGGGGTTTTTATAAGACTATTTCAATGCAAATAGTTTCTTTATAAGATCACAATAAAATGTGCAGTTGTAAATTACCCCCACTGAATGCCATCAAGAGCCAGCAATACAAGGTGCACAGTCTCAGATGACAAAAAGCAATGGCAGACACAAAGCACTAAGACAAATGTTCAAAGTTGCGAATGATATGTGTAACCAAGGTCTTAAGGTACATGGCAAGGGAAGGTATGATCTCATTGAACAACAGAACAAGCTGAATATGCTAAATAGCCTACCACTATGTCTACCACTCCTGGATATCCATGGAATTATTCTCTGTCGCTTGCACTGAATATTGGACATTGTTCTGCCATTAATCTGTTGATTTTTGAGATTAGACCTGGCATGTAATTGCAATTTACATTTGTGATTAAAAGAAGTTCAGATTTAAAAAGAACACTTTAAAAGCACAGTGTAACTAAAAGCTAATTTTGTATTCTGCAATATGAAATAAAATTTAGAAAAAGCGTAACTTGTTTCTTTATCCACAAAGATCAAGTTCAGTGATGCCTCAATGATCTTGAACTAATGTCATTCAGAGTGACGAGGACCAGATTTCAGAGGCCAATTTCAGGTACACATTGGGCCTCATTAAGACATTTAGGTAATGGTACTGCAAAAAAAAAGTATGTTCCTAATATTCACCTCTGAAGACTTAACATTGCAGTAGACCTCTAAATATCGTTTCTTGTAAATCTCTTGAAATTGTTATGGCAGCACATTGCCATCTGGAGGACATGGTAAGCACTGGCCAGCATTTTTACTCTACAGCAGAAAAAGTTTAAGAAGAAACCGAGAAGTGGGACCATTTCCACTGCTGTTTCACAACTATTAACGTAGTGTCCATGGAATGTGGTCACTTGGTTCTGACATGGTGTGTCATGTGGTCAGAAACTGCAAAGGTATTTTTAATTTAATGATGCACCTGTACATGCTTCCCATGGACTTTAGAGTAACAGTTGGCATTTGCTCATTGTGTGAGTGGCTCAGTGGAACCTGTTGGACAATTAATGAATAACATTCATATGAGAAAGATCTGCCTTCATATCAGCCCGAAAGATGAGGAGGAATTAAAAATTCGCACCAGAGCCAAAAAAAGGACTAAAAGTATGGATGGCATTATAGAGAACCACCAGATGGCGTTCAGTGATGTAGTGATTATCGTTCTGAAATAACCTAAAGGCCTGGATTTATATTCCAGAGAAACCTACTATGGCAGTTAAACAGGTAATGTGTATCTGTTAAGTGACCATGAAACTTTAGGATTGTAATATAAACCAAATTTAAGAAAAATTGTCATCTTTACCCAGGCTGGCCAATGTGTGACTCCAGTCCACCATCAACATGGTTGAATTTTAACTGCCACTCAGGTGGCCCAGCAATCACTTGTGTTCACACCTTTCTTATTGATATTTGTCCTATGCAGGCTTTCTGTCGCTAACCGCATTAAACCAGTCACACCCCCATAAGTTTGTTTGCTCAGCATATAACAATAAATGTTAAAACACCTTTTCCCTGTCATTACCATCACTCAATCCCCCACTATAAACATCCTGGGGATTATCATTGATCAGATGTTGAACTGGACCAGCCATGTAAACACTGTGGCTACGAGAGCAAATCAGAGGCTGGGCATTCTGTGGCACATAAGCTTGTCCACCATCTACATGGCATAAGTTAGAGGTGTGATGGATACTCCCCATTTGCCTGAACGAGTGCAGCTCCAGCAACATTCAAGAAGCTTGAAACCATCCAATTCAGAGCAGCCCATGTGATTGGCAGGCAGCCAATCTTTATCTTAAACATTCATTCGCTCCACCACCTGCCATAGCATTTAGAACAAATACGTATTTATTACCAAATATTAACCATATTAATGAAGGTTTTTTCCCAATTTACAGCAATCAACTTGGCAACTCAAAAAATGCACATCTGATGTTCAGCTGCCATGTTCCACAGTATTTCAGTTGAAATGGGTTTTTAAAGCAGTCATTTATAAACAAGGCTCCTTCAAGAATTCATGGCTCCTCTTCTTCCAAACCCATGATCTGTACCACCTAAAAGGACATGTGCAGTAAATGCACGGAAGCACCATCTCCTGCAAGTTTCCCTCTAAGTCATATTCCATCCTGACTTGGAAATATGTTGCTATTCCTTCACTGATTCAAAATCCTGGAATTTTGAATGGATGGTACAAAGCTCAATTTCACCTCCGTTATTGTTCAACTTAAAACTAGGACTAGAGGGCACAGCCTCAGGATAAAGGGGGGGCGGTTTAGAACAGAGTTGAGGAGGAACTTCTTCACTCAAAGGGTGGTGAATCTCTGGAATTCTCTGCCCGTTGACGTGGTGGAGGCTGCCTCGCTCAATATTTTTAAGACGCGGGTTGATAGGTTTTTGATAGGCAAGGGGATTAAGGGTTATGGGGAGAGGGCGGGAATGTGGAACTGAGCCACGACAGATCAGCCATGATCTTATTGAATGGCGGGGCAGGCTCGAGGGGCTAGATGGCCTACTCCTGCTCCTACTTCTTATGTTCTTAAAAACAGACAATATGTTGTGAAAATGCATATTTGGATTTAAATTAAATCATACAGGAGAGTTGGAAAATGAGATAAATGGCTGTTTTTAAAAAATGTCAGTGGCCACTAATCAAAGCACATCAAAATCAGATAAATACTGTGATTTAAAAAATACATTGCCAACTTCAGCACAGAATTTTCTGCAAAGAAGTAACGTCCACTAGGTGGCAGATTTAACCACCAAATTGTTCATTGTTTCCTATTATTATTTATTAGATACCAGCTGCACGTTGAAAGAACCTTTGGGTATTCACTTCTAATGCTAACTAGCTTTTTATTGTATACCTACACAGAAAGGGGAAGGGGGATTTTACGCTGCATTTTGCCCAGTGTGTATCTGATCAGGGAACGTCAGATGCTGCAATGGATCACAAAATTTAGAACTATTAACCTTCAACTTGATTAAAGCAAATATTAACATATAAATGGGGTGGCACAGTGGTTATCATTGCTGCTTTACAGCATCAGGGACCAGGGTTCAACTGTGGCCTTGAGTGACTGTGGAGTCTGCATGGGTTTCCTCTGGGTGTTCCAGTTTCCTTCCACACTCCAAAGATGTACAGGTTAGGTGGATTGGCCATGCTAAATTGTCCCTTAGTGTCCCAAGATGTGTGGTTTAAATAGATTAGCCATGGTAAATGTGTGGGTTTATGGGGATAGGGTGGGGGAAGGGCCTGGGTAAGAAATTCTGTCAGAGAATCGGTGCACACTCGATTCTGTTTGAGGATTCTACAATATAAATTAAAATAAACCTCTCTTGGTGGGTTTTCTATACCCATTAAACAAAGACTGGTACTTCCACCTAATAATTCCGAATGTGTCAGTATACAGAACGAATGCTCGTTTTAGGAACCAGCCGGCAATTTCAATATTAGGTGGAGAGGCAGAACACCTTGAGTGATGCACACACCCACCAATAAGAAATACAAAGGCAGGTCCATTAACACCTGAAACAAGATAAATTCAGGTTTTGAAACGTACACCTTTCATACACCTAAGAAATTCAGAACCCGTAGATGATTAAAGTTTAAGTACTTTTTAAGAAAGAAGTTGGTGGAAAAAAAATCCTTTGTGACCAGCATAATATGCCTAAAATTCCCCATTCTTGTAGAGCACATAGGCCAGAAGGTGTGTCAAAATTGGCGATCCTGACCCAGAGGCTAGACAAGAAAAAATACTGGCATAATCTTATTCGTGGAATCTTACCTTACATTACCGTTTAAGGACATGTCCTGTCTTACTGGCAGGGCAAACCTACCAGAGACGACAACACAGTGGTACTGAGGTGAGATGAGAATGACTGCCATTGAAATCATGGTATCATTTGATCAAAGATGGCATCAAGGAACTCTAGCAAAACTGGCATCAATGAGAATCTGGGGAAAGCTCTCCACTCGTTGGAATCACACCCAAGACAAAGATGGTTATGGTTGCTGGAGGTCAATAATATCGGTCCCAGGACTTCTCTGCAAGAGTTCCTTAGGGTAGTGTCCTAGGCCCAACTTCATTAGCTGCTTTGTCAGTGATCTTCCCTCAATTATAAAGTTAGAAGTGGGAATGTTCGATGGTAATTGCATATTAGAACATAGAACACAACAGCACAAACGGACCCTTCAGCCCACAAGTTGCACCGATCATATCCCTACTTATTATATTGTTCAGCGCTTTCATCAGCTTTGGTCTGATAAGTGGCAAGTTATATTCGTAGGTATTTGATCATCTCAAACCAGAGAACCTAAGCATCTTTCCTTCATATTCAATGGCATTACTATCACTGAATTCCCCCACTATCAACACCTGGGGGTTACCATTGACTATTAACTGAATTGAACCAACCATATAAATATTGTAGTTACAAGAACATGTCAGAGACTCAGCCCTTGACTCTGTGAAGCCTAACTATGATCTATCATGTGGAGATGCTGGTGTTGGACTGGTGTAAGCGCAGTAAGAAGTCTCACAACACCAGGATAAAGTCCAAAAGGTTTATTTGGTAGCACAAGCCGCAAGCTTTTGAGCAGTGCTCCATTGCACCTGATGAAGGGGCAGTGCTCTGAAAGCTTGTGGTTTGTGCCACCAAATAAATCTGTTGGACTTCATTTACCTGGTATTATGAGACTTCTTACTATGATCTACAAGGCATAAGTCAAGAGTCTTCACTTGCCTGGGTGAGTACAGCTCCAGCAACACTTAAGCTTGACATTCAGTCCAAAACAGCCCACTTGATTGGCACCCTGTCCACCACTTTGAACATTCACTCCCTCAACCCTAACACAAGTGGCAGCTGTGTGTTTCATCCACAAGATGCACTGCAGCAACTCACCCAGACTTCTCCGACAGCAACCCCCAAACCTGCAATCTCTATAACTTAAGTGCCATACTAAGGGAGAATTACACTTTTAGAAATATGTCTCGAGGGTGAGATATTAAACTGTGACTTCTTCAGTCCTAAGAGATCCTCTGGCACAACGCCAAGAATAGAGGACTTTTCCTTGGCTTTCTGACCAATATTTATCCCTCAGTTAACACCTAAAATAGAGTATCTAAAACAGATTACCTAATTGTTCATTCCATTCATCCTGTCTTTGGAATCTTGATGTGGTCATATTAGCTGTCACAGCTACATTACCGCACTGATTAGGCTTTTTTCAGAAAGTAATTAAGTGGTTGTAAAAGAATTTGGAACAGCCAGATTTGCAAAAGATGTCCTATAAATGAAAGTCTTTCTTTAGTTGTGGGAGACATCCAAGTAAGTATAAGTCAGATAAACTTTTGTCACCCAATGTGTACCCAGTGGATAAAAGAGCGCGGAGACTCTAGATTGCCCTTAAGAAGTGCTGGCAGTAAACCTGGCATCTGCAGTGTGTCATACTGTTGGTGACAAACCTAGTTGCATGTTCAGTGGACAGAACAATTGTATCTTTGGATAATTTAATGATTGGGTGTATTGGGCCTAGATTACTAGGTACACAGACTGGCACCTCAAGGAAGTCACCAACACCATAAGACATAAGAGCAGAATTAGGCGACTTGGCCCATTGAGTCTCTTCCACCATTCAATCATGGCTGATATTTTTCTCATCCCCATTCTCCTGCCTTTTCCCCATAAGCCCTTATCTCCTTATTAATCAAGAACCTATTTATCTCTGTCTTAAAGACACTCAATGACCTGGCCTCCACAACCTTCTGCGGCAAACAGCTCCACAGATTCCACCAAACACAAAGTCATGCTGCGGAGGAGCGGTGGTGGTGGTGTTGGGGAGGGGTGTTGAAATTATACGTATGCTTCCATTCTGAAGTGCAACCCTCGCACACAACTCTTGCCTGAATAGTTGGTAGGTGTGGTAGATCTTTATGCTCTATACTGTGGCAGGAGGACCTATGTTGGTTGAACCCAATCTCTCTCCATTCTACTTTTTCTTTCCTCTATGTAAGTAATAATAGATTTCTGCAGGGATTCTGCCTTTCCAGTGGATTTGCCTGAGAATCTATTTGGTCCCCCATGGATTTCTGGAAAGAGGTTGAATGAAGGCCTTGTAGCCATCCCATAGAAAACTTGCCAAACACAGGACTGAGGTGAAGCAGTAAGAAGCAAAAGTTTGACTACAATACTTGTTCCTTAAAATACTTTATCAGCTGAATTTGCCAACCACACCCAAGATTATATGTGACCGCGGGGAAAGGAAAACAGAAGTGATGGCATTGCACAATGGTATAATTTGCACAGGGCAGGAGGCTAATTCATCTTGCCCAGATCCTAGTGTTTTCATGCCACTGTGACGCAGGGACAACTTGTTCCACAGCAAATGAAATATTTTTCAAGAATTTGTATCATGTGCCAGGATGGCACCTGCAATCTGCAAATGACCTAACCAAGGAATAAGTGAGAAATTGCCTTTTGAGTTTGCCGCTTGCAGACAGCTCTGTACCAGGGAAAGGGTTAAGGACCTTATGAGAAGGTTTGAAGTAAAGAAAACAATGTTGACTCTATATGAAGGCTGTTGTCCTCGGAGCCGCTGACTATATTTGCTTATCTTATGCAACTTAATGTGACTTATGCAAACTCAGTAAAATTGACTCCAGCTTACAGCTCCTGGTTTCTTCCTTGCTATTTGGAAGATTAGTGGCATGTTGTATACTGGAGATGTAAATTTCCTTTTACCTTGTCCTCTTAAGCAAACCAAATTAAGCTCTTGCAGACAAAGAATAGAGCCATTTGGCACCCACATTTTAGGAGCTATGCAAACTACTAACATTTGAAAATGGGCTCCAACATGTATGCCACACAAGCAGGAACCATAGAGCTTTATCTATGTGCCTAATGACTGTCGTGACAGATGGAACAGCAAGACCACAACATGGATCAATGTACAATGCTAATTTGAAGCCTGTGCTACCATTTTGCAACTCCAAACTCCAGCCAGTATCCTGAAGCAATACTTCCCATAGCTGAAGTATTTACAGATTAATTTCAGCTGTACATTTTTTTTAGATTTTCTTGTATTTGTGTCTCTTGCATACTCAGTCATTCATCAATATATTACTGTACATATTCAGCCCACAAAGGAGACAATCATTTCTTGCAGCCACAATGGATTTGTCATTTAAGAAGTGCCTGCTATTTATAAATAGCACCAACCACCCATGATATTGGTTCCTGATGATGTGTGCAAAATAAATAGCACAGGTAGTGCTGGCTTCATGTAGCAATTGTGTAAAGCAGTGAGCAACACAAACTTAACATGCTGCCTGCAGTGCAATCCCTACAATTGATTGATCATTGGATATTGGACAGTAGAGGCACATCCTTAATCATTAAGTGCTGAGACTACTTGGATACATAGAACTGGATTCTGGATTCACTCCCTCACCCCCATTTCAGCACATCGAATTGAGCGCCAGACAACCAATTAGTGGACAGCCATCAGGAATACCAACCATTTAGCATTATGAAGGGGCAGAGTCCATGTTCATTTGGGCGTGTAGATTAGGATGTCCATCGGGAGAAGGGTCAGGCCATGAACCAGAAGTCAGTTCCTGGCTACCAATATCCAATCTTGGATGATCCATTTTTCCTGTACATTTGGAAGACCGAAGCCAATTATCTACATGGTCCACCACAATTTGTAGATCCTTGCCACTGTTGCCATCTCACACCCAGCTGCTGGGCCAGACTGTTCTCAACCTCACCATCCTACTCAGCACCAAGCTGAGCTTCCAAAACCATACTCTCTCCATCATAATCATTGTGTACTTGCATCTCTGTAACACCTCCCGCACTGCCTATTTTAGACCATCTGCTTGTAAAATCATTATCCATACCTTTGTCACTTCCTTCATAACTACATAATAAATAGAATTAGAAGTAAGCATACGGCCATTTGAACCAATGAGATTATGGCTGATCTCCCTTGGCTACACCTTCCTACATTATTCCCATATCCCTTGAATCCCTTAATGTACAAAAACCTATCAATCTCTGACTTGAATACGCTCGATGACAGAGCATCCACAGCTCTCTGGGGTTGAGAATGCCAAAGATGCACAACCCTTTGGCTGAAGATTCTTCAAAGATTTCTTCCCATCTCAGTCCAAAATGGCTGACTCTTACTCCAGGACTGTGACCTCATATTGTATGACCCCAGTCATGAAAACATCGACGCGGTCAAGCCCCTTAACGATTGCATATTTTTCAATAGGATCGATCTCATTCTTCTAAATTCAAGGCTAAATAGGCCTAATCTACTCAGGTGCTCTGTCGACATCAGCTCACCCAAAATTCTGTTGCCCATATCACATCCCTCACTAGGTCTCATTCATTCATCTACCCTATTTTTGCTGACCGGCACAGTCTCTCAGTCCTCCAACGTGTCAAGTTTAAAAATCATTGGGTGCTGCATGGGCCTAGCTGATATTTTGCCACACTTGAGGTTCTGTTGACTGCTTCCCATGCAGCTCACATGACAAACTGGACAGGAGTAGCACACATACAGTGTAGACACAGATCTGCTGAACATGCACAGTTATGGCTCCACTGACATCATTGAGCTGGTGAAATGTCAGGAAGCCAGAACTGGTCAACAAATCTGTGGGCAACATCTGTCTTTCTTACTCCTGAAACATCAAACATCGTGAAGCAAGAAGAGCCTCATTATGAGGCTATTTAAAGGTCACTCAGCAAGCTGCAGCTGAGGTGCTTTTGACTTACTTGCGCACTGGAAAAGATGTTGAAAGCAGTGTGGTGAGTTGCTGGAGCAATTTGAAGGTTTTTGCTGACCACAGGAAGGCAAAAAATAACATTGCCTTGCATAGGTATGGGGGCAGTAGCTGCAGTGTCAGTGTGACATGAGCAGGATGTGCAAAAAAAAGAGATGGCTAGCTGAACCTCGGTGGAGAGGGAAGTGATGGAGGACTCTCTTTAAGAGGTTTTATCTTGAACGGGTCTTCCAGAGCACCACTCCAAAGTTGCAATGATCCAGGGAGCAGTGCCTCAGGAGATTTTGCTTCACTAATAGGGGTAGTGACAGAGTTGTGCCACTCCCTACACATGAACCTGGAGACTCAAAGGCCCACCAGTGACTGTGAAGATCACCTCCCACCCCTTTCTTTCTCTACAGCAGGATCCTTCCAGGTGACAGCAGGTGACTTTAGCAAAGTGTTGTAGTTTGTCGTCCACAGAAGAAAAATGGAGCTGACAAAGACACGATGCATTCTTTGTCCCCATCTTTCTGAGGAGGGAAGACCATATTGAAAGGGTGAGGTCAGCAGGATAGATAGCTTCCCAATGAAGTTGGGGGCCATCGACTGCAGGCATGTGGCTCTGCAAGTCCCTCCACTGCAATGGGGAGCAATACCACAACACAAATGGTAACACTCAATCAATAAACAATTGATGTGCAATCAGACCAAGCAGTTCACCTCAGTGGATGTCTATTACCCTGGCAGCACCTCCGTGGTTTTTATCCTGTGACTGTCAGCAATTCTCACGGTCTTTGGGCCTCCGAAAGGATGTCAGCTCACATGGTTCATCACTCTTGCATCATCCCACCAGAGCACTTTCAGTGAAAGCCACCTGAAACACCACGGAGCAAGCAATCGGTCTACTGAAGCAGAGGTTTCATTGTTTGGATTACTCAATGGGATTTGGAGTTCATGCCCAAGCAGGTCTTCTTGTTTGTAGTGATGGCCTGCATCTGCCACAACCCAGTAATTACAAGGATTTATCTGCTACATCCTGAGGCTTCAGGAAGAGGAGGAGAAGGCAAATAGACAGGTCTGCGATCTTGTCCTCTAGGGAGTTCACACATGAGCTGACCTGTCCTCCTGACCTGGCTGTAGCTCACTCATGCCCGATGATTCACCATGTCCAGATCCTGATTCACAACTAGCCTTTGAAATTTGCACAGTGCCAGTGTCTATCTGGTGACTAACAATGTAAGGTCAAGTGACAGTGCATCTTCTCAGTGGCATGTCCACTGCTGGCAAAATTGGAAGGTTTGTGTGGCTGAGGTGCAATATGTGGACATTAGGGATCAACCTTGAGTGTTAGGGTGTGCTGCTGAGTCAGTGCTTGGGGAATGTTCAACATTGAGCAGTGTGTGAGATGTGATGTATGGGTGTATTCAATCACTTCGACCACCTGAGTGAAATCAGTAAACTCTTTCCAGAACTCCTGCCAAGTTGTGGGAGCCGTACTCTGGGCATTGACCACCTGTACTCCCGTTCTTTTCAGAGGATGAGTCTTGAGAGCTCCCAGCCTCTTTCCTGGCCTCCACACAATGTCTCCATGATGGTACGCCTTTTTCCTTCTCCCTTAACACTGGAATGCAGCTATCTAACAACCTGTAGTGCATTGCCATAATTTCCCTTTTATAGGGACAGTGTCATTGTAAATGGAAAGCTACCTGAAGAACATGCTTTCATTGCAACTCACCCTCATCCACTTATGGTGCACAGAGTACATCAGCAGTGAAGTGGAATCCAGGGCAGCACAGACTTGCTCAAGGTTATGTTACTACAAGGGAAGTGAGGTTGGTTACACAAATTTTACATGCCGCCTGCTTTATTTTCAACGGCCTCAAGACAGTTTGGGAGTCACAAACCTGCACTCAAAAATTGGGACTTTGTCTCCATTATGTCTGAATTCTCATGGGTCATTGCCCCTATCTCAGAATCATTTGCCTGTTAAGCCATTTGGTATGAGGCATATGAAAGCAGCCTATTGACAAGTTTTTTTTTTCTGTACAATTAGGATGTAACACCCAATAGCAGGCTGCTCTTTATAACAGCTGTGCAACAACCAAATGTATTTAGTAAGGTGCACTTACTGCTGGTGCTGTGTAGTGTACTTTCCTCTCTAAAAACTGGATTCTAGCACTGATAGAAGTATGGTCATGTAGTGAATGCGTAAGTGAACAAAAGAATTTGAGATCAGTTCCCACCATGGCACTTGGAGAATTTGAATTCTGCTTGTAAGAAAGTAAATTGAAATAAAAAGCTGGCACCAGTAGCCATGAAGTTGGTCAGCTAAATCTGCTGGTCTGGCATTTGTCTAACTTCAGTCAATGTGGTTGACCCTTAACTTCCCTCAGTTATACTTAATAGAAGGTCTCCCACACACTTCCCAGGGCAGCTAGCACGGGGCAATAAGTGCTGGCATTTTCAATGAAATGCACATCCTGAGAATGAAGAATAAAGGAAAGTTTTTCAAAGTATATTCCGTTTCTCACCACTTGCATCCTTCACACTGATCAGCACAATCTTTCTTGTAAAAATGAGGAAATTTTCACTGCGTAATGAATCAGTACTAATTTTTGATATAACTCCATTTGGCTGCCAGGCCAGGCAACCAGGAACATTATGAATGAATAAAGATGGCGGTGATTGACTTTTTAATACCTCCCCCAAGTGCTTCCTGCACAGCATGTCCTTGCTGCAGTAAAGTGTGACACTCTACCTAGGCAGTTTAGACTGCCCTGCGCCAACTCTCTGATTTTCTTGAGTTGATCGAGCAGGGACTAGGTGGCAAAATGTACATTGAAATCAGAATGTATCAAACTTCTTTATTGAACAACACAAAAATTACTCTCAGATGGAGTGGAATGATCTAGTGTTCGGAACACACAGGTGTGGCGGTACAGTCTGCTCTGCCTCTTTCTCATTGTTTCCGATATTTGCAATTCAAATATCCAGTCAGTCTGCCAAAATGCAATCCAGTTGTTCCGGATCTGTTAGAAATGCAATTCCACTCTCTGTTACTCGAGACATATCACAAGATAAACTTTAAGAGCATCCAACTGGAAAAAAAGATGAATCTTCCCATACGACAGTCACCAGTGACAGGCCACTGACCATCAACAGCAGTGTGAAATAGTGCTTCCTCTGCTTCTTTCGCTTTGTCATTTTAATGTCGTACTCAATCGTTTATTAGTTCTGTAGAATGGGAACAGCTTTCAGTTTCAGCACCCAGAGTTAACCACCAAATACGCGCATCAATCTTTGCACAAGTCACATAGAGAATAAAGGCCCTTCTAAGCAGGGTTGTCCAATTCATTTTCTCTGGTGGTTCAGGAAGTCAGGGTGGGCCATCTGCAAAAAGTTATTTGGATACATAGGGATAGCATTGTATAATCCCTACAATATAGAAGGAGGCCATTCGGCGCATCAAGTCTGCACCAAACGCAATCCCACCCAGGCCCCAACCCCATAAACCGACATATTTATCCAGCACTGACACTAAGGAGTATTCAGCACGGCCAATCAACCTAATGTGCACATCTTTGAACCGTGGGAGGAAACCAGAGCACCCAGAGGAAACCCATGAAGACACAGGGAGAACGTGCAAACTCCACACAGACAGTGGCCCAAGGTGGGAATTGAACCCAGGTCCCTGGCACTGTGAGGCAGCAGTGCAAACCACCATGTCGCTCCAATTAGTATGCTTTTCACCTGTCTTTTTAGAAGTAAAATGGGGCATTGTATACCAATTTATGGCTGTGGGGATTCAGCACTTGCCCTGGAGGTATGACCCCCCCTCATTTCCATTGAGATATCCCTAATGTCTGTCAGAAATCAGCATTAGATCAATTTAAATCAACAAAGGAAAGGACCATGCTGCAAAAGGTATGAAATATAAGGAGAGGTGTGCCGTGCAAGTCCTGCCTAGTTTTTAAATTCAGTTCTTCTGTATCCTAGGTAGCATTCCTTAAAGGGCCCCTTGGAACAGGTGGTATGGGAAAAGTGGAGCTCCTTATGCCATAGCACCATTATGGGTTTATCACTGTGCTCAGTCCTCCTACATATCCATTTTCTAGGACAAATCTTGTCCCTAACACTGAGTGCGATGTAGTAATGTGGAAGCTTCTATTATTAAGCTAAAGTCTAATAGGTCCCATTTTGGATGAACTTTTGTCACAGGGTTAAATTTCCATCCCAGTGACTATGTTTCAGCATGCAGCTCTTTAAAAATTCTCTCAGAAAATGACTCATGGCACAGCGATCTCAGGGCCAGTATATAACTGTATATAACAGAATCACTTACATGGTATGTTTGGTAAACATTTAATGCTGACTTTTAACGAATGGTATTAATTATCTTTGCATCATTTTTCTATCCACTTTCAAATTTCTCACTTTGGTCCTTTCTTTCTTGTTTCCTTCTCTAGTTTCTCTCCTATCTTCTCTCATGCCCTTTCTGAGCTCATCTTGTCCATGAGACACACCTCCTACTGTCCTGTACTAAACTACTGACTACTGAACTTGCCATGTTAACTGACATTGTTAATGGTTCTCTCTCCTCTGGTGTTGTCCTTCTCTCCTTCAAATTTGCACTTCATCCAAACTCCAGTTTCTCTTCAGAGTTTTTGAAAATTGCTTTCACCCATCAAATTCATACCCATTTTTCTCAGAACTCTAGGTTAAAGTCTTGCCCATTAGGTTTCCACCCGACCACAATACCAAGACTGCTCTTATCGAAGTCACAAGTAACAAGTCACAAGTAACAAAGGCAAACAAACTCTCCCTTCTCATCCTCCTTGACCAGTCTACCAGCTTTCACGTGATTGTTCACACCATTCCCTGTCACTCCTCCAGCTGGGAAGGATTGCACTCACCCGTTTACAATCTTATCAAAAGCAAAATACAGCTGATGCTGGAAATCTGAAATACAAACAGAAAATATGGGAAAGATTCAGCAGGCCTGGCAGTGTTTGAGGTGAGAGTAATGAGCGAATGGCCAGAGTTTCCTCGCTGTTAGCACCAGCGGGATCTTCTGGTTGCGGGTTTCCGGGTGGCATGGGTTGCGGTGCAGTCAGTGGCGAATCCTGGCAGGACCTGAATATCTCACTGCCACAAATGGCATGGCACCTCCTGCCTATGGGAAACATGCCATGGGGAAGACAGAAAATATCCCTCAAAGTTTTGATATGTCTCTTCTGTTAATGTTTCGATAGAAAGCTTTAGATTGGCTAGGAGGGAGTTGAAGAGGGAGTTAAGAAGGGCTAAAAGAGGACATGAGATGACTTTGGCTGATAGGATTAAGGAGAATCCTAAGGCGTTCTATAGGTATGTCAAGAACAGAAGGTTGGTTAGGGCAAGATTAGGGCCAGTTACAGACAGTAGAGGGAAGTTGTGTGTGGAACCGGAAGAGATTGGAGAGGCATTGAACCAATATTTCTCTTCGGTGTTCACGCAGGGGGACATGAATGTAGCTGAGGAGGACACTGGGGTGCAGGGGTGTAAAATAGAAAGTATTGCAGTTGATACCGGGAATGTGCTGGATATTCTAGAGGGCTTGAAAATAGATAAGTCCCCTGGTCCGGATGGGATTTACGCTAGGATTCTCTGGGAGGCTAGAGAGGTGATTGCAGAGCCTCTGGCTCTGATCTTCAGGTCATCGTTGGTCTCTGGTATAGTACCGGAAGATTGGAGGACAGCGAATGTTGTCCCATTGTTTAAGAAGGGGAACAGAGACTTCCCTGGGAATTATAGACCGGTGAGTCTTACTTCTGTTGTGGGCAAGGTTTTAGAAAGAATTATTAGGGATAGGATTTATAGTTATTTGGAGAGTAATGAATTGATTAGAGACAGCATGGTTTTGTAGCAGGTAGGTCGTGCCTTACTAACCTTATTGAGTTCTTTGAGAAAGTGACCAAAGAGGTGGATAGGGGGAAGGCAGTTGACATGGCATATATGGATTTTAGTAAGGCATTTGATAAGGTTCACCATGGTAGGCTTCTGCAGAAAATGCAGATGTATGGGATTGGGGGTAATCTAGGTACTTGGATCAGGAATTGGCTAGCAGATAGGAGACAGAGGGTGGTGGTTGATGGTGAATATTCGTCATGGAGTTCGGTTACGAGTGGTGTGCCTCAGGGATCTGTTTTGGGGCCACTGCTGTTTGTAATTTTTATTAATGATCTGGATGAGGGTATAGTTGGGTGCATTAGTAAGTTTGCTGATGACACCAAAGTCGGAGGTGTGGTAGATTGTGAGGAAGGGTGTCATAGTTTGCAGGGTGACTTAGACAGGTTGCAGAGCTGGGCCGCGAGGTGGCGGATGGAGTTTAATGCAGAGAAGTGTGAGGTAATTCATTTCGGTAGGAGTAACAGATGTGTTGAGTGTAGGGCTAACGGGAGGACTTTGAATAGTGTGGAGGAGCAGAGGGATCTAGGTGTATGTGTACATAGATCCCTGAAAGTTGGGAATCAAGTAGATAAGGTTGTTAAGAAGGCATACGGTGTCTTGGCGTTTATTGGTAGGGGGATTGAATTTAGGAGTCGCAGCGTCATGTTGCAACTGTACACAACTCTGGTGCGGCCGCACTTGGAGTACAGTGTGCAGTTCTGGTCCCCACATTACAGGAAGGACGTGGAGGCTTTGGAGAGGGTGCAGAGGAGGTTTACCAGGATGTTGCCTGGTATGGAGGGGAGGTCCTATGAGGAGAGACTGAGGGATTTGGGGTTGTTTTCGCTGGAAAGAAGGAGGCTAAGAGGGGATCTTATTGAAACATATAAGATGATTAGAGGTTTAGATAGGGTGGATAGTGATAGCCTTTTTCCTCGGATGGAGAAAGCTAGCACGAGGGGGCATGGCTTTAAATTAAGGGGGGGTAGTTATAGGACGGATGTCAGGGGTAGGTTCTTTACCCAGAGGGTGGTGAGGGATTGGAATGCCCTGCCTGCTGCGGTTGTAAATGCGCCTAGTTTGGGGGCGTTTAAGAGATCTGTGGATAGGTTTATGGACGAAAAGGGATTGGTTTAGATTAGTGGGTCAGTGTTTTTTTTTAAAAAGAACTGGTCGGCGCAACATCGTGGGCCGAAGGGCCTGTTCTGCGCTGTAATGTTCTATGTTCTATGTTCTATGACTCTCATTCAGAGCTCTGAAGAAGAGTTAGCCAGACTTGAAAAAGATGCTGCCAGATCTGCTTAATCTTTTCAGTATTTTCTGTTTTTATTTATTATTTAGTCATAGCCACAGAATCACCATCAGTAGCTTTGTTCTCCTAGCCTACCTCACCACTGCTGCTCAAATCCTCGTTCATGCCTTTGTTACTTCCAGACTTGAGAACTCTACCACATTCTCAATTTCTACCCCGCATAAGTTTGAGGTCACCCAATACTCCGCTCACCCATCACCCTGTGCTTGCTGACCTATGCAGGCTTCTAGTTGGACTTCACTTTGATTTTAAAACTCTCATTCTTGTTTTCAAATCCATCCGAAACCTGGTCCCCCCTACATATGTAATCTCCAGCCAAACATCTTAAAAATCCATGTTGCTCTAACTCTGGCTTTTTGAGAATCACCATTTTTAATCCTTCCACCATTGGTTGCCATGCCTTCAACTCTGAAATTCCATCCCTTGTCTTTGATTTCTTCCTTTAAAATGTTTCTTAAAACCTACATCTGTGATCTGATCACCTGCCCTAATATTTCTTTAAATGGCTTAGGAAGATAATTTGTTTTATAATGCTTTTGTGAAATTCCATGAGATGTTTCATAACTTTAAGCTAACTACCCAAGTATAAGCACATGTGGTTGTTGTTTCATGATGTCTTCAAATGTTGTCTTTGGTCACCACAGCTCACAAGTCAAGTCTTTCCATTCATGCCCACAAAAGTGTGCAAAATTCATTCCACAATTCATATGAATGCGCTGACACTTTATCTAATTGGTGCTGAAAGCGTTGTGGGAGACAAATTGTGCAGTTTAAAGCAGATATACAAATGTCACAGTGCAGACTTTTATCTGAGTTTAATGAACAAATATTTGCAGTTTTGTAACAAATGCATTGATGCTGTAATTTTCAGCATCAATGCATAATTTTCATAATTATGTTATTTGAGTGATTTAGCAATGTGGTTTAGATGAGGGAAAGTGATGCACATTATTTTTAAATTAATTAATTGAATTGTTAAATTTATCCTCACCATCAGTGGCTTTAAGTATAAACATGCCTTCCTCTTCAAAGAAATTGATTTATATCATTAGAGTGACAACAACCAGGACAGTCTCCCCCTTCAACCCACGTTTCAAATTTTATTCCTTTATTACACTCTGCATCGCTATACTGAAGTCACAATAATTGTACACTTGTAACAAATTCACAAGTAAATTAGAATTTCCTTCTCTTCAAACTCCCAACATTATGTAATCATTTTTGAGGTTTCCATTTCCACCTGTCTCTCGCTCTGGATTTTCTTTGAAAAGATGGGTTTATTAGCTTACTAATAGGCATATTATTTTTTTCCTAATCTATTCTGGGCATCCTCAACCTTACTTTACAAATTCACCTTTCCTTTTTCATACTTATCCAAATGAACAGAGGAGGAAATTGCTTGGAAGTGTGGCACGCTGCCACCCTTATATATAGTGTAATAACGTGCTTCCTTATTGTATTGTTGGATTCAGATTTTTATCATCTATTACAAAAAGAATTTACATCTGGAGCAAACAAGATAAAACAAAAGTAAGGCTAATTTGATTTTGTAAACAGGGTATGCAAGATTGCTGCGTCTAAGAGATAAAAACCAAATCCATTCACATTGAGTTGTGCAAAAGATATTCAATATATCTTGCTGATTCCAACCATTTGGAAACAGCAAAATATGTGGAAGGGTGCAGATACTTCTTGAAAAGATGCCAAGATGTCAGCCTTGGTTCTATGGTAGTACTCCACAATGATTGTGAATTCAAAACCCATTCTAAGACATGAACACATAAGCATTGCTGCATTGCCTTGTGAATGAGTTATTGTTTGCCGCCTGAGATGAATGTGAAGGGGAATGAGGGAATAGCAGTATTTACGAGAGTAGGGGAGTTGTCCCTCATGCTCTGATTAACATTCATCATCTTGACTAATGCCACTAAAATAGTGAAATTGATCATGTATCTCATTACTATTTGTGGGACCCTGCTGTGCACAAATTGATCACCCTGACATTACAACAGTGACCATGCTCAGAAAAGTAATACATTGGTTGTAAAGCAAGGCCTGAATATATGAATGACACTTTATAAGTGCACATTCTTTCTTTATGTACAGATCCACTAATTTCCAAAATTGTGCAATGATGTGCAAGCAAAACTATTATAGTTGCTCTTGACAACAGTTATCCTTGATAAGTACACATTGGACCGTTGAGGAACTTTCCCATTTTCACAGTAATTGACTTTATACAAACAGTAGTGTTTGTATAAAGCAAAGAATCTAAAGTTTAGCACAAAATCATGTGAGGTTGCAAGTATGAACACTGCATTGACTTAAAATTAACATGGGTGCAATAGAAGTGTTGGTTTGAAATTGGAGTTAAGGCACACTCCTGGGGGTAATGTAGAGATTTATCCAAACAGGCTGGCCTATGCTACACTGAACCCAGAAATTAAAGATGAATGGATTACACAACCACAACAACTGGCAAGTGTTGATAGAGAATGAGAACATGGATATTTCACTAGAATTTGCCTATTCCATTCTTAGGTAACAGAAGTATGCACCTGTTGTGCTTGCTATACAAGCTATACTGGGAGCTAAAATCAACAACGTGTAGTGAAATTGAGGTGATCACACACCTTTGATTCGTGTAGTCATTACTTATGAGAAAAGGAATGTGGGTGAAGATGATTTTGTTGAACATTTAAAGTTACTGTCTGTAATCTTTATGTTTAATGACTCAGTGATATACATGGTGTGATGCTGAGTTACAAAGGAGAAGATCCCAACTTTGAAACGAAAAAGAAAAGGCTTGCGTTTATGTAACAACTTTTCAACATCCTACTCGACATTTCAAAGTGTTTTCCAACCATGAAGTACTTTTTTTAAGCGTAGTCACTTCATGTAGGAAATGTGGCAGCCAATTTGTCAATCCCACAAACAACAATGTGATAATGACAAGATAAGTTGTTTTTGTGATGCCGACTGAAAGACAAATATTGGTCAGGACATTATGCTTCTTTTGAATAGTGCCATGCTGTGTTTTATGTCAACCTGAGAGCATAGATGAAGGTTCACTTTAACATCTCATCTGAAAGACAAGACCTCTGACAGTGCAGTGCTCCCTCAGTACTGCACTGGATTGGCAGCATAGAGTCATAGAAACTACATCATAGACTCCTTACAGTACAGATGGAGGCCATTCGACCCATCGTGTCTGCAAAATAGCAAGTCCTTTCCCTGTAACCCTGCACTTTTACCATAGCTAATCCACCTAACCTACACATCTTTAGACACTAAGGGGCAATTTAGCATGGCCAATCCACCTACCCTGCACATATTTGGATTTTGGGAGGAAACCCACACAGCCGGAGAAAGCCACGCAAACACAGGGAAAATGTGCAAACTCCATGCACAGTCACCCACGACCGGAATTGAACCCGAGTCGCTGGTGGCATGAGGCAGCAGTGCTAACCACTCTGCCATCCTCAACTCTTGGACTGAGATTCAAACTCACAACTTTCTGACCAACTGAGTCATGGCTGACAAAGAAATTTGATTTCTGGTTTTTGGTGAGTTGGCCAGTCCTAATAGTTACTGGTAAGTTGAGCAATTTTTTTAGTTTCTGTGAATAGACCAATTTTATTTGTTTTTGGTATGTTTTCAAATCCCATTGGTTATTGGTGAGTTAGCCAATTTTACTGATTTCTGATAAGTTGGCCAATCTTTTTGAGAGGGAATGAAAATTTGTTGTTAAAAAATGGATTGGAACGGTTCCATTGCATGCAGTAACTGTACAACTATACACCATTCAGCACTAAATAAGCAGTCACAGATACACAATGATAACCAGTATGGAAATCAGAAATGGTTCATTGGTGAAGTGGTCCTTTATAGAACATGTTTTTATTCATTAGTGGGATGTGGGCATCGCTGGCATGTCAACATTTATTGTCCATCCCTCATTCCCCTTGTTCGGAAGGCAGTTGAGAGTCAACCACATTGCTGTGCCTCTGGAGTCACATGTAGGTCAGACCAGGTAAGGACAGGAAATTTCCTTCCCTAAAAGGACATTCGTGAACTAGATAGGTTTTTCTGACAATCAACAATGGTTTCATGGTCACCAATAGATTCTTAATTCCAGATATTTTTATTGAAATCAAATTCCACCATGGGATTCGAACCTGATGGGTTTCAGTGCATTATTGGAATGATAAAATGGGGAGAATGATTCTGCATCCATCGTACCTGAAAAGCTGTGCCTGTCTTCACCAATGACCTTAAACATAGTGAGCAAATTATGTACACCTCTTTCATATTAAATCAAAGCAATTGGCTCACCATAGAAACCATTCCTCTTTCAATTTTCTTCTTTCAGATAATCAACAAAAGTAATATCCTCCCAACAGTAAGCACGGACAACAAGATGATGAGTTTGGTTAAATTCACTTTATTTTTGCTTGGTACTCCAAATTCATCTGTACATTGACTTACTAACTGCAAGGCAGGTTCAAAAAAGTACAAAATAACCACGTAAAAAACACAAGCATTTTGGAGTGGGAGGGTTAAGTTGGTGGTATATGCATATATAAAAACTAAAAAATAAACATCAGTGATCAACCAGGTACAAATAATCAAAGTGAAATATTTATGACTTCCTAGAATATTATAATCCCAACATTCTGATTTCCTTGACTTTCATTTCAGGAATTAGTTAACTGTCCCTAGTATGAGATATAAATCATGAAATTGCTACGTGCTTGCTCAATTTTAAGATGCAACTGTCAGCTCCTGAGAGTAAAGCAACAGGACTTTGCAAAGCAAAAATAAGATATGTCTAATAAATCTGTGAGAAAGTGCATCCATCTTAAACCCAAAGATTTAAAAAAAAATTAATGGGATGTGTACCTCGCTGGCAATTTCAGCATTTTTAGCCCATCATAATTGCTCTTGAGAAGGTGGTGGCGAGCCACCCACTGTTATCCTTGTGATGGAGGTAAATTCACAGTGCTGTTAGGAAGGGTGTTCATATTTTTGATCCAGCAACAGTGAAGGAATAACAATATAAGTCAGGACTTATATTGACTTGGAGGGGAACTGGCAGGTGATGATATTCCCCATGTTTTTCTAGTCAGGCTTAGAAAGTGCTGTCAAAAGAGCCTGGGTGAATTGTTGCCTTTCTTTCTTGGATAGTGTGCACTACAGTCACTGTGTGTATGTGTTGACGGGAATGAATGTTTAAATGATGGATGCTTGATCTTGCATGATGAACTGCATGAGCATTGTTGGAGCCACAATTATTCAAACCAGTGGAGAGTATTTATCAGACTCCTCACTTGTGGCATTAGATGGTGGACAGGCTTTGGGGAGTAGGAAGTGAGTTACTCACTGCAGGATCCCCAGCCTCTGATCTGCTCTTGTAATCACAGAATTTTATATGGCTGGTCCAGTTCAATTTCTGGTAAATGGTAGAATGTTGATGCTGGCTTATTAGCAATGGTAATGGCAATGAATGTCAAGAGGAGGTGGTTAGATTCTGTCTTGTTGGATACGGCCATCACCTGACTTATGTGGTGCAAAAATTCCTTGCTCCTTATTTGCCAAACCTGAATATTGTCCAAGTCTTGCTGTATGCAAGCACAAACTGCATCATTATCTGAGGAGTTACAGATGCTAATTAGCACTGTGCAATCATCAGCAAACATCCTTACTTCTGCCCTTATGATGGAAAGAGGGTCATTGATGAAGCAGCTGAAGATGGTGGGGCCAAGGACACTACGCTGAGAACCTCCTATGAAGTGTTGGGACTGAGATGATTGATTTCTGACAACTACAATCATCTTCCTTTCTACTAAGCTACGACACCAACCAGTGGAGAGTTTTCCCCCCATTCCCAATTATTTCAGTTTGACTAGGACTTCTTGAGGGCACACACGTCAAATGCTACTTTGATAGCAAAGGGAGGTCTGCCTTTCTATTCATGTTTGGATGAAGCCAAATGGCCATCAAGTCCTAGAGGGGGACTTGAACCCAAAACTTTTGGCTCAGAAGTGGGGAGGCACTACCTACTGAGCCACAAGATCTCTCACCTACTGCTGAAAGGGAATGTGACCTCAGATTCCCTTTGTTTGTATTTGGAGATCTCCTGCTGCTTATCCCCACAGCGTCTGAACCACAGAGTTTGGTGAATAGGCAACCAGCGTCATGACTTCTAAAGCTCTCCCTTTGGTTGATGATGACATCCGTAACTGAATTTCTTGTCCCACCCAACTCTTCCATTCTTGTTCAGCAGGACTCTGATTTGAAAAGCAGTTGGATGGGTTTGAGTTGATGTCTTTCCATTCTATGGTGCCACACACCAGTACTTGAAGACACAGCACCCTCCAACAGAAGGGTTTCATTTTCTTTCACTTTCAAGAAATTGCCGACGTCAATCATTTTCGATGTAGTGGTTGATATTTATGTCTGTCCTGAATGAGGCCACTGAATTATTATTTTCACAACCAGGAATTCTCATTCCATATAAGAGGAATTCCTACTGATGTAATCTTCTATGTGCAAAAGAGTCAATGACACAGTGGGTGAGAGGTAATGAAACCCACTTTTGTTCCTTTGGACATAGCAACAGTAGAAGGCCATTTGAGTCTGCTTCACCATTCAATTGGATCATGGCTGACATGCACCTCAACTCCTTTACCTGCCTTAATTCACATTGATAGGTTTTTCTTAAGGGTACCAGCAATCTCAGACAGTTCCAATTGTCACCCAGCATCAGAAGGTGCAAATGCTGCAGATTGTCACCTCCTCCCGCTCTCTCAGTGCCAGAGGCTGGTGCAGCACATAATTCTAATTATATAGGACGTCCTGCAGGCTCCGCTGAGAATTAAATGCCTCAGGGACCTCGCTGTCCAGCTTGCAGATCACTTTATAAATGCTTTTCTTCCAGGAAGGGTCTGAATCTTTCCCAGAATAGATTGCATTAAAAAATTCTCGAAGTGTCACCTCCGCAACTTCCAAAAACTGCTTGGGAATCTGAGGAAAGAAAAAAAGAATAGCAAATGCAAGTGTGATGATACAGTCCATTGCAGCAAACCCTACAAAATGACAGCCACTTTTCTGCCAGTGAAATGTTGGATTCAAATATATCTCCAACCCTCTTTCAATTATTAAATCATTTCTTTATCTCCCTCTACGCTGTCCAAATGGTTTGCCAAGTTAATCCAGTGAAGTGCTAAACCAGAAGGAATAAGAAGGTCACAGGACTGATCTGCATCCTAATCGGAGGTTAATGGAATGGCATTAGTAGCGTTAAAATCACTCCTTCCTCTCTGCCACCGTCCATAATCTTGAAATCATCCAAAACTTGACTCCCCATATCATCGGAGTTCTCATTCACCCAACACCCATGTGCTTACTGATCAGTATTGGCTCCCAGTCTATCAGCACCTTGATTTTCAATTTTTCATCCATGTCTCAAATCCAAATCCCTAACTCTGAAACTTGATCCAATCTACAAGCCCCTGAGATCGCTGCACCCTTCCAATCCTGGCTACTTGAGCAGCCCCAATTTCCATTCCCCACCATTAGCAGCCATGACTTCACTGCCTGATCCCCAAACTCTGGAATTCTTTCCCTTGACCTCTTTATATGTTTACATCTCCTTTCAGATGTCCCTTAAAATCCAACCCTTTGACCAAGTTTTTAGGCACCTTCCTCGTATTTCCAAATGTAGTTCAGTGTCAAATTTTCTCCCATGAAGCACCATTGGACATTTTTCTATGTTAAAAGCATTATCGAACTACAAGGTGCTGTTGTTGTTAGTTTGTTGAGCTACGGAGATGAGAGGAAAAAGAGCAAATGTTTCTGCTCCTATAACTATCCAGTGACTGATGCCAGAGATCTATTTGGATATTGTGAAGAGCAGGCTTACAGTTGGTGGTGATGATTGATGTAGTTGAAAAGCTGACCTGAAGTCACTGTTGAGGCTTTTGTATGAATAATGGCTGCCTGGATGGTTATGATGTGAGAGTGGCACCCAAGGAGCCATTCCTCAGCAAGGACTCAACTCTTTCAGGGGAGCAGAAAACAGGAAGGTTGGTATGCACAAATAAATTACTTTGGGCAACCTGTCAGAAAGCCTGCATTCAGTGTCAACATGGAGATATTGAACATCAGCTTGACAAAGGGCTTTGTACAGACCTTTGCTTCCTGCTGAGAAGCTTTCTTCCCCCCACCTCCTCCTTCCCATACTCTGTGAGGCTTCTATTTATCCTCCATGTCACAATGTATTCCAAAAGGAACACTGACTACAGAACAATGGTTTGCGCACAAGCCTTGTAGTCAGGACAAAGTCTATCAGCATCTGTCCCACACCATTCGCTGCAGATAATTGCAATTTAAAAGAATGCTAGAGAATGCCAAACAAAAACAGTTGTAGTACAGGCCAGAATAAATCAGCCAGCAGTGGTGTGGATAGTTGATGATCCCTTTGAACACGAGCAGTGAGGTGGGGGTGGCAAGGTCCTTCCTGCTACTTTATGCACTCTCAATTGTGCAAAGTTAGGACATGATGTTAGCTGGTGCGGTGATCTCAAAAAAGGCACAGCTGGTGACAAATCAGGATTGCATGCTCGCTGATGTCATGATCTACCTGCTCTGAATAGCTGCATATGCTAAACCCCTCACCAAGGTGGCACCCAGCATGATTCACGGCAAAAGTGTGTGCATAAACATCAGATGCTGTTTTAGTCCCCAGATATGGTGTCCAAACAATTGATGCTGTGAAGCCCAGTTCTGTACCCAGTCTTTGCTTTTCTACAAAGCAGTGCCTGGGAATGGAATGTCTTAGCGTTGAGTTAAAGCAAACACTGCTAATCTCTGCCTGCAATCTTCCCACTGTAAGAATGCACAGAATCATTTCTCAGCGTCCTGCGCCAATCCAGATTTCAGCCTCACTCAGGCGTGTAGATCACTTAATCCCCAGTTGTTTTAGTACAATCGCGTGACTTCCGATTCCCACACTTTGCTTGATGAGTATACAGTAGTCAGTTACCTGAGACAGGCTTGATACCAGACAGAAGCACAATAAATGCAAAATCTTGTGATGGACAAGATGAGATTTGATGGGGGGATGTCTTGCTGTTGGAGGGTTGATTTGAAAAATGGTGAGGAGGGGTGGAGAGATAGCTCTGGCATTTCCCTGCCAAGTAAACATTCTTCATATTTGCTGGAGGCTATTTCGAGCTCCCTGGCTAAAGGAGAAGCAAGGAGAGGAAGCAACCTTGATATGCAAAGCCACAAAAAGAAATGGCATGGATTTAACCTCCATATCACAGATCCTGAATCAAACTGCATTGTTCAATAAGATTCAGCTGTTCACATTTCCAAGGGGTGAGGTGGAGGGTTGGTGGAAATTGGACATGAATGAGAAATCACGGACAGTGCCATTGTTAGACTAACATAATGTATAGATGTATAGATTCACAGAATGAATACAGTGCAGAAGGAGGCCATTCAGCCCATCAAGCCTGCACCAACAACAATCCCACTCAGCCCTATCCCAATAACACATGTATTTACCCTGCGAATCCTCCCTGGCATTAAGGGGTAATTTAGCATAGCTAATCAATCTAACCTGCACATCTTTGGATGTGGGAGGAAACTGGAGCACCCGAGAATACCCACTCTGAAGTGGGGAGAATGTGCAAATCCACACAGACAGTGACCCAAGGCCAGAATTGAAACCAGGTCTCTGGCGCTGTGAGGCAGCAGCGCTAACCACTGTACCACTATACCACCCATGCTCAGAGTGAGCCTGCCACTTTGCAGGCCCTGCTGTGAGAATGCCTGCTAAGAGTGAGCCAAAGAGCAACGACAAGCACTTATCCTAAAGCCCTTACTGTACTGGAGACATTTGTATTTTGACCTTCCTAATTCAATTTCAGATCAACTGAAATGTTAAGATGGGGCCGCAATTCTCCAAGCTCACCTGCAGCTGGGATTCTCTGTACTGCTGCTGTGAACTGAGATTTGGTTCGCCCGGCAACAAGGTGTGCAAGACTGGAAATTTCCAGTTGGGATTTATGACTCAACTGATAGGGAAACCTAAAGAAGTACAGGCCATTAGCATCACTGTGCAAAGAGGTGGGAGGTCATGAATTATGGGTGTCTTAGTAGATGCAGCAGAATCAGTGAACCTGTCTGCTAGAAAGTAAGTACACTGTATATCTGCACATAAGGTGATTACAGGGTCGGGCCTGTTATCAAAGGAAATGTTTTCCTATGGCTAACAACTCCATAAACGAATGAAGACGTAAATAAGTAAGCAAGATGGGCAAAAAGATGGTGACTGCAATTCAGTGTTGCGGAAGCTGAATTTTAAGTGTAAGAACAGGGAAAGAAAATATACCTCAAATGGGATAAAGTGACAGGGGGGATTTACTATGTTGGTGCACAGATCAGTGAAGGTAGAAACATGCGTAGTTACGGCCGGATAAAAGAAAAATACAATTTTTTGTTTTATATCTAGAGAGTCAAGTTGTACAAGGTCTCAATAAGTGCACTGGAGAGTATTGGGTACTGTTTTGCACACCCTATTATCCTCCTTTTCTTTTGGGTACTGTGCCCTCAGAGGATGTTGGTGACAATGGGATTGACCCATGGTTATGTTAGACAAAGTATTGCATTGGTTTCCTGTTGCCTTTTGCAGTACAGCTGACCAAACTTCTGTTCTTAACTCCCTAACATTCATAAAACATAACCGAGGTATAGCACTATGAGGTTACCAGGGATGAGGAGCTAGTATGGAGAATTTTGAGAACTTACCAGATGAGAAAATTAACAGGTGGTCTAATATAGATTCTCCAGATTATTTGAGGTTATACTAAGATAAATAACGAGAGGTAGTTTTTAATGGTTGTTGAATTGGTAACACATTTAAGGTAATTGAAAAAGAGATTAGAAAAATGTTTCCTTGCACAAAATTTAATTAGAAATAGGGATTTTGTTGTACAGAATCCCCAGGTTTGTTGAAGAGAAGCCTAGATACTTGCTTGAAAAACAATTATGAAATGAATGAAGAGGAGAGTGAGATTGCAGCCATATGGGGAAGCATTAGTTCAAAGTTGATGGTCCAAAAGAATTATGAAATGGATAAAAAGGAGAGTGGGATTGCAGCCTTATGGGGAAGCATTAGTTCAAAGTTGATGATCCAAATGGCCTACTTCGTTGCTGAGACATAAAATGATCTTGTACAATAAATTTATCATCCTTTATCAATAGTTCACTGGGTTTCTGTGATGGTTCTGTGGGTAAATGTATTGTGTGATGGTGAAATTAAGTCAGAGTGCAATGCAATCTTCCAATAAAGATAAATATACACACACAAGTCCTCAAACTGGATCTGATGACTGACCTGAAAATCATTGGCTTTGTTGTAGTGCACATTGAGTGCACGATAAAGTTCAGAGTCTCTAGTGACCTTAAGATCATTGGCGTTGGTTGTGCCATCATTGACTGCCTGTCGGGCAAACTTCTCCATCTGGATGTAGTAAAACTCACGAAAGTTGCTGAACCATTTGATGAGTTGAGAAGTGATGCATCTGTTAAACTGGTGGCAAAATAGATTGAAGGGGAGTTGGTTATTCAAGTCTGTATCTGTATCACACAATAAACTCTTAATTTTTAAAAATGTTATTGAAGTTAGATAAGAAATGTACAAGCAGTGACAAATAGAACATTTAATAAATTTTCCTAAATTGTACAATCAGGTAATTATCTCATGCATGATCAATTATATATTATTGAGCTGAGATGTATTTATAGCCTTATATATTATACCTATGCACCTTATGTTGCATTTACTTCCTGTGACGCTTTGTTTGAAATATTGTACTGTGATAAAAGATCATATTCTCTGTGTCACCTTACTAATGCCTCATGAGATTTATTGCTAATGCATTTGTATTTTAATATATCATTGTATTGTGGTATATATGGGTAGGCAGAGGTGTAGAGGTATTGTCACTGGATTAGTAATCCAGAAACCCAGAGTAATGCTCTGGGGACAAAAACAGAAAATGTTGCAAAATCTCAGCAGACCTGACAGCATCTGTGGAGAGAGAATAGAGCCAATGTTTTGAGTCAGATGACCCCTCATCAGAGCCTTCAGGACAACCCTTCATCCAGGGACCCAGGTTTGAATCCCATCATGGCAGCATTTGAATTGGTGGAACTTGAATTCAATAAAAGAAAAACTGAAATTAAAAATCCAATTGTTGTAAAAACCTATCTGGTTCACTAATGTTCTTTAGGGAAGAAAATCTGCCATCTTACCTTGTCTGGCCTACATGTAACTCCAGACTCAGTGCATTTTGAGATTGGGGTATCCTTGTGAAACGATGTTCGAGGCTCTGAAGCCGGTTTCACTGGCCCGTTTAATCCCTGCCTTCTCCAAAAAGGTATGTGACTATTACAGTACAGGGTGCACCTGAGAGACCGATACAGCTCGCACTTATTTTTTCACTGTTGTGACACTCAGTCATTTTTTTGGGCGAGTTCAGCCCCACATACACAACAGGAGACTAGGGCATTTTTATACTGATATTGTCGCATCACTCGCACATGGTATACTTGTCTCCAGAGGCACACTGCTATATAGAGGAGGAAACTGCCACACCTCCAAAAGAGTCAGGCATCAAGTTTCTCTTGGATTTCAAGAATAGTCATCGGAGGTGTGGAAAGCACATGTTTGTTTTCTGATGGCCCTGCTTGAGTATCTGAGACCAGTAGCACATAGACAAAGGTCAAGGGAAAGAGCAGTGTTCAGAGGTAGCATGGTTTTGCGTCTGTGTTTCTTTCCTGGTACACCAGCAGCATTGTGAGACTTCCTTTTCATCACACAATTTAGAATCATAAACTGACGCAGACTGAAGTTACAGCTTAATTTATCTCTACACTCTGAAAGGTTTGTGGACATTGAATGAAGTGATAGTCAGTGGAATTCTCTTGGGTTCAGCGTCTCTAGTATTGCTATTCACAGACCATGGGAGTGATTCTCCCATCCCGCTGTGCTGCTTTTTTAGCGCAGCAGGCCAGGAGACTCTAGCTGCTGCCGAACTGTGCTGGTCATCTGGGCCTCCATGCATCTCCCAACGCTGGATTCCAGGTGCCATCTATTGCGGAGCTGCCTGCTATATGTAGCAGGTAATTTTAATGTAATTTAAATCCTATTAGTGGGCCTGGGACTGAAATCTCTGGGCCCACTAGCCTCTCCCCCCTCAACCAGGAGTGGTTCACTCCAGCAGGGTTTACTGTAGCTCCACTTGCAGGGAGCTGGCAGCCCAATGCGCTGGAGGGAGGGGGGAGCAATTGAGTCCCCCAGATGGTCGAGCACTGGCCTGGACCCCTGCCATTTCCCAAGGGGAAAAGTACCAATGCCCGGGCACATATTTACTCTGCTCATCGGGCATGGGGCAGTGCCTCTGGTGGGGTTGATCGGTTGGGGTCCCGCTGCCTCTCTGCAGTCTGGATCGATAGGGGCAGGTGGGAGGTCAACAATCGGGGATGGCTGTTGGGGCGGGGGCGAGGGAGGGGTGCAGCCTGTTTTGGTGGGGTGGTCAGTGCAGGGACTGGACATGTTCAAGGGCTAGCGATTGGGAATCGCAGGGCTAGCCAGCGATTGAACTGGCTAGCAATCATGACACCGACAGACAGGGGCCACTGCGCATGTGCTAATCTTTGCACTGACAGATCAACGCATGCATAGTGACCGGCTCAACACTTTGCTGTCAGCCTCTCCAGTGGGAATAGGCCCACTGGTTTCTGGAGTGAATCACGCTAGTGCATTCAGCAGCACAGAATGTGGAGATTCATTTTGAAACTCCCGCTGAAGAAAACAGCATGATTTACTCCAGTTTTTGCACAAATTTGACATTTATTATCCTCAGAAGGTGGTGAAGAGCCACTTTCTTGAGCCACTGCAGCCTGTCAGGGCCGGCAGCTTGATATAACTGGCACTTACTTGGACACTTAAGGAAGTAGTTAACAGCCACCTATGCATTGACGAGATCAGATAAGGACACAAGGTTTCCTGCCTTAAAGGGTATGGTACTATAGTGACTATGTAACTAGTTGGCACACACTAATAATTCATGAATGGCAGGTTAAAGATTTTAACTCAGGTTATAAAATAGTCTCAAAATAAATGGTATCATGAAACTGTCCAACTACTATATCATAATACATTTGGTATCCTTCTCAACCTGGCCTATATGGAACTCTACTCCTATGTCAACATGGTTGACTATAAACTTGCCTCTAATTTGGCTTAGTAAGATTATGTGTTTAGAATATTGTTATATATTTAAGTGGTTGCAGATTGCTTTAAGAGCTGAACCCATGATTTGATGATGATGTCATTAGGGTGTTGCACTCTTTGCTGTTTTTAGTTTCAGTTTGTTCTCTATAAAGGCAAGAGTTCCTGAATAAACTTGTGTGTTACTTTGACTCTACACATGCAAACCAAATTATTTTCTTTTTGTTTAAAACCCACAATTTATACCACAATTAGGACATTCTAGCTATTGATACAGTTAGACTATTATCTCTTATCCGGACAGGAAGCTAAAGAATTAACTTATGACTCTTCTAACTTATGAACATTCCAGTTCCAAAGCTATTCATATTTGTGTATTAACAGTGAGTAGGCAATCGAGTTGGCTGCCCAATCACTATCCAAATGTTGTTGCCCCATCCACCACCCATTTCTTCTCCCTCCACCCCCATCCCCTTACTGCTATACTCCTATGGATCAAGACATTCCAATACTTCAGTGTTACTGTTACTGTGACTGCTACTGAATGCCTCAGATAACTCACTGTCTCAGCTAAATGTGGTATGTGAGAAACATCAATGCTTCGATTGCTTTATCTGGATTTGAACTAAATAGCATTCTCATGAACAGTGGGCTGTGTGAATTTAATACATTGCAAATTGAATTTACCATAACATCACTATCTTAATGTAAAAGTATCGTTTACTATTAATGATATGAGAACAACCTAACTTCAGAGTCTTCACAAGGCTTTATAAAACCACAGACACATACACCGCAGGCACAAAGTGACTCACCTTAATTCTAAACGGTTTCCCATTTGAAACATAAGTTGTGGGTATTGCATTCATCTCACTAGCATTACTCATTTCAGAAAGCAACACAAATACCCCTTGAGTCTGCGGGGCCCACAGACCACAGAAATGTGAGCGCTGTTGGTTGTGGGCTTCACTGGCACAAGATATGTGAGCTGCTGCCTGAAATAACTTGACAGAGCGCTGTGGCTGTCTGAGGACTTCAGAATCAAGAGGCACAACATCACTGTGTTTAAGTTAAAGCTTGGGTTTGGACGAATTTTAAAACATGCTTTGCTTTTTGGCGCTTTCCCTCCATTTCATTTTGAAATAGCTGAAATTTATTTTAACAGATATTTTCTAATTGCAAAAGGTTCTTCTCCCTTATAATAGTAACTTGATTGCAGTGCTAATGTAAGCCTATTTGTGACACTAACGAATAAGCTTAAAGTTAATGCAGACTCCTCTCATATTTTCCCAGATGTATAATCTTTGCGTGGATACTGATTGTAGGCCACTACCCAACGATGGCAGGAATCACAGGCAAGTCCAATCCTGCTCTTGCGTGAGACTTATTGTGGGAACCCTGGCTTCCCTCTCACCCTACTTTGCACAGTGGTACCCTGGCCAGCTGTAGTGTCACTGCTGATTTCAATCGTGGCTCAGTTGGTAACACTCTTGCCTCAGAGTCAGAAGATTGGGGGTTTAAGTCCAAAGCAACTGTACACTAATACATAATGAATGAATCAAAAATCAAATCAAATTCCAGAGACTTGAACATAAAATTCTCGGTTGCCATATCCAGCACCCCACCATACCGAGGGAGTGATATATTGTCAGCAGTGATACCTCTCAGCTGAGGCATTGAAACAAAATCAAGTCTGCCCTTTCAAGTGGAATGCATGAGATAGACAGAGAAGGATATTCTGGTCGAATGAGATTAAGTGAAGTACGAGGAAGCTCATGTGGAATATAAATATCAGTTGGGCTGAATGGTCTATGCCTGTGCTATAAATCCCATGTAATTCTAAGAGCAAAGGACTGATCCCCAGTGTCCAGGTAAACAATTATCCCTCAACCAACATAATTCAGTTGTTCTGAGGCTTATGAGGAAAGACTTGGACTATACTCATTGGAATTTAGAAGAATTGGGGGGGAGTGGGATCTTATAGAAACATGTAAAATTATGAAGGGAAATAGTTAAGATAGAAGTAGGGAGATTGTTTCCACTGGTGGGTGAAACCAGAACTAGAGGGCATAGCTTCAAAATAAGGGGAGCAGATTTAGGACCGAGCTGAGGAGGAACTTCTTGACCCAGTCTATGGAATCTATGTGAATCTATGGAATTCCCTGCCCAGTGAAGTAGCTGAATGTTTTTAAGGCAAAGATAGAAATAAAGAAATTAAGGGTTATGGTGACTGGGCAGGTAAGTGGAGCTGAGTCCACGAAAAGATTAGCCATGATGTTATTGAATGGTGGAGCAGGCTCAATGGGCACAATGGCCTCCTTGTTCTTATGTTATCACATTGCTATTTGTGGGACCTTACTGTGGTCATATTGGCTGCCGCATTTCCTACAGTTCAAGTTATGATACTTCAAAAGTACTTAATTGGCTGTAAAGTACTTTGGGACATACTGAGATTGTGAAAGATGCAATTATAAATGAGGTCTTTTTAATGTTGCTTTAACAAATTTAGTACTAGAAATGAATCTGTTAGCTTCCTCATCAATAGTATTTGGTATCACATCAAGCAGCGCATTAAAAAGACTTACATTTATAGAGGGCTCTTTCATGACCTCAGGATGCTCCTAAGGTGGTTTACAATCAGTGAAGTGCTTTTGAAGTACAGTCACTTTGTAAGGTGGGAAATGCAGCAGCCAGTTTACACACAATATGGTCCTACAAACTGCAATCTGAAAATGATAGAACAGACTACGTTTTTAGATATTGTTTAGGATTAAATATTGAGCAGAGGGGAGAACTGCCCTGTTCTTCAAAATAGTGCATTGAGATCGTTTATGTCCAATTGAGCGAGCAGACAGGATTTCAGTTTAATGTTGCATCCGGGCACTGGAGTTTCAGCGTAGATTTTGTGCTCAGGCTCCTGAAGCAATACAGTAGAGATTTCTCACAGGAACATTGTGACACAGAAATATCTTGATCCACTTCATGTGCAGTTCTGACCAATGTTCAGTAAGCAAACAGGGAGGCAAGATCCACCAATGACAATGACCTGTGTGATATCTACGGTGGAGGTCAGAGTTAACAGAAGAATTCCCTGCTCTTCTTTAGTGTTTAATGCTCAAATTACTGGAAGCAGCAGCCATTTCCTTATCCCAGCAGAAGGACAGATTGAGGCAGGTTTGCTCTGCGTCTAAGGAGTGCTATACCTGAGTGTTTGATAGAATGCTACAAAAGGAAACTATAATTGAAGGTGCTGCATGTTAAATGAGTTGAATTGACTGCTGATGTGCAGTTCTCTCACTATTAATGACTGTTCATCAAAGTAACAACTTTGAACTCTGCTGGACTGACAATTCTCGGGTGTCTTGTATTTTTCCATCAGAGCAACTGGTTCCTTTGTGGCCAGCTAATCCAGTTCAGAGAGTCAGCAAGCTTGTGATGTGAAGCTAAAATATCTTCGTAAGCGCTACAATGCTGACACATGGGGCTGACTCACCATCAAATTGTAATTAAAACAATTAAACCAACAAAAGAAATCTCATCCAGTTATCTCTAACGACTTTTCATGTTTACTTTGGAAACTGTAACAGCTAGAGATCTCTGCAAGTGTTATAGTATTGAGGGGCTGGTTTCTGAGCAGGTCGTGGGCTACAGGAAATTGGTGGTAACAAAAAGACTTACACTGATATAGCTCCTTTTTAAAATAGTCACTGTTGTAGAAAATGCACAGTTGTACACAAACTCCCACAAAACAGTCATAAGATAAATGACCAGTTCATCTATTTTAATGATGCTGTTTGAGGGATGAATATTGGCAAGGGAGATATATCTTGCTTGCTTTTGAAATGGGTGGCATAGAATTTTTTATGTCCATTGGGGAGGCCAGACAATGTCTCAGTTTAACATTTTATCCCCAGTAGCACAGCACTCCCTCAGAACTGCCCCTGGAATGGTGGCCTTGATCGTGCTGAGTATCATTGCTCTTCTGGCACTGGTACATTGAACTATTAAAAGTGCCCCAAGTTCTACCAGACTGGGAGTGTTTGAATCTGATTCTGGACAAATGTGGACTAAGAGGGTAACTTTTCAGCTCTGGTGCTCTTCGTATGTAAACCTATTGGCATCATTCACCTTGATAAGTAAATAATTTCATACAAGATGTGGAGAAATCAAAACCGCACTGGTTAGTGATTAGTGCGCTGGAGCAACCCGGATTGTCTTTAGTTGCTACTCCTAGGACTACGCTGTTGTGGGGATGCACCAACCAGAGTCAGGACTATTCAACACAGAAATTAAGTGGGAGGAAAAGAAATATAAGAAGGAGAGTCTCCGGGCTTTGATCTTGCATATTTTCTCTCGGCCATTTTAAAGGTACTGTCACCCTGAGATCAGGTTGGCAGTCTGACCTCTCACATGGGATTAACTAATAGCTGAAAACTAATAATACAACCATACACTTCAGAGAAAACATCATGTTCATGGGTGAGTGAACAGGTCTGTGTCTTTCCTGGGAGATACTCTCAGGAGATTAAGGGATGAGTTTTGCTTGGGTCACTGATCATCCTCTGATTTATTTGCCCGTTCAGCTGTCAGCTCCTGTCCTCCTCTTGGTTGAAGGCTAAACTGTTTAAAAGTTCAACCATTTATCATCCAGTGTAATTTTTGGAGGAAAGTTTCAGCCATTCTGTTGATAGAAGATTACACTGACAGAGTTAGATAAAGAGAGGTAGGAAGAGGCTTCTGTGCTGCAGAAGCACTGGAATAGACCAGCTGGGCTGAATGGCCTGTGTCTGTGTTCAATGCAAGAATTTAATCATCCTATCATTAACTTAACAAATTTTAAAATACACTAATTAGGCCTCATCTGGAGGACTGTGTTAGGTTCTGGATGCCACATTTGAGGAAAGATGTGAAGGCATTGGAAAGTACAGATTAATTCCAAGGATGAAGAACTGTAATGTGAGGATAGATCAGAGAGGTTGGGACTGCATTCCTTGGAAGAAAAAAGGCTGAGAGGAGACAGAATAGAGGTATTCAAGATCCCGAGGAGTATGGAAAGGTTAAATAAGAGAAACTGTACCATTGAGGGAGAGTATGAAGAGCTGGAGGGCACAGATTTAATATAATTGGCAAAAGGAGTCAAAGTGATGTGAGGAAACACTTTTTCACCCAGAGAGTGGTAGGCGTTTGGAGCGAACTTCCTGAGAGGTGATGGAGACATCACCTCAGGTCAAGGCATTCAAAAGGGAATTGCTGTCTGAAAAGAACGGATGTACAAAATTATGAGAATAAGGCAGGAAAGTCAGGTGAGATTGAATAGTCTTTTAGAGAGCTGCTGCCGATTTGATGGGCTGAATGGCCTTCTATGCACTGTAGAGATTCTGTGTAATGGGATATGAAACCAAGGTAGGGTTAATAGAGTTAGGATACAGCTCAGTCACGATTTAATTGAATAACACAACAAGCTCAAGTGGCTGAATGATATCCTGTTCCTATGCAGAGAGCTCTGATCCACAATGCTAGAACAATTACTTGTATCAGAATGCATGGTGAATGTGGGAAAGAATGCTTCAGACTGCAAAATCTCCTCTAAGTAAAATGTTCTTATCTGGAAATATAGCCACTGAAATATTCTTCATGAGATAAAGAAGTAGAGAAGTAAAACAGCTATGATGGGATTGAATCAGACACCCAGGATTAGCTTCCCATTGTTCTTGAAGATTCTCTCACGCTGAATTGCAGGAATGAGGAAGGGAAGTGAGTTCACTACATGACCTATCAGTGACCTCGGGGGTCAGTGATGCAGGAAAAGAGGGATCACAGTCACAGTCAGGAGGCCACGAGGAAGAGACCAAGATCAAATAGTTGGTGCAGTGTTATTTTGTTAGAAAAGCATTTCTAATATTTAGCTAAGAAGTTCAAGGCTGCCGTCAATGATCCATGGGACTTGCCATTTCCTGTGCCTCTCATATCCTTCTCGTTACATCCCTTTATCCAAGACCTCGGGGGAACCTGTTGTCATGAAGCCTGTATCCTTCACTGTTGCTTCTTGCCAACTGTTTCCAGCAAATGCCCTTCAACCTGTGTTACAGACCACCAAAGACCCAAGCATGGATATTATAGTCTGCTGCATCGCTGTACGTGCTCTCCTAATATATACCCACATGGCCCCTTACCATGACACACATCCTTTCTCCACACGTCCTTTCTTTCTTAACACTTTAACAGTCACACAAGTCTATAAGACACACTTGCTGTGTGTGCTTCACAACTGCTGTTGACGGACAATCAACTGTAATTTTATTTTGCTTACCTTAACATCTGGGAAGTATGTTTTCAGCGTGGCTGAACTGGGGTAACGGGTGTAGAAGAACATCAACTTGGCTTTCTTCAAGTGATTGGGTGTTAGTCCTTCCTGAATGTAAAGATTGGTTAAGGAAAGACACAACCAGGATGACCAACTCTGCTATGAAACTCTGAATGACTTGTAAGTTCTTGTTTGTCTCCTGTCCTTTGCTATTCCACCAGATCACACACCCAAGTGGAAATTTTCATTTCAATATTCTTAGCATATACTGGGAGCACCAAAATGGATACTCTGCCTTTTGTGTAATCTCGATCCATGCCCACCAACCCAGAGAACAACATTTACTAACCAACTATTTTACCTCTTAAATAAATCACACATTCAGTTGATTTTTTAAGATATAATGCATTACCTTGACAATGTAAAATATGTTTTGATATCCAATTTATTGCCTTAGCAATGTGAGAAAAAAATTAATTAAATGTCTTTGTAATATGCCATGAGTGCCCAGAAAGTAACCAGTGACTCCTGAAAACGTAACAGTCAGGACCAAGAAACTCATTTGCTTGAAGTTATTTTTTTTATTTGCTGCCTTGTCCTGTTCAAGTGGCATCAGTCTAGAGGTTCAAGAGCTATTCTTGACTTGGCTGGTTTGATGGTGGGTGGGCATGGAGAATCAGGCAAAAGTTAAAAAAAATTGAAAACCTAACAGCATAAAATTACATTGCAATTCTCCCAATGGCAAGTTGGTCATCCCACTGGCAGGTGGTGCAAATGCTATTTGAATTCATTTGCATTTCATGAAAGCTCATTAAAGAGTTGCCCACCAGTGTCCTGTTAGACTTTTCAATCTTGCGTCATGCCAGTGGGAAATCATGTCGGCATCAAACCTGATTGCTAAAGATTGGCAAACACAAATCAATCCTCAGTTGCCAAGAGACTTTGAAGTCAGTGCAACAAAGTTTTCTGCCATAGTGCTGTACTCCTCCTGATGTGCTGTTCACCACTGCCAGGGCACACCAATTTCCGCCCTCCATCTCCACGCTGAGCTGGTCTTTATGAACAGCACCAAGCTGCTGGATCCATGGAGCCTCCGTGTCATAATCTTGGTTCAGTACTGTGCCTGGGGTTGCAGAGCACAGGGGTCTTCTTGTTGCTTTTTACCACACACCTGTGTTTATCAGGACAGCGCTGTGCTGTGGGACTCACATAACAATAGTCCAAAGTTTACCAGGGGTGGAGGTTGGGACCTAATGTAAACAAGGAGGGGCCATGAGAAAGGAGGGCTGTGCAGGGGTGTGGGGGGGGAGGGGGGCACAGGTAGTGTGACATTGGAAGACAGAGGGGAAAGGAGGTGGATGAGGATGATAAACAATAGAAGACATAAGGAAAATCAAGGGGAGAGATCTGAACTCTGTCAAGCCTGCATGAAAAGCTCACAAAGGGGATCAAACATATACCACATTATTTACTGTAAGAGATGGATAAAGAATCATGAAGCAATGTAGAGTTCTTAGGGTACTGCATACTGTTTTAATTGACGTTTAAAGAGGAATATGCTCCTCTTGGAGATAGTTCTGAGAAGGTTCACTCAATTGATTCATGGGATGAAGGGGTTGTGTTAAGAGAACAGGTTGAGGTTGCCCCTGTATTCATTGGGAGTTTAGAAGAATAATAGATGATCTTATTGAAACATTTAAGATTCTGAGGGGGCTTGACAGAATATAACAGAACATGCCATTTAAGAAATAGAAGTAGGAGTAGTCCATTCAGTCCCATCGAACCTGCTCTGTCAATAGCTCATCTGATATAGTCTTAACTCCACTTTCCTGACTCATTTAACCTCACCAAAGTTCTGAGACTGTATTCCATTCATCTCTCACTGACAGAAGAATGTCAATCATATCAACCATATGTACAAGCAAGTTTATGGAACAGCATGGTGCCCAGTGTTTAACTTAACAGATGTTTTGGCTAGGAATCTTAACTTTCAAGCTCACCCAGGTGTTGTATTCTCCCTCTCTTATGTTCAAAAGAACATTTTTGCTCAATTTCTTTTCTCATTGCACTTGCCAAATGCAAGAGACAATAATGATTGGAAAATGGAAAACTGTCAGATTTCTTTAATTGCCATTGGACCGTCAGTAGCCATCTTTAGGCTCTCTTGAGTGTGAATGCTAAAACTGAGAATCTGGTGCCAAACTACAAGCTGCTGCTTTGTAAGGTGGTCTGGAGATTCATTTCCCTTTGGGACCTTTTCACAGAGCCATCAAGTCAGTGAAATTCTAGGAATGGAGGTTTATAAAGGTAATGTGTGACACAGGCTGAGAACCCAGTTAAGATGAGGGTCAGTTTTCTGAATGATTGTTTCTATTCCCTCATAGAATGAGCCTAGTGATGCCAGGAAAGCAGGCTGGAAAAAATGCACACCTCATCCCTTACATTTCTCCGTTAAAGTTAATGGACAGAAACTCACAGAACCTAATTGCTTGCCATGGATCTGTTGGGCAGATCTCAGAGCTGAAGCAGTTTTTAAAAAATCATCCATTGGAGTTGTTTTTACTTTTAGACGTAAGAAAGAACTTACATTAAAAAATTATGCAGCACAGGGACAGGCCTTTTGGAGCAACAGGTCTGTGCTAGCATTTGTATTTATGCTCCACAAAAGCCTCCTGCTAACCTCCACTTATCAATGTAACCTATTGCTTTCTACCTCATGTGTTTCACCAAATTCCTCTTGAATGCATCCACTTTAATTGCCTTAATTCCCAACCTCAAGATGCCGCAAAGCGTTTTGCGAACAAAGTATTTTTGAAGTGTAATAATGCAAGAAATATTACATCAAATTAGTATCATATCTTGAGTAAAAATGAATAGCTCTCAGTCCAAATGGTGAGAGTCAACAGGTTTGCACTTACTGCCAGCAGTGAAAGGGCACTTTCATTTCTTCACACTAGGCTAATTGGCTGTCCTACCAAGAGATGCTGCAGACTTCTCATACAGTATTCAATAGTAAGGAAAGCTGCATGCAGAGGAGACTATAAACATCAGAGAAGGCAGTTGGTAACAAGCTCTTTTATGTCATCTCAGGATCTAATGTGGTGAGTTCACATCACTCATTTCTGCAAATCAATATCGGAAATGCTTGAATGTCCACACAATGGTGATGTCATTGATACCAATAATCAGTAAGCACTTCTAACACTGTGCTCTAATAGGGGATTTCCCCTGACAGTCAATTGGAATGCACTGGAGGATATTAGTAAATCAATAGTTTAAATAGCAGGGCTCTGAGCTTATAAAATATGATCTGTTGATATGTTCTCTCATCAAAAGCTAGTGGCATTTACTACCAAATAAACCTATTGGACTTTAACCTGGTGTTGTGAGACTTCTTACTGTGTGTGCTTTACAGAGACTTCTAAAAAAAAATTTAATTTTTTATTAAAGTTACATAGCCAATGTGCAGAGTGGACTATGCAAACTCTTAATTCCTTGCTTGCTCCAAAAAGCGAATCAAATTCAAATTCAATTCAATTCATGGTCCCCATAAGACAGCCAAACTAGATCCAAGCTGACAAGAAAATGCATTGCACCTCATCTTGGGCTCGATCTGACACTTGATCAAATGCCTCTTGTTCATTTAGCATATTTTGTCATCTACAGTACCTTTCTTTATCAAGTCTCTTAACTTCTCTGTACCTGCTTCTCCAGCCACCTCTCACTCTACCTGTCTCTTTCACTTTTGACAGCATATTGGAACTTTATAACTTGCCTCAGAGTTTTTCAGCTAATGTTTACTGGATATTCCTGTGACCCTCACAGTCACACTCCCACGCACCTTACTTGTTGAACACTCGAATAAACTGGCTGCTCTTACTTCATTTGAATAGTGTAAGTTGGACATGTCAGATTGCAACTTACCTAACCAGTTTGTGGCCTTTAGCATAACATTGCAGACTAAATTGAAATTATAATTTGAAAGACACACTTGCCTTGTCAAATGAAAAGAAATGCGTCTGTGTTTGTTTCTAATTCACTTTTCTGTAATCAAGTATGTAAGAGGATGTTTGCAGCTGGGAAGTAGTGGATATTGCACTCATTAACATCAGAAACTCTCTGGGCCCTGGAGCAGTGAGTGGCAATGAAAGGCTCACAGATACTCCTTGAGTATCGCTAAGCCTTATTTAAATCAATGCACTCCAATCATTTACAATTCCCTCATCTATCTTAATTAAAAAGACCTCTTTACATATTAAACAAGCAAGAAAACAAAAGACAGTCCTATTTAGTTTGAGAATATAATTCAGTTAATGGATTTCTGCATCAAGTTGCTCTTCTTTCCCATCTCTCATTGCCTTTGTTTTCTGTCCTCAGCACTTGGGTGGAGAGTGGTATGTGGTAGTGGTGGGGAGCAATGTTAGTGGAAGAGGAGGTCAAGATGGATGGGAAATATCTATAAAGGACATTGCGTTAAAGTCCTATTGCGAGAAAAGTTTATTCACTGCCTGCCCCCACCCCCCAATAGTTGTCTTCTAGGAGCACATCAAGTAATCACAATTTTTAATTTAGTTAGGTAAAATTAGTTGATGCATTGGGAGTTAGTTGCGAGTTCTGTTTCACACTCCATCTTCCAATTTATCCCACCTCTCGCCCACCATGGCTGAAAAGCTGCTTCTGGGGTTGTGACTAGTGCCCTCATTGCAATTGTACTATCTGACAGTGGCCAATGGACCAAAGCCCCATGATCCTTTCACCAATTTTAACAGTGCTGCAGTGGATCAGCCAATGTCTGGATTGTTATGGATCAACATAACCAGTTCTCATATTAAATTTCCCATGATTTCAAGGTGAGAATTTAACTGTGATCATCCATTTGAAAATTTGCTGTCCCTGTTTCTCCAACCATTAATAAGTTCCAAGAGGAGGTGGGGGTGGGGGAGGGGCAGCATGGTGGCACAGTGGTTAGCACTGCTGCCTCACAGTGCCAGGGACCCGGGTTTGATTCCCAGCTTGAGTCACTGTCTGCGTGGAGTTTGCACATTCTCCCTGTGTCTGCATGGGTTTCCTCCAGGTGCTCCAGTTTCTTCCCACAATCCAATGATGTGCAGGTTAGGTGGATTGGCTATGCTAAATTCTGCCTCAGTGTATCTGAAAAGTATGGCAACTAGGCGATTTTCACAGTAACTTAACTGTAGTGTGAATGTAAGCTCACTTGTGACTCATAAATAAACCTTAACTTTTGATCATTTGTGGCATGGTAGCACAGTAGTTAGCACTGCTGCCTCAGTGCCAGGGACCCAGGTACGATTCCAGCTTTGGGTGACTGTCTGTGTAGAGTTTGCACGTTCTCCCTATGTACACTCAACTAGGTCTCCCATCTCATCCTTTAAGACATTTCTTAAAACCTACCTCTTTGAATAAACATTTTCAACTCTATCTTAACATTTGCTTATTTCGCTTGGTGTCAATTTTTTTGTCTGCTAACTCACCTATGAAAGACTTTGAGGCAGTTTACAATATTAAAAGGTTTTAATGCAAGTTGTTTTTGAGTCAGTTTCAGACCTCGGGCAGTGAAGCATTGTATAAAGTTTCAGGTGGGGAGAGCTGATGGTATACTGGCAATGTCGCTGGATGAGTAAACACAGTAAGAAGTCTCATAATACTCACCTGTCAAAAGAGCAGCGCTCTGAAAGCTAATGGTGTTTGCTACCAAATAAATCTGTTGGACTTTAACCTGGTGTTATGAGACTTCTTACTGTGCTTACCCCAGTCCAACGCCGGCATGTCCACATCATGACTGGATGAATAATCCAGATGTACAGGTAATTCTCTGGGGATGTGGATTCAAATCCCACCATGGTAACTGATGGAATTCAATTCAATGAATAAAATCCAGGAAGAAAACTAGTCTCAATGACAGTGAGCATGAAACTATTAACAATTGTGAAAATCCTTTGGTTCACTAATGTCCTTTAAGGAAGGAAGCCTGGCCTCCATGTGACTCCAGACCCACAGCAATGTAGTTGACTTTCAACTGTCCCCTGCAATGGTTTAGCAAGCTACTCAATCCAATGGCAATTAGGGACTGGCAACATATGCTGGCCTTGCCAGCAACACCCATAGCCCATGAACAAACATTTTTTTTTAAATGTGATAAGGTGGTATGCAAATACTCTATTATTTATTCAGCTCAGCAAATCTGCATAATGTTGTCTCAAGATAGTGGCGAGTTGGCCAGATTATATAATCCAAAATTTAGTTCTTGGGCTTGAATATACACAGCTGATGAGGTGGAAGTCTCTTTCTCTTACTGCTTAGGTTTTAATTAAAGTGGATTCCAAGTAGTCTAATTCAGTTCCTGGTTGTTTGAGAGGCAAGACATTTTTGAAAACATTAGTACTGAACATGCAAAGAGCCTTCAATGGTGTGGAGGCATTGGGGAAGGAATGGAAATCTTGTACAAGTGCAGAAGAAGGCGGTCCTCTGAGGTTTAAGTTTAATTACATTGAAGAACTTTACTCTGTGGGTCGTGTGTTACATCTGATTTTGCAACAGAAAGGTTTTTGCTATATTCTGCAATCACTTCAAAAGGATATGTGAACTGATTTGTATGGAGTGGCATCTGCCATGGAATGCAAGTCTCCACATTCAGACTTGATGCGAGAAAGACAGAGATTCTCTGCTGCATTTTGTCGGAAGTGTGGGTACGCCTGATTAGTTGTATGATGCGAGGTAACCTTTGACCTTAGTTTGACTGTGTCCCACAAAAAGTGTGTTGATTCAGAAGACCCAGTGTCATTCGCTGTAGCTGAGAGGTTATGTTCCATGTCATTGTGTATTCCATATCTCAATAGAGGTTCAGGCAATTCGGTCAGAGGCATCTGCGAACCTAGAGCTAATGTTAAAGGTGGCTTGATATTAGGCATGTGGCAAGCTTGTTTAATAGCTGGGCTAACAATGCTAGGTTGCCTTTGGGATGATTTTCTCACTACCAAGGGTATTGCCTCTGTCTGATCTTGAATGTCAAAAGAATGAGAGCTTTGAGAGTTGTCAAAATATCTATGCATCATCATTGAATCTTCAGGGCACTGAAATGCATGACTGACAGTCCTTAAGTTTGTGTTCTCATTAGGTGTAACACCCTTGGGCTGAGAGGCGGGCAGGCTTTGAAATGATCGAGAAGTAATGTTTGAAGATTTAACAGAGAACAACTGCACAGCTGAGTCTACAATGTGAGCCACTGCATTGGTTAGTTCATATTTAAGGGCCTCTGCAAGATATCCACCCTTCACAAGAGAGAGAGAAAAATGATTATGATTGTTAAATTTTCTGTCTATATCTTGATATTTGTTCACATCCTTGCCTGTTGTCAGTTCTTTCTCTTGGCCAAATGATTGAACATAGTCATTGGAGAGACCTTGGTCCATGTCTGAAAGATATCTTTCTGAAGTATTTTCTCCATTCTCTTCACTACAATTGGGGCCACCCAAGTGGAAGCTAGAATCTGATACGTCCTCTTGGTCTTCTTGTTCTGATTCACTGGCATCATATACCTGGAGAAACTTTTCCTGAAGTTCTAGGAGTTTTCCTTGCATGTCCTGCAGCTGCTGCTTCAGTCTATGGCACTCATCCTGCCTGTGCTTCTTTAGGGATGAGGTTAATTTGGGAAGTATCGTGGGGTTTGCTTCCTGCCTTTGCTGCTGTTGAGGAAGCCTCTGCTTCCGTTTATTCTCTTTGCACTTCTCTCCCAAACTTGCATGCTGTTGGCCACATTCCCTCTCCAGCTCACTGTTGAGGAGGATGGCATTTGGAGAACTGCTCATTCCCCGGATGATGTTCTCCACTCTTGCCCTTTTTGCTTGCAAGTGTTTGTCACGCAATCGATCCCCTTCACTGTGGTTCATGGTTTGATGCTGACTGAAAGGTGAGCTAACTTCCTGTATACTGTCTTTGGAGCAATTGCTGCTGTCCTCCTGATACAATTCTGTGGTGGAATGGGGCAGATTGCTTGACGGAAAGAAAAACTGTTGATCTGTTGAATTATTTTTCTTGATAGCTTTGTCTAGAAATTGTGAAACAATGGCTCTGCTGGATAATGATGACACAGAATCCTCGAAAAAGTTTCTTTTCAGGCGCAGAGGAAGCTGATTTGTTTTATCCCCTTCTATGTAACAGCTATTGGAATTGTGAATATCCTGCTTAGACATGTTGAAGTTCATAGCATAGACTACTGGGGCTGGACACACAGAAATCAAAGGGGTTCCTGACTTTTTGAATTAAAGGAGAGAAAGGTATCAACTCCAGTACTCGGGCACTCCCATGGCCTCAAAATCCTACTGATGCATCCTTTCAAAAGCAGCAAGAAGACTAGAGATCTGTGTGGCAAAAGAGGAGACTGGTGTTACTTTATTCAGAGAATCTGTTTTGCATTTGCATCAGGTTACATGGAGTGTACAGTAGGGACATGCCATTCAACCCAATAGATCCTTTATGCTCCATAAAAGTCTCCTTCCATCTCACTTCATCTCACTCCATCAATACGTCCTGCTATTTCCTTCTTTGTCATGTGCATATTCAGCTTCCCCTTAAATGAAGCAAATTACTGCAGGTGCTGGAATCTGAAACAAAAACAGAAAATGCTGGAAAAACTCAGCAAGTCAGACACCATCTGTGGAGAGAGAATAGAGCCAACATTTTGAGTCTGGATGATGGTGTCAGACCTGCTGAGTTTTTCCAGTGTTCTCTGTTTTTGTCCCCCTTAAAAGAATCTATGCAATTTGCCTCAACTAGTACTTGTTACTGTGCATTCTACATTCTCACACTTCTGAGTAAAGAAGATTCCCCTGATTAGCTTTTTGGATAAATTGTGGATTGTCTTATGTTTATGATCTCTAGTTTTGAACACTCCCCTCAACCATAACCATTTTTTTGACATCAAGCCTTTTCATTACCTTAAAGAGCACTACCCCGCAGCCTTCTCTTTTCTGGAGAAGATCTTCCTAATAGCCGTTCCTAATAAATATATCTTTGCTGTACTGCATCAACCTTATGAATAATTCTTTACACCTTCTTTAATTCTTATTGTTAATATTCTGCAGATCAGAACAATCCACAGTATACCATAATGGTCTGCGCTATAGGTTTTACGTAACTACTGTGCTTCTCAATTCTATCTAGCTAGAAATGAGCCTTACTGCTTTAGTTTGCTTTTTTTTAAAGCCTTATTAACCTGCACCACTTCTTTTGAGGATCTGTGTATTTATAATCCCAGATCCCTCAGCTTCATTAGCCCATTGAGACTTATTATTGAAGCTGTATGTGGCCTTAATGTAACTAAAATGACCACCTCACACTTACCTATACTGAAATTTATTTGCCAATTGTATGATCATTCTGCAATTTATTAATGTCTTATTTTGTTGTAAAGCTAACCATCTTTCTTCATTTGTTACCCCGGTTGCTGAAACAAGAAGAAATCCAAATTTATGGAAAGAAATGCAGAGATATACATCCAGCAACAGTCATGACTACTCCCCCTCCTCCGCACCCAGTTAATGGCATGCTCACTTCCACACCACCACCAACAGGCAGTAGGAATCTATAAGAGTGTCAAACTTCAGATTCAAATGATCTTCTCTGCAGTGATGGCAGATCAAAAGATCCTTTCCTCACCCATTCTGCCAACTCTAGCATACTTGCTACAGTACTGTTAAACTCCAGGATATTCCTCTGGCAACCCCCTCCCCATTTCTCACATACCCCATGGCCATTCACAAGTGCTTGCAATCTTGGTGACTCTGAGATGAGCTTCCGACCACATAACCATGCCATCACTCATTTCCACCTCCATACTATTGACTAACTCTGTCCCTGACTCAACTTATCTGCTGAAACCTTTGTCTGTGCCTTTATCATCTCTACACTTGGCAAGTTCATTGCATTCCTGGCTGGCTCCCACATTCCAATCTAAAACTTTGCCTTGCTTTCCTAATTTGTCCTCTTCTTCCATCGCTCCTGCCCTCACTTACCAAAATTGGCTCCTGAGGTTAAGCAATGACTGGATTTAAAATTCTCATCTTTGTTTTCAAATTCTTCCAGGGGTTTGCCCCCTCCTTTACTACTTAACCTGCTCCAGGCATGCAACCCTCTGAAATACCTGCACTTCTCCAATTCTGATCTGTTGCGAATCCTGATTTTAATCACTGTGCCTTCAGCTGTTAAGAGCATAAGTGCTAGAATTCCCTCCACCCCTCTCCCTCTCTCTTTCCTCCCCTACGATGTTCCTTACAACCTAACTCTTTGAGCAAGCTATTGATCATCTGCCCTATTAATTCTTTATGTGGCTTGGTGTCAAATCTAGCTTGATGACACAGCTATGAATGGCCTGGGGACGGAAACATTACATAAAGGCAAGTTATTGTCTTGGAGTATCACAATTTCTACCAGAGCACAGGACTGCCTCCAAGCATATTCCATTCTCCTTCTGGTTCTTCGGTCTAACATTTACCCCTAATTCACATAGCTTGCAAACCATTTTACTCTAAATATCAAACTGGTATTTTCTGTTGAAATTTGAAGTTTAAATGAAGGAAGACACATACCCATTCCCCTTTTCCCTTTCATCTTAGTCATTCTCTCCCTCAATCTTAATACACTAAGGTTTCCAAAACCCATAAACGTGATAGCAAGTGTATAATAAAAACACTGTAATTGTTTCCAAGCATTCAAACATAGATGTGCAAATGTCTCTATTTTTTTGAAAAGTTCACAATTGATTTACCCCAAGTAAACCTTTTGAAATGTAACTTCAATTCCCTTAGCTGTAAGCTCTGAAATCCCCTCTCTGCACCTCTCCATCTCTGTACTCCATCAACAAACTTTTGGTCATCTGCCTTAATACCTCCTTGCGTAGCTTAGTGTCGTATTTTGTTTCAGAATGCTCTTGTGAAGCTCCATTATGTTAAAGGTACTATATAAAAATAAGTTGTTGTATTTCCTTATTTTACAAAATTAGTTGGAAACAAAATGACTGAACAGACGTTCTGGAAGTTAGTGAAAAATGTTCCATCAATACAACTCATTGATTGGTATTGATGCATACCATGCTATTAGATACATTGGCCAGAATTCTCTGACCTCACCCATGGCTGGGAATTTCCAGCCCCACTGCAATGAATGGAGATTTGAGCAAGCACCAAATTCTCCATTCTCGCTGGCAGCAGTAGTGGGGCATCTAACTTGGAGAATTCTGGCCAATGTGTATGATCAGATTGTACAGAGCAAATGCAACACAAAGTTACAGCCCTGGGGAAAAATATTAAGTTCAAGTTCAGGCTTTTGGGTGGAGCTGGTATTTTCAAATATAAAAGACAACTCATTTAATAAATCTATTCATGTGATATTCATGAAATGTGTAAATTTCTATTTTTATTTTACTTTGTTGAATCCCCTAATTTTGTCATTAAAATTTTAGTTATTGAGAAAAAAATGGCAATTGAAAAATATCAGAAAACATTGGGAAATTTGCTGGAATACAGCGGCTAAATTGTACAATTACAGTCATGAGTTTACATTGGCAAAGTTGTTCAGGCAGATGCCATAAAGATGGAACATAGAAGGGTGAGGGAGAGGGAAATGGAGGGAGTAGTGGAATGACCAGAAGGAGGAACTAATTACTATATTAATCAGGATCTACTTCTTACTTCATCGCAGAACCAGCTTTCCTAAACTGCCGACAATCCCTGACTGGGAGCACAGTCAATCTCTTCCTGTACTTTTCTATCGACAATTGTTCCCCGTCAACAGATAGCGCTAACTCAGATACTGGGGAAAGTTTTATTTAGTGCCTACTGGCAACAGTATGGCTGCAATGGTTTGGAATGAACCAAACATGTTGGATCTAAACAATAGTATCTCACTTTGTGAAGCCCTTTGTTACAGCCATCAATATCCTTAATTTCTCTAGAGTGTCTGTTCAGATCTGTTAAAAGGGGGCATCAGGAATCCATTTTACAAATATTATTTTGTGCTATTCATAACTTGCTTTTGTTTTCTAAATGTAATCATCTATTACACTTGGTTTTAATGCAGTTAAAGTAGGAAAAAGTCAAGGATGGAAAAAGCTCACTTATCCCATTGACACTTACTTTCTTGTTTCTCCTGGTCTGGTTCCAAATTTAAAAGGGCCAAATGCATTTATTTTAAATTAAAATAAATTATTTTAACAGGTAGATTATTTCAATCATTTATCATATTTTGACTAAAGAAATTCTTTCAAATACATACTGATTTCAAATTTATTTTATAATGATTTACATTTACACTCTTTGGTTCTACCAATCTAATTGACTTTCAAATAATATTTGGGTTTATCCTAATCTATACTACGTGATGTGTTATATATCTCAATTAGGTCCTTCCCTTATTGTGGTTTGGTCTCAGTAAATATGTTTTCCCCATATGCCTCTCCAGACAAACTCACATTTCCTATTAACTAAATTGAAGTTTTAAGCATAAAATGATATGGACCATAGCTGCACAACTGACTATTAAAGTATGTTTCTTGCTGATAAATGCATTGAATATAATACGTGGTGCTTTGTATCTGACTCTTTTGGATGGATATATATCTCAGTATGCAAACTACAAATTTCATTTATTATAAATATTAATTAGAAGAATTAATTAAAATGGAAGATTTCACTCCCTTGCTTATCTCATATAATCCACCAATGTCTCTTTTCAAACAATAACAATTAGGAATACTTTAATAGTCTCAAGCTCATACTGTATGAGGTTTGCCTGCCCTCTGTGATTGTACAGCAAAAAGGTGAGTGTCATGCCTACTACACCTTTCAATAGTAGGAGAAAACTTTTTAAAAAAAATAATATTTTAGGAGGTGAGAGACTGGCAAATATTTGCATTTAGAACCCAGAATTCCCCAAGGAAATTTTACAAATTTATACAACATAAATGTTTTTATGTTTTCTTGTTTTCTAATGGTATGAATCTCATGTTCTTCTTTGTACTCAGAGTGATAACAATCAGAAACCGGGGCTCTCTCTATACACACTTTCTTGGTGGCTGAAAATTAATGTGCAGAAACATTGAAAATATTAATAGTAAATGGCAGAACACTTAAGAACATTAACAGTAAATGCAGAACTCTTAGGAACATTAACATAGAGGGATTTGGGCATGTAGGTCCATTGTTCCCTAAGTGGCAACACAGGTGGCCACGTGGTTAAGAAGGCATATGACTGAAGGCTTGCCTTCAGCTACGCCATTGAGTACAAAAGTTGGGAAATCATGTTGCAGTTATATAAAACCTTGGTTAGACCGTACTTGGAGTATAATGTGCAGTTCTGGTCACCACACTACCGGAAGGACATGGAAGTTTAAGGGAGATGTGCAGGGGAAGTCTTTCATGCAGAGAGTGGTGGGTGCCTGGAATGTGCTACCAGAGGAGGTGATACAAGCAGGCACATTAGTAACATTTAAGAGGCATCTGGATGGATACATGAACAGGGAAGGAATAGAGGGATATGGACCGAGTAAGTACTGAAGGTTTATTTAGGGCATCATGACCAGCACAGGCTTGGAGGGCTGAAGGATCTGTTCCTGTGCTGTACTTTTCTTTGTTTTTTTGTATATTCTGTGAGGGCGAGGCTCTCTCAGACAGCACAAATTGAAAAATTACTCCTTATAAATGGATAAAACACAGATTTGTATACTTAGCTGACCAATTTATATGATTCCATACTTAATCAAGGTTGCAATCTAAATAAAGTGAATACAGCCACAAGCTTCCACAGAAAAAGATCAAAAATAGGACACTAGCAAAATGAAAAATCACTGCAGTATCAGTTATGCTCCTTTGTTAACCACTTTTCCCCCTTTGGAAAGACTGAGTTTCTCAATTTTTTTCTCTGGTTCATTCATTTTCCACTTGTGATCATCTGGTCTTCTACATCCTCCCGATACAAGGATGTCCCTCTTTGTGTCAAGGGTTATCTGATAGTGATAATTCCTTAGCATAATCCTCTGTCAACATTCACTTTATTGGCCTGACGATATACCCAGAGTTCTACTACCTTCTCTTTAAAATTGCTTCATCACAACATTTTGACACTGGAAATGTTGGGTTAGTGGTTACTGCCATTACACTAAGTTTCCTTTGAGCTTTTTTCTGTCTTGTGACCTATACATCTTTGTTGCAATCTCTCCTAACTCCCACTAATCACTGATTGTTACCCTGCTAGAGCTGCTACACCTCCTCTTATACAGTATATAACATTTCTCTCTCTCTTTAACTCTGAAAAGGAGTCAAACGGACTCAGAATATTAGTTCTCCTCCCTGTCTCCACAGATGCTGCCAGACCTGCTGAGTTTTTCTAGCATTTCCTATTTTTGTTCTTTGAGTCTCTGTGTGATTTCATGCTCTGTGAATTCTGTTCCATTCTTTGCCTACTTGTTCCGTATATGTTTTCAGCCAATGTGTGATAATTGTCTGCCCAGTTACACAGCTGATCTAAATATACTAGAAAGCCTTTGGCCATATTCCTTATCCTTATTGCTTTCTTTGTGACCTGTGGACTTAACAAAATAGTTGTAAATACTCACACTATATTTTAATGTTAATTTAGATAATATTAAAAATGAAAGATAGTATAGAGCCTATCTTATGCAACATTGTTTGTTCTCTATTTTTAGACCATTGTTTCAGTTCTCTGGCTAGAGTACATGGAACTGCCTACCGATTTCTCTTATAGTGAAGGACATTCTTCCCTGTTGCCGTTAGACTTTTGAATGGACCTACCTTATTTTAATGTTGATCTTTCTCTACACCCTAGCTATAACTATAACACTATATTCTGCACCCACTGCTTTCCATGTTCCCTATGTACTCTATGAATGGTATGCTTTGTCTGTATAGTGCGCAAGAAACAATACTTTCACTTTATTCCTATATATGACAATAATAAATTAAATAAAACATTGTCATTTTGGTACAATTCTAACTTTCCCTCCATTGCTCAGTTGACTCTGTTCCCATTCTGTGACGCATGGGACCATACAGTGCTCACATACTGAGCGGGTGATTAAACCTTACCTGCTACCAAATATTTGTCAACATTCTCACTAAATGGATCATGTTGTGAATTGAACACAGTGTTTTCTAAAGCAAGTCTTCTGTTAATACAATGGTTAGCATTGCTGCCTCACAGCGCCAAGGACCTGGGTTTGATTCCCAGCTTGGGTTACTGTGTGGAGTCTGCACATTCTGTCTGTATCTGCATGGGTTTCCTCCAGATGCTCTGGTTTCCTCCCAAAGTCTGACAGATGTGCTGATTAGGTGCATTGGCCATACTAAGTTCTCCCTCAGCGAACCCAAACAGATGCCGCAGTGTGGCAACTAGGGGTTTTTCACGGTAACTTCACTGCAGTGTTAATGTAAGCCTACTTGTGGCTAATAAGTAAACTTTCCTTTTATTGATGCATCAACAGTGCTGCCACCTTGCTTGAAGTTTTTCATTTTGTAACAATCAGTTTGATGGCAGGATTTTTCATTATTCTAAATATGTCACTAACTAGTAATCCAGAGATCCAGAGCAAGATCTGGGGACCCAAATGGGGAAAATTGAATTCAATAAAAATCTAGAATTAAAACTCCAACTGTGAATTGATTGTCATAAAAATCCATTGATAACCCCAGACTTACGGCAATATGGTTGACTATTAAATGCCCTAAAACATAGAAGGCAGTTAGGGATGGGCAATAAATGCTGACCCAGCCAGCGACGCTCATATCCCATGAATGAATTTAAAAATACATGCTCTTCTCTGGGGAGAAAAACCTCAGGTTTTCTAATATATCTACACAACAGAAATCTCTCACTCTTGAGTTTATTCTCATAAATTGTTTCTGCATTTTCTCTAAAGCCTTCAGATCCTTCCTAAAGTGTTGTGCCTGGAATTTGGACACAATGTTCCAGTTCAGGCTGAATCAGTGTTCACCATAACTTCCTTGGTTTTTTACAACACTTCCAAGTTTGTCATCTGCAAATTCTGAAATTGGGCCTTGTGCACATAAGCCTAGGTCATTGTTACAAATCAAGAAAAAGAGTGGTTATAATATCCCACCCTGGTGAATCCCACTATATATATCTTCTTCCAGTTTGAAACACTGGTTCAGTTTTGTATCCATGCTACCTTCAGTCCATGTTTGCTGAGAAGTCTGCTATATTGCATTTTATGAAACAGCTTTTGGCAGTCTATGTCAGAACATTGACGACCTTACCCATATCAACTCTCCATGTTGCCTCATCAAAAAATTCAACAAATGCTGGACTTCCCTTAATTAATCCACAACTGTCCAAGTGACCATTAATTTTATCCTGGATTATCACTGCTAAGAACTTTCCCATCGCTGACTGGCCTGTACTTGCTGGATTTATCCTTACATCTCATTTGAACAAGGGTTTGCAATTGACAATTCCCCAGTTCTGACACCACCCGGTATCCAGTTACAAGTTGTTATTGTTAAGGATTTGGGACGCCAAAAGGAAGGTGCAGGGAAAACGCAAGTCTTTCCCCTTTTTTGTTGCAAACAAGAGATTGAAAGTTCGTCAGTTTTTAATTGTTTTTAAAAACTCCATTCTTTAAGTTACAAAGCCGATGAGCAGAGTGGACAGGACAGACCTGAACCCATCTCTTTGCTTGCTCCAAAATCCATATTCAAAATTAATCCAATTCATAACAGACCTACGAGATCCATGCTGACAAGGGAAGGCATTGCACCCAATCTTGGGCTTGATCTTAACCAAAAGGTTCCTCGGTCCTGTCGTGTAGATGCTGAACTCTTTGAGACATCCCTCTCATACGAGGGGTGAGAGGATACGAGACAGGACACTGAGAAGACTTTTAACGAAGCGAAATAATTCTCTTCACGTCAAAGACTAATGTAAAACGGGGCGGTTCACGGAATCTCCAATTATCCAATAAAAAATATTAGTGAAATGATCAAAAAGTTTTCTAAGCTATTTATTCCTTTTCGTAAAAAGTAACTAGCTTTGAAATCCAATGTAACACAGCGCCCCTTTGGCTGACTGAGTTTATCTCGGGTAGGTGTGGTGCGATGCAAACTAGGAAACTTTCAGGGATATAAAAAGCAACATACTGCAAAAGCTGGAAATCTGAAATAAAAATGGAAAATGCTGGAAAAACTCAGCGGGTCTGGCAGCATTTGCGGAGAGAGATAAACAACGTTTTGAGTCAGTAAGACTTCCTCAGGTTTGATCCTTTGGCTTTATTTTGCTGCTAGGTTGGTTGGTCTGGGTTAGGGACATTACAATTGATCTCCGCACTGTAGAGTTAGAAGGGACAGATTGACCCTCTAATGGACCTTGCAGCAAGTACTTATCTGTCCAGTTGGATAAAAGACCAGGCCGGCTTTGCAATGGTTCACCGCCATTACGCAGGCTGGAAAGGCCCACGAACTAGCAAATGTTGACACATGAAGAAACTGTCATTCCTGTAATGGACCCGAAAACCGAGACTGCAGGAGGCGACTCGGTAATAGAGAGGACGGAATGAGATGGCAAAAGGTTGGTGGAGAATAATCTACACTAGGGCTTGTTCTATCTCCTATGACTAACATGCGAACCCAGAGGCACTCCCTTGAACAGATTATTTCAAGAAATATTTCCAAATAATGAAGTAAAACTTGAATAAAGTAATAAAATTTTATATTTTAATTGACGGTAACACTGATGTAATAGTTAATGCCACATTTGCAGGCTGTAAATTGCGACCAAGTGTTGATTTCAAATTATATGAAGTCCACAACACACCCCACGTATACTTATTGGCGAAATACTTTACAATACAAACCATAATATGTTATTCTGTTCTTTATAAAGCAATGTAACACATAATTATTCACATGTTTACTAGATTATTACATCAATCATTTAAAATAAAGAAATAATATATCTGCACGCTTCTCCGTGCGGACCAACTTTACATTCAAGGATTTAGCTTTATTTCTGACTCGTTAAAATTTAACTCGGAATTCTTAAGTGTCTGAATACCCGTCAATGTACCTAACTTGTTAGCTAATATCAGTTTTATTTAAATCCCACATCGATCATTATCGAAAAACTACTCTTTAAACCGTTGCTAAATCCAAGAGACATCTCGAGACGTGGAAGCAAGTAACAGTTTGTGGCACCGTCACATTAGCAACTTAAAACCTGCAACACAGCCAAACCAGGTTTCGAACCAGTTGAAATCGCCATTTAACCGGCGCCCTCTTGCACTGTCCAGTTACTGTTATATTGATTCCATAATAAATCGAATTATACCTGTCTCTAAAAATGTCAACTGGATCACAATCACAAACGACATGGTTCAATAGAAGCTTCCAAAGGTACATATTTTGAAACAGGCCTCACAAATAATTACAATTTAAATGATTTTATTAATTCTAAGGCCAAAAGAGAAACTAAAAAGAGAAAATGCTGGAAAATCTCAGCAGCTCTGGCAGTATCTGAAAGGAGAGAGCTTACAGATGCTGCCACATCTGCTGAGACTTTCCAGCATTTTCTCTTTTGGTTTCAGATTCCAGTATCCTCAGTAATTTGCTTTTATCGAGTATTAATTCTGAGGGTTGTATAGGTAAGTGCACTAACTAAATCCCGCAAACTGACAGCTTCTCCTGTGCAAAGGTAAGGCGCGGAACGTTTTAAAAAGATGACATTGAACAGTAATACAGTCTGCTATCAGAAAAATGTGCAAACTAAAAAGACAAACCCAGATCGGATCTGGCCAGGAATATTGACTTGCATTTTCTCTATCGCCAATGGACGAAATTTTAAGCACCCAAGGTTTACTTTTAAGGAAAAAAAAATCAATACAAGACTTGAATACCATCGAACAAAGTCATTCCATTGCTGTGTACATGAAACAACTTTCTGATATTTATTTATTTGCCATTGACATATACGCACAAACCTGGTATGATATCTGCACTTAAGAACAACTCGCAACCGTAATTTAGAAAATATCTGGGAAACTCAACAACTCCCAAGAACAATCAGACTTTTATTTTGTACTGTTTCACGACGAAATAATGCCCAGCGGAATTGATCCCTTCGCCAAGGAAGAAACGGATGCTGGACGAGAGGTATGTAATTATTAAAGAGAACAAATATCTTTATAATAGCGAACACAGAAATGCAGTCAATAAAGACCACTTAAAAGTATATTAAAATAAGGCAAAAATCTCACAATCGCCCTGGCTTACACGCACAAACTTGGCAGATCAACTGTTTCATTCGGATTAAGAAACATATATAAGGTTTTTAAAAAAAACAAAAACGCGCTGTGTACCAGGATTAGAAGTATCTCAACAACAGCAATAATTAACATTATCTACTGGTAATGAGGATGGTCAGCTACTGTAAGCCACACTCACGTTGCTGCTCCCCTGGTGGATACACTCTGTGGCTGAGCACCTACCTACACCTGTCCTCATTCATCTCCATACCTTAAAAGGAGAAAAGGGGGCGTGTTCTCTCCAGCCAATCCAATTCGAGTAGGTCGACAGTAATTAGCATATATGCAGATGACGGACGGGACAAACAACTAAGGTCAGGGGAAGCGCAAATTTCCAAAGAGTCAAAATCTAAACAATGCCGCTATTCTGTTATAAATTAACATATAAATATGAGTGGGTTTCAGATATTTCATACATTATTTAGAGAGGTTCCAAAGTGATTGCTACAGACCTGTGTAGAAATTATTTAGGTTTATCTTCACCCCTCTCAATGTGAGCATTCGCACAGTCCGGCGGTGTCATGGACCAAACGATTGTTTCGAAATAGGTGAAACGTGATAATTTTAGCCAATATTATAGCCATATTTTATATTGACTGATCTGGTTTTCTGGTGGGAAGAAACATAAAAGTAGAACAAGTTTATTTAATATTTATAAAGTGAACGTGCTGCGGTTGATGGAATTTAAAATATATTTTCCTGCCAGCCACCCCCCTTCCTAATGTTGTTGGTATTCCCCTGCTGGTTTCCGGTTCTCCGCTTCAGTCGCCGCTCGAGCCGCTGCCGCCATGTTGTCTCGTTCGCGGTGCCTGGCTCGGAGCCTGAGCCGCTTCATCGTCAGCCGCAACCCCGGGGGCCTGCAGGTAAGGCAGCCAGAGGTCATCCCCTACCCGGAGGGTGGGGGTGAATGGAGTTCCTCCTCGGAGGGGGGGAGAGAAGAGACTGGAGGAGGCCCCAGGCCTTGGCCAAGGACAAGCTGTCACCCCCAGGCAACGGTGGAAGGAGGCCGCACAGCGCAGTCCCCGTGTGTCTGTCAGTTGTAGCCCCACCCTGCTCATCTATCCCTCACAACACAGGAGGTGAAGGGGCACAGGTTGAGGAGGGGGTTAGTACCCATGGTGTGAAGGTGGGGTAGGCTGCGCCCACAGTGTGAGGGTGGTGGAGGCTGCGCCAGTGGTGTGAGGGCGGGGGAGGCTGTGCCAACAGGTGTGAGGGCGGGGGAGGCTGTGCCAACAGGTGTGAGGGCGGTGGAGGCTGCGCCAGTGGGTGTGAGAGCGGTGGAGACCGCGCCAGCGGGTGTGAGAGCGGTGGAGGTTGCGCCAGCGGGTGTGAGGGCGGTGGAGGCTGCGCCTGCGGGTGTGAGGGCAGTGGAGGCTGCACCCGCGGGTGTGAGGGCGGTGGAGGGTGCGCCCGCGGGTGTGAGGGCGGTGGAGGGTGCGCCCGCGGGTGTGAGGGCGGTGGAGGGTGCGCCCGCGGGTGTGAGGGCGGTGGAGGCTGCGCCCGCGGGTGTGAGGGCGGTGGAGGCTGCACCCGTGGGTGTGAGGGCAGTGGAGGCTGCGCCCGCGGGTGTGAGGGCAGTGGAGGCTGCGCCCGTGGGTGTGAGGGCGGTGGAGGCTGCGCCCGCGGGTGTGAGGGCGGTGGAGGCTGTGCCCATTGTATGGGGGGAACAATATGTGCGCGTGTACACGCACAGGGTAGTTGTACGCTGATGGGGGCAGTACACGCTCACCCTCCTGTGTGAGATTTTTGTTTTTCATTGCGATGTAGGTGTTGCTGGCTAGATGAGCATTTACTGTTTGTTCCTTAATGCCCTTGAGAAGGTAGTGGTGAGCTGCCTTCTTGAATTGCTGCTATCCGTTTAGTGTGGAGCTGTTTGGGAGTTCCAGGATCTTTACCCAATGACAGTAAAGTGACAATGATATATTTCCAAATCAGGATGGTGATTGGCTTGGAGGAGAACTTCCAGATGGTTGTGTTTCCATGTGTTTGCTGCTGTTGTCCTAGACGGTAATGGTTGTAGGTTTTGTAGGTGCTAAGGAGGCTTAGTGGGTTCCTGCGCTGCATCTTGTAGATGGTACATGGTGGTGCCACTGTGCGTTAGCAGTAGAGAGAATGTGTGAGAGGATGGGGTGCCAATCAAGTGGGCTGCTTTGTCCTGGATTGTGTCATGCTTGTTGGAGCTGTACTCATCCCGTTTGTGCTCCCCCCGCTGCTCCTCGTGTGTGTCCTGCCCCATCATCTCATTGTCTGTATGTGGGTGGACTGCTCACCCTACCTGATAACAAGCATTTGCTTGTTTTTGTTAGAGTATATGCTTGTTTTTGTTCCTTCTAGCTACATACTGAACAAAGGCTGTCCAGCAAATGGAATCAGACTCCCTCTCATTATAAATTGCTGCCATACCTGATTCAGCTCGCTTGCTTTTCAACAAAGTTATGTTCCTAATCCCACTTGTCCCTCCCGCATTCTAGAATAAAGATGTTTATAAATAAATTTTATAAATAAATTTGCAGTTGTGAGCCATGTTCTGAGGATAAATAGTTAAACAGTCAGATGCCAAGTGGGAGGAGATCAGTGGGATTTATTTTTGAATTGCTCCAGAAATTCACTCACTCGGGCCTGACAACGCGCAATGTCTTTCTGTGCAATCATTCTGTATATCTGTATAATCATACTGGAGCAGCCACTGATATGATTGCTTTCTTTTGCTTTTTGCTAGCCCAGTTTTAATTTTCAGTATAGCTTATTTGCGGAAATAAAGTACTTGAGTGAACATTGACGGTTTAAGTGGTGTTGGCTTTCTTTTCAAAATCATTGATAATTACTAGAAGTGGTTAAAGGACATCAGCTACTATGTACTTGATGGATCTTCTTTCTTGTATTGCAAAATCATTAACTTGAACAGTGATAAAACGTGTTAATGTGTGATTGTAATATATAAGGGATAGACATAATCTCAATAGTCTATTCCCAAAATACAGGTTGGAAAATATACCAGTTCAAATTAACATAATGTTTGTTGGCTAGAAAATTTCAATTATAGAGCAGCTATTGAAGTGAATCTACTTTTATTAATACCAGTTAGTTTTTGTGCTGCATGCTGTCTATGTTGAGAATGAGGTGACTTGCTGTGAGGCTATTATAGGTATGCTGAGAAATTTTCTCGGGATTTATCTCCATTTTAGTTCTGGGACCGACTTTCTTTGCCAGTTGGTTGATTTTATGATGGTCTACACTCCGGTAACATGTAAAGCTGAGATAATGAACTACGTGTATCTGTTAGCTGTAATATTTTCAGTGGCAATGTTTGGGCAGTAGATTAAGCAGTGGCAGGGGAGTTGGTTATACTCTTTCTTGAATTGATTATGTTTGGAGTAAGCCACTGTTTTTCTGTCACTAATTGATGTAATCAATGCCTCTGCACTTTTTGTTAGCATATTGTATAGATAAATTACAACACTATTTATGGACCACTATCTCCGACAGCTGTCATTATAGGGGGACCGCTTTTGTTAACTCATCAAGTTACTTAATTTTGACTTTGGCGCTTCTCAAGGATTATTGCCAACATGTGTAGAATGATTTTTAAACTGCTTGGCTTCTATTTTCTGTGACTCAGTGAGTACAGCTGGCTGCATCATCTTTCATGTCATTTTCCATCACTGAGTTCCAATGTGTATGATGAACTAATGACAAATGAAGGATATCCTTATGTCTTTTTGTGTGTTTATTCACAATGTCAATCATTGATTATAAATGTTGAATGAAAATCAGCCTTTGTAGCTTGGTTAGATTGTTGTGTTCAGTATTTGCATGTTTAATAGAATGCAATGGAACTTTAGAAGTGGAAGGGTGTTGTGCTGTGTACTACAGGGAAATCTGTCAGTTTAAAAGTTTTATGTTGATCACTTCAGTGGGGTATTGTGGGGCTGATGTGGCCTCTGGTAATCATGGCACAGGTGACTGGTTTCTTAGTTCACATTTGTGCTATTTGTTTGGAAGTGGTTTGTAAGCCACACTTTTGAGGGAACACATTCTCAGCTAAATCAAGCAAGAAATCAGAATTGATCACTGCTGGTTAAGCTCAGTAGAAAGAAAAGCAGAAGACTTTCATTTTTATCTCTTATTTCACAACTGTAAGATGTTCCAATTGCTTCACGGCCAATTAAGTATTTATTGAAGTGTAGTCACTATTGAAATTTGTGCACAGCCATGTCCAATAGATAACAATGACCAGATGTTGGAGGGATAAATATTTGTTGGGACATCAGGAGAACACACCTTTGCTTCAAAAATTTTCTGTGTTGATTTAATGCCTCACGCAAGAGGGTTTGATTAAAGGGAGCTTTTCTCCATAAGTGCTATTGCTTTATTTGTGATCTTTTATCAACAGTAGAATTTTAGACTTACGTAAGTTATTCTTCTGCAGGAATATGGGAGTTCATTTTACAAGTGTGATTGGAACAGCGTTTAAATTGTCTTTGCCAGAATATGAACAGTAGAAGTGTGGAAAAAGGCTGTCACTGTGGTGTTTGACGTGAGTTCTTGGTTCTTCACAGTAGTAAGAAGTCTCACAACGCCAGGTTTAAGTCCAACCAGTTTATTTGATAGTAATCCCACAAGGTTTCGGAAATGGTGTTCCTTCATCAGGTGTGTGGAAGGTTCTGATCCGAGAAAGGCATATAAAGACACACACAGTTTACAGAATACTGATTAGAATGCAAGTCTTTGCAGCTAACCTGCTATGCAAGTCTTAAAGATGCAGACAGTGTGAGTGGGGATAGCACTAACATAGGTTAAAGAGATGTGTATTGTCTCCAGACAGAACGCCAGGTTTAAGTCCAATTTTTGTTCCTCGATTGAAATTCTGTTAAAGCCGTTTTGAGGATCTCGCAATAGCTCAGTAAGTTAATGCAGTGAGTAGTTGAGCTGTACAGACAAGGAAGATGCTGCCAGGTTCAACAGCCTCTACTGAGTAATCTATTTTTACAGAGGGAAACCTTAACGATACAGTTGTCTGACCTCTGTGCTCCATTGCTGAGTAGCAGATAAATCGGTTGAATGTGAATGTGAGCAAATCCAATTGGTTGTGATCCTCTCATTGAATAGTCTGCGTATAATTGTTGTTAAAGTTACAAGTGAATATTGGGCACTTTTGTTTGATGTTGAAGTTTTCCTGTTTTGTGGAATGTGGAAGAACAGCTTTTATTTATATGATATCTTAATAGAGTCTGTTGACTGCACATTAGACTTGGCCATCTCAAACCTATCAAAGTGGAGTGGAAGCAAGTCACCCTCAATCCTGACTAAGAGAAGGCTTTTAACATAAAAGTCAGAATATGCTTCACAACTGGGTATAAAGAAAATGGATACCAAACTGGAAAGGGAGAGGTTAGAATAGTACTGGAAGCTTCTTCAGAGGTGAGTCTTAGATGGTTTTAAAGATATCTAAGGAATCCCACTGAAGGCAACTGAAGGTTCTTGTAGTTAGTGAAGGCAAGGTGCACTTATAGAGCTGCAAAAGATCACAGAAAAGCCCTATTGCATGATTGACTGAGGAACTCCCTATTCTCTGTATGAGTCAGCAAGGGTGAGGGACTTAGTTTCAGCAGGATGGGTGTAGTAGTGTTTTGGACAAGTTGGAGTTTATGAAGGGTGAATTATGGGAAGACAGAAAGTTAAGAGTAACAGTCTAGAGAACATAATGTAGCAAGAGTAAACTATTTAGCACATTCAGTATGATCATGGCTAATTTTTAGTGTCAAATCCACTCTCCTGTTTGCTCCCTATGACCCTTGATTTCTGCTGGGGGTGCATGGTGGTCATTGGCTGGCACCTGTTTGACATCTTCATTGATTCTTGCAGATGACTGTTCACAGCTCACTGTGCCTTTAAAAGTCTCGGGATATGTCTTTATCTTTCTAATGTTATGATTGTTTTGTTCAAATGGGTCAGGTGCTGCACCGTAACAGTCCTCAGTAGAGACTAAGCAGGCAATGTTGTCAATTTGAACTAAAGAGCTTTGGTGAATGATGAGACCAAGGTCAAAAAGTTGTGAAAATGGCAAATGGCCTCTTTATATTCTGTGACTAGGGAAGAGGAATTAGCTGAATGGTGAATGAGCATAGCTACACTAGTGGCTATTGGCGATGGTTTCATAATGGGTAGTATCTGAACATAAAATTAATACTTCAGAGGTGGCCAGGTATTTTCTGGAGGCATTTTCTAATCAAGTCTGCATGTGAAGTTTGTATGAACAGAATGCAGTGGGCATGCATTGGAATGTGTTGATTTGCACCACTCCCACTTTGGCACCAGACAATCAAGTCAAACAGAATAAACATTTTGACTTATTTTCTTCTATATTCAGAAGTTACTTGGGGTCAAATTTAGGGTCAGACATGATTGACAGGGAATCTCCTGTGGTGCTGTACTCATCTAATTTCAGGGATTCAAGAAAAAGGGAGTACTGCATCTTTAATTCCCCTCATTCTCAATGTTGGATAAAAATCCCCATATTGCTGTAAGGAAATGGGCATCAGCACATCTATGTTACCTGTTTGGGTTAACAGAAATGACATACTTCTTTCAAGGTTATGGTAAGCAGAGCTTGTAGCAATGGTTAGTTGAAATGTTTAACTGTCTGAAAAGTACTGTAAAGGTAATTCGAGGTGTTTTTATATTGTCAGCAAAAGAGTTTTATTTGTTGGTTGCTATTTCTTATTGGTCTACTGGACATCTGAAGGAATTATCACCAATTGTGGGGCAAACAGGGTGAGGTGGGATGCACAGGAGGGCCAGAATTGGTCAAATGTAGTGTTGAGGAAATGCTGTAGGTATGGAGGAGATTATAAGGAGGGGGGGCAGGTGAGGCCCTGAAGAGGTTGTAGATTGAGTATGATGTTTTAAATCGGAAGTATTGGAAGGGATTGTTACTATCGTGGACGATATCCCCAAGCTTTTAGTACAATCTGGTTAGAGGCCATTAATTTTTTGTTTAAAATGTAAACAAAAACTTGAGATCAAAGGTATTTGCTAAGAGAATAAAGCCACAAGATTGCACGATTTTTGAAGAAACACTCAACTTTGCTGTACAAAATCAGAAAAATAAAACAATTAACACTTTTATTTCTCTTTTTCTTCTCTTTTCCAGTTCAAGCTTTTTCATTTCCTTTTCTGTCTCAAGCTGCTGCGTCTGTAATTGAATTGCCATCTGGATTACCTTTTCCTTCTTCCATCCAGATGCTGTGCTATTACGTCATTTGTGCCTGCTTTGTCAGTGGCTACTTTTAACTCTTTAGTTCTTCTGCTAAAGCGATTAATCTAATCTTGGTTAATTGTTGCAAACCACACAGGGATAAATCTTCCCCCTCTAAAAAGTCAGTGATTGACGAAGCTGTTCGCTATTCAGTAAGTACAGTAAAATTCATCGTGCATATCTTATCAACCTGTACCTTCACAACGCCCAGCACTCATTTATCTGTGGATTCTAAATCCTGCATGAGCACCCACTATGTTTTAATTCTGAACCAGATTCCCAAGCTTTTGGTATGATCCAGATGGGGACCAGTAATCTTTTATTTAAAGCAGGCAAAGCTTGAGATCCAAGGTATTTGCTAAAAGAATTAAGCCACAAGATGGCATAATTTTTGAACAAGCAAAATAAAACTTTACCACACAAAGTCAGAAAGGAAATCAATTTACAATATATATCTTGTACATTCAGAATCAATATGAAAACATATCTCATTACGCAATAAATGGCAGGTATAACCAAGACACATCCCATGGATTTCCCAGCAACTTACCCAGACCTCAATATCCACTGTGAATTACACAATCCCATTGAAACTTTTGTCTCCCTTGCAAGAGATTCCAGACTTTTCATTTTTGATAACAAATCTCTGAATCTTCTTGAAGCTGCTCTGACGCAGACTGCCTCAACAACTGTTCACCTCCCAGGGATTTCCTGGACACTCTCACCTTATCCTGAGATTCCCTGATTGTGGTGCCCAAGTTGTGGGTTCTGTGATCAGGTTATTGTGCCACCACCACCACACACCCATACCACTCGTTGCTGGCGCAAAAATCTCAAACTCTGGACAGTGCATGCACAGCTTGCTTGTACCCTATTTATTGCATGGAAACTCCAGAAGGATCTGGGACTTGCAGTTCCTGGCCTCCATTCGAGAATCAGGTAAATTGGGATTCTTAGTCAGATCAGTATCCAGTTGAAATAGCAATTGGATACGATTGTGATACTTCAGATTAAACTACGGTACAGCTACATACCAAGCCCTTCAGTCACATCCCACAAGGCAATACCCTCAGACTGCTTACGGATTTATTGCCACTGGTGTACAGGAGAGAACACAGTAAGAAGTCTGACAACACCAGGTTTAAGTCCAACCGATTTATTATCGGTTATTTAATAAATCGGTTGGACTTAAACCTGGTGTCGTCAGACTTCTTACTGTGTTTACCCTAGTCCAACGCCGGCATCTCCACATCATGACTAGTACAGGAGAGAATACAAAGAGCAATACCTTAAAATTATAATTGAGGCAGTATTTCCTTATGATATTGAAAACATGTGACTGAATAGAACATAGAACAGTACAGCACAGTTCAGACCCTTTGGCCCTCAATGTTGTGCCGAGCTATGATCAAACCCAAGATCAAGCTATCCCACTCTCTATCATTCTGATGTGCTCCACGTGCCTATCCAATAACTGCTTGAAAGTTCCTAAAGTGTCCGACTCCACTATCACAGCAGGCAGTGCATTCCACACCCCAACCACTCTCCGAGTAAAGAATCTACCTCGGACATCCCTCCTATATCTCCTACCACAAACCTTAAAGTTATGCCCCCTAGTAACCGCTACATCCACCCGAGGAAATAGTCTCTACGCATCCATTCTATCTATCCCCCTCATCATCTTATAAACCTCTATTAAGTCGCCTCTCATCCTCTTCCGCTCTAAAGAGAAAAGCCCCAGCTCCCTCAACCTTTCCTCATAAGACCTACCCTCCAAACCAGGCAGCACCCTGGTAAATCTCCTCTGCACTCTCTCCACGTCCTTCTTATAGTGAGGTGACCAGAACTGCACACAATATTCCAAATGTGGTCCCACCAACATCTGGTATAGTTGCAGCATGACCCCACGACTCTTAAACTCAAACCCCTGTTAGTAAACGCCAACACACTATAAGTCTTCTTTACGGCACTATCCACTTGAGTGGCAACCTTCAGAGATCTGTGAGAATGAATACCAAGATCTCTCTGTTCCTTCACATTCCTCAGAACCCTGCTGTTGACCCTGTAATCCGCATTCAAGTTTGTCCTACCAAAATGAATCACCTTGCACTTATCAGGGTTAAACTCCATCTGCCACTTTTCTGCCCAGCTCTGCAATATAACATAATTGCAGAAACTAAGTAGTACTGTGTGTGGAAACGCGTGGAGCATGTCTGTTTCCTGAGTAGAATTGTGCCTGACTCATGATTGTGATGCTAAGAATGCAGTTTGTTGTGCAGCTGATTACAGCCATTTCCTCTGGCTCAAGACAATGTATAAAATAATTAAAGGCAATAAAGTTAACTTCAAAAATAATGAATAGGTTATTCAGGCAATGAGTTTTTCAGTGAATTATGTCATGCACAAGAGGGGGTCGGTATAAACTGCCCTGATTTCCCCACTCTCTACCCATCAGTAAATTGGTGTTTTAATTATTCTAAGTTCCCCCTTTATAAGCGGGAGCTTATATATTTTACCCCAGCCTCAAATTTGGAATATCCCAGTCCTCTGTGTATAATTTGTACCTCAACTCAATGTAAAATGGAATAACAAGAGTTGGTTTATTTTTACACACACATGCGCAAGATGGGTTTTTCAATGTTCATCCCTTTTTGCACACTTGTGTTAAATGGGATTGAAGGAAGAGGGTTAGGGCATGACCACAATAAAATACAAGTTGGGGTTTTACATGTGTCCAGAATCAAAAGTCAGCTAAAATGTTCCTTGCAACAGGAGATTGGCTGTAGAGTGATCTGTCTTTCCAGAGCAAGATTTCCACGACAGGAGAAGGGCAAGTGCAGTGAGTTGGTTTGATAGCATGAATTGCAGAGTTCCAGTAGTGGGCAGATTTGATGAGGGCCAGAGATCTTTCTGCTGTCACTGGCTTGATGGGAGACAGCATGGGCTATTGCCAAGAGTTTTGTTTGCATTGGAGGTCAGAAACTGTCAAGAGTTCAGTTCCACAATATTACTATACAGTGATACAGGAGGCAATCATATGACATACCTCCTCAATGTTGGACAAAGGATGGCTGGAATCTTGAGGTGTTTAATTGGAGTGAGAATTCCTGTTGTTCTTCGAGACGCTGGTTTCGGATTAACTTTGTTCAAAGTTGGCTGGAGCAGATCCATCGCCCACTGGACCATTGTTAGTTTGAAATTGCTGGAAGGCATCATGTAACCAGCTGGAGACACCTTATCAGCTCAGCAATCGTCTATTTTGAAAAGCACAAAAAATTACTTTAGTCAGCTGACGAATTTTCTTCTTTCATATCTTGATTGTGACTTATAAACTTGCTATTCTGCTGCTTTCCATCTCTTGCAAATAAATGAAAGTACAGAACGTTCTTTGCCTTGTTTGAATAGTTGCTGCAAATTCTTTCCCTTTGGTTATGAATTAGAGTCTAACAATTTATTGGGAGTGACTTTGGGAAGATATACCCTCTAAATCTCTCTGACTTTATATAGGACATGTTACAATCCAGGTTGATCTAACTGGGTAGGAAGATCCCAGAATAAAACACTGGCTCAAAAGTTCATTACTTTTAATAAAATGTGGTGGAACAGAGTCACAGGACTGCTAATTAGTTTTAAACACGGAAAAGTTGTATTACGATATACTCCTTTACTCCCCCTTAGCTGAACAATTACACACAGGTTTTAAGACAGTTTAAAAAGTATATCTTTGATGGTCTCATTAACACACAGTCCCTTTGAAGTGGTCAAATACATGCACTCTGCTCTGAACCCAAGTTGATGTCTGTTGATTTCTCTTCAGAATTCCTCCAGATGATTGTCACATGAGTGTTTCCAAACTCCCAACATCACAGTTTAAAACCTTTGTTTTCAATTGTGCTTTTTGTTAGCAATTTGCATTCCAAAATCCAGTCCATGTTTTACAAATGACTCTTTTAAACAAAGCTCCCGTACCATTTTTAATGCAGTCGATTAAATGTCAGTGTTTTGCAGCTAATTAGGTACTTTTGAAGTGTACTCATTATAATGTATAAAATGTAGTTGCCAATTTACGCACAGCAAACTCTCACAAACAGCAATGTAGTCATGACCAGATGATCTATTCAATGGATGCTTGATCTATTTTCAGTTCTGGAACTAATTAGTTCTTCCTCAATCTTCTCTGAATTTCATCCATGCTTCTCTTCAAAATAGTACTATGGGATCATTTGCATCCATTTTAACAGCAGGTGGGGCTCAGTTTAATGTCTCATCTGAAAACCAGCCGCTCCAATAGTGCTGTATCTCAGCACAGTTTCAGCTGTGGAAAATCAGTTTTGATTTTGTGTTCAAGTCCTGGATTGGAGTGAACCTGGAATCTTGTGACTCGGGTGTAAGGTCTATTAGTTGAACCAGGCTGACACTCAAGAATAAGTAAAAAGAACTCATGTTTACATGGCATCTTTCATAACCTCAGGATGTGTCAAAGCACTTTACAGCCAATCACACACTTTGAAACAAAGCAAACCACTGAGAGTGCTGGAAATCTTAAATAAAAACAGAAAATGCTGGAAATAATCTGCAAATCTGGCAGCATTTATGGAAAGAGAAGTGGTTAGTGTTTCAGGTCGATGACCTTTCATCAGAAGTACATTTGAAATTTTAATTGTTGCTTTTTGCTCTAGTAATAAAATACTAGGATATGTACTGCAAGTTATTACTGAAACTGAATCAGTCATGACTTTGAAAATAAAACAAATGCAGGAAAAAAAGATATGAGGTAATCAAAAGGAGTAACTGATTTTGATGTCGAGGTTGATTCTGCAGTTGCATCCATTTCAAAAGAGGGACAAATCAAGGGATATGGAAAGTCTGGATGGAGAAGCACAATATTTGCAAAATTCCATGGTTTCTACAAAATTGGGAAGTAACTTCTCTGTAGAGAGTTGGAAGTTTCAAGATCGAATTAACTCTTGCACCTTTGGGTCCAACAGTAATATAGTGGCAGTTTGGAAATATAACCATTCTTGTCATGATGTGCAGATTACACTTTGCACAATCGTTTATTTCAGGGTTAATAAAAATGAAACAAGGAATTAATTTTCAAAGTTTCAGCCTTGTATATCATGTATCAGCATTTAATTGTTGGTTTGGCAATTAGGATGACCGGTTATGAAAAGGATCTGATCTGACAATAAAATGTTTCTCTTTCCATTTCTTCCTCACTGCAGGGTGATGCCTTACAAGGGTACAGAGGTGAGTTTATCCTTCTCAATGATGAAATTTTACATTCTGGTCCTGTTTCACCCTACAAAAGTGGGAAGTAACTTCTCCATAGAGTTACTTACTGTGTTTTCTCTCAAGTGATTATAATCAACTGAGATCTTCAATGTAGAAAGATTATTTTTAAATGAAAAGTTGTTTGCACTTCTGGAAAAATTGAAAGAGAAAAAGAGGTTACTTTTTGTTTAAGGTACCCTACATCAGCCTGTTATGAAGATGCTGAATAGACAATTGGCAGTATGACATCTCAGGTTTGTGCAACTCAGTATAGCTTTTAGGCTGTCTCAAAATTATAGTTTTCACTGCACTTAGTAGAGGTCATCTGGATGCTTGCCATCAACTCAGTATGGTCTAATGGAGCTGATCAGAAAATTTTTCTCGGAAAGGATTCTATTTTTAAAAAACTCTAAAAATGGCTGAGGAGTTTTATTGGCACCAGGAATTAGACATTGAATTGAATTTTTTATGTGGAGAGTTAAACATACCAGCTGGAAAATTGATGATATTCAAACGGAACTAGATGGTGGAGGTTCTGGTATTCTTCTGGTGAAACATGGCAGAAAAGTGGGCGTGATCTGATAAGCTGAACTGTTGGGTTTGGTACTACTTGTTCATTACTTAACACTCTGGGAAGAACCCACATAAATCTTTGAGCGTGTAATTTTATCTAACATCCTTGATATTGTCTATATTCGATGTAACTTGTTCTGAAATAGATTCACCTTGACTAAAGGGATGGTGATTGAATTATCTAAGGATAGAATTCCTCCGTGTTTTCAGGATAGATGTATGATTTGTCATGCAATATTTCTTTAAAATCGTTGTATTCCTAGCACTGACTATTGGGTAACATAATGTCTAGCAGCTTCAACTTATCTTGCTACTAAGAAGATGCAGGTTCATGTCTACAGGGAGTTTCATCTATGATGACTGCTTAAACTACCTGGAGCTACTCTTTCCAGTTTAGAATGGAAGTGAGTCGAGGCCACGAGATCAGGGTACTTGCCATGTTAGCATATAATGCATAGAATCCATGGTGATTCTGAAATTTCCCATTTCCACAATGAGTAAATCAAGTTTTGTTTTTGACTAATGTATTTTACCATAACCATTTTAATTCATAAATTCCATATAATGATGGCTTTGTGGAGATGTTTTCACTTGTGGGGTAATCCAAAATTAGGAGCCATAAATAGAAGATAGTCACTAATAAATCTAATGAAAAGTTCAGGAAAAACATCTTGACCCATGGAGTTGTTGGAATGTGGAACTTGCTATCACATGGTGTAGTTGGGCAAAATAGGATGGATGCCTTTTCAGGACAAGCTAAATAAGTATGTGAGGAAGGAATAGAAGAAATTTAGGTAGAAGTAAGTGAAGTAGCATAAGAAGGGATACCTGTGGAGTATAAACAATGCCAAAGACCATTTAGACCCAGTGGCCAGTTTTGTGCTGTAAATGCAATAAAAACATGGCAATGTCTAAGCAGCATTCATCATATTTATTTTCCAATCCCTTACATTATCAGTTCTGATTAGCAGGTTGTGTTTGCATTTCTATGTATTGTAAAGCATATCTGTTAACGAGTTGAAAAATGTATATGGTATTCCACATATTTATATAATGAACCAAATTTGTAACAGTTACTGCCTGAATGTTTAACATGATGAAATTAGTAGCTGAATATCCTTTTAACCATGCTTCCTCCATTTAACTTTGTTTTAATACATATGAAATCTCACAGTGACCAAATGTCTTTTCCAGGTCTTTTGGTGTGCTATAGATCTTTCTATGATAAAAGCAGGCAGCTCCCGTAAGTACTGAGATTTATGGAGTTTATAAATTGAAAATGTATATAGTTAGATGCCAAAATGTGTGATTTTGTTTTTTATTCCTGGAACCATTCTTTACCAGGACCTCTTAACTCACCTTAAGATTGTAGAAGGTAGGCAGGAAAAACTAAAGGCATTTAAGCCCCAGATACTTTCATCCACTCACTTAATTCACGCCTTATACATTTTGTGATATGGCCTTCCTCAAAGGAGATTCACCCTTTGCATTCTGGATTCTGAATTAAAGAATATAAATATAGGGATGCTCTGTCCCTATAATGTTGATGTTATGATAGGGATTGCCATTCCCCTGTAATACAATGAAGAAGCATGATTCTCTGAGCAGTAAAGTAAACCAGACAGTTATAGCACTGTTACTCGCATGTTCACCATCAGCAAAAGAATAAATATTTTCTAAAAGGGGCTGAATGAGGTTAAAAAGATGGCCTGCTCTAAAACTTAAATTGTCTGAGAATCAGAGTCTGATTCATGTTTTGTGGATAAAAATAAGAGCTGGGAATACATTAGAGGATTATGAAATAATTTGCATTTTTGTAGCCTGCATTTGAGGATGCTTAACTTATTTGTAAGATGATCTGTCTTCTATAATTTATGGATGGTCTAATTATGATTGTTTATTTGCAGAGAAAATGTCTCCAAATTTAGCATCTTCCACATCCGACATTTTAGGACCTCGGCAGTCTTTAGTAAGTATTGGATCATTTTATGTGAAGTGCAACTGTAGGGCCATTTGACAGACTGTTTGAACCATTAGCACTTCTCATTCTAACCAGATATTCACTTTGCCCATTAGTTGTGGCTCAATTAGATTATTGACCAGGTATTTTTTTAACTGCAACCAAATTACCTTATGAAATAATATATTGTACCAAGAGACACAGTATCATAAATTCTGGAAAAAAATTACATTTAAGATTACAAAATAGATAAATTGTTTCGCATTTGTATCTCCTGCCAGGAAACTCAAGCTTGTTTTTAGAGCTTTTTCAAATGGATTTTGGACTGAATACAGCTTCAATGTGCACTTTTTTTGTTTGAGACAAACAGCGTATAGACAAAAAGGACAAGACTTTGTATGACACCCCAGGTTATTGTACAGCATAAATACTTTTAAATAATTTTGTATTAAGCATATTTCATCCTTCAACTCTCTTGAATCCTACTTTTGATAAAAGTGCTCTCATCAACATTGAGGCACTGTGGAACAGTGAAGGAAAGCTTTAGTTTCTGCAGAATGTGATGGGTAAGCCCTCAGTACATTAATGTACTGGATGTTAATAGCAAGAAGATGTGAAGTTTAGCAGCAATAACCGTCACTTTGATTTACACTTAAAATGCATATCAGATTATTTTTGCATATTTGCCTTATTTTGTTCAATGTGTAACAATCAATCCCATCACAGAAAAAGATTAAATGCATCCAAAGTTTAAAATTGTATGTGGAAAAGAAGTTAAAATTAAAATTTGTGTTGTCCTTTTTTTGTGGTTATACATGAGCAAGATCAGATTATTTTGGTTTCTTTGTGGTTTGGCTTGCAATTAGAAAAGTCAAATGCAGTTTTTATGTAACCTTTTAATATAGAATATCATATACAGCTTTGGTTCTATGTCTATCAGACTTCTCTGCCTAATTAAGCATCTTAAGTGTAAAGCATTTTTCTTTATTTAAGAAAATAATAGCTTAAGCTGCCCTATTTGCAATGAATGTCTTTTTATACTCTCTTTTAACTTTGTCTTGCTTTTACAGATGAAGTGCTGACAGTGAATACGCCAGCGTTTGCAGAGTCTGTTACAGAGGGAGATGTCAGGTGGGAAAAAGGTACAGTGCATTTTAGAGGAATATGAATACTTGGTTAGTTGTTAGAAGGACTGAATATTTGAAAATTGCTCGGGTACAGTGGAATGTGTGAGAGAAGATCTGTTTGACGTCCACCACTCTTTCTTCAATCGTATTGTCATTGGCAGCTGTTAATTTATTAAAAACATATTATCAGAAATATGTTTTTATGGAAAATTCCTCATGTTTCTAGGTGCTAGAAACTATTTTAAGTAAATACTGTATGAACAAATATTAATATTCCTATCAGCAAAATATCTTTGGCCATATTTGAAACTTTTGTGATCATGACCATTGTAAACTTTCTCCTCATCCTTCTCAACATGTTTGCAGCTTTTGATACTGTAAACCATGCCACTCTCCTCCTATTACCCAGCAAGGTGAAACTATTATACAATCAAAATCATCATTTGCAGTGTTATCTCTTCCCACTACTGCACCATTACATTTGGAGTACCCCAAACATCTATCCTCGAACCCCTCTCACTTCATATCTACATAATACTGTTACGCCGTTGTTTAAGAAGGGTGGCAGGCAAAAGGCAGGGAATTATAGGCCGGTTAGTTTAACGTCTGTTGTAGGTAAAATGTTAGAATCCGTCATCAAGGAGGAAATAGCGAGGCATCTTGAGGGGAATTGCTTGATAGAGCAGATGCAGCACGGTTTCATTAAGGGGGAGTCGTGTCTGACAAATTTATTGGAGTTCTATGAGGATGTGTCTAGGGCGGTGGATAGAGGAGAGCTGGTGGATGTGGTCTTTCTTGATTTTCAGAAGGCGTTTGACAAGGTACCTCACATGAGGTTATTGCAGAAGGTAAGGGGGCATGGAGTTGGGGGTAGGGTGTTAGCGTGGATAGAGGATTGGCTGTCAAATAGGAGGCAGAGAGTGGGGGTCAATGGGTGCTATTCGGATTGGCGGTTGGTGACTAGTGGAGCGTCCCAGGGGTCGGTGCTGGGGCCTCAGCTATTTACCATTTATATAGATGATCTGGAGGACCGAACCGAGTGTATGGTGTCGAAATTTGCTGACGACACCAAGATTGGTGGAATGGCAAATTGTGCAGAGGGTGTGGAGAGTCTGCAGAAGGATCTAGATAGGCTGGGCGAATGGGCCAGGAACTGGCAAATGGAATTTAATGTTGGCAAGTGCGAGGTGGTCCACTTTGGTAGGAATAATGGTAGGAAGGACTATTACTTACGTGGTGAAAAATTGCAGCATGCAATGGTGCAGAGGGACCTCGGGGTCCTTGTGCATGAGTCGCAAAAACCCAGCCTGCAGGTGCAGCAGGTGGTCAGGAAGGCGAATGGGATGCTGGCCTTCATAGCGAGGGGGATTGAATATAAAAGTAGGGAGGTCTTGCTGCAGCTTTATAGGGCACTGGTGAGGCCGCAGCTGGAGTTCTGTGTGCAGTTTTGGTCACCGCACTTACGCAAGGATATTTTGGCCTTGGAGGGAGTGCAGAGGACGTTTCCTAGGCTGATACCGGAGTTGAGGGGGTTGAACTACGAGGAGAGGCTGAATAAACTAGGCTTGTACTCGTTAGAGTTTAGAAGAACGAGGGGAGATCTCATTGAGACATATAAGATGATGAATGGGATGGATAGGATAGAGGTGGAGAGGCTCTTCCCGCTCAGAAAGGACAGTAGGACTAGAGGGCACAGCCTCAAGATAAAGGGGGGGTGGTTTAGAACGGAGTTGAGGAGGAACTTCTTCACTCAAAGGGTGGTGAATCTCTGGAATTCTCTGCCCGTTGAAGTGGTGGAGGCTGCCTCGCTAAATATTTTTAAGACGTGGGTTGATAGGTTTTTGATAGGCAAGGGGATTAAGGGTTATGGGGAGAGGGTGGGAATGTGGAACTGAGCCACGACAGATCTGCCATGATCTTATTGAATGGCAGGGCAGGCTCGAGGGGCTAGATGGCCTACTCCTGCTCCTATTTCTTATGTTCTTATGTGAGATGAGAATGACTACCTTTGCCATCAAGGCAGCATTTGACCGAATATGGCATCAAGGAGCCCTAACAAAACTGGTCAGAGAAAATTCTCTGCTAGTTGGAGCACAGAAGCAGGTGGTCTTGGTTATTAGAGATTCATTATCTCAGCTCTAGGACATCACTGCAAGAATTCCTCAGGATAGTATCCTAAGTCCAATCATTTTCAGTTGCTTCATCAATGACCTTCCATTCATCATAAGATCAGAAGTAGGGATGTTTGCTGATGCTTGCACAATGTTCAGCACCATTCATAACTCCTCAGATACTTAAGCAGTTCATGTTCAAATGCAACAAGACCTATACAAAATTTAGGCTTGGGTTGACAGGTGGCAAGTAACATTCATACCCCACAAGTTCTAGATATTGACCATCTCCAGCGAGAGAGAATCTAACCATTTCCCCTTGCTGTTCAATGGCCTTACCATCGCTGAATTCCTCCACTATCAACATTCTGGGAGTAACTGTTGACTGGAAACTGAACTGGACTAGCCTTATAAATATTGTGCTTAAAAGAGCAGGGCCAGTGACTAGGAATCTTGCAGTAAGTAACAAACCTGACTCCTAAAGCTTGTCCAACATGTACAAATCAGGAATGTGATGAAATACCCTTCCATTTCCTGGATGAGTACAGCTCCAGCAACAATTAAGAAGCATAGCACCACTCAGGACAAAGCAGCCAGCTGATGCATCATTTGCACCCCATCCACTCTTTACCACTGACACACATTGGCATCAGTGTGTACCATCTTCAGGATACACTGCAGGAACTTACGAAGGCCCTTTAGACAGTACCTTCCAAACGCATGACCACTACCATCTAGAAGCACAAGGGCAGCAGATTCATGGGAATATCACCACCGAGAAGTTCCCCTCCAATCCACGCTATCCTGACTTCGTAATACAGTGTTCCTTCTCGAGGCAGTTGGGATAAATGCTGGCCAAACTGGCAATGCGCATATCCCAGGAATAAAAAAAATTCTGGTGTTATTTTGATTTAGAAAAACTGCATTCCGTTGCCAATATATCTTTCCTAAGGTGGCCCAGAACTTGAATGCGACTAAAAAGAACAAACAATTCAAGTAGTTAAAAGGCATAAATCTAATTTTGGAGTTCAGATAACTTGTGAGTTCATATAACTGTTGCTTTTTTAAGAGTATTATCTAAATCCCAAAATGAGCTTTGATTTTGCATTTGGTGTTTTCATGCAAAACACTCCAATTCATTCCCTGTGATTTGTCACAGCTGTTGGTGATACAGTAACTGAAGATGAGGTGGTGTGTGAAATTGAAACTGATAAGGTTAGTAACATTTTTGATTGCTTCTGACAAGCTGCGTTTTCCCTTCTTTTTGGTCTCTATGAAATATGGCAGAAAAGGCACGACAACCTGGGACACAATTCATTCAGACTTGGAGATTTGTCCCACTTTTAAGTCGACCAGCACCTCCAATGCATTGTCCTTCCCTATGTCAATTTGCTCAAGAACCTCACAGTCTCTGTCCCTGTGTTCCATACCTTCATCCTCATTCTCTTGTGTGAAGATGGATATGAAATACTTACTATTGGATTAATTTAAGAAATTACTCTGAGCCGGTGGCCCCTCTTGTAGACAGCAAGTGGTAGGATTGCAGATGCATGACCTTTTAGGTTGCTGCTAGAAGTGAGATTTTGCAAAATTAGCTTTAATACATTTTTCTTAATTGGCCTAATCAGTTTTCCTTTTGCACTAATTTGAGAACTCTAATTAGTCATCATCCCAGTCCAGTTAATTATCAGCATCTCTGTAATGCAATAACTTGGTTACTTCAGTTACCATATTACCTTTGGATTCAGGATTCCATTTTCAGATCTGTAAAAATGCTGTAATCTGAACAAAAAACTTAACAATTCCGCTTCCTATTACATGATTAAAGATATTAAATGTCTCTAGGAATTGCTGCTTTCAACTTTAAATTAGTTTCAGAATATGTACGAAAATATATCATATTTTCATATTTGTGCCAAAATCTCTCTGAATTGATGCTTTTGTAATTAGCATTTAATCTGCCATTCAGCATTTCATTGCAACGTGACAAGCTCAGTTGATCCATCTTCTGCATCTGCAAACAGTACTGTAACATTGTGCCATGGGTTGTGAATTTTCCATTGACCTTCAATCCAGTTGTTGAACCAGCCATTATCTCTCATTTTATGAACTGAACCTGAAAATTGCTGCCAACTCCCCATTGACAACTAATATTGAATAGGAAGCCAATGAGTTATTTGCCCACTGTGTAATATATGCTACCAGGATATAATTCCTAAAATTAATTCTTCTTTATTCCAGACATCAGTACAGGTTCCTGCTCCATATGCTGGTGTTATTGAGGAGCTCTTGGTCCCTGATGGGGGTAAAGTGGAAGGAGGCACCCCACTCTTCAAACTCAGGAAGATAGAAGGTGCTGACCTACATTAGCTTTTAGTTAAGCGATGTTTCTTTGAAGCTCTTGGAACCTTTAATTATGTGAAAAATATTACCAATGCATGTATATTGCATAATGTTTTGATGAAATCATATCTCAAGCCTGGTTAATTGTGTTTTTACTTCCTAGCTGGTGCTGCAAAGCCAAAACCAGAAGCCCCTCCGACCCCCAAGCCAGCAGCAGCAGCACCACCACCACCACCACCACCTGCAGCCACAGCAGGGGCAATTCCTAGCACAATGCCACCTGTGCCACCGGTAAATATGCAGGCCGTGGAAAGTAAGCCTGGTGAGGAAAATAAATGACTTCAATTTGAAGTTGTCTGTTAATATAGTGCTTTGTAACACATGAGAAATGTCTCAAAACTTTGTGTGTTGAATTGAAGTAACTTACTGTGTAGGAAACTGTCAGCCATTTTTATTTTGGCCTTGGAGGGAGTGCAGAGGAGGTTTACTAGGCTGATACCGGAGTTGAGGGGGTTGAGCTATGAGGAGAGGCTGAATAAACTAGGCTTGTGCTCGTTAGAGTTTAGAAGAATGAGGGGAGATCTCATTGAGACGTATAAGATGATGAATGGGATGGATAGGATAGAGGTGGAGAGACTCTTCCCGCTCAAAAAAGACAGTAGGACTAGGGGGCACAGCCTCAAGATAAAGGGGAGGCGGTTTAGAACGGAGTTGAGGAGGAACTTCTTCATCAAAGGGTGGTGAATCTCTGGAATTCTCTGCCAGTTGAAGTGGTGGAGGCTGCCTCGCTAAATATTTTTAAGACGCGGGTTGATGGGTTTTTGATAAGCGAGGGGATTAAGGGTTATGGGGAGAGGGCGGGAAAGTGGAACTGAGCCACGACAGATCAGCCATGATCTTATTGAATGGCGGGGCAGGCTCGAGGGGCTAGATGGCCTACTCCTGCTCCTGTTTCTTATGTTCTTATTTCTTATGTGCACTGTAGGATTCCACAGACAGCAATAAAATATATTATTGATGGCATTCATCAAGGGATGAATGTTAGATGGGACAGAAGAAGATTCCTGCCCTTTAAATTATGATAAAGGCAGGTCCCCCACCCCAACTACTGCATGAACTGGCAACCCAGACATGCATACAAACTCTCATGAGGCTTAAACCCACAACGTTTTTGAGTCCAACTCAAGAGTGTTATCGGGTAAGCTAAGCTAATGCAGACAAAGAAAATAGTGGAAACAATAGATTATTATTAATCTTGGATGGTTCAGCAATCCTTTTGCTGTACGTGACTGTTTTTAACATTCTTCATGGTCATGGGTTTGTGACTTCTAACCAGTGCGCTTGCTATAGTCTTCCTCTATTGTGTGTGCATAATGGCTTCAATTGTTATTGTTGGCAGGTAATCCGCTTATCTTGTTTAAATGGGGATTTGCCAGAGGCATCTACAGGACAGGAGATGATGTGAATAGGATAGAAATGTAGGTTTTGCACTTCCAGTTTCTAACATTGTCTTGTATTCTGCTTTTATTTCCAGTATCAGCAGTGAAGCCTACTGTTGGACACTTGGCTCCAACTTCAGACATGGGAGTGAGGGGTATCAGATCAGAGCATAGGGTAGGTGTCAAACGCTAAATGACGTCAGTTACAACCTGCTATAGTGACTTTATTGTCTTACAATAATGGTGAGTATATTTTGCTTACAACAAAGCTTTTATTGGATTAATAAGTAAACACCAGCTATATACAAATTTATTGCATAGAAATAATGGGTTTTTTTGTAGACTGATATGCAAATACCATTCCACATGAGATTTAATAGTTCCCAGATTTTAAAAAAAGTATTACTTCCTTCTCTGTGTCTGAGAACAAGTGGGCACGCTGCTCCTGAATTTGCTACTGCATGCATGAATAGTTCCGGTTTAGATTTTCTGAGTCTCGTACTAATGGTGTGATGATTTTAAGAACATAACATAAGAACATAAGAAATAGGAGCAGGAGTAGGCCATCTAGCCCTTCGAGCCTGCCCCGCCATTCAATAAGATCATGGCTGATCTGTTGTGGCTCAGTTCCACTTTCCCGCCCTCTCCCCATAACCCTTAATCCCCTCTCTTATCAAGAACCCATCAACCCGCTTCTTAAAAATATTTAGCGAGGCAGCCTCCACCACTTCAACGGGCAGAGAATTCCAGAGATTCACCACCCTTTGAGTGAAGAAGTTCCTCCTCAACTCCGTTCTAAACCGCCTCCCCTTTATTTTGATCCTGTTTTGCTGTTTACAACACTGTCAAATGTGTCAAAAGGAATCAAAGCATTTCCAGACAGGAGAAATGAGCTGATCAGATGTGCCATTTGTAGTTGACTCACACTCATGCCTTCAGATCCGGATGCCTCACTAGCCACATCACTTTCTGAACTACTAGTGGTGCAAGGCCTAGGAAATTTATAGGTGGAACAATTGAGTAGTGACATACCAGTTTTTGCCGTGGGAATTTCTAGCTGTCTAGGGAAGGGGCTAAAAATGCAAAATCTTCAAAGCTGTAACTGGTCATTGTAGTTTACCATGGTGGTTAACCATAATAGGCATCATTTAACCCCAGTTAAATGGCACCCTGTTATTCCCAGGAAGCTATTATTCTAACATCAATGCTAATGGTCAAATAGGATACAACAATGCAAGATTTTTGAAGGTTGGATAGTTTATTTCTATGTTTGCTCTGAAAAATAATAGTTTTTAATGCTGCATCATACCTATAGAATAATTTGAATTCTCTATCACTATCACCAGAAACACCAACCTGACCATATTGCATGTAAATGTTCAGATATCCTGGTCTTTTATTTGTAATGGCAAGAGGAAATCATACTTTGCACACGAGTAATATGATTTGCCAAAGTATTGATTGTAGTCACTGCCAGGTATCAAATATTCTCCATGTAATCTATTTGAATCTCTTGATTAGACAATAGCCTTAAAATTTAAACTTGTGTAAGATGGACTAATTTTGTAACTGATGACTAAATGTTTAGGTTAAAATGAATAGAATGCGACTTCGAATTGCACAGCGGCTAAAGGAGGCTCAGAATACTTGTGCCATGTTGACTACTTTCAATGAAATTGACATGAGGTAAGTGGATTTAGCAGCTGCAGTCAGCATAATGAGAGGTATTCAAAGAACTATCATGACCAGTCATGTTGTTTTATGTGTCTTCATTTAGTTATTGGGAAAACTATGCTCATGTACATGTTTTAGCTTAAGTTAAATTGGTGAGACCTAAGAACAGTAACATAATGAGATAATTCCATCTTGTTCTAATTGATATAGTGAGAGTCTCCACAAAGTGATTCATCTACAGGCATCAGTCAGAACTACCTAAAATTGTTCATTCTTTGCTTTGAAAGGAGATATCGAAAACTTGTTACATCCTGTTGAGGAGTGGGAGGGAAAGTGGGTGACACAATTATGGTTTGTTCTTTCTTTCCTAATCCTTTCTGGGTCTCCCATGTCACAAATATTTATAGCAAAGATTCAAATAACCACCTCCAGCATGTCCAGGACAAACCAGCTGTCAGAAGGCCCATCCTCCAATTATTCCTTCCCTATGGTAGGTACAATTAGATTGTCAGTCTATGGGTAGTTACTGTCACAAACCCATGTTCCACCATCTTTGTCTTTCCCTGCGATCTGTTCTAGTTTCCAATCTTGCTATTTTCTCTCCTACTTCCTCTTTTTCCACCATCACCCCCAACATTTTCCCTATATTGAATAATTGCAGAGCTCTTGTGAAAACCTTCAAAGTCAAGGAAAGAGAACGTTCGCAAGGCTTTTAAATTAGAAGTAACTAAGGCTACATCTTAAACTATCATTAGGAAATTTCTTTCCGAATACCATTTGAGCCCTTTGGTAAATTGAAACATCATCTCCACTTAAAGACAAACTCCTGTAAATATTTTTCCTAATGTGCTTTTGTTGTAAGATGGACAGACTGCACAATATTAATTGAAGGGAAAATATTTGTCTCTTGTGCTGGAAATGATGCTTTTAAAATTTTGTTTAAGAGGCTAATATGCCAGTTTTGGTTTACAGTGCTTCAGGATAGTGTTGTGTACTGTAATAATACCTATTTAAACAGATTAGCTAAGAATGCACTTTACAAGACTGACATCTGCCTGGAGACTGAAGAGAAGGAGGGAAGAGATGGGGCAGAGAGATAAACCCTCGAGGGAAAAGCCTGGTCTTTGAATGAAAGCAGTTTAATGATGAGGCAATGAAATTTTGATATAGTTAGACTAGAAGATTTTATCATTCCTGGCTCCTTTTCTTGTGTTCTTGCATCTTGGGGATGCCTAATGGTGTTAGGGAAGTAATCCTAGAGTTAATGAGCTTAAGTGCAGGAAAACAAACAGGGTTAAGGGGAAAACACAGACATGGACACCTTTTATCGGGTCAGTGAATGCACTATCCACTTTCATGGGCCTTTAACTGTTTCATTGCTAGTTTCATTTGAAACACAGATTCCCACGTATAACAGTCACACTATCCATCTCTCCAGAGAAATCAGTATTCACTGGCTAGTTTACGACTTCAGTTCAGTACTGGGGGTTGGAACATTTTTTCCACTTTTGATGCCAAATATGTCATCATGTGCTACAAGATCTGTTTTTTAACTTATTCATGAGATGTGGGTGTCATTGCAAAGCTGGTATTTATTCCCCATCCCTAATTGCCCTTGTGAAGGTGGTGGTAAGCTGTTGCTTGAAGCACTGTAGTCCATGTGGTGTAGGAGCACCCATAGTGCTGTTGGGATTTTGATCCAGATTATACAATGGGTTAGATACAGAATGGAGACCGTTCCCAACATTGTGTATAAATAGGATTATATCTCCTTTGCAACACTAGTAAAGGAAAACGGAAAAATCTTTCTGGCCCATTATAAGAGCTCGACAGCAAGTGTGTACAGCATTTGTTAAATAAACTCTTATGCAATTCAGTCTATTCCCCGTGTGATGCGTGTCTATCTATAACGCAAATAATCTCTATATGTATATAAATATATGTTGTCCTACCCTGTTTGCACTGCCTTCAAATTATTTTAAAGATGGAACTTTGGAAGATAGGAACGTCTAACCAAAAATCTGTTTTGGTTCTTTATGCTTCCCTGGAGAAATTCTGCCATGCATGCACGTTGTATTTGGAACTTGGGTGCAGGCATGGTGGACGATTCGTGAGGGAGTTGGGCAGAGGTGAGCAGGCATCATTTGGACCCTGGTTGACCCCAAGATCACTTGACATATTCACACAAATAATAAGATGGCCTCTTTCACCTCCTGTGATGTCACCTGACTTCACCCTCATGTCAGCTTATCTGTTGCTGACAACCGTATTGCATTCATTACCACTAGACTCAACTAGTCCAGCTGCTGTCCTGGCTTATTTCCCACATTCTATTTTCCATAAATCTGAGGTCATCCAAAACTCTGCTACCTGTCTTAACATGCACCACATTCTATTCTAACTCCCCTGTACTCACTGAGCTGCATTGGCTCTCAGTCAAGCAATATTTTGATTTTCAAGTTCTCATCCTTTTCAAATCTTTCTCTCGCTTTATCCTTCTCTATCTCTATAATCTCCTTCAGCTCCACAACCCTTCAATATCCACAGTAGTCCCCATGAGCATCCATGATTTTAATCAGTCCACTATTGGTGGCTGTGCCTTCAGCTGTCCAGATTTGTGGTGGGTGATGTTATGCCAAATTTGTATTCATTCTTGTACTTGCCCAGTTTTTCAATGTTATTTCTAACGCATGCTAAAAGTGCTTCCAGAAAAGGACGAATATATGCAAATGAGGCTTTCGATATCAAGTTTGTTGTCAGCTATCTCAGTAATGGTAACCATGAAACTATCATCAATTGTCATAGGCCCATTTATTTTCTAATATCCTTTAGAGAATGAAATTTGCCAACCTTATCTGGTCTGGCCTAGATGTGATTCCAAACCCACAGCAATATGGCTGACTTGACTACCCTCTGAAATGGCCTTGATGAACGCAGTTCAAGGGTATTTAGGGATAGGAAACAAATGCTAGTCTTGCCAGCAATGTCTGTATTTCTGTGAAAGAGTAATAAAAAAAAAGGCAAAATGTGGAATCTCTTCCTTACTGCCTTATAATAAATTTGTTCACAGAATTGAAGCCCATGGGGTTAAAGGAGCAGCATTAGTTTGGGTAAGGAACAGATATTAATGGTTGTCCTCCAGACTGGAAGGAAGGTGTTAGGGCTGCTGATTTGATTTATAGTACTGACCTGGACTTCAGTATACAGGCCTAATTTCTAAGTTTGCGGATGCTACAAAATTTGGAAATGTAGTAAACTGTGTGGAGACAATAACAGACTTCAGAGGAACATAACATAAATTGGAGAAATGAGCTAGCAAATGATAGCTCAGGTTTAATGCAGGGAAATCTGACGTGATGCACTTTGGAATGAAGAAGAAAAAATGGCTGTATAAACTAAATGGTACAATTTGAAGAGGTGTCAGGAACTTGAGATCTGAAGATTCATGTACACAAAACGTTAAAAGTGAGAAGACAAGATGATAAGGCCATTAAAAATGGGATTGTTGGCTTTACTAATAGAGGTGTAGAGCACAATATTTAGGAAGTTATATTAAACCTTCATAAATTACTGGTTAGCATGAATGCAGTATTCTGTACAATTCTGGGCGCCAAATGTCAGGATGAATGCCAAAATCTTGGAGAGGGTGCAAAGATTTATCCGAATGATACCAGGGATGAGAGATTTCAATTATGTGGAGGGAACAAAGAACTGAGATGGTTCTCCTTAATAGTAGAGAGCGTTAAAGGGACATGTCATAGGTGTTCAAGTTATGAAGGGGTTTGTTAGAGTAAATGAGGAGAAACTGTTTTCATTTGCAAGAGAATTGGTAACCAGTGAACGCAGATTTAAGGAAATTAACAGAGACCAAGAGGGTGATGCAGATTTCCTTACAGTGAGTTGTAATCTGAAATGCCCAGCCTGAAATGATAGTGGAAACTTTCAAAAGGGAATTGGATACGAGAAGTTTACAGAGCTATGAGAAAAGAGCAATAGAGTAGAACTAATTGAATAGCTCTTTCAAGGAGCCGACAGAGGAACAGTAGGCAGGATAGCAGCTGCCTTTGCTGTATGATTCTGTGATGATCTCAGAAGTAATGAAGTTGCTGATGACAGCAGGATCAGCTGCCCACTTAAGCTGTTGGACTTAAGGGATCGTCACTTCCACCAATATAGTTTAGTTGCAGGTGCTGTAATTGATCATGTTGGATTGTGAGCGTGTGTTTTTTGTTAGATTTCTGGACTTTTCTGCACTCCTATCTAAATGCAGCCAGAAGAACTAAGTATGCGTACTCCTTTAACTGCACTGCTCTGGAAGAGTCAGTAAGCAAGTACAGTAACAACAGCAGAGAGCTCAAAGAAGCAGGAGCTGTAGGCAAACCTGAAGACAGTAGGTGATAGGTCGGTTCACAAAAACCCACCTTCACAGGTGGATACATAGGTCACCTTCCTGCCCCTGTCAACAGAGCAGTGCCTCAAACAATTGGACATGCAGCTTTAGTTGCTGACTCCTGGAAGAAGACCTGGACTGGGGAACCATAAAAGTTTTATTTATTAGTCACAAGTAAGGCTTACATTAACATTGCAATGAAGTTACTATAAAATTCCCCTGGTAGTCACAGTTTGGCGCCTGTTTGGGATAATGTCCCTAACCGGTCTGTCTTTCAGAATGTGGGAAGAAACTGAAGCACCCGGAGGAAACCCACACAGACATGGAGAGAATGTGCAAACTCCACACAGACAGTGACCCAGGCCAGGAATTGAACCCGGGTCCCTGGCACTGAGAAGCAGCAGTGCTAACCACTGTGCCACCGTGCCACTCCTTTCATGCTTTTTCACATGCGTGCTAATAGCTTGAACAATAATGCAGCTGGACCTTTCCAGATTGCTTGGGGTAACATCTCTGTGGTCTCTCTGACCATCATCTAGAATTGCAACAGACAGGTCATGGATGCTAAGAGTCAGAGGATGCATCACTTGGAACAGATGAAAACTATGAAAGTTAGAGGGCCCTGGTCTTTGCTGCTAAGCGTGACTTTCGCTGAGTATAGGTCATGATTGCTTGTACACATGTGGTGACTAGGGTACCTCATGACCAGCCAGGGGCACTAATCAGTAGGCAGGGATTTCATTAATAAATCTGCAACTAGTGTGGGATCATGAGTTTCATGCTAAACTGTGCCCATTGTGCAGTAAGATGGTATTTTTAAGGTATTCCATTATTCCAATTTCTTCAAATTTGTACAAATAAATCTTGGGTACCAGCTGTCAGAGCTTGTATAAGATCTGCAAAGGCTGGTGGCTTGACCTATTGTTGTAAGGGTCTGGCTGCATCTTCCCTATTGATCATTTAATCCAGAGTCGTTTGAATGAAAATGTCCATGACAGTGTGTCAGTGTCTTAAACATGCTGGAAGTGGACTCCATCATCCAGAGTGACCAAAGTGTTTGGCATACTTGCCAACACCTTCTGTGTAATTTGTGCATTTTTCTTTTCGTAACTGGGTCTCAGATTTCCACATTGTTCTCATGTTGAGCTGCCGTAGCCCTCCAACGTATCATATCCTAAGCTATCCCTGAGACCACTATTTACTCTTACTCACTTGAGCTGTGCGACTTGCTAGGTATGAGCTATATTTATGTGTTTTATATGGGTAGCCAGAAGCCCATACAATAAGCTGACCAGCTTGCTAGTTAAAATCGACCAGGTCTCAACATCGTTCTCATTTGTGAGTATGTTTTACCCTGTGGGTTTTTCTTAGCGGTCTCACCGTCAGGCTTACATTTTAACTGGAGCATCTATTTTGCATAAATGATCTTTGCAGTTTCCTTCAGCTAGTTGAGTTATAAAGAAAAGTCTGGTGATTAGGAGTTTTATAGCTGATTCTCCTACATCCACTGTTTTGTAATTCAGTAATTTGCAATTTATTCAGGATTAATTTTCCTGAGACACATTGAAATATAAACTGACAGCGTCACAGGTCAAGTTATAGTATAACGATGTTTATATTTACAATTGTTTCTAGATATAAAGTTCTGTCACAAGTTCAAATATTTGGTTTCCTATGAGAAGAATTTTTGAGAACAGCGCTCCCCTTTCCTTTTGCTTTGCAATTATGCCTGTTTCTCGTTTACAATAGAATCTATTGTAATACTACAATACTGGCCAATTTGGTGATAGGAACTATGCTAGCGAAACATGAAAGCGAAAGCTTTGGTGAGAAATGAGAAACAAAACTAACCATAAGTGGACCTATAAAGACATACCTTTTATGGCTAGCAGCTGTCGCCAGAGTAATGTCCATAGGTGGCAAGGTGACAAATATTTGTCTAATGCAGCTGGAAAGGCTGAAGTACAGTGCAGTTCATTGTATGACAGCTCTGCAGTAAGACACAATTCCGCTTGGGTCAAACAGATGGAAATTATAGTGCTGGAGTGGCCCTGTATGAATTGAAAGCCTTAAGCTGATTTCAGTACTGTGACATAAAAAGTAGGGTAGTTCAAACAATTACAGAAGCCATTCAGATGATAATCAACACAGCACAATGCTATCAAATGCACAGATTTGTACTAAGCTATAAGTATTTTGCATAGAAAATGCTACTCAGCTTCCTCTTCACAAAAGCTTAACATGATATTTAATGATGGGAGATATGAGGTAAGTAGCCTTATTAGTGTAAGGGTTGAGTTACCTCTAAGTGAATGTTTGTTGAGTGAAATTAAAAGTCATTAATGAAAAATAAGAGCTAATAATAACTGTTTATTAACGTAACTGAAGTGGAGAATGAAGGGAGATGCTATTGTGCTTCTTGTTGAGAACCCTCTAACTTGAAAGCAGAAGATGAATGCATGCTTTTCATTGATTGTTGCCCACTTCAAATTAATACTATGACAAATGGCACAAATAAAAATAAAATAATTGTGCAATACTTAAACCAGAAACAACTTAGCATCATGAAAAGAACTGGAGAGGTTCAAGTAGGAAGTAAAACTTGAAAACAGAAAATACTTTTATGTGATACTTTTCAAAGTTTAAAGCTCTATCCCACGTTTGGTTATCTCTACTTGTACACAATCCACATATCCCTCAATCCTGTTCCTAAGTAGCTGTGCATATCCTTAATGCTGTTAATCATTATGGGAGCTAGTTCTACTAATCTAAAATTTCCATGGGATTGGAGACAAGAGGAAATGCCTTTGAATCTTGAACCTTACTGATTCATTACCTGTATACAGGCTAAATTAAGTAATCTTACTGCAATGTTGTCTGCACACTTTTTAAAAAATATATATAACATTTTTTCCATTATCATTTATTTAATGAAAACAAGTATAATTCTGAAAGAATATATTGCAAGAAATACTCAGCAGATAGCAAATGTTTAGGACTGATTATTGCAATAATCCACTCAGTATGAAATGAGCGCTATCACAAGGCTAACCACTACTGGGATATATCTCAAGAGCATTTAATTAAAATGTCAAATACAAGTTATTCTAACTTTGTGCAATCATTAGTGGCACAACATTTGCAATGTGCAGCACTGGACACCTTTCAAAACCACCATTGATAATTTAGGGGTGTAAAAACATTGACATAACGCTTTCTTCCCAGATTCTGACTGCCTGTTTTATGCATTAAAAGTGCAATGTAAATGCAAGTTTTGTTTTAATGTGATTGTTACCAGCAATGACAATGTTTTGCATTTGTTCAATTCTCAGAGCATATTCTCAATACTCAGCTGAAATCAACTTGGTCATTATTCTCAGCTATTAATCTTACTTTTCATAGTGTTTTGTTTGAAGTACATGCCTCCATTTCCAACTAAACCCAATATTTCATATGTTTTTGTGGGCTATTTAGGAGGACCCAGCAATTGGGTTTTTGTTTAAGAAAATAAAGTTGAATTTGAACTTGTGATTGACTGTTGAATCTTATAAACCTTGTCACAAGTTGTGCATTCAAATCCACCTGCTATTTGTAACATTGAGGCGCTGAAATACTGTAGAATTGTGCAGGTTTCCTTAAATACCTGTGCTCTCTGCAAAGACTATTGATTTTTTTTTGTCCTTTCACTTGCAGCAACATCCAGGAAATGAGAACTCTACATAAAGAAACCTTCCTCAAGAAGCACAACATGAAGCTCGGTTTCATGTCTGCATTTGTCAAAGCATCCAGTTTTGCACTGCAGAATCAGCCAGTGGTAAATGCTGGTAAGTAAAACCAAGGACAAATCTAAGTCCTGCCATTAGCTACTTGAGTGGAAAACAGTATTTCAAATTTACTTTCCTAGACCAGAGATTGGTGAAGAATGGGTCATTGAATATGCTCAAGACTGAGTTCCATTTTTGATCTCCAAGGGAGTAGAGACTTATGGGGATAGGCAGAAAAATGAAGTTAAGACCATAAATTTGCTATGATCTCATTGAATGGCAAAGTAAGCTTGAGGCATCAAGTTGCCTACTCTTCCCATTTCTTAACATTGTTCATATTTCAAGAGTAATACAGTGATGGTTTTTTTAAAAAGGGTCTCCATAGAGATGAATGAAGTGGCGATTTCAAGAATAAATTAAAATGAATATTTCAGTGACCCTTAGTGAGTGGAGTTTTAACAAAGTGTTGATATCCATTTTTTGTTTTCATATTTGCTCAACAGATTATTAGCTAATAATTTTGCAATTGTTTTAATTTTTTTCAAATGTGCTTTTTTATTTGTATCTGTGTTTCAAGATTAAATGACCTAATTTGAAAAATGTTAGTCTTGTAAATATGAAATAAATTGGTCTTTAAGAAAAGCTGCCAGGATTCAACAATGAGAAATCTTTTAATGAATGTAAACATGAGTGATTTATCCCTGTATGGTGGAATGGTAAAAAGTCTGACAACACCAGGTTTTAGTCCAACCGATTTATTTGATAATAGACTTTCAAGCTTTCGGGGTTAGTCCCTTCGTCAGGTGAATGGAGAGTTCTGGCCTCAGACAGAGCAGATAAAGCACAGACAGTTTAGAGATTATGGTCACCATAAAATAGCTTAATTTTTTGTAGAAAATTAAAATCTAACGTGATTGAACCACTACTTTGTAGCAGAGTATTTTTTGTCATTTTTCTCCATATTCTTTACATAAAGTAAAATAACAATCTTGATGGTCTTTGTTTTCTAAAGCAAAATTAAATTGAGGGGATGTTACTATTTTTAATATAAAATAAAATCAAAATCTACTTTACTGTTTGCTTGAATCTCTCCAGGAATTGTTAAATTAAGTACTGTTCATCAGTTAAGAGTGGTGTAACATGTTGCCAAGCTTCTCTTAACTGAGGAATTGAAGGGTAAAACATGGGCAGTGTCGTTTCAAGACATGTTGCTCCCTCACCTGGGAAGTGACGCAGAGGAACTTAATTTTGAAAGCAGAGAAATAACAAAAATTCCATAAAGAGATTGCATTTGGAAAAAGGGCATTAGTAGATGCTGCAACTTGGGCTTGAAATATTTAGACTGTACTGTGCAATAGGATGCCTTGTCCGTAACACTTGATTCTGCTGCAATGTTACGACATTATTTTTGAATTCAATCACTAGTGCAGCCTGCCAGTGATTTAATTTATTTTTCTGTCCAGTTATCGATGATACAACCAAAGAAGTGGTCTACCGAGATTATATAGACATCAGCGTAGCTGTTGCGACACCGAAGGTCGGTATTGTGCAATATGTATTGGTGGTAACTGGTATGTTTTTTTTTCCATCCTTCATGAGATGTGGGCTTCACTGCCTGCAGTTATTGCCTAAGGTGATAGTGACCTGCTGTCTTGAGCTGCTGCAGTTCATGTGATAAAGGTGCGCCCATAATGCTGTTAATTTGGAAGTTCCAGCATTTTGACCAAGCTATGGTGAAGGGACAGCATTTTTTTTCCAGGTTGGGATAGTGAGCAACTTGGTTGTGTTGACAGATTAGAAAATATATTTTCTCTGAATTTCTATGCATTCTCTAAATCTCTGCTTTGAAGCAGCTTTGGCACGTTTAGTACATTAAAGCCATTATATAAAAGCAAGATGATCATTTTATTTTCTCCCACAGGGCCTGGTTGTCCCCGTAGTCCGAAATGTTGAAACAATGAACTATGCTGACATTGAGAAAGCAATCAATGAGCTAGGAGAGAAGGTACTTCCTAGTGTTAATTATGATCGTTTAAGGTTTTGGTTCCTCATAGAATTCATTACTTGTTGGTTTGAGCTGTGACTCTCTGTATTGCTGCTCTTTTGAGCACTGTTACAACAGTGCCCAACTTGCTTCAGTACAGATGGTGCATTAATATTTTGGGCATGGTGTGTCCATGTTTCTGAATTGGAACAGACAAATCAAAGCCTTGTAGCAAAGCCAGTAGATTAATTATTACAGAATTGAATGTAATTCCATGGAGCAAACTACTTTTTACACAGTAGAAACAAGACTTGAATGGAAAATTAGTATATGCAAAGTTTGTATACAAGAACAGAAAATAAGGGCAATAAAAAGTTTAGTCCTTAGGAGCAGAGTTATTTGATCATTAGAGCACAGAAGCACATTTGGCCAATTAAGTCCATGCCTGCTCTGTTTACAGCAAACCAATCAGCCCTGTTCTATCCCCTAACTGTTAAGTTTATTTTGCTCAAATGCCCATCCAATTTCCTTTCAAAATCTGCTACCTCCACCCTCTTGGGTAGTCAGTTCTAGGTGATTATCATTTGCTGCCTAAAACAGATTTTCTGCACATTTCACCCTACATCACTTGCCCAAAACCCTATGCTATTGAACTTGAGACCTTGTAAGATTAACTAATAGGCACAGCTTTTCTTCATCTGATCTAAACCTATCATAATCTTATGCATCACAACTAAATCAACCCTCAGTCTCTTTTGCTCAAAAGAAAATAAGCCCAGCTTCTCCATCCTAACCTTGTAGCTAAAATGCCTCACCTTTGGAACCATTCTGGTAAATTTCTTATGCATTGCCTCAGGGACCTTGCATCCTTTCTAACAACAGAACAGGAAGCAGTACTCTAGTTGTGGTCTAATCGGGGCTTTGTACAGGTTCAGCACAAATCTTCCTGCTCTTGGGCTCAAAACTTTATTAATGGAGCCCACGTGCTTTGCCAGCTGTTCTCAACTTGCCACTACCTACAAAGATCTATTTAGATGATTTCCACCCCTCCCCCACTCCGCCCCACCACCACCCCAGGTCCCTTTGTCTCTGTACACATTTTTAGTACTGTGATATTTAGTCTGTATTGTCACTCCCTATTCCTTTTGTCAAAGTACATCATCTCCCATTTTGTATGAAGGTGATAGGATGGAAAAATCTAAGATGTAGCTCTTTGAACATGGGGAAAGAAATTCTGACACTTGAAGGACCTAACATGTTTTTGCTAAATTGCCTTTCTGTAGGCCCGAAAGAATGAATTAGCTATAGAAGACATGGATGGAGGTACTTTCACTATCAGTAATGGAGGGGTGTTTGGCTCCATGTTTGGGACACCTATTATCAATCCGCCCCAGTCCGCCATCCTTGGCATGCACGGTATCTTTGATAGACCTGTTGCAGTCAAAGGCCAGGTGAGTTTTGTTTTGTTTCCAGGTTTGTTGTCCCTGTTGTAAGTATTGTGCCTTTTCTTTGTGACAGAATAGATTACAGCTTGCTATCAGTACAGTCAGAACATTTTAATATATTCCTCACATCTTCAAGTTGCAATGCTGTAATCTTCTGACTGTGGAGCGATCCCGTAGATTTGATATGTACTAGTGTGACGTGGAGAGAATTAGTATGCACGTTACTTTCAAGCTAGGCTTAGACTCCCACTTGACTAATTACTTACAGGAATTGTACAAGTAGAACACAAACTGAAAAGCATAACCTTTTGTACAAAAACCACACAGTTGTATAAATCTGTTGGAAAAATCAGTTCCACGAGCAGAAATTCTCTTTGACCATTAGTTTTGTTTAGGGAACTGATCTTTCTTCCGTCTTCATCACTATGACAGGTTTGTAATATGCAGGGAAAAAAAATTCTCCCATTATTCTCCCTTGGCACATATAGTGATGTTGAAGTAAGGCTTTTCACAATTCAGCCCATTTTGGAAGCTATAATTCAAACTAATAAACACATGAGAAATGTGTCATATTTGTGGCCTATCTGTTAATCAAGTTTAACTGCAAGCAATTCACATGAAATTACTTGTTAAAAGTAACTGTGTTTAGATATTACTGTTAAGAGATACATTCCTAACACTCCTCATTTTGATGTTTAACAGTTTCCAGATTTGCTGGACTGATGGTTGAATTTATTTTAGAAATTTGCATCTACATTAGTAGCAACTTGAAGAGTTTGCATTACGCTGGGGCAGTTGGCAGACGTGTGCTACACTGTAGAAACAATGCCTTATCCTGGTGCAGTAAATTGTCCTATGTTGGTACTGATGGTAACTGCAGAAACATTGCCTTGCATTATGAATCTTTTGATGATCAGTGAGCAAGTTATTCTGTGATGGTGATGGGCTTGGTTCATCTGGATCAAATTTTTTTGTATTAGTGATGTACCTTTGTTGGCTGAGTGAGTGCATTGCCCTGTTTTTGAAGGTGGGCTTGTGATAACATTGAATTAACTGGTGGCATAAAATTCCCATTTAAAGGGACAGCCTGTCTCCACTTTCAGCACGTCATGCATGTTTCCATTCTTATTGCAGGTTGTGATCCGTCCCATGATGTATGTGGCCCTAACCTACGACCATCGTTTGATCGACGGCAGAGAAGCTGTACTTTTCCTCCGAAAAATTAAAGCTGCAGTTGAAGACCCTCGTGTGCTGCTACTTGACATTTAAACTCTAATAGTTATTTTAAAAATACTCAATGCACCATATTCATTTTCACATATTAAATGTTTGTTAAACCTTTTTTTGATGTTTAAAATTATAAATGAATGTTCTGTGGACAGATTGCAATTCTGTAGGAATAGTAGGAATGATTTATGATGGAATGATATTGCATGTCAGAGATTTTACAGCTAATTCACATTTTGAGTGAACGTACTAACATTGCTAAGTCATCACTGGTCATTATTTTGTTAGGGAAGCAACTTCATAATTTGGATTTAAACAAGCATAAAATTGGGAGTTACGCTGAAAGAAATCTCAAAGGTTGCTTGGTGCTGGAGCTGGAAATGTTAGGATTGCTCATCTGTGATTGCTGCTGAAGCAAGTAGAGAAACTTGTTGCAGATGCTGTTCTTAACTGGGGAGTGCTTCACAATTGAGGAGCAGGATGAAATATTTAATTGCACACCATTTACAATTTTTATCCTGATCACAAAATTGCACTGTCCAAAAGGAGAATACTGCAGCAATGTTATTTCCCATCCACTCCGTAAATGCATTGTTTTTTTCAATAGTTCTTGGATTTTTTTGCATAAATGTTGCAGTTTCTTCAGCAGAATTACTTAAATTATAATGATGTGAGAGTATTTGATCTTAACTTCCTGTAGTTTCTAGTGACTGTAGTAGCAGGCTTCATGTTGGCAGTATTAACATGTGTTCCTGGAATTTATTTTTGTTATCAAAGCTTGTATTGTTTTGCAGTTAAATAAGTTCAGAAAATGTTGCGGATAATGAAGGCGGGCAATTGGGTACTGCATCTTGAAAGCTAGAGGCAAGCCTTTATATCCCAGAACTAATTTGGAGAATTCAGGCAATCTGAATTACAAAATTATTTCCATAATGCATAAATCTAGAAGTGTGTTGTTTGCTTCAAGCCTTGGGCATAAATTTGCTAAATGAAAATGCTGTGTTTATACCTCCAGTAAGCCTATTTAGAGTTTCCTATTGCCATACCCTGTACCAGATTCCCTGCTTTTTCATACTCTGCTCCCTTTATCACCCCTCTTTCCAAACTGCTCAACTAAAATTAGGGACATTAAAAGCCCCTTTGCATTAGGGACGTGAGTCTGTATGCGCCATCCTACTATGTAGCATGATGTTAGTCCAGTCCTACAAGCATTGCACTATGGGACCAGGTCACTTCTTGGGTGAAAATAAAGCAGTATCTTTCAAACCAAACACTGCTTCCTCCACCGTGGAATTACTTCCTGCTCTCAGAATTAAGCTGGCTTTACAGATGAATAAATGTGCACAACTTTTTCATCCTGTACAGTGTCCAGGTCTACAGCCAGTATTAGGATTAGAATGAAAATAGGGTTGGGAAACATATTCACCAAGTCTGGTATTATTTGAACAAACAATTTTGCTATACAGAAATATTCCTACAGCACTCGCTGAACTGAGAATTTTTTTAACTGGTGATTAGCTGTAAACTACTATCTGACATGCAATGTTCTTCTCACGTAGATGAATTATATTTGTACAAATTGATGAAGTAGTTAAAAGTCAGTTCTGAAATACAAATAAGGGTAACAATCTTCTCTTCCTACGGAAAGATATTTGGCAATCAGCAGGGATTTGTCAGTCTTGCACTGTGGTCGTAAGTATACAGTATATGTAAAGATTGAAAATGACAGGCTGGGTGGGAGGAATTGACACTTGGGAGTTGTATTTGATGGTGGGAATGCTGGTGGAAGAAGGTGTAGTAATGGGAGAAAGTTAGCATTAAATTTGAGCTTACAAGGTAAGCATGTCCTCTTTGTCGTTACTAATGTTAACTGAAAATGATCCATATCCCCAGCTGTCATTCTTTCTCTTGAACACAAATGTACACAATACAGAAATGCTGCTCCCACAGATTCACACAGTCTTGCACGTAATCAATATTACTTCCCTCAAGCTACACAACTTCTAAATATTGATACATGGTTTGGGCCATGTTTTTACTTGTGACACAATCTAATCTGTTGCAGTCATGGCCACGGGAGATGGTTAGATGTATGTGTGCTTTTTTTAAATTACCTGCACCGCAGTGCGGTCACTGGGAGGAAGGAAGTCAACCTGTGAGTGAGAAATAGATCTGTTAACGAAAAAGTGCAAAGAATTAATTACGTGAGAGTTACTGAGGACTTGCTGCCATGCAAACTCAATCTTTTATGTGCCAACTGGATGCACTGACATGTTGGTTTATATTTAATTGTACTGTTTGACCCTCTCCCAGTTGGTGCTTTTCCTGATGTGACTTTCATGATATTTGGGATGTTTAGTGTTGACTTACACCACTCAGTTATTAAAATTCCAAAGAGATCAACATTTATGAGCAGTAATGAGACAGTAAGTTGGAATGATGCAAAGGAGAAATTGCTATGTAATGGTTATATTAAAAACAAAAATAAATGTATGTAACTGTTCAAATTCTCTTGTAGCTGCTTTAGGTGCTTGGGAACAATGAACCATTCAAAAGAGGAGGTGGGAGAGGATCCTTTTCTTTTGCTTGTCACCCTTCGTTCTTTCTACTACTTAGAAATCCTACGTGGTGTTTACATGAGCTTGAGTTTTCTTTGGGGGGTGACCCATTAGATGCAGTTATGCTGTGTGCCATGATTCTGCTACATGTCTATTTGAATCTTCTAGAAAAGAACTGGTTAGTGCCATTTGAAGGGTTTCTGGATCAGCCTGGTAAGTGGAAGAACTCCCCATTTCTCATCCCTTGTAAGGCGATTAGCATAGTGGGGCAGCAACTTTGCTAAGAACTGGGACCTGTTTTTGGGAGTTTGTGCATTTGATGGATTGCTGAAGGTCAGGAGGCCAACTGAGATGAAACTTTACTGGCTGCAGATATGTGAGAAGTCTCACAACTTTACAGGCTGCAAATGGGTGCACATGGGCATTGTAAATAAATGGATGTGTTTAGGAGGTATATATAGTGAGATCTGATTTTTGTGACTTGAGGAAAAAATGCTTCTTTTTCTGCAGGTGTAAAAGTTTTCATGTAGGCTTCTCAGCTCCCCTGTCCTCCTAATATCCTTGTGCTAAAGATGCTATCTTGTAAATCACTAAACCATACAGATCTGAAGCTTCTAATTGTGCTCTCTTAAATTATCTAATCTCAGCTGGTAAGCAGGGAGTGTGACATTTGTCCTCAATGCAGTTGGCTTGGGAGTGGGGAAAAAAGGCCAGTTTAAAGTTTCTCTTGATCTGTATTTATAGTATTGATGAAATACAGCACAGCAACCAGTCATACTGGCATTCTAAGCCCTGCTTTTGAAAGTGTAGCCACAGAGAACAGCTGCACTTGATTTTGGCCACCTTCTGCTGTAATTTGGATAGCTGAGACATGGATACTTGACTGTGACACTGGAGGACAAAAGAGGAGAAAAACTGGGCAAACTGGGTTACTGTTCTTTCCTGTTTGTATTGTACAAAGTGTCTTTGCAGTAGCGAAAGCAGTAACTTCCCTTCCTCCCATAATCTTTTCATACGTGAATGTGTGCTTGGCATTTTGCACATACTTGGTCTGGTACGCTAGATTTATATGGAAATCCTTAAGGACTGTGTGTTCGTGCTTCAAGGTGCTCAAGTCTGATTCATCCAATCTATGTTGATTGAGACAGTGTTAAATAAATACAAAAGTGTGCTCTGATTAAGGGCTGCAATGCAAACATGCCTTTCTGTCACTTGCCTGGATGGTGCAGGGTTTTTTGGATTTCAAATTTTCAGCATTCATGAGTTTACACACTTGTTTATTTAGTCTTCAGTCAGCTGATGTTAACATTTCATATGGTGGGGTACATTAGTCAAGATTAAAAGTTAATTTACCCACCTCCACTGCCCTCTGCATTCCTATCCTGCCCCCACTGGAAGATGTCTGAGGAAAGCTAACTCCAACCAATTGCTTCATGGTATAAACTTAAACTGGAATTATACCAACAGCCTGTGCTACTGAAAATTAATTCTTGGGTTGAAATAAATGCTGAATTTATCTCGCATTGAAACCTCCAGCAACTAACTTGTTTTCATGGAATTTTTCTAAAGTTACTATGATTAACCCTCAGGAATCCTGTGCTTTAATACACCAGTCTGAGTCACAACCTTTTTTGCAAGGTGACACTGAACTATGGCAAAACTTTGGAAGCAAAAAGTTTTCTTCCTTAACCCACTGCCCCCCCAATTCCCCCCACACCAGCAAAAACATGTCAAGTGCATGCAGCTGTGATGATGAACTGAACCATTTTTTAAAAAATGACACAAGGTATTCAAATGAATCCTTTTGTCTTGTCGCTAGGGTCCACACTGCTTCACACACACAATGAATTGGCAGATAAAGAAAGAGTCGCCATTCATTAGGCCCAATATAGAGATGAATGCTCAATCTGCATAAGAATAGTAGTTCTGATATGGACATGTGGAATTAACAATATGTTTTTAGCTATTTCAATTTCAGCCTCTTCAGGTTCCATTAGCAAGGGGGTGGTAATTAATGTGGTTGTTGCTGCTTAAGGTGTTTTTGATACTAATTATTTATTTATACATCTGCGTTCTTTCAGAATTTGGCACCAAGGTGGAATATTGCATAACCCATTTCTTTTTAAAAAGAAACAACCTAATAATTCTGTTTTCATGTGCACTTCTGTAGAAAGTATCTGGTTCTGTTCCTGCCAAATAGAAGATGCACAACAATAGCTGTGAAATTGTTTGCAGTTAGTGCTAAAACCTGGCATTATGCGAAGTTTAATTTTGTTGCAACAAGGTGAACAGAGGCCTTTCATCTCTTTTAATCCAGATGAGAATTCATCCACAGCAAACAAGATAAAGGTCTTGCTTTGCTAAAGTGATACAATGATCCTTCATCTCTCAGAATGGGCTTTGGGGCACTGATCCTTAATCTCTCAGATCTAAAAATGGAATGGAGATCTCGGTTTGATTAGGTGGTATATTGGGTTTTGGGGATATTGTCCTTTCATCTCAAACCTGGAATTCAGATCATTTAATTTCAGACAGATGGTCTCTTTCTGATGGGGGGAGGAGAGTCTGGTGGCACAATGTTGTTCTTATGGTATCTTGGTTCACCAATGCAAAGGGAAGAACTCAGATTCCAAATCACATGCAAACTTTCTCTGAACTAGTTAACTAATTATGAGTCAGTAACATGAAATCACCCATAACATTGTTTTGCTGTTGACTGCACAATGCTAGAGGAGGAGGAGAATGGAAAACAAATTGGAAAAGTTGTTCATCAAAAGTGCTCAGTTTGGTGGAAAATAAACTTCAGACCTTGAAAGATTCCAGAAATTATATTTACTTATTCTTGCATGGGATTTGAACATTTCCAGCAAGACCAAGATTTTTGTTCATCTCTTGCCCTGAGTGGTTTGTGAGGCCATTTCAGGGCAATTGAAGATAACCACATTGCTGCATGTTTGGATTTAGGCCAGACCAGGTAAGGAGGACAGATGGGTTTTTACAACAATTGATAGTTAACTAACTTTCAATCCCAGATTTTTAAAACCATTGAATTTAAATTTCACCAGTTGCTGTAATTGATATAAAGGTCATCTTCATTTCATTAGGTAGGCCTGACCACTGGAGTCTCCTGGTAGAAAGAACCCTGCAACTTCCTTTCAAATTCTTAATGGTTAGGACATTAACAATCTCAGGAACCCAGAGAAAGGAACATACACCCTTTGTCAAGTCCAAAGTGAAGAGGTAGGACTTGCATGGCATCTCTCCCCATCCTAGCTGGAGGAACCTGCAATGTTGCCTTGTTGAGCTGCAAAGGTCAGTTTGCTATCTTCCATCTAGTAAGTAATAGTTCAGGAAATGACTAGCCAGGTTACTGCTATCATTGTTTCAACTGGGACTTCAGAACTTCTCATTGTGGACTCTGCATCAGAAAATGGATGTGATGTGGATATGCCAGTATTGGACTGGGGTAAACAGTAAAAAGTCTGACAACACCAGGTTTAAGTCCAACCGACTTATTTGAGGGAAACCTCGAGAGCTTTACTGTCAAATAAATCGGTTGGACTTAAACCTGGTGTTGTCAGACTTTTTACTCAAAATGGAATCATCAGTTTTCAGTCTGCTGCCCTCTGAAGACCTACAATATTAGACTTTGATTCTGGACAACCTAGAACAATAGTTTATTTTGTACTCTGCCCTGTAGATCTCTCTCTTAAACCCATTGTGTGAATGCACTAGGGGCTGTGTACGGTGCATATCTGTATCTAAAGCAGAATTTTGTATGTATGGGTGTGTATAATTGTGCAAATGTCTGATATTTGATGTATATCAGTGTGGATGCATGATTTAGTAAAGCTAAAGGAAGTCTGCATATCCTGCATATGTATTCCTCTATTAAATTTAATCATAGTAGGAATAAAGACAGCAGCAGAGTTTTGCGATTTAGGCCTGAGGGACCTTTAGAAAATGCATTGTCTTATCTGATCAATATTGACAGGCAACTTAAAATGTATAACCTAGGCATGAATAATTGTAGAAAAATTAGAGGGGAGTTAAGAAATTCTTTAGTTAAAATGTAGAAACAACATTTTAACTTGCCTGGCATTGTAATAAACATAAGATAGGAGGAGGCCATTTGGTCCCTCAAGCCTGCTGTCATTCATTACTATCATGGCCAATTGTCCAATTCAATAGCCTATTCCTGCTTTCTGTCCAGTAACCTTTGATCCCAATGCCCTATGTGCTATATCTATGCACCTCTTGAATACATTTTAGTGTTTTATAATCAACTACTTTCTGTGTAATGAATTCCACAGGTCCAGTCTATGGGGTGAAGAAATGTCTCCTCATTTGGCCTACCCTGGCTCCTTAGACTGTAACTCCTGGGGAACGAACCAAGGACCTTTAGCTATTCGGTCTAACACATTTTAGATTTACAAAGGAGTTGCACACAAGCAAGTTTTTTCTCCCAGCAGATTTTTTTTTTGCATCCAGTGTCAGCATCAGCTTAACTCTGCAACATTAACCCCCAGCCCCTCAGCTTTGCAGCAAGTCAACTGTATTGTTGAGTAAAACTCCAATGATGCACCTGACCTAAATCAGTAACAGTGTGACTCTGTATAGTGCCTTCAATGTAGTAAGACATCCCAAAATACTTCACTGCAAAAAATAAACAAAAGTTGATTCTAACCCACAAAAGCTTGATCCAAGAGGTGGCTATTAAAGAGCATCTTAAAAACTAGAGTCACTTTGTCAAGTGTCTATCAGTGACACTTCCATTTTTATGATGTGGAGATTGGACAAGGATGGGCACAAGACCAGGTTAAAGTCCAACAGATTTATTTGGAATCACAAGCTTTCAGAACACTGCTCCTTCATCCTCCACTTACCCGAAGAAACAGCACTGCTTCCCTTTTTAGGCCCAGTTGTTATGATGCTCAGAGTGAGATCATATTTGGTTCCAATTTGTACAGAACCGTAGTTAATTTACATGTTGCAAACTCAGAATTTGAAACTTATCCAGATTTAATCATGTTGAATATCTACATCCAGTAGGAGGTGTGCAGTGTTGACTCTGGGATCAAATTTAAGTGCCAGACCTCATAGCACAAGTCACCCAGCTCCATAGGATCAACATCAACATTTCTTTATGCTTTGGTGTTTCTGAAAACTGAATTATTAGGCTGTTAAAACATGTTATGCAATATTCCACCTTGGTGCAAAATTCTTAGCACACGTGAACACTTTTTACATGGAACGTGACTAAATGCATACTTCAGTGTCTTAATGATCCTGGCTGGAGAAATAAGGTCCCACAATTTTATGACACCAACAGCAAATTTTAATGAATTACTAACATATGAACAAATTTTTGGAAGATACAAAAGAGAAATGAATTTTGTAATTTTAGGATGTCTCAAAACATGACTGACATAATGAAACACTTTTTCAGTCAATGTTGTAATATAGAAACAATTTCAACACATGCTCCTGCAAATGGCAATGTTATAATTTTACAATAATGACTGAGGAATACATTTTGGTCTGGACAGCATGGATAATACTTGAATAGCACCATGGACCCTTTAATGTTCAACTGAGAAGGCAAATGGGGGCCACTTAATGTCTGACCAGTGCACTGGTGTGGCAGCTGAGATTGTTCGTGGTTTTGGGGTGAAATAAATTAGAATGAGCAATTTGCTGATTTGGCATAATATCTGAGTCTAGAATGAGGTTCTCAGTTATTATAGGCCACCTTTTATGGAAAACAATTGAAAAGGAAGCAGACATGTGACTATTACACTCAAGGCTGTGCAATGCTGTCAGAAATCCAAAACACAAGAAAATAGCAGGAGCTACACGTAAGGACAAATTTGTCAGCAATGGGAAGGTTTGCCTTCATAGCACTTTCTGGGGGAAGGTACACTTCTCAGTCACATGGGGCAATTATTATTCATTATTCTAATGACCAACATGTGTTCAGTGATGTAAATGCATGAATGACTGCCACAAAGGAAAATTCATTCAAGATTGGAAAAAAAAGTAGGGTGAAATCTTATCAAAACTGGCAGTGTGTTTTTGGACTGAATCTTATACATCTTAGTAATAATTTTTATGCTCAAGTTATTTTGCCACACCTAGATTTTCCCACCCTACAATGACTAGCTGCTGCAAGCTCCAGATAAATGATTCCCCACTACTTGTTCCATAAAGACCATCAGAAATGGCATGCAAAAAAGCAGCACTGCACTTTGAGGGTGTCCTCATCAAGATGCTGGTTGAGTTAGAGCAGAGGCAAGACACCCTCTATCCCCACTGCAGAAGATGCCTTCCAGCAGGGTCATCACTCCTAGCCTGACATGCAGTGCTATCCCTGGTTAGTGCAAGTGTACTCCAGAAGAGGATGGTGTAGCAGTGTTCAAAGGATGAACTTCACTCAGCCAGGGTAAGAGAACAGCCCCCATTCTCCTGCTAGACTCTTCTTCCTCACCCCGTCCTCAACCATATTGGCCCTTACCAACACCAGGCAAATCTTCCCACACCCCCAAGCCCAATGTGTTCCTCAAACGCCTGTTCCCTCCCAAGCCCCACATGACAACACATGACCAAGAGGGAGCATGTGGGATTGACAATGTGCAAGCTGTTTTGTATTCCTCAATTCTTAGTGCAAGGGGAGCAGTTGCATGGGAACACCAACTCCCAAATACCCCTTCAAATTAAACACCATATTGATTCAGACATGGTAATATAGCAATAGCAAACAATGGCAGAATTCATTAACTCATTGCAGAACAGCACTATGGAATGCCCTCATTCAGTTAGGACAACAGCAGTTCAACAAAGTATCTCAGCACTAATTTCTGAAGGGCAACTAGGGATGGGCAATAAATCTAGTGATGGGCACATCCTAAGGGGAAAAAAAAAGCTTGTAAACTATTTGCTTTCAAAGGTTTGATTCCTTCCAAGTGGAAGGTGGCATTATGGATATCATCAGCTGTGTCTCACCGTAAGGACTTCTTTTAAGGTGGAATTCATCCATTTATATCTTACTTCTCTTTAAATAAAGTGCATGTTTCTTATTAATGAGTTCCTTTTCCTTTATAAGGCCATTTGGAAAGAACTTGACAGGCAAGTCCCTACTTTATCTATTCATTAGATTCAATAATTTTTTCTCTCCATCTTTTGAAAAGAGAGAATCAGTCAGCAGAAATAATGATTAGAATGTAATAAAACATGAATGAGCGGTTAATGACAGGAAAAGGAGAAAGTTTCAGGATCTAGCAGCCCAGAGTCAGATCTGTCCATTGGTGTGTGTCACTGAATTGCTATGAATGGATGAAAAGTGAGCAGTGACCTCTGCTGGTAAAGGAACATGATTTTGATGCCTTCTTGGGTTTTTCAGTTTGTTAATAACACTGTGTGACTCAACAAGGTTCAAAATTATGGAGAATTTGAGGTAAATCAAGGTGCCAAAGTTGGGTGCTGTCAGATGCTGCAAACCACTGAAGTTAAAGAAAATGGGGGAAGTGCAAAGGTCTGTGGAAGTTACAGTAAGAAGCAGTTTTAAGCGTCTTGAGTTCAACAGAGTGATCAAAATGAGATGTGGTTGTGGGGCAGGGGGCGTGGAGAAACAGTCTGTAAAACATTTAGTTTCAGTATAGGAGAAAAAGGAGGAAAGGAGCATTGGCCACATCAGTATCAAATAGTAACAAAGTAAATTAATAGAGACAGCAAGAAACTGGAAGTCAGGCTGAGAGAGGAATCAAATATTTTCTCAAATTCTATACTAAAAGAACAGACTTGGGCTCATTAGAAAATTAAGTTTCTAACGTATGCATGAATTGGGAAGACTTGGCCAATTGGCTCCTTGAGCCTGTTGCACCATTCAATAAGATCATGGTTGATCAGATTGTGACCTCAACCTCACATTCTACACACCTGATTTTGAGGCAAATCAAACAATGAAAATAAATGAAATAAACTGAGGGACAAATTAAAGGGATAGCCCCTTAAAAGGGATAGTGCCTTAAACAAAAAAAGCTTACAAATGAAACTGGAAACATCAAACCAAAACATGATTAAGAGGGTTGATAAGGCACCCATCTCCCTGCAGTCCCATGAAAGAATTCTTAAAAAAAAAAATCACCCAATGGATACAGGCCAAGCCTATCCAACCTTTGTTTTGTAAGATAACAGGTAGGAAATCAGTTGAAATGAACCTTCCCTGAACTGCTTCTAATGCATTTATATCCTTTATTAAATAAGATGACAAAACTGTATACAGTACTCACCAATGTCCTATACCACTGTAGCCAAATATCCCTGCTTTTATAAAGGCAAATTATTATGGATACTGGAATCTGAAACAAAAACAAAATGCTGGAACTTCTCAGCTGGTCCGACAGCATCTGGGGAGAGAGAGAGGGAAAAAAAAGAACCAATATTTTCTGTTTTTAATTCTTGCTTTTATATTCCATTCCCCTTGCAATAAATGGCAATGTTCCATTTGTCCTCCTAATCACTTGCCGTACATGTAACACATCCTGATTCAGGTATCAGGACACCCAGATCCTCTGCATCTCAGCATTCTGCAATCTCTCACCATTTAAACAATATGCTGCATTTCTGATCTTCCTGCAAAAATTCACATTTACCCACATTATCCTCCATCCACGAATGTCCCTTTGCAGATTCATTTTTTTCTTCAACTTACTTTCCTGCTTATCTTTCACTCATCAGCAAATTTAGCAACCATACTACTGGTCCCTTCATCCAAAGTCATTGACATAAATAGTAAATATTTGAGGTCCCAAGCTCTCACCCTATGACACTCTACTCATCACATATTGCCAACCCAAAAAAGACCAATTTATTCCTACTCTCTTCCTGTTAGCTTATCAATGCTAATATGTTACCTCCCACACCATGAGCTATTATTTTACATACTGACCTTTGATATGGCACCTTGTCAAATGGCTTCTGAAAATCTAAGTTCAGATTCCCCTTTTGTTCATGCTGCTTGTTACTTCCTCAAAAAAAACTCCAATAAATTATGAAAGCTGATTTACCAAAACCATGTTTGACTCTGATGGCCCAGAATAGCCTCCTGAATAACAGGTTCCAACAGATGTGAAGTTAACAGTGCTTTCCGTCTCTTTCCATTCTTGAACGGAGGAATCAAATGTACCATTTTCCAATCTGATGGGACGTTTCTGAATCTAGGGAATTTTAGAAAATCAAAACCAATGCATCTATTAACTCAGCAACCATTCTTTCAAGACCCTAAGATCCACAAGTCTCCAACTGCAAACATCTTAACTTCAATCCTAAAGGTTTGACCCTTTATTGTGAGACTCTGATCCTAGCTCTAGATTCTCCACCTTAGCATCTACCCAGTCAGGTAAACGTAGGCAAGGAAACCTCTTGCTGATTGCCACATGCGGTCCTCTTTCAATTGATGAATTAGTCCACCATTTGGAAAAAACAGAGCATAGCAAGGACACAGAATGTAACAAGGTGGGTGCTATCACTGAGAGGGGCTCAGTCGCATCACTACTGACTGAACTCCTGAATGAGACATCTGCCAGTCTGGGCCTGCAGCAGATTGCAAGAAAACTAGCAAGAGGAAAGAACCAATTTGATCTAACTCTCAACAGATGCCTGACACTGGGAGGCAGCAGTGCTAACCATTCAATAGTGTAAAGTAGTGTAAATGAGAGCATAAAATTAAAAATGAAATTAAAGATATCGGCTGGGATTCTCCTAGAAAGATTCCAAGTGCTGAATTTGCATAAAAACTGGAGTAGATACCGCTATAGATATTTTCAGCGGGATTTTCAAAATGAATCTCCCACACTCTGCACTGCAGAGTGCCTCAGTATGAATCATGTTGAAAATCCAAGGGAGGGCCTGTTCCCATCTGAGAGGTTGGCAGCATAGGTGCATGTGCAGCAGCCTGCTCAGCACTGTTAGTGCTGAGTTTGGCATATGTGCAATGGCCCCACACTACCCAGAACAAGAGGTCATAGTTCTATAATAAGGGGTAGCAGACTTAAAACAGACGAGGAGAAATTACTTCTCTCAAAGGGTTGTGAATCTGTGGAATTCACTACCTCGTGGTGCAGTGAATGCCAGGACAGAGTAAATTGAAGGAGATGGACAGATTTTTAATTAGTAATGGATTGAAGAGTTATGAGAACTGACAGGAAAGTGGATTGAGGCTGGGACAAGATCAGCTGTGATCATATTGAATGGCAGAACAGACTCAAGGAGCAAGATTGCCTCTTCCTGCTTCTAGTTCTTACGTAAGCCTATAAGGAGTATAGAAACGCAGCAGGACCTGGGGGTGCAAGTGCACAAATCTTTGAAGGTGGCAGTACAAGTGGAGAAGGCTGTGAAGAAAGCTTATGGTATGTTAGCCTTTATAGGAAGGGGTATAGAATATGAGTTAGAGTCTAATGTTGCAGCTGTATAGAACGTTGGTTAGGCCGCATTTGGAGTACTGCGTCCAGTTCTGGTTGCCTTACTACCGGAAGGACGTGGAGACTTGAGAGAGTGCAGAGGAGGTTTACCAGGATGTTGCCTGGTATGGAAGGACTGGGTTATGAGGAAAGATTGAGCAAATTGGGGCTGTTTTCCCTTGAAAGAAGTCAACTGAGGGGGGATCTAATAGAGGTATATAAGATTATGAAGGGCATAGATAAACAGTGGTAAGCTATTTCCTATGTTAGGGGTGCACAGTATGAGGGGCCACGGGCTTAGGGTGAGGGTGGAGAGGTATAACATGGATATTAGAGGGAGGTTTTTCACACAGAGGGTAATGGGGGTATGGAATGCTCTGCCAAGCAAGGTGGTGGAGGCAGGCATGCTGTAGTTGTTTAAGAGTTAATTAGACAGGCACGAGTGGGTTGGAGATGGGAGGATATAGGACACTGTTTTAAATAAGGTTCATTAGCATTGGGACATCCCTGGTAATGTATAAGGATGAGAAATGATACTAATGTTTTTCTCTTTTAATTCACAGGTTTTAAGTCGGTCCGCCTTGTTGTCCAACGAGGGGCATACACGCGATGGGTCGTACTAGGGCTGCTCTTGGATGTTCGAGAGTAGCCTGGTGCGTCATGTTGTTAGTGTGCGCTTAACCTGGACCAGATGTTGGGCAACACGACAGCTCAGTGACTATCACTGTTTGCTTTGCAGACACATGGATTTGGGCCAGTGTCTGTGGGAGTTTGCGCATTCTCCCCGTGCTTGCGTGGGTTTTCTCCAGGTGCTCCAGTTTCCTCCCACACCCCAAAGGTGTGCTATTTAGGCTGATTGGAGGTAATAAATTGTCCCTAAATTAGTTTCCCACAATGTGGATGGCCATAATCATAGATAAGGGTCGTGGGGGGGGGTGGGGGGGGTGGGGGGGGTGGGGGGGGGGGGGGGTGGAACTGGTAATGTTAAAATGGCGGCGCGGGCTCGTTGGGCCGACAGGACCTGTTTCTGTTCTTAGTAAAAGCTAACGATAGAGATCCAAAAGAGATGCAAGGATCCATATACAACAACAGGTAAAGAAATAAACAAAAAAACTAGTGTTGATCTTTGTATGTAGAGAACTGGAAGACAATGAGGTAGAAGACAACTAGAGCTGTATAGAGCCTGGTTACACCCCACGTGGGGTGCTGTGAGCTGTTCTGAACATCGTACCTTAGAGAGATTCACTAGCCTTGGAGGACTGCCTTGTAGATTTTCCAAAAGGATATCTGGATTCCAATTACAAGATTGCACCAATTAGGATTTATTCCCTGGAATTTATAAGGGGCAATTTAATCAGTGTTCAAAGGAGAATAGACTGGATAGATACAAAGAACTTGAGGGTGAAAAATAGCACAGGCCTTTGCCAATGTTCCTACAGCAAGATTTTTAAGCTTAAGCAACTGAAGTCCTTTAAAGGCAGGAATTGTAATCTTCCTTTTGACCTTTGTTAAGGCTGCTTAGAAATAGCTTAATCTTGCATGTTAAAAAAACCTGCATTTGCTTGAAGCAGCAGGGGGCACTACACACTAAACAAATCACATACACCACACATGAGTTTTTCTTTTACTGAGGCTCAAATCAAGAGGTTTGGCAATATTGCTGTTTTATAGGAATGTTGACATGTTAACTGAGTTAATGAAAGCACAGTTTTTCAATGTCATTAATTGACTTTTTTAAAATCATAGTGTACAGCACAGGAGGTCATTCAGCCCATCATATGAGATGCCTCTCTACAGGAGCCAGTCTCAATCCCCCCCACCTTTTCCCCATAGTCCCGCAAATTTCTCTCCAACTCCTTATCTAACTACCTTTGAAAGCTGTAATTGAATCAGCTTCTATCTCACACTGTAGATCCTAATTACTCATTCTATCAAAGAAGTTTTGGCTGCATTGATTTGTGCTGCACATCTGCAAAGCAGTGCCAGTCACAGAAAGAGAGAGACTTTCTTCAATGCAGTTGGTGTCTCATTTACAGCTCAGTGTAAATTAAGTTTTGCAATGCAATCTAATTTATTCCTAATAACGGGTTTCAAACAGTATCTTGTCAGGTTTGACTGTTCATTTGCCCTCTATTATTAAAATTCTCATCAAAAATACAACAGATGTTACCAAAAACAATTTGCAAAGGATCAAAATGTTTGTGCTTAATCCATCTTGCATTATATATTGATGTTTACTATTTTCTACAAATTAATGCATTCTTCAGAACTGGGCTCCTCCAGAAGTTAGTGTTCATGCTTCATTATTCTTGTAGAGGCAACTTCTGCCTTTATTGACAATTGTTTGGTGATTGAGATTTTAATTAAAATATCAAATTAAAGATTCATTGTCTCAAGCCCCACAATGGGCAATGACTCTGGGCTTAAGTTATCTAATGAGCTAGTCAGGGTGGGTAGGAATTTGCATGCTGATGCCCCTGCTGCTAAAAGTGTTAGGATCAGTTGCACATTTGGCATGGCTACAATGCAGGCCAACTGCAAATGCATAACAGTTCCCAATGCCTTGCCAGTTGGTGACAGCAGTTAAGTTGAAAGATTTTCATGTCACCATTAGTTCTTTTGCAACCACCAGTTTGTGTCCTCTAGTCCCTGATCTTATTGGGACTGGGAACAGTTCCTATCAGCCTTCTCCAAGGAGAACAACCTCAGCTTCTCCAATCCAATGTAACTGAAGACCCTCACCCCTGGAATCACTTTTAAGAATCTCTTCTGCACTTTCTCCAAAGCCTTCACATCCTTCCTAAAGTGTGATGTCCAAAATTGAGTTGAGATCAAACAAATACTTCTGTTGTGATTGCTTTATAAAAGATAGTTTTAAGACATTGTATTAAATAGACAGTCCTGAAACAAAATGAAAAAGGGTTATGTGATCTGCTACAAATTCACCCAACATGCTTGGTTACCATGGGGACAGGCTGAGAGCAAGATGCAAAATCTTCACACCTGAAGACAAAGGAAAGAATAGCTGGGCTAACTGGACATTCTTTGTCTCTGTTTTCCTTTTGGGCAGAGATCTCAGAACAAAAGGTGCATCTTACGTGGGCAGCACAGGAGTTTGCACAGGTAGAATGTGGAAGGGAACACAATGTGGTCAAAGAGACACTGGCCAAGAGAACGAGTGAGAATTGGATAACCTCATGCATGAATTGCAATAGGTTTGTAGGCAGGCGAGCAAGTAATTAGCAAAGTGAATAGAATGTTATGACTTCTCATGAGGAGAATTTAATACAAGAATAAGGAGGTTACACAGAGCATAGATAACATATGTGGAGTACTGCACATAATACTGCTCTCTTTAATTAAGGAAGGATGCAGATACATTTGAAGCAACTCAAATAAAGTTTACAAGACTAATATGTGGAATAGGCAAGTTGTCTTATGACTTGTATCTGCTGGAGTTTAGAAGGGTAAGAGGTGACTTGATTGAAACATATAATCTTAGGGGACGCGACCAGTGGAAATGGAAAGGATGTTTCCACTTATGGGAGAACCTAGAAACAGGGGTTACAGTTAAAATTTTAGAATAAGATGTTGCCCATTTAAGACAGGTGATTTTTTTTCCACTAGATGGTTGAATGTCTTTGGAACTCTTTCTCATAGGACAGTGAAAGCAGAGTCAAAGTCAGAGATTTACAGCATGGAAACAGGCCCTTTTGGCCCCTTGTCCTTGCTGCTCTTTTGTTTTAAGGCTCCTAAGCTAGTCCCAATTGCCTGCATTTGGCCCATATCCCTCTACACACATAGTTACATGGGTACAATCCATCCAAATGCTTTTTAAAAGATAAAATTGTACCTGCCTCTACTACTACCTCTGGCAGCTTGTTCCAGACACTCAGCACCTTGTGAAAAAATTGCCTCTCTGGACCCTTTTGTATCTCTCCCCTCTCACTCTAGTTTTAGATTCCCCTACTTTTGGAAAAAGATATTGACTATCTAGTTGATCTGTGCCCCTCATTATTTTAGAGACTTCTATAAGGTCACCCCTCAGATTCCTATTCTCCAGAGAAAAGAAGTCCCAGTCTATCCAGCCTCTCCTTATAACTCAATCCATCAAGTCCCGGTAGCATCCTAGTAAATCTTTTCTGCACTCTTTCTAGTTTAATAACATCCTTTCTATAATAGTGACCAGAACTGTACACAGTATTCCAAGCGTGGCCTTATCAATGTCTTGTACAACTTCAACAAGACGTCCCAAGTCCAGTATTCAATAGAGACCCAGAGTCTTGGAATATTTTTAAGACAGGTAGACAGATTGTTGATAAACATGTGGGTAAAAGATTAGCAGGAGTAGGTAGGAATGTGGAGTTGAACTTAAAGATCAGGTCAGCCACGACCTTATTAAATGGCAGAGCAATGTCAAAGGGTGGCCTTCTCTTGCTCCAAATTTGTACCTCCACATGTGACAAAAGATTCTGCTATGGTGGGGAAAAGAATCACTAGAATAGACTTGCTGTGTGGCATTGGTTTAGGGCCTTGCTAGAAGCCGAGGAAGGTGCCTTTTGATAGTTATTCAATGTTATAACTTGGTGAACTGGGGTGACAGAAACCCATGTAAACTGGGAGTGATGTTGGACTGGTTACTGTAATTCAGTCATGTTAATAAGTTACAGGGATATCATATTTCTTGACTGGTTTGTCAAGAGTCTTAAAACTTGATTATTGCTTCCATGTTGGTTTGCTCTACTTATATAACCCAGAATTTCAAATGCTTTTTAAATCAATTTCTCAACCTGCCCTGCCACTTTCAACAAATTTCTGCTTATGCTTTTCTGTCCTGTATTCCTCCTTAGAATTGTATCCTCTATTTTATATTGTCTCTACTCATTCACCTCAAATACGTCACCTCACACTTCTCAGCAGTTTCATCAGCCACCTATTCCATTAGCCTACGATGTCCTGTCTGTCAGAATCGTCTGCACAGTTCATATTACTTCTGTCATCTTAAAGATCCTTAACTTACATCAACAGAAGCAGGGGTTCACTACTATTCCCTGAGGTGCCTCTATATACCTTCTCCATAGGCCAAAAGACAACTGTTCATCATTACTGTTCCTGTCACTCAGCTAACCTAGTATCCATGCATTCATTTATCCTTTTAGTCCACAAGCCTACCATGTGGCACTTTAGCAACTTTGGGAAGTCCACATACGTTATAACTGCACTGCCTTTGTCAATCCCCTTTAATATATCCACGCTGAATGTCCTTAATTAATCCAAACTTATCCAAGAACCTTAACTGTGTCACATCATTTCTAAAAACTTGTCCACCATAGTGGTTAAACTGACTGACCTGTAGTTGGAGTTTATCCATGCACACTTTTTTGAACAAGAAATGGAACATTTGCAACTCTCTAGTCCTTGGCACCATGAGGTGGTGGAATTCCTGCCATGGTGTCAGAAGCTTTGGTGAGGACAAAGTCAGATACAGATTTATATATTTGAGTACAACTATAAGAAAAAGGACCACCAAAGACCTATCAGTTTAACATCCACTCTGAGGAAGCTGACAAAGAGCCAGAATGGATTTGTAATAGGTAGGTCATATCTGAAAAATTTAATCTCAATGGCCCTGAATTAAGGAGGCCAAAATCAATGACGTTTTCCTTGCCTTATATCGCTTACGATTCCTACTGGAAAGTGGTTACGTGTACAAGCTTTCACGGTAAAATAGCCTGCTGCTACTCAATCATGATGCACAAATAAATAACGGTCACTTGGTGCCTGTAGAACTGTTTCCTAATGAGAGGTCAATACCTTCAAGGAGAGAAAAGTGTCAAGAAAATAAATATAATTTTACATCATGTACAAGTTAATCTATTTGTCTCACATGTAAAGTGCCAAGCTTGAAAGCACATATCGCACCTACAAAAGTGTGAAGTCATTCACTTTGGTAGGAAGAATGCAGAAAATATAAAGGGTACAATTCTAAACGGGTGCAGGAGATATAGGTATTGAAAGTAGGTGGACAGGTTAAGATATGCTTTGTTAAGCATTTTACCTGCTTTGTCAACAGGAGCAGAGTACAAACACAAGATGGTTATGATAAACTTGTACAGAGTTGGTTCATCCTCAACTGGAGTATTGCATCTAATTTAGGAAAAACGCAATAGCATTAGAGGGCAGAAAAGATTCACAAGAATGGTTCCAGGGATGGAGTGGAGAAGCTGGGACAGTCTTCCTTGAAGAACGTTGCGAGGAGATTTGGTAGTGCTATTCAAAATCATGAGGGCCTGGACAAAGTGGAAAGAGAAATAACTTTACATTGGCAGAAGGATTAAAAAAAAGGACACAGACTGGAGGTAATTGGAGACAAGAAGAAAATCATTTTCCCAGAGCGAGTGATTAGGATCTGGAAAGCACGATCCAAGAACACATTGGAAGCAGATTCTACCAAGGTGGTAAAGAGGGAACTGGCTTGTCGTCTGAAAGAGGAGTAAGATGCAGGGTTACAGAGGTGGTGGTGGAGTGGCAGTAAGCAGATTCTCATTTGGAGAAGTGACACAGATATGATAGGGTGTATGGCCTCCTGTGCTATAACAATTCATAAAACAGGTAAAGACAACTGAGGAGGAATAAGTAGCATCTTTAAAAAAAAATAAAAATTTTCTTCGCACCAGTTTACAAGGAGCTGTCGATCTACAAGTAACCCTCAGCGACAGCAATAACTTTTGTCATCTTAAAGAGGCAACTTTAGCAGCAAAATAATACATTGTGCATTGCGTGGTTAACACTCCTGTAATTATATAGCATAAACTTCCAATACATGAGCAAACCATGGGCATTCAGCAAACATAAACAAAAGCAGTGAGAGAGGGAGATGTCATTAGCTCAACAAACCTGTCCACAACTGGGAGGGAGGTAGATTGTCTCTTAATCAAATAGTACCCACCAAACTATTTATCGAGTGCAGTGTTGTTAACATCTTCTCATCCATGAGTTTTCATTAAGGGGATAACAACCCTCGCACAACAATGCAATTGTGAACATTGCAAGTAATTCTGATACCCAGCAAAAGACGAGGCATACTTTACAGTAATGCAGTGTGAAACTATTGCAGCATATATGACGTTATGGTAAATACTAGGGTAGAATACAAAGACACGCACAATTACTATAACCAGGCATTAAACTGAATCATTCCCCTTTACAGAAGCCAACAAAACTCCAGAGTACACAGCAGACTTACGTGAGATTAACATGCCCCAGTTTACTGGACAAGGCTGGGTGGTTCAGCAACACCCAAAACGTAAGCAAAAGATTACAAATGGACAAAAACATGTTGCTGGATCCTTTCCTGGCAGTATTTAATCTTTAAAAAAATGCATGAGTTGCTTTCACTTGCACTGAAAAGAAGGGAATGTGAAACTGTAAGACAAAGTCAAAGTTTATTTATTAGTCACAAGTAGGCTTACATTCACATTGTGATGAAGTTACTGTGAAAATCTCCCAGTTGCCACAATCTGACACCTGTTTGGCTACACCAAGGAAGAATTTAGTATGGCCAATGCACCTAACCAACAAGTCTTTTGGACTCTGGAGGAAATCCACGCGGACACCGGAGGAAAATGCAAACTCCACAGACAGTAACCCAAGCCGGGAATCAAACCCAGGTCCCTGTGAGGCAGCAGTGCTAACTAGTGCCACCATGCTGGTAGTAAAGGATGGTCACTTGTATTAGTAACAATTATTTTCACCTGTTCAAACAATCCATAAAGAGAATGAGCGCAACCCTGAAAGGAGCAAAGAGAGGTCTAACCACAAGTTCCCCCACTTACAGCTCTATCAGACTAACTTTTAAACGAGTCAGTACAACAGCAGTCACAGTGCAGCCCTTCATTCACTTGTATTTTCATGCTTTTTGTTAAAAAGTTTCTGAAGGTTATTTGAAAAAAAGTTTGGCAGCAGGGACTGTTGGAGAATTTGCAATCTCATGGGGTCAAAGGGTTATCTGACTTGAAAGGTCAGCTCTTTTCTCTCCTTACAGATACTGCCAGACCTGTTGGGATTTTCAGCATTTTCTCTTTTGGTTTCAGATTCCAGCATCCGCAGTAACTTTGTTTTTATCTCAGGGTGTATTGCCCAGGAACCTCTTCTCATTCCTGAAGGTCCTAAATGTCTGATCGCTAGCATGCCACCAATCAGAAATTTCCTCATGTGACGGAAGGGAAAAGATAAGGAATTTCCTAATACACAATTTCGTATAGTTGGAAACCGCTAAGTAGTCAAACAATAATTTTTTTTAATAAAAAGCACAATTTTTTAAGAAGTCCATATGCAAGTGTACTTTCATTTGATGCATAAAATCCCATAACCTTTTCCCCACGATGACTTCAAGGGAAAATAGTACAGAAGCCCAAAAGCAAATGGATGAACTGGGCATGTCTGGATTGAAAGAAAACCATAGTTAAACATTTTTGATACAATTAATGGACACGCTTTAGTATGTGGTTCATCGTCAATCTACTTATTACCTCATACCCTGGCTGCATTTTTCATATTCAAGGAAGGACAATAGTTTGGAACAGCTGACCATGTCAGTACTGATGTAAAGGTAGGCTCAGGAGGAGCAGCAAGCCTGGTCAGTTGGGACCAACAGGAAATGGGGAAGGGGGTGGGATGTAGGTTGGCTATTGCTACAGAGAGATTCATCTGAGCAATGAGGAAAGAGACTAAGAGGTGAAAATGGAAAAAAGTTAAAAACGGGAAAAAAGGAAGCAATCCCTTTGAGGAAAGGGAGATGCTGTCTGTCGAACAAAGAACTACTTAAATTAGCAACAGACATTATTTCCAAGTACATTTCATCACAAAGATGTGTGCATAATTAATGTCAAGGTTAAAGATTTTGTTGAACAGCATCTTGTTGGTTTTGTGCTACAGAGATATTTTCTTGGTTAACTGAAGAGACCCATGATCAGCTTTAGTGTTATATTAACTGTCCTAAACACAGCAGGTGGAGTTTCCAATCTTTGCAGCAAATGGTCATGTTCTGCTGTTGCTCATAGTTGCTGTGATTGGTTGTTAGTGTAAGAGCGTGGATTCCCTGATCTGTTCGGTTCACTCAGTTCTCCATCCCAGCCGCTGTTGCTAGTCACTAGGTTAGGCAACTTGCCTCACCGATAACCATTCAGCTTGTTCCAATGTACAGAGCTGAAGAAGGAGTGAGATTTTATTTCCTGTGCTCCATTTTCCCCTGAACCGAGTCGGCAACGATAATTCCACTGTAATAACTGGGGGAGAAAGAGATAGACGAAGAAAACCTGGTTAGACCTGGCATTCATTTGTGCCTGAAATAGGTATAAAGAAAGGTTACAGATACTATTAGCAGAATTGAGTGATGACCTTCTAGGTCTGCTGCAGCATTACATAGTTGTCTTTATTCTCCCAAACTCTTAACACAAGAAAAGAATCACTTTTTACTGCATCTACTTTCCTCACAATTACATTTAGTTATATTGTGGAGTTCACCTGCTTTCTAGTGATTGCTCTTTGTCTTCCATACACCAATACTTGCCAAATTAATTGAATGGACAATCAACTTAAAGTTTAACCTTCCAAAACCTATTTTGATTCAGTAGTGTGCAGTTAGGTAGTTAGGTGCATTGGCCATGATAAATTCTCCCTTAGCGTACCCAAAAAGGCGCCGGAGTGTGGCAACTAGGGGATTTTCACAGTAACTTCATTGTAGTGTTAACGAAAGTCAACTTGTGACTAATAAATGAAAACTTTAAAAACTCGAGTGCAGTCAATGTTAGCTCAATATCCAAAAACATTCGCTTATGAAGCAAAACTCAGTTCATGCTCTATAACTCAATTTGTATAGCTCAATTCCAATAGTCTTTTCCTATTTTAGAACTCTAGTGAGACGCTGGTTCAATTTCTAGGCCAGGTGGTCATTTATATTCCAATGAGAGGCACAGGATTCATTTGTTCAGCTTTAACCAGAAAGTGGTATCCCCATTTCATGGTCTGATCACTCTTTTCAAATAAAAGATAGATCACAAATTATGCCAAAATCCCCTCAAATTCTGATCACAGTAATGCTAACTTCAATTGAGCAAAGTCTCCATGCTTGTCACCAGTCCAGAGAAAGATGCTGTACAGGTTTGGGATGTAAAAAAAGATAATTATGGATATTATTAGAACCCACACAAGTTTATTATTGCTACTTTCTTCTTGGGAATGCTGTTACTTTATATCAAAAGTATTTGTTTCAGTTCACTTCATGATTACATGCCTCAACTTTGGTTAATTTAGTAGCAATTGTTGGTTTAAGCCTTTTCCAATCCAGGTTGACTGACATTTCACTGCATAAGCGTGGAGTATTACACCATCAGGTGCTTCTGTTGGAACAGATGTTGAACTGAAATGCTGCTGGGATAGTCTCAAAATATTTCATGATGCTATCTGAAGAGTGAGCTTTTGTGGTGCCAAGCTTTTTCCCCCAATCAGTGCTACCAAAAACAGAAAATCTCATGTTACTTGTGACAAACTGCCTGATAAAGTGCTACATAAATTGAAATAATCTATTCCTACAGTATTGATAGTCTAGATAAATTTAAAACATCATTTTCTTGATCACTAACTCAAATAGACAACCAATGTCCATTCTGAGACAGTCCGGATGTAAACAGCACAGACAGCTCATTGGTATCCTCACCTGCTGGAGAAGTGACACCGCTGCAGGGCTGAGGTGGTCTGGGAGTCGGAGTTGGGTGTGAGGATGGATTCTGGAGGGGTAGCACTGAGACAGAGCCTGAGACACACAAAGATGCAACAATCAGCCGCACACAATCTGGGTAAACAGCAGTTTCAATTTTATTTCCTTAGTAGGGGTACATCTTTTAATAACTGACTCAGTAAAATTTTAAAAATCTATATTAAGACATTAAGATTAAAGGTCGATATTGTGGGGGCTTTGAGGCTTGGGAGTATATTAAGAGTGGCTGAAGGATTGGAAATGTATTTTGTTAGAGAAGTCATGCCTCGACGGGGCATATACTCAATGGGATACCTAAGCGATCAATGTCAAGGATGCTACTGTTTCTAACTCCGATCAAATGACTCATTCATAACTCAACCTATTGCAAATTGGCCAATTTTGCAGATGAGGAGCAATGATACTAAAGAACAAGTTAAACAAAACATGCAAGCAGATAAAACAAAAGCAGATTACATTTATTGCTTATATTAAAGCATTGCATGCAAGAAGGAAAAAAAAGAACAGCATTTTAGTATAAATGGCTTTTGAATAGATTAAGGTTGAAAGAAACTAGTTTTAGCAGAATTGACATGCTGCAAATCCAACCATTGCAGGACAAACAGGATGTCCAACTACAAAATCCAAACAAGTTTGAGAAAGTTGTGACCAAACTATGTAGTCAGCCCACATCACCAGTAACGGACTCAGTCCTGGCCACCAAGATGCAAGGAACAGAAGAACTGCAATGGTGAGCAGGAGCATCAGTAGCTTGAGATAGAAGAATAAAGAAGCTTGGGTTTTTGAGCCTTGAAAGGTGGCATCAGAGAGGTGACCTTATTAGAGGTCAGCAAGATAATTAAGGGGATGGAAAAGGGAAAGACAGAATATGGTATTCGATAAAATTGAGAGTGTAGAAGGAGGACATTGATTCAGGCTAGCAAAAGATACAAACTGAGAAATGGTAATAGGGTGTTCTTCACAGAAAGAAGGTAATCAACAAATGGATTGGAGTCAGAGTGCAGGAGATCTAAACCCTGGGATCATTTAAGGAAAATTTGCAGCAATAGGGTCAGTAGGCATCAATGCACCTACTGTCTCACATACAGCCAGTATAAATCTTCATCACACAAAAGATCAGGATGTCACAAAAGTAACAAGAACAATTACCATCCCTGTTAGAAGTTCGAACAACAAAGCTCCAAGGCTCCACCAGTCACAGGCCTGTGTTACTTCTCCAACCCCACCAACCTCTGTCAAAAATCAAAAAACAATTAGAAGGGATGTTGATCTTAAATTGATGGAAACATTATGATTTTAGTATTCTACAATGTTTCTCTTAAACAGTGTAGGGACAATTCTCCTTATACCTTTTTCTTCATCTGGCCGCACATCCTTATCTTGCAGTCAAAGGTATTTAAGACTCTGGGCCAATCTTATTCATCCATTCAGAAAAAAAACTTTACACTTCTCCACTGTTGAATCTAATTGTTTTTTTTTGAATGATTTCAGGCTTTTTGCCTTTACCATCTGTTGCGAGTATCATTTTGAGTGAAGAGGTTCCTGATATCAGTCCTAAAATTTCCACCTACTGGCTTGAATCTGTCTTTGCTTTCCCCACTCCCAGATAAGCTTCTCTACAGTTTACTTCCATACATCGGGGAAACTGCACATGTCTGACGCTATCTTCCAGGCTATCTGATTAAGGATGTTGAAGAGACCAGAATTGGATGAAAGCAGGTATTTCATAGGGTTGTGGCCAGAGAAGGTTACAGAGAAATGAGGAGCGGTGTGGAGAGATTAGAAAACAAAAAAAAAATAAGAATTTTATGATCAAGGCATTGCCTGACCAGAAGCTAATGTAGATCAGTGAGCACAGGGGTAACAAGTGAACTTTGACCCTGCTTAGTTGAAAGCAAACTCATTAAGAGTCACTAGCAGGCTGTTCATACAGAGGGACATCACAAGCAAGATTTAGAGCTCAGCTAGCTACCACTTATTTGAATCTCAAGCAGCCATTTGCACAAAAAAGTAGGAGCAAAGAACCAAAATTTTAAATGATTCAAAAGCACAGCTCAGGCCAGCTAAAGCAGGCCAAGAACTGAATGTAGAATCTTTAGAATCTGTATGTCTCAGTATAGATGTTGTGATTGCCAAGTAAGTAAATCAACAATTTATATTCATATATTCCCTTCAACAATAATTCCCAAAGCATTTCATTGGGAAATCCAGTACAGCACCTGGATTCAATCTTGTACTCCCAAAGCTCAGCCCTTACCTGGTGCACAATACATATCCTCTATGGCTTTGGTGCTACACTGAACTTCAACTTCACTCCACTGACCAAAGTATGTGAGACAAATGTGACCTGTCAAGATAAAAAAAGACAGTAGTTCTAGTCAATGACGTAACACAACAACCCCCATCCCAATATGACAAAGAGGCATCATTTGAGAAATACCAATGTAAATCTTGCCTTCCCTTCTTTTCTCTCACCTGCATTATCCACAAGAATGTTTCTTGGGTTTAGATCCAGACATATAATTCCCTGCTGATGTAGACTTTCTAAAGCAAGAACCATCTCAGCTGCCCAGATTCTAATTTGATCCTCAGACAGATCAAAGGCAGTCTGACTTGGGATAGACAGTTCTGCTTTTGGATGTTGGGGTGAAATAGATGAAGACTCCCCATCATCTACTTTATCAGGAGTTGAAGACCTCAGAATCCTATTAGAACAGCTTCCATTCTCACCTCTGCAAAGAGATGTTTTGTTCAATACAGTTTTGCAACTGCAATCCTCATCGTCACAGCAAGCTTTTGATACTGAAATCTGGTTCAAAGGTTTAAGCTGGTGGTCAATCTTATCAGGATTCTCATCTTCAAAGTTCAATGCTTCCACTGCATTAGTTGAAATACCTTTCAATTTTAATGATTTTGTTGGAGGTTCAATTATAGGTAAAGATATTAAATGTGCATTGGGTTGCTGTACAGGGTTGAGTACACTTACTGAAGTTTTCTGCTCTGATTGTCCCTTTCCCAAGACAGTGACAGCTATATTTCTTACAGGCATGGCAGAAGATGATCCCATAAGGACTAGCTCAGAATTATCCATAGCACAGTTGACTTTGCTGTTCTCAATTGTATCCAAAGGATTGACTGTAATTTGATATGAACCTTTTTTCCCTTGTCTCCTGCTAGCCTTCAAGTTCAAGCTGGTGGCTCTCACGGGGCTTCTAATTGGGGTAGATCCATGCCAAGATCCCTCATTGACCAACAAAACGTTTTCTTTTGACAGATCTGAAACTGCTTGGCTTTGGTGAGTTTTTGGTGACTTTGGGCTCATTGCGGTAGTGGAACTTTTGGTCTCTGAAAAACAATCATGGGGTCGTAAAATCTTACCCTCATAGAGAAGCTGACTGTTTTCACCTTGTAGGTCTTTTTGCATCAAACGGTCCACAGTTATGGTCATGGTGTGGTTCACAGTTTTACTGCTTTGAGCTAACTCAACATCCTTTTTTGAAAGCAGGGAGGGGAGGTCAAATTTTGCATCATCACTGTATATTAGTTGCGCCACCTGCAAACTTGTCCCCTCAACACTCTCCCTCAAGCCATTCAATGCTATGCAACCTTTTGAAATTCCATTATTTCCCTGCCAAAAATTTGCCTTGTTCACACTTTCATTCTGTGTATTTAGTTGATCCATGTCATTTGCTTGGTTTGATGAATGATCATTCACAAGTTCTTGTTGTGCATCACTGATACCATCAGTACTGTACCCATATTTTTTGTTGCATTTCCCTTTCATACTGTTTTTGGTCTCTTTTTGCCAGTCCATCTCGCTGTTGGGTGTGTGTATGGAATTATCATTACACATGGATGAGAGAGAGGGAGCAGTGTAGCTGTTCTTCAGTTTAATGGTCCTGTGGTGTGGACAGGAGCATTCTGGAAATTCCATGCCTTTTTCCACAGTAGACGGACGGAAGTAGCGCAGCTGAGGCCAGAGCTTTCCTGCTGTAGGTTAAAGAGGAAAACAGTATTACACGTTGCACCAGACATAGGAAAACTTGCCAGAGATTTCTACAGTGGCTCTCCCAACATAAAGCAGTAAGCAAACTGTGTCCTAACTGTAGCTCAGTTGATAGCACTCTTTGGATTTAGAAGGTAGGGGGTTCAAGTACATAAGAGACTTGAGCACAGAATTCAGGCTGATGTTCCAGTGCAATACTACTCCACTGTCAGAGCAGTATTCTCTTGTGTATGTGAAGATTCCATGATACAGGTTGGCTCAGGGCTGACACAAACACATTTGTGTTTGGCTCTATGTATCTTTCCAGGAATGATTGCCCCGCCCCATTCATTCATTACGTACTAGGGAAATTTTGCAGCGACTTCATTGCAGTGTTAATGTAAACCTTACTTGTGACTAATAAATAAACTTTAACTTCTACATTCATAAAGCAAGACAATTAGTCACATCCACCCACTCCATGTGAGCAAACCTTGAATACCAAGCTTTGTGATTACTATGTTTTCCCTCAACAGGATCTAGGTTCTCATCGCATACTCCAATAACTGTGATCTTGTCCTTCATGCTGGTCATTACCTGGTACATGCTCCAGGTGAAGGAAGACTGCATCATCACTGACATAATACTGTAGAAGTCGCACCATAAATGGAACACCCTGTGGGATTATTGTCTGACGTTCACGGTTCACCAGGCTACATTTGGGCAGGCTCTATAAGAGGAGAAAGATGATGTCGGACTGGGTCAACTTGTATCACACACAACCCATGCCTGAACTACTGGACAGCCAATTTATTCCCAAGTCTCGAAAACCAACTGTTGCACGAAAAGGCCTTGCAAATTCATTTTCTTTTTGTCTGCCACTTAGTGCTTTCCACTGTGGGAAATCATTGTTCATAACACCCTATAATCCTACCACTCTGTGGCATTTCTGAAGTGGATATCAGCTTGTCATACTGTGATTATACAACATAATGTAATGACGTGGCACAAATGTTCAGATGATAATGGCAAAAGATAATGGCACCCATCTTATAAATGATGGATGATTAGACACAAATATTTGACGTACATCAGAAGTAACCAACTTCAAGCTCCTAAAGTGGAGTACGCTGGAGGATCCTGAACTATTTTCTGATCTTTTAAAGAAGTTATTACTGGAAAACCTCTAACAATTCTAACTTCTTTCAATTCTGATTAAAGGTCTTCGATCAAAAATATTTGCTTTGTTTTTCACTCAACGGATGCTGCCAGACCTGGGAAATTTCCAGCATTTTCTGTTTTTATTTGAGACTGCAATATATCGTGCGCAGGATTTCAAAATACCCAGTAACCGGACTGCACTTCCTCATCAAAAATCAGGATTCTGGATTAGTGCCATTCAATAACAAACTTGCTTTATATGGCACTCTCAATATAATAAAGTGTTGCAATTATCCAACAAATTTTGACATTGAATCACAGAAGATATTTGGATAGTTGACCAAAAAATTAGTCAGAGATATAGATTTTAAGGATTGTCTTAAGAGGACGTTGAGAGACAGGAATTCCCTCGCATAGCTCTCCCTAGTTTAGAGACGAAGCAAATGTAAGTACAGGTCAACAATAGAGCTTCACTGGAGAACACTGCAAAAGCTCGCTGTCCTCTACTTCAGTGTCTAATAACTGATATTTCACGAAAGCAGTTCTCATCAATTTATAATTCAGATACCTACTTTAACAACGAAGGGTTCATTTGTGGATGGATTCTGCACCAATAACACCTAAACAAAAAAATGGGCAGAAAACATTGTTTTACTTATTCTCTGAAGTATTTCTTATCAGTAATAGTTCATTAGCTGGAAGAAACACAAAGCAAAGCCTACCAGAAAATCTTTCTTGAACAACGAAAAGCAATGTAATCGTACAAGCAGTTCCACTTTAAATATTAGCCTTGAAAACCTACGCTGAATTCACAGTTTAATTACAAGTGTCTCTTACTAAAAATCAATTATACATTAGTAAACTAATGCTGTACGTTATGAGATAATTAAGGCAGAGGGAAGTGTGGGAAAGGTTACCTTGTCAATGATTGCTACAACCTTGGACATTTTGAGATCCTCTACAGGAGAGCTGAGAATTCTATTTGGTCGAAACCTCAAGCTACTGAAACCCTATAAATGGAAGGAAAGCAAGAGAGTTGATGCTGTTATTATAGAGTTAATTTTAAATATTGGGGAATAAGATAATTTGATACATTATGTATAAGCACAGTGCAAAACGGTCCTGAGAATAATTGAAAGGACAGTGTAAAAGACACCATCTAAACCCATCCTAAATCTCTGTTGAATGTTGAATGTTGAATGCTGAGAACAATGATCTGTCGCATATATTGGGATACAGTGAAAAGTATTGTTTGTGAGCTATGCAGACAAAGCATTCCATTCATAGAGTACATAGAGGAGAAGGAAATGATGGGTGCAGAATATAGTGTTGCAGTTATTGATAGGGCAAGGAGAAAGATCAGCTTAATATGTGATTGGGCCAAAGTCTGATGGCAGCAGGGAAGAAACTTCTTGAGGCAAATCCATGAGTCAGAACTATTTTCTTTCCATGCTACTGACTGACATTCTTTTCCTTGATTATGCAGGGTAGGTGTGGTGTATATTAGTGCATCTGTAAGATGCCATCTGTGCTGGAACTCCAAGCAGGCAGTCTGAAGTCTGAATGTGCACCATCATTGTAGTGATGATTTGTTTTCATTAACATATATGTAATCTAAAGATCCATCACACATTTTCTGGTGAGAAACAGACATCATGAAAGATTTGCAGTTTTCTTCAACTTGCAAGTAGTGCAATGGTGCGTTGACACAGTCACTTGATTAAGTGGTGAAACTTGAAAACATCTGCCAAATGCTATTCAAATTTGTAAATACAAGTTAAGCAAATAATGCATGTTTATGTAGGAGAAAGAACATGGTTATAATTGTTAGTATAATTAAGCATAAATATTGTGCATGTTTATGTAGATGATGATGATGGTTATATATGTTGGATAAGAAAATGTTATTTTAAAAAAACATTGCTTTAAAAGTAAAGTTTTAGTAAAGTTAGTTCATTAGTCACAAGCAGGCTTACATTCAATGTAATGAAGTTACTGTGAAAATCCCCTAGTCACCACACTCCTACACCAGTTCAAGTACACTGAGGGAAAATTTAGCACAGCCAATGCACCTCACCTACACATCTCTGGACTGTGGGGGGAGACTGGAGCAGCCAGAGGAAACCTGCGCAGACACAGGGAGAACGTGCAAACTCTGCACAGACATTGACTCAAGCCAGGATTCGAACCCAGGTCCCTATGCTGTGAGGCAGCAGTGCTAAGCACTGTGCTGCCCCTTGCTCATCTTTGTTAAATATCTGAACATTAGCACCCAGCTTTTTTTGAATATTAAAACCAGCACCATCTAACATACTTTCTAGGACTACCGAGTCTGGACATGGGCTAACTGAGGATACATTACATGGATGATACTAATCCTTAAACACCATAATACAAGTGCTATTCACAGAGCAGTCAAAGAAATTCTGATATCTGCACAAGGACTACAGAAATGAGAAATCTCAGGAAAAAGGACCGACTTTGTCAGAGGGCCTCAGCCTGCTCACTATCCTGTGTGAATTTAGTACTGCAAAACTTAAAACACATCAATTGCCAGATTCTACGCAGCTTTTCGTACCCCAGAATCGTCGGTACCATTTCCTAAGCTTCCCTGTAAGTGAGAGTTGAATATTTCTTCGGCTCGCTTCAAATACTGGGTTGTTTTGCGTTTCACAGCTTCGCGACGCTCTTTGTTTGGATCAACTGTAATTAAAAAAAGCAGAACAATAAAAGTTGCTTGAGCCAGAATAGTTAGAGAATTAAGTTGAACAGTACACACACTTCATAGCAGATGCAATAGTTAACCAACTACCAGGTCTCTGCCTACACTGGGAGAAACATATAATGTAAGAATGATTCTTTTCCACCATATTACCCTGGCAAAAGTTATGAATGTGATCACATGAATGTATAATTCAAGAACACAAGAAATGTGAGGAGGGGGCCTTTCAGCTTCTTAAGGCTTCTCTTCCATTCAGTATCATGGCTAATCTGTTGCGGTCCCAACTCCTCTTTCCTGTCTACCCACAATAACCCTTGGATTCCTTTGTTGATCAAAAATCAAACTCAGTGTTGAATATATTCAACAACCTCCACTGTTCAAGTTGCAGGTATAATAGGTATCATTCCTAATGAGATGACTGTCCTGCAGGGAAATCAGAATGGCACAGATCTCAGTATTCTTTGCCACTACCAATACTGTCTCCATCAATTAAAGTCAACTGCACCCCTTCTTGCCGGCGCAGAGTGCGATGATTATTCTATGCACACACATACAGTGCAAGACAGAGAAACCATAAGATGCCAGCTCCGACAACCTGGCTAAAACATAATCAATGTCCAAACAACTCAATTTAGAGTGGCGTGACAGCTCGCCAACTCACACCAAGGTCATTGGCTAGTTGAGATGCCACCATACTACACAGAAAATAGTTCAGCCCATGATGTCTGTGAAAGCTGAAAAACCACAGTCAAATTTTACCCCACTCTTCTGTGGGATATGCATGTGAAGTGCAATAACTTAATTTATTTTTAAAATGTGCTCAGAATTTCTGCTTCTGCCACTCCTTCCGGCAGTATGTTCCAGATTCCAACCATAATCTGGATGGAAAAAAAAACTCTGAATATCTTGCCCAGCCTGCTGACAATTCTTTTAAGTCACTGTTCCAGGACATTCTCCACCTCCCATAAAGGGATGGGCCACCGGCAAAACCACCACTTTATTGCAGTGAAGCCATGTTGTGTAACTACATTATTGAGAAAGGTGAAACTCTGCAAGTGATATCCTGACCCTGGTACATAATTAACCTAGATTAAGTTCTGCTTCACCATGCAAACAATAACTACTCTCAACTATCTCATTATTTGTGCACTAAGTATTAATTCCAGATTTTCATGTTCGCTCATTCCTGCTGAGTGTTATTTATCTATTGTCTGTCCTTGCCCTAAACCTATTCACTCTCTGGTGGGTTACAGATTCACAAGCAGCACACACCCAAGGACCTCAAACAAATAGTCCTCATTTACCCATAAACGTTTTTTTAAATTCATTATTCTTAGGATATTGGCATTGCTGGCTAGGCCAGCATTTATTGCCCATCCCTGATTGCCCCTGAACTGAGTGGCTTGCTAGACCATTTCTGACTGCATTTAAGAATTAAGCATATTGGATTTGGAAGGAAATCTTAGAGTATGAGAGCAAGCTAAGTAGATAGTAAGAGTTTCTATAAATATTTTAAAAATAAACAAGTTAAAAAAGTGTTTTAGAAACTTGAGGCTGAAGAACTGATGTGGGGAGAAGTACTGAAATGGCACATTAATTGAACAGGTACTTTGCATCAGTTTTCACTATAGAGGATACAATTAACATCCCAGAATTGGCTATAAATCTTAAAATGGAAGGGAGGAAGGAACTCAAGCAAATTACAATATCCAGAAAAGTAAATGGCATTGAGTAAATTGTTGGAGCTGTGGGTTGATAAGTGTCCAAGTCCTGATGGACCTCATCATAGAATCTTTAAAGGAGCTAGTGGGATATTCGATGCATTGGTTTTAATTTTTTGAAACTCCCAAGATTCAGGGAGGTGGCAAATGTAACTTCATTATTCAAAAAGGGAAGGAGACAGAAAGCTGGAAAGTATAGGCCAGTTAGTTTAACATCTGTCAGAGGGAAAATGTTACAAGCTATCATTAAAGAATCTATATATGAGGGCACTTGGGAAAATTCAAGATAGATCAGGCAGAGTGAATATTATTTTGTGAAAGGGAAATAATTTTTAAACACTTAATGGAGTTTTGAGGAAATAACATATGCTGTGAATAAAGGGGAACTAGTGCATCTACTGTGCTTAGATTTCCAAAAGGCATTTTTATAAAGGGCCACCATCAATGGCTATTGTGGAAAATAAAAGCTCATGGTGTAGGGCAGAGGTTCCCAACTGGTGTGCCGTGAAGGCCCCAAAGTGTTGGCATGTGCCAGGAAGACTCATTCCTGACTAGTGAATGTACAGATGGATTACCAATATAAAACAAACAATCTGAACCATTCAGGTGGCACATGTGTGGGAGACCCAAGATTTCTTGTGACCAGAAGTGTTGAGCATGGAGCTGAAGATAAAAGCACCATGTGGCTGTGTAAAAAGTGAAAACACAAAAACCCTGCGGGAAGTGAAGGAACTAAGGAGGGGGTAGCAAAACAAGAGAGAAGACAGGAAGAAAGAAAACAGTTTCCAGCAAGGAAGGAAGTCAAAGTTACAAAGCAGGAACAAATAAAGCTAATCAGAGAAAGGACTGTGAGGAGCAGAACTAAAGTGAGCTGGACTTGAGAGATGCCCCAGTAGTCGAAGAAACCCTGGAAAAGGCCCAAAGATCTGAGAAGGCAACTGAAGGTTGGTAACTGCATGTTGCAGGGGGAACTAGGGCAAGGATACACCTTTGGAGTAGTTGAGAGCTTGGCATTGCCAATGACCTGAAATTATGCTTGTAAATTGATGCTTCAGGGTATTTATTGCATAGTGTGGCATGTTTGACCACAGTTTGCTATGGATAAGTTCTTGGAGAAGTGAAGAATCCCATTCTGATTCAGATTCAGATGTCGCCGAAAATAACGGAACCTCAGGAGAAAAGTAAAATTCAATTGCAGACAGTACAGTGATGGCTACTTGGCCTTAATGCCCAATTTGCAGGGAGGAGTTTGCAAATACTGCCGTTATCATCAAGTAAGCTGAAGCACTATTTCAATACAAAATACTTTTCCAGTAATGGCATACAGAACTTCAAAAGCTTTAGAGAACAAAACATGAAGAAAAATCAATGTATGATGGAACATGTGCAGGTTTCAGATAACGCACAGGAGGCAAGTTACCTTGTGGCTGAGCTCAGTGAAATTGAAGAAACCACAGACTATTGCTGAAACTTTAATTCTGTCGGTATGCAGAAGTACTGAGGAAGTAATACTGGGAGCTGATGCTGTCCAGAAAATTGACAAAGTTCCTCTTTCTGATAGTACAATCAAACAGCATATTGACAAAACGCCAGTTGATGTTGAACAGGTGCTTCAGGAGAAATTTGGAGTGAGTGGAAAATTGGCCCTGCAGATTGATGACTCCACAAATAGTAGCCGATCCTATCCGCTCTTAGCCAATGCCAGGTACGTAGCTGGGGATTCTATCAAAGAGAATTTCCTCTTTTGCAAAGAATTGCTTGATCATGTGACCAGAGAGGAACTCTTTCATGCCACAATTATTTTTATGGAGGAAAGAAAATCTTAACTAAACCAAGCGCAGTAGCATCTGCACTGAGAGCATCTTCCATGATGGGAAGAACCAAAGGATTCATGAGTAAGGTGAAAGAACAGAATCCTGACATCCAGGTTAGCCACTGTATCCTGCATTGTGAAACCCGTGTTGCCAAAACAATGATGTGGATATGCCGGCGTTGGACTGGGGTCCAATAAATCGGTTGGACTAAAACCAGGTGTTGTCAGACTTTTTACTGCCAAAACAATGCCAGCTGAGGTGATGGCCTAGTGCTATTATTGCAAGACTATTAATCAAGAAAATCAGTTAATGCTCTGGGGACCCGGGTTCGAATCTTACCATAGCAGATGGTGGAATTTGAATTCAATAAAAAGTATCTGGAATTAAGAATTAATGATGACCACGAAATCATTGTTGATTGTCAAAAAAAAAACCCACCTGGTTCATTAATGTCCTTTAGAAAAGGGAAAGAAAATCTGCAATTCTTAAGCTGGAATGGACTATATGATCAATGTGGTTGACTCTCAGTTGCCCTCCATGGGCAACTAGGAATGGGCAATAAATGCTGGTCAGCCAATGACACCCATATCCTATGAATGAATAAAAACTGCAGGGTTGGACTAAACAGTGAAAATTGTGTGAAATTAAGTCCTTTGAAATCGCATTTGTTCTTATTTTGTGTGAAGAGATGGGAGTACCAGTGTTTATCCATCCACATGTGACTGTCTCTGCAAAAAATCCTCTCTTGTGGTTATAAGCTCCATAAAGCATTAAAAAGGGTTTTCCATCCTGCATGAATTGCTGCATAAAGATTTAATGTGATGATTCTTGATGTGCTCAACTTGCACATCTTTCAGCACGTTCAGCATGTGCATGTTAAAATTATCTGACAGCCAGAGATAGATTTTAAAGCTTCAGATCAAAACTGGCCACTTGACAGGAAAATGTAGCACATGGGTCAATTGAGATAAAGTAAAGTTTATTAGTCACAAGTAGGCTTACATTCACACTGTAACAAAGTCACTGTGAAAATCCGCTAGTCAGCGTCTAGGTTGGGTATACTGAGGGAGCATTTTGCATGGCCAATGCACCCAACTTGCACACCTTTGGACTGTGGGAGGAAACCCACTCTGGATGAGAGAGAATGTGCAAACTCCACATATAGTGACCCAAGCTGGGAATTGAACCCGGGTTCCTGGCACTGAGAGGCTGCAGTGCTAACCACTGTGCCACCGTGCTGCTGGATGTTTAAGTCCTACTGGCAAAACCATACTCAACCTTTTCACCAGACATCTGAAAACTCTACAAAAGAAGTTTGAATGTTACTTCCCCGGTCCATTTAGTTCGCTTTCTTTGAATCAAAGAAATTGTCACTAAAGGACAAGAGGAATTCACAGAATTCAGGATGGATCATACACCAATTTGCTGAAATGCCTCTGGATACATTTGAGTTGCTTGCAGGACAACAGCACCATCTGAAATAGATGGATACTATTACAGTACTCGTACAATTTCCCACAACCCACGCTTGTGAGTTGACTTTCTCAATACTGGCTTATGTAAAGAAACAATGGAAGGAAGCACCTGTTAGGGCAGTAAGACCTGCAAATGCCCTGTTATCAGTTTCTCCTTGGATCAAGAGATTGCTCACAGAGGCAGGCCCAGATGTCACATTAATGTTGTCAGTAAGATGTTGCTCACAGTATTTCTTTCAGTATGGAACTTCCATGTTGAGAAATGCAGACTTAACAAAACTGGAAATATTTGAAATCTTTAATGAGAAACTTTTAAATTGTGCACATTTTCAATAAAAATGTATATTTGACATGTAACTACTGATAAGACTGTCACTGTAAACTGCAAACTAATAAAAATCACATTGATGGTGGCTTGACTTTTTTAAAAAAAAAGGTTTGAGATAAAATGCTTTTGTTAGTGGGCAGCTTGGTTGGAGAAAATTGGAGGTGTGCCTTAAAGTTTTTTTTGAAAAAACAGTATAAGCATGTGCCCCGACACATAAAAAGTTGGGACACACTGGTATGGAGTAACACATGGGCATGAATAGAAGATTGGCTGGCTAACAGAAAGCAGAGCATAGACATAAAAAATCATTTTCAGATTGGCAAGATGTAGTGAGTGGCGTGCCACAGGAATCAGTGCTGTGACTTCTATTTACAATTTACATAAATGACCTGGCTGAAGGGGTGGTTGCAAAGTAGGAAAGTTGTAAAGACATAAGGAGACTATGAAAAGATGTAGATATATGTTAAGTGAATGAGCAAAGATCTGGCATTTGGAGTATAATGTGGGAAAACATTAAATTGCCCAGGAAGAATAAAGGAGAAACAGAGCAATCAAATGGAGAGCGATTGCAGAGCTTTGATTTTGAGGGATAGGCGTGAATTGGGTACATGAATTGCAAAAGGCTAGCATGCAGGTACTTTAACTGGAAAGCTAATAGAATATCATTTATTTCTAGGGAATCTGAATACAAAATTAGGGAGATTGTGCGTCAGTTATATGGAGCTCTAGTGGGATCACACTTGGGAGTATTTTGTACAGTAGTATTTATATCCTTCCTCAATTAAGATAAATGCATTGGAAGCACTTTTGAATGAGCGGGTTGGCTTCTGTGAAAAGGTTGATCAGGTCAGGTTTGTATGCTCTAAAGTTTAAGTAAGAGGCAACTTGATTGAAACATGCAAGACACTGTAGGGACTTTACAGGTGGATGCAGAGAGGATGTTTCCTCTAGTGGGAGAATATACATCTAGGGGTCACTGCTTAAAAGTAAGGGGTTGTCCATTTAAAATGGAGATGAGAATTTCTTTCCCTCAAGAGAAAGGACGTAGAAGCTATTGAAAGGGTACAGAGGAGATTTACAAGGATGCTGCCTGGATTGGGAGGCATGCCTTATGAGGATAGGCTGAGGGAGCTGGGACTCTTCTCCCTGGAGAGACGAAGGTTGAGAGGCGACCTGATAGAGGTTTATAAAATGTTGAGAGGAATGGATAGGGTGGATTCTCAGAAGCTATTTCCCCGGATTGAAATGGTCGCTACGAGAGGACACAGATTTAAGGTGCAGGGAAGCAAGTACAGAGGTGATGTTAGGGGTAAGTTTTTCACTCAGAGGGTGGTGAGTGAATGGAATTGGCTGCCGTCAGTGGTGGTGGAGGCGAACTTGCTGGGGTCTTTTAAAAGACTTCTGGATGAGTATATGTGATTTAATGGGGTTGGGGGTTATAGATAGGTCTATGGATTGGTAGGTATTGATGTGATCGACGCAACTTGTGGGCCGAAGGGCCTGTTTGTGCTGTAGTGTTCTATGTTAAGAGGGTCGAGTGCCTTTGAAACTCTTCCTAAACAGGCTGTGGAAGCAGTCTTTGAACATTTTTATGGATGGATTCTCTGTAAGGGGATGATAGGATATCTGGAGTAGATAGGATGCAGATTGCGATTATTAGATTAGCTCGAGGGACTGAATGGCTTATTTGATCGTGTGCTCTCTCTTTTTCCCTTGGTATCTTTCCACCCCCTTTACCTGGCACTGTCTTCACCTTTTACATACTCGCTCTTCCTCTTGATAAGCGTTTCCCTTATTCTGAGGGCTACCATTAGTTAGTAGTAAAAGAAGCACTGACAGTACTCAGTTTTTTTCTGCCATAATATCAAAGCAGAATTTACAAGATACATTTTGGGATAATTCTCTGCAAATTAGTCCTTAATTCAACAATCAAATATTTCAAACACAGCTTTTCTTCCATTGCTCCTGAGTGCAGTGATTCACGTCAGTAACTTTAACCTCAGGCGCTGCAGTTAAGCAGACTACTTTCATTGCCATCCTAGCGAACATTGCTAGCTCAACACGGATGGATGTTCAAAATGGAACTATCCTGACCTTAGTAGCATAGCTGACACAATGAGTCATCAGTAACAATGCAACAAATAATAAGATTTGCCGTATGTGTAAATAAAGAGGGCACCACTTTAAATATAGGTGATACTATATAGGTGAGTCCAAGAAGATTTTGCTGTGTGGTTTAATTCTGTCAAAATAACAATGTGCTCATCAAAACATTTGCTGTTCAATTATAAGACATCTCAGGAATCTAATCTTTTCCCAAATTACTGTAGGTTAAAGTATTTACAGCTCTAAATAAAATGCATACCTTGCACTCCCTTCAGAAGCAGATCCACTCCATTTTTGTAATAGTTAAATGCAGCTTCATAATCCTCACTGACTTCTCGATCCAGCGCTAAGCGAATCTGCTTTGCTGCATCAACAAGGTAGTCTCGTTTGGTGGCTGTGCTTCTGGTTGCCTGATGGCCCTCCTGTATGTTGGGAGATACTCGGCTCCGGATCTGCTCCAAGTATACACGAGCCTGAGACAGAGGGCGAGAATAGGGTTCAGCATCCTGCCCAGGAGGCCTCTCTCCAGCAAGGTTGTACATCATTGGTGTCTTCAGAACATGCAGGCACTTCTGCACTCAGTCCCATTCAGTCCAATGCTGCCAAAATAAGTCAGCTGAGGCTACACGGACAAGAGCAGAAAGTTGGAAAAGTTAATTATATAATCCTTCATATATGATTAAAGATAAGGGACATGGTACATTTCTCATTTTGTCAGCAATGAGTATTCACTAAATGAATCAGATACAAGTAGAGTTCTATCTGTTGTGGCAAGTCTGCCCAAATCCTTGCAACAATAGGGCAGTTCAAATTGTATTAGTGGGACACTTCCGTTTCAGACATCTACTCTCTTTATGCCTTTTGTGAGTGAAATTGTAATTAATTGCTCAATTATATTGAATGGCAGTTTTGTATTGCAACTTCCCAACTAGCAGTTTGAGACTACCCACTGTTCACTTTGAACACACACAGATGTTATAGATTTGCAGCTCATTAAACCTAATAGATAAAAATGCAAATGTCAACTTTAACTAGACTGACCGCTGACAGATGAAAAATGGCAGCAAGTTCATTTTTATAAAAGACTTCACAATGTGGTAGCAGAGTGAAGGGGTGAGCCTGAGTGGATTTATTTTGCATCTACCTTGTACCATGACCTAATCATACAATTGAGAAGCAGTCCTGTTGATGTCGACAGCTCAATTTGCATCTCACACAGCTTTTCACCTACAAGGACAACAAGCAACTGGCTGCCTGCCACCTTGAAGTGAAGTACCAATATCAGATATGCAAGTTTAAAAAAAAACAAGCAAACAGCATTTATACAGCAGCTTTTCCAAACAGAGAATTGTGAAAGTGCTTCACAGCCAAGTAATGCAGCTGTTCAAGAAAGCAACTCACCACTGCCTTTTCAAGGAAAGCAGTGATGGGCATTAAATGCTGGCCCAGCCAGCACAGCCCACATCTCTTGAAAGAATAACAAAGCCAGTATTTTTTTTAAAAATTGCTCCCATTGTAACAGGCACAAATGTAGCAGCAAGGTACATGGGTGGTACAATAGCACAGTGATTTGCACTGCAGCCTCACAGCACCAGGGATCTGGATCCAATTCCAATCTCAGATCACTGTCTGTGTGGAGTTTACACATTCTCTCTGTATCAGCGTGGGTTTCCTCCAGGTGCTCTGGTTTCCTCCCACAGTCCAAAGATATGCAGGGTAGGTTGCAGTAAACTGCCTGTTAGTGTCAGGGGGTCTAGTTGGGTGAATATGTAATGGAAATAGGGCCCAGGTGGGCTTGTGATTGGTGCAGACTTGATGGGCCAAATGGTCTCCTTCTGCACTGTAGGGATTCTATGATACCATCAACACGATGGAATTAAACGAGCAAACAGTTTTTATCAAAAATGTGATGTTGCTTAAGGGGAAAAACGTTGACCAGGACAATGGAGATCTTTCCTCCTGCTTTGTCCATATTGTCGGAGCTTTTACATCCGATTAAGATTAACTAAGCCCCAGGGTAACATAGTTCACAGGAAATTAGGGGCAGTAAACAAATACAGGCCACATCACTAGTTCCCACATTTTGTGAAAGGATCTTCCATGGCACTACATTATTACCAAGGACCGAACAAAAACTACTTCCCTCGAGACTGGTCCAAAACCAAATGAACTGTGCCTTAGCTTGGTGGCATGCTGGCAACGGAAGATTGTTTCTCAATTGTATTCATCAAGATCTAGAGAGTATAAAACAGGACTCATTGAAAGCCTAAAACAAATGTTACAAATGTCCTTTCTATACTACTGCACTAGCGGCAGTTTGCTTTCTAGGTCTCAGTGGCAAGGCATTCAGGGTCCAATGATTTCATATTTCTAGCTTGTGCAAACCTTGCCCAGCACCTGGAAAAATATGTGACCAGAAAATGGGATGATTTTTAGTTTTTTTGCTTAAAAAAAACATACATGGTTGTTACTCTGCTGTTTTGCTTATTTAACAGAACAGAAACAGGGTAAAACCTGGAGAATTGAGTGGCTCGGCAGACTGTAGAACTGTTGCATATAGAAGTGGTTCTCTGACTGAAAAGAGGCAAAGGCTGATCCATAAAGAATGGACATTTTCATTTCAGCTAATAGAAAGAGGCAGGAAAACACTACCACAACTGCAGCACATTCAGCACAATAAGTGTTAACATTAAAACTGACGACATCTGCAAGGTGGAGACAATGCACCCACACACAGCAAAAACTGAATGCCCCTTGAACACAAAAGTGCTCAATGTGGATTGGTTACTAATGACATCAGCCTGTTGTAACTGTCACAGGGAAGCACCCACCTGTGGGAGTTACGCGTTCAGCTCTCTTGTTCTTCTACAGAACTCGGCAGAAATGGAACAAACAGTATTTAACAGTACCACATGCCTGGTTTAATTACACCGATCTTGTGCAATTTAATTGAAAACACCCACGCATAAAAAACACAACTAGCTCTTTTCAGTTTTCTAGAAAAAAAAATACAGCTGCATTTAGAAAAGGGTTTAGTGTACAGCAAGTTTCACACTTAATCCCATCTTGTTCTTATTCACTATTCTCCAGAACACCAGAATATTACTGTTTATGCTCCATAGTATTCAAATTACCTCTAACCAACCTTGTCATTAGAGCCTTCAAATATCTTCTGAAAGAGATATTTAGCTAGACTTCCATCCCAAAAAAAACAGTTCAGTCTATTGAAGTCCATTGCGTAAATCCACTATTGAACAAGAAAATTGCTCCCGTTTTTAACTTAGATTTGTCATCTAATTTTTTTGTGCCTGTGCCCATTAAGAACCTAAGGAACATGGAAGCAGGAGCAGGCCATTTGGCCCATCGAACCTGCTAAGCCATTCAATTAGATCATGGCTGATTATCTACCTCAATGCCACTTTACCACACCTTCTTCAAATTCCTTGATGTAATTAGTATCCAGGAACCTACCGATTTGTGTCTTGAACATGTTCAATAGTACACCTTCCGCACCCCTGAGGGCGCGAGAATTCTAAAGATTCACCAGAGTGAAGATATCCCTCTCAACTCAGTCCTAAATAACCTACTGCTAATTCAGACTCTCTCTCTCATGGTTCCAGATTCACCAGCTAGGGGTAATATCATTCCTACATGCCTCCCAATCAAACCCTGTAAGAATTTTGTAAATTTCAATGAGATCACCTCTTATTTTTCAAAACTGAGAACACAGGTCCAGTTTCCTCAAAATCCCTCATTAGGCAAATTTGCCATTCCAGGGGTTAGTCTGATGAACCTCTATTCCATTGCCTCAATAGTAAGTACATCCTTTTAAAAAGGAAAGGAACCCAAAACTGTACACAATATTCCAGGTGCAGTTTCACCAAGGTTCTGCAGCAGAATGTCTTTACTCCTGTACTCAAATCTCCTTGTAATAAAAGGCCAACATATCAGTTACCTTTCTAATAGCTTCCTGCTTGTGCGTGTTAGCTTTTAGTGGCTTAAGAACAAGGACACCCAGGTCCCTTTGCACATCCAACACTTCGTAATCTCATTAATTTTCTATTGAAGTGAATAACTTCACACTTGTTCGTATGATATTCCCTTCATGAATCTATGTTGACTCTGCCCAATCACATCATTATTTTCTAAATGTCCAGCTATCATATTCTTTATAATAGAGTCTAACATTTTTCTCCCATGACTGACATCGAACCAACAGATCTGTGGCTGTTTTCTCCCTCCATCCCTTCTTAAATAATGGGGTGACATTTGCTACTTTCCAGTCTGCAGAAATCTTTCCAGAATCTACAGGATTTGAAAGATAACCACCAACAAAAGTCATGAAACAACATGCAGGGTTAAGTTATCTGCTTACATGCCTTACACTCCTTAAATGCCTGAGCAAGCCACTCAGTTCAGAGTAATTACAGATGGGCAATAAATGCTGGCTCACCCACATCCGACAAATGAATAAAAACAACCCGACATTATCTATATTTTAAAACCTTGCTCGCATCTCTCTATAACTCTGGTACAAACAAAAATAAATGTAACTAACTCCCTTGTATTTCTGAGTTTTCCAAATGTGTCAATGCTCTTTTAAAGCTTGGGAACCAGAACTACCTAAATTTTATGTTGTTAAAATCAATGAATTCCACAAGCTTATTAAAATAATTCTTCCACTTATGTATTTAGTAGTTCTATTAGAACATTTGAATTCACTTAAGCCCAGCCTAGGCAATTTCACTTAGTAGTCAATGAACACAGATAATAGGAGAAAATTTGCCTTTGCTGTTGGAAATGTTTTCAGCCTGTACATTGGTCACGTTCTGTTTTAGGGTGCATGACATAAGAACATAAGAAATAGGAGCAGGAGTAGGCCATCTAGCCCTTCGAGCCTGCCCCGCCATTCAATAACATCATGGCTCAGTTCCACATTCCCGCCGTCTGGCTGATTGTGGACAAGTCGCCAGGACCGGATGGAATGCATCCGAGGGTTCTGAAAGAAATGGCGGAGGTGATAGTGGATGCCTTGGTGGTTATTTTCCAGACGTCGCTGGATTCCGGGGAAGTGCCGGAAGATGGGAAAACGGCTAATGTTACGCCGTTGTTTAAGAAGGGTGCCAGGCAAAAGGCAGGGAATTATAGGCCGGTTAGTTTAACGTCTGTTGTGGGTAAAATGTTAGAATCCGTCATCAAGGAGGAAATAGCGAGGCATCTTAAGGGGAATTGCTTGATAGAGCAGACGCAGCATGGTTTCGTTAAAGGGAAGTCGTGTCTGACAAATTTACTGGAGTTCTATGAGGATTTGTCTAGGGCGGTGGATAGAGGAGAGGCGGTGGATGTGGTCTTTCTTGATTTTCAGAAGGCGTTTGACAAGGTACCTCACAAGAGGTTATTGAAGAAGGTCAGGGGGCATGGAGTTGGGGGTAGGGTGTTAGCGTGGATAGAGGATTGGTTGTCAAATAGGAGGCAGAGAGTGGGGGTCAATGGGTGCTATTCGGATTGGCGGATGGTGACTAGTGGCGTGCCCCAGGGGTCGGTGCTGGGGCCTCAGCTATTTACCATTTGGGATGCTGGCCTTCATAGCGAGGGCGATTGAATATAAAAGTAGGGAGGTCTTGCTGCGGCTGTATAGGGCATTGGTGAGGCCGCAGCTGGAGTACTGTGTGCAGTTTTGGGTGCCGCACTTACGCAAGGATATTTTGGCCTTGGAGGGAGTGCAGAGGAGGTTTACTAGGCTGATGCCGGAGTTGAGGGGGTTGAGCTAAGAGGAGAGGCTGAATAAACTAGGCTTGTACTCGTTAGAGTTTAGAAGAATGAGGGGAGATCTCATTGATCGAGCACCGCCTCTCTAGTAACAGTAATGTCATTAAGACCCTCCAGTCCTACCACCTTTCCATCTCTAACACCTGGCAAATTATTCACGTCCTCCTCTGTGAAGACAGAAACAAAAAAGTTATTCAAGACCTTAGCCAAATCCCCATCCCCTACCACTAAGTCCCCCTTCTCATCCTCTAAGACATCTCATTTGCTAACAGACATGACAACTGGATTTTATAAGTCAATAAAAGGCTTAGCTCCTTTGAATGGCACAAGTCAAAATACTGCTGGCAATTAAATCTCATTAATATTTCAGCATAATCAAAAACATGTAGCAAGAAATATTGATACTTTTTTTAAAATTTGGGAAGGAGACAAAATAAATACAGCAACTATCACTCGAGAAAATGTAATGGGGCTCTGAACTAATAGAGTCATAGAGGTTTACAGCATGGAAACAGGCCCTTCAGCCCAACTTGTCCATGCCGTCCTTTTTTGCATTGGAGGCAGTCCAGAGAAGGTCAACTAGGTTGATCCTGTGCATGGAGGGATTTTGTTTTTAGTGAGGCGAGGTTAAGCAGGCTGGGCCTGTACTCATTGAAGTTTAAAAGAATGAGAGGCAACGTTATAGAGACATATAGGATTCTCGGGGGGCTTGACAGGGTAAATGCTGACAGGCTTTTTCCCTTGCGGGAAGAGTCCAGGATCAGATGGCATAATCTCAGATTAAGAGACACCCATTTAAGACAGAGTTCAAGGCAGAGATAGATCTTTGATCAATAAAGGGAATCAAGAGTTATAGGGATAAGGCAGGAGAGTAGAGTGGAGGACTATGTCAGAGCAGTCATGATCCGCGCTAATGGCTGAGCAGACTCGATGGGCTGAATGGTCGTCTTCTCCTTCTCTTGTGTCTTATGGTCTTATGAACCTGACAGCCTACACAATTGGGTTTTAAAAGAAATGGCCATAAAAGATAGTGGATACATTGATTTTGATCTTCCAGTATTCCCTAGATTTTAGAACTATTGCTATGGATTTGGAAGGTAGCAAATCTCACCTGGTGGTTCAAGAAATGTGAGAAAGAAAACAGAAAACTCTAAATCAAGTTAGCCCTGATGTCAGTGGTGAAGACAATGCTAGAATCTGCTATTGAGGATGAGGTTACAGCAGTCTTTGGCGGTGGGGGGACAATACAATTATCTGAATGAACATTGTTTTATGTACAGAAATTGCCTTTAACAAATCTTTTGGCACCTTTTGAGGGCACAATTAACAGGGTAGGAATAGTGAAAGGGAACCATTGGATATAATGTGTTTTTTGGTAAGGTACCATGCAACAGTTTTTGGAATTGGGGGCAATAACTAGCATTAATTCAGGATTGATGGACAAACAAAGAAGTGTGGAAATAATAGGACATTTGCAGGATGGCAGGGTTCCTGAGGCATCAAGCAAGTACCCATACTTGCATTACAGCTATTTACAATCTATATCAATGACATAGATGACACGGCTGAGACTAAGAGCGGGTTTTCTGATGACAAATAGGAAACTGGGCAGTATAACGTAGGCATGAAGAATGGCAAGAGGTATAGACCAGTGAATTATTTGGTATGTACTTGGACGTGTAGTACAATGTGGGAAAATGTAGAATTATTCACACCAGTAAGAATAATAGCAAAGTAGATTTATTTTTAAAAAGGCAAATGTCAAGTAAATAGGATAATTTAGAGGAAAGTGGTGGGCCTTGGTGGTAAAGCAAGCAATTAGGAAAGCAGTAGTATTGTTACAATCCTAGTTAACTGAACAGGAAGAATCCAGAATGGAATCCTAGCTCAAAGGACTGTGACTTTATTTTTTTTTTTAAAATAAAACACAGAAGAATAAAAGCATAGGATAGTAATTAGTTTTTAACAAGGAAAACAAATATTAAACAGGAAAAACTGGATTATGATAGTACTCCTTTACTGCTCCCTTAGCTTAATAATTAGACACAAATTTTAAGATTAGCGTGGATTAGAACTACATCTCAAGTTACAACAGTCTCATTATCACAACTTCCTTTTAAGCACACAGATCAACTGTGGTCAAGTACACACACAGATGTCTGTGTATTTCTTCTCAGCATCCCCCCCCCCCCCCCGCACCCCCCCATGAAAGTTTCCAAATTCCACTCCCAAAAACATGCTTTAAAATTTTCTTCCACAATAATGCTTTCCATCAACAGTTTACATTCCAAATCAAGTTTTCCAAATGACTTAAGCAATGCTTCCACTCTACTTAAGTGAATCCAGTATCCAGGTTTTATACTACTCTTTTGGACGTTTTTGTACTGCTGTAAAAATTGTTCACAACTGCTTTATCTCTTAATTCCCAGACTCCATAAATTGCGTCAAACTTTTGACTTACATCTGAAGTTTGCTTTTCCACTTTAAATCAGGTTGCTGCAATTGTCTCTAACATCAGAACATTCTGTTTACTTTTCTGAACAATACCTTGATCTCCCTTCTCTTGACTTTAGTTGTCTTAAGACGTGTCTGTCTTTAGTTATCTGGACAGTAACTGCTTCTTTGGGAAGTCTGTCTCTTCGCAGCTTCCATCTTATCTGATCTCTCTTCTGGCAAAGTTGAGAGATGTTTATTCTCTGGTGTTTAGTGCTGGACTTGAACCCCAAGGTATATAATGAAACCAGATTAGACCTCCAACAATGCTTCTATTTTAGCATTGAGAGGATAGAATGTTTCACTCCAGGAGTGATTCCACTGACAAATTAGGGTTATCATCAAAACAAGCTCTATTCATAACAGAATAAATATAACTCAAAATGTAGCAGGTTAATTCTTAACAGCTGAACAATCTTTGAACATGAAACAATTCTAATTTCTAATATCACTATTTGAGTTCCAATTAAGCAACATTCTGTTATGGACTTAAAAATGCACTTAAGTATAGTTAGCAATCCAAAAATACTTGCTCTAACTTGAGTAACAGCTGTGAAGGTTGCAAAGAGACTTTTGAGAGAGAAAGAGAACAGTTTGTAGGTGTCGATCTTTCAACAGCCCCCTCCAGTAACTGAACAGTGGAAGCTGTTTTTGCCCTCTGTTACAAACCTAGTTCCTCCCATTTCTAGTATCACATGACTATATGACCTTGTATAGTTTAACGAGGAAAACACCCCCAGGGTTTTTTTCCTTTGTAAACAAAAGCCTATTAAGCCTTCTGCTAAATAAATATTTGCATGGCTAAAACAGTAATTATCCTGCTTTCCAGTATTTGCTGCACTCCTACTAGACAGACCGACTCCTATAACTAAACTCAATCTCAAAGCACTCTCCCTTAAACATAAAATATGTTAATAGCAGTACCATCACAAACAGCCATCAAATTCAGCAAAGTGAAGAATAAAAGGCCTTTCTACCTTAAAAGAGCCTCCAGTTGCTAAGCAACCACTACTACTCCTGCCTATTTACCGTTCACACCATAACCCGCCCTAAGAGCAACAGAAACAGTTGGAACTGAAATCAACACCTATACAAATACTTTTGTCCAGCATGAATCCAACAATATTAATTCGATGTAGTTGAAAATAAGTGATGAGTTTACAAACGTCTGGACCTGGATTTGGGGAATCAGCCTGGCCAGGTGGTCGACGTTTCAGCAGGGGAGCAGTTCGGGAACAGTGACCACAATTCTGTAAACTTTAAGGTACTGATGGGTAAAGGTAAGTATAGTCCTCAAGTTAAGGCTAATTACAACAATATTAGACAGGAACTGGGACAGATGTTTAGGGGCAAATCAACATCTGGCATGTGGGAGACTTTGAAGTGTAAGTTGATAGGGATTCAGGACTAGTACATTCCTTAAGGATGAAGGTTAAGTATGGCAAGTTTTGGAAACCTTGGATAACAAGAGATATTGTGAGCCTAGTCAAAGAGAAAAAGGAGGCTTTTGTCAAAGTTAGGAGGCTGGGAACAAACAAAGCAAGTGTGGAATACAAGGAAAGTAGAAAGAAACGTAAGCAAAGAGTAAGAAGAGCTAAAAGAGGTCATGAAAAAGCATTGGCCAGCAGGATTAAGGAAAATTCCAAGGCTTTTTATACATATAACCCAGATAAACGTGTAGTAGTCCATTTTGGCAGGTCAAATGGGATGAAGGAGTATAATATCAAGGGTAAGACTCTTAGCAGTTTAGAGGATCAGAAGGACCTTGGGGTCCAGGTCCATAGGACTCTTAAATCGACCTCGCAGGTACAGGATGTGGTTAAGAAGGCGTAAAGTGCACTCGCCTTCATCAATCAAGGGATTGAGTTTAGGAGTTGGGAGATATTGCTGCAGCTTTATAAGACTCTGGTCAGACCCCACTTGGAGTGCTGTGCTCAGTTCTGGTCGCCTCATTACAGGAGGGATGTGGAGGCTATTGAAAGGGTGCAGAGGAGATTTACAAGGATGTTGCCTGGATAGGGTGAGGGATAGGTTGAGGGAGCTTGATCTTTTCTCCTTGGAGAGACAAAGGGTGAGAGGTGATCTGATAGAGGTGTATAAGATGTTGAGAGGTATTGGTTGGGTGGATTCTCAGAGGCTTTTTCTCAGGGCTGAAATGGTTGCTACGAGAGGACACAGGTTTAAAGTGATAGGAAGTAGGTACAGAGGAGATGTCAGGGATAAGTTTTTCCACTCAGAGGGTGGTGGGTGAGTGGAATCGGCTGTCATCGGTGGTGGTGGAGGTAAATTCGATAGGTTCTTTTAAGAGACTTCTGGATGAGTACATAGGACTTAATAGGATTGAGGGTTACAGATAAACCTAGTAAGTAGCGATATGATCGGTGCAACTTGTGAGCTGAATGGCCTGTTTGTGCTGTAGTTTTTCTACGTTCATATATAAAGAGCAGAGGGTAGCCAGGGAGAGGATTGGCCCACTCAAGGACAAGGGAGGAAACCTGTGTGTGGAGCCAGAGGATATGGATGAGGTATTAAATGATACTTTGCATCAGTATTCATCAAAGAGAAGGACTTGGTGGATGATGAGTCTGGGAAAGGATATGTAGATACTTCAAGTCATGTTGAGGTCAAAAAGGAGATGGTATTGGGGTTCTTGAGAAACATCAAGGTAGACAAGTCTTCAGGGCCTGATGGGATATACCCCAGAATACTGAGAGAGGCAAGAGAGGAAATTGCTGGGGCCTTGAGAAATCTTTGTATCTTCACTGGCTACAGGGGAGGTCCTAGAGAATAGCCAATGTTGTTCCTTTGTTTAAGAAGGGTAGCAAGAATAATCCAGGTAATTACAGGCTGGTGAGCCTTACATCAGTGGTGGGGAAATTATTGGGGAGGATTCTTCAAGACTAGGATTTATTGTCACTTGGAAATAAGTGGACATATTAGCGAGAGGCAACATGGTTTTGTGAAGGGGAGGTCATGTCTCACGAACTTGATCGAGTTTTTCAAGGAAGTGATGAGGATGATTGATGAGGGTAGGGCGGTGAACGTTGTCTACATGGACTTTAGTAAGGCCTTTGACAAGGTCCCTCATGGCAGACTGGTGCAGAAGGTGAAGTCGCATGGGATCAGGGGTGAGCTGGCAAGGTGGATACAAAACTGGCTCGGTCAAAGACAGAGGGTAGCAGTGAAGGGTGTTTCTGAATGGAGGGCTGTGACAGGTGGTGTTCCTCAGGGATCAGTGCTGGGACCTTTGCTGTTTGTAATATATAAGTAAAGGAGAAAAATGTAACTGGAGTGATTAGTAAGTTTGTGGACAACACAAAGGTTGGTGGATTTGCAGACAGTGATGAGGACCATCAGAGGATACAGTAGGATATAGATCAGTTGGAGACTTGGGCACAGAGACGGCAGATGGAGTTTAATCCAGACAAATGTGAGGTAATGCATTTTGGAAGGTTTAATACAGATAGGAAATATACAGTAAATGGCAGAACTCTTAGGAGTACTGATAGGCAAATGGATCTGGGTGTACAGTTACACAGGTCGCTGGAAGTGGCAAAGCAGGTGGAGAAGGTAGTCAAGCAGGCATACGGCATTCTTGTCTCCATAGGCCAAGATATTGAGTTTAAAAATTGGGAAGTCATGCTGCCTCTTTATAGAACCTTGATTAGGCCGCACTTGGAATATAGTGTTCAATTCTGGTTGTCACACTACAAAGATGTGGAGGCATTGGAGAAGGTACAGAAAAGATTGACCAGGATGTTGCCTGGTATGGAGGGCATTAGCTATGAGGAGAGATTGGAGAAACTTGGTTTGTTCTCACTGGAGTGAAAGTTGAGGGGAGATCTGAGAGAAGTCTACAAGATTATGAGAGGCATGGACAGAGCAGATGGTTAGAAGCTTTTTCCCAGGGTGGAAGAGTCAATTAGTCGGGGGCATAGTTTAAGATGCGAAGCATAAGGTTTTTAAACAGAGCGGTGGGTGCCTGGAACTCATTGCCAGGGGATATGGTGGAAGCGGATACAGTACTGACTTTTAAGGGGTGGCTTGACAAGTACATGAATGAGATGGGAATAGAGGGATATAGTCCCTGGAAGCATAGGGGGTTTTAGTTAAGTTGGGTAGCATGGTCAGTGCAGGCTTGGAGGGCCTGTTCCTGTGCTGTAATTTTCTTTGCATTACATTTCAGATAAGCCAAAACTTCCAGCAACGCAACATCTGAAGGATAATTTTCAAAGGCTTTAAAGTTTCATTTTCTGCCATTGATTCTATGGCCTCTAATTTGAGCTAAATCAGACTGTGAAAGCCAAGTATTCCTTCTGAACCACAGCTAGGCTTTAACTTCCACCCTTTCCTCAACCTTACAGGATGCCATATTTACAGCTTTAGTCTCAAAGATTCTCCATATCTTTGATATCAGTCACAGTTTCTACATCTTTCATAGACCAACGCATCTAAACGCACTTGGCAACAAATACCATTTGCTCATCACTGCCATCTTTATTGGCTAACCTAGCTCATCGTGTCCTTTACAAGACAGTTATCTCCTTATTCTCTTGTTAAAGGAAATCTCCCCATTACCCAAAACTCTCCAAAATGCAGTTTACCTCCTCACGCAGCACCACTTGGTCCTTTGTTCTTGCCCTCTTTGCACCACCATTGGCGGTAGAGGTTGCAGTGACCTCAGTTTTACGCTGAAACTCTTCTACCTCTGTATTTTAAAATGTCTCTAAAAAACTGCTTTACTTGATCAATCTTTGTCATCTCTTCTGACTTTCCATTGTTACTAAGTGTTTATTCCTTCTGCAAGATTATAGACTAAAGCCATCACCCATCCAGAGACTGTAATACCTTGCAGCATTCAGCTGATTAAGTTAGTCCCAGGTTTTCATTTGCACTACTTTATCCAGAACTCCACTCCATAAATTTAATCACTTTACATGAAAAAAGCTTGAATAAACCAAATATTTATTTAAATAACAAGCTTGAAGCTTTGCCTCATAATTCCAAAGAAGTTGTAATGGTTCAAAAAGTAAAGACATTATTTTAAATATCTTTTGGACCATTTTGGCTGAAAATCCATTTTTCCCATCTCTCCCTTCCTGTGCACACTTAAAGGACATTGAGACATTTTAAGTCTCAATGAAAGGTGCAATGTGATTTGTACGTTTCAAGTAGATGGGTTTTTGATAAGAGAGGGGATTAAGGGTTATGGGGAGAGGGCGGGAATGTGGAACTGAGCCACGACAGATCAGCCATGATCTTATTGAATGGCGGGGCAGGCTCGAAGGGCTAGATGGCCTACTCCTGCTCCTATTTCTTATATACTTACAATCATCTGGCTACCCCTTGTATATCCTACAGTAAGTTATAAGAAAGATCACATTCATTATACAACAACCATTTTGTGAACATTTGAAAATTAGACAAGAGAAGTCTACAGAACCAGTACTACAATAATACAGATGAGACATCATCAATCTGGGCATTCAGACAACGTCAGCACCTGTGGCTCGCTTCAACTACAACATACATCCCCTCCATGTGGTGTGATCCATTGGGGATTTTGTACAACACTAGAACCATGTTGGCTTCTTACCATATTGTCTCAAGAGAGTCAGGTATTAAAGAGACAAAACAGATTTGAAAAAAAAAGAGCAAAACTTCATATTTATTGACCTATAAACAGTGTTTATAACAACCACAAAATAAACACCGACTAAAGCGATTGCCAGTTTCTCTGAGACATTCAAAAGAATGAATTATAAATTCACCGTACATGGCATACTAGTAGTACTAATCTTTTAATTGCCTTCTACTTCCCAAACAAAAAAGCTTGTCAAACACTTTCCTTGAAGCCGAGTGCCTTTTTGAAAATCTTATGTTAACACAAGCCGCTTATATCCCATCAGAATATTAGAGGTGCTAATTTGCTAAATCTTCCCTTGGTACTCACAGCTGTTACACTCAACATGTCACGCACTTCACACATTTAAACAGCAATGATATCAGACATTCAAACGAGCTATCTGCTGGGAGGGAATCCAAGTTGGATTCACTTCTCTGCTCATTTTAATAACTATTAGTTAATTAACAGACACGTTTGGCGTTCTAACATCTGCACTTTAGATAGTGGGTGGAAGAACATTTGAATTTTACTCAATTTGAAACCAACCTATAACATAATAGCCACTCTCCATATGTTTCTATATCTAGATTTTTAAAAAAATCTTAGTTGGAAGGGTGTAAGTACCTTAACATTTGGGAATTTGATACCTCGATTTCCTTTACAAGACAGTCTGAAAAGGTAGGATTAGATTTATTTGAAACGTGGTTCTTGCTACTAGAATACAGGCTGTGTGCCTCCCACTCTCCTCCAGTACGATGAGCAGACATCTCTGGCCCTGGGGCTGTGTTACACCGTGCAAGCTCCGGATTCACTCACTCACCACCGGGTTACAATGTATCACCAAAGAGCAACTGTATCACCTTCGCCCACCATCCGGCTTCATTTCCTGCCAACTCTCTCATCCACCTCCCGCTGCACCAATTCCTTTTCCCTAATCCTTTTTCCTACCGGAAATCTCCTACTCCTGCAGCTTTCACTACATTTTCCCCACCCACACCTAACCACTTTACGACAACGTTGTAAAATTTCCCAAAAAAACAAAGGTTTTGTTCCACGCCCCTTCTAAATATTGTCGCAAACTGATACAAGAGGGTGGATCCGATAACTTGATTGGCGGCAACGAGTTCTTATTGTATTCTTCACTTTGGCGAGACGGATTTATTGAACATCTGAGTTGATGGACGAAGAGATTTTGCAGTGGCATTTACAACAAGGTTTTCTACTAACCATGTTTTGACTTGACATATTTGCCTTATTCATGTCCCGATTCGTGCTGGACCTTTGATTAATGTACCAGAAGTATTCTCTTTACTATATTTTCCAAGAAAATTCTGTAACCGTGTACATCTCATCGGAACGGAAATTTCGTTCTTTCTCATTACCACCCCCATTTTACCTTGCACCTTCAGCCCCTTCGTCACGTAAACTCTCTTGCCATTCACCCTATCTGAATCTTTTTATCTCCTTCCTTTCACTATACCCCTTTTCCCCGACTATTATCAATCGCTGCTGTGAACGAGTATTCAGTTATTTCAGCAATTTCCTGCTTAAAAAAAACTATCGTTTCGTGAAAAACAATATGAAATAACTTGAGATATTTCTAATGATCCGAACTAACTTCCCTGAGTTAATTTGAGTTGGTTTATTTGGTTTGCCCTAAAAGAGGCACAGGGAGAATGTGCAAATTCTGCACAATGACCCAAACCAGGAATCCCTAAGTTAATTTAAGTTTGTTTACTTGTTTGGCACGCAAAGAGCACCCAAGCCAGGAATCCAACCTGGGTCCCTGACGCTGTGAGGCAGCAGTGCTAACCACTGTGCCGCCCAAAATGACTCTTATGTATTAATCCCATGTAATAATCATTTAAATCCTTAAACTTCAGTGAAATTATGCTTTTTAAGAATCAGAGGTGTTATTGAGGGGAACTTCTTTATACAACAAGTTGTTTTAAATTGATGCTTGGGGATGTGGGCATCACAATTATTGTCCTAATTGTCCATGAGTAAGTGGTGATGAGCCACCTTTTTAAACTGCTGCAGTCCATGTGGTGCAAGTATACTTTGTGCTGGTAGAAGATCATGTCATTTTATTTATTTTCATTAATTACATTTTTACATTCCCTTATACAAATGGACATTGCTGGATTGAGAGATCCAAGAGAAATTGAGAGCTATTTGAAATAAGAACATAAGAAATAGGAGCAGGAGTAGGCCATCCAGCCCTTCGAGCCTGCCCCGCCATTCAATAAGATCATGGCTGATCTGTTGTGGCTCAGTTCCACATTCCCGCCCTCTCCCCATAACCCCTAATCCCCTCGCTTATCAAAAACCCATCAACCCGCGTCTTAAAAATATTTAGCGAGGCAGCCTCCACCACGTCAACGGGCAGAGAATTCCAGAGATTCACCACCCTTTGAGTGAAGAAGTTCCTCCTCAACTCCGTTCTAAACCGCCCCCCCTTTATCTTGAGGCTGTGCCCCTTAGTCCTACTGTCCTTTCTGAGCGGGAAGAGTCTCTCCACCTCTATCCTATCCATCCCATTCATCATCTTATGTGTCTCAATGAGATCTCCCCTCATTCTTCTAAACTCTAACGAGTACAAGCCCAGTTTATTCAGCCTCTCCTCATAGCTCAACCCCCTCATCTCCGGTATCAGCCTAGTAAACCTCCTCTGCACTCCCTCCAAGGCCAAAATATCCTTGTGTAAGTGCGGCGACCAAAACTGCACACAGTACTCCAGCTGCGGCCTCACCAATGCCCTATACAGCTGCAGCAAGACCTCCCTACTTTTATATTCAATCCCCCTCGCTATGAAGGCCAGCATCCCATTCGCCTTCCTGACCACCTGCTGCACCTGCAGGTTGGGTTTTTGCGACTCATGCACAAGGACCCCGAGGTCCCTCTGCACCGTCGCCTGCTGCAGTTTTTCACCACGTAAGTAATAGTCCTTCCTACCATTATTCCTACCAAAGTGGACCACCTCGCACTTGCCAACATTAAATTCCATTTGCCAGTTCCTGGCCCATTCGTCCAGCCTATCTAGATCCTTCTGCAGACTCTCCACACCCTCCGCACAATTTGCCATTCCACCACTCTTGGTGTCATCAGCAAATTTCGACACCATACACTCGGTTCCCTCCTCCAGATCATCTATATAAATGGTAAATAGCTGAGGCCCCAGCACCGACCCCTGGGGCACTCCACTAGTCACCAACTGCCAATCCGAATAGCACCCATTAACCCCCACTCTCTGCCTCCTATTTGACAACCAATCCTCTATCCACGCTAACACCCTACCCCCAACTCCATGCCCCCTTACCTTCTGCAATAACCTCTTGTGAGGTACCTTGTCAAACGCCTTCTGAAAATCAAGAAAGACCACATCCACCGGCTCGCCTCTATCCACCGCCCTAGACACATCCTCATAGAACTCCAATAAATTTGTCAGACACGACTTCCCCTTAACAAAACCGTGCTGCGTCTGCTCTATCAAGCAATTCCCCTCAAGATGCCTCGCTATTTCCTCCTTGATGATGGATTCTAACATTTTACCTACAACAGACATTAAACTAACCGGCCTATAATTCCCTGCCTTTTGCCTGCCACCCTTCTTAAACAACGGCGTAACATTAGCCGTTTTCCCGTCTTCCGGCACTTCCCCGGAATCCAGCGACATTTGGAAAATAACCACCAAGGCATCCACTATCACCTCCGCCATTTCTTTCAGAACCCTCGGATGCATTCCATCCAGTCCTGGGGACTTGTCCACAATCAGTCCCTCCAGTCTGTCGAGCACCGCCTCTCTAGTAACAATAATGTCACTGAGTTCCTCCAGTCCTACCACCTTTCTAACGCTAACACCCGGCAAATTATTCACGTCCTCCTCCGTGAAGACCGAAACGAAAAAGTTATTCAAGACCTCAGCCATTTCCCCATCCCCTACCACTAAGTCCCCCCTCTCATCCTCTAAGGGTCCAACGTTCACCCTAGCCAGCCTCTTCCTTTTTATATATTTATAAAAACTCTTGCTATCCTTTTTTATATTAAGCGCTAGCCCAGCTTCATAGTTTCTCCTAGCCTTCTTTATCAACTTTTTTGTTAATCTTTGTTGACATTTAAACCTCTCCCAATCCATTCTCACCCACTACTCTTAGTTACTTTAAATGCCTCCGCTTTTAATTTAACACTTTCCTTCACCTCCTTCGTTATCCACGGCTTATTACCTCTCCTCCTACGGTCCTTTTTAACCATCGGAATAAATTTCTGCTGAGCACCAAGAAAGATCTCCTTAAAGATCCTCCACTGCTCCTCAGCAGACCTACCTTCCAACGCGCTCCCCCAGTCAACATTCGCCAATTCTTCTCTCATCCTACCATACTCCCCTCTGTTCAAACAAAGGATGCGTGTCTGGGAACCCACTTTCTCCTCCTCCATCTGCACCAGAAACTCCACCATACAATGATCACTCTCCCCAAGAGGATCCTTCACCACAAGGTCCCTAATTCTACCCGCCTCATTACATAACACCAGATCCAAGATAGCTCGCTCCCTCGTCAGCTCCAACACACACTGTTCAAGGAAACTATCCCGGCAGCATTCCAAGAACTCCTCCTCGAGCCCACCGCATCCAACATGGGTCGACCAATCAATATGTGGATTGAAATCCCCCATAATTATCACCGTTCCATTCCTGCACACCGCACTTATTTGCGCGTTAACAGCCCACCCCACCTCCAGATCATTATTCGGGGGCCTATAGACGACACCCACCAGCGTCTTCCTCCCTTTGCCGTTCCTAACCTCCACCCACAACGATTCCACTTTCTGCTCTTTGATTCCTGTATCATCCCTTGCTACCACCCTGATGCTATCCTTAATCAGCAGAGCTACGCCCCCCCCCCTTTTCCTCCCGCCTATCCTTCCTAAACACTTGATACTCCTAGACATTCAGCTCCCAGTCCCTGTCACCTTGCAGCCACGTCTCTGTACTGGCCACCAGATCATATCCATTTGTGCTGATCTGCGCCACCAGCTCATCCACTTTATTCTGAATGCTTCGTGCATTCAGATAAAGTGCCTTCATCCCAGCCTTCACCTGTACCCTATTTGCCAGAACGCCACCAACCATACTCACGCCCCCTACTCCCTTTATTATTGGGACATCCTCGGCCTCTTCCCTTACCTGTACCCTCTCCTTAACTTTAGACCCCATAATGTCACCTACCCTCGCACCCTCCCCCCCTCTAATTAGTTTAAAGCCCTGTCTACAGTCCTATTTACACGATTCGCCAGACTCTGGTCCCAGCACAGTTCAGACCAACCCCATCCCACCTGAACAGGTCGCACCTACCCCAATACTGATGCCAATGTCCCATAAATTCAAACCCATTCCTCCCACACCAATCCCTGAGCCACCCATTCACTTCCTTAATCTTATCGACCTTACGCCCGTCTGCACTCGGTTCAGGCAGTAGCCCAGAGATAATCACCTTGTCGGTTCTACTTTTTAATTCCATTCCCAGCTTTTCATACTCCCTCCTCAGATCCTCAGTTCGCATTTTGCCTACGTCGTTGGCACCCACATGTACCACAACGACCGGATTCTCACCTTCCCATTCCAGGTTCCTGGATACAGGAAAGTAAGCAATTTTTACAGCTGAGGAATTGATATATAATGTCATCCACATGGGTGCTAGTTTTTTTTACTTTGGTTTCTGCCATATTCTCTTTCTACTCTAGACTTCCGTACCAATCCCTCCCTATCTATTGGCTTAGGCTGAATCAGACTGTGCAACTTCAGCATCCTATTTAAACCCCAAGCTGAGCTTTTGACTGCACATGCTCACCTTTGAAATCACCATTCATTTCCATCTCTGTAAGATTGCCCATCTCATACTGTTTCAAAGCATCTGATATTAATGTATTTATCTATGACTTTGTCACTTCAAGATTTGATTATTCATATGTTTGACTGACCAGTCTTCCATGTTCTACCCTATGTAAACTTAAGCTCACCAAATACTCTGCTGTCTATATTGAATTCACATCAATTTATACTCATCCATCACTTCTGTTTTTCACTGAACTACACTGGACCCATGAACTCCCATTCTTTGAATCTGAAATTTCTAACTTTTTCTTGGAACGTAACATCATGGCCTTGCCCTATCCTGATCTCTGTAACCATCATCTGCATTCCACCCAGAACTAATTGTTCCTTCAGGTGTTCCCTCATGTGCATTCCTCCCTCCCTTCACTTCACCACTTGGTTCCTTTAGTTGCAGGCTCTGAAATCCTGGCTGAAAATCCCTTTGCCTCTTCACTTCCATCTTCTACTTAGAGACAGTCCTGAAAACCCATCTCTTTTACAAAGCTTCTGGACACTCCTTAATATGTCCTCCTCCACCTCAACCTTCATTTTTTTAAGATATGCCTCTTTCAACCAACATAGAATATTTTCCGTTAGTTCAAGGAGCTTGATAAATTGGTATTTTTATTTTGTAAGTTCCAAGTGCAAACTGAAGCTAAATAAAATCTCAGTCCTAGTAACCATGCTATAAAATTTATTATTAATATCTGAGAAAAAAATCAGGAGTGAGATTTATTAACTGTACTATGATTTCCCAACTGGGGTATTCGCAGACATCTTCAATCTCTCGTTACAACAATCTGAGGTCCTATCTGCTTCATGAAGACGACCAACATCCCGGTACCTAAAAGCCAAGCAGCGTGCCCTAATGACTATCATCCGCTCGCTCTGATATCCATCATTATGAAGTACTTCGAAAGGTTAGAAATAGCACAAATCAATTCCAGCCTCCTGGACTGCCTGGATCCACTATAGTTTGTCTACCACCATAACAGGTCTGCAGCAGATGCCATCTCCCTGGTTCTGCACTCAACCCTGGAACACCTGGATAACAAAAGACCTATGTCAGAATACTATTCATTGACTACAGCTCAGCTTTCAACACCATTGTGTTTTACTATCTCATTATTCCTATGAAACCCATTTCCAAACTCTGTGGCCTGAGCCTTGGCTCCTCCATTTGCGACTGGATCCTGAACTTCCAAGCCCACAGACCACAATCAATAAAGATAGGCAACAACACCTCCTCCACGATCATCCTCACTACTGGTGCCCCACAAGCCCCCTACTCCTTTAAATCTGTGACAGTGTGGCCAAATTCCCCTCCAACTCAATTTTCAAGTTTGCTGATGATACCACCAAAATGGGTTGGATCTCAAACAATGATGAGACCAATTACAGCAATGAGATAGAGAATCTGGTGAACTGATGTGACAACAATAATCTCTCCCTCAATGTCAACAAAACGAAGCAGACTGTCTTCACCTTCAGGAAGTGTAAAGGAGAACATGTCCCTGTCTACATTAACAGGGATGAAGTAGACAGGGTCAAGAACTTCAAGGTTTTAGGTGTCCAGATCACCACCAACCTGCCCTGGCACCCCCCATGCTGACACTATAGTTAAGAAAGCCCACCAATGCCTCTGCTTTCTCAGAAGACTAAGGAAATTTGGCATGTCAGCTACAACTCTCATCAACTTTTACAGATGCACCATAGAAAGCACTCTTTCTGGTTGTATCACAGGTTGGTATGGCTCCTGCTCTGCCCAAGACTGCAAGAAACAACAAAAGGTCGTGAATGTAGCCCAATCCATCACGCAAACCAGCCTCCCATCCATTTACTCTGTCTACACTTCCTGCTGCCTCGGCAAAGCAGCCAGCATAATTAAGGACCCCACGCATCCCAGACATCCTGTCTTCCATCTTTTTTCCTTCAGAAAAAAGATACAAAATTCTGAAGTCACATATCAACCAACTCAAGAACAGTTTCTTCCCTGCTGCCATCAGACTTTTGAATGGAATTACCTTGCATTAAGTTGATCTTTTTCTACACCCTAGTTGTGACTGTAACACTACATTCTGCACTCTTGTTTCCTTCTCTGTGAACAGTATGGTCCGTCTGTATAGCATGCAAGAAACAATACTTTTCATGCTAATACATGTTACCGTAATAAATCAAATCAAATCAAATGCTGTAGCCAAAGAACCCTTTTGACCTGCCAAAAGTACTGATGGAACCCCTGAGAAACATTTTTATAATGTTGCAAAGTTAAACCACAAATAATTATTTTTTTGAACAAGTACGAATATACAAAGACAAATCAATAAAAGGATTTACTATTCCTTATATGTATCCATTTATTACAACTAAAAAAATTATTATTCAACAAAGTAGTTAAATCTTACCTTTTTATCATTTTTAGCAGGAGTGATGCTGCTTCTGGCAGCTCGGTGTTCTCACCAGCCTTACCAACAGTACAATTTTAAAGGGGATGACAGACCAGAGTGACCTTGGGGTGTAGGCAAACAAATCATTGAAGGTGGAATGACTAGCTGAGAATGCTATTTAAAAAAGGTGGAATGTCTAGCTGAGAATGCTATTAAAATCTATGCAGTACTTGGTTTTATTAATAGAGGAATAGAATACAAAAACAAGAAAACTGTGCTTAACCTTAATGAAACACTGGCTAGTCCTCAACTGGAGTACTGTGTATGTTTCTGGGCACCACACTTTAGGAAGAATGCCAAGGCCTTGGAGAATGATATTAAAGATGAGGGACTTCAGTTATATGGAGTGGAGAAGCTGGGTTCGTTCTTATTAGACCTGATTAAGAAGAGATTTGATAGTGTTCAAAATTCTGAATGTCTTTGATAGAGTAACTAAAGAAATTGTTTTGTGACAATAGTCTACAAAATTATGAGAGGTATAGGCAGGGTTGATAGTCAAAGGCTTTTTCCTAGGTGGAAGTGTCAATTACAAGGGGGCACAGGTTCGAGGTGAGAAGGAAGAAGTAGAAGGAAGAAGTTTAAGGGAGAAGTGCAGTGGAAGATTTTCACACAAGTGGTGGGTGCCTGGAACACACTGCCAGAGGAGGTGGTGGAAGCAAGCACATTAGCAACATTTAAGAGGCATCTGAATGGGCACATGAATAAGGGAGGGAATCATAGGATATGGACCGAGTAAGGGCAGTAGTTTTTTTTAGTATAGTTAGGGCAACATGATTGGCACAAAGTTGGAAGACCGAAGGGCCTGTTCCTGCACTTTGTCTTTCTTTGTTCTTTTTGTTCTAGATGTGTTGGTTTTCAGAGGATATTGATTTAAGGTGAAAGGCAAAAACAAAAGTTATATAAAGTTAAAAAATACAGTCAGTTATGATTTGTAATGCACTGCCTGAAATGATAATGGAAGCAGATTCAGTTGTTATATTCAACAAAGAATTTGATAAATAATTGAAGAGAAATAATTTGCAAAGCTGTGCAGCAAAGCAAATAGGATTAATCATGTAGCTTTCCAGGATGAATGAATCAAGTAGCTTCCATTGTGCTGTATCCTTGTAGTAATTCAATCAAATGTCAATTTTCCATCACCAATATCTTTTATTGTGTAGCAAAGGAAAAGGTTGCTTCAGCAGTTTACAATCAGGTTGTATTCACTTTAGGAGTTACAGCTCCAAACTGGGTAAAGTTACAAGCTTAAAAACCCCACTGGCTGCTTCCCATTGGGCAACTCTCCACTCACTCAATAAAGCAGCTGGTATTCCACAAAGCCCACAGGCAGATTTATTGATGATGCTCCATGTCCAACACTTGTCATAACACTTGCATAGCTTGAAATGTTCTTCCTTCTCATTCAAAGTGCTCCTATTTTTAACAGCATCTATGGGAAGAGAATACAACCCATGTTTTGTGTCTAGATGACCCTCTATCAGAGCTGGACAAAAGGTCATCTAGACTTGAAACGTTGGCTCAATTCTCTCTCCACCGATGCTGTCAGACCTATTGAGATTTTACAGCACTTTTTATTTTTGTTTGAGATTCCAGCATCTGCAGTATTTTGCTTTTTTGCTACCAGTTTTGATTGGTTGAGTTGGGTGACATTGCAACTGCAGAGGGCACACTTCTGCACATGCAGTACTTATGTCATAGTATCAGTGGGTGGCATGGTGGCAGTGGTTAGCACTGCTGTCCCACAGTGCCAGGACCGAAGTTTGATTCTGGCTTTGGGGAACTGTGTTGAGGTTGCATGTTCTTCCGTGCCTGCATGGGTTTCCTCTGAGTGCTCTGGTTTCCCCCCCATAGTCCAAAGATTTGCAGGTTGGTGGACTGGCCATGCTGAATTGCCCCTTATACACAAAGGTGCGTAAATTAGGTGATTAGCCATGGTAAATATGCAGCGTTAGAGGGATAGGGCAGGACGGTGATCCTGAGTAAAATGCTCTTTCGGAGAGTTGGTGTGGGCTCGATGGGTCAAATGGTCTCCTTCTGCACGGTATGGTTCTATGGTCAATGTCAGCAATGTCCCAAAGATAGTGGAGATAAAATGCTGCCTGAAGAAAATTACATAGTGAACTGGAAACTACAAACAATCCTATAGCCTAATCTCTAAAAAAAAATTGCTTTTTGAAATATAAAAATGGTAGTATTTTAGCAAATTGAGTATCAGCTAATTATTGCATGAGATTGGACAGATGCTGAGATAACTTTTTCCAAGGCATGATTGCAATATTCCAGAAAGAGCACTTCTATGAATGGATGAGAGACTGAGATATTTTGACAATTTAAATGGACAATCTGAATCTAACCCCAGTTGTATCTTTCTTGGGAAATGTGTGATGGGACAGTATCCTGGTTACTTTCCTCTGCTGTAAGAGCAGGAAAGGGGCAGTGAAGGCTTGGTGGAGGACATGTGAGACCTTGAAGGGGGTGGCAACCAAAAGCATCAGAGGGGCTGGGTGAAGATGGGAGAAGGGTGCTGGGCAAGAGGATAGGGAGGATCAGTGAGGACTCAAGAATGGTGAGCGAGTGGTGATGGCGAAGAGAGGTGCCGCTTGGGCAAGAGGCAGCAAAAGTTCAGACCAGTGGTAGCCTGGATAGCACATGCACATATATGCAAAGGAGCAAACACCAATGAGCTCAATAATAGGAGAAATTGCCGCATGTGCCAGTGGACACAGTGCTAGTGGAACGCACCTGCATCAGTGCTCCTGGTGCTTGGCTGGTTGACTTTAGGATAAGTCACAAAATCACAGAATATCAGAATGGTTACTGCATAGGAGCCATTTGGCCTCTCATGTCTATGCTGGGTCTCCAAAAGAGCAATTCACCTCTTCCATGCTTTTTCCATGTAGCCATGTACATTCTTTCTTTTCAGATAATAACTCAATTCCCTCTTAAATGCCTCATTAAACCTAAAGCCGTCAAACACTCAGGCAATACATTCCAGAACCTGCTTGCTGAGTGAAAAAAAATTCCCTCATGTCATTATGACTTATTTTGCCAATGACCCTAAATCTTTAAAAATAAAGTTTATTTATTAGTGTCACAAATAGGCTTACATTAATACTGCAATGAAGTAACTGAAAATTCCCTAGATGCCACATTCTGGCACCTGTTCGGGTACACTGAGGGAAAATTTAGCATGGCCAATGCACCTAACTATCATGTGTTTTGGATTGTGGGAGAAAACCAGAGCACCTGAAGGAAACCCACGAAGACTCATGGGGACAATGTGCAGACTCTGCAGTAACCTAAGCTGGGAATCGAACCCGGGTTTCTGGCACTGTGAAGCAGCAGTGCTAACCATTGTGCTGCCAGTCTGTGTCCCTTTGTACAATTCTTCCAACAGTTTATTTGTCAATTCTCTGCAGCCATCTCAAGAGTTTTAACACTTGTTTCAAACCCTCTCAAACTTCTCTAAGGAAAACAGTCCCAGTGTCTCCAATCCACATATAACTGAAGTTTCTCATTCGTGTGGGATCACCATCCTGAATCTTTTCTGCACTCTTGCTTTCCCTCTATAACGTCTTCACATCCTTCCCCTAAAGTGCGACACGCACAATGGCGCAATAGTCTAATCGACACCAAATCAGGCTTAGGAATGTTACATTCCTTGCTTCAGTACGCAAGACCCATGCTCATGATCTCAGTCTCAGAATTAAATTCAACTTGATGGGGGGTGGGCTGTATTCCTGGGTGGAACCTAGGATGGGGAGTAGGTTCCCAGCTAGTCTCCATCCTGCTGGCTAATCTTGTGACGGTGGCAGTGATTCTGAAAGGCTTCCAACAGAAGAGCGACCATTTTGTTGGTTGCTGCGGATCCTCGAGGCCCGGGCGGAGACCGGAAACAGTGCCGAGCTCTCGCGCCCCCTTTGAAACGGTGGTTGCCAGGGGTTACCAACCGCCAGGCTGGGCGCCCAGACGAGGAGGTAGGGAGAGAGAATAAAAGCAACCGCTCTAATGAGCTGCGTAGGGGGGGGGAATTGGGAGTAAACAACACGATGCCCAAAATGTGATCACCATTAGTCATTCGAATTAACGGTGATTTCGAAGTTTCTGTCTATTTTGAGCAGAAACGACAAACGATACTTGTGAGCTTGTGTGAGTGAAGTACACACAAAGGACATAATGCATTTAAAGAAAAATGGATTTGCCCTTGATGGCACTGCAACTTCAGAAGGTGCACTCAAGTATTTCACTTCAACTGCACCCACGGCCAAAAGGAGTTCAGGAGATGGCTACCGTCTCATGCAGCACAAAATGCCCTCCTGTCATTTTATCTGGTCGATTCACTGCCACCCCCGCCCCAACCCTTCTTTCTCTTTCCATAGGAAGTGCAAACCTGTGATGGGCAATTGTCCTGTCCTGGAAACCTTCTGAAAATGCAATTTAATGGCAAACATTGAATGAGGGAAATATGCCATATCTGTTGTGCTCCTTCCCTCCATACCCTTCCCCCAACACTTTCATTTCCATTTCTTCTCCATTGTTTAGCCTGCTTTCATTTTTGCTACTCTTACCCTGAAGTTTTTGTAGCTCCTGTATTATTTTCCTAGGAGGGTGATCCTTCCCTCCCCATTCTGTGCACCCCATCCACATCTGATGCATTGCGCCCACCAATTTGAAATGACCATGTTTAAAATGGGCTCTGAACTCTTGCTGGTATGGGCTTGTTAAAATGGCCTGTTGTGCAGCCTTACAGTAAAGAGACGACCCTTTGGAACCGAGATGAGGAGGAATTTCTTCAGCCAGAGGGTGATGAATCTATGGAATTAATTGCCACAGAGGCTGTGGAGGCCAGGTCACTGAGTGTATTTAATACAGAGATAAATAGATTCTTGATTGGCAAAGGGATCAAAGGTTATGGGGAAAATGTGGGAGAAGGGGTTGAGAAACTTATCAGCTATGATTGAATGGCAGAGCAGATTTGATGGGCTGAATGGCCTAATTCTGTTCCTATATCTTATGGTCTAATGGCATTGTCCAAAGTATGATCACCATTACCCATTTGAGTTAATGTTGATTCACTTGTATGAGTGACGTACACACAAAGAATATAGTATGGATTTGCCCTTAAAGTTGGCTGAGTTTGATGGTACTTCAACTAGTGCACTACCCAAAAATTCTGTGATGTCAAATCTAGTGATGGACCGTACAACCTTCTACTCCCAAAACCTACATCCTTGCATATACTAACTGATAGTAGCCTGAGTATGTTAATCATGTGGATGTGAACTTCACCAAAGAGAATTCCATGTATTTTCTTCACAGGCCCCCCTCCCATCTGAAGTATTCGTTGATTTTCTTATTCATTCCTCCAAAGGCCAGCAGACACATGGAAACACCACCACCTAGAAGCTCCCCTTAGTTACTCATCATTCTGACTTGGAAATACATCACTGTTCCTTCACTGTTCGTGGGTTAAAATCCTGGAACTCTGTCTCTAACAGGAATGTGAATGAACCTACAATGGGTCAAGAAAGCAGCTCACAGCTTCATGCCAAGAGGAATTAGGAATGGGCAATAAGTGCCAACAACACATTTTGTAATTCTTTTTAAATTGTCAATCTATGTTGTTCATTTGAACAGAAAGAAACAAATGTTGTGTCAATTAATGTGGAAGTTTCAAAGAGGAACTTGGAGGTGCAGCTCTACATTTAATGCTGTTAAAGTTTTTGGTTCAATAATAGAAAGCTGCAGTACCATTTCAATAAGGACAGCCTGACACATTATGTGTTCATAATGTCAGCTGTCCAGAAATTATATACTTTTCTCAACATTTGGCATGAAATAAATTTGAACAATGAATTGAGATAGACTTGACACTCGTAATTGCCAAAGGCAAGTGCATTGAAAGTGCATAGGAGAAAGTGGGTGCTGTTTGGGATGACAGAGGGAGCTGGCCAGTGATTGATAGGAATTGAGGGGTAGGCTAAGAGGTGGTGTAGGAAGTGTGACGAAGGGCATTGGTGAACAACAGGCCAGAGGCAACAGAGTTGTTGGCTGAATGATCATGTGTAGGCACATTTGGCTGTAGCTTCCAAGCTTCAGGTCAATGTAACTGGGAGTCAGCTCAAAGATGGGTTGGGGAACAATCTCGCTCCCCTCACCCTGCCCACCCCCCTCATAAGTTCCCAGGTTTGCAAACAAAAGTGCAAACCTCAAGTGGACAATGTCCTGCACTGGGAAGCATCTGAAATTGCAATTTAAATTGCAAATTTTGGATGGTTCTGCTGTTTTACATCAATAGTTACGTAGAAAAAGATAAGAGTAATTAAAACCACTTCTAGCTTCTGGGCAACTATTGTTGAGACACACACTGACTTGCCCCCACCACCACCATGGGACTTCCCTAACCCTCCCAACTACAATGGGACTTCTCTAACCCTCCCAACTAACCCCCGTTTCCATGGTAAGCCCCCTCCAGGAGACTCCCCCACCCAGAGAGGATTTTTTTCCTGTGCAAAAGTTCTCCATATTATGTAGTGTTTGAATCTCAAGTACTTGATTGAATTTTGTGAGAATAGTAAATCTAGAAAAAGATTTTAATTATGAACATAATACAAGATATCAATAGTAGAAATAAAGAAATAGGAGTTTTGTCTAAATAGTTGACATCTAGTTGAATTTTTGCCACCTGAAATTAAAGAACACTCTTTCAACTCCAGAATTAAAAGTAAAAGAAATATAAATGGCTGTACTTAGGTAATTACATGTTTAATTTAATAATTAAAAACAAGACTTTGATTTTGCAATGTTTATCCCCCCATTAATCTTCAAATCATATAGCATGCCTCAGAATGAGGATGAGAGACTGACCTACTTCCATGCCCAGCAACATGCTACTGCATTTTATCCATTCAAAGTGATGTGTTTTAAACCAAGAACTGATCTTAATATTTTTAAATCATGATACAATACATTATCATCAATTCATATGAAATTGTTGTTTGAAGATGTGTAATGGTGTTTTATTGATAATTGCACCCTCAGTAACTGCTGTACTATTTCTTAATTTCAGGAATTTCTTTTAGCAGCATGGAATGGATACATGTACATATACTCATAATTGCACAACAGCTCTTTTCTACATCAGAGCACATGTTGAATGCCAAAGGTGCTGTATAATTAAGAGCTTTTTAAAAATCCCATCTCGTCGCATCATTTATCAGTCCATCTTTGTATCGTGCTTAAGCATAGGGAAACTTTCGGTAAATGTTGATGTTTGACAAGTTTCATGTGTGGAATCAGTAATACATCCCATAACCATGCTTTAGCTTATCAGGAAACTTGTGTTATTAGCCACTGAGTGGATATTATTATCTACTGTGCCTGGTGCCGCATATTATGGTGAGAATTTTACAGTCTTCCACTAGTGGGTTTGCAGCGAAGGGGGTATGTAAATTTCTCTGGATGGTCTTTGCACCACTATCCCGCCCACTTGTGACGTCCACAATTTTGTGGGATGCAGGTGATTTCAAATCTGTCCTCTTGATCAAATTCAGGTCTGCGTTGGCCGCTCAAGGGCTGCCTGGCTGCAATGTTTCAACTGGTGGGAGGAATTCATGGATGGGATGGAAACAAAGAAAAGGCTGACCAACTAAATACACACTTTGGTTCTGCCTTCACAAAGAAGGACATAAATAATACCAGAAATGTTGGGGAACACAGGATTTAGTGAGAGGGAGGAACTGAAGGAAAACAGTATTAATACAGTAATGATGTTGGGGAAATTGATGGGATTGAAAGCCAATAAATTCCCAGGGCTTGATAATCTACATCCAAGTGTACTTAAGGAAGTGACCTGAGAAATAGTGGATGCATTGATGGTCATTCTATAGATTCTGGAACAGTTCCTATAAATTGGAGGGTAGTTAATGTAACCTCACTATTTAAAAAGTGAGAAGGATGCACAGATACTTTACTATGATTTGGACAAACTGAGTGAGTGGGCAAAAGAATGGCAGATGCAGTATATGGATAAATGTGAGGTTACCCACTTTGGTAGCAAAAACAGGAAGGTAGATTATTAGCCGAATGACTATTAACTAAGAGAGTGAAATGTGCAACAGAAAGCAGTGTGACCAAACATTCTGTGACTAGATATAGCTCTTAGGGCAAAGGGGAAGGTGGGATCAGGCTATTGAGTTGGATGATCAACCATGATAGTAATAAACGGTGGAACAGGAACGAAGGACAAAGTGGCCTACTTCTGTTTCTATTTTCTATGTTCTATGTTTCAATGGGTGGCGAGGGTGGAGGATTTTAGCCCGGCAGATTATCCTACCCAAAGCTTTGTGAGGGAAAAAAACAGCTGCCTCCATTATTGGCCCCTTTCCAAATTGGATGTCCCCCCTCCACGGGTGTCACCTCCTCATCTGGTCGAACAACTACAATCCCTAACCTCTTCTTTCCTCATCCTCCACAGCTCCTGTCCAGTCTCCAGTACAAGATCCAATACCTATCTGGTCCCATGGGCACTGGCACTTAGACTAGTGGGACTGATTGTAGTCCCAACAATAACTACCACTCCTGGTGGTGCTGCTGATTGTCATGCCCAACTAAGTCATGTCAGCTGCCCCACAGCTACTTAACGCTCTGTCGTGCATTATGTGGCTGGAGGCAGGAGTGCAATGGGATGTAGATCAGTTAATTGACTGATCAAAAAATTGGCATTGGGATTTAATGTGAGGAAATGTGAATTAATGCATTTTGGTAGAAAGAATAGAAAAAATAAATAATTAAATTGAGAGACTATGGAATTTTTTGACACAGAGGGATCTAGGTATCCTTGTGCACAAAACATCAAAAGATAGCGTAGAAGTAATTAGGAAGGCAAATGGAATATTGGCTATTTTGCAAGGTGATTTTGGTACAAGGATAACTAAGCCTTGCCACAACTGTAAAGAGTGTTGGTGAGACTGCACCTAGAGTACTGCATACTGTTTTGATTGACTTTTTTAAGGAGGGATATGCTCCTCTTGCTTTGGAGGTAGTTCTCAGAAGGTTCACTCAATTAATTCCTGGGATGAAGGGGGTTGGCCTATGAAGAAAGGTTGAGCTCAATCTCAGTAGAATTTAGAAGTGTGAGAGATGATCTTGTTGAAACATAAAGATTTGAGGCTTGAAAGGGTAGATGCTGAGAGGATATTTTCCATTGTCGGGGAATCTAGGTCTGGGAAGCATAGTTTAAAACTAAAGGGCCCTTCATCTAAGACATAGATGAGAAGCAATTTCTTCTCGGAGGGTCATGAATCTTTGGAATTCCCTACCAAAGAGAATTATGGGTAGAGTCATTGAACATATTCAAGACTAAGAATGATATATTCTTGAATTGTAGAGGAGTCAAGGTATTAGGGAACAGGTGGTGAGGTGGAGTTAAGATCACAATCAGATCAGACATAATTTTATTGAATGGTGGTGCAGTCTTGACGGATCATATGGGCTTCTCCTCCTATTACTTATGTTCTTATTTTATGCTTTATGAAGTTCACCTGTGTAAGATTATGACCATTTTCTTTCCTTCTAGTTCAAGATGCTGCAAAATTTAAATGTACAACAAAAGAAGAAGGAGATCATTTTGCTGACAGGATAAGAATGTTTCTTTATTTAGATAAATTGGTAATGAGTATAAACATATAGGAATTACTTTTGCTATTATATTAATAACTACATTTTAATATGTTTCAAAAGTGCTCTTGCTGAAACCATCATTTAGGTCTTTGTTATTTCCATACTCACCTTACCCTTTCCTCTTTAAGTCGCTCCTTACAATTCACTAATTTGATTAGTTTTTCTTCACCTACCCTAACTTCTATATGTGGCTAATTGTGAAGTGCCTTGGGATATCTTACATCATTAAATGTAAGTAATTATTATATTTCTCTCCTTGTCTGGATCTTACAATAATTGATAGAATCATAGAATCCCTACAGTGTAGAAGGAGGCCAATAGGCTCATCGAGCCTACACTGACAACAATTCCACCTAGGCCCTATCCCTATAACCTCACATATTTACCTTGCCAGACTCCCTGACACCAAGGGACAATTTAGCGTAGCCTGGGAGGAAATCGGAGTACCTGGAGGAAACACAAACAGACATGGGGAGAACATGCAAAGTCCACACAGACAGTGACAGTGACCTGGGCTAGAATTGAACCTGGGTCCCTGGTGCTGTGAGACAACAGTGTTAACCATTGTGCCACCGTACTGCCCTTAAGTAGATCTTCTGAAAAAGATTAAAGTCTTTGAGAAAAAGATTGTTTGAGTGAAGATGCATTAATATATTACCTTGCAGATTATGTTGATTCCCTGGGGACAGAGAATGCTATTGGCTATTATTTGCATGACCTGTGTGGATTTCCTCAGTGATATTAATGGAGAAATGACTTCAAATTTCCCCCTTCAACTTGTTTACATAGTTTTTGTCAAGACTTTTGAGCAAACGTGAAACTGTAAAAGTTTTAATGAAACAAATTACCATACTGTTTGAACAACATATTTATTTTTGTGTGCTATGAGTTTGGACTGACTCCTGACTCCCGTACCCAGGTGACCACAGCTGATTTAACGGTAACTGAATGCAAAATAAATGTAATGCTGTGTGGTATTGAAGTAGGGAAAAGGTGAATGCATTTTGTACCTGAAGGGAAAGGGTTAATGGATTTTGTACCTAGAATATGTCACAAACATAACCCTTCATCATGACTGATCTCAGGTTTATACTGCTCCTGGCAGTAATATAAGTTATTTGTTTATGTATTACATGCTTTAACTCTCATTTTTATAAAGACAGATAGTTTAATGTGACTGTTATTTTGTAGACTTTGCAAATCTATTTGTGTTAGTAGCCATCGTTACACAGATGGTGGTTTACGATACCTGCTTTTAATAGCTGCTGATGGCAGATCATGATACTGGCTTTTAACAGGAAGGGTCCTGCTGGGACAGCTGCGATTGCACAAGTAACTTCAAAGACTGGGATGCTGGTACTGCTGCAGAAGGAATTTTCTGTGTCCTGACTGCAGGACTGTAATTCCTGATTAACTCTGGGCCTACATCACAACCCAGGAAGGAAGAACTGGAGGTCTGGCAGGAATTGGAACTTTAAATCGTGATTTCTGCTGGAGCTCATAATGTATAAATACCCACTTGTGTTTGTGTTCTGTGAGAAGTCTGTAGTCCTACTTCTCCCAAAATTCTGGAATACACCCCAGAGTTTTGAAATAAAAACCACTGTATTTTGACACACTAACAGTCTGAGGTATTATTTTACGTACAACAGTATTTTCTGAGTGTAGTAATTTATTTGTCAAACATTTGCAGGTAGCCTTCACTCTGGAAATCACCCACTTGGGCAACTGATTAATTGCCTACTTCCATAATCTTGACATTTTCTCATTCTTCTTCTTCAGCGATTGCATAAGGAACTGTGTTTCTGGTTATGGGTTCTGTGGGTCCTTGTGTGGCTGATGAGCCTGATCCTATCTGGGAGGTGGGTTTAGCCGTTGGACTCTCAATTGCTGGGATTCCTTTCTCAGGTTCCTGTTCCAGGCCTCCTCTTGCCATTAAGTGTCCTTGAAGAATTCTATTCTCTCAATCAGAGGGCTCCTCCAAGTAGGCCTCTTCTAAGCACTGACATCTGTGTTGCATTTCTTGAGGTAAGCTTTAGGATGTCTCTGAAGTGCTTCTTTTGTCCTCCTCTTGTCCTTACTTGAGCTGGGTGAAGAAGATTTGCTACGGCAGTCAAGACTCTGACATCTGAAGCACATGGCCAGCCCAGTGGTGTTGCTTCCATATGATCATGGCCTCGATATTGGTGCTTTTGGCTTCTTCAATGATGCTGATGTTAGTACGCCTGTCCTCCTAGCTGATGTGGAAAATCTGTCTCAGATGGCATTGATGGTACCTTTCCATGGCCTTGAGTTGGTGTCTGTATGTAATCCAAATTTCTGAGCTATATCGAATAGTTGGGAGGGCAACTACCTTGTAGATGAGGATCTTGGTGTCAGCAAGAATGTTCCAGTGGTGTTTGGAGGTTGGTCTGTACCATAATTAATCAGGAGTTGGAGTAATTTTAATCATTCTAACTTTTCCTGGATAACAGTCCTAAGAGTGTTGGAGCTATCTGAAGTGTGTGCTTAAAATCAAAGTTTTGGATTGTTTCCAGTGCAGTGTAATTGCTCAATGGAAGTTTAAATTTCCTGGGCAGTTGCTGTATAATCCTTGAACGGGGACTTTTGGGGATTCCCCCAGCACATCTTTTTGGGAATGATCCTCAGAAATTAGAAAAGCCAGAAAACCCAAAGAAAAGTCAGGCAGTGTACCTTAGAACATAGAACATCGAACACTGCAGCACAAACAGGCCCTTCGGCCCACAAGTTTGTTACCAGGCCTATGTGTAACCCTCAATCCCATTAAATCCCATGTACTCATCCAGAAGTCTCTTAAAATACTCCAGCGAGTTCGCCTCCACCACCACCGACAGCAGCCGATTCCAGTCACTCACCACCCTCTTTGTGAAAAACTTACCCCGACATCTCCCCTGTACCTACTCCCCAGCACTTTAAACCTGTGTCCTCTCGTAGTGACCATTTCAGCCCTGGGAAATAGCCTCTGAGAATCCACCCTATCTATACCTCTCAACATCTTATGAACCTCTAACAGGTCACCTCTCATTCTTCGCCTCTCCAGGGAGAAAAGACCTAGCTCCCTGAACTTATCCTCATAAGGCATGCCACTCAATCCAGGCAACATTCTTGTACATCTCCTCCACACCCTTTCAATAGCCTCCACATCCTTCTTGTAGTGAGGCGACCAGAACTGCATACAGTACTCCAAGTGGGGTCTGACAAGGGTCTTATAAAGTTGCAGCATTATCTCCCGACTCCTAAATTCAATCCCTCGATTGATGAAGGCTAGTACACCATACGCCTTCTTGACCACATCTTCCACCTGCGAGGCCGATTTAAGAGTCCTATGAACCCAGACCCCAAGGTCTTTCTGATCCTCTACACTGCCAAGAGTCCTACCCTTGATATTACACTCCTTCATCCCATTGGACCTGCCAAAATGGACCACTACACATTTATTCGTGTTGAAGTCCATCTGCCACTTCTCCACCTAGTCTTGCATCCTACCTATGTCTCGCTGCAGCATCTGACATCCCTCCAGACTATCCACAACACCACCAACCTTCGTGTCGTCACTTACTCATCCAGGTCATTTATGAAAATGACAAACAGCAAGGGTCCTAGAACAGATCCCTGGGGCACTCCACTGGTGACTGACCTCCATACAGAAAAAGACCCATCCACAACCACTCTCCGCCTTCTGCAGGCAAGCCAGTTCTGGATCCACAAGGCAACAGCCCCTTGGACCCCATGCCCTCGTTCACTTTCTCAAGAAGTCCTGCATGGGGGACCTTATCAAATGCCTTGCTGAAGTCCATATAAACCACATCCACCGTTCTTCCTTCGTCAATGTGTTTAGTCACATTTTCAAAGAACTCACCTAGGCTCGTAGGGCATGACCTGCCCTTGACAAAGCTGTGCTGACTACTTCTGATCATACTAACTTCTCTAAATGTTCATAAACCCTGTCCCTCAGTATCCTCTCCATCAACTTACCAACCACTGAGGTCAGACTCACCGGTCGGTAATTTCCCGGGCTATCCCTGTTCCCTTTCTTGAAAACAGGAACCATATCCGCAATCCTCCAATCCCCCAGAACCTCTCCCGTCTCCATCAACGACGCAAAGATCATCGCCAGGGGCTCTGCAATCTCTTCCCTCACCTCCCACAGTAACCTGAGGTACGTCCCATCCAGTCCTGGCGATTTATCTGTCTTGATGCAATTTAAAAGTTCCAGCACATCCTCTTTTTTAACATCCACATACTCAATCTTTTCAGTCCACTGCAAACCTGCAGTACAACCACTCAGATCATTCTCCACCGTGAATATCGAGGCAAAGTATTCATTAAGCACCTCTGCCATTTCTACTGGTTCCGCACAGACTTTTCCCCCTTCACCTTTTATAGGTCATATTCCTTCACATCTCATCCTTTTACTCTTCCCTTAATGACTGTCGTCCGGTGGCTCTGACATGTATCATTATGAAGTGCTTCAAAAGGTTAGTCATAGTATGAAACAGTTCCAGCTTCCCAGATTGCCTAGGTCCACCACAATTCACTTACCGCTTCAATAGGTCCACAGCAGATGCATCTTCCTGGCTCTACACTCAACCCTGGAACACCTAGACAACAAGGACACCTATGTCAGACTCCTATTTATTGATTACAGCTCAGCCTTCAACACCATTATTCCTACAAAACTTATCTCCGAACTCCATGGTCTAGGGCTCAGTTCCTCTCTCAGCGACTGGATCTTAGACTTCTTAACCCACAGACCGCAATCAAAAAGGATAGGCAACAACACCTCCTCCACGATCATCCTCAGCACCAGTGCTCCACAAGGTTGTGTCCTCAGTCCCTAACTATACTCCTTATATTCCTATGACTGTGTGGCCAAATTCTCCTCCAACTCGGTTTTCAAGGTTGCGGATGACACCATCATGGTGGATCGGATCTCAAACAATGATGAGACAGAGTACAGGAAAGAGATAAAGAATCTGGTGAACTGATGCAATGACTATAATCTCTCCCTCAATGTCAACAAAATGAAGGAGATAATCAGGAAGCGTAGTGTAGGACATGCCCCTGTCTGCATCAATGGGGATGAAGTGGAAATGGTCGAGAGCTTCAAGTTTCTAGGTGTCCAGATCACCAACAAGCTGTCCTGGTCCCTCCATGCCGATGCTATAGTTAAGAAAGCCCATCAATGCCTCTACTTTCTCAGGAGGCTAAGGAAATTTGGCATCTCTGGTACAACTCTCACCAACTTTTATCACAGCATGGTATGGCTCCTGCTCTGTTCGAAATCACAAAAAACTGAAAAGGGGCGTGAACGAAGCCCAGTCCATTATGTAAACCAGCCTTCCATCCATTGACTTTGTCTACACTTCCCGCTATCTTGGAAAAGCAGAAAGCATTATCAAGTACCCCATGCATCCAGACATTGCCTCTTCCATCTTCTTCTGTTGGGAAAAAGATACAAAAGTCTGAGAGCACATACCAACCGCCTCAAGAACAGATTCTTGCCTGCTGCCATCGAAGTTTTGAATGGATCTACCTTGTGTTAATTTGAACTTTACACCGAGGCTATGACTGTAACACTATGTCCTTCACTCCCTGTTTTTCTTCTCTATGTGCGGTATGTTTTGTCTGTATAGCATGCAAGAAACAATACTTTTCACTGTATACTAATACTTGTGACAATAATAAATCAAGTCAAATCAAATGAGAAGTCCTGGACCAAAATTTAAATGAAACCTACTACTTACTTAACACCCACACACTGCATCTCCCACAGGCCGATTCTTCTTTTTAGTGATTCCCTGCCTCACTGTCCTTGCTATTTGCTTCCCTGCCTGACCATCCCTGCTCATACTTCCTTGTGTGAGCATTCCTGTTCTTTATTTCCATGCCCAACTATCCCGCTCTCCACTTATCTGTCAACCACCCTTGCTTTTCACTTCCTTTTCTGACCATCCTTGCTCTTTGCTTACCTGCGCAATTATTCCAGCTATTTGCTGCCCAGTTCCACTATCCCCACTTGCTATTTTCCTGCCCGACCATGATTTCATAGCATTTTATAGCAAAAAAAACCATTCGGCCCATTGTGTCTGTACCAGCCATCAAGCACCTATCTACTCAAAATCCCATTTTCCAGTGTTTGCTCTGTAGCCTTGAATGTTAAGGTATTTCAAGTGCTCATCTCAATGCTTTTTTAATGTTGTCAGAGTTCGTGCTTCTACCATCCTTTAAGATAGTGGGCCCGATTTTAACATCAAGTTGCGCCTGGTTTCAGGTGTGAAAACTTGGTAAAGTCAGGCGTGAGGTGAGGAGCACAATCCGTGACTGCCTTGCAGCTGTTCCCCCTTTAGCAGTGGCTGAAAATGGCCACGATTGGGACCGCACCCAAAAAGGGCGTAACAGCAATTTAAGTGCATTTAGAACATAAGAACATAAGAAATAGGAGCAGGAGTAGGCCATCTAGCCCTTCGAGCCTGCCCCGCCATTCAATAAGATCACGGCTGATCTGTCGTGGCTCAGTTCCACTTTCCCGCCCTCTCCCCATAACCCTTAATCCCCTCTCTTATCAAGAACCCATCAACCCGCTTCTTAAAAATATTTAGCGAGGCAGCCTCCACCACTTCAACGGGCAGAGAATTCCAGAGATTCACCACCCTTTGAGTGAAGAAGTTCCTCCTCAACTCCGTTCTAAACCGCCTCCCCCTTATCTTGAGGCTGTGCCCCCTAGTCCTACTGTCTTTTTTGAGCGGGAAGAGTCTCTCCACCTCTATCCTATCCATCCCATTCATCATCTTATACGTCTCAATGAGATCTCCCCTCATTCTTCTAAACTCTAACGAGTACAAGCCTAGTTTATTCAGCCTCTCCTCATAGCTCAATCCCCTCAACTCCGGTATCAGCCTAGTAAACCTCCTCTGCACTCCCTCCAGGGCCAAAATATCCTTGCGCAGGTGCGGCGACCAAAACTGCACACAGTACTCCAGCTGCGGCCTCACCAATGCCCTATACAGCTGCAGCAAGACCTCCCTACTTTTATATTCAATCCCCCTCACTATGAAGGCCAGCATCCCATTAGCCTTCCTGACCACCTGCTGCACCTGCAAGCTGGGTTTTTGCGACTCATGCACAAGGACCCCGAGGTCCCTCTGCACCGTCGCCTGCTGCAGTTTTTCGCCACGTAAGTAATAGTCCTTCCTACCATTCTTCCATTCTTACATTCAAATACATTTGAATGTATTTAAATTGAATTAGTGGGCTGGACGCCCAACTTTACCAACACTTCCCCTTTTACCAGCATGTTCGCCAATCAGGATCAGACATGCTCAATAAAAGTCCAATTTGGGAGCTCCATTAGTGAGGGTTAGTGAGGAGCTAAGTGCATAGTGTCCGACGGCTCTCTGCTACTCAGAGATGTCCTGTTGTTGCAGCCATTTTCTGTGTTGGGGCAGTGGCAGCTCTGTGAGTGTATGGTGGGGTGGAGGGTTGTTGCTCTGCAGGGTTTCCGATGTCAGATTTGCAGCATGGACCCAGGTCTCAGTACTGACCTCGTGTCTTGCTGGGTCCTAGTGCACTGAGCTGTCTTCCAGCTGAAGGATATACACAAAGCCCTTGCAAATTGCACTACTGCAGCCTCTCAACTTCAAGGAGCTGTGATTGTGGGGAGCTGTGATTGAGGGAATTGGGGGAGGCTGTGTCTTTTGACGTGCTAGGGGCAAGCAATGTTCCTTAACTTCTACATGTGTTCCTCTCCATCTCCCCCCTCTTCAGAGTGATGAGATGGCTTTTGCGACGCAGCCAATTGATCTTGCCATTGTTTTCATTGCTGTGGAGCTGAGGAGGAGGAACTGGAGAAAGAATTGCAGACATAGGAGGCCCAGGCTTTACCACTTGCGGGAGTAGAGGGCGACGACTATCAGAGGCAGGAGGTCACCGAGAGGTGGGGGGGGGGGTGCGCAGGAGAAGGAGAGACCAGTCACCCTGCCGCTTCCATGCACAAGTTCATTTGAACATATGTTGGACACTGTGTGCCACTGACATCTCCACCTTTGAAAGGAGACAGTGCAACACCTGTGCAACCTGTTGCAGTACCTGGCTCCTCGAGGAAGGTGGGGGCATCCCTCTCAGAGGCTGTCAAATTGATGGCCACTCTGAACTTTTATTCGATTGGTTTCTTCCAGACCCCTAGCAGAGATGTCTGTGGCATCTTCCAGTCAGCTGCGCACACCTGTGTCAAGCAGGCACAGAAACGCTGTATGCCCAGGCTGGGCAGTACATTAAATTTAACCTGGACCAGGCTCATCAGGCTGCAAGCTTTGCAGCCATTGTGAGGACGCTAACATTCAGCATCAATCGACTGCGCTCACGTCGCCCTCAAGATCTCTCTACAAAATCCATGGAGATTCATCAACAGAAAGGGGTTCCACACCCTGAATATTCAGCTCGTGTGCAACCATAGCATGAATATTATGCATGTCTGCACAAGACATCCAGGTAGTGTGCACGATAGTTTCATTGTCAGGAGCTCGGACATCCTGGAGGCATTTGGAGGAGGAGCCCAGGCTGCGAGGGAGGTTCATGGGCTACCCACTTCGGACATGGCTGGTGACGCCTGTGGCGAGGCCTGTGACTGAGGTGGAGACTCACTATAATGATGTGGAGGCTGACCAGCTGGGCATCACTGGTGAGGATGACCAGCAGGAGGAGGAAGAGGAAGATGAGGAAGATCATGCCAAGGAACACCAACCAGGCGCTCGAAAGCTGGCAGCTCAAATAAGGCTTGTGAGGACAGCTAGGGGGGCCCTGAACATCAGGCGGTTTACTCGCTAGGGGTTTGTGTCTGTGGGTTTCATCCCCTCCCCCCACCCCTAGAATTCCTTCTATATCCTGCAACATGTCACATCAGAGTGTTGTGTCTAGATACCCTGTGTTAGCAATTTTTCAGGCAGAAGGGTGATGACAACTCGCTAAGCACCATTATGATGATGCGCTGGCGCAAACTAGTCTGACTCCTACCTGAGTTCTGCATGCAGGCTGGCACCTGTGCCCACGTCTGTGTAGTGAGTAAGGGATCTGAAACCCCCATACAGGGCCCTGGGGTGGGGGACGGGAGGGAATTGTTTGTGGGCTCTGGGAAACCTATCCATTCCTTTTCTCAGTGACATAGCATGGACGGGCCTCCCCAGCTGGCATCAACATGAAGCATCCCTCTGGCAATCATCAATGGAAGAGGATTCATAACTGAGACAAATTAGTCACAGGTGGTGGTGAAAAAACATTTATTTGAAATTAAGGTATTTAAATAAGATGTTCTGGCATAAAAACTTGTGAACAGAAAACATTAACGTGCTTAAATATCTTTCTAACTAGTGCAGCCCTTCACCCATGCTCAGTGCAACTACAACTTTCTAACCTTATGTGGCCTACCACTATGTCTCAGTGACTCCTCAAAATGTTCATCGGAGGTGGAGGAGGCCAGCTGTCTACCATGCCTCGTAGCCTGTGATGGCGCATAGTGGGCATCTTTTGCAGACCTTCGACCTTGAGAGCCCTGATCTGCTTCTAAGTGCCTGGGATGTTTCCATGACACCCTCTTCATCCCACTGCCCCTGCGATGCCCCAGTGTCAGGAAGGGGGGAGGCAGAAAGTATAGCCACAGCTACAATCTCCTGGCTGGAAGGTCCCGGCATGGGCTTGAGCCCTTCCTCCTCCCTTGGGGTTCCTGTGGGCCCCGGGTCAGTCCATGGATGGCGGTGCTTCTGCAGTGAGCTCCAGAAACTGCAGCGTCACCTGGCACTGCCAGTCCTGGAGGACCACCTGCCCATGGTGTTCAAATGCTGTGCGATGGCCCCTAGAATCCGGGGCCACCTCTCAATGGCCACAGCAAGTGCCTTCTGAGACTCTGAGACTAAGGCTCTGCAACCCCTCAGCCATGGTCCTCTGAAACTGAGCCACGCTCTGCAAACCCTCAGTTATGACCCTCAGACTTCCACATTCTCATGGGCTGCTGCCATAGCCAGGTATACCTCAGTGCTGTCTTGCTGGGTCTCCTGCAAGTTCTTGAGCCTCTCAGCCATGGGCCGCAAAATCTTGAGAAGCCAGTTCAGTCCCTCAGCTGCGGCCTGCCATCACTTGGAGCCTGACACTCATGGTGAGGATCCCCTGACCCAAGCTTTCCACTGCAGGTGCCACATTTGTAGTGTTGGCCTGGAAAGCATGCAAGACAGGCAACAGCTAGTCCACGTAAAAGCTTTGGGACTCCTCCCAACAGCCTTGCAATCAGTCCAGTGTGGCCATAAGCCCCTCCTGCATTCCCTGACTCTGTTGCTGCAGAGGCCTTGGACATTCCCTCCTCCACCTGATGTACATCAGCAGATGTGACGTGCTCACCAGAGAGTGACCCAGAAGTCTCAACACTAACTGAGCCACCGACGAATCAGTCTCTGGAATGGTCTGTTGTGAGGCGGAACTGATGCCAAAACAGTGCCACTCTCGGAAGTCTCTTCACCCACACCCTCTGAGGACTCATCTGAGCTGCCTTGACCAGGATGGATGGGAGCTGCAGCAGGGGCCTGTAGTGCTGGCGTCCGGATCTGTCCCCTGTAACACAGGGCACGAGGTTAAGTGTAAGAGAGAGAGAGGAATCCGGGACGCCAAACACATGATTCACATGTCTCCATTGAACATAGAACGAAGCACCAACAAAATTACATCAGACGAACAGGCCCTTCAGCCCTCCAAGCCTATAGCCGACCAGGCTGCCCATCTGACTTGTAACCTCCTACCCTTCCAGGGACCATATGCCTGTATTCCCATCCCATTCACGTAGATGTAGAGATGCCCCTTAAATGTCACTATCGTATCAGCATCCATGACCTACCCCGGAAGCGACTTCTGTGCAAATAAACATGCCTTGTACATCTCCTTTAAACCTTGCCCCTCACACCCGAAACTCATGCCTCCGAGAAGTTGCCTCAAAGTAATTGAAGGAATGACAGGTGCTCACTCTTGATGGCAACCCAACCATGCTGTCGCTGACAGCCCGCATCTCACCTTCCCTTAAGAGCTCCAGCACCCGCTCTTCAAAGGGGGTGAGGACCTAGAGGTCTGGCCCACCACGTCCTGTCTTTGTCCTCTCATGGGTGTTGTACCGGTCTTCTCCTGTGGAGCCATGAAACAAATGGTGATGTGACTCCTGCAGAGTATCAGGTGGTGGAGACCACCACCCAAGGGGTAGCTTGACCTTAGAGGGCAAGCGCAGTGAGGCTCATTGGGGGAAACAAAGGAGGTGCAAGGGGGTCAGGAGGTGGAAGCATGCAAGGTGCTGGGGATGGGAAGATCTGGGGGAAGATGCGAGACTCACCCATGCTGAATGTAAGAGGTCATTGACCTTTTCTGGCACTGCTTCCAGCCTGGGGAGGCCAGTGATTTGGCACTGACCGACGCAATGGTTTCCTCCCAGGACGCATTTCCATCAGTCCCCCTTGGTCTATGTCCTAGGGGGAAGAGGATGTCTCACCTTGCCTCTGCTGCATCCAGTAGCCTCCCCAGTTTGCCCTCAGAAAATCAGGGGTGGGGAGGGTTGCTGGTCATGCACACATTTTGCGCAGTAATGCCTGCCTGCCCATTCTTGAGTTTTTATTGAAGCTGCCCCTCATTAGGGCAGATCAGCTGCAGGCAGTTTGGCAGAGCATTCCAGCAAATTATATGTCATTTGCTTATTAGCATTGAGGGGAAGGCAAGTGAGCACTTGCAGGTTGCTGATGGATGGGGTTGGGTGGGGGGTGGATCAGTGCCTCATTGACTGGGGACAGGAGAGAGAGAGGGAACATAGAACATAGAACATAGAACATTACAGCGCAGAACAGGCCCTTCGGCCCACGATGTTGCGCCGACCAGTTACAAAAACAATGACCCACTAGCCTATACCAATCCCTTTTCGTCCATAAACCTATCCAGAGATCTCTTAAACGCCCCCAAACTAGACGCATTTACAACTGCAGCAGGCAGGGGATTCCAATCCCTCACCACCCGCTGGGTAAAGAACCTACCCCTGACATCCGTCCTGTAGCTACCCCCCCTTAATTTAAAGCCATGCCCCCTCGTGCTAGCTTTCTCCATCCGAGGAAAAAGGCTATCACTATCCACCCTATCTAAACCTCTAATCATCTTATATGTTTCAATAAGATCCCCTCTTAGCCGCCTTCTTTCCAACGAAAACAACCCTAAATCCCTCAGTCTCTCCTCATAGGACCTCCCCACCATACCAGGCAACATCCTAGTAAACCTCCTCTGCACCCTCTCCAACGCCTCCACATCCTTCTTGTAATGCGGGGACCAGAACTGCACACAGTACTCCAAGTGCGGCCGCACTAGAGTAGTGTACAGTTGCAACATTACACTGCGACTCCTAAATTCAATCCCCCTACCAATAAACGCCAAGACACCGTACGCCTTCTTAACAACCTTATCTACTTGATTCCCAACTTTCAGGGATCTATGTACACACACACCTAGATCCCTCTGTTCATCCACACTATTCAAAGTCCTCCCGTTAGCCCTATACTCGACACATCTGTTGTTCCTACCAAAGTGAATTACCTCACACTTCTCCGCATTAAATTCCATCCGCCACCTCTCGGCCCAGCTCTGCAACCTATCTAAGTCTCCCTGCAGACTATGACACCCTTCCTCACAATCTACCACACCTCCAACTTTGGTGTCATCAGCAAATTTACTAATCCACCCAACTATACCCTCATCCAGATCATTAATAAAAATTACAAACAACAGTGGCCCCAAAACAGATCCCTGAGGCACACCACTCGTAACTGTACTCCATGATGAATATTTACCATCCACCACCACCCTCTGTCTCCTATCTGATAGCCAATTCCTGATCCAACTTCCTAGATTACCCACAATCCCATACATCTGCATTTTCTGCAGAAGCCTACCATGGTGAACCTTATCGAACGCCTTACTAAAATCCATGTATACCACGTCAACTGCCTTGCCCCCATCCACCTCTTTGGTCACCTTCTCAAAAAACTCAATAAGGTTAGTAAGGCACGACCTACCCGCTACAAAACCATGCTGACTATTTCTAATCAATTCATTACACTCCAAATAACTATAAATCCTATCCCTAATAATTTTTTCTAAAACCTTGCCCACAACAGAAGTAAGACTCACCGGTCTATAATTCCCGGCAAAGTCTCTGTTCCCCTTCTTAAACAATGGGACAACATTCGCTATCCTCCAATCCTCCGGGACTACACCAGAGACCAATGACGACCTGAAGATCTGAGCCAGAGGCTCTGCAATCACCTCTCTAGCCTCCCAGAGAATCCTAGGGTAGATCCCATCCGGACCAGGGGACTTATCTATTTTCAGCCCCTCAAGAATTTCCAGCACATCCCCTTTATCAACCGTAATACTGTCTATTTTACACCCCTGCAACCCAATGTCCTCCTCAGCTATATTCATGTCCCCCTGCGTGAACACCGAAGAGAAATATTGGTTCAATACTTCTCCAATCTCCTCCGGTTCCACACACAACTTCCCCCTGCTGTCTGTAACTGGCCCTAATCTTGCCCTGACCAACCTTCTGTTCTTGACATACCTATAGAACGCCTTAGGATTCTCCTTAATCCTATCAGCCAAATTCTTCTCATGTCCTCTTTTAGCCCTTCTCAACTCACTCTTCAACTCCCTCCTAGCCAATCTAAAGCTTTCTAGTGCACTATCTGAGCCCTCCAATCTCATCCGAACATAAGCCTCCTTTTTCTTTTTAACCATCGACTCAACTCTTTTAGTGCACCACGGTTCCCTAGATCTACCAAATCCACCATGCCTGACAGGGACATACCTATCAAGGACTCGCAGTAGCTGCTTCTTGAAAAAACTCCACATTTCAGACGTTCCCAGTCCCTGTAATCCCCTAATCCAATCCATGCTTCCTAATTCACTCCTGATAGCCTCATAATCGCCCTTACCCCAGCTAAAATTGCTGACCCGAGGTTCATGCCTATCTCTTCCCATCACTAAGGTGAACGTAACCGAATTGTGGTCACTATCACCAAAATGCACACCAACTTCCAAGTCTAGCACCTGGTCTGGCTCATTTCCCAGCACCAAATCCAATATAGCCTCACCTCTAGTTGGCCTGTCTACATACTGAGACAAAAAACCTTCCTGCACGCTTTGTACAAACACTGACCCCTCTAGCGAGCTAGAACTATAGCAACTCCAATCAATATTCGTAAAGTTAAAGTCCCCCATAACAATTACCCTATTACTTTCACTCCTAACCAGGATTGTCTCCGCAATCCTTTCCTCAACCTCTCTAGAACTTTTAGGAGGTCTATAAAAGACTCCCAACAGGGTGACCTCTCCTCTCCTATTTCTAATCTCCGCCCATACTACCTCAACTGACAAGTCCTCATCAAACTTTCTCTCCGACACTGTAATACAGTCCTTGACTAGCAATGCTACCCCACCCCCCCTTCTACCTTCTTCTCTACTCCGACTAAAGCATTTGTACCCCGGAACCTGCAACGTCCATTCCTGACCCTGCTCTATCCATGTCTCAGAAATGGCCACAACATCAAAGTCCCAGGTACTGATCCACGCTGCAAGTTCATCCACTTTATTGCGAATACTCCTCGCATTAAAGTACACGCATTTCAAACCCTGCTCCGCCCCACCCCCACTATGCCGTGCCTTGCATTCCCCAACTATGCCCCCCTCACTTTCACCCCCTTTCCTCACTATCCCTCCCCCCCTCCGAATCAGTTTAAACCTTCCTGCATCGCTTTTGCAAATTTACCCCCCAGGATATTGATTCCCCTCTGGTTCAGGTGTAGACCATCCCTCTTATAGAGGTCCCACCTTCCCCAGAATGAGCCCCAATTGCTCAAGTACCTGAACCCCTCCCTCCTGCACCATCCCCTCAGCCACGAGTTCAAACTTTCCCTCTCCCTATTCCTCTCTAAACTATCCCGTGGCACAGGCAAGAGTCCAGATATAACTACTCTTTCTGACTTCGCCTTTAGTTTCCACCCCAACTCCATAAATCTTTGCTTAATATCCCCTTCCCTTAATCTCCCTATGTCATGTGTCCCCACATGAACTATAACTTGGGGTTGATCTCCCTCTCCCCTAAGAGTCCTGAATACTCTGTCCGATACATCCTGGACCCCAGCCCCTGGTAGGCAACACACCAGCCCAGAGTCCCTACCCTTACCTCCAACTCTCCTATCCGTCCCCATAACTGTGGAGTCCCCAATCACGAGGCCCAATCTCTTACCCCTAACCACCTGAGGCTTGCCAATAGGCTCACCCCCAGAGACCTGCTCCCTTTGGCTATCCCCAGTTGATTTCTCCTCAACTGTAGCCTCCAGGACCGAAAACCTATTTTGGAGGGGAACAGCCCCAGGGGATTGTCCCCCCAACTGCTTTTTGCCCCTCTTCCTGGCAGTGACCCAAGACTTATTCCTAGGAGTGACTATCTCCTTATAACTCCTTTCTATGTCCTGCTCCACTTCCCGAATTATACGGAGCTCCTCTAATTCCCCTTCCAGCTCCTTTACACGCTCCTCCAGAAACTGCAATCTAACACACTTCCCACAAGTAAAATCACCTGAAACACTGTGGGAGTCCCTCACTACATACATCCCACAGGAGATGCAGCTTACAGCCTGAACTGCCATCCCTGAATCAATTACCAGCAGAAAAGTAAAAATATAAAAAAAAACTTCCCTCACACTTATAATTAGGTTAGAGGAGGTGGAAGGGTGGGATTCTCTACCAGTGTAGAGAATCGGGAATCCTCTCTGCACTAATTTATAGTGTTAGGGGCACGAGAAAAAAAAACTACAACTACCGGTAAGCGTCCTAGTGACGACTTCCGGTTTCTAACTAATTTTAAAAAAACCGCCGAAACTCGCGACTTAGCACTAAAAATAAAAAGTTAAACGGAATAAACAGAAAAATATACCTTGTTTTTGCCTCCTCGCACGCCCAAAAATCGCTGCCTCTCGACTCTGCTCCACAGGAACAATGAGGCCTGAGGGAGGTATCACTCAGCCATCAGAGTCCAGAGGAGACGGGCCCTTGTGTGGGAGGGTCCGGGTGGGGGTGAGCGGGATCATCCTGGTGGGGGAGGGTGGATCTGTCTGCCTGTGATGAGTGAGGGAGAAGGGGGATCACACCACTTTGCCTGAGATGAGTGAGGGGGAAGGGGGGGTTCCACTTCCATTCTGCCTGAGATGATTGAGGCGGAAGGGGAGTTCTGCTGCCACTCTGCCTGAGATTTTTGGGGGGAAGTGGGGGAGGAGGCAGTGATTGGTCTGGGGGGATAAAGGGTCAGTAATGTTATGGGGTTGTGGCAATGTCTGTGAGGGCCGGGGGAGGCATTATCCTGGCCAAGTGCGATGTGGGTAGGGGAGCAGCATTCTATCATTTTTTTCTGTGCGTGCACAGATGGAGGCGCCGATCAGAGCAGCAGCATTTCGGATGCGATAAGCCCCACCCACATGCTTCTGCAGACGATTCAGAATTGCTGATATTTTTTCAGGCAGAGTGCATATGGGGACCCTGGAGAACAGATCTAAAAGTCAGTTCTGAAACATTTCCAGATTCAAGTCTGCCCTGCACTTAGAATCAAAGTGGTAAAATAGGGCCAACTGAGTCTGAAACCTCCTGCTCCTTAAGTCACAGGTAGATAGATTTCTGATCATTAAGGAAATTGAGGGTTATGGGGAGCATGAGGGTAAGTGGAACTGAACCACTTTCAGATCAGCCATGATCTTATTGAATGGCGGGGCAGGCCCCAAGGGCTAGATGGCCTCTTCCTGCTCCTATTTCTTATGTTTCTTATGTTCTTCATGATTTACTACAGCATTAGTTTTCATGTCACATGTGAACTTACTGATCATACCTCCTACTTTTATTTCTAAATTATTAATGCACACCACTGGATTTCAGAAGGTATTTGACAAGGCACTGCACCAAAGGCTGCTGCATACGTTAAGGTGCCTAGTCTTACAGGTTATGTATTAGCATGGATAGAGGATTGATTAACTAACAGAAAGCAAAGAGTGGGGGTAAATGGGTGTTTTTCTGGTTCGCGATCAGTGACTAGGGATGTGCCTCAGGGATCAGTGTTGGGACCATAATTGTTTACAATTTACACAGATGATTTGGAGGTAGAGACAAAGTAGAGGGTGTCAAGATTTGCAGATAACACTAAGATGAGGGCTGGAGCAAGGGATCTGGCTGCCCTTGTGTATGAATCGCAAAATGTTGGTTTGCAGGTGCAGCAGGTAATTAAGAAGACAAATGGAATTTTGTCCTTCATTGCAAGAGGGATGGAGTTTAAAAGCAGGGAGACTATGGTGCAGCTGTATAAGGTGCTGGTGAGGCTGGTGCTGGACTACTGTATAAAGCTTTGGTCTACTTGAGAAAGGATATACTGGCACTGGAGGGGGTGCAGAGGAGATTCACAACGTAGATTCCAGAGTTGAGAGGGTTGGCCAATGAGGAGAGACTGAGTAGACTGAGACTATACTCATTGGAATTTAGAAGAATGAGGAGAGATCTTATAGAAACATATCAAATTATGAAGACAATAAATAAGATAGAGGCTGGGAGGTTGTTTCCACTGGCGGGTGAAACTATAGCTAGAGGGGATGGCCTCAAAATAAGGGAGAGCAGATGTAGGTTTGAGTTGAGGAGGTATTTCTTCACCCTAACGGTTGTGAATCAGTGGAATTCCTTGCCCAGTGAAGCAGTTGAGGCCACCTTGTTGAATGTTTTTAAGGAAAGATAGATAGATTTTTGGACAGTAAAGTGTTTAAGGATTATGGTGAGTGGGCGGTTAAGTGGATCTGAGGCCACATCAGTCACGATCTTATTGAATGGTGGAGCAGACTCAAGGGGCCAAATGGCCTACTCCTGCTTTTAGTTCTTATGTTCTTACAAACAGCAAGGGATCCAGCACTGATCTCTGCAGTACACCACTGAACATAGACTTGCAGTTGCAAAAACAACCTTCGACCATTATCCTCTGCCTGCTGCTACTAAGCCCATTTTGGATCCAATTTGCCAAACTGCCCTCGAGCCCATAAATTGTAACCTTCTCGACCAATCTCCCATCCCGACCTTGTGAAAAGCCGTACTGAAGTACATATAGACTATATCAACTGCACTGTCCTCGTCTACACACTTAGTCACCTCCTTGAAAAATTCAACCAAATTTGTTGGACATGATCTCCCCACTCTTTCCTCCCTGTCCATCCCAGCTCTTCGCTTCCCTGCTCAACCATCCCCATGCTCTGCTTCCCTGCCTATCTAGCCCTGTTCTTTGCTTCCCTGCTGCTTACTTTTCCGAAAGCTTCCAGTGAGCAAGGACTCAGGAGAGAGTTGGTGAGATGGAGGAAGTAAGTCGAAGGAACTGCTAATGAGAGAATTAGGAAAGAAAGTGAAGAGTGAGGATAGTCATGAAAGTATGTGAAGAGTAAAGATGATCTAATAGGAAAGTGAAAAGCAGTGATGGTCAAGCAGTGAAGTGAAGAACAGGGTGGTTGAGCAGGCAAGTGAAGAGCATGAATGGTTGAGCAGTGAGATGAAGAGCAGCGAGAGAATAAAGAGCAGAAGAGGCTTCTCTTGAAGAGCACCGATTGAATCATGCATGCTCCATTAACCCTGGAGTAAAATAATGCTGAAAGAAAACCAAGAGTGTTAATGCTAAATGCTTATACTGGTCCCTTAATCATGATAATAAAGCAAAATGATGCTAAGTGAGGCAACATAAATAGGATTGATTTGTATCAAATGGGCCACTACTTGCATGTAATAGGTGCTCAGAGACTATTTCCTGGTCCCTCCTTCTAACTACATCATGTTCTCCTACCCCTCTTTACTGTTTCTTCAATCGGGATTCCTGTTTAGGCTACAAGATGGGAAAAAGCACAACATAGAACCTCCAAACCGGTCTTAGGATGAAGTCTGTTCTTCATGGCTGCAATTATGGTTAATGCAACTCTCAATTTTTGGGGGCCTTGACCCTTGGTTTGGGAAGCCCTAGCATAGTAGGATGCAGCAGACATAGCCAGCAATACAATACTATTGGTCAATCAGAGATGAGGGGTGGGATTTTATGGCCTTGCTCAATCCGAGACTGGAATATCCTGACCGAGGTCAATGGACATTTCAGTAGTCCACCCCTCGTCTTCTCCGACTTTGTGGCAGGTGGGGCGATAGAATTCCGGAGGATATCTCATTAGAAAATAGTATTCTGCTGGCTGAATCCAATTCGGAATTGTACCGAAAATGATGCAAAGACACATGAAGGCCTTCCAGGAATAGCGAAGTATAATCTCAGAGCCAGATCAGCAGTGAACTGGATAGACATCCTCAATGCTGGTGCCCCACAAGGCTGTATTTTCAGCCCCCTGCAATAATTCTTGTACATCTATGACTATGCGGCTAAATTTGCCTCCAACTTGATTTTCAAATTTGCTGACGACATCACCGTAGTAGGTCGGATTTCAAACAATGACGAGACAGAGTACAGGAATGAGATAGAGAATCTGGTGAACTGGTGTGGCAACAATAATCTTTCCCTCTGTCAACAAAACGAAGGAGATTGTCATTGACTTCAGGGAAGTGTAAAGGAGAACATGCCCTTGTCTACATCAATGGGGACAAAGTCGAGAGCTTCAAGTTTTTAGGTGTCCAGATCACCAATAACCTGTCCTTGTCCCCCCATGTCGACACTATAGTTAAGAAAGATCGCCAACACCTCTATTTTCTCAGAAGATTAAGGAAATTTGACATGTTAGCTACGACTCTCACCAACTTTTACAGATGCACCAGAGAAAGCATTCTTTCTGGTTGTATCACAGCTTGGTATGGCTCCT